>NC_137352.1:13994414-16394414 GCF_965287045.1 Carcharhinus amblyrhynchos
AAGTTTTTAACTACAGTTATTCATTATTCTGCAATTCACCCCATTCTAAGCAAATCTTGTTCTCTCTTATCTACAGCCATTACCACTCTTTTCACTTTTTGTACCATTAAATCTTTTTACATTTAACCTCTGCTGCCCTCTAACCTATTACAGACCTTCCCTTTTTTGTTCACCCTCCCCACTCCTCTGTTTCAATTGCTAAGTGTATTACGTTTAACTTCCTTCAGTTCTGAAGAATTGCCTTTGACCTGAAAGGATGAGAAGGATTTTCCGGCCACCCGCGCCCCAAGACCGGAAGTTCCCTCCCAAACTCAACGGACCTTTAAATGATCCGCCAAGTTTTCTGCCTCACCCACTACAATTCCCGTGGTGGCAGGCTGGGAAATTTTTGGCTGTTAACTCTGTTTCTCTTTCCACTGTGACTGGCAGACCTGTTGAGAGTTTCCAATATGTTCTGTTTTTATTTCATATTTCCAGCATCCACAGTATTCTCTATTCTGTATTAGTGTCTAATCTGAAGATGTCTGCTTCGTGTTTTAAGATGTTTTGTAAACACATTGTTGCCAAACCCAATAAGATATGCAGCATAGGAACATAGGAATTAGAAGCAGAAGTAAGCATATTCAGTCCTTCGAGCCTGCACAGTCATTCAATCAGATCATGGCTGATCTCTCCCTGGTCTCAGATCCACCTCCCCACCTGTTTCCTATATCCCCTTATCCCTTTTTTTTTAATGAGAAATATATCTATCCCTTTCTTGAAATCATTCAACGATCAGACTCTACTGCGCTATGAGGCAGCAAGTTCCACAAATTCACCACCCTCTGCGAGAAATAGTTCCTTCTTGTCTCAGTTTTAAATCTACCACCTATCAACCTATACCTGTGACCTCTTATTCGAGATTGCCCCATAAGAGGAAACATTTGATCTACATTTATTTTACCAATTCCTATCTATATACTTCGATCAGGTCCCCTCTCAGCCTCCTGAACTCCAGCAAGTATAAGCCAACACTGTTTAATCTCTCCTCATACATCAACATTTTCATCCCTGGAATCAGTCTGGTAAACCTCCTCTGAACTGCCTCCAATGCCACCACACCCTTCCTCAATTAAGGAGACCAAAATTGGACACAATACTCCAGATATAGTCTCACTAAAACCCTATACAATAGCAACAACACTCTCTATTTTTATACTCCAGTCTTTTTGCAACAAATGCCAACATCCCATTTGCCTTTTTTATTACATGCTGCACCTGCATATCGACTTCCTGTGATTCATGAACATAGATACTAAGATCCCTCTGCTTGGACGCATTTTGAATCTACGTTCCATTTAGGTAATGATTTGCCTTTTTGTTTTTTCTGCCAAGATGGATAACCTCACACATTAAGCTCCATCTGCCATATTTTGGCCCATTCTCCCAGCCTATCTATGTCCGTCTATAAAATCTTAATATCCTCTTCACTGCCTGCTTTCCCACCGATTTTAGTACCTTCTGCAAATTTTGCTATGTTATGCTTAGAGGCATATATTTCTGAGTGTACAATTTGTTAATGGCATCATTCACCTGCAACAAAGGATTCATGACACAATGTGCGAATGAAATCCTCTGACATGGTTCTTTTCATTCTGCACAAAACCAACATGATGCACAAGAGTTTCTAGTTTTCAAAGCTACATTTCATTCGGACAAAAGTTGGCAAAGTGAAATTCATTTTCTGATTTTTCATTAACAGAATGTACATCACTGGTCACTATTCATCTGATGATTATGTCACCTACGGTATAGTGGACAAATCCTTTGTGCAGTGTGTATTATGACTGATTAACAATAAACCCATTTGCTTGAGCCAGTTATTGCATGAAAAGACAATGGCCTACATTTTATAATTAAAAAGAAAGAAGGTCATTAAATCAAGGCAGCTTCTAAATGACACCTCAGCATCAAAATCTTATTCCACCCTTCCCTGAAAATCTCCAGCCGTCACCCACATCTCATGAGTGAAAAATACATCACAAGGATTTCTTTTTCCTGCGAAAATCAAACAGCTAGAGAATGACGACAAATGTTGGCATCATTCCCTGATACTCTTCTATTTCTGTTGATGGAAATATTTTTGTTCAAACAGCTGTGTGTTAATTCATTGAAGTGAATTGTTTGAGATTAGTGACCACCCCTACGAGGAACGTGATTAAACTCAACAGTCATTAAACTTCAGCACTTCAACAATTTTCAGTTTCAGCTGTATCTTGTCAGGGTTGTCTCCATAGCCTGGTGAGCACTGGAGTTCCCTTGGCCCTTCAAGTTTTTAGGTGTTCAGATTACCAACAACCTGTCCTGGTCTCCCCCATGCCATCGCTGTAGTTAAAAAAGACCCACCAATGCCTCTATTTTCTCAGAAGATTGAGAACATTTGGCATGTCAGTTACGACTCTCACCAACTTTTACAGATGCGCCATAGAAAGCATTCTTTCTGGTTGTGTCACAGCTTGGTATGGATGCTGTTCTGCCCAAGACTGCAAGAAACTACAAAGGGTTGTGGATGTGGCCCAGTCCATCACGCAAACCAATCTCCCATCCATTGACTCCGTCTACACTTCCCGCTGCCTTGGCAAAGCAGCCAGCATTATTAAGGACCGCAAACACCCCAGACATTTTCTCTTCCACCTTCTTCCATCAGGAAAAAGATACAGAAGTCTGAGGTCACATACCAACTGACTCAAGAACAGCCTCTTCCCTGCTGCCATCAGACTTTTGAACTGACCTACCTCGCATTAAGTTGATCTTTCTCTACACCCTAGCTATGATTATAATACAACATCCTGCACTGTCTGCTTTCTATCTCTATGAATGGTATGCTTTATCTGTATGGTGCGTACTTTTCACTGCATGATAATACATGCAACGATAATAAATCAAATCAAATCAAACCTTCACTCAGATCACATGAACTACTAAACATGTTCAATCTGAACTCCTATTCAGTTACACAAACCCTCATTGTGGCCAACCACATATTGGGGAAAATTGGGAAAAGTTCAGATTGTATACCCACTTTAAATTCCTCCCATCCCCTTTGGTTCCACTGATGTTGATGAAGGCAGCATGGTGGCACAGTTGTTAGCACTGCTGCCTCACAGCCTCGGGGACCTTGAGTTCGATTCCTGATTTGGCTCACTGCCTGTATGGGGTTTGCACAGTTCTTCCTGTGTCTGTGTGGGTTTCCTCCGGGTGCTCCGGTTTTCTCCCACAGTCCAAAGATTTGCAGGTTAGATGGATTGGCTATGCTAAATTGCCCTGTCGAGTCAGGGGGACTAGCTGGAGTATGGGGATAGGGGCTGGGTGGGATTGTGATTGGTGCAGACTCGATGGGCTGAATGGCCTCCTTCTGCACTGTAAGTCTCTATGTAATGGGATGGTAATAACATCAGATGGGTGAAAAACAGGCAACCAATTCCAATGCGTTATTTTAAAATCAGGTGACCCAGTTCCACCAAATTGCAAGAACGCAATTGGAGGTCAGGTACAAGCAAGTTGAAACTTTGCTTTCAGGGATTAATACAGGAAAAGTTTTTGATTTTAATGTTACACCAACCCTTCAACCCCTCCACCATGCCTAACTTTGAGGTTCCCCAAAGTTATTGATCCAGGTGATTTGCCACCATCTGGCTGAGATATCCCCAAATTACTGCAAACCCCAGTGAGGAGGAAAGAGTGAGTTCCCTGACTGCAATTTGTTACCTTCTGGATCGCAGGAGTAAATCCCACATTTGCTGCTGAATGTCGCAAATGGCTGAGAATGGAATTTGTACTGGTAAGATCTCAACTTGGAACCTTTCCCACACCCTCCCTCACCAGGGATATGATCAGCCTTACACCCAGAAAGGGCATGATCCTGATTTCCATATGTTATAATAAATTAACATCTGATTACCTGCCTTGACACCTTTAGGGGAACTCCAATGGAGCTCCCTTTGTTTGTGGGATGATGATAGTTGGGGTGGGGGCTATGCATTTATTGGGGTGGGAGGGACAAAGCCTTTGTGGGGCGGGTTGGTGGCGTTGAATCACTCTGATGCTTATATGGTAGTGGGTAGCAATCTTTGCATTGTAGGGGCAGGGGGACTGCATATGGGAGTTGTTCCCCTTATCCGCTGAAGGGTCCCAATGTCTGTGGCAGGAGGGGTGTTCCCAATCTCTGTTGGGAAGGAGCGAGACGTTTAACTTAGAGATTAGGGTGTTCTTTAAAAATGACACCTTGATTTCAGAACACTGGCATTGCTGGTTTATTTAGGTCCCGCCTCTCCAGCTGGCTGTGTGATCCTCACCAGCACTTGAAATTGCACAGAGTGCTGTTTACTCAGGTGAGATAAGGCATCTGTGAAGCCAACGAGTTTCACACAGTTTTTCCCTTCTGATCCAGATTTTCTGATTTTTGGGAAAATTGCACCCCATATATACATTCAACCTTCTCTGTTGGTAACAACACGATTTAATCAAAAAAGGATCCCTTTTCTCAGCTACCTTTCTCACAGTCTCAAGAGGATGGCATGGTGGCACAGTGGTTAGCACTGCTGCCTAAGTCCCAGATTCAATTCCAGCACTGGGTGAGTGTGTGGTGTCTGCACGTTCTCCCTGTGTCTGTGTGGGTTTTCTCCAAGTGCAGATAACCATAAATGTGAAAGTAATAAATTAATACAATACCAAGGACTAATAATAAATATTTTAACAGACAGTTCCCTTTACAGCAATTTAGTCCATTATAAATAGCAATATAGTCCATTATAAATAGCAATAGAGCCCATTGTAAATTATCCTGCAACATTTTGGGGGTTTCACCTTCCAGGGGTTTGGCCTTCAGAGTATCGTAAATAGTTCATGACTTACATTCTCCTGGGTATTGGTTAAGTGCATTAGCCAAGCCCCATAGTGCCAGTGCGAATTTAAAGTTAAAATGTATTTATTAGTCACAGGTAAGCCTTACATTAACACTGTAACGAAGTTACTGTGAAATTCCTCTAGCAGGGTAAATATGTGAGGTTAAGGGATGGATGGGTTTGCCGTCAGTGCAGACTTGATGGGCTGAATGGCCTCCACCTGCACTGTAGGTTTGCTATTATTATGATCCTAAATATATAAAAGATTGTCAACTTCTATTTTCAACTTTTATTTTCAGAAGGTTTTCTGCAAAGCAGCAAAAGTTAAAATCTAGCCGGAGGGGGACTAACTGTTTAGTTATGGATGCAGCAGCTGAATCTCCATGTTGGAGAATCTATCTCAATTTCTCTCTTATGAATTATCAATAAGAAAATCCAATACTATGCAAATAGTGGAAGATCACCAAAGCACTCCAACCACTAACGACTACAGCGCAAGAAATGACTGCGTTTATTTACCTAAACGTACATCTATTCTGAAATATCACTTCCAGTTTGGATTAGCTTGATCCGAGCTGCATGTGATCTCCTGGCATTCACTGAGTCTTCCGCCCCGATTAATTTACGTACTTTGACAGATTAAATTACCAGCTTGTTGTGCGCATTGTCTGCTTATTCATCGCAAAATGTGGTGAGGGAGATTCAAGCTCGAGTGTTAATATGGTACTTCTGTCTGACTACGGATCATCTGTTTCACAGTGCAGCTCCAGTCTGTTTCCAAGAGACAGGAGTGTTTACTTATAGCCAGGATTGGAGTAAATAACTAGATTATGTTATTTACACAGCAGCTGTAGTACAAATTAAACTTTAAACAAGCCATTGGGAGGGGTCTCCAGAGTCCAGTAGCAATTTTTATTGGTATCAATAGAAAGGCAAGCTGGTCTATAAAGATGGTGGAGAATTAAACCCACCCACAAGATCAGTGACCTAACTTTAGTCCAGTATTAAAATTGGAATGGAAGGTTTGTTTCATGCAGAGTGGTTAACATAGTACAATATAAGAACTTCACAACTTCAACCTATTTAATGACTCAGCCTCTACAGCCCACTGCGGTAAAGAATTCCCAAGATTCACTACCCTCAGAGGAAATTCCTCCTCATCTCTGTCTTAAAGGGTGAGCCCTTATTCTGAGAGTGCGCGCTCTGGTCCTACAGTCTCCCACAGCATCTACGCAGTCAAAGCCCCCTGAGGATCCTATGGGCAGGATTTTCTGGCCTCATTCATCCCATGGTCTGCTCCTCACCCGTTCCAATTCCCATTGCAGGTGGAAGGGTAAAGTTCATGCCTGCATGTCTCAATAAGGTCTCCTCTCATTCTTGTAATCCAATGAGTACAGGCCCAACCTCGTCGGCCTCTCCTATAATAAAATCGAACCGTGCTAGGGAAGATTAAGGCTGGTTACCAAAAGCTTGGTCAAAGAAGTAGGTTTGAAATCGTGTCTTCAAAGAGGAGAGGGAAGTAGAGACAGAAAGACTTTGGGCAGCAGGGCTTCTTGTCCCAAGGATGACCCCCTCCTCCTATCCGGTGCGTTCCCCGGCAGGGGACAAAGGAGCCACGCAAAATGCCATAGTCAGCAAAACTGGAAGATCGGAAGGACGTGGAGACCCTGGAGAGGGTGCAGAGGAGGTTTACCAGGATGTTGCCTGGCATGGAAGGACTGAGTTACGAGGAAAGGTTGGAAAAACTGGGGCTCTTCTCCTTAGAAAGACGGAGATTAAGGGGGGATCTGATAGAGGTGTATAAAATAATGAAGGGAATAGATAGAGTCAACAGTGGTAGGCTTTTCCCTAGATTGGGGACAACTATTACGAGAGGTCACGATCTAAGGGTGAGGGGGGAGAAGTATAATTTGGATACTAGAGGAAGGTTTTTCACGCAGAGGGTCGTGGGGGTATGGAACGTGCTACCGAGTAGGGTGGTGGAGGCAGGCACGTTGGACTTGTTTAAGGTTTACTTAGATAGGCACATGAGCGAAACAGGGATGGAGGGTTATAGTAGGCGGTATTAAAAAGGGTCAGAACCTCGGGATGACACTGGAAATGTAGTATTACATGTTAATGTTTTTGTCTCTTTTAATCCACAGGTGTCGGTCCACCTTGTTGTCAAACGAGGGGCATGCACATGGTGGGTCACGTGTGGGCTGCTCTTGGAGGTTGAGAGTGGCCTAGTACTTCGTGTCGCTGTGTGTGCTTAATCCTGGACCAGCAGACGGGCACCACAACAGCTCAGTAACTATCACTGCTAGCTGTGCAGATACATGGATTTGGGCCTGTGTCTGTGGGAGTTTGCGCGTTCTCCCTGTGGTTGCGTGGGTTTCCTCCGGGTGCTCCGGTTTCCTCCCACACCCCAAAGATGTGCTCTTAGGCTGATTGGTGTACCAAATTGACCCTACACTATTCTCCCCTGAATCTGGCTACATTAGGGGTACCATTCGCATACACACGGGGCAAGGTAGGTGTAGGAAAATGCTTTGTTGAAATGACGGCGCGGGCTCGTTGGGCCGAAGGGCCTGTTTCCCGTGCTGGGTTGTTCTCCTGCTACGGTCAATGGCAAGCTGTCAGAAAACGAGCCGGAATACCCTGCCCTGAGGGAGTAAATAAGTTGTTTCAAAGCACTTTACAGCCATCGCAGTACATTTTGAAATGGAATCACTGCTGTAATATAGAAATTGACCAATGCTTTATGCTGGGTTTCCTAGAATAAAAGTTTCACACCACACCACTTCAAAAATGATTCAATTGGCCCTGACATGGTTTGGGACATTCTGGGATTATGAAAATGACTTTTATTTATTCATGGGACATGGGTGTCGCTGGCTGGCCAGCATTTATTGCCCATCCCTAATTGCCTGAGGGCAGTTGAGAGTCAACTACAGTGCTGTACTTCTGCAGTTACACATAGGCCAGACCAAGTAAGGATGGCAGATTTCCTTCCATAAAGGGCATTAGTGAACCAGATGGGTTTTTCTGGTAATAATTTCACAGTCATCAGTAGATTCTTAATTCCAGGTTTTTTTAAAAATTGAATTCAAATTCCACTATCTGCTTTGGTGGGATTCAAACCTGGGAGCCCAGAACATTAGTTGAGTTTCTGGATTAATAATCTAATGGTAATACCATTCGGCCACTGTCGCTCCCTCTTTTCTATAATTCAAATAGTCTGCAACAAGGGATTCGTTGTACATACACAGACATACTTAAAATAGGCAGCAAGTGATGTACACATATTTTGTGTTCTTGTATAGGATTGGATTCCATAGGGATTCTTTGGCAACTACTTACAAAAAAAAATAAGAACCTGACTTTTTGTCATGCTTTTGGCTCATAAACGATGCATAATATTCATTCATTAACTTGCACATGTGAAATTGGGAGATAACAAACCAATCAGATTTACCTTCCAGTGAGGCACCTGCAGTTTAAAAATAAATGAAACATCTGTGCATTCACTTCCACCACCAAGCTGTAACTACAGCTGTAACTATGGCAACTTCTTTTCCCGCAAGTGTCTTGAGGCATTTCTGAGCATCGTCGATGCGTTTTGAGAGAAAAGAAAACCTAACTTGTGGCATGGCACAGCTGGGGTTGGTCTACAGTCGAACAGCAGGTGTGATGGTGGGGCACGTGGCAGAATCAGAGTTCAGCTTCAGAGGTTTGTTTTGCATAAAATTCATTGAAAATGTAACAAGCACAGAAGAGAAAACATGTACTTTCTTTCCAAAAATCAGGCCTGTGGCCTTCCTAAAAGTTCCAAATGCACCACTTAAGACCTAGACAATAGAACAACCCAAAGGAAAGACTTGACTAGGAGACACATGGCCGATCTATCAAACATTTTATAAATATCAATAAATTTATAATAAACCACTCATGTATAATAGGACTGAATAAATCCCTCAGGAAGATTAGATCCAAATACTCTAGCACAGACAACCCTTCACTCCATCTTCATTGAGCACAGCTAAGTTCCAAAATCAAACTGCAATAGTTTTGTCATTTAATGTTCATCCGCTGGTAAGGATACTTCAGTAGCAAGCAATAAAAGAACTAACAAAGTCAATCAAAAAAAGGTTTGACAAAGAAACTTCATTACAAAATCACTTGGGCCGCATCCTGGGCCTCAAATGCTCCCCATAATCTCCATCTTTTTTCTACTTATGCCAGGTCAGCTGGTCAGGTGACCACCCCTCTTTGCCAGTGGTTACATTGTCTATCAGGTTGCTGACCCTCACAGCATGCTATCGTTGGTTACATGATCACAATAACAACAGAAACCCAAGTTTTGATTTGATCAGTAAGGCAATGAAAGGTTACAGGGAAAGGATAGGAAAGTGGACTAGAGGAATGTCAGATCAGCCATGATCCTATTGAATGGTAGAGCAGGTTTGAGGGGCTAAACAACCTACTCCTGTTCCTATTTCTTATGGTTTTATGGATAGAGAGACCCATGTAAATAGCTGTATTTTTTCAGACTATCTACTTCCAGTTCTGTAACATCACCAACTCCACGCTGCATTAGCTCATCTGTTGCTGAAATCCTCATCCATGCCTTTGTTACTTCCAAACCTCATGATCCCAAATCTCCTGTGGTCTTTCACTTGCCAGCGTCCATTAACCTCAGCTTTTCCAAACTTTGCGGCTTATATCCTAACTCACAAACAGTCCCGTTCACCCATCACCCCTGTGCTCACTGATATACACGGGCTCCCAGACTGGTAACACATTGATTTTAGAATTCTTACCCTTGTCTTCAAATCTCTTTCCCCTTCTTTTCGTTGTACTCTCTCTTGCTCTACACATCTGTGATCTCTGCACTCCTCCAATTCTAATAACACATCTCCAATTTTAATTGCTCCACTAATGGTAGTTATGCCTCCAGTTACCTGGGTCCTAATCTTGGGAGTTCTCTCTCTAAACCTCTCTTCCTCTTGCTCTTCCTTTAAGGCAAACCTTAAAACCAACCTCTTTGATCATTCTTTTTTGTACCTGTGGATATATTTATTTGGTACAGTGCCAAATTTTTTTTGTATAAAATGCTCTGTGAAGTAGCTTGGAACTTATTTTGCATGAAAGACATACGGTAAAAATAGGTTATTACTATTGTCATGCAACTCAGTATCAAATTTTAATGTTGCTACCCTGGAACACACAATGTTCTCTTTTTACAGTAGAACATCTGATTCAGATAAAGGAACGAGACAAAGACTGGCAAGGGGTGTCCCTGTGAGGAGTCCCGAAGTGCATTTTGAGACCTTGCTACAAGCTCATAACACAGAACACTGCTAAGACTTCCATTAACCTTCAGAGCTATCTAGAGGTCAAAGGAAAGGATTTTAAGCTCCAGTTACAAGTCAACTCCTTGCGATTCCATCAATGGTCCAGGATCAATCAGCAACAATGTCCTGGAGCACTACAGATCAGTGTTGGATTCATGTCTGCCATAGACAGTCAATTCAATTTCAATCCCCTAACTGAAAGTCATTTAGAGGCTAAGCAACGCCAAAGAGACCATTAAGCTCCCAGTCACACGACAAGGAGGAGTGAAGACTATACACAACAAAATGTCTCCTGCACCACTTTCCAGAGTGCTACCATACATTTTTCATCACCATAGAAATATGGTGTGCATCTGCAAGTAATTCTATGAATTTACTTTTAATTTTTCGCACAGGAGTTGTATGTATCAATCACAGAAATGGAATGTTCCTTATAGCTTGATTGAAAATTATGTTAAAGGCAGTCCTCAAATTTATGATGTTCTGGTTATGACAAATGACTCATGACATTTATAAATCAACATCCTCTGTATGACTGTATGATGTGGGCTTTCACTTCATGATGCTGTGCCAATGAACAAGATCAACATTAGTACACGTTCATTGACTTTCTGCACTGCCCATCTCCCTTACCTCAAGGTGCTCAGTATCTGTTCCAATGCATTTTTATGATGTGGAGAATCCGGCATTGGACTGGGGTGGGCACAATAAGAAGTCTCACAACAGCAGGTTAAAGTCCAACAGGTTTATTTGGTATCACGAGCTTTCGGAGTGCTGCTCCTTCATCAGATGAGTGTTAATGATGAAGGAGCAGTGCTCCAAAAGCTCGTGATTTCAAGTAAACCTGTTGGAATTCAACCTGTTGGAGTGAGACTTCTTACAATGCATTTTTACTTGGTGAATCTTGATGTTTCTAAACTTTTTCTTAAAATTTATTTTCTGAAATTAGTTTATTGCAATATTACTTCTTAAGCAATTCATTGAGTACAAATTTCTGGGTTTTAGTGATAATTTTGTTAAAAATAGAGTATCAAGCCTTGGTGCAGGAACAAAAGCCTGATTTATAACCCTGTTCTTATGGGAAAAAAATGGTTCTAGCTTATGACATTTTGATTTAAGACCAGTTTTCAGAAACAAATTGAACGGCATTTTCTATGTAAGCCATTGCGTGTTTTGTGGCGGCCCATCACTGGCTGGTGGTAGGGTCCTCTGGTCCCACTTTTGTCAATGGGATTTCCTGTTGAATGCAACGCCCCCACTGCTGGAAAACCCATTGCAGTGGTGCGCCCATGATGGGACTGGAAGATCTCACCGACGTGGTTGTGTCCAAGGATTGCCTGTACGTTACTCAAGAAGCAGATCTTCTGATTTTGTAACTCGAGATTCCCCTTACAAGTGGGATATTTCTTCGCAATAGCAACAGACAATTTGATTTGATGTTTTGATTTGACTTGATTTATTATTGTCATGTGTATTAGTATACAGTGAAAAGTATGGTTTCTTGCACACCATACAGACAAAGCATACCGTTCATAGAGAGGAAAGGAGAGGGTGCAGATTGTGGTGTTACAGTCAAAGCCAGGGTATAGAGTAAGATCAACTTAATATAAGGTAGATCCATTCAAAACTCTGGTGGCAGCAGGGAAGAAACTGTTTTTGAGTTGGTTGGTATGTGATCTCAGGCTTTTGTATTTTTTTCCGATGGAAAAAGTGGAAGAGAGAATGTCTGGGGTGCCTGGTGTCCCTGATTATGCTGGCCTGCTTTTCCAAGGTAGCAGGAACTGTAGACAGAGTCAATAGACAGGGCTTCATCCACGACCCCCCTTTGTAGTTCCTTGGGGTTTTGACAGAACAGGAGCCATATCAAACTGTGATACAACCAGTAAGGATGCTTTCTATGGTGCATCTGTAAAGGTTGGTGAGAGTCGTAGCAGACATGCCAAATTTCCTTAGCCTCTTGAGAAAGTAGAGGCGTTGGTGGGCTTTCTTACTATAACATCGACGTGGAGGGATCACAACAGGTTGTTGGTGATCTGGACACCTGGAAACTTGAAGCCCTTGACCATTTCCACATCATGCCTGTTGTGTGGCACTTTTAAGATGGTAAGATGTACCAAAATACCAAGGTGGTTGAGTGTAATCAGGCTAAAATTGGCACTGAGCTTCATAAGAAGATATTGGAGCAAAATCTTGGTCAAAGAGATAGGCTTTCAGAAACATATAAATGAGGACAGTAAGAAATCTCACAACACCAGGTTAAAGTCCAACATTAACACTCGCCTGATGAAGGAGCAGCGCTCCGAAAGCACATGATTCCAAATGAACCTGTTGGACTTTAACCGGGTGTCGTGAGGCATCTTACTGTGCCCACCCGAGTCCAACGCCGGCATCTCCACATCATATAAATGAGGAGTGGGAGATAGAGAAAATCACAAAACATTTCATATACAAATTTTGTAATGAGATGCAGGTTATAATTCAGAAATGAAGACTGTAATTAAGAACAAAAATTATATTGCAGCATGAACTGCTTGCTTACATTCTGACTGAAATCCCAGTGACCTGTGTATAAATCATTCTTACCAGAGTTTGACACCCAAACTTGCTGAGCAATTCATCATGCTAAAAGTAAGTAATTATGTTAATTATCTGTAATTATAGTCATTTCATTAATGTCAAAATGTTTATAGGGTGGGGGGGGGAGGAGGGGTAAAAATGCTTTCAGTTAGTTATCTTTCTGCGAGGGCTAGCTAATATATGTGAAATGGTGGCTAATATTTTTAAACAACTTCCTGTGTTACTTTCAATTAACATCCACATCAGTTACCTACGTGCTTGGCTGCGTGTCTGTTTTGTTAGCTGTTCATCGTGACATATGAAATGGATGGAGGAAACTCCAAGTCGGAGATTAAGAGCTGCACAGCGATGGTCTTCTGTCGACCAGCTGTCGGAGTTCACTGTGAAATGAGCTTTACCCAGTTCAGGGTGAGTTGTTTTGCAGCTGTGCAAATTGGTCTAGGACTCACCCAAGTGGCACAAAAATGACAGTCTTACTTAAAATGGCAACAGGTGCCTGATAGTTTAAATTTATTTATTTATGCCACAAGTAGGCTTACATTAACACTGCAATGAAAATCCCCCATTTGTCACTTTCCAGTGCCTGTTCAGGTATGCTGAGGCAGAATTTAGCGTGGCCTATTCACCTAACCAACATGTCTTTCAGACTGTGGGAGGAAACCAGAGCACCCGGAGGAAACCCATGCAGACACAGAGAACATGCAGGCCCTGCACAGGCAATGAACCAAGCCAGGAATTGAACTTGGGTGAAGGAGCAGCACTCCGAAAGCTCGTGATACCAAATAAACTTGTTGGACTTCGACCCGGTGTAGTGAGACTTCTTACTGTGCTGTAAGGCAGCAGTGCTAACCACTGTGCCACCCCTGTGGAAAATGTAATTCATAATGTGGAGGTCAAGATTTTCTCCGGAAATTGGAACTTAGGAGCACGAGTTCGCAACTCAGCCCATTGAGCCTGTTTTGCCATTCAAACTGATCATGATGAACATCTATCTCTATGCTATCTTTCCCCACTCTCCCCTTATCCCTTGATGTCATCAGTATCTAGAAATCTATTGATTTCTGTCTTGAACGTACTCAATGGGTGGAATTTTCTGGCCCTGGTCTGCCTACCACAGGAATCATTCCCAGTGGGATTTGGACCCTGCAAAAGTCTGTTGACTTCCGATGGGATTTTCCAGTCTTGGGGTGAGTGAAGCCGCAAAACTCTGCCCAATGATTAAGCTTCCACAGTTCTCTGAGGTAGAGAATTCCAAAGGTTCACCAGCTTCCAAATGAAGAAATTCCTCCATAACTCGGTCTTAAGTGGCTTGCTCCTTATTATGAGTGTGTCCCCTGGTTTGAGACCCACCCCCCCAAACACAGCCAAGGAAAAATAGCCACGTTGACCCCATTACATCCTGTAAGCTTGAGATAAGTAGCAAAATCCTGCCATATCTTAGTGTTTGATAATATCATTTGGGACCCCAAAATGAAAACAGGTTAAGGAAAGAACAAAGAAAAGTACAGCACAGGAACAGTCCCTTCAGCCCTGCAAGCTTGTGCTGATCACGGTGCCCTGAGTAAACTTAAAAAAACGACTTTCTACCCTTACTCGGTCCCTATCCCTCTATTCCCTCCCTATTCATCCAGATGCCTCTTAAATGTTGCTAAAAGTTTAATTCCTAAGCACAAACTTTGATCTGTACTAAACAATAAACACATATAGGATTCACAAACATATGTCACAAGCTGATACAACAATCCAAACCAATAATCATTTTAATCTACTTCTGATTTTGTGGCAAATTGTGAACAATTCTGCCAATAAGCAACAAGTGTTGCAATAACCTCCAAAATATGAATGCAGCCTTTGACAAATTAATATTCTGTTCCATAAATAAAGACTGGGAAAAATTCTATCTGTATTCGATGTTAAATATTGTTATTGCTAAGATCCTGTTTGGTGAACAATGCATCATTTATTAAACTGACTGACTAATATTTCTGTCTATGGGGGTCTGAAGATCAATAATAATTATTTAATACGTAGAGGAAGAGCTTCTTATATCAACAATATATTGAATGTTTTTCTTTTTTCCGCTTGTTTCTTCAGACCGTCTTGGCCTTTAATGCTGCAACTATTGATCTTGGTCTCAAATGTCTCATGTATAGCCAGCGGACCAATATGCCTGGCATTGAACTAAGCAATAAAGCAGGGTTAACTGTTTTTCTGTAAGCGTGTATAAAGACACAGAAATTCAAGCATTTTTTTTTAACAAGTGTGAGCACTTGTTAAGCATTATTGTCCTTGTAACTTTATAAGTTCCCAGTGAGCTGGACTGGAACTATATCATAACTGATATAAATGCGCAAATGGTGTGACAGCATTTCTCAAGGTGGGTTTACATAAGTCACTTTAGAGCACTTCAGAGTCAAATCTCTGACCTAACAATGTTGCACATCCAATCTGGCTCTGCATTCACATGAGGACAGCATTGCTACACCCAAACTCCACACCAGGAGATACAATATATATTTGGCATGTTAGGACTGGGTGATTTGAACTGTCCATCAAATTGCAAATTTGAATTTCGTCCTGTCAGTGATTGATCAGTGCAAGTGACAGGATCCATCAGAAACTTTCAACTATAAGGCTGAATCCACCTTGAGGAAGTACCCTTACACTGTACATTAGTTACCTGCTGTAGCAAACTTTGGCTGTTTGAAACTGGCTTTTTTTAATTCATTTGTGGGACATGGGCATTGCCAACTGGCCAGGTTTATTGCCCATCCCTAGTTACCAGAGGGCAATTGAGAGTCAACCACATCACTGTGACTTTGTCAACCAGACAGGTAAGGACAGCAAATTTCCTTCCCCAAAGAACATGAGTGAATCACTTGGGTTCTTACGACAATTAACAATGGTCCCATAGTCGTCAGAAGATTCTTAATCCCAGAGACACTTTATTGAATTCAAATTCCACTATCTGTGGTGGCAGGATTCGAAATCAGTTCCCCAGGACATTATCTGGATTAATAGTCTAGTGATAATACCACTAAGCCATCGACTCCCCATTCTTGCCTGACGTGACTCCAGGCTGTCACTCATGCTACCTGTGGGCAAGGTGCTTCTCAGTTGACAGTTCAACCTCTCTACAACATCCTTCGCCAACCATCAAGCCCCCCGTCTCCCCACTACCCAACAAAACTCACCTCCAGGCAAAACATCCAGACCATAATGTGGATGTTCCTCTGGTTAAAATGATCCTTTATTCATTTTCTCTGTACTCATCAGAACACTGATCCATGCTGTGATCTAGATCACATAGTGCCACCATCCCTCTGCTACTTCACCTAGGTGACCATTCTTCATATGTGATTCTACACTGTGACATTTGTATCAGCACTTACACAGGCATAAGCTGGCTAGAGTTAAAAATGGAGTCTATCATTCTTTTACAAACTGAGCCTAAATAAGGTAAAGATAAAATACTGCGGATGCTGGAATCTGAAACAAAAACAGAAAAGACGACGATAGATAAATTTTTGAACAGGAATGAAGGGCTATGGTGAGTGGGTGGATAAGTGGAGCTGAGTCCATGAAAAGATCAGCCATGATCTTATTGAATGGCGGAGCAGGCTCGAGAGGCCTACTCCTGCTTCCAGCTCTTATATTCTTCTGTTCTAAAATCTCAGCAGGTCTGACAGCATCTGTGGAGAGAAAATAGAGCTAATGCTTCGAGTCTAAATGACAAGGATCATCCAGACTCGAAACGTTGGCTCTATTCTCTCTCCACAGTTGCTGTCAGTGCTGTTGAGATTTTCCAGCATTTACTGTCATTGTTCCGGACAAGGTAATCTGTGTAACAGAGGCAAGTTCGACTCGACTGGAAGTAAGTCAGGAAGCAGATGCGTGTTTCAGGTATAAATTGAATTACTCGCGGTCAAAGCACTTAGCAGGTACAGGAAACCTGACTGACTTGTATACACCTGCTACTTTGCTTAAGAGGCAGTGAAATCACACCATCATGTCTCTTGTTCATGGCCAATTAAACAACACAGGCTGCAGAGGACACTGTGCTGTTTAAATACAGGGGAATTCTCCAATGTCTTTAGTTCTGCCTGGAACCCTAAACACAGAAGGGATGCAAACATGTGGCAATCATGTACAAAATTGTGAAGGACTCCCAAAGTCCTGTTGTTTATTAAATTGTGCAAGAGAGAAGATGGTAAAGAGGGAATTTCACAGACTGATGAGTGAAGATGGAAGCCTTCTAATCTGTGTTCAGGCTTGCGCTGCTTATGCACTAATCCATCATAGGAATTGGTGCAATTATTCCTAATAATCGCACAGTCGATTCCTTTTAAATTAAAACACATAAGTCTGTTTGACTTTGGCCACTGCCATTTCCTGCAAATTTGATTGTGGAAAGTGGTCAGGGTTAGTAGCAGCTTTGGGGAACTGTGCAGAGCAAAGCAATAAAAAGGAGGGAGGGGAAAGTAGAATGAAAATTAGAAATTAATTGCTCTTTGAATAAATGAGTGAGTCAACACACTCATTTATAACAGCACAAACTATTTTGCTTGGCAAAATAGCTTCTTGGGTCTGATCCCACTAATACTCTCCCGAGCTTTGTTTATAGTTCATTTAATTATTGATGATAATACTAATGTTATGGAATGCAAATATAGCTGAAGATTGAATCCAAAACAAGCAACCAATTGAAAATGAAAGGGCATATTTGCTTCTTTTGAATGGATTATTTGTCAGTGCAACGTCATTTCGTTTCAGCGTATGTTATTTCGGGATTATTTTGTTCCCCTTAAGGCTGCCCGTAATTTATTGTCCGTGAGGAATGGACTGGCTCCCTTGTCTCCAAACCTTTGTTATAATGTTCGTTAATCATAGAATCCCTACAATGCAGAAGGAGGTCATTCGGCCTATCGAACCTGCACCACCAACAAACCCGCCCAGGCCCTATCCTCACAAACCTACATATTTACCCTGCTAGTCCCTCTGACATTCAGTGGCAATTTAGCATAGCCAATTAGCCTAACCCGCACACCTTGGGCCTGTGGGAAGGAAACCGAAGCACTCGGAGGAAACCCACACAGACATGGGGAGAATGCTTCACGCAGATGCTCACCAAGGTTAGAATCAAATCTGTGTTCCTTGGCGTTTTGAGGCAAAGTGCTAACTATTCTGCCATTGTGCTGCAAGTCCTATTGCATCTAGGAAAAGATCCCAGCTGCATCCAGAAACAGATCACTGGTGAGAAATTAAAAAAACCTCCGGACAATCTTACCATCATCAAATCTGGGCAATGCCAACACATTACCTTTCCACTTCAGCGTGTCATAGATTCATCA
Organism: Carcharhinus amblyrhynchos; assembly: GCF_965287045.1. NCBI lineage: Eukaryota > Metazoa > Chordata > Chondrichthyes > Carcharhiniformes > Carcharhinidae > Carcharhinus > Carcharhinus amblyrhynchos. The sequence goes on from NC_137352.1 coordinate 14,012,562, forward strand.
ATTCTGTGCACTTATGTAATGGTAAATAAACATGAACTTGTATTGTAGATCGTTATACTTTTGAAAGGGGAAAGTATCTTCAGAGAAGAAGACAGAATGTTGTAATATGCCTTTTCAGGTTCCAACATGATATCAGTAGAAGGGAAATGTGTCATGTAATCCAGTTTCACTTCTGCTGTGAGCAGGGCACACACACACACACACACACACACACGTTCATACCACCCCATGCACGCACTCACACACACACTGCCCCACACACACACACTCAAACTGCCCGATGTGTGCGCATGCACATGGGTACACCTAGGGCACAGTGGCACATTAGCTAGCACTGCTGCTTCACAGAGCCAGGGACCTGGATTTGATTCCTGGCTTGGGTGACATTGTGGAGTTTGCACATTCTCCCTGTGTCTTTGTGGGTTTCTTCTAGGTGCTCCAGTTTCATCCCACTGTCCAAAAATGTGCAGGTTGGGGGAATGGCCATGCTAAATTGCCCCTCTGTGTAATGGAAACTAGGTAGGATAACCTTGGTTAGTAGGTTATGGGGATAGGGCCTGGGTGGGGATTGCGGTCGGTGCAGACTCGATGGGCTGAATGGCCTCCTTCTGCACTGTAGGATTCTATGATTCTATGATACACCACCCCATGCACACGTGACACACACACACGCACACTCACACACACACACACCCAATGTTTTTAAGATTTATCCCTATGTATAACTCTTTTCCCATGGCCGGTCTTAATAAATGAACCCACAATGTGTTTACCCAATCCCTTATGAGTGATTTGATGCAATGTGTCATGTTCAGTAAATAAGCCTGAGGTATTATATCATTATAATAACACCACTGAGTCCAGCAAATGTTATTCAGTTAAAAGCAAATTACTGTGGATGCTGGAATCTGAAACAAAAACAGAAAATGCTGGAAAATTTCAGCAGATCTGACAGCATCTGTGGAGACAGAACAGAGCTAACATTTCCGAGTCTAGATGATTCTTTGTGAGAACAGTAACTCAGTGACTGATTTCGTGCAGAAAGAACATGGGAGGTTGTGTGGCTCAGCCTCGAAGGGGAGTGGCAGCTTTGCTGTGTTTCTGATGCTGGGCTAGTTAAGAGGTAACTATCGGTAAGCCCCACGATTTGCCTGAGCTTGCAAAATCTCACTAACTGTCCTGGCTGGAGACAATACACATTTCTTTAACCTGTGCTTAACCCTCTCTCCACTCACATTGTCTGTACCTGTAAGACTTGATTACCTGTAAAGACTCGCGTTCCAACCATATCTTGTAAATTGAGTCTATATCTATGTATACCCTGTTTGCGAATATAACTCTTCGCTCACTTGAGGAAGGAACAACATTCCGAAAGCTTGTGCTATCAAATAAACCTGTTGGACTTTAGCCTGGTGTTGTGAGATTTCTTACTGTGCTTACTTCAGTCCAACGCTGGCATTTTCCACATCCTAGTTAAGAGCGATTGATCACTGTGTGTGTTGGAGCGAGAGGAGACAAGCTAAATACTGTGCGGGGAACAAGGGGAGTTGATAACTATGTGTGTGGGAGAAAGGGGTTGATTACCATTTGTGGGGGATGGGCAATTACTGTGTGGGGGAGTTAGGCAGAGGGTGGCTGATTGCAGTGTGGGTGGAGGTGGAGGCCGGGAGAGAGGAATTTTGCAGAGTTTTCTGTCACCAGAGAATATGAACAGTTTGGCTGAAGCCTACCTGAGTACACATATTAATATCTTACAAAGTGTTTTTGAATCATAGATTTATATATGATTCATTATGAGTTCATCTATAGCTCTGAATTATCAGAGTTCATCTATTGGGTGGCATGGTGGCCCAGTGGTTAGCACTGCTGCCTCACAGTGCTTGACTTGGGTGACTGCCTGCGTGGAGTTTGCACATTATCCCCATGGGTTTCCTCCCACAGTCCAAAGATGTGCGGGTTAGGTAGATTGGCAATGCTCAATTGCCCCTTAGTGTCTGAGGGACTAGCTGGGGAACAATGCATGGAGTTATGAGGATTGGGAGTATGGTCGATGCAGTCTCGATGGGCCAAATGGCCTCCTTCTGCACTGTAGGATTCTATGATTCTATTCTATGATTTTTTTCTGAATTCCCTACTGGATTTCTTTGACTATCTTATTCATGGCCTCCAGTTATGCTCTTCACACTAGAGGAAACAATCTCTCTGTAAAAATTAACCTGAACCCATTCTACCAACGTCTCTGATCATTTTAAGGATGGTCATCCAGAAGATACTCTTCAGTCACAGACAATAAAATGAAACACAACTTATTCCAACAGATAAATAAAAGACACTTCATTACTTCAATATTTGAGGCCTCACCCGGCCATTCCAAGCTTTCTAACAATTCCCAAAAGATTCCCATTTATACTGAACAGCAGTTAGCAGATCAGCCCATCATTTTGTCATTAGTTATATAGTTTACTGGGTCAGCTGACCCCTATAGCTTGCTACCATTGGTCTCACTATAACAGATCCAATGTTATCATTGGCTATATTCTAATATCTAACAGATCACCCCTTAGCCTTTTGTTCCCCAAGAGAAAAGACAACCTTTCATGATATGTATACCCATAACTTTCATTCCTTGTAAATCTTTACTGCAGCCTCTCCAATGCCAGGGGCGGCAGCATGGCACAAAGGTTGGCACTGCCGCCTCACAGCACCAGGAACCCGGGTTCAATTCTGGCCTTGGGTGACGGTCTGTGTGGAGATTTCACATTGTCGCTATGCCTGCATGTGTTTCCTCTGGGTGCTCTGGTTTCTTCCCACAGTCCAAAGATGTGCGAGTTAGATGGATTAGCCGTGGGAAATGTGTGGGGTTATGAGGACAGGGCAGACAGAGGACCTGGGTCAGAGACTCTGTCAGAGAGTCAGTGCAGACTTGATGTGCCAAATGGCTCCTTCTGTACTATAGGGATTCTATGATACATACTTCTTATAATATGGTGTTTGGAATGACGCACAGCACTCTTACCAATGTTTGATAAAGGTTCATTTTTCTCCCTAGTTCAGGAGAAACCTTTTGACCCAGGGAGTGGTCAGGATGTGGAACTTGCTATCACATGGAGTAGTTCAGGCAAAATACATTGAAGGGGAAGCCACGTAAGCAGATAAAGGAGAAAGGAGCAGAATATTATGTTGATAGGGTTAGATGAAAAAGTGTAGGAGGAGGCTCATGTGGAGCATTAACAGCAGAAAGGCACCTGTTAGATTAAATTGTGTATTTTAAATACTTTGTGATATTTTGGATATATATAAGGATATTAGGTGTGATTCTCTGGCCTCCCAGCTGTGTGTTTCCCACTGGCAGGAGGTGGTTAGCGGCAGGATTCTCTTGCACATTTTGATAAAGTTTGGAGAAATCAAAGTTGCAATTTCAAAAAAAAAGTTAAGGTATGAAGAAAAGGAACAACTTGTGGGCAGAAATAAAGCAACCAATTGATGATTTATAAAAAGCATCGTTAATAAATATCACCAGCAGGGTTTGAGAGGTACAGACTCACTCCCAATCATATGATGCTCATTCATTCACCCTCGCCCACTGTGAGTGGGTTTGATTGGGTGTTGGGATGTGGGGGTAGGTGGGAATCCTGAGACTGCTTCTGGAACTCTATCGTCTGCCATCGGAATTGGAGTGGGCAAGGGGCAAACAATGGGAAGGTCTGCTGACCTTAGGTAGGATTTTCCGGTCTTGGGTCAAGCGAAGCCGTAAAATTCCCGCCCTGCAATTCACACACTCACATTCACACATCCACACTGTCCATCTACCTCACTAAATCACTCACACTCTCTCTTTCACGCTCACTCAGTCTCCTACGCACTCACTCTCCCACATTGGCTTACTCAATTTTTCACTCTCCAAGCTCACTCACTCACTAACTCTCTCACCCACCCACATGCATTTATTCTCTCTCCCTCACACACTCACTCATTCTCTCTGTCACAATGACACACACTCTCTCTCCCACACCCAGCCACTCATTCACTCACTCACTCATTCCCTTAGTCACTCAGTCACTCAATCACTCTGTTACTCACTCGTTCCCTCACTGGGTGAAATTGTTCCATCCCATCTGTCAGGGGAACCGTAGTGGGTGGGACATGGACCAAGCAAAAGTCTGTTGACCATGGGTAGGATTTTCTAGCTTGGGGGCAAGCGCGGCTGGAAAATCCCTCCCTATATCTCTTTCTCTTTCTCACTCTCTCCCTCACACTCTCTCCCTTCCTCACTAAACAAAAAGACAATTTCCACAGGTCAGTGAATCAGGAACTAGGGGGCACAAATTTCAGCCTGATACTTAGAGGCATTAGAGGAGGAGGTTGGATTTCTTTGCCATACAGTAATAAGAAAATGAAATGCATTGCCAGCAGTCACTATTGAAGCTGATTCAATCACAGCATTTCAAAGAAACTTAGATAAATATCTGAAGAAGAAAAATATCGCAGGCTATGAGGGAAAAGCAAGGAAATCGGATTACAGTAGTTAACTGTGATGTGGAGCTTATTCCGGCTCAGTCACAATGCTCAAAAAAATCTCTTTATGTGTTGAAATTGTGATGTTTCCTCACAATACCTTGAAGCAAAGAGAAAATCATTGTATGCCACAAAGGAGGCTCAACTTAAATCTGACCTGCCACACCTCATTCATTTTGGTTTAAAATAAACCCTATTTTGGCACATGCTGATCCTATAAAAGCAGCAAGCTCCGTGTGTTTAAACAGGCCTGGAAATGTCTCACTCTTCTATCTGTCAGGAACTTCCTTGTAACACTGCTGTCATATGAAGTGTCTGAATTAAATCCATCCAGCCTCAGGCAACAATTCAGAATAATAAAGTTTACTTATTAGTCACAGGTAAGGCTGACATTAACACTGCAATGAAGTTACTGTGAAATTCCAGAAGGTTAGGCTTTAAAAATGCAGCATGTCACCTGGGACAGTTAACACTAAATGCAATAAGCCAGTTACCTTCTATTTCCAGCTTTTCAAAGACCTCGGGCGGGGTGGGGGGGAGCTGTATGGTGGCACAGCGGTTAGAATTGCTGCCTCACAGCGTCAGGGACCCGGGCTCGATTGCAGCCTTGGGTCACTGACTGTGTGGTGTTTGCACATTCTCCCCACGACTGTATAGGGTTACCTCCCACAGTCCAAAGATGTGTGTGTCAGATTGATTGGCCATGCTAAATTACCCCTTAGTGTCAGGGGGACTAGCAGGGTAAATACGTGGTGCTACGGGGATAGGAGCTGGGCAGGACTGTGGTTGGTGCAGTCTCGATGGGCCGAATGGCTTCCCTCTGCACTGTAGGGATTCTATAATTCTATGAACTGCTCGATTGATACATTAGTTGGTTTCCGTAATACTCTCCCTTCAAATTCTTTCACTAATATATAGTTCCTGATCATGTCCTTGGACTATCACAAACAACTATCCACAATGAAAGACTTTTTCAGGCTGTTGTCATACAGACAAATGCGGCAGCCTTTCTGATCTAGCCAGATTCTGCAAGGAATGATGAAGTGAGTGCGTGGCTAATACGTTTCTGAGGATTTTTAACAGGAATAATATTCATGACCATGGCAAATGTCCTTCTAAAACGTATGGACAAGAGTGGATCATTCAACCCTTCAAGTCTGTTGTGCCACTCAACTAGATCATATTTCTTAACTTCATTTACCCACCGGAGTTCAGTACCCTTTAACCCTTGCCTAATGAAAAACTTTCTCCATCGTGAAACTTTCTGCCTCAGAAAAGCAGCCAGCATAATCAAGGACCTCTCTCACCCTAGGATATACTCTCTTCCGCCTTCTTCCTTCGGAAGAAAGATACAAAAGTCTGACATCACGTACCAACCGACTCAAGAACATCTTCTTGCCTGCTGCTGTCAGACTTTTGAATGGATCTACCTCGCATTAAGCTGATCTTTCTCGACACCCTAGCTATGAAGGTAACACTACATTCTGCACCCTCTCCTTTCCTTCTCTATAAACAGTATGCTTTGTATAGTGTGTGCACAAAAAACAATACTTTTCACTGTGTACTAATATATGTGACAATAATAAATCAAATCAAAATCAGATCAATCAAACTAGGTTTTCACGAAAAGATCCAGAACTCCACTAACCTTTGTGCAAGGAAATGCATTATAACTAGGTTACTCAGGGCTGATGCCCTCTCGTTCTGGACTGCACCATGAGAGAAAATTATTTAGTTAGCTTAAACATGTCAATGAAATTACCTCTTGCTCTTCTGTAAGCAGGAAATACAAGCTTGACATATGCATCCTGTCCTCATAATGAAAATCATTCAGCACCAGTATCACAAAGTGCCAAGGAATCGTCAATGCCCACGTACTGCTGAACTTCTCTTTCATGCCTTTGTTACTTCTAGGCATAACTATTCCAACCCACACCTGGCTGTTTTCTCACATTTGGACGGAATTCTCCAGCCATTCACACTGCGGGGGGGGGGGGGGGGGGGGGGGAGTGGGTGGAATCCTGCTACAGTGAATGGAGATTTGGCCGAACACCAAATTCTCCGTCCTCGCTGGCAGCGACGGTGGGGCGAGAACGGTCGGAGAATCCTAGCCTCTATCCCCACAAACTTGAGCTCACACATACCTTAAAAACAGTACCAAGTCCAGTGATCCTTGCAGGCTCTGGTCTGCATTGTGTCCCGGTCAGGCAAAATTTTGATTTGAGAAATCTTGTGCTTGTTTTCAAATTCTTCCATGGCTACAAATGTCTCGGTAATCTCCTCCTGTCCCTCAATCCTCCGAGATATCTTTGCTCATCTAATTCTGGCTTCATTTTAATTGGTCAACCATTGGCTGTGGTCATACCTTCAGCTCGGTCCTGACCTCCAAAATGTCTCTTTGCCTCTCTGCATCGACGTTTCTCTTAAGCTTTCCTGCTTCAAACTCACGCTCTTTGACCAAGCTCAGTCTTACAAGTCCAGCTGGGTTTAGAGGCTCCTCCGTGGTGAGGTTCTCGGAGGCCGCCTGCTATTTAGCTGATGGTCCCACTGCTGTCAATGGGATTTTCCATGTCCCAGGAAACCCTCGGCAGTGGGTCTTGTCGCTGGGATCAGAAGATCCCACTGCTGGCCAATGGCCTGAAATTCCTGCCCTTTGTTTTATAATGCTTCTAAGAAGCGTTTTGGGAAATTTTATTACGGAAAATGCACCATATAAATAGAAGTTGTTGTTGTGGAGGGGTAGGTCTATGGATTAAAAATGACATTGGTACAATAGTGACTGAGGACCTCAGTTCTGGAAATCAGGATATCGAATCAGTTTGGGTAGAGATGAGAAATAGTGGGAGTAATAAGTAACATGGGAGGAGTGATTTATAAACCCTTTCATAGTAACCATCCTGTAGGAGAGTTCAAACAGGAAGGAAGATGTGGGGTTTGCGAAAAAGGTATAGTATAATCATGAGTGATTTTAAACCAAAAGAGAAAATGCTGGAAAATCTCAGCAGTTTTGGCAGCATCTGTGAGGAGAAAAAGGAGGTGACGTTTCAAGTCCAGATGACCAAGGGTCACATGGCATGTTATGGAAAAATGCCAATGCAAAACTAAACTGTAAATGCTGTCTAAATATGCCATCATTTCAGTGATTGATATTAATCCTGAAATAATTCAGGAGGGAGTGTATACCAGCTTTTATTTATTTATTCATGGGACATGGATGTCACTGGTTAGTCAGCATTTGTTACCCAATCCTAGCTGTCCTTGGAAGGCAGTTAAGAGTCAACCACATTTTTGTTTCTATTCGTTCATGGGATGTGGGCATCGCTGGCTGAGTCAGCTTTTATTGCCCATCCTGAGGGCATTTAAGCATCAACTGCATTGCTGTGGCTCTGGGGTCACTGGAAGGCCCACATCCATGAATCAAGGGTCGTCTGGACTCGAAACATCAGCTCCTTTCTCTCCTTACGGATGCTGCCAGATCTATTGAGATTTCCCAGTATTTTCTCTTTTGGTTTCAGATTCCGGCACCCACGGTACTTTGCTTTTATGGTGATTTTAAGCTATATATAGACTGGATGAATCCAATTGGAAAAGGCAAACAGGGTGATGAGTTCATGAGTTTTGGGACATCTCTTTGAGCAGCACATTCAAGAAACAACCAGAGAGCAGCTTATAGTAGATCTGGTAATGTACAATGAGACAGGATTAATTAATGACCCCGTAATGAAGGATCCCCTAGGTGTCAGTGATCATGATATGATTGAATTTCAAATTCAGTTTGAGGGAGAGAAAAGTGGATCTAATACCAGTGTTTTAAGCTTAAATAAAGGCAATTATGAGATATGAAGGTTTGTGTAAATATGTGTGATCTTCTTGGAGATCCTCTCCACTCTGAACTGGCAGTTTATAGTGGCCATGATGTGGAGATACCAGTATTGGACTGGGGTAGACAAGATGAGAGATTATATAACACCAGGTTATAGTCTTTTCACCTGACAAATGAGCAGCACCCCAAAAGCTTGTAATTTCAAAATAAACCTACTGGACTGTAGCCTAATGTCATGTGACCTCTCATCTTGTCCATCCCAGTCCAACACCAGCATCGCCACATCAAGAGGACATGAAGACAGAGCTGGCTGAAATGAACTGGGGAATTATGGGATAAATTGGCAGAGATACATGTGACAGGTAAGTGGGAATACAAAGTTCAAGCCACAAAGATCAACTATGATTTTACCGAACAGCAGGACATTTTTGAAAAGCTGAATTGCCTACGTCCACTCCTAATCTGTGTGTTTCTTGTCATTGTGCCATTGGAAATGAGACCACGGTTTAAAATCACAACCAGAGAATGGTCTCCCTGACAGTGCAGCATTTTCTCCAAAGTGGGAGCAATTGGCAGGCTGGGCCATTAGGTGAAATCGTAACGTAGGACTTCAATCCAGAATCAACAGTGACAGCCGTGGCTCAGTCAGGGTGTGCTCACCTCTGAGACAGAAGGATGCCCACATCCCATGAACAAATAGGGGCTAGTGCAAAAATGAATCCAGGCTGATACCACAGTGCACAACTGAGGAGGTGCTACACAGTTGAAGGTGCAAACATTTGGATGAAACTTTAAACCAAGGTCTTGTCTACCTTCTCAAGTGGATGTACAAGATTACACACGATTTTTTGAAGGATAGGGGTGCACTCCTCTATGAAGATATAAGGTTGAACAGATTGGTATCCATTAGAGTTGAGAAGAATGAGAGGTGATTGCATTGAAACATTTAAGATCTTAAGATGATTTGACAAGGTCAATGTGAAGAGAGTTTTGAAGACACAGGACCCTCAGAGAATAAGAAATTCTCAGCTTCATTTTGGATGGGAGAACATTTATTTTTAAACTGTTTCCCTTAGTTCCAGTCTCTCCCACAAGGAGAAACGCCTCTTCAGCATCTACCTTGTCAAGTCCCCTTAGGATCTTATATGTTTCAATGTGATCATCTCTCATTCTTCTAAATATTGGATACAGGCCAAATCTGACCAACCTTTATTCACAAAATAACCCACGTCTCCTTTTTACCAGTCAACCCCAAGCATTCCTTTCTTATAAGATTCATAAATGGATTCAAATAAAAAATAGCAGTGGGAAGGTGATGGCCGAGTAGTGTTATCACTAGACCATTAGCCCAAAAACTCAGCTAATGTTCTGAAGATCCAGATTCAAATCCCACCATGTTAAATGGTGGAATCTGAATTCAATAAAATATATCTGGAATTAAGAATCTATTGGTGACCGTGAAACCATTGTCGATTGTTGGAAAAACTAATCTGGCTCTTAGGGAAGGAAATCTGCCGTCCTTACCTGGTCTGGCCTACATGCGACTCCAGCGCCACAGCAGTGTGGTTGACACTGAAATGTCCTCAGGGATGGGCAATAAAAGCTGGCCACGCCAGCGATGCCCACATCCCATGAACTAATAGAAAAAAAAATCTCTATTTTTGATTGAGATCTGAGAGTTTTGGTTGACTCTCAACTGCCCACCAAGGGCAACTAGGGATGGCTAATAAATGCTGACTAACCAGCGACATCCATGTCCCATGAACAAATGAATAAAAGATGGACTCCCCTTCGTCCTGAATTATTTCAGAATTAATATCAATCACTGAAATTATGACATAGTTAGACAGCATTTACAGTTTAGTTTTGCATTGGCATTTTTGCCATGTGTCTCTGAGGTAGAGTTGGACTTTTTCCTCCACTGTAATTTGATTCAAAGAGGCATAACCGCACAGAAAGAGACCATTCAGCCCATCGAACAGTGACGGGTGGCTGCGCTCATAGGTCATTCTCACAAAGATAAATCTCACCCCACACGTGTGTTATGTGTGTTGTCAAACACGTCTTTAAGAAGCTTTTAATGTGGGCCTGCCGTTAATTTAAATGCTGACAGCCTGCCACCTCCAAGCCAGCTTCCTTCCCCTGATATCACTCTAATAGACCTAAGGGGAAACAAAATGGATCTGCGAGCCTGCCGCCCGATAAGGGAGTCAGATTTAATAGCGATAGAAGCTCAAACTTACTGACATTGGTATCTCACAATTTCAGTAAAAACGGGGAACATATTAAAGCGGCTTTCGGCAATTCTCAGCTGCGGTGCAATAGACGGTTCAGAAATTCTCCGATAAGGGCTAGAGTGAGCAAATTAGCATGTGAATCCTACATCCAGGAGAAAAATTTAATTTTTTTTCCAAACAGGTCCCTTGAGTGCCATTGTAGTTGCCTGAAGCTCTGACATCTATTGTTTCCAGTATTGTTGCACATCCCTACAGCTTTGGTGATTGTTTTGTGTGATAAGCCACTGTCCTTTGTTCTCTTGTCCCTTTGCTTGGCTATGATCATTCTTTTTTCCCCAAGAAAAAAACTGCACATCACAATTTCATTTGACACCTTTCTGTAAGATAAGTCACTCTCTGCTGCTCACATTCTTGTCCTGAATTTGATTCATGTTCAGAAACAAATCTGACGTTATGCTGACATTTCAGCAAACATTCAATGTTTTTTCTGTGACTCCAGCACCCTTGTTTTATACCCATTTCCCCAACCACCAGCCACCCCCGCCTGCATTCAAGTTAGAATTCTGGTTTCTTCTTCTGCTTGCAGTTGAGTGCTTCTAGTCATCTGCACCAAAATGTTCAGGAACTTTTCAGGATACAGCTTAGTTCTCCTGCTTCTGTATTGAAAGGTTCTGGGTTCAAATCCCACTTCAGAACTTGTTGAGCACAGCAAAAGCATTTTTGCAGCTCATTGAACTATGGGGATTCTATGAGTTCTGAAGAGGTCATTCAGTGGCCCATCAAGTCTGCACCGACACTCTGACAGAGTATCTTACCCAGGCCCTCGCCTCTGCCCTTTCCCCATAACACTGGCAATTCACCACGGCTAATCCCCTTACCTTACACATCTTTAAACACCAAGGGGCAACTTTAGCATTGCTGATCCACCTAACCTGCATATTTTTTGGACATAAAAGGACAATTTGAGCATGACCAATCCACCTAATCGGCATATCTTTGGAGTGTGAACAAAGAACAACCCAGCACGGGAAACAGGCCCTTCGGCCCAACGAGCCCGCGCCGCCGCATCGCCCTACACCTATTCTACCCTGCATGTCTACGAATGGGACCCTACTCAGTCAGATTCAGGGAAGAAATAGTGTCAATTTGGTGGAAACCAATTAGCCTAAGAGCACATCTTTGGGGTGTGGGAGGAAACCGGAGCGCCCGGAGGAAACCCACGCAACCACAGGGAGAATGCGCAAACTCCCACAGACACAGGCCCAAATCCATGTATCTGCACAGCTAGCAGTGCTAGTCACTGAGCTGTTGTGGAGCCCGTCTATCGGTCCAGGCTCAAGCACACACACCGACATGAAGTACTAGGCCACTCCTGGACTTCCAAGAGCAGCCCACGCACAACCTGCCGTGTGCATGCCCCTCGCTTGACACGAGGTGGACCTCCACCTGTGGAATAAAGACAAAACATATTAGTTATACAGCCTGCCCTTCCGGTGTCTCCCGAGGTTTACCCTATTTAATAGCCCCTACCATATCCCTCCATTCCCGTTTCACTCATATGCCTATCTAACTGCATCTTAAACGAGTCCAACGTGCCTGCCTCCACCACCCTACTCGGTAGCGCATTCCAGACCCCCACAACTCTCTGTGTAAAGAACCTTCCTCTTACCTCCAAATTATACCTCCCCCCCCTCACCCTTAATTGATGACCTCTTGTGTTCGTACCCAGTCTAGGGAGCAGTCTCTCACTATTAACTCTATCTATTCCCTTCAGTATCTTATATACCTCTATCATGTCCCCTCTCAATCTCCTTCTTTCCAAGGAGAATAGCCCCAGTCTCTTCAGTCTCTCCTCGTAACCCAGTCCCCCCATGCCAGGCAACATCCTGGTAAACCTCCTCTGCACCCTTTCCAGAGACTCCACGTCCTTCCGGTAATAAGGTGACCAGAACTGAACGCAGTACTCCAAATGCGGTCTAACCAACGTTCTGTATAACTGAAGCATTAGACGGCAGCTTTTATACTCTAAGCCCCTTCCTATAAAGGCTAACATCCCATAAGCCTTCCTAACAACGTTCTCCACTTGTGACACAACCTTCATGGATTTGTGGACCTGCACTCCCAGGTCTCTCTGTACATCTATACTCCTAATCGGCCTACCTTTTATCACATAACTCCTCTCTGCATTATTCCTTCCAAAATGCATCACCTCGCATTTGTCAGGATTAAATGCCATCTGCCACCTATCTGCCCACTGCACCAACCTATCTATATCCTGTTGTATCACCTGACAATCCAGTTCTGTACCCGCCAACCCTGCCATCTTGGTGTCATCAGCAAACTTGCTGATCACACCACCTACTCCCTCTTCTAAGTCATTTATGTAGACTACAAAGAGGAGAGGTCCCAGTACCGAGCCCTGCGGCACACCACTGGTCACTGGCCTCCAGCCCGACAAGGTACCCTCCACAACTACCCTCTGTCTCCTATTTCCCAACCAGTTCTCAATCCACCTAACTGCCTGGCCTCGTATCCCATGCGCCTTAACCTTTTCTACCAGCCTACCGTGAGGGACTTTGTCAAACGCCTTACTGAAATCCATGTAGATGACATCAACGGCTCTCCCATTGTCAACCGTTTTTGTCACCTCCTCAAAGAATTCCACCAGATTCGTAAGGCAAGACCTCCCTCTAACAAAGCCATGTTGCGTATCCCTAATCAGATCGCAACGCTCCAAATGCTCATACATCCTACCCCTAAGTATTTTTTCCATTAACTTCCCTACCACCGACGTCAAACTCACTGGCCTATAATTCCCAGGGTTATCCCTACTACCTTTTTTGAACAACGGGACCACATTTGCTACCCTCCAGTCTTCTGGGACCTCACCTGTGTCCAAAGAAGAGACAAAGATGTGCGCCAGAGGCCCAGCAATTTCATCTTTCGCCTCCCTAAGCAGCCTGGGATAAATACCATCAGGCCCCGGAGCTTTATCCGTCCTTACGCTACCTAAAAGCCCTAGCACTTCCTCTCTCGTAATAACTATATCCTGCAACTGAACCTCCGCTCCCTCCAAGAGACCGCACGATTCCGAACCCCTCTCCTTCGTGAATACCAACGCAAAGTATTCATTCAGGAGCTCCCCCATTCCCTCCGACTCAATACACAACTCTCCACTCTTGTCCCTAAGAGGACCAATTTTCCCTCTAACTACTCTCTTGCCTCTAATATAGGAATAAAATGCCTTAGGATTATCCTTAATCCTACCGGCCAAAGCCATCTCATGCCCTCTCTTCGCCCTTCTAATTCCTCTTTTTAGCTCCCTCCTACTCTCTCTATATTCCTCCAGCGCACACTCCGTACCCATTTGTTTTGACCTATCATACGCCTCCCTCTTCTTCCTAACCAAGTCTTCAATATCCCCCGTAATCCACGGCTCTCTAATCCTACCTTTCCCATCCTTTCGCTTAACCGGAACAAACCTCCCCTGCAACCATTTCATTTTGTCCCTAAAAGCCTCCCACTTGCCAACCGTGGACTTGCCAGCTAACAGTCCTTCCCAGTCAGTTTGCTGCAGCTCCCTCCTAATCCTGCCATAGCTCGCCTTTCCCCAGTTCAGCACACTCCCGCTTGGACGGCACTCGTCCCTTTCCATTTTTATCCTAAAGTAGACGGACTTGTGGTCACTGTTCGCCACATGTTCGCCTACCTCTACCTCACCCACCTGCCCTGGCTCGTTTCCCAACACTAAATCCAGTATAGCCCCTCCCCTAGTCGGGCAAGTTACATACTGTTCTAGCGACCCTTCCATAACACATTTCACAAACTCCTCTCCCTCCGTACCCCCAGCTCTAGGCCCCCTCCAATTCACTCCGGGAAAATTAAAATCACCCACTACAACCACTCTATTCTTTCTGCACCTGTCCAAAATGCCCCTGCAAATTCCCTCCTCCACTGACTTTGGGCTGTTGGGTGGCCTATAGTACACCCCTAGCAGTGTGATCTCTCCCTTTTTATTCCTCAACTCCACCCACAGCGACTCAATCCCTATCTCTTCCATATCGCCCTCCCTCTGCACTACTGTGATGTTTTCCTTGACTAACAGTGCCACCCCTCCACCTCTCTTCAACCCTCCTCTGTCACACCTAAAACACCTGTACCCAGGAACATTCAGCTGCCAGTCCTGCCCTTCCCGTAACCACGTCTCCGTTACAGCCACCACATCCAACTGCCTCACAAACATCAAGGCCCTAAGCTCATCCGTTTTCCCTGCCACACTCCTAGCATTGAAACAGACACAGTTCAACCCACAAATGTCCCTCGGAACCACCTTCTCCCTTATAATTTTCCTTTCACCCGTCTCTCTCCCAGCCACCTCCCCACCCCCCCTCCCTATTAGTTTAAATCATTCCTGAACACCCCAGCTAACCTCCCTGCTAAGACACTAGTCCCCCTCCCGTTCAAATCCTCCCCACCCCTCCTGTACAGTTGCCTTTCTCTCCTAAACACCTCCCAATGATCTACATAAGTAAACCCCTCTACCCTACACCAGTCCCTCAACCATGCATTCAACTGCATGATCTCGTCATTCTTAGCCCTGCTCATACTGGGCAGCAACCCAGACAGTGCCACCCTAGAGGTCCTGCCCTTTAGTTTGGCCCCCAACTCCCTAAATTGCCTACGGACCTCTCCCCTACTCCTCCTTCCTATATCCCCTTCCCCTACGTGTACTATGACCTCTGCCTGGGTCCCCTCCCCTTTCAAAATTCCCTCTACCCTTTCCATTATATCTTTTACCCCTGCTCCAGGGAGGCAGACCACCATCTTGGAGTCGCGCCCTTGCCCACAGAACCTCCTATCAATCCCTCGGACCCTCCCATCCCCTACCACTATCACCTTACCAGACCCTTTCCGTCCCTCTAAATCAGTCTCCCCTTCCTTCCTATTTTTCTGTGCCCCTGCCGACGAACCTTGGGGGGCCTCCGGGGAGGCCGGGGGACCCTGACTACTCTTCTTCTTCCTCTTTCCCCTCCTAACAGTCGTCCATCCTCCCTTCTCTTCCGCCCTTGAGACCTCCTCCTGCTCATGTTTCCCAGCCATTATCTCCTCATTCTCCCTAACTAGAAACGCATCTTCCAGTCGCCCCTGGAGTTGCCTGATCCGGGCCCTCAATCGCTGCAGTTCTAAACATTTACTGCAGATGTGTACCTTGGGGACCCGTGACACCACCAGGAACTCCCACATGTGGCACCGGACGCAACTTACATTCCTCCCTATATTCCCTACCATGTCCCAACCTCCTGTAAGTGCCCAAGGTAGGAATCTGTCACTCACCTTCTCCAAGCCTGCACTCGCCTAAGCCCAGCAAGCCAAAGCCCTTCTCACTCAGTTCCCACTCACTCCGCTGCCCGCTCCCGACGCTGCCCGCTCTATACTGCTACCCCTTTTTTATACCCCCCGCTCCCCCTTACGACAATCCCCTGGCCTAACTTCCGGTACGGAAGTAAACTACACTCTAACAAGCCCCGAGAACCGGAAGTACAGGAAAAAAGCGGTTTTCACTTTAAATCAGCCACTCACCACAGCCACAGCCACCAGGTTCAATGCTCCGGAGAACAATGAGGTGGGTCCCCGGGTGAGTATCCGATTTATACCCCCCGCTCCCCCTTAACGACTATCCCCTGGCCTAACTTCCGGTACGGAAGTAAACTACACTCTAACAAGCCCCGAGAACCGGAAGTACAGGAAAAAAGCGGTTTTCACTTTAAATCAGCCACTCACCACAGCCACAGCCACCAGGTTCAATGCTCCGGAGAACAATGAGTGTGGGAAGAAACCGGAGTGCCCAGAGAGAACCCATGCAGGCAAGGGGAGAAACTCCACACTGACAGTAAGCTGAGGCCGGAATTGAACCTGGGTTAACCATTGTGCCACTGCGCCACCCACAAAATAAGCCATTTGGTCCATCAAGACTGCACCGGCCCAGGCATACAACCCCCGCAACCCTTCCAAGCAGGATGTCCATCAACTTGCTACTACCTCCTAAAACTCTACATCAGTCTTCAAGGAGGAAAAGTGAGTGAAGATTTACAAAACAAACAGCAGACACATTTGCTTTATGTGTATGCCATGCCTCACAGATCATCTAACCTGTTTGCAACTTGCATCATTTTAAGCTGACCTTCCAATTGTATTGGCCCTACTGAAGTTAGAGAGTTGAGTATAACCATCACAGATCATCTCATATTGTCTCTCTGCCAGGCTGACTCCTGGGAAGGCAGGTCTGCCATATGAGGAGGCACTAGATCGGTTAGGATTGTATTTATTGAAGTTTAGAAGACTGAGAGGGAATCTCGTAGAAGTATATAAAATTCTAACAGGATTAGACAAGTAGATTCAGAAAGAATGTTCCCGATGGTGGGGTCCACAACCAGGTGTCATAGTTTGAGAATAAGGGGCAAAGGTTTTAGAACTGAGGTGAGGAGAAATTTCTTCACCCAGACAGTGGTGAATATGGAATTCACAACCACAGAAAGTAGTCGAGGCCAAAACATTGTGTAATTTCACAAAGGCTCTTGGGGTCAAAGGGATTAAGGGATATGGAATGGAAGGGAGGATCAAGATATTGAATTGGATGATCAGCCGTGATCAGAATGAGTGGAGGAGCAAGCTTAAAGGGCCAAATGGTGTACTCTTGCCTCTAGTTTCCTTTTTTTTTTACATTTCTATGGCGAGATCAAGAGACTCAAACGACAAAACTCTTCATGTCATACGCCTTTCAATTCAGCTTGCCATCTTTTTCCACCTGCTTCAATCTCATTCCCAGAAAGATCAGGAAGCCCTATCCGACCTGCACTTTTGCTTTTCTATTGATGGAAATCTTTTGAATATTTGATAAAAGAAAGTGCTGATTTGGAATGTATAAAATAGTCCTACTGGTGATTGGTACTCATGAAGCCAGCTTCACGACTAAGGCAGATGCTTGGTGGAATTATCAAGTCAATTGTGCAAATTATTTGTGGTCCCTAACAGAGCATCAGAAACACAGGGGGAGTACAGCAATGAGAGTAAAAGAAACAGAGGGAAAGTAAAATACACAAGAGGAGAATAGATAACAATTAGGAAGATATTAACAAAAAAGAGAAAGAAAGATGAAAGAAGGATGGCTGTGGGGAAAGCAGGTTCTCAAACCATTTAATGTGCTTTTTAATTTAAAATTCCATCTTGACACTGTAACAGCTATGCTTATGATACGTTCACCAGTGTTTTATTTTATTTGTTCATGGGCCTGGGCATCGCTGGCTGGGCTAATTGCCCTTGAATTGAATGCCTTGCTCAGCCTGTTTCAGAGGGTTTTCAGAGTCAACCACATTGCTGTGGGTCTGAAGTCATGTTTTGATTTGATTTGATTTATTATTGTCACATGTTTTAGCATACAGTGAAAAGTACTTTTCTTGTGCGCGATACAGACAAAGCATACCGTACATAAAGAAGGAAAGGAGTGAATGCAAAATGTTTGGTTACAGTCATAGCTAGGGTATAAGGAAAGATCAACTTAATGTGAGGTAGGTTCATTCAAAAGTCTGACAGCAGCAGGGAAGAAGCTATTCTTGAGTCTGTTGGTATGTGACCTCAGACTCTTGTTTCTTTTTCCCGATGGAAGAAGGCGGAAAAGAGAATATCCAGGGTGCGTGGGGTCCTTAATTATGCTGGCTGCTTTGCCGAGGTAGCTGGAAGTGTAGACAGAGTCAATGATGGAAGACTGGTTTGCCAGACGTGTGTAGGCCAGACTGGGTAAGGACAGCAGATTTCCTTCCTTAAAGGATATTAGTGACCCAGGTGGGATTTTTCAACAATTGACAATTTCATGGTCATCATTAGATGTTTAATTCCAAATTGTTATTGAATTCAAATTTCACCATCCGCCATGGTGGAATTTGAACCTGGGTCCCCAGAGCATTACCCTGGGTTTCTGGATTACAAATCCACTGACAATTCCTCCGTGCCGCTGCCTCCCCAGTGTCCAAACCTCACCTCTTGAGAAAGCAGCACCAGTGGAACCAGTTTAAAAAAAAGGGGCCACCCACACATTTAAAACGGAGATGAGGCAACACTTTTTCACTCAAAGTTGTCAGTTTTCGAAATTCTCTTCCAGAAAGGCAGTGGAAACACTGTCTTTGAATATTTTTACGGCAAAGGTGCATAGATTCTTGGTATATATGGTGATAATGGGTCATGGGGTTAGGCAGAATGTAGATTTAAGATTACATTCAGATCAGCCGTGGTATTATTAAATGATGGGGTGGGCTCAAGGGGCTGAATGGCCTACTCCTGCCCCTTGTTTGCATGATTGGCTCACTCTCAGTGTCTCAAGCCAGCTCCAGAGAGTCTTCTGTCCACAGATCCATTTGGACTGAGAAACAGCAACAACAAACTCTCAGCAAGAAACACAATGAACTTGTTATAAGTAACCATGTATGAAACGCCACACTCCAAACTGTGAACAATGCCGCGCATCTGTCAGTGTACATTATATAATGTGATACACTTAGCACTTGCACTGTGCCTGTGCCCTGGCAAAGGAAAAGCAGGGATTATCATGAAATTGCAATTCAGCTCTGGCTGTGTGCTACTGCAGGGCAAAAGACGAGTGGGATTCTAATGAGGCTATTTCTATCCGGCTGCCTGAATCCTCTCCCTTCAAAGAAAACACAAAGATAAGCTGAGGTGGGGGTGCAGAGTGGAAGGAGTCTGAGATTGCTAAAATCTAATAAAAGTGAATCTCCAACTTGAAACTAAGATTATAATAATGAACTGGAGCAGACACAATGGCCAGTTCATGGCAGACATTTTTAAACACTTGAATTTTAACATCAGGGTGAAGTATGTTTCTTGCTGAGATTTCAGTGCGAGCTGCTAACTGCTTGTGACTTGCATGCAGAGTCAAAACTGATTCAGTGGAGGAGATCCTTGGAGTTAATTTAAATATTTAGAACATGGAGTACGAAAAAACATAAGGCCACAGTTAGATAACAAAGTTAGCTTTGGGAAGCAAAAACAAAAAAATGCTGGAAAATCTCAGCAGGTCTGACAGCATCTGTGGAGAGAGTACAGCCAATATTTTGAGTCTAGATGATTCTTCGTCAGAGCTGAGGGGAAAGAGAGTCAGCAGAGATTTATACTATAAGGGTCGGGAGGGGCGGTAGAATTGGGCAAAGGGAATGCAAATGAGCAAACAGAAGGCCCGAGAAGGTGATGAAAGAGTCCATAATGTGATCAGAATGAGTTTTAAGAAGGCAGTTTAAGTTTAAAGTTTATTTATTAGTTTATTGTATATTTATTATACAAGTAGGCTTACATTAACACTGCAATCAAGTTACTGTGAAATTCCCTGAATCACCACACTGCAGCTTCTGTTCGGGTACACTGAAGGAGAATTCAGCATGGCCAATGCACCTAACCAGCATGTATTTTGGACTGTGGGAGTATACCAGAGCATCTGGAGGAAACCCACACAGATATGGGGAGAACGTGCAGATTCCACACAGACAGTGATCCAAGCCGGGAATTGAAACTAAGCACCTGACACTATGAGGCAGCAGTGCTAACCACGGTGCCACCGTACCACCCTCTATAGAAAAGATATTAAAGTTGTCTCTGCCTTAAAGCATTAAAGCCCCAATGTAATCAGGGCGGAAAAAGATAGCAATGAGGAAAGTTGGCAGATATGAAACACTTTCCACTGAAACAGAGACGACATTCAACAATTTTTTCTTAAAACTGTTAAAAATTAAAAGGAATGAACTATGGCTTTTCTTTACCTTTATTACAAAAAGTCAATCACAACAGGTTGTGAATGTACCCCAAACTATCATGAAAACCAGCCTCCCATCCATTGACTCTGTCTACACTTCCCATTGCCTCAGCAAAGCAGCCAGCATAATTAAGGATCCCACACGCCCGGGATATTCTCTCTTCCACCTTCTTCCGTCGGCAAAGAGAAACAAAAGTCTGAGGTCACATACCAACCGCCTCAAGAACAGCTTCTTCCCTGCTGCTGTCAGACTTTTGAATGGACCCACCTTGCATTAAGTTGATCTTTCTCTACACCCTAGCTATGACTGCAACACTACATTCTGCACTCTTTCCTTTCCTTCTCTATGAACGGTATGCTTTGTCTGTATAGTGCGCAAGAAACAATACTTTTCACTTTATACTAATGCATGTGACAATAATAAATCAAATCAAACCTTTATTCATTCATGGGATGTGAATATCACTGACAAAGTCAGCAATTATTGGCCACCCCAGTTGCCCTTATAATGGTAGCGAGCCAATTTCCTGACATCTTCATCCTTCCTGATCTGTCTGTGGTATTTGACGTGATTTGACGTGATTCTAAAGTTGCTCTTCAGAAGTGGGTTCAGAATTATGTTGCATTTAGCAGTCAGTGTCAATTTACTACCCGTTTGGTTGGCTAGAACAATTAGATTTGATCAACTTCAAAGCTTTCAAGGATCTTTTATTCAATTTTGTCCAACTTGTAGAAAGGGAGTGTGAATATAAATAATGAACAAGGGATGAAAATATGATTGGCATTTTTGAAATTTGAAACGGGATTTTTTTTTAATTTGTTCATGGGAATTGGTATCATCGGCTGGGCCAATATTTATTGGCCATCATAACTGAAGGGGCAGTTAAGGGTCAAGCACACTGCTGTGGATTTGGAGTCACACGTAGGTCAGGCCAGATAAATTTGGCAGATTTCCTTCCCTAAAGGACATGAGTCAACCAGATGAGTTTTCAGAACATCATTAGGCTTTTAATTCGAGATTTTTATCGAACTCAAATTTCACCATTGGCAGTGGTAGGATTCAAACCCAAGTCCCCAGAGCATAACCATAGGCTGCTGGTTTACTAGCTCACTGACTATGCCACTACCTCCCCTCATTTCTTTCTACCCAAGGTAAGTCCATGTTTGATAAGTTATGAACACTTGGCAGCAGCATATTTGACAAGTCAATAACTTCCTTCTCATTCTGTTATATTCCAACGATGATTATTAAACATGTTGCTGGAATGAAATTCACAGAAACATAGAAAATAGAAGCAGGAGTAGGCCATTTGGCCCTTCAGGCCTGCTGCATCATTCATTTTGATCATGGTTGATCATCAAATTCAATATTTTGATCCTGCCTTCTCCTCACATTCTTTGATCCCCTTAGTCCCAAGGTATCTAATTCCTTCTTGAAATCACACAACATTTTAGCTTCAACTACTGTGGTAGTGAATTCATCACTCTCTGGGTGAAGAAATTTCTCCTCAGCTCAGTTCTAAGAGATTTACCCTTTATTCTCAAACTATGACCCCCTAGTTCTAGGCATTCCCATCATCAGTTTTTTTTTGAAGTTTATTTAGTAGTGTGACAAGTGGGCTTACATTAACACTGCAATGAAGTTACTGTGAAAATGCCCTAGTTGCCACACTCCGGATCTTGTTCAGGTATGCTGAGGTAGAATTTAGCATGGCCAATGCATCTAACCAGCACATCATTCAGACTATGGAAGGAAACCAGGACATGGGGAGTAACCCAAGCCAGGAATTGAACACAGGTCCTAGGCGCCATGAGGCAGCAGTTCTAACCACTGTGCCATCTTATCTGGAACATTCTTTCTGAATCTATCTTGTTTAATCCTGTGAGAATTTTAGAAGTTTAATTCCCAGTATGTATTATCTGTTATTAAAGCTATTGTGTGATAACAAGCCTTTCAAGTTTTTACATTAATGTTGACTCCTGAATGAATTTCTTCTGCATATTATTCTGGTTCTGGTTGAAGCAAGCAACCAGTGTGAGCGAAGAATAGAAAGAAAAGGCTTTCAAGGTCAGGATGCTCTGAAATGCAAACCCAACTTCTTTGCTTTTAGTGAACAGGAATCTGAATTTCATCACATAATTGAAGTAGTTTGGTTAGTTTATATGTCAGGCAGAGACACATCATTGTATGCGCACACCCACACACACACACACCCACATACACATATACACACACAGACACATACACACAGGCGCACACACACAGAGACATACGCGCACACACATACATGCACACAGACACACTCACACACACAGATGGACAATAAGATTTCAATAGCAAAGGCCCACATGGATTTGCTAATGAAAAATAAATAAATCTGAAATTTAAAAAGCATTACATTTTTCTGCTGGTCTGTATTTTTTCCATAGTTGCGATGTGTTCTCTCTGCAGAGCTCTGCCGTACACTTTTAGATTAATGCTCACAAATATTCAGGATTCACTAAGATGCTCATGACTAACCTCTAAATGGAAAAGTGCGTATGTGCTCGATTCCAATACACTTTTATTGACAAGATAGGGATCGAGCAATCTGAGCTTATAGTGCGCAAGTTACTAAGCAGAACAAACATCACATTTCTATTTTGCAGTTAAACAAACCAATAAGAAATATTATTCAATTATAAAGATATGGAACCTCTGTTCAAGGAATTCCAGATCCAGAAATTGACGAACCTTCCTCACTGTAATTGTAATATCACGCCCCATAATGGAACAACATTTTCATACATTATAAATTCAGTTCTCTTAAGAAAAAACATTCAAATTCTTTTGAATTATTTAAATCACATTGCTCTTCAAATATCATTTGGATCAGGTCATCCTCAAATTACATGGAGGAGTTGTTTGGAGGTTGTTTTTCAAGTTATATAGAAAAAAAGACTCCTGTTTATATAGCACTATTAACATAATAAAATGCCAAAAGCACGACATCAAGACATAAAAGGAGCCTCAAACTGGATGAAAAAGTAGAAAGCGAGACAGAGAGCTAAAGGGGAGAAATTCGTGAGCCCAGAGCCTTCGAAGTTTAAAGTTTATTTGTTAGTCACAAGTAGGCTTACATTAATACTGCAATGAAGTTACTCTGAAAATCCCCTACTCACCACACTCGGGTGCCTGCTTGTCTATACGGAGGGAAAATTTAGCATGGCCAATGCGTCTAACCAGCACATCTTCCAAACTGTAGGAGGAAACCGGAGCATTCGGAGGAAACCCACACCAACATGGGGAGAACATGCAGACTCCACACAGATAGTGTCCCTGGCCAGAAATCAAACCTTGTTGCCTGGCTCTGTGAGGCAGCAGTGCTAACCATTGTGCCACCGTGCTGCCCTGTCTTAGCAGCTAAAAGAATGGCCGTCAATGGTGGAGCGATTTTCTGCTCAAGACACCTTGAATTACAGGAGGCCAGATATGGAAATATTGAAAATAGAAGAAGGGGAGACCATTTGGTTCTTCGAGCCTGCCACGCCATTCATTATGATCATGGCTGATCATCAAATTCAATATCCTGATTCCGCCTTTCCCCCATACCCCTTGATCCCTTTCGCCCCAAACTCTCGGAGGAATGTCAGGCAGGAGGAGGTAAGTGATAAAAGGGGGATGAGGTCATTGAAACATTTGAAAACAAGGTTAGGAATGTGAAAATTGAGGCAATAAGAACCGAGAGCCAATGCAAATATAGAAAGGTACCTGTGCCACCTAAAAACTTTGAAAGTTCCTTTGATGTATGAACTGCAGCTATAAGATATTTTTCAGTTGAGCATTTCCAGGGGAATAAAGGAACAATTTGGTCATCCAAATCACAAAGGAATTTTATCACAAACCAATTACATCGCCTTTCATTTCAGAATCGTTCAAAACTATCTGAGTGATTTCTGGAACATTATTCAAAGGTATAAAGCTGACAAGGGAACAGGAAGTACGAAGAAATCAGAAGTCTGCAGACTTGTGTATCGAGAAGTAAAATCCATTTTCTATTTAATGTTTCTGACAGTAGATGTATAGATGATATCCTGAAATGTTAGCATCTAATATTAGTTTCAAGTTTATTTTGTTATTGTTACAAATAGGCTCACATTATAACACTACAATGGGAGTTACTATGAAAACGCCCTGGTCGCCACACTCTGACGCTTGTTCGGGTACACTGAGGGAGAATTTAGCATAACCAATGCACCTAACTAGCACGTCTTTCCTCCCACCCAGGAGGAAACTGGAGCACCTGGAGGAAACACATGCTGACACAGGGAGGACGTGCAAACTCCGCACAGACAGTGACCCAAGTTGGGAATCGAACACGGGTCCCTGGCTCCGTGAGGCAGCAGTGCTAACCACCGTGCTGCTGTGCTACCCAGAGAAGAGATCTCAACATTTCTGAAATCCCTCCATTTCCTTTCTCAGGATGCTTTTATTAAAGAAAATAGGGGAAAGTGTTGAGACAAGTGAGAATCAAAATCAAAATGATACATAGCTGCCATCAACCTTTCCGTACCTTGTTACTTCTGTCCTAGTGCTGTCAATGAGAACTGTTTTTTTTAGGGAAAAAGTGACTATTACTGATATTAGATAGTTGCTCATGTATCCTATGACAATGGAATGAAGAAGAGGCCACTCAGCAAATGAGTCTGTTTCAGCATTTGATAGAATATGGCTAATCTGTATCTCAATTCCACTAGCCCACCTCAATTCTATAATCCTTAAGCCCCTGCCTTCCAAATATCCTTCAATTTCAATTTTGAAATTTTTCATTGATGTAGATTCATAGAATTATTGAATTCCTACAGTACGGAAGGAGGTCATTCAGCCCATCAAACCTTCACTGACAACAATCCCACCTCAGCCCTCTCCCCACAACCCCACATATTTACTCTGCTAGCCCCTCTGATACCAAGGAGCAATTTATCATGGTCAATCCATCAAACCTGCACATCTTTGGAGTGTGGGAGGAAACCCACGCAGACAAAGGAAGAACATGTAAACTCCATACAATCACTCAAGGTCGGAATTGAATCCACTCACTGGTGCTGTCAGGCGGCAGTGCTGACAAATATGCCATTATTCAACAGCTTTTTAGAGGTGAGAGGGTCCAGATTTCCATCACTTTTTGAGTGCGTAAGTGCTCCTTGATTTCACCTGCATACTTCCATGGTTTGGAATACAACAAAGTTTCTGTCTGTCTATCCTATCAACAGTCTTCTGTCTAATATTCTACAGGAAGAATTCATCAATAAAATAACAGGCAGAGGAATGAAATAAAAACACACACAAAGCATACGCTAATATTATGGAGTTACTTCCAGTTTTCTACATGGTCATTCTTGACCTTAAATTGATAGTAGCAATTCTTGGGAAGGCAAGGTGACATTATCGCTAGCCTATTAAATCAGAAACTCAGCTACTGTTCTGGGGACCTGGGTTTGAATCCCATCACAGCAGATTGTGGGAACTGAATTCAATTAAAAAATCCAGAATTAATAATTTACTGATGACAAATGAAACCACTGCCGATTGTCGGAAAACTCATCTGCCATCCTTAACCGGTCTGGCCTACATGTGACTCCAGTGCCACAGCAATGTGGTTGAATCTCAACTGCCCTCTGAACAAGAACTAGGAATGTGTAATAAGTGCTGGCCAGCCAGCGATGCTCATGTCCAATGAATGAATAAAAAGAAACATGGCTCTCTGGTCAGGGCAACTTTGGTTTGATCAATGCATTTTGATTCACACCACATCTCCTGGCTGTTCCCTTAAAGGGAATAATTCAATTAAGCCCTGTTTGTTTTATTCAACAGTACAAAGATCACAGTGTCAAATTGTGCCATTGGTAACTTATGCCAATACCTTTCAAGACTGAGGACTCAATGGAGTCATGGGTCGGATTCTCCAACCTTGCCCTCAGCTGGGATTCTCCAGTCCCGCTTCAGTGAATGAAGATTTGGCTGAGTGCCAAATTCTCCATTGGCGGGGCAGTGAGACGTGAACAGCTGGAGAATTCGGGCTCACAAGTGTTTTTGTTGAGATGTGTTCCTGCACAGGTATGGTGGCACTTTCCTGTGAATCCCTAGACCTGGTTTTCCTGCTAAGCTAAAACTAAAAATTTTCAGCAGAGACCCAATCTTGTGCACGCTTCTTCCAAGCTGCTGAGACAATGATTGGATGAAAATGAAATTCTGCCCAGTTCTTATAGGTTGGTCATGGGGTCTGTCATTTCACGTGTGGCTGACAGGGATATGGCTATTACATCTTTATCAAAAAGTGGAAAGGTCATGTGCTGCTAGTAAAACAGTTTGAAAGGAATATCATATTGCAAGTAGCACAGTCAGCATTGAAAACAATCATTCCTACAATGCCACTGTATGTTTAGGTTTTGATTTACTAATGGAAGATGAAGTAATTATTCTTTTAATGTTGTAAACACTGCAGACATAATAAAGACTCTCATCTCTGTTTTTCATATATTGAACTCTCACTAATCAGGCATCATAGCCAGAATTTTCTGGCCAATCATGCAATGGAAACCCAGCACAATGCAAACCCATCGGGCGAGATTTTACAGTCTTGCTCCACCCGAGACTGAGTATTCCCACTTGGGGACAACGGACCTTCCCATTGTCCGCCCTTTGCCCACTCCGATTCCTGTGGAGGGAGGGGCAGTAGAATTCTGGTGATGGTCTCACACGACGAAAGCAAAAAACTGCAGATGTTGGAATCTGAAACAAAAACAGAGAATGCTGGAAAAACCCAGCAGGTCTGGCAGCATCTGAATGGAGAAAAAACCCAGTCAACATTTCCAGCTTGTGTGGGAAAGTACTGTAGCTAGAACAGAGTAGAAGGTCAGGATTAGTAGGAGCTGGGAGAGATTGCAGAAAAGTTGGAGTAAAAACTTAAGAACAAGTGACAGATGGCCAAGAGAGAGACAGATGGCTTTTTTCATAGGAACAAAAATAGTTAGGAATAAACAAAGGTTAAAATAGAGAAGGGTCACAATCTCAACATTGAGTCCTTAGAGCTAGAAACGTGCCTAATTGGGAGATCTGGTGTTGTTCCTCCAGTTTGCATTGGGTTAATAGGGTGGTGAAAAATGCATATGGCACACTCGCCTTTTATCAACTGGGGTATGGTCATGATGGAGTTGTATAGAACTTTAGTAAGGCTATAGCAGGAGTACTGTGTGCAGTTCTGGTCACCACATTATAGGAAGAATATGAATGCGCTGGGTGCAGAGGAAATTCAGCAGAGGAGATTTACCAGGATGTTGCCTGGAATGGAATGTACAATTACAAAGAGAGTTTGGACATGCTTGTGTTGTATTCTCTGGAACAGAGAAGACTGAGTGGTGATCTGATTGAGGTGTTCAAGATTGTGAGGGGCATGGACAGAGTGGATAGGAAGCAGATGTTCCCTTAAGTTGAAGGGTCAGTTATGAGGGAACACAAGTTAAAAGTGAGGGGTGGGAGGTTTAGGGGGGATTTGAGGAAAATCATTTTTAACCCAAAGGGGCAGTGATGGTTTGGAATGCGCTGCCTGGGATGGTGGTGAAGGAAGGATGCCTCACATCATTTAAAAAGTGCCATAACATCCAAGTCTATGGGCCAAGTGCTGGCAAGTGGGATTAGGTGGACAGGTCAGAACCTTTCATGTGTCAGTGCAGACTCAATGGGCCGAAGGGTCTCTTTTGCAATGCAGCATTCTATGATTCACTGGATTATTTCAGCAGGCCAGGGATGGACATATGGACATGAGGGCAAGATGTTGGGTTAAAATAGCAAGAAATAGGAAGGTTGGTATCACCTTGCAGGCTAAGTGAAGGTGCTCTGCAAAGTGGTTACCCTGTCCACATTTAGAACCATTGAATCCCTACAGTGCAGAAAAAGGCCATTCAGCCCATCGAGTCTGCACTGACTCACCGAAAGAGCAATCCCACCCAAGCCCTCCCTCATAACCCTGCACTTTTACCGTGGCTAATCCACATAGCTTTGGATACTAAGGGGCATTTTAACACAGCCAATCCATCTAACCTGCACATCTTTGGACTGTGGGAGGAAATTTGAGCACCTAGAGGAACCACATGAAGACACGGTGAGACTGTGCAAACTCCACACAGGCACCCAAGATTGGAATTGAACCTAAGTCCCTGGCATGAGGAGGCAGCAGTGCTAACCACTGTGCCACCATGCCTTCCCTGTAGAATAGACCACATTGGAAGCAGCAAACATGGTGGGCTGAATTGAAGGAGGTTTTTGCTTTACGAGATGGGCCAATAAAATGAGGCAAAATAAGGACCACCGTTACAAAAATCCGATATTCTGCAAATTTCTGAAATGCACCTAATAATTGGACAGGTGACCATTACAGGAAGTGGCAGAAACACCTGAAGATGTCTCACAATACCAGTGCTATGAAACAGGACAAGGGTAACATTTTGGAATAAATTCTACCATGCTCAGCTATGACCATCAGGCAAAATTTTCATTGTAAACTTTGCAGCTGTTTAATTTCCACAGATAAATTTCCATCTTTGGGCATGATCGAAAGAAACATATTGCAATCAGAATCACTGAGTTTCCAGCAAAAGTTGTGTTAAAGTTCCTAAACAGACATCTCCATGGAGCAGCTGCTGTTCACTGAAAATAACCTAACCTGTGACGCATTGCACGACACGAGAACTTTTTTGGTTTTGCTTGTATTTTTTTTGAAAGGGAGTGGAATTGGAAAACAGTTGTGCTGCTTGAGTTGGGAAACAGAGTCTTCTTGCGCCCAAAGGCAAATGATGTATCACAAATTTCCTCATTCCTCTCCCAATTGTACGAATCACAGAATTTTTACAGTGCTGAAGGAGGCCATTTGGGCCATCGTGCTCATCGTTCACTCAAAGGGTGGTGAATCTCTGGAATTCTCTGCCCGTTGAAGTGGTGGAGGCTGCCTCGCTAAATATTTTTAAGACGCGGGTTGATGGGTTTTTGAAAAGAGAGGGGATTAAGGGTTATGGGGAGAGGGCGGGAAAGTGGAATTGAGCAGCGACAGATCAGCCATGATCTTATTGAATGGCGGGGCAGGCTCGAAGGGCTGGATGGCCTACTCCTGCTCCTATTTCTTATGTTCTTATGTGCACGTCAGCTCTTCCATAGAGCAAGCCAATTAGTCCCTCACCTCCTCATAGCTGTACAATGTACCCCTTTTCAAATATTTATCCAATTTCCTTTTGCAAGTTACTATTTAACAAACTTTCCTCTCCTTTTCAAGCAGTGCATTCTACATCATAATTACTCACTGCATAAAATCTCACCTCTGGTTGACTTTGGCAATATCCGTAATCTTTGGTTATTGATCCTACTGTCACTAGGAGCAGTTTCTCTCTAATGTATCTTAATCTCAATAGCAGAGGAGATTATTATTGTATTCCAGAAAGATTCTTCTGAATTCCAGTGGCAAATAGTCTACAAGGGGTTAAAACTGGGCAATTTTAAAGAAAGTTGAACCAATTGTTTAAGAAGTTTTCACACCAATGAAGAAAAGATTGATAAGAACAAAAACCCTGGACAGAATTTTATGACCCTGTTGTGCGGCAGGAAAATTGGGTAAGCAGTGATTAGCAGGAGTGGTGTCCGTTTTTGCGCTCATTCCCATTTTACCAAGAGAAAAAAAGTCAGCACAATCGGGAGTCGGTCCAAAATGGGCAAAACGTCAACTTGCAATTTTTTTTGCGTCCATCACGTTGTCATTGGTGAGATTCACTCCCAATTGCCCCAGCTCACCCGACTTAATGACCTCGTTCGCTGCAGCTGGATTGGTCAGGAAAACGCCTCGTGTATAAAAGTCGCATCAAGTCGTTGCCAGGCTGAATTGTCCCAGAATGCTCCAGTGAAGTCCCTCTGACACCTCAACTGGATGCTCTTCCTCCTGTTTATCACTGGAGGGGTCCTTCAGGAGATGTTGCCAGACTGAATTCTCTCAGAAGCCCCTCTGCCGCCTCTACCAAATGCTCTTCTTCCCGTACGGGTAAGTGGAGTTGGGTCCACGAAAAGATCAGCCATGATCTTATTGAATGGCAGAGCAGGCTTGAGGAGCCAGATGGCCTATACCTGCTTTTAGTTCTTATGTTCTCATGAATACTCATTGAGTTGAGGTGGCTCAGGAGTCCTTCAAAAATGGCAGCTGGGGCCTGATTCTGGGATTCCCGATCCCAGTGTTTCCAGTTTTTGGAAGTGTAATTTAAGAATGCAGGCTGGTTGGGGTGGTGAACCCCATGCCTTGCACTTCCAACCTGGCTGGCTCCAAATTATCTAAGGGCTACCACTTACAGCAGCATGGTGGCATAGTCGTTAGCATTGCTGCTTCACAGCACCAGGGACCCAAGTTTGAATCCCGGCTTGGGTCACTGTCTGTGTGGAATTTACACATTTCTCCCCATGTCAGCATGGGTCTCCTTTCACAGTCCAAAGATATGCAGGTTAGGTGGATTGGCTATGCTCAGTTGACCCTTAGTAGCAGGGGGACTAGCTAGGGTAAATGCATGGGTGAGATAGTGGCTGGTGTCAACTTGGTGGGCTGAATTACCTCCTGCACTGTAGAATTCTATCCAGCTCTCAGCTTATAATAAAGACTTAACTTGCAAACTCTACAAGACTGACGTCAGTAGCCTGTTATTTGTATCCCCCTACAAATTTCTTTATTTCTTCTTTCAATCCTAATTCTCCAACCTCCTCCAGCCTCACATTTCAGCATGCACCCTCTTTGATCCTGACTTTGCTTCTGAGCTCCTTCTGGAACTGTGTTCTTAATGGATATATGAGTGATGATTTTGTATTTATGGTCCCTAGTTTTGGAAGCATCCACAATTGTTGAAGCGTTCATAAAAAAAGGGTAGACAGAATAAATCAGTCAGACTTTCCAGAATTGGTTAATAACATCCCAATTTTCAGGAGATGCAGTGTAATATTTGAATTGTAATTTCTTTGCCATTTATAGCGTTAACATTGCTCGGATAGAGCAACAGCCTTCGAAGCAATGATTGTAAATAAGGTTTAGGTAAGCTTTACAGAGACTAGTAATGAAGTGACACCTTTTTAGTGTTCAATCTACCACTATTAATGTGTTTCACACCTATGATTTTTGAGTTGTGTAGCAAATGATGTGCAACCCATGTATCAAAAAGATATGCGTGAATTTTATGAGATGTGGCCAGCATAACTGATTGTAGAATTGCAGAATTTACAGTATACAAGGCCATTAAGACCTTTGCACTGCATTCGTGCCAGTTCCTTTGTTGAAACTATCTATGCTCAGTACCCTTCTCTTCTATTTTCTGCATCCTTGTACGTCCTTCCTTTTCATATTCTTATCCCAGTCTATATGAACAGATACTATAGTCTCTGCCTCAAAAGCATTTATGACATTGGCAGGAAATTTCCAGCTGTTCACACTGGTGGGATCTTCTTTACCAAAAAATAATAATTGTTGTTTTTATGCTGTTAATTTTCTTCTTCATGTATTTGTTAAAAATTTAAAGTTTATTTATTGGTGTTGCAAGTAGGCTGACATTAACACTGCAATGAAATTACTGTGAAAATCCCCTAGTCGCCCACAGTCCAGCCCCTCTCCGGGTGCACTGAAGGAGAATTTAGAACAGCCAGTGCTCCTAACCAGCATGTCTTTTGGATTGTGGGAGGAAACCAGAGCACCCACAGGAAACCCATGCAGACATGGGGAGAATGTGCAGACTCTGCACAGACAGTGTCTCACTGCCACTGTCTCACTGCCACTGATGCTACGAGGCAGCAGTGCTAACCACTGTGCCACCTTGCTACCCATTGTGCCACCATGCCACCCATGATGATCTTATGAACCTATGCCAAGGAATACAAACAACGTTTCATGACTTTTCCCTCAAAAATCTTTCCAGGTTTTGAAAAAAAAATACTTTTTTCAGTCTCTCCCAAACTTTTTAAGATTCCAATTAAAAAAAAACTTTCTTTGCAATCATGTTGTTTCATTTCAGACTTAATTCCATTAACTTATCGGTGCGCATGATCCATATCTCTAATGCTTTTCCAACAACGAGATGCCCAGAATGGTCATTCTTCCAGCTAGAAGTTTGAACTTCTTTTTTTTAAAGGTTATCAGTTTCTGTCGAGATTGTAACAATGTGCCCATGAAAGTTCCACCATGTTTTCAGTGATCTTCACTGTATGTGGAAGACACAAAAGATGTTTTTGAGGGAAGGTTCAATGTGTATAACAGAGAAAAGAATTGACAAATATGGTTCACTAGGATAAAAACAAAATGGGAGAAGACTAAGATGGAGTGTAACCACCAACATTGACTGGTGGGACTGAATGACCTCTTTCTGTAATTTAAATTGTGTGCAACTGATCTTATTAGCTCTGGGTTCAATAACAGAAACAAAGAACCAAATATTCCCTTCTTGTGATCAATCACCATTGACTTCAGTTGGAAAATGTGTTCTGTAGACTTCAGATAGAATGTTTAAGGTTTATCTATTAGCGTCATAAGTAGGCTTAGATTAACACTGCAAGGAGGTTACTAGTCACCACATTCCAGCGTCTGTTCAGGTATACTGAGGCAGAATTTAGCATGGCCAGTGAAGCTAACCAGCAAGTCTATTGGACTTTTGGAGGAAATTGGAGCATCCGGAGGAAACCTACAGACATGAGGAGAGTGTGCAGACTCCACACAGACAGTGATCCAAGCTGGAATTGAATCCGGGTCCCTGGCACTGTGAAGTAGCAGTGCTAACCAGTGCACACCGTGGAACCCCTAATCGATAATAAAGGATTCATTCATGTGCTCCACGTTTGGAACTGACTCTGTCCAATCATGTGCAATGTCTGATCAGGATAAATCAAGACCCTATCTACCTGAGATAATAGGTACACAGGGAGGCACAGTGGTTAGCATTGCTGCCTCACAGCGCCAAGGACCTGGCTTGGGTCACTGTGTATGTGGAGTTTGCACATTCTCCCCATGTCTGCATGGGTTTATAGGGTGGCATGGTGGCGCAATGGTTAGCAATGCTGCCTCACAGTGCCAGGATCCAGGTTTGATTCCTGGCTTCGATCTGTTGATGTGGAGTTTCCACATTCTCCCCGCGCCTGCGTGGGTTTGCTCCGATTTCCTCCCACAATCTGAAAGACATGCTGGTTTAGTTGCATTGACCCGAACAGGTGCCAGAATGTGGCGACTCAGGAATTTCACAGTCACTTCATTGCAGTGTTAATGTAAGCCTTACTTGTGACTAATAAATAAACTTTACTTTTTAGTGTGCAATTGGTCTTATTAGCTCTGCGTTCACCAACAAAAAAAAGCAAAGAACCAACTATTCCCTCCTCCTGATCACTCATCATTGAATTCAGTTGGATCGTGTGTTGTGTGGGCTTCAGAAGATGGGTTGAATTAGCTGTGATGATTATTAGAATGGCTGACTTGCAGACATTAGCCCATATGGAATGGTCAGCAGAGGGAGATGGCCAGCAAATTAAACCCTACCAAGAGAAGGGAGACCTGTTTATTTTTAAATAAACCAAACTCACATACATGATTGAATCAGTGACGACTGAGAAAATAACTATCCAGACAAAGATAAAATGCTGCGGACGCTGGAATCCGAAAATGCAGGAAAATCTCAGGTTTGTCAGCTTCTGAGGAGAGAGAATACGAGCATTAGCGATGAGGAGAGGGTGGAGAAACTTAGTTTGTTCTCACTGGAATGACGGATGTTGAGGGGTGACCTGATAGAAGTCTACAAGATTATGGACAGAGTGGATAGCCAGAAGCTTTTTACCAGGGTGGAAGACTCAATTATGAGGGGGCATAGGTTTAAGGTGCAAGGGGCAAGCTTTAAAGGAGATGTATGAAGCAAGTTTTTTTTTTACACGTGTGTAAAAATTTCGTCAGAGAATATTATCCAGATTGCTTTATGGAAGTTAAAATTGCAGCTCTTAATAAATGTGTCAAGGGACATCATGACATTTTTTTTGCCTTAAAATCAGTGAACAAAAATGACCTTTTAGCAAAATATACAATAGAAATCTCTATCACATTTTGGAATAATCTGAGCATTGTAGCTCTCGAATCGAACAGAATTCAATGGAACCAATTCAATTATTGTCCTCCCAAAAGGCAAATCCACTTATTCATTCTCCATATGAAAACTGTGTCAAATTGAAGAACAATTGGTTGATTAACAATGTCAGGATTACACATTTCGCCAGACTGCCTCAGCTCCGACACTTCCGAAAGACTTCAGGGCTAACCAATATTAAAAGTATTCAAGTCAATTATTGGCTGCTGCTCCACTTTCACTTCCTGTGGAAGTCCAATACTTGTTTGGAAGTTGTCATTTCTACTGTTTCCTGCAGACGTAACTCCACTGCTGGCAAACACACCAGGCGTGATATTTGAAGATTAAAGAAAAACACAATAACTCAGCTTGGTTTAAGGAGCTTTGATAAATCCCTGAGGGAGGAAGCAAAAAAAAACTTGACTAATAAACCACCCACAAGAGGCTTTTAAGGGCGCAATACTTTAAGTTATCCTGGAGATATTATTTCACCTGCAGATTGAACAGGAGTTGATCTATTCATTATATTCTTAAATCTATTTTTCTACCAGCTGTGGTCCTATTGTTGTAAAAAAACATTGAATTCAAGGCACAAAATAGCTTAACCATGCCGCCAGTTTTATTGCAGTACTCAGTCTGCTTGCAATATAGCAGCAAACTCGCCTTTGTCTGTGATTTAGTGATTACTCAAGAAGATAAAATTGAAGCAGCAATTGATAATATTTAACCTCATGAATCAAATGTACTAATTTTGTCACATTGCAGATTGTAACTATTGGGATGTGGGATAAAAGCTATGACAATGTTCGCACTGAGCTTTGCACTCCTAGTGGTACATTTGAGTCAAAAGGTGACACAAATAAGTGTGAGTACATGTGGAAGCGAAGTGGAAAATAATTGATTTCTCAAAACAAGAGCTATTTCAGAGATCAAATGGCCAAAGCACCTGTTAGAAAATAGAAATCCCAGCTGGGGATCTGCCTTTTGCTACCAACACAGGCAAGGTGGGCTGAATAGCCTCTTTCTGTCCTGTAACCCTATTTAAAATGTTAACTTGATGCAATTAAATGAAAATAAATTGTCTCTAGATAGAATGATGCAATCAACCAAGTGGATGGCATGGTGCCACAGTGGTTAGCGCAGATGTCTCAGTGCCAGGGACCCAGGTTTGATTCTCAGCTTGGGTTACTGTCTGTGTGGAGTTTGCACGTTCTCCCTGTGTCTGCATGGGTTTCCTCCAGGCGCTCCAATTTCCGCCCACAGTCTGAAAGACGTGCCGGTTAGGTGCGTTGACCCGAACGGGTGGCAGAATTTCACAGTAACTTCATTGCAGTGTTAATGTAATCTACTTGTGACTAATAAATAAACTTTTAACTTTAACTTTAAACATCCTATGACAGCTGACAGCAGGTCCTGGATGATACTCAAGCTTGGGCTGAAGGCCTAGATTATATTTGCATCGCACGTGTAAAAGATAATGGAGACCTGAAGTGTTGCAAAGTTTGGCCATTGGGCAGCAAGGTGGCACAGTGGTTAGCACTGCTGCCTCACTGTGCCAGGGACCTGGTTCAATTCCAGCCTTGGGCCACTGTCTGTGGAGAGTTCACAGGTTCTATTCATGTCTGCATGAGTTTCCTCCAGGTGATTCAGTTTCCTCCTACAGTCCAAAGATAGTTAATTTGATAGGCTATGCTAAATTGCACCTTATTGTCAAGGAGATCAGCAAGGTAAATGCATGGTGTTACAGGGATAGGGCCTAGGTGGGATTGTTGTTGGCACAGGCTCGCTGGGTTGAATGGCCTCTTTCTGCACTGTAGGGACTCTATGATTCAGCAGATTTTCAGTGGCACCACCACGATAGCTGGGGGGGGGGGGGGTGGCAGCAGAGGTTAGAGGCTGGGTACCCTGTGACGAATGCCTCAATGTCTCACCTTATCACTCAGAACTACTCCAGCATCCATAATGCTCAAGTCAACAGTGTGATGGAACAGTTGCCATTCATCCACATAGGGTAGCAACCACAATTTTTGATCAACCTGCATCTAGCCTACATTCAACTACCTATTCACCAATGAACTGTGACTATAATATTGTACATGCATACAGCCAATTGGGTTTTAGTGTGAAAATCACAGGTCTGGAACATTATCCACGCTTATTACAAGTTTTCTTATGGGAAAATGATTTTGGTTTAATATGTCAAGTTTCCAGAAGCTACTTCAATTGCTAAGCAAGGTACAGCTGTATCTACATCTCCATTGCAGCTGTAAATAAGTTAGTTCGGCCACATTTGGAATATTGTGTACAGTTCTGGTCGCCACAGCACCAGAAGGATTTGGAAACTTTGGATAGGGTACAGAAAAGGTTTTCCAGGATGCTGCCTGGTTTGGAGAGTGTTAACTATGAGGAGAGATTGGACAAACTTGGTTTGTTTTCACTTGAACATTGGAGACTGAGGGGCGACTTGATAGAAGTTTACAAAATT
This sequence comes from Carcharhinus amblyrhynchos, assembly GCF_965287045.1. Taxonomy (NCBI): domain Eukaryota; kingdom Metazoa; phylum Chordata; class Chondrichthyes; order Carcharhiniformes; family Carcharhinidae; genus Carcharhinus; species Carcharhinus amblyrhynchos. Next base: position 14,049,578 of record NC_137352.1, read on the forward strand.
ATGAGGGGCATGGATAGTTTGGAAAAATGGAGTTCTTTTCCCAGAGTAGAAATGTCAATTACTAAAGGATATAGGTTTCAGATAAAATGGGGAAGTTTAAGGGAGATGTGAGAGGCAAAGTTTTTACACATAGCGTGATAGAATGTGTTGCCAGAGGAGGTGGTTGAAGCAGATAGAGTAGCAACGTTTAAGAGGTATCTTGAAAGATACATGAATAGAAGGATATGGGCCGAGTAGAGGCAGAAGGTCTTTAGATTAGAAAGGTGTTGTGTGTTGGTGTAGGCTTGGTGGACCAGGGGGCTTGTTCCTGTGCTGGAATGTTCTTTGTTCCTTGTAATGCGCTGCAGCAATTCACTAGGTTAATTTGGTAGCATCTTCTTTCCCTGCAACCTTTACTGCTGAGGCAAGCAAGAGTGACAATGCTGTGAATGCATCACCTTCAAACATCTCTTCAAGTCAGCATCATATGAAACCGATCCCATTCCCTTCAGGTCAATCGACTAGAATTCCCCCACCCAATACTTTGATGGAGGTGACATTGTATTAGAACTACAGAGCTTCAGGAAGATAACCCAGTAGCACTATTGCAGTGCCACTTCAGACAAATAACAAAGCAGGTCTGCCCATGTATCTCAAGATCAAGAAACACAATAAAATTGAGAGAAAAGGAACCTGAGGACACTTTGCAGCTCATACATTTGAACTACTAATCCCATTTCCCTTCCTTTAATCAATGCTTCTTTTATTTAACTAACTTTGTTTTTTTTTTCAGATTAGATGAGAAGATTTAATGTGGAATTTAATTTTGGAATTTTAATTTGCAAGATTTAACTTGCCCGCACTTCAAAGCAGCCAAACAAACCATCAATAATGCAGATTTCCTACAGGTACTCTTCAAGAAAAGCATCAGCACTCTGATATTAATTATCAAACAAACAACTGACTTCCAATCTATTGCAGCCGTTTCTAAAATAAACGATGACTGCACAGTTAAAAATTAAAATTTCAACAGTACATTATACAGTTGGCTAACATAATAAAGCACATTGTGGGGAAATAATGACGAGATCCCATTATACACACCAAAACAAGAAGCTATTTAAGTCCCAAGAAACACATGCCTGACCTGACCATAATTAGAATTCAAGTGTCAAGTTCCTGTTCATAAAATTTCTTCTAATTTATTCTCATTATATTAAAAATCATGCGCAGGAAACGATGATATGGTGGACCCATCAATTAATGGCTGGAAATTAATAGACTGTTTCCTTTGTTGTAATATAACTCATATGCTGCGAGGATCAGCTGACCAGCTGATCCTGTATACACTGTAAACAATTGCAAAATGATGTGATGGCCAGCTCGCCTGGTATGAATAGAAAGCAATGGGCGGGGGGGGGGGGGGGGGGGGGGGCAGTTGTAGGGAGCTTTTGTGGCCAGGGCATGGCCTGAGTGTTGGTGCAATGAAGTTTCTTTATAGTTTTCTTTGATTTACTTTCTGAAGTTAGTTATTTTGTTGCCTGCAACTGAACATCCTTACTGCCAAATGAACTCTCTCTAAGTTGCACCGCCCTGCAATATATATTCCCTGCATACAGACCCCTGATCTACTTGCTAATTATCTTAAGATATACACTCCATCCCAAGCACCACAACCTTTCACTGAATTCACCAACATTGCAATGGGCAGTTACACTGTGGGCGGGATTTGCAAGCCACGCTCGCTCTGAAACTGGAAAATCCCACCCAAGGTCAATGATCAAGTCAGAAGTGTGATGGAATACTCCCCACTTGCCTAGATGCGTGCAGCTCCAACAACACGTGACACCATCCAGGACAAAGCAGCCCATTTAAATGGCACCACATTCACAAAACATCCACTCCCTCCACCACTAACTCTCAGTAACAGCAGTGTGTACTGTCGACAAGATGTACTGCAGAAATTCACAAAGATACTTAGACAGCACCTTTCAAACACACTTGCCTCGAAGGACAAGGGTAGCAGATGCATAAGAACACCAGAACCTGCAAGTTCCCTCCAAGCCACTAATGTTCCTGCCTTGGACATAGATTGCCATTCGCTGGGTCAAACTCCTGGAATTCCCTCCCTAATGGCATTGTGGATCAATCCACGGCACATGGACTGCAGTGATTCAAGAAGGCAGCTCACCACCACCTTCTCAAGAGCAATTAGGGATGGGCAATAAATGCTGGTCTAGCCAGTGATGCCCATGCCCCACAAATGAATAAAACAAATGTATCGCTGTCAGTGTAAAATAATGTGTCATCCATACGCAACACCATAGGAGATCTGCAAGTAGATCAAAAAATATTGCAGAGATGCCACTGTCGAAACTTGGACAGAATGCTAATTTTAACAATTATTCTTTTTGCAATATGAGAAATGTTTAGACGTGCATGGGGTGTACATCGCACAGGAACAATTATTTTGAAGAGGACAGCTGTCACACTTCAACGTACGTGAAGAACTGGTGTTGAAAAAAAAAGCAATGAAGGGAGACACAAAACATCTTAATTGAATCTTAAAATAGATTCAGTTACACTGACAGTAATCTTTGAAATGAACTGTTCCATACACAGATACTTTGAAATGTAATGAATACAGAATACTCCCTAGGCAAATAGAAAGGATTTATTTTAAACCAAGAACTGTGCGAACGTACTTCCTCTGTTTCCATGGCATCGAAATTGTTTAAAAGAGTTTCAGTTAAAGTTCTACACAGTTCCGACACAAACAATATTTGCTCCTGGAATTCAACTGTGTCAGGAGAGCTGAGGATCTCTTTCAGATGCTGTGAATATAGCGAACAGTGAACCTATCTGCATTGCACTGATGAAGACTAAGTCTGAGTTCACCATTGATCCGAACCCTATTCACTTCCCTGGGAAGACAGAGGGACAGAGAGTGCCATGGATCTTGGCCTGTGTTGTTAACCTTGTGGTCTTTGCTACAGGGATCGGTCTCATGTGGTGCCAATTCAACAGCACTGCCAGCCAACCCTATCAACCATTTTGAAAAACAATCCAGTCACAGGGGAACCTCAGCAGAATCGAGATGGTTATGGACATAAATTCTGCCACTCTGGAGTGATGAAGGTGCCCTGAGCACCAGCAGGCCATTTCCAGTTCATTTGCATGCCAATTAAGTATCAATCTGTCTTTTAACCAACTCAGTTGATTCTACACTTGTAGATTTCTGGGCCACCATATGCTACCTTTGCATCATCTTTCGTTCGAGCAAAATCGTCCTAGATGTACATTAATTGTCTGTTTTAATTTTCAGAATATGCCAGAAAATTCTTGGACAGAAGCGGAAAATACTGGAAAATCTCAGCAGGTCTGACATCATGGACAGTATTTTACAAGATCGTAAAATCCCACATGAAGCCAATGAAGATTTCCATTCTGGGAAACTCGCCCGCCTCGGTGGTAGGTTTTCGGCCCATATTATCGAAACATTAGCTCTACTCTCTCTCCACAGATGCTGTCAGATCTACTGAGATTTTCCAGCATTCTCTGTTTTTATTTTAGATTCCAGCATCCGCTTTCATTATCCTGGAAAATTCTTGGAAGTGCTGCTGGTGTTCAATCCTTGCATCCCACTCAGTTCCCCAGTAAGCTATTAGAACTACGGATTTTATATTGTCTTTTTCTCCCCTAGCTGTGAGTCACACAGCAGACAGCCAGGCAAAGCTAAAACTATCAGACATCGTCAGACACTCAGCCACATTTCCATTGGGTCTTAGTGCCAACCTATCTGTCTCATGCCTACATTACCCTAACGGCAGCACAATATTCCTGCTGTGTAGTCATGCACCTCAATGATGTTGAGTCATGCCCACACAAGGGCAGTGCCCACTTTGAGTGAGATGTTCACAGCAGCTGGTGACTTGACTGAGCTCGAGTCTGTTTTGTCACAGCCACTCTTCCCATGATTTAAAGTGAACTTACACACAAATTCCTAAGAGTGAATCCCATCCAAGGATTTGCCTATAATATAGAAGGAATCCTGGAGACAAGTGATTCAGAAGAGGAGGTGATGGTCCAGTTGTACAATTGTTAGACTAACTAATCCAAAAACTCAGCTAATGTTCTGGAGACCTGGGGTTGAATCCCACCATTGCAGCTAGTGGAATTTGAATTCTATAAAAAAAAAGTCTGATATTTAGAATCTATTGATGACAGTGAAATCATTGCAGATTATGGGGAATACCCCATCTGGTTCACCAATGTCCCTTTAAGGAAGGAAATCTGCCATCCTTACCTGGTCTGGCCTACGCGTGACTCTAGAGCCACAGCAATGTGGTTAACTCTCAATTGCCCTCTGGCAAGTAGAGATTGGCAAAAAATGCTGGCCAGCCTGCGATGCCCATGTCCCATGACTGAAAAAAAAAGTTTATGAATTCATGTTTGTCTTTGAAAATACCATCACTGTATCCCTTTAAGGGGTGCTTTGAATCTATTCCTTAATTTGTTAATGTAGTTTATTCAGTTACCCAAGAGAACTTCCCAGCTCTGCTTGTTGTCTTCAAGCTTTTGACCTATGCATTTTCCCATGTGCTTAGTATGAATAAATGAACACACAATGTTGTTACCCAATCCCTTATGAATGACTAGTGATCTTATATCACTCAAGCAACACAAGATGTGTGTCTTGAAATAATTCTCTGGATCATATATCAATGATCAAATCAGCAATCTGACCTGGCATTCAGAAGAAACACAAGTAAAGTTGCCCAGAGTCATAGTCAGAGGCCAGAATTGTACCATCCCACTGCCACAGGAACCGGCAAGGAGGTACCATGGAAAGATCCATTCACCTCTGGTGGGATTTTGCGGTTTCGGGATGAGCAAGGCCATAAAACACCACCCATAACGTCATGCTAGATCATAAGAACATAAGAACATAAGAAATAGGAGCAGGAGTAGGCCATCCAGCCCTTCGAGCCTGCCCCGCCATTCAACAAGATCATGGCTGATCTGTTGTGGCTCAGTTCCACTTTCCCGCCCTCTCCCCATAACCCTTAATCCCCTCTCTTATCAAGAACCCATCAATCCGCTTCTTAAAAATATTTAGCGAGGCAGCCTCCACCACTTCAACGGGCAGAGAATTCCAGAGATTCACCACCCTTTGAGTGAAGAAGTTCCTCCTCAACTCCGTTCTAAACCGCCTCCCCTTTATCTTGAGGCTGTGCCCCCTAGTCCTACTGTCTTTTTTGAGATCATTGAACCCTACAGAGCAGAAAGAGGTCCTTCGGCCCATCAAGTCTGCACTGAACACAATCCCACCCAGGCCCTACCCCCATATCCCTACACATTATACCCACTAATCCCTCGAATCTATGCATCCCTGGACACAAAGGGGCAATTTCTTAGCATGACCAATCAACCTAACCTGCACATCTTTGGGCTGTGGGAGGAAACCGCAGCACCCGGAGGAAACCCCACACAGTGCAAACCCCACACAGGCAGTGACCCGAGCCAGGAATCGAACCCAGGACCCTGTAGCTGTGAAGCAGCAGTGCTAACCACTTTTAAGAAGCATCATAGAACCCTACAGTGCAGAAAGAGGCCCTTCAAGTCTGCACCGAATGCAATCCAGGCCCTACCCCCATATCCCGACATATTATACCCACGAATCCCTCTAACCTACACATCCCTGGACACTAAGAGGCAATTTCTTAGCATGGTCAATCAGCCTAAACAGCACATCTTTGGACTGTGGGAGGAAACTGGAGTGCCCGGAGGAAACCCACACAGACACGAGGAGAATGTGCAAACTCCACACAGACAATGACCCGAGCTGAGAATTGAACCCAGGGAGCTGTGAGGCAGCAGTGCTAACCACTGTGCCAATGTGCAGAAAAGGCCATTCGGCCCATCAAGTTTGCACCTAGAGTCTGCATTGAGAATAAACTCTATTCCTGAGTTGCTGGCAGGGTGGGCAATGGAGTTCAAACAATTGCAGGCATTGTAAAAAGCCAGATCAGATATAAGTGCTGAGAGGCTGCCACTGCCTGGAAGCATGTTGCCTGCCTCGGCAGTCTGTTTCTAAAAGGTTCTCAACCGTCTTAGTGCATGTGTCACTTCTGTCGCAGACAGCTGCTTTGCCTCATTGAACCGGAGTGTAACTTGTCTGGGGTGCCACATCTGTTCCAGGAACTGCGGACGCCTTTGGCAATTCTTTGCACTTTGACTTCAAACAGGCATGCCAGGGGAGGCCAATCAAGTGGACGAGTCGGATGGAACTGGCTTTCACCTGACTGTCCTCATCTGGAGAGTTGGCAAAGCGTTCCAGCACTGCTCAAACACTTGGACTGATGGAGAAAGCCACTCTCCTTGAAATGATTTTGCCTTTAAAAAGCGAGAAACTAAACAGCAATGTGATACTGCACAGCAGGAAATCTGTTTTGTCATTTTACTTGTAAATAAATAGTCTTCTTTGATAAGTGCTTCTTAAACTTCAAAGGAGACTCAGCTGGGAATGCTAGACTCTGGAGTATTGGGAAATATTACTGTGGCACATAAGATCTTTTCATGAAAGATTCATACTGCATACATTGTATATAGTTACATCACATTGTTAAGTCTGTACCAACATCATTGTGCACAATCCATGAAGCAGAATGGTAGACATCAGACCAAACGTAAATTATTGATAAAATGTCTGATGCCATCTTCATAGGGGAATACTAATGCCGGAATAAAATGATGGTTGAAGACTGGAGAAAGGAATTCCCTTCCTCAAACTGTCAAGTCACAGGGGTGGCGAGGTGGCACAGTGATTAGCCAGGCTTCGATTCCCAGCTTGAGTCACTGCCTGTGCAGAGTTTGCAAATTCTCCCCATGTCTGCGTAGCTTTCCTCCAGGAACTCTGGTTTCCTCCCACAGTCTGAAATTGTGTTAGTTCGGTGGATTGGCCGTGCTAAATTTGCCCCTTAATGTCAGAGGAATCAGCACAGGGTTATGAGGATAGGGACTGGGTGAGGTTGGGGTTGGTGCAGACACAATGGGCCGAATGGCCTCCTTCTGCACTGTCGGATTTTATGATTCTATGATGATTGCTGTTTGTAGGATGGTGATCATTTTTAAAAGTCCTTCAAGGAATGGCACATGTGCTATTTGGAAGATGTAGGACAACTAGGTGATAAATCCAGCCTGGTAACCCCTCCAAATAATATTTTCAGTTAGGTACAATGGAGAACTTGTCAGGAGTGTGATGATACTGTACCTTTATGCAATTCATGTTTCTTGTAAGGGTGCATTTAAAATTCAACTCTGTTTTGCAGGGTGACAGTTTGTCGAGGGAAACCTTTAAATTAGTAGCTGGGAGAACAACATCTATGGTCATTTTAGACATGGAATGTTGTATCTTCAGCTTTTATGCATGTAACTTTTCTCCCAGGTTTTAATTGGTGCACAGGACATAGTTGAGGAGACCACTGATTTATTTTTTACCAATTCACCAGGCAGTGCTTTATTTATGAAATATAAGTTTACTCGCTTGTTAGGCTACCAGATCAGAAACCCTGAGATATATCATGATGTCAGTCCAGACCCCAACAATTTTCCTATTTTGTGAGGATTTGGCATTTCACTCCAGGCATGATTCTATTGACAAATAATGCATTTGTGGTTACATAGATTCACCCATGGGGTTTCAGAGTAAAAGTTTAATTAAGTTGATTGACAGAGACAGAGTCATGTGCTTAATGAAAAGAAACTGTTTCAGTTTCATTTTAAAATATAAGCAGTTGCTGCCTGAAGAAAGTAGTGTCTTTCTCTCTCTCTCTGAAAGTTTTCTGAAAGTCCTAAGCCTGGTAACCTAAGTCACAAGCCAGTATTTCTGTGTTTTTCTAATTAATTACAAAGTGAGGTTGAAGTCCATAAGGGAAATGTTTGCTTGATTGGAACTCATAGATAGGTTAGCAGTTAACAATTTGTTTCTTGTCATGTTTAAGTATTGTTCAATGGCTAAGCTAATTCATTATTTATAGTTAAATTGTATTATTAAATTATAATTTTTTTTGATAAAAGCTTCAGTTTGTCAATAAAATCATGCCTGGAGTGAAATGCCAAATCCTCACAAAATAGGAAAATTGTTGGGGTCTGGACTGACATCATGATATATCTCAGGGTTTCTGATCTGGTAGCCTAACAAGTGAGTAAACTTACATTTCATAAACAAAGCACTGCCTGGTGAATTGGTAAAAATAAATCACAGTGGTCTCCTCAACTACGTCCTGTGCACCAATTAAAACCTGGGAGAAAAGTTACATGCGTAAAAGCTGAAAGTTTATTATCATTTATTCTACCTGCTTGCAATGTTTCAATACTCCACAGTTTGCAATTACAGATCTTAAGCAGAAAACTGATTGCTTGGATTGAATGAACCCATTGAAATCAACGATGATTAATTGAAGCTTCCTCCACCCATCATTAATACATCGTAGATCATTAATACATTAATAATAAACATAATAAACATTTAATAAACGTTAATAGACATTAATACATCATTGTCTTCTCAGAAGACTAAGGAAATTTGGCATATCTGCTGTGACTCACACCAGCTTTTACAGATGCACCATAGAAAGTCTTCTATCTGGTTGTATTACAGCTTGATATGACTCCTGCTCTGCCTAAGACCTCAAGAAACTACACAGGGTCATGAAGGAAGCCCAGTCCATCACTCAAACCAGCCTCCCATCCACTGACTCTGTCTAACTCCCCGCTGCCTTGGAAAAACAGCCAGAATAATCAAGGACCTCATGCACTCCAGACATTCTCTCTTCTACTTTCTCCCGTTGGGAAAAAGATACAAAAGTCTGAGGGCACGTATCAACTGACTCAAGAACAGCTTCTCCCCTACTGCCATCAGAATTTTGAATGGAACTACCTCACATTAAGTTGATCTATCTCTATACCCTAGCTATGTCTGTAACACTACGTTTCCCTTCTCTATGCTTTCTCTGCATAGTGCACAAGAAACAATACTTTTCACTGTATACTGATACATGTGGCAATAATAAATCAAATCAAAATCAAATAAATTATTAAATAACAGGCTAAGTGTGCTATAGATATGCATAATAGGCATTCATGCATTTAATAACATGATTGTTATTGCAATATTGTAGGTCAACTTGCATCATTAAAATCTGGAGATATAAGAATACACACATAAATTTAAGTTCCTACCATAAATTCATGCATAGATTCTAACCATCAATATCTGTGTTTTTAAGTTGGGGAAACTAGGCAAACATCCAGAACTAAAATGCTAGGTATTTCCAAGAAGGAACAGGTAGGTTGGGTCTTTAAGAACCCTCACACTGCAGGAGGAAGGGAAGATATAAGAATGCACAGCTTGGGGATCTTGAGCAGCAGAATGGGACACGTGCAATCAACCTTAATTTCAATATTGAGAGGATGGATGGGGTCTATAATGAAACATCACAAAATAATCCTACAATTAATGAGATTTCCAATCAACACTCCTCCACCAGCGAGTTTGTGAGCGGAGTGGGGAATAATGTGAGTGTGAAATTTCAAGGACGGGATTCTACAGAGCAAGTTTGCGCTGTGTGGGGGGTGGGGGGTGGTGTGGGGGGGTTGGGGGGGTGGGGGAGGAGTACCTCAGATGCAAAGTCCCAGTTGAGGCCCACCATTTAAGGGCTGTTTCTCACCTAGCCTCAATGTTTAAGCTAGCAAGAACATTGAACCTTGACAGGGGGAGGGCCAGAAAGAATCAAAGTTAGATCTCTAGCTTGATGCAGGGGGGTGGGGGGGGGGGGGGGGGGTGGTGGTGCTCAATCAGAAGCCCCTTTCTAAGTGGGGCACCCTTGCCTTAAGGCGCAATGACCTCCAGATAGCTCTCCTCCCCCTGACCTGTCCCCCAACACTTCCATTGTCCCCCATCATGGACGGACCCCATTATTACGCTCCCCACCTTGAGACCCTGCTATGAACTAAAGGAGTCAGATCACTTCAACAGTAAAGACAAAAGAATGAAAAGGGTGCCACACAGTGGGTTACTTGATCAGTTAGTGGAGTTTTATCAGATAAGCGTTGCTCAGTTACAGTCCAGGTTGGAAAAGGGGGAAAATCTCCCAAATGCCTCTGATGATGTCACCACATAATCATGTGACACACACAGGCAGATGCATTGATAGACAACACATTACAGAGCCCTTACTCCTAATGTCCTCTGGCTCTGGCAGGATGGTGTCATTTCTCTTCTGGCGACTGCAGTACTTTTGCTCAGGGAGTTGCTGACATAACTTGGCTGCAGGGCAGTCAGAGTCAGTGAGGATGCGATCCCTGCCAGTTCTCCAGATGGCAGGAGGTGAGATCCGCCATCCAAATAATTCAATCACATGCTTTTGTTAACTATCGTATCATCTCTGTCACTGGGTCAACGTCAACGTTTATCCAAAGACACTTATTTAAAGTATCTTGGGCACTTTCTAACATCACGGACAATACATCAACAAAAGGAGTGTGATTCTCCCAGCCCGCTGTGCTGTTCCAGCAGTGCGACGGGCCAGGAAGCATCAGTAGAAGCCATTTTGTGGGTTTGCCATTGGGCATTATGGCCTCTACACGTGTCCACGGCCAGGAAGTCGGCGCGGAGCTGAATTCAATACTTACATCTGGATTTGCATTTGTTTAGCAGGCCTGATTCTGAAGTCCGCTAATGTCACCTCCACTGCCAAGAGTGATTCACTCCAGTGAGATTTACTACTGGTCCCCACTTATAAGGAATAGGCACCTGACCCCTCTGGAGGGAACAGAGGCCATGGAGGGCCCCCCCCAAGAGTGAGGAGAAGGGGGATGCCCCCTGGGCAGTTCCAGCCTGGCCACTGGCAATATCTAAAGGGGTAAACTAACAATGCCCAAGGGGCACCTAGGCACTGCTCACGGAGTAGATGTGTCCATGGAAGGAAGTTGTGACAAATTCTTTGTGCCTAGGTGTGTGTATTTGAGAGAGGCAGAAGACAGAATACATTGTCCACCATAGAATCATAAAATCTTTACAGTGCAGAAGGAGGCCATTTGGCCCATTGAGCCTGCACAATCCCACCCAGATCCTATTCCCATAATCCCATGCACTTACCCTACTACTCCCCTATAACGGGCAAATTTAACATGGCCAATCAACCTAACCCACACAACTTTGGACTTGCCACATAAGTCAGGCTAATGAAGGGCATAGCAATGATATGCAAACAGAAATAATGAAATTGAACCCAAATGCTGGAAATAAACAGCAGGTCTGACAATATTTGAAAGAGAATAAAGAAAGATTAGTCCTGATTAAAATCATTCAGAAGAATTCAGGGGACAATTATCCCAGCCTGTGTGCTGCTCGAGCAGTGCAGCGGACTGGGAGACATTAGTGGAGTCCATGTAGCTGGCTTCCTGCTGGAAGGCATGGCTTCTGCATGTCTCCAGTCATCAGATTTCATGTGTCATCAGCTCTGCACCAGAAATCGGCATGGAGCTGAATAAAGTATTAAAATTCAAATTTTAATATTACTTGCAGGCCCCAGACTAAAGACTACAGGCCTGCTTACCTCTTCCCAACCCCTCTCAGGAGCATTTCATTCCAGCAGGGTTTACAATAGCTCTCCAGTAACGGGGAGCTGGCAGCCCAACCCTGCTGCAGTGAAAAGGGGACCTCCATGGCCTCAAAGGAGATTAGGTGTGAGGGGGTGCCCCGGGCATTGCCAGCCTTATAATGCCAACCTGACCCCATGACACTGCCCAAGGGCCAAAGTCGCAATGCCCATGGCCCACCTTGGCACTGCCCTCTGGGCTTTGGGCAGTACCAAGGGGACAGGATCAGAGGGAGCAGGGCCTATATGTGGGGAAATATGTGGGGTGGGGATTCTTGCTGCCACTCTGAAGTTGGGATCCATCGTAAGAAGTCTCATAACACCAGGTTAAAGTCGAACAGGTTGGGATCAATGGCAGAGGGAGAGAAGGGGCTAAATCGGGGCTGGTCATCGGGTTGTAGGTGGGTTTGTGACTGCAGGGTGGGGATATTGGGAATGCGTGCAGGGGATGGGGGTGAGAAAGGTGGGGGGGGGGGGGGGGGGGTCGGTGGAACCAGGAGATCGGAACTGGGGGGGGCGGGGGGGTGAAATCGTGGCAGCTGGACGGGTGGGAGTCAAGACTGGCCCAGAGATGTCTGGGAAGCCAGTGATTGGGGGATGGGGGGTGTTGGAGGGGCAGCGATGATGGGTCGTGAGGCTGGCCAGCAATCGGGCAGTGTGGGGCTACAGCGCATGTGCCAATCTCAGTGCTGACAGATGGGCACATGCGCAGGAGCCCACTCAGCACTATGCTGCCAGCCTCTCCAGCGGGAATAGGCCGCTGGATTTTACAAGATTCACGATGCTAGTGCCTTCTACAGTGCACAGAGTGTGCGAGATTTGATCTTAAACTTCTTCTGAAAACAACACCGAGATTTATTCCAGTTTTTACGCAAGTTCAATACTGAGAATTTTTTTGGGAGAACCCCGGCCTTAATTTCAAAAGAAATTCAGGTTACCTTCTTTCAACACAAGTACGACGCCCATTTATACAATACCCTTAACATAGTAAAATGTCTAAAAGCAATTCACCAGGCTGTACACAAAAAAGCATGATACAGCACGGAGAATGGAAGGTAGAATGGATTATATTTCTCTCTATTTAGGATGCGATCTCTTAAGTATTTCTTTATCCTCCTAAGTAGGATTATTAGATTTTTCTGAAATGCCACCGGTTTCTAAGACTTTCAGTTAAAAGGTTTATCGTACTCTAAATGTTTAACTTGAGTAACATCTGAGACAAACCAGCAGTAACTGAGTTGATCAACTCAGAGTGATTTGTCATGTATAAAAAAGGCTTTATCCACTGAGGTAGCACTGAGACTGGACCCTGTGAACCAGTTCAGCCACAATAGGACTCTGCATCTGTCAGGGTGATGGCAGAATAGCTGCTAATCCATTTTCACATTGGTGAATACATTTTTACCTGAAAAGTAGTTACAAATTGAAAATCCAAAGCTGCTTTCTAACTGTACCCAACTATTGACTGAATATCTTCAACACAAAATTATCTGTTAAATTCCATTTTACGTCAGGAATTTACATTACAATGCACCAGTCTCCCACAGTACGTACAGTGCTTTGCTGTACAATACATAGCGCAGGACGCATTCTTACCACAAGTGACAGCTGGTTGAAAGGTCTCGTGGAGTTTGGAAAATCATCCATTGTACAGTTCAAAATGCAGAAGAAAACTGAGCCTGTGAATAGTCCATAAGTGGGCCATTTTGTGAACACTTCAGCTATTATGAGCTTATATAGGATATGTTGAGGTAGTGATGTAGTGGTATGGTCGCTGGGCTAGTAACCAGGGACTAGCTAATCCCAGGGTACTTCCCTGGGGACCCAGATGCGAATCCCAACACAGCAGATGGTGAAATTTGGATTCAATAACAATCTGGAATTAAGAATCTACTGATAGCCATAGAACATTTGATTTAATTTATTATTGTCACATGTATTGGTATACAGCAAAAAGTATCGTTTCTTGCACGCTATGCAGGCAAAACATACCATTCATAGAGAAGGAAATGAGAGACTGTAGAATGTACTGTTACAGTCATAGCTGGCGTGTAGAGAAAAATCAATTTAATGTGAGATAGGTCTATTCAAAAGTCTAGCAGCAGCAGGGAAGGAGATTTTCTTGAGTCAGTTGGTACATGACCTCAGACTTCTGTATTTTTTTCCCCATGGAAGAAGGTGGAAGAGTGAATGCCCAGGGTGTGTAGGGTCCTCACTTATGCTGGCTGCTTTGCCAGAAAAGGCTATCTAGTTCACGAATGTCCTTCAGGAGAGGAATTCTACCATTCTTACCCAGTCTGGCCTGCATGTAAAAAGTAAGAAGTTTATTTGTTAGACACAAGTAAGGCTTACATTAACACTGCAATGAAATTCCTGTGAAATTTCCCCAATTGCCACATTCTAGTGTCTGTTCAGGTCAATGCACCTAACCTGCATGTCTTTCAGACTGTGGGAGGAAACTAGAGCACCTGGAGGAAACCCACGCAGACATGGGGGGAGCGTGCAAATTCCACGCAGACAGTGACCCGAGCCAGGAATCAAACGCGGATCCCTGGTACTGTGAGGCAGCAATGCCAACCACTGTGCCACCCACTCCAGGTGTGCTGCATTATGGGCAGGGGGGCATGGTGACATGGTCATTATATCAGGGGAACCATATCTGTTTAAAGAGACAGAGTATGTTTCAAAGAAACTCACCCAATTTACAGACTGCCCATTGCAATGGCAAGGAGTCCTGGGAAGACTGACCCTGCACCCTACCCTCAGGATCTGTCTTTTTATGGAGTCCAGCTGAGGGACTATAGCAAAGTGAATTCTACCAAGTGAAGGAGGAGGAGGAGGACAGCCCCTCCAACCAAGGAGACTCAGAACGAAGTGGCTGAGGAGCTGGGCAGAGTAATTTGTCCCAGAGATTGAGGATCTCAGGAGAGCGTGCAGGTGTATACTACAGCATGTTCAGGTGCCACGCTCCACACACTGACTGGCCCAGAATTTCTCTGCACAATGCATCACATGTCATAATACATCACAGCTCCATTCATTCCTCTCCCTGCAGGCTCCTCACACTTCCATCTGACTCTCACCCTATTAATCTCTTGCACCTTAGTTTCACTGTCTTGCGTGTACTGTAGCACAGTAGTTAGCGCTGCTGTCTCACAGCTCTGGCCTTGGGTAACTGTATGAAGTTTGCATGTTCTCCCTACATGGGTTTCCTCCAGGTGCTCTGGGTTCCTCCCACAGTCCAAAGATGTGCAGGTTAGCTGGATTAACCATGCTAAATTGCCCATAGTGTCCCAAGATGTGCAAGTTAAATGGGAAATATGTGGGGTTATGGGGAGAGTCCTGAATGAGATACTCTGTCAAAGAGTTGGTGCAGACTCAATGGGCCAAATAGTCTCTTCTGCACTGTAGGGATTTTATGAATCACCATACACAAGTCTTGCCCTTCCTCCCTTTCCACACAAGTCACCCCTAACATTCACACCAACATGCTTTCTCTCCCTGCAGGAAAAGAAAGAGTGCAACTTGGGTGAAAGTTGAAGATGCAAAGTTGGGAAACCGGCAGAAGGCTTGGGCCTCCTATATCAGACATTTGGCAATGTGTGCCCACCTGGTCCAATGGGAAGGCAATTGCACACCATGAGTTTGCTGAGGTCAACAGCAAACCTGAATCTCCTTCGGCAAATTTTGGGATATTTGGTCCTCTGTCTGTACACTCCTAGTTGGCAGTTCAGTCTCCTTCCAACTATATCTCAATGTAATCCCCTATGCCCTGTGGATGGGCAGGAGACAGCTGGTATCACTGCTGGTGTTCCTTCCAGCTACCGATGTACCATGCTGCAATTGAAATCTGCCTGCCCTGGACGCTCAGTAGAGGTAGACGGTGTAGTACATCCTGTGCTGCCCTTGAGGCTGGCAGCAGAGAGGTGCAGCTGAAGATAGGCGAGGTGCTGGGCAGGTAAGGTGCAACCCAAACAACTGGCACAGAGTGATAGCTCTCTTTGACAGAAGGAGAACTTTTTAAAGCAGCCTCTTTGCCTGGCCATGTCTGTAGCTCTTCAGTATCTTTTCAGTGTTGTTGAATAAGTCCCTCCCCATCGTCCTCTTGTGTGTTGCAACTGGTTGGTTTGCAGGCACCTTTATTGTAAAATAAGGAAGCCATGAGTTAAGTCCCTCATGATGGGGAGGCAATGGCATAGTGGTATTGTCGCTGGGCTGCCAGGGTAATGTTCTGGGCACTTGAGCTCCTATCCCATCACGGCAGATGATGAAATTTGAATTCAATAGAAAATCTGGAATTAAGAATCTACTCTTGTTCATGAAAACCATTGTCGTAAAAACCCATCTGGTTCAACAATGTCCTTTAGGAAGGAAATGTGCCGTCCTTAGCTGGTCTGGCCTACATGTGACTCCAAAGCCAATGTGGGTGACTCTTCAACGTCCTCAGAATTGGGCTATAAATGTTGATCCAGCCACTGATGCCCACATCCCATGAACGAATCAATGCGTTATTCCCTGCTTAATGAATCTAATTACATTCCCACTTCAACTGCAGGATTTAAGATCAGCCAGGTTCACAGTGAATGGTGGAACTGGCTAGAGGAGCCTCTTCTTGCTGTAATTTCTTATGTCATGACGTTCTGACAGAATGTACGGCCTGTCATCGCCGTTCCGCAGTGCTGCACAGTCACCGCCGTTGAAATGCGCAATGTGTTGTTGCTGCGTGAAGAAAGTTTAGTTGCTGGAACTTCCAAAATCCAACAGCCTGGCAACATTCAGCTGTTACAACTCACACACACAAATAATGACACTTCAGCGCGAGTGACAGGAAAGGGATTTAATGGATCGAAAAGAAGGGTGCTTTAATTCACAAATATGAAAGCTGTTTATCGACTAAGTGGGCCACCTAAAAGGCTTTGGGTTTCAGTGGATAGCGTTACCAGGGTTACTGGCAACATTACAACGCAGAAAGTCTTTGATCTATTCTTTCACAATGTTTATTTCACAATGGATCCTACCAACATTGAAAAATACAAGCAAAAAAAATAGATGCTCGTGGAAAAAAAGAATCATTTGGTTGTGGTAAACAACTTGTATCTCGGAGAAGCACCGAGATCAGAAGGACCTTGGTGTGCATGCAGCCCGTTCCCTGAAAGTAGCAAGGCAGTTCAATAAAATGGTTAAGAAGGCAAATGGTATGCTTGCCTTTGTTAGCCAAGGCATAGCGTTTAAGCACAGGGAGAATATACTGGAACTATATAAAACATTGGTTAGCCACAACTTGTTGTGTGCTGTGTACAGTTCTGGAATCTACATTATAGGAGGGATGTGATAGCACTGGAAAGGGTGCAGAGGAGATTTACCATGATTTTGGCAGGTCTGGGGAGTTTTCGTTATGAAGAGAGATTGGATAGACTGGGGTTGTTTTCCTTGGAGCAGAGGAGACTGAACATGATTGTGATGTATTAAATTATGGAGGGGCATAGATAGAATGGACAGGAAGAAACTTTTTCCCTTGGCGGAGGGATCAGTGATTAGGGGCCATAGATTTGGTAAGGGGTGATGAAAAATATTTTCACACAAAGGATGCTGGGAGTCTGGAATTCACTGCCTGAAAGGATGGTAGAGGCAGAGACCTCATAACACTTAAGAAGTATTTAGATGTGTACTTGTGATGCCAAGGCACACAAGGTTATGGGCCACGTGCTGGGAAATGGGATTAGAATAGTTAGGTGATTTGTCTTTAACCGGCACAGATGTGATGGGCTGAATGGCTTTTTTCTGTGCTAACTCACTGACTATGATATTGGATACATTCTATAGCTGGGTAATTACTTTTCAAGATAAAAATTCATTAAGCCCCACTTTCGGGTGTGGGGGTTGTGAATTGCGCTTGGCGTGCAAACTTGGTGGCACAATGGTTAGCACTGCTGTTTTGCAGCGGTCTGGACCCGGGTTCAATTCCCAGCTTGGGGGACTGTCTATGCCAAGTTTGTACATTCTCCCCGGTCTGTGTGGGTTTTCTTTGGGCGCTCCAGTTTCCTCCCACAGTCCGAAAGACATGCTGGTTAGGCGCATTAACCATGCTAAATTTGCCCTCAATAGACCTGAGCAGAAACCACTGTGTGGCAACTAGAGGATTTTCACAGTAACTTCTTTGCAGAGTAATGTAAGCCTACTTGTGACACTGATAAATAAACTTTTCAACTCTAAATTTTAAATTTGTACTCAGCTACCTCCCACTCACAGCAATGTGATAATGATTACCCCACAAAATGACATTCTGATTTAATTTGATAAAAGTTCTTTTTTTTTCCACTAATTACAGTGCTCCTTAAAGGTTATCATTTGGTTTTTTGGTTGAATTAGCTTTTTTAAAATCAATTACTTAGTTAATTGCTTGAGTATAAGGAGAGACTCTGTAAGGGCTATTAATTTAAATTATTTTGTTAACTTGACCTGTTTATTTGACATATTCAAAAGAGTGTAAAGAAAGACTCAAAATTTTAATTTAATTATATGTGTATTTTCTTTAAAGTTTAGGTTCTTGTTACAGTGTCCCTTTAAGGGACTGTTAATTTGTCTAATTTCTTTATGTGTTAATGGATCAATTTTATTTCACTGGCATACCCCAAAGAGAGACTGCTTTAATTGGTTAAGCACTCTTTCAGTCTTTGTCCTTTTGTTACAGTGTCTCTTTAAGAGCTGTCAATTTTGTTAATTCAGTTCATTTCTTTCATTATTTTCACCAATATTGAATAAAAAGAGACTGGAGGGGGAAGGTCCTCCTTGTAACCTATTCCTGGGCCTAGCCACACAGATCATTAACAGATCCAGACAATCGAGAGGATTGTCCAGCTCAACAGTCTGCTCCTCTTCCCTGGTTGCATTTGTGGCCTCATGCCCTTGGAGAGGGAGTGCATGGTGTACGCCAGCACGTTTGAGGCCTTAGAATCCCTACAGTGAAGGAGGAGGCCATTCAGCCCAACAATCCCACCCATAACACAGCATATTTACCCTACTAATCCCCCTGAAACTAAGGGGCAATTTTCCATGGCCAAATCTACCTAACCTCCACATAGAATCATTGAATCCTTACAGTGTAGAAGGAGGCCATTTAGCCCATTGAGTCTGCACCAAACACGATCCCACCCAGACCCTATTCTGAAACCCCTCATATTTACCCTGCTAATTCCCTAATATTAGGGTTAATTTAGCAAGGCCATTCAACCTACCCGCACATCTTTGGACTGCGGAAGGAAACAGCGGAACCCAAAGGAAACCTACACAGACAACGAGAATGTGCAAAACTCTACACAAAGTCAATTGAGACTGGAATTAATCCCACATGCCTGGTGCTATGAGGCAGCAATGCTAACCACTGTGCCCTTCCTGACTGGTAGGCGCTGATGGGTCTGGAGTAGTTCCTTAGCCCCCAAAATGACATTCACATTTAATTATGCAAGGTTCTCGTAAATTTTCTTAAGTCACAATGTTGGTTTAATTGGCTTTTGTTTATTGATTGATAAGTGTTTCTTTGTCCTATTGGTACTCACTACCTACTGGTGAAGAAAGACTTGAGGGGGGACCTCCTTTTTACCCTTTCCTACCAGCCTCTCCCTCCTTCCTTGAGCTGTCCAGCTATCTGAAGCATTGCTTCTTCATGTTGATAGCCTGTTCCACATTGATCTAGTGGCTCCATGGCTCTCCTTAGATGCTTTCACTGCTTCCCCCTGCTAAAAAAGCAGCAGGGATATATAAAGGGGGATAGCCTTTGTCTTTGAACAGTCATCCTCTGGTTCACCTTGGAGGCGCCAAGACAGAGGCTGGTTCAGAATGAAGGGAGTGAAGCTGCTGTCAGAATCGCGAGGGTTCACTGATGTGATGCACTATCCATGGTTACATATTGACTGCAACATTAACTGAATGGTAGCCCTTGAGTTCTCTATATCTTTCCCCATCAACATGGAGGAGGGAAGCACTCCGAGAGCCATGCGTTGATAGCATCCTGAACCAGAATTTTGCTAACTTGGTAAAGCCACATACTGGCTCATTCTATTCTTTTCTGCTAAGGGAGAAAAATAACATATTCACCCCTCCTGGTATAGATGGCTTCCAGTCTAAGGCAACACACGGGAAGATATTGGATATGTACCCACCTGGAAAGAGCTAGATGCATAGAAATTTGATAGCACTATGACCTTTATGGCCAGGAGGCAGCACCATCAATGCCTTGATGCAAAGCTCCAGGGTGTGCTCAAGGAGATTTTTGCATCACTATACTTCTTGAACTCAAGTTGCCTTAGGTGCTGCTCCTGGGTTAAGGAAAAAAGTGTTCTCCAGCAGCCTTCTCAACAGAGCGCTTAGTCCCTCTTGCCCTGCAAGCACAGCCTCCGTACCTTGTATGAAGTTGGATTGCCTGATTCACTGGTCCCTCTGGATATATGTAGCAACTCACTACAAAACCATTCAGTGTTGACATAGAAACTTAGAAACATAGAAGATAAGAGCAGGAGGTGGCCATTTGGCCCTTTGAGCCTACTCTGCCATTCATCACTATCATGGCTAAGTATTCAACGGAATAGCCTAATCCTGCTTTCTCCCCATAACCTTTGATCCCATTCACCCCAAGTGCTATATCCAGTCACTTCTTGAATACATTCAATGTTTTGGCATCAACTCCTTCCTGGGGCAATGAATTCCACAGGTTCACCACTCTTTGGGTGAAGAAATGTCTCCTCTCCTCTGTCCTAAATGGATCCTCAGATTGTGACCCCTGGTTCTGGACACCCCCACCAGCAGGATCATCCTCCCTGCATCTACCCTATCTAGTCCTTTTAGAATTTTATAAGTCTCTATGCAATTCCTCCCTCATTCTCCAGTGAAAACGATCCTAACCTTCATTAACTACACGATAGCAGAGGGAAGTCAAAGGCACCTCACCTTCATGTTAGAGGTGGTGGAAGTCCCTTGTGTGGCCAAGTGTCTCTTCAACTGAGTGATCAACACAGGTATTCATTTAACCAACAGACGAAGTTAGTGAAATAGATGACAAATCAGCTGGAGCATTGTGGTCACTGATGTAGCTAAACAGCAAATCAGGTGAATGAACAGTTAATTTGGGTGGAAGATAATTGTATCCAGGACACTGGGAGAGCTCCCCGTTCTCCTTCCGTAATGCCAGCTGGAGGTCCTTAATGTCAACCTTGAACAGGCAGATGGGGCCTCAGCTTAATGTTTAATTCAGCAGCATCTGCAAAGATTCGGCACCACCTCATCACAGTGCTGCACTGAAATGCCAGTGTAGCTTTTGTGTTGAACTTTTTCCTGGTGTGGGGAATGGACATGCAGAGAGGCAGGGGTACAACCTGTGCCACGCAGAAAGCAGTGACATATTGATGGGAATCACTCTAATCAAAGGCACAGCTCCATATAATTCCTCAAAAGCCATCTGTTGCACTTTCAGTCTTGCTGCAAAAGACCTGGAGCGGAATTCTCCCATCCCGACTGCCATGGGAATTGCAGCGGGCAGGACATGGACCATGTGGAGGTTCACTGACTTTGGGTGGGTTTCTCTGGTTTTGGGATAGGTGTGGCCAGAAACTATCACCCCAGGGAAATTTAGCATCCATCCACACACTCCATCATCTGACACCCTTCTCCCTTCAGCCTAATATTTTTTCAGTGGGATGGGGTGTTGAGCACGTAAAATCTCAACTGGGCAACACTGTCTTTTTATCTACCCCAGCTCAGTCCCCACAATACAGGTTTTTCTCCCCTGATTTTTATTCTTTCATGTGATTTAGGCATTGCTGGCATCTGTTGCCCATTAAACACAGTAAAAAGTCTGACAACACCAGGTTTAGGTCCAACCGTTTATTTGAGTTTACTATCAAATAAATCGGTTGGACTAAAACCTGGTGTTGTCAGACTTTTTACTGTGTTTACCCTAGTCCAACGCCGGCATATCCACATCACGATCTGTTGCCCATGCCAAACTATCCTTGAAATGAATAACTTTCAGAAGGTATTTAAGAGTCAACCACATACCTCATTTCTGAGAGTCTATAATCACATGTAGGCCTGACCAGTTCAGAAGGACAGCAGATCTCTTTCCCTAAAGGGCATTAGAGAACCAGGCGGATTTTTATGGAATCTCTACAATGCAGAAGGAAGCCCATCGACACTCACCTCATGACAGTTTGATAGTCACCACCACGGAGAGCAGCTTTGTATATCGGATTTATTTATTGAATATAAAATCCACCCACTGTTGTGACAGGATCTGAACCTGGGAACCCCAGATAGTTCACCTCATTCTCTGGATCACGACTCCAGTGACATTACCACTACATCACTGCCTTCCCAATTAAATTGTCTGGCAATTTTCTGAGGTTTCTATTGAAAGCCGAAAGTTTAACCTTCGGCTTTTAAACCCCCAACGTGATATAGTAAAAGTCTGATGACTTTTCTTTCACAGTCGAAGCGTGGGGGAGGGAGGTGAACAGTACAGCCTTCTGAAAAATGCAAAATTTTCAAAGAATGCACTTGTGTTTACTTGGTTCCTTTTCTCTTGTAAGCTTTATGCTCAGATGTGAGGGAGATGTCAACACCAACGAATTGGACTAATTCTCCAAGTCAGCATAAAGCATGAGGAAGAACGTTGTCATTTTTTCAACCTTTCTCTAGCAATTAACTTTGAAGCCACTGCCTTGCCCCTCTGCTAACATTTTCAACCCTTCCTAGAAAATATCATTTACATTCAGCTTAACCTTTTGGAAAGGAAGTCTGCCATTAGTTGCGACTCCAGGCCTACGGTGATGTTTTTGACTCCAAACTGCCCCCTGAATTGATCTAGTAAACCATTCAGTTGCACCAAACCATTACGCTGGAACAGTTCAAGATGGCAGCTCACCGTCACCTTTTGAAGAGCAGTTAGGGATAGGAAATAAATGGCAGTCTTTCCAGCAATGCCCACTGGACCAATGTCCATTAAATAAATAATCTCTTTTTTATGCAAGTCTAGTGGCTAGCCCAGTTTAACCCCTTTTCTACAAGGTAAGAATCATGTTACCCACTCGTCGGGTAGCGTCATGGCACAGTGGTTAGCATTGCTGCCCCAAAGTGCCAGGAACCTGCGTTCAATTCCCGACTTGAGTCACTGTCTGTGTTTGCATATTCTCCCTGTGTCTACGTGCGTTCCCTCTGGATGCTCTGGTTTCCTCCCACAATCCAAAGATGTGCAGGTTAGATGCATTGACTATGCTAAATTGCCCCTTAATATCCCTGGATGCATAGGTTAGAGGGATTAGTGGGGTATATATGTGGGGTTACAGGAATAAGGCCAAGGTGGGATTGTTGTCAGTGCAGACTCAATGGGCTGAGTGGCCTCCTTCTGCACTGTAGGGTTTCTATGATTTGTACTGTGATTCTGCTGGTCCAGAGTTGGAGATTCATTGGGATGAGTTGGTTCTGACCACAGCAGTTGAACCCTAGGGTTGAGTTTGGAAATGCTGCTTAAAGCACTGTGTAAATAGTTGTTTGTAATTGCAATAAATTTGCGTGTTTTATAGTTTAACTGGTGAACCTTGAAGTGACTACAATAAAGTAATCCAAAACATTCAAAAAAATAAACTTAAATAGGTCCATTTTCTGTTAAGATTAAATGGGGATGATGTGGGACTGAATACTAGGCTTGCTAAGTAAAGGGTAAAAGTGGATGAGATTCAAATGATTGTGTAACATAGCAGGCCATTCAGCAATACCCTAGCTCTGTGCTCAGTTTTATTTGAAACAGCCAAGCTCCCACACAGCCCTTCACTGTAGGGGTTGCTTCCTGTGTGTTGTGGCAGCAACCTTACAGTAATTTAACACGGATTTAATTAACTAGGTTTGTTATTCAATGAAATGTAAATAGCATTCAACAATAATGTATATTACTTGGCGAGTAAGTCCTTGTATGTCAAAGCAGTAGGAGCTACCTTTCTGTCTATATCGCATATTTTAACAAGGGCTTAATTACACAAGAACGTTCGTGTGCTTGCATAATTGTTGTTAATTAGTTCTTAATTATCTGCTTTCCATAAATAACCAGTTTTAATGAGTTCCAGCCATTCCTGTAAATGCCATCCATTATGTGGAAGAAAGGATATTATTTTATAAATACGATGCACTTATTATGTATCTTATTAAAATGTGTGTTGGACCAAATACAATGAAATGATCATTTGATTTGCCAGCGTTGTTTGAAAAGAATTGCAAACGTGAATTGATCTGTGTCCGCTTGTGAAGTTCAAACAGTTTAAAGTAAATTGTCAAACGTGCACCCAGAATAAACTCTTCTGACTGTGTCCTTTATTATTTCTCTTCAAATGTTCTACTTGTTTGCTTTTATTTAAAATACAGCTCCACCTTATTTAGAATTGCAGGTGATTGCTGGAAACAAAATTATTATTATTAATTAGACACTCCGCAATAAAACACTGTGTTGCTCCTTGCTAGGGAGGAGTTAGGTGACAATTGATGCTTGGTTGAGTCATAGAGGGAAATTTAAACCCTCAAGAACAAGTGGGTTTGGCCCATGCTTGAGAATCCAAATAAAAATAAAAAATTCGAAAGCAATCTTAACCCACACACTTTCAGTTTTGATGGAGTTGGGATTAGGGCAAGCAACAGATCAATTCTAACGAGAAACATCATTTAGTCTATCTTGGGAGGAAGTTGCTTGCATCCAGTTTGACAAGTTTTCTTATTTTAACCCCATTTTGGTAGGGTTTCTTGAGCCTTGGGAAACCAGGCAGGTGAAAGCAATTGAGAATGGTCGAATTCATGAGGTTATTGCATTTCCAGCACTGTTTCTGGGCCAGGGGTAGGAATAATGTCCCCCCTACCCCTATGCACTCAATCTCCACCACCACCTGCCAACCATGCAGTCCAACAAGCTTGTGGACTTCCATTTTCACAGTTTATTTTTTAGTTTATTGTTCAGTGTCCCAAGTAGGCTATATTCACACTGCAATGAAGCTACTGTGAAAATCCCCTAGGTGCCGCACTGCAGCATCTGTTCAGGTACACTGAGGGAGAATTTTAGCATGGCCAATGCAGCTAACCAGCACGAGTTCAGACAGTGGGAGGAAATCAGAGCACCGGAGGAAACCCACGCAACATGGGGGAGAACACTCAGATACCGCAAGGTGACCCAATCTGGGAATCGAACCCGGGTCCCTGGCACAGTGAGACAGCAGTGCTAACCACTGTGCCTCCCAGAAGGCTGTCTGTTGGCCATAGAGAAATAAAAAGATGTCTCATGATTGATTTCTGCAGGGTGTCTGGGAAAGCATTTGAGGTCCTTATCCAAAATGTCGACGAGGGCTGCCCTCCCAACAGCACGGTGGCACAACCTGCAAAATCTAGCACAGAGTCTTACATAACCCATGATTGTAATCCCAGTAATCTGTGTTGGAGAATGTCAAAATCTAACCGTTTCTCCCATTCTGTCTGGCCCCCAACATTGGACTCCATTGACTCCAGTGCAGCGAGGATTTCCATCTGTCTCTAACTGGCTGAAGCACGAGTTGAAAGCCTGTTTTATTAGTCACCTAGTGCAACACTGACTGCATCATGGATATGACAGATTAAACTGCCAATGGTCATAGCAAACCCAAACACCTCGACAGGAGAACTCATCGGAAACCTTGCACTTTGACCCACTGGAATGAACTAATTTGTTAATGGAGCTCTCGGCAATAGCTTTTCTGTTTATCTAACAATCTGTCACAACACAGTTCCAAATCTTTAATGACAGCATTTTTGCAAATTTACGCACATAATTATTCGCCATATCATGACAGGAAGTCAAAACAAGAACAATTGAAGGTGCTTTGTGTGAAATAAGTTTCTTGACTAAAATTACATTGTTTTACACTTGGTCTTTATGTTCAGTGCTAACATGATATTGTGACTGGTGCAAATGGTCTCATTCTTTAATTACTCGGTTGGTTCTTTAGCAACGGAGGGAAACGATCTTGAGCCAACATTCACTAGTGAAAATGCAAATTCCCGCCTCTCGCCAGTGACATCAGGTTTGAAACCATACTGGGCGTAAACATGCTTTGCGTTGATTTGAATGTTCTTAAGCATTATTAACCCACCACCTCACCAGGTATTGACAACTCTCTACCGCTCCCCCCACCCCTCCTTCCACCAACTCCTTCACCCTCCCATCCCCATTCCCTCCTCCAACCACTCCCCCAACGCCACTCCAACACTCCCCACAGATGTGAGCGTGTTTTGGAGTCTCCCCATGAGACTCAAAAGCAAGCACAGCCCCCGGGGGAGTGTGTCATGATTAGGCAGTGGCCTGGCAATGCCCCCCAGCACTTGCCCTTGGTATAGGTTGGCAGATTGACACTTCCAGTTGAGTACCATGCCAACTTGGCAATGCCAACATGTGCCAAGAGTTGGACCCCAGCGGGAGCCCCTTGAGGGAGGCGGGGGGGGGGGGGGGGGGGGGGGGATGGATTCATTTGGAAGCCACAGTGATCGTAGACAGACAGAGGGTCAGGAGATGCCATTGACGACTCAGACTCTGGAGGGGAGGGGCCAATGACCAGGGAAGAGGGAATAGGCCAATGACTGGGGGATGAGGAGAAGGGGCTGGTGATCGATGGGAGGGGGGGGAGAAAAGGAGCTGATGATCGGGGGGCTGGGAAGAAGGGGCCAACTCAAACATGGCTGGGGAGGGGTGCCCCTGTGACATCTATGTCGGAATAACAGGTTATAAAACAGGGTTCCCTTTAAAAGATGGCTCCCCAATCTCTGAGCACGTTCATTTTTCCAGAATGTTGAGGCCTGCTCCCCCTCTATGATGGCATGGAACATGCAGCCTTGATTTTTTTTTGGCAGAGTGTCATAAGATCTGGAGAGAAAACCGACAAGTTTCTCCAGAGAGAAACATACTGGTTCTCTTGCTGGAAACAACACTGCCATTTTATGGTAAATTTTAGCTCAGAATCTTTATGCCCACATCAAAACCATGATTGGAATTTTCTGGCCATTCTCGCTAACAGGAGTTCCCAGTTCTGCCACCAGAAAACCCTCATGGGGGTTTCCTGGGGGTGTGGGGTGCAATGAACCGGAAACCCTATTGAGAATGCAGGATCAGACAATCCCACTGCTGGCCCATGGCAGACACCACTGCAAAACACACCGTGGGAACACTTGGAAAATCCTGCCCCATACTGTGCTCAAGCAAAAGAAATGGTCTTCATCTGGGAAACTAACTTCATATCCTGGTATGGTCAATTGCCCCCAAATTTGATTAGAATCAAGGTGCATTTTGCTTTCCAATGGGATTTGAAGTTGAATCTTAGAAGGGATTTTCTTCCAGCCAGCCATGAGTAAACCTGGTGAAATTCTGTTGTAATCTTCACTCATCCTGCACAATTGCTTGCATTGGTTAGAGTGAGTTTTGGACACCAGTTTGTTGATGCACACTCAGACAGAGGTGAAGAGATCATACAGTTGTCATCTCTTCATCCAATTGCCTTGAATTGTGAATTTACAACACAAAGTTACTCGAGTTTGACTTTGCTAACTGTGGAATGCAAATCTTTAGACAAAAGGAAGATGCATGAAAGGGAAACATTACTGGAGGGATGACCTTCTAAACTAAGGAATTAGACTGTAGTAATGCAATAAAACTATACTGCCACCAGTCTGAATTAAACATGATATTGTTGCGAGCTGCACAAATGCTGTAACAAGAGCAAGTCGGAGGCTTAGTGGTATTCTGTAATGAGTAAATCACCTCCTGACTCCTTAAAGACTTTCCATCATCTACAAGGCACAAGTCAGGAGTATGATGGAATATATTGAAAAATACATGTATGTCTAAGGATTCTACAGTTAGCAAACTGGTATAAGTATTGAGTAGCTGGTGGCACGATGGTATAGTGTTTAGCACTGCTGCCTCACAATGCCAGGGACACAGGTTTGATTCCTGGCTTGGGTCACTGTGCAGAGTTTGCACATTTTCTCATTGTCTGTGTGGATTTCCTCCAGTTTCCTCCCACAATCTGAAAAATGTGCTGGTTAGGTGCATTGGCTATGCTAAATTTTCCCTCAGTGTACCCGAACAGGCGCCAGAGTGTGGCAACTAGGGGATTTTCATAGTAACTTCATTGCAGTGTTAATGTAAGCCCACTTGTGACATCAATAAATAAACTTAAACTTAGCTTTGTGTTAGATTCACACATGTAAAAGGAATTGGATTAAAACGGTTTCAAATCATTTGAAATTGGAGGCATTGAACAGCTGCCAAGTGTATGTTCACCACTGTCTAAGTGGGAATTAACAAAGTAGTGTTCAAAGCTGGAAGACACAAGCTCACCGTCAAACATTGTAACCAACCTTGTAGGATGAGTGAAGATTACAGTCGAATTCACCAGCTTAACTCAAGATTGGAAGAAAGTCCCTGGATTCAGCTTCATATCCCTTGATATGGTCTCTTTACTTGAGGAAGGATATACTGGCACTGGAAGGGGTGCAGAGGAGATTCACCAGGTTGATTCTGAAGTTCAGAGGGTTGGCTTATGAGGAGAAATTGAGTAGTGTGGGACTATATTCATCAGAATTTAGAAGAATAAGGAGTGATCTTACAGAAAGATAAAAGACTATGAAGGGAGTAGCTAAGATAGCAGCAGGGAAGTTGTTTCCACTGGCAGGTGAAACTAGAACTAGGGGGCATGGCCTCAAAATAACAGGGAGCAGATTTAGGACTGAGTTGAGGAGGTATTTCTTCACCCAAAGGGTTGTGAATCTGTGGAATTCCCTGCCCAGTGAAGCAGTTGAGGCTACCGCATTGAATGTTTTTAAGGCGAAGATAAATAAATTTTTGAACCGTAGAGGAATTAAGGATTATGGTGAGCTGAGTCCACAAAAAGATCAACCATAATCTTATTGAATGGTGGAACAGGCTCGAGGAGCCAGATGGCCTACTCCTGCTCCTAGTTCTTATGTTCTTATGATGAAGATTAAAGCTAAACTAGGACAATTGACCATGCTAGGGCCTGCAATTAATTTCCCAAATAAAGTTTTTTTTTTGCTGGAGCACTACATGGTTTTACTGTTAGCACAAAGATTCCACGTTACTGAAGAGTCAATGGGTAATTAAAGAATGAGACCATTTGTACCAATCACAACATCGTAAAAGGTTAGAATAGAACATAAAGGCCAAATGCAAAACAATGTCATTTTGGACAAGTAACTTTTCCTGTACATATTACCTGTCATTTTTCTTATTTTGGCTATCTGTTCTGATATAGTGAATAATTGTGTGCTTAAACTTTCAAAAATACCACTATTATAGATGTGAAACAATATTGTGACAGATTGCAAGAGCAGTTTTGTTTATGTAACAATCGGGTGTATGTTCAGGACTGCAGAAGCTCAGTGGGAGTAACACACTTTGAGTTCCCAAAGCATAACAACATAAGAACATAAGAAATAGGAGCAGGAGTAGGCCATCTAGCCCTTCGAGCCTGCCCTGCCATTCAATAAGATCATGGCTGATCTGAAGTGGATCAGTTCCGCTTTCTAGCTTTCTCCCCATAACCCTTAATTCCCTTGTCTATCAGAAATCTATCTACCCGTGATTTAAATATATTTAGTGAGGTAGCCTCCACCACTTCAATGGGCAGAGAATTCCAGAGACTCACCACCCTCTGAGTGAAGAAGTTCCTCCTCAACTCTGATCTAAACTGCAACCCCCCCTCCCCTTATTTTAAGGCTGTGCCCGCTAGTTCTGCTATCCTTTCTAAGCAGGAAGAATCTCTCTACCCCTACCCTATCTAGCCCCTTCATTATCTTGTAAGTCTCTATAAGATCCCCCCTCAGCCTTCTAAACTCCAACGAGTACAGATCCAGTCTACTCAGTCTCTCTTCATAGGCTAACCCCCTCATCTCCAGTATCAGCCTGGTGAACCTTCTCTGTACTCCCTCCAAGGCCGATATATCCTTTCGCAAATATGGTGACCAAAACTGCCACAGTACTCCAGTTGCGGCCTCACCAGTGCCCTGTACAGTTGCAGCAAGACCTCCCTGCTTTTATATTCTATCCCCCTCGCTATAAAGGTCAGCATCCCATTTGCCTTCTTGATCACCTGCTGCACTTGCAGACTAGGTTTTTGCGACTCGTGCACAAGGACCCCCAGGTCCCTCTGCACTGTAGCATGCTGCAGCTTTTCACCCTTTAAATAATAATCCCTCCTACTATTATTTCTACCAAAGTGGATAACCTCACATTTGCTAACGTTATACTCCATCTGCTAGGTCTTCGCCCACTCACTCAGCCTATCCAGGTCTCTCTGCAGACTTTCTGCGCCTTCCATGCACTTCACTTTTCCACTCATCTTCGTATCATGTCCATCATTGACAAAGACACAAGTCAGGAGTATGATAGAATATTCTCTACTTGGCTGGATGAGCACAGCTCCAACTACACTGAAGAAATTCAGCACCATCCAGGGCTAAGTTACCTGCACCCCATCCACCACCTTCAACATTCACTCCCTCCACAGCTGATGTAGATGGTACACTTTGCTTCCACAGTGTAAGATGCACTGCAACAATTCACCAAGGATCTTTCGATGACACCTTCCAAATCCATGACCTCTACCACTTAGAAGGACAAGAGTAGGAAATGCATGATACATCACTACCTAAAAGTTGCCCTCCAAGCCTTACACCATTCTGAGTTGGAACTGTATCATCTGTTGCTTCACTGTCGCTGGGGGTCTCACAAATGCCTTCTCAAAGCTGGTTAGGATGGACAATAAATATTGGCCTGGTCAGCAACTCCCGTATCCCATGAAAGAGTTTAAAAAACAGCAGGATAAAACAACTTGCTTGGTTGGCACTCCATCCACCGCCTTAAACTCCCAATTCCTCCAACACTTGTGCACTGTGACTCTCATTGGAACACAAGTTTGGCAAATCTTCATGGATTTCAATTCAATGATGAATACTAGAATGAATCGTAATTGATGACAAGTAAAGGAAGGTGATGGCCTCGTGGTATTATCGCTAGACTATTAACTCAAACTCAACTAATCATCTGGGGGGGGGGTGGGGCAAAGGTTCGAATTCCACCATAGCAGATGGTGGAATTTGAATTTGATAAAAAAATCTGGAATTAAGAACTACTGATGACTGTCACTAACAATGTTTAGAGGAGGAAATTTGCCACCCTGATCTGGTCTGGCCTACATGTGACTCCAAAGTCAGAGCAATGTTGTTGACTCCCAACTGCTCTTGGGAAACTAGGGATGGGCAATAAATGCTGGCCAGCCAGCGACACCCATGTCCCATGGACGAACAAAAATAAGATTGATCGACATGTAAGAGTAGGGAAGCCGGTAAAAGAGGTGGAGGAGCAGCATTGTTAATCAAGGATAGGTCAACGGCTGCTGAAAGGCATTTCGAGGGCAATCTGCCGACTGAGGTAATATGGGCTGAAGTTAGAAATAGGAAAGGATCGGTCACATTTGTAGGAGTTTTCTATAGGCCCCCAAATAGTAAGAGAGATGTGGAGGAGGAAGTGACAAAGCAGATTATGGATGGGTGTGGAGGTCACAGGGTAGTTATCATGGGTGACTTTAACTTTCCAAATATTGATCGGAACCTTTATAGGTCGAATAGTTCAGTTGGGGACATTTTTTGTACAGTGTGAGCAGGAGAGTTTCCTGACACAATATGTGGATAAGCTGACAAGAGATGGGGCCACATTGGATTTGGTACTGGGGCCAAGTGTTAGATTTGTTTGTGGGCGAGCACTTGAGATAATGACCACAATTCAGTGTCCTTCATTATCACAATGGAGAGGGATAGGGTCACACAGCAAAGCAAGGTTTATAATTGGGGCAGGGGTAAATATGATGCGATTAGGCAAGAAGTAGGGAGCATAAGATGGGAACAGAAACTGTCAAGTCTGGGCACAAATGAAAAAAGTGGAGCTTTTTCAAGGAACAGGCACTGCGTGTCCTTGATAAGTATGTCCCAGGCCGAGAGGGAGGAAACGGCCGAGTGAGGGAAGCGTGGTTCACAAAGGAGGTTGAATATCTTGTTAAGAGGAAAAAGGAAGTGTACGTAAGGATGAAAAAACAAGGTTCAGTTGGGTCATTTGAGGGTTACAAGGTAGCTAGGAATGAGTTAAAGGTCTCAGGAGAGTTAGAAGGGGGCACGAGAAGCCCTTGGCAGGTCGGATAAAAGAAAACCCCCAAGGCTTTTTACTCACGTGAGAAATAAAAGAATGACCAGAGTGAGGTCAAGGATCGTAGTAGGAAATTGTGCATGGAGTCAGAAGAGAAAGGTAAGGAGCTGAATGAATACTTTTCTTCAGAGTTCACTGAGGAGAGGGGCCATGTTTTTGACGGTGAGTGAGAGATTCAGGCTGATAGGGTGGAGGAGGTAGATGTTCTGAGGGAAGATGTATTAGCAATTTTGAAAAACCTGAGGGTCAATAAATTCCCTGGGCCAGATGGGATACATCCTAGGATACTTTGGGAGGCAAGTGATGAGATTGCAGAGCCTTTAGCTTTGATCTTTGGGTCCTCACTGTCCACAGGGATTGTGCCGGAGGACTGGAGAGTGGCGAATGTTGTTCCTCTCTCCAAGAGAGGAAATAGGAATGACCCTGGTAATTATAGGCCAGTTAGTCTTATTTCAGTGGTCAGTTAATGGAAAGGATTTATGACCATTTGGAAAGATTCAGTTTAACCCAGGAGAGTCAGCACGGTTTCGTGAGAGGAAGTCCTGCCTCAAATTTGATTGAATACTTTGAAGAGGTAAACTCAGCGTGTAGACAAAGGTAGAGCAGTTGATGTCGTAGACGTGGATTTTAGTAAGGCATTTGTTAAGGTTCTCCATGGTAGGCTCATGAAGGTGGTGTGGGATAGAAGGAAATTTGGCCAATTGGATAAGTAACTGGCTGTCTCATAGAAGACAGAGGGTGGTGGTGGAAGGAAAGTTTTCAGACTGGAGGCCAGTTACCAGTGCTGTACCACAGGGGTCAGTGCTGGGTCCTCTGCTATTTGTGATTTTTATCAATGACTTGGAAGAGGGGGCTGACGGGTGGGTTAGTAAATTTACTGATGACACCAAGATTGGTGGAGTAGTGGATGAGGTGGAGGGCTCTTGCAGGCTGCAAAGATACATTGATAGGATGCAGAGCTGGGCCGAAAATGGCAGATGGAGTTTAACCCTGATAAGTGCGAGGTGATTCATTTTGGTAGGACAAACTTGAATGCAGATTACACGGTCAATGGCAGTGTTCTGAGGAATGTGAAGGAACAGAGAGAGATCTTGGAGTTCATATCCACAGATCTCTGAAGGTTGCCACTCAAGTGGATAGAGACGTGAAGGCGGCTTATAGTGTGTTAGCCCTTATTAACAGGGAGTTTGAGTTTAAGAGCTGTGGGGTTATGCTGCAACTATACTGGATGTTGGTGAGACCACATTTGGAATATTGTAGAAATAGAAATCATAGAAACCCTACAGTGCAGAAAGGCGGCATTCGGCCCATCGAGTCTGCACCGACCACAATCCCACCCAGACCCTATCCCCATATATTACCAACTAATCCCTCTAACCCACACAACCCAGGACACTAAGGGGCAATTTAGCATGGCCAATTAACCTCACGTGCACATCTTTGGATTGTGTTCCGTTCTGGTCACTTCACCATGAGGAGGATGTGGAAGCATTAGAGTGTGCAGAGGAGATTTACTGGGATGCTGCCTGGTTTGGAAGGCAGGTCATATCAGGAAAGTTTGAGGGAGCTAGGGCTTTTCTCTTTAGAGTGGAGGAGGGTGAGAGGCGGCTTAATAGAGGTTTATAACATGATGAGGGGGATAGATAGACTGGACGTGCAGAGACTATTTTCTCAGGTAGATGTAGCTGTTTCTAGGGGGCATAACTATAAGGTTCATGGTCGGAGATATAGAAGGGATGTCCGAGGTAGATTCTTCACTCGGAGAGTAGTTGGGGTGTGGAATACACTGCCTGCTGTGATAGTGGACTGGGACACTTTAGGAACTTTCAAGTGGTTATCGGATAGGTGCATGGAGCACACCAGAATTACAGGGGAGTGGGATAGCTTGATCTTGGGTTTGGATATAGCTCGGCACAACATTAAGGACTGAAGGGCCTGTACTATTCTACGTGCCTTGTTGCCCATAGAAAAACCCAGACTATCGATTTTAAGGTGCCCAATGTTGGCAAGGATCATATTCCAGCAAACACCATCAGTGAATATGCACCATCTGCTGGTTCTTCCCATATAACCTCACTGTTAATCTAACCTACTTTTCAAATAGCTTTGAAGCATTTTGCAACAGACTGATTCATCTAATGATGTTCGAGAGTTCTGGTATTTCAATGTCAATCAGGAAGAACTGCTCCTCACCTGTCACATTTTTAAAAACTGAAGTGTAATCAATTAATACACTCCAGTCAACCCTGTCTTCTTTGTCTGCACTTTGTAGTCAGGTTGAGCATTTATCACAAATTACTACAGAACAAAACATCCAAACAATTTGTACTACAAAAGCCACATCAATCATTTTCCAGTGGCAGGCAGCATATTTCAAATAGGTACATTTTAAATAATTTGTGATGGTTTCTGTATAAATCTTGAAAGCGAAGATCTGAAAGAAGCCATTCGTAGCATTACATGTACATAGTAAGAAGTCCTGCAACACCAGGTTAAAGTCCAACAGGTTTATTTGGTATCACGAGTTTTCTGAGAGATTAGGTGAAGGAGCAGCGCTCCAAAAGTTCATGATTCCAAATAACAGTTGGATTTTAACCTGAAGCTGTGAGGCTTTCTATTTGCCTACCTCAGCCCTATGCCAGAATCTCCACATCGTCATCTTTACGTTCAGCCTTTCTCCTCTCACTGGCACTGTCACAGTTAAGTCTGTTACCTCACATTGCTGTAGCTGCAGGTACGGGAGTAATACTTACACGGCTTGGCCGCTTGTTGAATGTTAGGGTGTTGTTGGGAGTGTGATTGGATTCCTCACCACCATCACCCCTCCCCCGCTCCCCCCCAACCCCCACTCCTCCCAAAAATGAAGCAGAACAAAATAATGGGGGAAAAAAGAAATAGCTTCATTGGTCCCCAGTTAAATATGAAGAGCATTCACTCGTTATTGGAAAGAAGTTCCTGGCGTGCTGTCATAATGATATCCTTAAATAAAAAAAACAGGTAGTCAATCACAACAAATTATGGAGTAATTTACTGCCACAAGACCCTCTGCTTATTAAGTAAGTTTGTACTGTTTGTTGGCCTTGTAATATAAGCTGCAATGGGATTACAAAATAAACGTATTCTAGTTTCAACATCAGGCGATGAGGAATGATAGGGCAGGATTTTGTGGCCTCGCTCATCCCAAAATCCCACCCGAGGTCAACGGATCTCACCATGGTTCACTTCTCGCCCTGCTCCGATTCCCGTGATGGGCAAGATGGTAAAGTTCTGGCCATAGTGTCTTATTTCTTCTTCGTAGAGAAGAACGGTGGCAGTGGTTAGCAATGCTGCCCCACAGCATTGGGAACCAGGATTTGATTCCTGGCTTGGATGACAGTCTGCATGGAGTCTGCATGTTCTCCCAGTGTCTGCGTGGGTTTCCTCCAGGTGCTCTGGTTTCCTCCCACCATCCGAAAGATGTGCTGATTAGATGGATTGGCTATTCTCCCTCAGTGTACCCCAACAGTGTGGCAACAAAAGAATTTTCACAGTAACTTCACTGCAGTGTTAATGTGAGCTTGCTTGTGACACTGATAAATAAACTTAAGTTGGTGTCTCCACAAGCAAGATTAAAGAGTGGTTACAAATCCCACTTAGAGGGAAAAATTGGAACTAAAAGCAGAATGCTGAGAGAATATCATGTGTTAAAGCTCCTTTCTGTTCATCAGGAGGAGGTTGCTCAACTTACATACGTGGGAGGGTGGCGGAGGGGGGGGAGCAGATTGCTGAGATTTACTGCAACAGATGTCACACAATGTGACTGTATGCAGTGGTTACAGCAGAATGATAACAGTAGCCCCAGGCTAGCTTTGGCCATTTCAATCAAGAACCGGCACTCTGCAATAGAAAAAAAACAGATGTAATTATATGGTGCGTAGCTGTTATGGGGAAATAAAAGTTTTTAATGTCAAAATATATTTTTATGAGTCCAATTAAGAGAAATATATCTCTTTGCACTCTCTCATTACTCGCCCTTCCACTTCCATGTGTCACTCTGAAAAACTGGTGGTTTGGCCTGAGAGAGTGGTTGCAAACACCAGGGCCTGGGATTAGGGACCACAGCCTAGTTGCTCTTGTTGAACCCCCACTCCCATCCCCAATCCCCAGCCCTCTGGACCTGAGCAGCTAGAGACAGAGCTTCAACCCTAAATGTCTGACTTTAAAACAAAATCGGAACTTCAGGTTGAGTTCTGATTTTTTTTAAATAAAGCCAATCTGTCAACGTCAAGTCAGCTGCTGCCTCCAAACGTCGGGGAGCTAATGGTCCAAATTTTAAAAAATATCCTTCCAGAAAACCACAAAATTGCCCAAAAGTCAGCAGCAGTGGAGTAACAATGGAGAAAGTTCTTGCTTGAAGAATGGTAAGTCAAATCTCTATTTCACAGCCAAGTGGCTGCTCGGTAGGGAGTGGGTGTGGTCGGGGTAGCTCAGGGAGTGTTGTAGGGGTGGAGGATAGCTTGGGGGGGGATGTTGCAGTGAATTGTTGAATCATAGAACTTTTACAGTGCAGAAGGAGGTCATTCCACCCATCGAGCCCGCAGCAACAACAATCCCATCCAGGCCATATCCCTGTAACTCACATGGAGTTACCCTGCTGGCCTATCTGATACTAAGGGGCAAGTTAGCATGGTCAATCCACCTGAACATCTTTGGACTGCGGAAGGAAGCTGGAGCACAACAAATCTCTACACCCTTTAATCAGATCAAGGAACAGCACTCCAAAAGCTCTCCAAATAAACCTGTTGGACTTTAACCTGGTGTTGTCAGATTTCTTACTAATTTTTCCTACAGAACAGAAAAGAGTTTGTGCAATTTTTTTCTGGATTGAAAGTATTGAATTTCACCCCCATATATGAATTTACTGTCATGGTGTCCATATCGTGCAATGTGCGAACATCTTAATGAGGCTGAGACAGTCACTGAAATCAGGGATTCCATCTGCACAGTGTTATAAATAACTAATGGGATATTTTCCTGTCAAATTAACAACATTGCATAATGCTGATGAAGCGAAATTTCTACTCTCTGCTTTATTTAATAGTCGTGGCGGGATCACTTATAACACTGCATTGTATCATTTTTGCTATTAATATTAATGACCCATGCTGCATATATAATCAGATGATATTTGTAAATATGCCAATAACATTGGAACTAGAAGCAAGAGCAGGCCATTGGATCTTTGAGCCTGCTTCACCATTCATTTTGATCATAGATGATCATCTAATTCAATACCCTGATCTCACTTTCCCCCAAATCCTTGGATCTCTTTAGTCCCAAGATCTTGATCTAATGTAACAAGCTATAACAACAGATCTCACACTGGCCATTGCCACTTTACTAGTACCTTTCTGTGACTGGTGAATTGATTAGTGAGTACTGAAAGGGGGAAAAATACCATGCGTGTTCGAGCGCCTGGGTTAAGTGTATGTGGGAGAGGGTAGGTGTAAGGATATATGTGGCCTGGGGAGAGGCGATGCCCTTGATTTCTCTCCCTGCAGTCCGATAGCGACCAGGTGGAAATGAAAAGAGGATCGATTCAGAGCAAAGGAATACAGAACAAATCTCAAATTCCAGACGCCACTGTGAAGGCAGAAGTGTATTCACTTTTTATTAGGGTGATAGAGGCTTACAGCATGGAAACAGGCCCTTTGGCTCAACTTGTCCATGCCATCCTTTTTTTAAGCCCCTGAGCTAGTCCCAATAGCTTGCATTTGGCCCATATCCCTCTATACCCGTGGAACTGTCTAAACACTTTTAAAAAGACAAAATTGTACCTGTCTCTACTACTAGTTCTGGCAGCTCGTTCCAAACACTGACCACCCTCTGCGTGAAAAAATTGCCCCTCTGGACACTCCTGTATCTCTCTCCTCTCAACGTAAACCTATGCCCTCTAGTTTTAGACTTCCCTACCTTTGAGGAAAGATATGACTATCTATCTATCTGATCTATGCCCTCATTATTTTATAGACCTCAATAAGATAACCCCTCAGTCTCCTATTCTCCAGGAGAAAAAAGTCCCAAAGTATCCAGCCTCTCCTTATAACTCAAACCATCAAATCCCGATAGCACCATAGTAAATCTCTTCTGCACGCTTTCTAGTTTAATAATATCCTTTCTATAATAGGGTGACCAGGACTGTACACAGAATTCCAAGCGTGGCCTTACCAACAGCTTGTACAACTTCAATATGACGTCCCAACTCCTGTATTCAATGATCTGACCAATGAAACCAAGCATGCTGATGCCTTCTCCACCACACTGACCACCTGTGACTTCACTTTCAAGGAGCAATGAACCTGTACCCCTAGATCTCTTTGTTCTGTAACTCTCCCCAACGCCCTACCATTAACAGAATAAGTCCTGCTCTGGTTCGATCAACCAAAATGCATCACCTCACATTTATTTAAATTATTACAATGTCCAATTTTAGTTTAAGGAGCAGGTTTGCCATGAGTTTCCCACGCCTTTATCTTTATTGAAAACATCACAGGGCAATTCTCCCGCCTGCTGCACTGCTTTTGTAATGCAACGGGTCGGGAGATTCAAGTGGATGCCGTTTTGCGGGGTCCCCACTAGGTGCCATGGCCTCCACATGTCTCTGGCAGCTGGATTTCCGGCATTGTCAGCTTCGTGTTGGAAATCGGCATGGAGCTGCATCATGTATGCAAATCCTAATCTGCATTCAATTTAAATAGCATTAATGAGCCCGAGACTGAAATCTCTAGGCCCGCTAGCCTCTCTTCTCCAATGCCCTCCCCTGCCAGGAGCGGTTCACTCCAATGGGGTTTGGTATAGCCCCCCACTTGTCAGGAGCTGACAGCCCAAACCTGCTGGACTGAAGGAGGACAAATGTGATCCCGAGAGGGTCGGGTGCCAGGGGGTGCCCTGAGCATTGCCACTTGGCAGTGCCAATCTGGACCCCCCCCCCCCCCCAGAGCTACCCAAGGGACAAAGTAACAATGCCCAGGGGACATCTTGGTACTACCTATCAGGCAGTGCCAATGAGGTGGTGCCTCTGGGGTTGGGTTCCTGCTGCCACTCTGCACTTTGAGCTGAGTGATGAGGAAGTGCCAGCGTAAGACTGGGTTAAAACAAGAAGCAATCTGAAGAGGAGACAGGCTGTCCCGAGAGCTTGCGGCTTTTGCTACAAATAAACACGTTTGGGCTTTAAACTGGTGTTGTGGGATTTCTTTCTGCTTTGGAGCTGAGTGACAGAGGAAGGGAGGCCAGCGATCGGGGCTGGCCATCAGGATGGGGACAACCTGCTGGGGAGGCGGTCGGGAAGGTAAAGGTTCAGGTAGGGACTGTCGGAGGCGAGGGGTGTGGGTGGGGCACAATACTGACCCAGGCATGTTTGGGGGATCAGCGATCGAGTTGGCCAGCAGAAAAGGCACCACTGCATTTGCATTGATCTCAATGCTGACAGATCAGTGCATGCACAGTGGCCCACTCAGCGTTATAGTACTGACATCTCCAGCGGGAATACATCCCGCCACCAGCTTTTTGGAGTGATTCCCGCTCGTGCACTTAGCAGTACACAGAGCGTGGGAGATTCAGTTTGAAACTCCCGCTGAAAAAGCCAGTGTGATTTACACAAATTCAACACTTGGAATTTTTTTGGTGATAATCACCCCCAACATCTGCAACTTTATCAAGCGCCTTCCAATAATCTAAATACAGGCATGAGATGTGAACTTTCATATTTTGCCACCACACTTGTTAGCTCAAGCCATCCACATACTTCTCTTGAATATACTAGATGTCCCAAAAATTGCTGGAAAGATTTTTTCTGGTATTTTCAGCTGAGCTAATCTATAGATTCCAGGAATCATTTCTAACTCTTAAAATATTAGAAGTGCAAATATATTAAACAGGATTTCTTTTGGTTTACCTTGACAAAAGTATAGAAATTATCAGGAAATCTAGATTAAGTCAATCTGAACTTACTTAACATTTGAACCACGCATTCTTATAAATTATGTACACTAACATCCATTTTATATAGCTCCTATAACAATGGAGCAGCATGGTTGCACAGTGGTTAGCACTGCTGCCTCACAGCACCAGGGGCCCAGGTTTGACTCCCAGCTTGGATAATTGTCTGTGCAGAGTCTCCCCAGTCTGCGTGAGTTCCCTCCGGGTGTTCTGGTTTCCTCTCAGTCCGAAAGACTTGTTGGTTAGATTCATTGGCCATGCTAAATTCACTGTCAGTGTACCCAAACACGCATCGGGAGTGTGGCGATTAGGGGATTTTCACACTAGCTTCACTGCAGTGTTAATGTAGGCCCACTTGTGACTAATAAATAAACTTTAAGTAAAATATCCCAAAGTACTTCACATAAATGTAGTCACACAAAATCGGACACTGTACCAGTTAAGGAGATATTAGGATAGGTGACTAAAACACTGGTCGGAGAGGTAGGTTTTAAGGATTCACTGCTGTTACACGCTTCATTCTTCCATTAACATTATAGATTATATCAAGTTTTCATTTATGAAATAATGAGGGGAAATAGTTAAACATATTTGCCGGTTCCTGATTCTCCAGGGATTTATTCACAATTCATTCATTGAGGGGCCTCCCTGGCTTTCGATATTCTATTTAAGCAGAAACTATTTATGCTGATATCTTCCAGATATTACATTTCGAAGATTCATACTATAGAATGGCGGAATAGAACCGCTCTCATTTTATGTTAATTTCTTCTGCCCTGGAGCCAAAGATCTACAAGCACCAATCAGCAACCCTCCCTCATCAACAGCGAGATTGACCTTTCAGTGTTTACCGCAATTATATTTTGTGTTCTTAAGGGGCAGACCAGGTTAAATATAACCATACCTCAAGCACCAGAAATAGACATACGGAAAGATTGCCTTGGGCCTCGCTTGACAGTGAGTGCTGAGTGTTTTGACATCTTTGCTGCTGAAAGGGACACAGGTGTCACCGGCATCGATCAGCACGTAGCACTCGCCTCTGAACGAGCACTTTGCAGGGTTCAAGTGTAGGATCCCCAGGCCTTGAACACAGAAGTCACGACTAACACTTGGGATGTGATTGGAGTGGCTGTTCACGCCACGCTCTGGCTGCAGCAAGATCGGGAGAATTTGGCACCTGTTCACTGCAGCGGGATGGGAAAATCCCACTGGCGTGAATGCCCACATGGTTCTGGTCTCAGTGCAGCACTGAGGGAGTGCTGCTCTGTCAGATGAGGTGTCAGATGAAGTGAACATGAATGCTTCTGAGCGACAAGTTCAAAGAAAAGTGACGGAGTTCTCTGTAGTGCGCTGATTTATGTTCATCATAAAACACAAAAAACACCCATTGTTTGTTGGAGCCTGCTGTTCACAAATTGGCTGCTATACTTTATGTTATACTGGGGGGGGGGCGGTGTGTGTGGGTAGGGGGCGATGGCCGACTGCTATTAATCCACAAACTCAGCGAATGTTCTGGAAACCTGGATTCAAATCCTGCTACGGCAAATGGCGGAATTGGAAGACAATAAAAAGAATCTGGAATTAAGAATCTGGAATTAAGAATCTATTTTTAATTCAGCAATGTGGCTATCTCTCAACTTCCCTCTGAAATGGCCTGGCAAGTCATTCAGTTCAAAAGACAACTGGGCAAGACTAATAAATGCTGACCAGTGATGCCCATGTTCCACAAACAAATAACAAAAAACACAATAACGGCACCTCAAATCTGGTTGTAAAGCACTTTGAGATCATAGAATCCCTACATTTCAGAAGGTGGCCATTTGGCCCATTGAGTCTGCGCTGACAACAATCTCACCTAGACCCTATCCCTATAACCCCACTAATTTACCCTGCTAATCCCCCTGACACAAAGGGATAATTTAGCATGGCCAATCCTTGGACTGTAGGAGGAAACCGGAGCACCCGGACATCCAGTGGTTATACAAGCACAACAGAGGGTGGAATTCTCCTGTCCTGCACCTGGAATCATGACCATGCAAAGGTCCACGACCTTGGGAGGGATTTTCCAGTTTCAGAGCAAGTGCAGCTGGAAAATCCCCCCCAGAATCTTTCTTTTAGGGGTTTGCCCAGCTACAGTGGATCAACCTGGTTCAGCAAACGTCAGAAAATAATTCGGTCAGAGTGCAATTGACTGCAAAATGAAGTAATAAATGCAAAGAATTGCTTTTGTTTCCCTCCATGAATGCAAATGGAAGAAATTTGGACAACCTTGTTTAGAGGCATGAGCACTGGCCTGCTCAACTTCCGGATATTTCATCACAGCCAAATCAACCCGGGGCAGATCCAGAAAAATCTCTCGTTTGTTATGCCTTATATAACACTCCTGTCACTGTAAAGCAGCACATCGTCTAACTCACCACAAATACTGTCATGGAAGATCTACCAAGAACTAAGTTAATTGGTTTCAGCTCTCTTGCTCCCATTGGCAGTCCATTTTATTATTTACCTCTTATTCCTCTGAAAGCCAATTTTAATTCTCTTTAATCTCCATTTACCAAACAAACAATGTCGGCAGCAACTAAAATAATCCACCATTAGCTTGGATTTAGCACTCGGCCAGTAATTTAATTCCCTCGCGTCGTAAAGTACAAAATGATGCTGAAAAGCATCGTAGTTCGAAGGGATCCAGTACAGCAAGGAAAAGCAATCTCCTGGTCACAAATCTGAGCCCAGAGCTCACTGAAGCCATCATCTGTCAGCTTCAAGCATGAAGAGACTTTTGTTTTCCCCTCATGTGTTTGGCTGTCATACAAGTTGGCATAAGTGGTGACGGTTTGTCACTCATTAGTGTTAGGACTGGGGAAAAGGACAGGATACAACATGCAAAAAGTGACAGAAGTTCTCCTGCATTGTACAGAAAGTGGAATTTGTACATGGTGTACTTAATATTTGCACAAAAGGCCAGGACTGCTTATGCAGTTGCTCTATCAAAGACACTAGATAGGTGAATGCAATCTTCATTATAGTAAAGCTTCCTTTAATGTCTACTTTTAAATGTATCCCAAAGTCAAATAGCAGTGACCTCAGAACAGGATTTGTGCTGTCCCTGAATGACAGGTTCTATTTGTCACGGCCACTCACTATTCCTTTTCCACCTTCTCCCATCAGGGAAAAAAAATACAAAAGTCTGGAACAACCTACTCAGAATTCCTGCAATGCAAGAGGAGGCCATTTGATCCATTGAGTTTACACTGACAACAATCCCTATCCCCATAACCCCATGTGTTTACCCTGTTAACTCTCCTGACATTAAAGGGGCAATTTAGCATGGCCAATCAACCTAACACACGTCTTTGGACTGTGGGAGGAAACCGGAGCACGTAGAGGAAACCCACGCAGACGTGGGAAGAACGTGCACACTCAAGGCTATCAGACCTTTGAATGGACATACCATATATTAAGCTGATCTTTCTCTATACCCTAGCTATGCCTGTAACATTACATTCTGCACCCTCTCCTTTCATTACCATGTACTCTATGAACGGTATGCTTTGTCTGTTTAGCATGCAGGATTCAATACTTTTCCCTATATACTAATAAATGTGACAATAATAAATCAAATCAGATCTTCTGTCCCTTCCTTTATTCCTGCCCCATGTGGGAATTTTGCATGATGTGAACAACCCCACAGGAAATTGGATTACAATTACCCAACAGGCATGACAGGGAGCATTGTTGTCACTTGTTTTCAGTTATGATTAAATAATAATTTTGTGTCATTGGTAATGTTCCATCTAAGTTCTGTTGAAAGCAGAGAAGATGGAATAGAGGTAATGGTGCTGGACTAGTCATCTAGAGAGCCAAGCTACAGCTCTGGGGAGTTGAGTACAAGTCTCACCATTGTAGTTGGTGGAATTTGAATCAGTTCCTAAATCTGGAATTGAAATCAGCAATGGTAACCATAAAATTATCATTGATTGTCGGAAAAAACTCATCTGGTTTACTAACGTTCCTTGGAGAAGAAAATTTGTCGAACTGACCTGATCTGACCATCATGACTCTAGATCCATAGCAATATGGTTAACTCTTATCCACCCTCTGAAATGGACAAAGTGACTTTGTCCAAGGGCAATTAGGTTGGGCAATAAATGATGGCCTTGTCAGTGGCACCTATGTCCCATGAAAGAATTCAAAAATAAAACTTTGACCTGTAATGTTAACTCTGTTTCTCTCTCCACAGATGCTACCTATTCTATGTGGACACATAGCCACACACAGGTCCAGAACTCACTATGTAGGGGATCAGCAGGCCACCACAAGCAATGGTTCCTTTAAGATACATGCCAGCGTGGCTCAACAACCATAAAGGAATTGTACAGTACAACAAATGGATAAACACACAAAGGGAAATTAAAAAGGAGCATTGGCCATAACACTCCATCAGTAACAATGCAACAATGTTCCTGTTCACCCCAGAAGGGGAAACCTCTACAAATATGGGAATCAGGTGATGAAGTAGACCTGCTTACTGTTGTGTTACTCTTGGGATCC
The DNA here is from genome assembly GCF_965287045.1 of Carcharhinus amblyrhynchos. NCBI lineage: Eukaryota > Metazoa > Chordata > Chondrichthyes > Carcharhiniformes > Carcharhinidae > Carcharhinus > Carcharhinus amblyrhynchos. The sequence continues at coordinate 14,094,017 of NC_137352.1, forward strand.
AGTTGAGTATCTAATCCTGACTAATTAAATAAAGTTTCCCTCTGTCAACACACATTATACTGGATAATTTGACCAGCAAATGCAGGGAACACCCAGCAGGTCTGACAGCGTCTCTAGAGAGAGAAAAACAGAGTCAATGTTTCCAGTCTGTAACCTTTGAAACAGTTGATAGGTTCCAAACCAGTTAGTGAAGCTGAAATATAGGCGGGAGCTTTCCCATCCTGCCAACCACAGGAATCGTAGCAAGTGGCAAAGGGTGTGGACCATGCTAAGGCCATTGACCTCGGACAGGATTTTCCAGTTTTGGGGTGAGCACGGCCAGAAAATCCCACCCATAGAGCTTTTCTTTATTGAAAAAGTTGACGGACTTGCTCAGTCTCTCAGTTCTGCTCCCTCTCAACTCAATGTCCCAGCTACCCCTTATTTATAGACCTAATAAATTAAAAACCAGTAAATTGAAGGAAATGAGAAGGGGTGACAGCCCCTGGTGGGGAATCACAACTAAAATTGGTTAGTTAGCTTAATTAACTAACCAAAAATATATAGTTTCTGGAGGTGATAATACCTGCGACACCCATGGGTCATGGAAGGTTTGAATCCCCTATATACACAAAGTCAATTAATATCCATTACTTGTTTCACTTAACTGTAATAGTGTAATTTTTTTTAAAATTCATTCATGGGAATTGGGATTCGCTGACTGGCCAGCATTTATTGTCCATCCCTAGTTGCCCAAGGGCAGTTGAGAGTGGCAGTTGAGGAGTCACATGTAACCAGGAAAGGACGGCAGATTTCATTCCCTAAAGGACATTAGTGACCCAGATGGAATTTTTCAGGCAATTGCCCATGGTTTCATGGTCATCAGTAGATTGACATTAACAAATGTTAACCCTGTAATTGACAAGACACGCACAGAGACTTTTTTCTGATGGAAGGCGATACATCTGAAACTTGATTTTGCTTCTGTCTTCACAGACGCAGCAAGACCTGATTATTTCTAGCATCTTCTGTTTTTATTTGCAGTATTCGCCTGTGTGATCTGGATAACCCAGTTCTTGGTAAATTTTACAGAGAAGAAGTACAATATAAATCAAAGAGACAGAAGATTAGTGTGGAAATAGAAAAGAAAATGTGCAGATTTAGTAATCTGACTTTTTGAGGCTGAGGTACTTGGTTACAGCCAATATGTCAAAATCATATTTCCTTTCCGGTCTAGCTACAATGCTGGACTTCAGTCAAGAAAGAACATTTTTGAATCCACCACACAAAACGTATCCCCTTTAGCCGACACGGTGGCACAGTGGTTAGCGCCGCTGCTTCACAGCGCCAGGGACCTGGGTTCGATTCTGGCCTTGGGTTACACTCTGTGCAGAGACTGCACATTCTCCGTGTCTGCGTGGGTTTCCTCTGAGCACTCCAGTTTCCTCCCACAGTCCAAAGATGTACACATTCGGTAGATTGGTAAATACGCAGTGTTATGTGGATAGGGCACGAGGTGGGGAGTAAGATGATCTTATAGAGCATTAGTGCAGCATTGATGGGCCAAATGGCCTCCTTCTGCACTGCAGGGATTTTATGGGCTTTCAAAAAAGAAGGGAAATGATCTCCACAAATGTTCTATGACCATTTTTTTCTCATTCAAATTTTTCATAAATCACAGCTTTAAATTTTTTATGTGGAACCCATCAAAAGCCACATCTCCTGAGTACAGTGAAACATCATGTTTCATGATGCTAATCAGGTGGGGCACGCTTACTCAGTTTGACAATGGAGAGTTCAATCCCAACCCTTGCTAAACCTTGTCAACTTCGTGAATGGTGCCAGAACTTTGACTGCCAGAAGATTTGAATAGCACTAAGGAGGCACAGCAAGGTTACTGAATTATTCTTTGATGCCTCAGGCAATTTTCCTTAAAAATCAACGTGAACGCATCTTAGATACTGAGCTCAATCCACAGGATTCTGAGAAAACCCACTGCCAGTTGGAAGACAGAACTTGCAGTTGTTGCCCTTCATCCTGAACTTCAATCTTCTTTGTGACGTGATTTTTTGATGATTTCTCAAATCCAGATGAAAGGAATTGTAAATCAGACACTGGCACCTACCAACAAAATTTGAGGGGTGCAATAAACCAGCAGAACTAAAGAATTCAGCTGGTAGGGTGAAACAGAGAGCAAGGAGTTCAATACTGTATTGCCCAGAGCTACAATTTATCATAATATTGGCAACATTTGCTGATTACCTCCAATACATCATTATCCTGTACACAACTTCCAAAGACAATGCTTGGGATCTTGTCACCATTCACGCTAGTGGGATTTTCCCATCCCACTGCAATGAACGGAGATTTGGCTGGCGACCAAACTCTTTGACCTTGCTGCAGCGGGAATGTGGCATGGACAGCAGGTAAGGTCATACCCAAGGTAAGTAGGAGGGGCAAATCTCCCATCCCACCTGCCACGGGAATCCCACCAAGTGACTGTTGATCTCAGGCGTAATTTTCCGGTTTCAGGGTGAATGTGGCCGGAAAATCCCATCCACTGTTTCAAATCCAGCAAGGACAAACCAAGGCCATTCTAGATTCCAGTTGGACGGTTCAGGTGACTTGCATAAAACACAGGAGCAGAAGGAAGCCATTCTTCCCATCAAGTCTGCTCCACCATTCAATGAGATCATGATTGACAGGCTGTGGGTGATTTGGGCTGAGCGGGCCAGGTTGGATCAGGAGTTGTTTGGAACACAGGAATAGACCAGCATACAAGTGGTGAAGCATATACCCAGTCCGTTGCCACACTGAGCCAAAGTGAGTTTTTCACTCAATTCAAATCGATGCATGGCATATTCCTTGAATCCCTACAGTGCAGAAGGAGGCCATTTGGCTCATTGAGTCTGCACCAACCACAATCCCACCCAAGCCCAATTCCCATAACCCACATATTTATCCTGCTAATCCCCCTGATACGAGGGTCAATTTAGCAAGGCCAATCAACATAACCCACATGTTTTTGCACTGTGGGAGGAAACCCATGCAGACACAGGGCGAATATACAAACACAGACAGACAGTGACCCGAAGCAGGAATTGAACCCAAGTCCCTGGCGCTGAGACGCAGCAGTGCTAACCAATGTGCCAACATGCCGCCCCCACTCTGAAAATGTCCCAGAACTCAGGTTTGTGGACAGTTGGACTTGAGACACTGTACCTTCAATTCCAGCATTTCTCCAATTGGCTTTTATGAAATTATATATTTGAGATAAGTGTTTCTGGTCAGTAAAATGAAATCAAATACATGGGGCATGACTTCATTTCAATATCTATTCAGATGGAGTGATTATTTAATTTTCACATTCCTTTATGCTTGAATTTCAGAGTGGAACTACTGAGAGGAACGCCAGGGTTTGTTTTCAATGCTGTTTCATTAGCCCTCACATACACAGCATAACAAACTGCTTCTGCAGCTACCCAGGAGTATCCGCATAATCAAATTGGAAAACTCATAGCATGTACTCTTTGTTATTTGAATAAGAAATGTAAGTGCTGGGATACTGAGCATGTTAGATTGCCCCATGAGGGAGCAGAGTATGATTGTGTGCCCAAAAACAGCCAATAAAGACACACTTGTTCAAATGGTTTAAGTGGTGAGGTGAGGTGAGGGGAGGGGGACTACATTCTCAAGTCAAACAGGATCTCCTAAGTGTCACAAGGAGGAATCCAAATTGGATTATATGACCGGAAAATAGATTGCATTTCATGGATTATTCGCTGAAAGAAAGCAACTTGCAAATTATTATAGAGTGCAGCTATCAAGAAGAACAACTTGCATTTGTAAAATATCCCAAGGGATTTCGCAGCAGCATTATCAAACCAGATATAACACCGAGTCACAAAGAGGGATATTAGAGCAAGCGATCGGGAGCATCTTAAAGGATGAGAGGCAGAGAAGTTTAGAAAGGAAATTCTGAGGGCAAGGCAGCTCAATAAATGTACGTCAGTGGTGTAATGATGAAAACTGGGGATTCAAAAGTGAAGAGATCATGGAGAATTGTAGGGCTGGAGGGGTTCACAGAGAAAGGAAAGGACAAGGCCATGGAGGGATTTTAAAATCAAATACAAGAACTTTTATTAAATCGAACTGTTGCTGGACTGGAAGCCAATTCCAGGACAAATGGGATTTGGTGCAAGTTAGCCTATGGACAACAGAGCTTTGGATGAGATTAAGTTTAGAGTTTACATTTTTACGGGGCTATCACAATGATTATCTTGTTGTAGCTAAAATTCTTTTTCTCCAAGTCACAGAGTGGTTTCAGGTAATTTATTACTGCAGCTAGAGGAAGCTGACTAAAGACCAGCCTGAATGCTGAACTCAAATACTCAAGCAATTATAGTTTCAAATTTGAGCACAAATAGTATCAGATAAGTGAGGAGTCACTTCTATCCACTCTCAATCATTGACTAAGGTTACATCATTAATAAGATACACACATTAAAACCAATTACAATCACCTTACTCTTGCTTAATTATAGTTATCCAAATCATCCCGAGGTTCTTAATTGCATCAATACAATCTGAAAGACGTGTATTGGCCATGCTACATTCTCTACAGGCGCCAGAGTGTGGCAACTGGGGGATTTTCATAGTAACTTCATTGCAGTGTTAATGTAAGCCTACTTGTGAAGCTAATAAATAAAATTATGAAAAAAAAACAGGGTATTGTTCCAACTATCTTTAAACACTACAGCTACACCTGAATGTTAGAACACAAATCATCCTAATGTTCACCTTAATGGCCTTTCTCCAGGCTAAGACTCTTTATCTTGCCCCTCTTCTTATCTGGAAGTCTTTGTAAAGTGGCTTATTAGCTAACTATGCAGGAAACATATTTTGTTTTTAATCCTTTCACTGGCCATAGTTACTAATGTTTAATGTGGGTATTATTCCCCCTTATGCATGATGGAAGGCCAGCTAGGACAGTATTAGAACAATCAAGTCAAGACATGACAAAGGTCGGCACGATGATTTCAGCAGCAGATCAGATGTGGCCAGGGCAACATTGAGGTGGTGTCAATCTTGGGATGTTGCAAATTGGACTGGAACTGTCTTATCACCAAGTGGGGATGTTCACTGATGATCGCGCAATGTTCAGCGCCATTCGCAACTCCTCAGACACTGAGGCAGCTCATGTTCAAATGCAACAAGATCTGGACAACATCCATGCTAGGGCTGACAAGTGGCAAGTAAGATTCACACCACACAAATGCCAGGCAATGACTATCACTAGTAAGAGACACTTTAATCACCATCTCCTAACATTCAATGGTGTTACCATCACTGAATCTCCCACTGCCAACATCCTTGGGGTTACCATTGACTAGAAACTCAACTGGTCTCACCACATAAACGCAATGGCCACAAGAGCTGGTCAGGGGCTAAGAATACCATGGCAAGTAACTCACCTCTTGAATCCCCAAAGCCTGTCCACCATCTACAAGGCACAAGTCAGGAGTGTGATGGAATACTCTCCCTTTGGCCGGATGAGCGCTGTTCTCACAGCGCTCAAGAAGCTTGACACCATCCAGGACAAGGCAGCTTGCTTGATTAGCACCTCATCCACAAACATCCACTCCCTCCACTACCAACACTCAGTACACACTGCTGCTACTATCTACAAGATGCACTGCAGCAATTCACCAAAGATCCTTAGACAGCACCTTCCAAACCCACAATCACTTCCATCTAGAAGGGTAGCCAATACATGGGAACACCACCACCTGCAAATTCCCCTCCAAGCCACTTGCCATCCTGAGTTGGAAATATATCACTGTTCCTGGGTCAAAATCCTGGAATTCCCTCCCTAAAGACATTGTGGGTCAACCCACAGAAAGCGATTCAAGGCGGCAGATCACCACCACCTTCTCAAGGGCAACTAGGGATGGGCAATAAATGTTGCCCAGTCAGTGACACCCTTGTCCCACAAATGAATAAAAAGAAACCCCAACCCATTAACTTTGTGAGAATAATTTCATGAAAAGGTAATTGATAAAAACACACAAAGTAAACAGGGAAAGGACAAAATTATAGGGGCACTGAAAATGTTCAAGGTAGTGAGAAAAGAAAGAAATAGGAGTGATATTTTTGGCATCAACAGGAAAAGTTTAAAAGACTTCATACTTGGAAAGATGAGATCTTCAATCTTTCAGATACGTTTCTAGGCAATAGTACTGTGAAAATGCCAAAACTGCTTTAATACCACAGGGATCATATGCAAAAATAGAGAGATATAAAAAGGAATGCTTTAGTCACCACAAAAAAAAACTGCTGAATCCCAGTTAGGTGAGGCTGTAACATTATTTTTTCCCCTAAATTTCATGGAGGAATAATGCCATGTAGCATAATTATATACACTAAAAAGCAGTCAAGGTATCCTGGGAATAGCTGCTATGTCAAAGTGAATTGGTTACCTTTCCAGGCTAATGAACTACATGCTTTCAGGCTTTGACCAAGCTAACATAAAGAACTCTGGTTTCTCGGCTGTGAAGTTTGCGCTGTTTCACCCAACTCTATTTCGGCTCTTGCTGTATTTGCCTGCACGGCAACAGATCGTTATACTGCCGAGGTGCTTCAACTTTTTATTATTCTTTCATGGAATGTGGGCGTTGCAAACAAGGCCACTGTCTGTTGCCCATCCCTAATTGCCCTTGAAATGAGTAGCTTACTCTGCCATTTCAGACGGCAGTTTAGACCAGATTTCCTTCTTGAAAGGATATTAGTGAACTAGTTTGGTTTGTATGGCCGTGGCTGATAATCTCTTATCAGCTGAGATGGACTATCTATACTTGACATGCCTGTGCCTGGGAAGATACTCATTTTTTTTTGGTCCTTGGCAAGATCCTTCTAAGCCAGTGTTGACCATATTGTTCTAGAGCTTTGACATGTCATCCAAATCTAACAGCTTCAGCTAAGATTCATGGTGATGTGTTGGAAGAAGACCATCACTTTCCATGTCTCAGAAGCCATCTCCTCCTTAAGCTCCTAAAAAATCTCTCTCCCTCCAAGGTTTTTGTTATTAGTCTTAATATCTTGTGGCATTGTGTCAGATTTTGCTTTGTAACTCTCTTGTGAAGCACCTCAGGATGTTTCAATATGTTAAAAGGTGCTATTATTAATACAAGTTGTTTTTTGTTATTTTACCTCAGAAATTACCGTACAAAATAATGCACGCTCTGGAGGAGCTAAAATTCAATTGAGTGTTTTGACATTATAAACAAGAACAGCTCGAGTGATTTACATAAGACAGCATCCCTAGGACCATAGAATCCTACAGTGCAGAAAGAGGCCATTCGGCCCATCGAGTCTGCACCGACCACAATCCCACCCAGGCCCTATCCCCATAATCCCATGAATTTACCCGAGCTAGACCTCCTGACATGAAAAGGCAATTTAGCATGGCCCAATCCACCTAACTTGCACATCTTTGGACTGTGGGAGGAAACCCATGCTGACACAGGGAGAATGTGCAAATTCAACACGTACAGTGACCCAAGCCAGGTCCCTGGCACTGTGAGGCAGCACTGCTAACCCCGCCAGGATAAATTACACCCATAATTTAGTTCAATGTTACATAATTTCACATGGTGGCACAATAGTTACCATTGCTGCCTCACAGTCCCAGAGACCTGGGTTTAATTCTGGCATGTGGTGACGGTCTGTGTGGAGTTTGCACATTCTCCTCGTGGCTGTGTTTCCTTCAGGTGCTTTGGTTTCCCCCCACAGTTCAAAGATATGCAGACTAGCAGGATTGGCCATACTAAATTGCCCCTTAGTGCCCTAAGGTGTATAGGTTAAATGGATTAGCCATGGTAAATGTGCGGGGTTATGGAGATAGGGCAGGGGAGAGGGCTTGGGTAAGACACTCTATCAGAGAATCAGTGCAGACTTGATGGGCTAAAGTGCTTCTTCTTCACTGTAGGCATTCTGAGATTCCCTGCAGTTGAGTTCAAATTCAGGCATTCCTGCATTGGAGGCCTATAGAGTAACTGCAGGAAAAGCAGAGCGCAATGGTACAGTTGTTAAATTAAAATACACAATACGCTTGACAACACATGGGGAGTACCTTGTTGTATTGTAACAGATAGAGAGATAAGATGAAAGTGGGTAAACTCACCATTCATATTCCATCAATAGAATATAAATTGCTACAGACAGAAAGCAAAAGAGTCTTGAATGTAGAAAGCCCATAAGTTTAACTTCTGTGTGGAGGCAATCTCAGAGTGCAACAGTGCACAACGTCCCTTGAAGTGGTCATTTTAATCTCAACATGGCATCCTAGTCAATATACGCTATCTAAACATTGTTTTCAGTTATGGTCAACTGCAGGTTACATGCAAAGTTATGTTCCATTGAAAAATAAAGGATGTCTATTTTGACATTATATGGGGAGGCATATTGGTATTGTCACTTGACTAGTAATCCAGAGAGCTAGGATGATGCTCTGGGGACCCAGGCTCAAATCCCACTGTGGCAGATGTTAAAATGTGAAGTCAATAAAAATATCTGGAACGAAAGCAACAATGACAGCCATAAACCATTGTCAATTGTAGTAAAAACCCATCTGGTTCACTAATGCCCTTTAGGGAATAAATTTGTCCTGACCTGCTCTGGTCTACAGATTCACAGCAACATGTGTGACTCTGAAATGTCATTCAACTCAAAGGATAGGCAATAAATACAATAAGCATTGGCCTAGAATACAAAGTCCACATCCCATCAGTGCATTTTAGAAATCAGTGTTGTGCATTGACAAAAATGTCATAATATTCACTCAAAGAATTTGAATTTGTGCTTGTTTTTGTTAGCAAATGAGTTTGGCCAGAGTAATGAGATAGAGAGGTGATTATCTAATACAGTAAACACAATTAAAATCTTTTACCATGCTGGGGTTGGAGGCAAGGTGGAAACTACCCCAAACATCAATGCAGCAAAATCCTCATTCATGTAAACTAATGCGTTGGAGAGACAGAAAAAAAAAATGGTTTTGTTTAAATTCGGTTGGGAAATGTTGTGCTGCTAGACCAATGGTGGATGAAGACAAAGACCAGAACTGTACCATTTTATTTCTAAGGGCTGGGTGGGTGTGGAATTGGGAGAGTTTCTGATCTGGTTTTTGGGCATATTTTCAGGACCCCCCACATACACCACACACCACACCACACATGCTCTCAGACTGCAAAATTTTGAGTAAATGTTGTTTGCTGCACAAACCTGTGGGCAGGGCTCAATAGACCCGAACATCTGCAGAGGGAGGTAGTGCGCATGTGCAGACCTTTGACACTACACATGTGCATTAGCAGTAACAGGCTTTGAAAGACAAAGAGAGAGCTCTTAGGCCCCTGCTACTGCAGGCAGCCTGAGGCAGCTCCCACCACCCCATCCCAGCAAATTGCAGGCACCCGTGGCTCCCACCGACCACCCCGCTAACCACCCCCCCCCACCAGCCACCCAGACCTATCATGGACCCTCTCCCACATCGATCGCGGACCTGCTGCCCTCCGCCAACAGTCGCTGCAGAGTGACAGTGGACACCATTCCCCATTATCCATGCCCCATGCCTCCCCCCCCCCGCCCCCACTCCTTTCCCCATTGGCCCCACCCCAACCGGCCCCTCCTCTGTAGGCCCCATCCCCTGGCACTGTCCAGTGAGTATTGCTCAGGTTCCAACCTGGCATTGCCAAGGTGCCAGTGTGGTGCTGTCAGTCTGGCACTGACAAAGGGAAAGTTGTCCCCCCTCCCCCCAAATCACCGCCCTCAGCCTCAGTGACCTGCGATTACACGGGCAAGGCCAAGTCGACTGCTCCCCGTTCTTCTCCAGCAAGAACCTCTCCCAGCAAGGTCATAAAGGCAGGCGATCCCGGTCAAACACCGGGCTCATACATCATGCTGAAATACATGTTTAAATAAATTTGAATACATTAACCAGCCTCTCGCCCATTTTCAATGAGAAGCTGACCGCACCAGAAATTCTGCTGCCATAAAATGGCAACGGTCGTGAAAACTGGCGCCAATCGTGCTAATCGCTTTACACCCCGCTTTAGACCACATTGTGCTTGAAAACAGATTCGACATGGTCGTAAAGTACCACCCAAAATTCTTCTTCTTCCTAACGAACATTGGCAGAGAATTTTGAATTACCCTGGGATTAAAACACTGAAAAAGACTATTAAAACGGAATGGATTAACTTAGGATAAGAATGACAGACTGCTTTACACATATATTTTTACAGATATACTATCTGTACAGAAACACATATAATCACAGTTATGAAATTTAAACATATATTTTTGAAAGTGTATTAAGAAACAAGAACACACCTTGGCTCATGGCACAGGGTTCTGAGGCAGCATGGGAAATAGGCCAGTAAAGTGAACTGCACTTCTTTTAACAATACATGCATAGAAGTATAGCTCTTATCGGTATAGACTTTAGACACTCTTTATGAATAGAAAATTCATAAGCCAAGGGCAAAGCTAGCGAACTCAGACAGCCTAATGAATAGACAAAGCCTTCAACTAGATAAGATTGTCTGAAACTGGCAACAGGTGGCCATGGGAAAGTCAGACAAAAACCACTAGAACATATTGTTCCCATGCTGTCAGAATATGTCTGTAATTGGCCAAGGTATACGGCATTCACTAAAATGATTGACCTGTACTAATGACGACTGGTTATTTCTGACTGAGATGAACCAGAGGGCAGGTAAAATCTCTTTTGGAAGATGCATGACTGTACTGTCACTGTGATGTAACTTCAGAGAAGTGTTGGACCACCCAACTTTATCTCTCACAGCACATAGAACATAGAAAAACTGCAGCACAAACAGGCCCTTTGGCCCACAAGTTGCACCAATCATATCGCTACCTCCTCGGCTTACCTATAACCCCCAATCCTATTAAGTCCCACATACTCATCCAGAAGTCTCTTAAAAGACCCTATCGAATTTGCCTCCACCACCACCAACGGCAGCCGATTCCACTCACCCTGAGTGAAAAACTTACCCCTGACATCTCCTCTGTACCTACTCTCCAGCACCTTAAACCTGTGTCCTCTCATAGCAACCATTTCAGCCCTGGGAAAAGTCTCTGAGAATCCATCTAATCAATACCTCTCAACATCTTATACACCTCTATCAGGTCACCTCTCATCTTTCATCTCTCCAAGGAGAAAAGACCGAGCTCCCTCAACCTATCCTCATAAGGCATGCCACCCAATCCAGACAACATCCTTGTAAATCTCCTCCGCACCCTTTCAATAGCTTCCACATCCCTCCTGTAATGAGGTGACCAGAACTGCGCACAGTATTCCAAGTGGGGTCTGACTAGGGTCTTATAAAGCTGCGGCATTATCTCGTGACTCCTAAACCTATGTTAATTAATAAAGAATGTCTTTCACCAAGATGCTGTAGTCACGAATTTTTGTATTATATAAGGTTGATCTCAATATTCAGCCTCTGAAAATACCCCTATAAGCATCCAGTTTAAGAGAGTGGGATAATGGAATTAAGATAGATGTTTGCATTCTCTTGGCTGAAAATGGACACCTCAGTAGGCATTAAAAATGAAAAATTATATTTTATATTAGCATCTAAATGGTTTTCTAAATGTAATAAATTGATTTTATTTATTTAAATGTTTACTAATTCACTCCGTGGATGAATCTTATGTTCTGGCAGATGGATTACAATGTTGGGAAATGTGAGGTCATACATTTTAGTAGGAATAACAGCAAGTAGGGATTTACTTAAATTGTAAAAACATTGCAGTATGCTGCTGTGCAGAGGTACCTGAGTGTCCTTGAGAATGAATCACAAAAAGCGGTTTGTAGGTGCCGCAGGTAATTAAGAAGGCAAATAGAATTTTGTCCTTCATTGCTATAAAAGGGTGGAGTTTAAAAACAGGGAGGTTATGTTGCAGCTGTATAAGATGGTGGTGAGGCTGCTCCTGGAGTATTATGTACAGTTTTGGTCTCCTTACTTGAGAAAGGATATACTGGCACTGGAGTGGGTACAGAAGAGATTCACTAGGTTGATTCTGGAGTTGAGAGGGTTGGTTTACGAGGAGATGCTGAGTAGAGTGGGGCTATACTCATTGGAATTCAGAAGAATGAGGGGAGATCTTACAGAAACATATAAAATTATGAAGGGAATAGATAAGATAGAAGCAGGGAGGTTGTTTCCACTGGCAGGTGAAACGAGAACTAAGGGGCATGGCCTCAAAATAAGGGGGAGCAGATTTAGGACTGAGTTGAAGAGGAGCTTCTTCACACAAAGGGTTGTGAATCTGTGGGAATTTCCTGCCCAGTGAAGCAGTTGAGGCTACTTCTTTGAATATTTTTAAGGCGAGGATAGATAAATTTTTGAACAGTAAAGGAATTAAGGGTTACGACGAGCAGGTGGGTAAGTGAAGCTGAGTCCACAAGATCAGCCATGATCTTGTTGAATGGCGGAGCAGATTTGAAGGGCCAGATGGCCTGCTCCTAGATCTTATATTTTCATGTTCTTATCATCCTTGTTTGAATGTTGTCAAGCATTGTTCAATCCTAGGCCATGGCCTTGTGGTATTATCAGTCGACTATTAATCCCGAAACTCAGCTAATGTTCTGGGGACCTGGATTCGAATCTCACCATGGCAGATGGTGGAATTTGAATTCAATAAAAAATCTGGAATTAAGAATCTACTGATGACCATGAAACCTTTGTTGATTGTCAGAAAAACCTGTCTGGGTTCTGTAGGGAAGGAAACCTGCTATTGTTACCTGGTCTGGCCTACCTGTGACTCCAGAGCTACAGCTGTGGTTGACTCTCAGCTGCCCTCTGAAATGGAATAGCATGTCACTCAGTTGCGTTAATCACTCAAGGCGGCAGCTCACCACCACCTTCTCAAGGGCAACTAAGGAAGAGAAATAAATGATGGTCAGCCACTGAAGCCCACGTCTCACGAATGAATAAGAAAAAGATGTTATTCGGTGAACTAGCTTGATTTAGATTGGCAAACTGAATTTTCTGCTAGTTCTTTACTTAGGAAAGTCACTAAAGCACTTTGGACACAGTTGTTGACCTCATTTCTTGCGTTATCTCTTCCATATTTACAAGTTGCCAAATCTTAGATCTGTTGATGAGCAGCACACGAGAAGACAATTTCTGACATCCTTAATTGAACAGTCAATAATGAGTAGATACTTTGTACCACTAAGGCCAATCAATAGTTACCAGTGTGAAGTCATTTTACTGTCAGCAGTTTGAACACACCAATTAAGTACAGATAGCCAGCTCTCGCAGGATGCCAGGATATGGTGTCTGCTGAATATAACTAGATGGTATTGATGCAAAGTGTCTCCGAATGATCCTTAGAGGCTGGGAAGAAAATTATGAAATGAGCAAAGACATTGATTAGGTCAGGATCCTGAAATGCTGATGTTGCTCCGGCAGGCTAGTGGTCACCAATTAGCAAGATGAAAATAACAGAGATAATGAACGATTCACACGGGCAAACCCACGTGAAGAGCATCAAGGCAAGGAATCACTTTCAAAACATAGCTGTTGAGAGAGCAGCACTTAAGCTGATGAAAGCTAATGGCAGCATTGAACATCACAAAGAATGGTTCAAAAAAAAACTATGCAAAATCTTAGATTGTTACACAATAAAGTACCACTGAAGTAAAATCAGCCTGAATTCTTGATGGTGGGCTTTCCGTGCCTGACATCCGAAGAGTTGGGGCGGAGCGGGGGGTGGTGGGAGAACACAATCCACCTTCCCCCTCAGTCCAAATGTCCCCTTCCAAAATCTCATATCCAGACATAGCTTGGGCATGAGTCCACAAATACAACACCAAGGGAGATTGATTGTACAAGGAGCAGCCATTAGAAAATGAATAATTTTAGCCTGATTCACTTATGAGATGGAGACCTCAATTGTCATCAAGCAGAAAAAAATAATAACCCCATGAAAACTATCAGGCCTCATCCAACTGCTTGATTGGAGATGCTTGACAAATCTAAGTAAAAGATAACAGTGTTACGCACTGTGGCCTCACACTCAGTATCTGCTGCTTCGAAGCAATGAATAATGAAGTGCTTCCCCTATAACACCAAATACAAAGCACCTTAATTCTAATCAGAGCAGAACAAATACAGCATCAATCTTAAGGCCAAGCTTCATTTACATTCGTCAAGTCAAAAATGATTTCCTCCTCTCTTCCCAAGCATGTTACTAACCTCTAACCAGAAATATCACCCCTCCACCTGTTGGAAAATGAGGTATTTTACAGCAAAACTCGGTTGCAATTGCATTCATTTTGCTCATGGCTACTATACTGTTTTGGTTATAAAGTGGTTACATGGCATCATCATGCAGACATGGCACTGGCTGTGCCAGATGCCATTTTTATTTATTCATTAGTATCACAAGTAGCCTTACATTAACACTGCAATGAAGTTACTGTGAAAATTCTCTAGTTGCCACATTTCAGCACCTTTTCGGTTAGGGAGAATTTTACCATGGCCAATGCACCTAACCAGCATATCTTTCAGATTGTGGGAGGAAACCGGAGCATCCAGAAGAAACCCATGTAGACATGGGGAGAACATGCAGACAATCACCCAAACCGAGATTCAAACCTGGGTCCCTGGTGCTGTGAGACAGCAGTGCTCACCACAGTGCCACTTTGAAAGGATGATAGTTCAGGTATGTGCTCCTGGCACCAGCACTATTGTAAGCAGATCATGACAGCTTTCCATTCGCAACAGAGATTTGACATGAGTGAGCCACTTTCCAGCCAATGCCCTCGCTTATCCTCTACACAGCTGCAGGAAGGATATCCCAGTACTGCTATTTAATGGCACCATCTCCCTTTAGAATGGCCAATCGACTTAACCTTCATACCACTGGACATGAAGGAGCAATTTAGCATTGTCAAGCCACCTAACCTGCACAGCTTTGGACATTAAGGGGTAATTTAACACAGCCAATCCACCTACCCTGCACATCTTTGGAGCATGGAAGGAAAGATGAGAATCTGGAGGAAACCCATGCAGGCACACAGAGAAGGTACAAACTCTACACAGTCATCCAAGGCTGGAATCAAACCCGGGTCCTTGGCACTGTGAGGCAGAAGTGCTAACCACTGTGCCACCATGCTGTACGAATCTCTCATTTGCATCTCCAAAGTGAGAAAGCACTAAATGGAATAGCATGACAAAACACCATTGCATGGAATGATGTGCAGCCTTCAATGCAACTATTCTATACCAGTATCATGTATCCTGGCCCCCTACCAGGCAAGACATTGAACTAGAGAAGAACATAAGAACATAAGAAATAGGAGCAGGAGTAGGCCATCTAGCCCTTTGAGCCTGCCCCGCCATTCAATAAGATCATGGTTGATCTGTCGTGGCTCAGTTCCACATTCCCGCCCTCTCCCCATAACCCTTAATCCCCTCTCTTATCAAAAACCCATCAATCCGCGTCTTAAAAATATTTAGCGAGGTAGCCTCCACCACTTCAACGGGCAGAGAATTCCAGAGATTCACCACCCTTTGAGTGAAGAAGTTCCTCCTCAACTCCATTCTAAACTGCCCCCCCTTTATCTTGAGGCTGTGCCCCCTAATCCTACTGTCCTTTCTGAGCGGGAAGAGTCTCTCCACCTCTATCCTATCCATCCCATTCATCATCTTATACGTCTCAATGAGACATGGATCTCTGGGCAGAATGAGACTGTGCCTCACCTGTAATATGTCACATTGTCTTGAAATTATGATACAAGTTGCATTTTTCAGGAGTCTAATTAATAATTATCTGAGCGAAGTGACAGAATGAGTTAAAACTTTGAGTTCTTTAATTACAATGAGTCGTTCACCTCAGCTACATTGAGACATATCCTGACAAGAGAGATCAGGATCTATCAGCCTGGAATTTCCAAAATCAAACCCTAGTTTCAATTTGCAGAATCATGTTTTGGAATTGTCAGTGCAACTGATGTTAACATACTCGTAAGGAATGGGAGACAGGGGGATGGGATTAACATCAAAATCTAAATCTATTCAAATGGAATAAGTGGGGGCAAATTAAAAGCGGATTCACTTAAATTGGGAAATGATGGCACAATAGCACAGTGGCTAGCACTGCTGCTTCACAGCTCCAGGGACCTGGGTTTGATTTTCAGCTTGGGTCACTGTCTGTGGAGTTTGCACATTCTCCTCATGTCTGTGTGGGTTTCCTCCAGGCGCTCCACTTTCCTCCCACAGTCCAAAGCTGTGTGGGTAAGGTTGATTGGCCGCGCTAAAATTGCCCTTTAGTATCCTGAGGTGTGTAGGTTAGAGGATTAGTGAGTAAATATGTAGGGATATGGGGGTAGGGCCTGGGTGGGATTGTGGTCGATGCAGACTCGATGGACCAAATGGCCGCTTTCTGCACTGTAAGGTATCTATGATCTATGACTTCCCAGCTGGTTCCTCAGGTCAGACCTGGTTCTGATAGATGAGAAGAAACCATTTTAATATCTGGTTACAAAAAGCCCTCCATTCTGAGCAGCACGGTGGCACAGTGGTTAACACCACTGCCTCACGGTGCCAGAGACCGGAGTTCAGTTCCCAACTTGGGACACAGTCTGTGCGGAGTCTGCACGTTTTTCCCATATCTGCGTGGGCTTCCTCTGGGTGCTCTGTTTTCTTCCCATAGGCTGTAAAACATGCTGGTTGGGTGCATTGGCCATGCTAAATTCTCCCTCAGTGTTCTTGAGCAAGTGCCAGAATGTGGCAACTAGGGGATTTTCACAGTAACTTCATCGCAGAGTTAATGTAATCCGACTTGTGTCACTAATAAACAAACTTTAAAAAAAAAGTATACATGAATACAGCTTTGGATTTGAGAGCTGGAATTGCACCTAAAGAGAGGAAATTAATTTGATTTTACATTTGAAAATTGCATCTGCACATATAACTCCTGTTTCAACTGTAAATGGAATTCTGCCCACTTTCCCATTCCACATTTACAGCTATCCCTGAGATAGTCAGAATAGCTGAAGACTGAAGAAAGAGTTCTCGACAGACAAAGTATTTGCAAGAAAGAAATCTGAATCAAATCAAAAGGAAAGAATTTCAATTTTCGGAGATCTTTTGATGAGTTACGCTCAAGGCCAGCCTTGAAGAAAGAAGTCAAGACTGAATGTGCCTCGTGCAAACTGTTCTTCGGCCTGAGAGTTAAACAACTCTAGCAGCGCACGCATGCAATCTGTCACTCACTCGCCTGCACCATCTCCTTACTGTGACTATACATGGCCCTGGAGATACATTTGGAGTAATGGACAAAGAATGGAAACTCACTGGAAATAAATGTCATCTTATCGGCACAAAGAATTAAAAGATTCATTTTTAAAATCAAGCCATGTGGTACAGTGAAACCCCAATTTTACACGCCCCGATTTAACACAAGTTTGGATATAACACGATGAATCATTGGATCCTTTTTTTGCTCTCTTGTTTTTAAAGAAATAAACTGTTGTTGTTTTGTTTAGTTTATTAAAAAGCTTTACTAAAAATTAATTTGTTTTCATTTCTACTATAACAACAATGATTTATTGGTGGAATTCTTTAATTAAAGTTAATTTACTTGCCAGATGGTAAACGTGCAAAAAACTGGTCAAATAGGGGTGTTCTGGGATGTTAGGTCAACATTGGGTCAGTTTGAATGCTGATTTCCTTGAACCCAGATTTAGCATGACCCTGCTTTCTTCACAATAACATTTTATGCACCCCAACCATTGTGTTATAACGGGGCTGCACTGTACTTGTAGTATCTTAAATCATTTGCCTATTTTGTAGCAACGCTTAGAGAATTGATGGAAAAATGCTGCAGTTAAACTTATAGCTCAGAGTGGGAGTTAAGTTTATTTATTTTGTCACAAGTAAGCTTACATTAACACTGCAATGAAGTTACAATAAAAATCTCCTAGTCGCCACACTCCGGCACCTGTTCAGGTATGGTAAGGGCCAATTTAGCATGGCCAATGCACCTAATCAGCACATCTTTCAGACTGTGGAAGGAAACTGGAGCACCCAAAGGAAACCCATGCAGCAGAGCATACAGACTGTGACAAGTCGGGAATCAAACCCGGGTCCCTGGTGCAGTGAGGCAGCAATGCTAACCACTGTGCCGCCTACATAAAGAGAAAAGATCAACTGCTCAGCAAAAATAGCATTCTTCCAGAACATTATCTTTTTTTTTATGATACCGCTGTTATACCGTTTTCCCTGCACACATCATTCTGTATAAAACTAATGGAAGAAACATTGAAAACTGATATTTCCTAAAATATTTAAGTCCAGTGTAAAAGAAAGCTCATGATATTTCAGTTTTTTTCAGTTGAATTCCATGTAAACATTAATAAATCATTCCATAATGCATATGCATGCATAAATCCTTAAAAGGTTTCTTAAAAAGATATCCTGAATTGTACTTCTGGTGACACCACAGTTGGAATTTTCCCATCCTGCCCACCACAGGAAGTGTAGCGGGCAGGATGGAAAGATTCCCACCCATGGTGTCACTAGAGCACAGCTGAAAAAGCCCGCTCGTCGCACATCAGGCGTAGACTTTACGGCACTCATTGCTGCCTCACCTTAGACAAAGTGCCAGACATTTTCCTTCCTTTTTCATTACATTTAAGTTGATGTATCCCAGATAACACAATGGGCGCAACATTAACATCACTGAAAAAGTAATGAAGAAACTTCAGCAGGAGTACACTGGAACATTTGCCTTAGACAATTATATTACAGATTTTATTTTCCCGAATTGTCCTATGTAAAGATCAAATCAAATCTGGTATTTATTGCTGCGAAATGAACATTCTGCACTATATGAAGTCAAGAGAAAGAGAGACACATTATTAACTTGGCGTCTCTCTACTCTAAACATATTGTTTTAATGCATTCCTACAAAGCAATTCCATTTTATTGCAGATTTCTACAGCTACACCAAATCATTATCTTTCCAACACATGCATGAAAATCTACGTAATGTGTTATTACCTTATTGTATTATCCAGCTGTGGTAATGACATTTATAAGACAATGGGTGGCACGGTGGCACAATGGTTAGCACTGCAGCCTCACAGCACCAGAGGCCCAAGATCGATTCCCAGTTTGAATCACTGTCTGTGCAGAGTCTGCACATTCTCCCTGAGCCTGCATTGGTTTCCTCCAGATGCTCCAGTTTCCTCCCACAGTCCAACAGCTGTGCCGGTTAAGTGCATTGGCTATGTTAAATTTTCTCTGTGTATCTGAACAGGCACTGGAGTGTGGTGGCTAGAGCATTTTTACAGTAACTTCATTGCAGTGCTAATGTAAGCCTACTTGTGACACTAATAAATAAATTCTAAAAGTTTATTGTTCCAGGGAATGTCTTACATGGTGACCAAATAATTGAAAGACTGGAGGAAAATTTTTTGCAAAAAAAATTTCTTTTATCGGCATTGCCTCAAGATCGAGAATGGTTTGTGTCCACTCCAGTTCGATGGGTTCGGAAGTGGCCAATAAGACCAGTGAGTGGATCTGCAGTCTTTGCTTCACGTGGAATACTCACAAGGCAGAACGTATATGAGGAAAATGCACATGAGAAAGACCAGAGATTTAAAAATACGGAGTGGCTTCTCTGTGGTATGGACTGGCAGTAAGGGCAGCGAACAATCAGTGGAGAAAGATTGTTCATTGTAAGGGCCAACACTTTGAATGAGGATGGATCAAAGACAAGACTGGGCCCATTAATATCAAAGTGCTTAAAACAGAATCATAGAACCCCTACAGTGCATAAGCAGGCCAATCGGTGCATCGAGCCTGCACTGACAACAATTCCACAAAGGACTTTTAACCCCACATATTTACCCTGCTAATCCCCTTGACACTAAGTGGCAATTTAACATGGCCAATCCACTTAACCAGCACATCTTGAAACTGTGGGAGGGAACAGGAGCACAGGGGGAAACCGACACAGACACGTGGAGAACATGTAAACTTCACACAGACTATCACCCAAGGCCGGAATTGAACCTGGGTCTCTGGCACTGAGAGGTAGCAATGCTAACCACTGTGCTACCATTAGGCTCCAGTTCAAGATGATCAGGTGAAAGGATCAGAATGAAGTTTTGGCATTTTGCTTTCTTTACTGATTCTACCTTATTTACACAAGGTGGGTTAGCAATTGGGTTATTGGTTTAATCTCAATTGTCAGATTCATCCCTCTGGTAAATGCAATGATTGGTGACCACCAGTTAGCAAACGAACAACAACAGTTTGATTACTATTTACAGGGCACTATAATTGTTGTGGTGGAGATGCCAACGTTGGACTGGGGAAGGCACAGTAAGAAGCATCACAGCACCAGGTTAGAATCCAACAAGTTTATTCGGTGGCACAAGCTTTCGGAGCATTGCTCCTTCTTCAGGTGAGTGAAGAGATGTATTCACAAACAGGACATACATAGACACAGACTCAATTTACAAGTGAGAATGACAGTCTTTACAGGTAATCAAGCCTTTACAGGTACAGACAATGTGAGTGGAGAGAGGGTTGAGAAGAGGTTAAAGAGGTGTGAATTGCCTCAAGCCAGGACAGTTAGTGAGATTTTGCAAACCCAGGCAAGTCATGGGGGGTACAGAGAGTGTGGCATGAACCCAAGATCCCGGTTGAGGCCGTCCTCACGTGTGTGGAACTTGGCTATCAGTTTTTGCTCGGCAATTCTGCATTGTCGTGTGTCTTGAAGGTTGCCTCGGAGAACGCTCACCCAAAGATCAGAGGATGAGTGCCCTCGACTGCTGAAGTGTTCCGACAGGAAGGGAACACTCCTGCCTGGTGATTGTCAAGCAGTGTCCTCTATAACAGAGGTCTGCATTCCACAGCACCAGGATCACTCTAGCTGAAAGTTCCACGCTAAGCCACATGGCCTCCATGTGTAATCTCCACTGGGTGATCAGGTCACATGACCCTTCTGATGCACACCCTCAAAGATGCTAACTACTACAATTGACATATCCATCTCTCATAAAAACACAATCAAATGATGAAGCCCAAGTGTCAAACTAATAACCTTCAAATCACACAAGTTGTGAAAGCAAAGGTCAAGTTGATATAATTATTAGATTATAATTAATGCCTAAACCCTCTTGTTCTCTGGTGATCTAATGGAGCTGCTTAAATCTCTTGCTGGTTGACTCTATGCCAGAATGTTGATTTTACAGTAAATTTATGGTAGGTGACACCCTGACCCAAGGGTAAGGTATGCTGCTAAACCAAATGCTTCAGTGTCAGTATGCCTGATCTTTAACTTGCTAAGATCTAAAGCTGCAGCCCAGTGGACTGTAACACCACACAGACAAAATCCCAAAGCAATTCACAGAAAAAGTGCTTGATGCGGCTTACATTTTTAGATAAATGGTGGAAAAAGATCTCAAACTCGTAGGAAGAGCATGTGCAAAGTGGCAGCAGAGAGGGCTATAACAAAGCGTCAAGTTTTGCTTTTGGAGAAGTTATAATTCCTAGGGTAATGACAAAGCTATTCGACATCACACCAACTCAAGCAGAACCAGTCGAGCAGAGGCATATTAAAATATTACTATGATTCACTGCACACTTGCAGTTAATATTTGCGCAGCTTTGTAGCAGCAAGGAATCATATGCAGAATATTTTTGATTTAATTGCCCTGTCCCTCATTTGATCAAAAGACAACTTTTTTGAACTGTTTATTTGAATAGAGTTTGGCACCAGTGCATAGTTTTGTAGAGGATAGTGGGCATGCCATCAGTTATTACAGTTGATCACTTTGTGGGTCAGAGGTATTTAATGTGTAGAAGCAGGATGTATCTTCAGGAAATGCTATTGCATTTCATACAACAAAATATATGCTGTTTAAAGTATATCGAGTAACTAGAAGGTAGTAAATTAAATTTCACTCTGATAAATGTGAAGTAATGATCCATGCTGTTCTGGCCTATGTTTATAATTATCCAATATGCACATTTATTTTTATTAGAAATGGATAGGGGAAGAAGCAGCTAGCTAGGCAATGTGATTCAAGCCCAGGAGCTCTGTCACATCCAGTCACAAACGGTGATGGAGAATTAAGCGACTAATGGAATTAAGACGCTGCACCGAAAGTCTTCATCCTTAACAAAATTGGAGTCTCGCTCATGAATAAAAGACAAAATATTCAGCCAGAAGTGCCAATGGATGAGCATTCTCAACACGCATTTGTTGCTTCCCCATGACCTTTAGATGCAAGTTTTCAACAAATTCACTTTTTAAGTTTAAATTTAAGTTTACTTATTAGTGTCACAAGTAGGCTTTCATGAACACTGCAATGAAGTTATGTGAAAATCCTTTAGTCACCACAGTCCAGCACCTGAGGGAAAATTTAGCATGGCCAAATGCCTAACCAGCATATCTTTTGGATTGTTGGAAGAAATTGGAGCGCCAGGAGGAAACCCATATGGACACAGGGAGAACGTGCAGACTCTGCACAGACAGTGACCCAAGCCAGGAATTGAACCCAGGTCCCTTGCTCTGTGAGGCAGCAGTGCTAACCACATGGCAATAAGAAACAGCTAAGTGCATTGCCCACAATAAGGTTCCAGACCTGAACAACATCTCAACAATAGTTCTGCAGCCCTACATTCCAGATCTAGCTCTTATTCCAGGAGAGCTCTAACCTGTTATTCACCTGGTAATGTGGCATGTTTATATAACAAAAAGGACAAATCTAACATGATTAAGTAATAGCTCATTGGCCTACTTTCAATCACCAGCAAAGTGATGAAATAGTTGCTAACAGACAGCACTTACTCTCCAATTATTTGCTCAAATATTCAGTTTGGGTTATGACAGCATCATTGAATTCCAGACCTCTTTAGAATCTCAATCTAAGTGTAGACACAATAGTTGATTTGCAGAGGTAAGGCAAACATAGAACATTACAGCACAGTACAGGCCCTTCAGCCCCCTGTTGTGCCGACCTGTGAAACCAATCTAAAGCTCATCAAACCTATACTAGTCCAATATCATCCATATGTTTAGCCAATGACTATTTAAATACCCTAACTAAATTAAAGGTAGGAATGATTTCCCTCAACATCAAGGCAGTATTCAATTGAGTGTGACATGCCAAGCAGAGCTGGTTGAACTGAAGTCAATATGAATCAGGAGAAAAGCTGCTGAATAACTTGAGTCATAGCTGGCACAACAAAAGATGATTGCTGAAAATCAACCATCTCTGGCTAGGACATTGTTGCAGGAGTGATTTAGAGGTACATTCAAGGTTCAAATTTGATACCAGTTAAATGTGAGAACGTTGGCTAATGACTGCAGTGCTCAGCTCCCCTCACAATTGTTCAGGTAATGAAACAGTGCACGACTACCATGCATCAAGACTCCGATAGCTTTGAGGTTTGGGCCAATAAGTGGCAAGCAAAATTTGAGAGACATAAGTGCTAAACAAAAACCATCTCCAACCAAGCCAGAGCCTAATTACTTCATCCTTACAATCAATGGCATTACCGTAGCCAAGGCCCCAGAGAGGCCATGAGCTTTCTCACTGAGCAGGACCTTAAATGGAAGAGCCACATCACTGCTGTGGATATAAGAACAGGTCAGAATGACATTGAACTCGTTTTCATTTTGGCAACAAATTCTGGGCCAGTATCTTTTGCCAACACCATAAAAATGAACAAATGACTGTTTTATTTGAGAGTGCAATGTTACTGTCTGATTCTTGTCCAAGACCAGTCAGCGATGACAGATCTGCAAATTTTGTAAGAAGAGCATTTATTTAGAAATTTCGTGCACTCAGCCACAGAAATGAATCAGTTAACTAAGGAGTTTATAGGGAGAAAATGCATTTTCATTTAACTGTTCTTTGTAACATTGAGCATTTTTACAACAAAACTACACTTGATTCAATACTTAATTTGTACATGTACAATTTGAGGTTACTTGGGGGTTTTAAAGTGCAGCACTACAGCTATTATTGATGGGACTTCACCTTATAAAAACTTTATTATTTTTCAATGGGCTGGTTTTAAGATTAACGTTGTTAAGCAGTGCTACTTAGGCAAACCAGAACAGGCCACCATGAAACCCCAGCTTTAAAACCTTTCAAATTCAACCATAATGAGCATGAGGAGTTACAGTCCTCTGCTGCATAAAAAGCATTAACTCGCCTTTATTAGTAAGGCAACTTTCAATCACACTTTTTATTTCTATTATTGGAGGTAAACAGTATCAATCACATCTGAGTGCTCAGTAGACACACCGGACCAAGGGTAAAGTTAGTAGAAAAATGAAAATTCTCTCTTAATGCTTCAAGGCAATTGACCATCAATTCTTGTTTTATAACTGTTCATTTCCAACTTTCAAAGACTTGCTTGCTGTTCTTATTTTACTACAATATTGTGATTATCATTCATAGTTCAATGGTGAGAGAAGTAGGGAGCTTGGAGTTGAATTTGGTTGGAGCACAAGTTTTCCCTGTGGTGAAGAAGGTGGAAAGATATAAAACTGAGAGGGCGCCACCATTGGTGGAAGGGTATAATTACAACATCAGAAGATATATTGGGCAATCAACGTCAACAGGATTTGTGAGAGTTCTTGAGGTGCAGGGGGTGCTGTTCCTATCTGTGTCGAGAGTTGAGTGTTCAGGTCCACTTCAGGACTCCATGGCCATGGGACGTCTGTTCATAATGTAGTCAAACAGGTTGATTATCAGCTTGTAAATACTTCTGGCACGTAGCACAGTGGTTAGCACTGCTGCTTCACGGCTCCAGGGACCTGCGTTTGATTCCCGGCTCGGGTCACTGTGCGGTGTTTGCACATTCTCCTCGTGTCTGCATGGGTTTCTTCCAGGTGCTCTGGTTTCCTCCCACAGCCCAAAGATGTGTGGGTTTGGTTGATAGGACACTGAGGGGCAATTTTAGCATGGCCAGAGGTGTATAGGTTAGAGGGAGTAGAGGGTAAAACATGTAGGGGTATGGGGGTAGGGCCTGGGTGGGATTGTAGTCAGTACAGGCTCGATGGGCCAAATGGCCTCTTTCTGCACTGTAGGGTTCTATGATTCCAACATGCCAAAGGGCAGACAGTAAGAGCAGGAGAACTTCCTGGTCAGACACAGTGCAGAAGAAAATGCAAAACACTGCAATACTTTGACAATCCAATGGAAGTCCATGGTTGCCATTGCTCTTTCAGGGCATGGTACCTGAAGCAGAAGGATATATATATCTCTATCTAACAGATATAGTGTTAGGGTCCCAGACTAGAACCCCAACTTATATTAGGAAGCCAGTCTACACTCCAACAATTTTTCCATTTTGGCATCAATGTGAGGATGAAATGGTTCATTCCAGAGTGATTCCACTGACAAATGAAGGATCTTTTATATTAAAGCAAGCTTTATTTAATAACACAGCCTGATCATAATTCTAACAAAAGATGCAGTTTAACTATTAACAATTGAATAATATTTTAAAACAAAAAGAAGAAAATGTACTAATGTATGTCTGTTTCAGTTCCAAATTAGCAACATTGCTCCCAAACTTTAATGCCATTTTAAATATGGTTAGCAAACAAAAATACACTTGCTATAAATTTTGCTAATAGTCTTAAAACTATCATCATGGAGAAAGTGAGGTTTTAGAGCAGCTTGCAGATCTGTCTTCAATGGACTCCCAGCTCAAACCGGGAACCTGTTTTTCTGCAAAAATCCCTTTCTCCTTGCACATAAATTGCATTATCACTTGACTCTGTCAATCAACCTAGTCAGAAATCCCAGGAGAACTTCTAGTACAAACACAAGTCCATTAGCTCTATTAAAGTGACATGTTCCTGGATAAATGGGTTATTAACTTGCTTTCACAATCCTTGGGCTAAATTTTTGCAGACATTCTAGCTGTCGGCAAATAAATCTGAATATTGAAAAAATCCGCTTAAATATAAAATATTTCAATAACACGTACAATGCATTCAGGATTAGAAAGGCTATTCCATCCCAATCACAAATAAAGCATAAAATAACATTTTATAGAGTTGTAGAATGATCCAGCACAGGAGGTGGTCATTTGGCTCTTAACTCTTTGGTAGATCTAGGCAACAAATCCAACAACCACTGTCATGTCCCCCTCTGGCCTCTGCACTCCCCAGCCCCCCTCCTCTTCATTCCCCATAGCTCTACAACTTGTCCTTCCTATCAAGAATGAATCCAATTCCATTTTGAAAGTTACGGTTAAATCTGATTGCACCACCATTTCAAGCAATGCAGTCCGGATCACATCATCTCCCGTGCAAACTTTTTGCCAATCACCTTAAACTTATGTCCTCTGGTCGTCAAACCTTCCGCACTGAAAACAGTTTCTCCTCATTATCACCATCATAATTGTACACTATTATTAATTCCCTTCATCTCTACGTCTGCCCTAAGAACCACCTCACTTTCTTCAGTCCGACCAACCATTCTACTCATAGGAATCATCACAGAATCAGAAGGAGGCCATTCAGCCCATTGAGTCTGCACCAACAACAAACCCACCCAGGCTTTATCCCTGGAACCCCATACATTTACCCTACTAATACCCCTGATACTAATGGACAATCTAGCACAGCCAGTCCATCTAACCCACACATCTTTAGACTGGGAGGTAACACCCGGAGTCACGGGGATAACGTGTAAACTCCACACAGACAGTCACCTAAGTCGGGAATCGAATCCTGGTGCTGTGAAGTTAAGCACTGTGCCACCGTATTACCCCAAAACTTTGTTACACATTTTTGAAAGTCCACGTATGCATCTATCCATTAATCTAAGGAACGCGAGCAAGTTAGTCAAATATGATCGAAATTTTCTGGTCCCAGCAGCTGGGGGAATCGTAGTGGGAGGGACAGAAAGTTTGCTAGAACACAAACATCTGTTGACACAGGGTGGGAATTTTAAGTCTTGGGACGCGTATGGATGGAAAACTCTACCCAGAAGGCTGAGTATCAATATTTATTTATTTAAAGTGTACTTTCAAAAAGACCGTATCAATTTTATTCCAAATTATTTTGGAAGTTTCCCCACCACTGACATTAGCTGTCTGACCTGTATAGTTTATCTGACTTTCTTTTAAAAAATGTAATATTTCTAATGTTATCACACAGAATATTTACACATTTTTGGGAGGCAATGGCCTAGTGATATTATCGCTAGACTATTAATCCAGAAACTCAGCTAATGTCCTGGAGACCCAGGTTGGAAGGCCATCATAGCAACTGGTGGAATTTGAATTCAATATAAAAAATCTCGAATTAAGAATCTATTGATGACCACGAAGCTACTGTCAGTTGTCGGAAAAACCCATCTGGTTCACTAATGTCCTTTAGGGAAGGAAATCTGCCATCCTTAACCGGTCTTGTCTACAGGTGACTCCAGAGCCACAGCAATGTGGCTGACTCTCAACTGCCTTCTGAAATGGCCAAGCAAGCCATTCAGTTCAAGGGCAACTAGGGATGGGCAATAAATGCTGGACAGCCAGCGACGTCCACGTCCCACGAATGAATTAAATTAAAATAGTACGCCAGCTTACGCAAAAAAAAGTCATAATCCATAATAATAGAGTCCTGCAATGCAGGAGGAGGCCATTCAACCATCATTTCTCTACTGCGACTACTTGAGAAAAGGAGCGTTTTGGGACACTCTCTAAAAGTACTCAGGGACTGATAGACACGTGGTGGAATTTTCCCATCCCGCCTGCCATGGGAATCGTAACGGCTGGGACAGCACACGTAAATGTCCGTTGACCTCGTGCAGATTTTCCAACCTTGGGGCAAGTATGGTCGGAAAATCCCACCCATGCTATATTAATGTATTGGATTGAGATCAAAGATAAACAAAGCATTCAGTGAAAGCACCATATCATGAAGAGTTAGCCATGGAACTGAGCTTACTTGGAGAAATGAAGATTTAAAAGGGGCCCAATCTAACTCTAAAATAATGAAAGTCTTAGACAACATATATGGGGGTAGATCATTTAACGTAGAATGCATTTTGCAGCAAAACTACAGATCTGAAGTGCAAAATTTTCAGTCAATAATAAGGATGAGATCCTATCTTCCTCTGAAGATTGGTGAAAATGTACATTGGTTGTCCAGTTAATAATATAATGATTCTGTCCCTTAAGAAATAACAGGGTGACAATCTAATTAATAACAATTTGAAGACATCACGGTAAGGATAAATCTGGGTAGTCACATTTTCGACAAAACATGACAGCTCATGCTCTGTTGATATGATAGATGAATCACCTGTAGAGCTCAGCACATCTTCTAAATAAACGTTGATATGGCTGGAGTCATTTTGTTCAATTATCTGAGGGTCAGGGAGAAGTTTAACATGGTTTTATCATCTTGGAGCTTTTAACCTGCAGTAAGATGCATTCCTTAGAAAACTGACAGCTAACTGCCATGGATTGATGAGTGATGTAGGATGTGGGTCAGGCAGGTTAAGAAAGCATGCGGGCGTTCCCCATTTGCGTTCTTATGTTCACAAGATGTAAGCTTACTATCGTTTCTCCGACAGACAACCCTGTTAGAGTCAAAAACAAAATCACAGTCTTGTGGTGGTTTGCTGACTAAAGGCAAACTAAGCAAATGGCTGGCAATCTTATGAGACCATTTTAAGACATAGGCCAGAATTTAACTACCCTGCCCGTCACAGAAATTGGAGCAGGTGAGGGACAGAACATGGAGGTCCATTGACCTCAGGTGGGATTCTGTGATTTTGGGACAAGGCGGCCATAAAATCCCACCCATAACGTTAAAAGAAATATTTTATCCAAGCTCATCTTCAATGTATGGTTGGTAGTACATGTGGTGGCACAGTGGTTAGCACTACTGTAGGAATTCTGAGGTTTTGTGCCCACAACCCTCTCTTAGGCCAATGTTACGTTGTGACTGGATTGAATTTGAGCACTGAGGTATTCAGTTATACTTTTTTCAATTAGATTTGAAAAGTATGCAGATATTAAGTTGAAATGTAGTCAGTAAACTCCCCGTCCCCTCCACCTAGAAGCTACGCTGACATTGTGTTTGGGATTGGGCATTTTATTCATTAAACTTTTATGAGTTAAGTGCTTATAGGCAAGATTCAACAGATCAGCAAATAAAAATCCTTTGAATCATAGAATCTCTACATCAGGGGAGGTGGTGGCATAGTGGTATTGTTGCTGGACTAGAAATCCAGAGACCCAGTAATGCTCTGGGGACCCAGGTTCAAATCCCACCAAGGCAGGTGGTGAATTTTAAATTCAATAAACTGGAATTAAACGTCTAATGACCACGAAAGCATTGTTGGCTGTCTTTTAGGAAAGGGAATCTGCCACCCTTACCCGGTCTGGCCTATATGTGACTCCAAAGCCACAGCAACGTGGTTGATTCTTAAATGCCCTCAGGGAAAGGCAATGAATGCTGACCAGCTGACAATGCCCGTATCGCACAAATGAATAACAAAAAGATTCTGTATTGACTGTGTATCTTAGCCAGGCCCTCTCCCACACCTTTATCCCTTGTAACTCCACACATTTCCCATGGCTAATCCCTCTAACCTACACATCTTTGGACACTAAGGGGCAATTTGGTATGGCTGGTCCACCTAACCTGCACATCTTTGGACTGCGGGAAAAAAGCAGAGCACTCAGAGGAAACTCATGGGGACGCGGGAAAATTGTGCAACCTTCACACAGACAGTCACCCAAGACCTCAATCAAACCCAGCTCCCTGGAGCTCTGAGGCCAAGTGTTGTGCCACCATGCCACCCTTGTGTGAAACAGGTTTGAGCATGAACAATCAAATTACTTGCGTACATGGACCATCAGCACAAAAAAAAGCTAGAAAAACAGCATTAATTTCCATTAAATTGGCAATATCACTCAAAAAACCATTGGTTAGTTTCTTGCTGCATCAAACTGTGCTATATACCATTCACAGACATGTCCAGAAGTGGCAAATGTTGCATTCACCAGCATTAACATCTTTGAGGATTAGATATACAAAGAAAAATAAGATTTCAATTTAAAAAAGAATAATCAAATTAATTTGCTTAATTTTATAAAAAAGGTGCCTTGGTACTTGTAAAATTGTTAATTACTACTGCTAAACAAGCTGAGATACCCAGACAGAATAAAAATCTTTGAAAAAATGTTTGCTGCTACATTTTGCCCAATGGGTGTAATACTAAAAGCATAAATTCAACATTAAAGTAATCTATAATTGATTGGATTTAAATTAATAAAAATGTGAATTCATAATTTATAATTTTGACGGTGAACCTGCAATTACATTGATGAACTGTAATCTTCACTTGTTGTAACTAATCATGTCAAAATTGATTTGAAATTCTAGTTTACATTAACAAAGTTCATTAAAATCATTTCACATACCACCTTCGAAGCATCATTCACCAGGTTAATCAGTTTTGTTTTGTTTTCCAATTTTACCCCTACCTATTATTTGTAAGTAAGTAGTGCTCTCCCCATAGTTGTCCATCATTTGTTGACCAAGAAGGTACAACGGATAAGGGCATCAGAGTGGCACAGTGGTTAGCACTGCTGCCTCACAGTGCTAGGGATCTGGGTTCGATTCCAGCCTTGGGTCACTGTGTGTATGGAGTTTTCACACTCTCCCCATGTCTGCGTGGGTTTCCTCCGGGTGCTGTGGTTTCCTCCCACAGTCCAAAGATGTGCAGGTTAGGTTGATTGGCCATGCTAAATTACCCTGCGGCTAGCATTGGGTTATGGGGATAGGCCTGTGTGGGAATATTGTCAGTGTAGGCTTGACGGGTTGAGTAGTCTCCTGCTGCATTATAGGGATTCTTTTACATCACCATCGCTATTCTAATAGATGCTTGAACACTATCCAGGTCTCCTTCCTCATGGAAGGCATTGTGTCAGTGTTATGACCTGGTCTCGCCTCTGAAACAAAAGGTTCAATTTCCATTCCAAAGACTTGGGGTGGGATTTTCTGGTTGCATTCGTCCCAAAACCAAGCTCAACAGGTTTTTATATGATCGGCTGAATTTTCCATCTCGTGCGTTATGATTCTCCTGGTGGGCGAGACAGGAAGTTTTCGACCCAGTGATCACCGAATCTTGGCTGCATTTCACTACCAAGGGAAAACCGTCAGACATTTTGCTTTTTGGGTGGAACCCTGATATCACTGTCAAATGGAGGTTCACAACCCAACACTTGCCAGTGACTTTCCCCAACTTGGCCGACCGTTTGCCAGAGGGCAGGTACGAACAACATCCTTGGATGGCACAGTATTGCAACGCAGCAAGAGACTGCAGCTCATCTAAGAGAGAGAAGGTGTCTCCAAAGTGAGGCACCCTCTCAACTTTTCAAACTTTTAAATTTTATGAATGGCCTCAGCTATTGGGTTAGCAGAGTGCTATGAAGAGGGGATGGTAGGGAAGGTGCCACAGCTAAGTTTAGGCTCACAGGGAGAGTTTCAGTGCCTGCCTGAAGGGCTTCCTCCACCCCTCTGTCACCTCCCCCTCCTGCCCAAATCCCACCCCCTCCCCATTGGGATCTGTAGTCAAGGAGCCACCTCCAGTCAGATGGCCTGGTTGCTGATCCCTTGGGGTGAAAATGGCCAGGAGAGACCTGAATGCCAGCGAGACCAGGTTGATAGGAATATATTGGTAATCTAAAATCTAGTTGGAATAAGTTAGAAAGGAAAAGAGAGGGATGCTGAGGATGTTGAAGGAAAAGGGAGGGCGGGGGGTGGTAGTGGGGAGCAGGGAGGTTGTTTAATGTTACTAGTGCAAGCCCCTTGGCAGAATATATTTTTAAAGGGAGGTTGTGATCAAGGTTTCATCTTGCCTTTCCTCTTTCCTGCTACCTGTTTCTCATTCCTACTCTGACCTATTATTTTATGGCCTCCCACAGTGTTCTCCCAGGCTAAATGAAAACTCCAGGTATGATAGAGTAGATTTTTTTTACATTGCACAGCGAAATAGAAGATTGCGTGGGGAGACATCAGAGGATTTGGCAGAACCTGCATTTTAAACCTTATACATTTCTTGCTACATCATTAGGGGCTCACTCACAGTTTCCCAACACTTTCTGATATTTGGTTTCACCCCGAAATTGTAAAATCCCACCTGAGATCAACAGGTGTTTCCATGGGCCACCCATTGCCCACTCCGATTCCCATAGTGGGCAGGCCGATAAAATTTCAATCATTATTTTCCCCCTTCCTGTAGTCACTGTGATTATCTTCTTTATTTTAAACAGGGTGCATGCACTAGTTGCAATCTTCCAACCCCAATGCTTAAACCAATATCTAACAAGGATCGAAAAACTGGCCAAATCAGGCTTTCCTTTCCTTAATAACGATGGATGCCTCCCATCTGGACTGAGGGACTTGTCCATGCTTTTGCAAAGACAATCTACTCAATAGGATTTCATTCCAATGATCCTAAGATGCAAGATGATGGAAGCAGATGATGGGTGGCGTAGTGGCTAGCATGGCTGCCTCAAAGAAGCAGGGACCTGGGTTCAATTCTGGCCTCAGGTGACTGCGTGGAGGCACATTCTTCCCATGTCTGTGTGGGTTTGTTCCACAGTCCAAAGATGTGCAAGTCAGGAGGATTGGTGATGGTAAATTAGTATCCCAAAATGTGCAATTAGAATATTAGCAGGGTAAGTATGTGGGATTACAGGATTTGGTTTTGGGTGGAATACTCTGTACAGACTCGATGGGCCAAATGGCCTGCTTCTGCACTGTAGGAATTCGATGATTCTATATCACAGGCTAAAGCCTGGTTGAGCTTGTTGTTGATGCAGGCGCAATGGGCTGAATGGCCTCTTTCTGTAGTGTAGGGATTCTCTGATTTGATTCAGAAATTTTTTGGGTTCTATTTTGTTTGAAATTGGATTCAGTACTTTTTTGCAGGCTGCAATTTAGTTAGTCAAGGATCTGCCTTACTGGTAGTGAAATGGGACAGTATGTAGCTGATGGCCACATGGACAGCCTTTACTGTAGTTGTTTCTGTCATCTTAATGCCCGCCTTATCCCCCTGCCTCACAACCAAGTGAATTTTCCACGACTTGGAAACTGCGTTACAACAATCTTTGGAATAAGAATAAGATTCCACCCTAACACCCTCAAACACATTCCAAACACAGGCATTGTGAAGACTGACAGTCTCAAATTTCCCCCCACAGGCAACAATGAGTTCTGCTTCCGGGAGGTCTGCGATATATGAAACACTGCAATTTTGCTCGCACACTTTCACAGTAGATTATATATTAACTGACAGTTGCCACGGCAACTTGCCTTTCTCCATTTGTGTCTCTGAAGCTACAGCAACACACTTGGTTTATGACAGTGAGGAGAAAATTGCATCTGCATATCAACAACATTGTTTTACTTCAACAAATCGAATATCTGGAAAGTTAAATTCTTCCCATATTAAGCATCACAGCTGATGGCTTGGCTAAGAATTATTTCCTTGATCATTCTGATATTTGTTTATAGCACTTGACATTCAGAGATGAATTCGGAGCAATGCTTAAACACAGCGTGCCTGACATTTTAGCATCGGAATCAGAAGTGTTTCTTTCCAAAAGAACAATCGCTTCCTCTGGCTAATTACGCCATCATCTCCAGAATGCAATCCCACTTACAGCTATGAACCATGACTCCGAACCTATTTGACCTCTTTCACTATAGCGCAGCTAGAACATGTGATTAGTAAAGAATACTTTCTGTAATGAAACACTCGCCAGTGACCTGAGAAATACTGACAGAATATTAATGCTGTCGGAGCTCACAGTGCCAGCAGTACAATTATTTCAAAAGTAAACAAAGGTGTGGAAAAATCAGAATGACATCAGAGCACAAATGCAAGCATTTGGATGAAATTGCCTCGGCTGTGTTACAATCACATCTCCTCAAGCTATCTTTCCCTTGAACCATGGGTGTTTCAAATAACATTGCCAGCAAGAATTTGACTCTTTGCTATGTTCCCCTTCACGTCTCATTGAAGTCATGGCTATGTCTCAAACCTAATGATTAAGATCAGCAATGAATACTTGTGGCTTATTTGAAACTTGGTGATGTTTTTATCTCTGAGATCGTGGGTTGAATTTTTCCATCCTGCCCGCTGTGGGAATCAGAGTGGGCAGCACGGTAGCACCATGGATAGCACTGTTGCCTCACAGCTCCAGGGATCCAGGTCCGATTCCCAGCTTGGGTCATTGCCTGCGTGGATTTCCTCTGGGTGCTCTGGTTTCCTCCCAAGTCCAAAAGATGCGCTGGTTAGGTGCATTGGCCATTCTAAATTCTCCCTCAGTGTACCTGAATAGCTGCCAGGGTGTGGCAACTAGGAGATTTTCACACTAACTTCATTGCAGTGCTTAGAATTACAGATTGTCTAACTTGGTCATGTTTCCCCAGTTGATCATTATCACAGGGCGAATCCTAAATGATAATTTAAAGTTTCACCTTTTCTCTCTGATCTGTGCTTTAACTCCTCCTGAAACTATTTTTTTTGCCAGTTGAGATGCGTTATTCATTGATTAGTTTGTATGTTCTGACCCAATCAAGGACATGAACTTGGCCCAGCATGTTAAACTCAAACCACAACAAGACTACTTGTGACAATAATAAATAAACTTAAACAAACTTAAATAATAATAAATAAACTTAAACTATGTCACGGTCTGTTGACCTTGGGAGGGATTTTTCAGTTTCAGGGTGAGTGCAGCCTAAAAATCCCATCCAATATGTCACAATAAAAAGTGAAAATACTTACCAATAAAAACATTGGTTAAGTTTTAATTTATTTATTAGTCATTTATTAACATTTCAACGAAGTTGCTGTGAAAATCTCCTGGTTGCTACACTCCGGCACCTGTTCGGGTACACCGAGGAAGAATTTAGTATGACCAATGCACCTAACCAGCACATCTCTCGGACTGTGGGAGGAAATCAGACCATCCAGAGGAAACCCACACAGACACAGGGAGAATGTGCAGACTTCACACATCTGCACTAAATAAAGTTATGTGTGCTTGAAATAAACATGGGGATATCTTGTTGAAGTTGTACAAGACACTGGTAAGGCCACACTTGGGATACTGTGTACAGTTCTGGTCATCCTATTATAGGAAGGATATTATTAAACTAGAAAGAGTACAGAAAAGATTTACTAGGATGCTACCAGGACTTGATGGTTTGAGTTACAAGGAGGGGCTGGATAGACTGGGACTTTTTCTCTGTAGCGGAGGAGGCTGAGGGGTGATCTTATAGAGGTCTATAAAATAATGAGGGGCACAGATCAGCTAGATAGTCAATATCTTTTCCTAAAGATAGGGGAATCTAAAACTAGAGAGCATCGGTTTAAGGTGAGAGTGGGGAGATACAAAAGTGTCCAGAGGGACAATTTTTGTCACACAGCGGGTGATGAGTGCCTGGAACAAGCTGCCAAAGGTAGTAGTAGAAGCGGGTACACTTTTGTCTTTTAAAAACCATTTTAGATAGATATATGGGTAAGATGTATATCGACGGATATGGGCCAAATGCGGGCAATTGGGATTAGATTAGGGTTTTTTAAAAAAAGTGTGGCATGGACAAGCTGAGCCAAAGGGATTGTTTCCATGTTGTAAACCTCTATGACTCTAACATTCACATGTGTTCAGAACACATATGACCAACTAAATGAACACAGCATACAACTATAAACATACATAAAGTGTCTGTCATCATTCTGATGTTTTTCACCAGCTATAATTATTTCATATTTGGTCCAATATTATTTGAAGACTGTAAGAAAAATGAAAGCAAATAAAGGCAGGAAATAGATCTGACCAAGTGTTTAGGAACACTTTGTTAGAACCATGAAGAACAGATGACAATCAGGACAGATAAACAAACAGGCATTTATTTGGGGGAAAATAACTGTATTTTCCAAAACTGAGATAACTTACCAACCGACTCAAAAACAGCTTCTTCCCTGGTGCCATCAGACTTTGAATGGATTTATCATATTTTGAGTTGATTTTTCTCTCCATCCTTGCTATAACCCTATGACTACATTTTGCACCCTTTCTTTTCCTTCTCCCCCACGTACGGCACGTTTTGTCTGTATCTTGCACAAGAAACGATTCTTTTCCCTGTATCCCAATACAGGTGTCAGTAATTAAACAAATCAAATGCTTCTGAACTTCATGATTCCCAGACTCTAACTGCCGGACAGCATGTGGTCCCGCCCTCAATTTGCAGCACAACTTGTTACAATTGGCCCAATGGATCATGTGACCCCCCCAATAACTTGCCCCTTAAAGGGGCATGCTACCACGCACAAAGCTTCTATTTTCAGTGACACTAACTCTATTTCATTTATAGGATGTTGCTTGTTAGCTTTATGTAATGGATGTGCCACTCAAGAGCATTTTGTGACTAGTGCAGTAGACAGAGGGGAACCAGTGGATGTGGTGTTTTTTGATTTCCAGAAGGCGCTTGATAAGGTGCCTCACAAAAGGTTGCTGCAGAAGGTTAGGGTACACGGAGTTGGGGGTAAAGTGTTAGCGCGGATTGAGGACTGGCTATCTAACAGGAGGCAGAGATTTGGAATAAATGGGTGCTTTTCTGGTTGGCGGTTGGTGACTAGTGGCATGCTGCAGGGATTGGTGCTAGGGCTTCAACTGTTTAACATATGCATAGACGATCTGGAGGAGGGGGCTGATTGTCGGGTAACAAAATTTGCTGATGACACGAAGATGAGTGGAAAAGCAAGTTGCGTGGAGGACATGGAAAGTCTGCAGAGAGATCTGGATAGGCTGAGCGAGTGGGCGAGGACCTGGCAGATGGAGTATAACATTAGCAAACATGAAGTTATCCACTTTGGAAGAAACAATAGTAGGATGGAATATCACTTAAATGGTGAAAAGTTGCAGCATGCTACTGTGCAGAGGGACCTGGGGGTCCTTGTGCACGACTCGCAAAAACTCAGTCTGCAGGTGATCAAGAAGGCGAATGGAATGTTAGCCTTTATAGCAAGGGGGATGGAGTATAAAAGCAGGGAGGTCTTGCTGCAACTGTACAAGGCACTAGTGAGGCTGCAACTGGAGTATTGTGTGCAGTTTTGGTCCACTTATTTGCGAAAGGATATATTGGCCTTGGAGGGAGTGCAGAGAAGGTTCACCAGGCTGATACCAGAGATGAGGGGGTTAGCTTATGAGGAGAGATTAAATAGACTGGGTCTGTACACGTTGGAGTTTAGAAAGCTGTGGGGGATCTTATAGAGACTTACAAGATAATGAAAGGGCTAGATAGGGTAGGGATAGAGAGACTCTTTCCACTTAGAAAGGAAACCAGAACTAGAAGGCACAGCCTAAAAATAAGGGCGGGGGGGTGGGGACAGTTTAGGACAGAGTTGAGGAGGAACTTCTTCTCTCAGAGGGTGGTGAATCTCTGGAATTCTCTACCCATTAAAGTGGTGGAGGCTACCTTGTTGAATATGTTTAAGTCACGGGTAGATAGATTTCTGATAGATAAGAGAATTAAGGGTTATGGGGAGCAGGCGGGAAAGTGGAACTGATCCAGTCCAGATCAGCCATGATCTTACTGAATGGCGGGGCAGGCTCGAAGGGCTAGATGGCCTACTCCTGCTCCTAATTCTTATGTCCTTATATTCTTATTACTATATCTGATTATTTCCCAAACCAATTCATCCCAAAAGGAGAGTGTCATCATCCATGTTAATCAGGAATTCTGCTGGTATCCAGCAAACACGCACTTTGCACCTTTGATAGACCAGACATAGCATTCGGAATTTAAAATTGGCCTTTCATTCAGGATTTAGTGAGGAAATCTGCCTTCCACAAGGTGGCATACAGACTTCCTGAGTGATACAAGGCATAGGCAGATATACTTTTGTTTATCTTACAAGAAATTTGCATGTACCAATCCCAAGTGTACATTTGTACTGAAGTCACTGAAATCAAAATACAACTAATAATTCTGATTACTTCAAGAATATAATTAACAAGTTACAGCCACAATCAGCCTGCTTAATTATAATGATTAATGACTAATGAAACACGCCTACAGGGCTACATCATCCAAATATAGCGTCTGGTGTTACGGCTACCACCCTATGGCCACAAGAGTTCTCAACCCACTGTCCTTTTGTTTGTTCAGTCTGTATCGCTTCTCAAACTTTTGTCTAAGATCAAGCATCAGGTCAGCCTAAAATGGGGTGCAGTGCTTTATCTTGTCAGCTTGGATCTGGCTTGTCTCTCTTGTGGGAACCATGAATTGGATTCAATTGGAATTTGAATTGGTTTTTGGAGGATTTCAATCAGTTTGACCCCTTCTCTGAGCACTGGCCTTTTAATTTCAAAAGTGGCTTAAACATTTTTTAAAAACTTGTATTCAATTCACAAGAGAGCTCTGCTATATTCAATGATTTTAAGCCTTTCATGTGTTCTGATTCATATGAGGTCAGCTCTTTCTGCAACAAAACCTGTCCTTATAGATAGTGTGATAGAAAATTAGCTGATATAGTGATCCCACAAGTGAAAATCAACTCATAGGTTCTCTTTTTAAGGCTTGGAGAATGTTTAGCTGAGGTACTCAAGGCTAAGATTCTCATTATTGTCTTCAATATAAAGAGGTGGATTCTGGAAAAAATTGATGGGAGAATGATAACAGCCTCTGAAATGTGGGATTGTTCAGGATCCAGTCCAAAGATGTGTGGGTTCGGTGCATTGGCCTTGCTAAATTGCCCCTTAGTGTCCCAGGATGCATACGTTAGTGGGATTAGCGTTGTAAATATATAGGATTAAGAGGATAGGGCCTGGGTGGGATTGTTGTCGGTGCAGACTCGATGGGCCAAATGGCTTCCTTCTGCACTGTAGGGTTTCTAATCAGAATTACAAATGAGTGTATTAGAATCATCGAATCATAGGATCTCCACAGCGCAGAAGGCGGCTTTTTGGCCCATTGAGACTGCACCGACTCTCCAACAGAACACCCCACCCAGGTCTTATCCCCATATTTATACACACTTGCCCCTAAATTTGGAGCAATTTAGCATGGCTGCCTAACCCACACACCTTTGGACTGTAGGAGGAAACCAGACCACCCAGAGGAAACATACGCAGGCACGGGGAGAATATGCAAACTCCACACCGACAATCACCCAAGAAATCACAAAGATTGCCAATTACAGTTAGAGAGAGGGAGATACCCAAGTATGGACATTGGAAACAGAGGCCTGGCAGCCTTGTTCTATCAACAACTGAAGGAGAAATTAAGAGGAAAAACAGAAAGAAGAAGAAAAATCTGATGGGTGAACAATAGTTAGAGGTATATAGATGACGGGAGGTTTGAAGAAAGCTGGAGAAGCAAGATAACATCAATGGTCTCACTAAGGTTAGGGTGACAATGAAAGAATTAAAGGCCTTTTGGCTAAGATCAATTGTAATTTTGGTCTCCTGCGCTTGATTGGAGTTATGAGGTTACACTGAGGCTTCATTTGAAGCAATTTTTTTAAGTGGCATCTTGGCCTTTTGACTAAGATGCAAATGAGATGAAGCCTTGGTGAAGGTGGAATGCCTGCTCCAATCAGCTTAGATCATGTTGATCAAGCCCAAATGATCAAAGCCCCAATTCAAGCCCAAGACAGGAAGTGGTGAGCCTGTCTTGTCAGCTTGGATTGGGAATATCTCACTTGCTGAGACTCTGAAATGGGCTTTGTTTGGATTGAATTGGATATGAAAAAAAATTCTGAAAAAATCTCTCATTGCAATTTACAGGGAGAATAACTCGACTGAAACTTGTGGAGAAATTTCAGAAAAATACTAGTGCCATGCATCTATACATCAACTAAGTTTCCAATCAGATTAATGTACAAATTTAACGTTTATGCAAAAATGATTAAATAATTGTGGCTGTAGCCTGTTCAGTTTTTAGAATTATTGAGTCATAAAATCCCTACAGTGCAGAGCTGGCCATTAGGCCGATTGCGTCTGCACCGACTCTCTAACAGACTATCTTACCCAGGACCTCTTCCCTTTTGGATCTGCACACTTTGATATTAGTTTTATTTCATTACAAATCCAAGATTAGGAGTCAAAGACCAGTGTAGGATATCCATGGGGATGAAAAAAAATAAATTTAGATTTTAGTTAGAAGACAAGCTGAAGGAAGGGAGCCGATTTCACGGTTCTGAGGTCCCAGGAATGAAAACCAGAGGCTGTGCGATGAGGTTTGATGCAATCACAATGGGAAATTAGGGAGGCAGAGTGGCATGTTTATCTTAACTTAGAAGAAAAAGCTAGAGGAACATTAACCAAAATGGTGGCAATAAAATTGGGTAGCATAAAAGTGAGAGAGAGAGAGAAATAATGTCATTGAAAATATTACCTGGCAGGCCACAAAATGATGCTAAACACTGGGAGAGTCTTCAACATGAGAATTAAAATTAAAGTTTATTTATTAGTCACAAGTAAGATTTATGTTAACACTGCAATGAAGTTACTGTGAAATTCCCTTAGCTGCCACTGACTGATGCCTGTTCAGGTCAATGCACCTAACCAGCACATCTTTCGGAATGTGGGAGGAAACCGGAGCACCTGGAGAAAACCCAAGCAGACAATATGCAGACTCCAAACAGACAATGACCCAAGGTGAGAACTGAACCCAGGATGTGAAGCAGCAGTGCTAACAACTGTGCTACCGTGCCACTCTTATGGACTGATAAAACTAACAATTAAAAGGAAGATAAAATTTGGAGTGAAAACTTGGAGCCTTAAAGGGATGAACATCTGAAGAGTTTTACTATTGTAATGTCTTAGCATCTAGGCGTATGTGGAGAAAACGTGAAAAAAAAATCAATTCGCATGTTGAAGGTTATGTTACAACCTTCCACTTTTGTTTTTATGCAAGGGATTTATTTTTGCTTTTTCTGATCCATCACTCCATCATTACCCTCTCAAACTTTTCCAGACAGCTCCTAACAGGACCGGGTGGGTGAGCAGTTGAATGAACCATCTGTGGCTGTCTCCATGACAGCAATGTCAATGCAAATGTCAGGCAGTTTTGGAATCAAACTGAAGCCCCAGGGGTGTGAAATAAACCTCGTCAACCCTCTGCATCATCTGCTTCCCTGCATTTTAAGTACAGAAAATCGACAGCTTAAGTATTGCTGCGTGAATGAGTCTTACCTGAAATCTTCGGTAACAACAGTCTTCAATTGCAATGCTGGACATCAAAATTGGCTGGGCCTTTCTCACTGCCACTGCCACAAGTTATGCTGCTTGCTTCCTCATCAGACTTCAGGCCTGAGAGTTAAAACTGGTAGTATCCGATAGTATGAATGAACTAATGTTCTTCCTTTTTCTCTGAGTTGATATGGCCCCTTGCTATCTATTCAGTAATCAGTCAATTTACCTGATGAATTTTAATCAGGCCTATAGTGTTAATCGATTATTGTAGATAGTCCACAACTGCCCATTGGTTCTTTCAACACAGCAATAGAGATTTCAGATCGCATAAAGGGTCAATACATTAAACACTCAAGGGAATATTTTTCTAACAGCGCTGTATCCTAGCTTGCCTTTGGTTCATTTTAACTGAATCAATTGATGTAAAGGATGAAAGTACATTGAACGTCAATCTCTGCAGTTAAATGCTCCTCGATAAGAGACTGAGATGTGTAATTTAAAACAACACGCAAGTCGGCGAGCAGAAATGCCGCTGCAGTAACGTAACCGAAAAGATTAAATTCACTTTGTTTTTCATCCAGCGTGAGGCTTGCTGGGGTCAGTTTGTGATAGTTCACACCACACATGATCCAGGATTTTTTTTTACACAGCTCTCACTTACATTGAACGACAACGTAAAATCAGGAACGCACCCAATTTTTCAAGGTCCGTCACGGGGTTGCACTGTTGCAAGCAGTTCTATTGTCAGTAAAGTATATTGAGTGGAAGGGAGAGTCGATCGTCAGGAAGATTATAACTGAGACCTTGCGCCAAGGGTCTGAAAATAAGGGCCCATTGAATGGCATTGTTTTCTTTTCTCTAAATTTCATCCTCCCTTCCCCCCAGGTGATCTCAACTCTTTCTGGATTAAGAGCTTTCCAGCACTGCTTGGTCATCAGTAAACTACCAACATGGTTATTTTACACTCATAACCCCATACAATAGATGTCAGTGTGATGACCTTAATCAGGCCATTGAGATTAGCCTATTGGAATATGAACTCCCTGATTAAAGAGCAAATTGGTGGGCCAGAGAGTCTTTTCTTTGCATTTATCCAGGAGTGTCAGTTCTTCTGGCACTCCTAAAGTTAAACTGTTGACTGATAGCACTCTGTGTATTACTGTTGGAATTAAGGGATTTTGGTGAAGGGACTTCTGCTTCTAAAGATTTATTACAGCCAGCAAGCTGGTGAGAATGGGCATTTCAGCTGAACCCCATTTTGTCTTCATCCAACTGTCACAAACTTTACAATTCAATCAGAGATGAATGGCGGAAGCCAGGAGCCCGGCTAGTTCTTCCCTCCCTGATATTGGAGTGCGGAAGCCTAATATCTGCACTTACTGCCCCAAGGCCAGTGAATCACACACAATCTGAGATCACCTCCAGGGTTAACAGTGCTCCAATGTACACTTCTTTAATTAGCCAAGGCATCAGGCTGTTTACGATTAAATCTTGAACTTAGCTCAGGGTCTAAGAAGGAAGGAATCATGTGCATCACCATTCTGTTTCATTGGACAGCGATTTTGTAAAGATCCACAGATGGGGGGAGGCAATGCCTGGATATTATCGTGGACTTTTAATCCAGAAATTCAGCTAATGTTCCAGGTTTGAATCTCATCATGGCAGCTGGTGGAATTTGAATTCAATAAAAACATTTGGAATTAAGAATCTACAGTCACCATGAAATCATCATTGACTGTCGGAAAAACCCATCTGGCTCAATAATGACCCTTAAAGAAGGAAATCTGCCGTCCTAATTTTGTCTGGCCTACATGTGACTCCAGAGTCACAGCAATGTGATTGACTCCCAATGGCCCTGGGACAACTAGGGATGGGCAATAGAGGCGGCACAGTGACGCAAGTGTTGGCACTGATGCCTCACAGCGCCGGGGACCTGGGTTCAATTTCCTGCTTGGGTCACTGTCTGTGTGGAGTTTGCATGTTCTCCCTGTGTCTGCGTGGGCTTCCTTTGGGTGCTCTGGTTTCCTCTCACAGTCCATAGATGTGCGAGTTAGGTGGATTGCCATGCTAAATTGCCCCTTAATGTCAGGGGGTCCAGCTAGTGTAAATGCACGGGGTTATGGGGATAGGTTCTGGGTGGGATTGTGGTTGGTGCAGACTCAATGGGCCGAATGGCCTCCTTTTGCACTGTAGGAGTCTATGATTCTATAAAACGTTGGCCAGCCAGTGACACCCATGCCCCCTGAATGAATTTTAAAAAATTCTAACGAGGAGTTGAAGTAATTGAAGTATTAACAACAATGTTTGATTGGTGATGTTCTATCTTACTGTCATTCTCCATCTGGCAGCTTTAGTTGCTCTGATCTATCGTCACCATTTCATTAGCACAGCAGCAGCAGTATATCTCTGATGTTTTTTGCTCATTGAAATTGTCTCACTGTAGCCCTGCTTTGGTCATTGATTTCTTTTAGTGAATAGCAGGTATTAATTTAGGATTTCCACGTCTACTCTAGTCAAGTCTAAGTCAAGTTAATTCTCCTCACTGATGAAGAAGGAAATGTAGGCTTTACAATTTCTCCACCATTTACCTCCCATTTGAAAATTCCCAAAGACAACTATAAGTAATGAATACCAATAGATTGTTAAAGTTAATGTACTCAGATTGGGCGTCACATTAGGCACAGTGGTTAGCTCGGTTGTTCTCACAGCACCACGG
Source organism: Carcharhinus amblyrhynchos (assembly GCF_965287045.1). Classification (NCBI taxonomy): domain Eukaryota; kingdom Metazoa; phylum Chordata; class Chondrichthyes; order Carcharhiniformes; family Carcharhinidae; genus Carcharhinus; species Carcharhinus amblyrhynchos. The sequence goes on from NC_137352.1 coordinate 14,138,024, forward strand.
ACCCAGGTTCAATTCTGGCATTGGGTCAATGTCTATGTAGAGTTTGCACGTTCCCCCTGTGTCTGCGTCGGTTTCCTCCGGGTGCTCCAGTTTTCTCCCACACTCCAAAGATGTGTGGCCATTCTAAATTATTAGTTGGGTAAATATGTGGGATTACGGGGATTGGGTCTGGGTGGGATTGTTGTTGGTGCAGGTCTGATGGGCTGAATGGCTTCCTTCTGCTCTGTAGGGATTCTATGAAGTGAAGATCAACTCATTACTTGCGCCAAAGCAGCACCATTACCCTTGTTTATTCAGACTACAGATTTATCAACTTTGAGTCAACTACCGTTTGACCATACTTATTAAATATATCAAAGCCATTGAAAACAAAAAGAACACTTTGCAAATGCTGAACACCTGAAATATGTAGTCACAGCGGCTGGAGTTTTACTGCTGTGTCCGCCACGGGAATCAGAACGGCTGATGAGCAGAGCAAGGAAACGTCTGTTGATCTTTTATGGTTTCGGGATGAGCAAGGCCGTAAAATTCCGCCCATTTTGTTGCATTTGGAGCTTTGACTTAGATGGCCGGGGATAGGTCACTTCCCGGCTCAGCACATTCACCCCAGGAGTGAGTACCTGCAGAGGTGGGATTATCATCATTTGCGGGGGGAGGGGTGTGTTGGGCATGGTGCTAACTGGAGTTCAGCCCACACCATGCCTGGATTGAGAGCAGAGGCATTCACAGGAGCTGCTGGTGCTGTGATGAGCTGTTAAAAAGTCCTCCTTGGTGTTCTAGGACTTTGTCCTCATTCCAATAAAATTAATAAAAGAGCAAGCAGCTCTTCAAGCTTTACCCCTCACATGCCCACAACCTATCTGGGCCAACAATAAGTTGGCACAAAGATGTTGAGAGGCCAAGAGGGGTAGTTGGGTGCATAGATTGGCAAGAAGGCATTGGTAACACTTCTTTAAACTTTCTTTTCAAAAGGTTCACCTCTGAGAAGTCATGGAGCACAAGTTCTTGAGAAAACTGGCCTGACTTCATGAAAATTTTTAACAGCGAGGAGATGCTTAGCCCGCACAATGGAGTTGTTCAGATCAGGAGTGCAGAGAGCAATTTGCAACCTGCATCAACCCACACCCTTACCCCACACTGGTCGAAATTGGAGCGCCTGGAAATGCGTTCAGAAATCCTTGAACCAAGTCCCACCTGCCATTTTTATAGGTCCATTGGCCTTCCCGACTCTGTGAAAATCCAACTTAATAGATCTTCACCTACAATATTAAAGATTCGTTCCACTTATTCCACAGTTACAGACAGTAGACCATTCTACTTTAATGCAATGAACTCAGTTTAACTCTTCCCCAGTTACAAAATATTCTTATCACTTACTATACCTTAGGGGAGGTGGTGGCATCATTGTAAAGTCAGGAGAGTGGCAATAGAGGCTTACCCTATTGCTCTGCCATATGGGTTCTGGTAGGATTGCAATCCAGTTAATAAATTAAGAATATAAATAACCGTGACAATTGTCGTCGATTGCTGTAAAAAACCCATCTGATGCACTAATGCCTATTAGGGAAGGAAATCTGCCGTCCTTATCTGGTCTGGCCTACATGTGGCTCCTGACACAAAGCAATGTGGTTGATCCTTAATTGTCCACTGAAATGGCAAAGCATGTCGCTTAGTTCGAGGGTAATTAGGAATGAGCAACAAATGTTGGCCTTGTGAGTGGTGTACTCATCCCCAGAAATAAGTTTTTTCAAAGTACTGCATTGTTTAGAAATCTGTTACCCCAGAACACTGCAGTTGATCCAGGTGAAGTGGTGATACTGGGAGAATTTGAAGTCAAATGTTACATGATTGCTGCGAGTTGTACTGATCAGTTGAGTCACCTTCAAGAAACTCTTGCATTGATTTATTTCTTTTACATTTGTATTGTGATAAGTTTTCCATTAGATTATGGGTTGTCAAAAGTCAAAGAATGAAACCAAAATTCAAAAGCTTATTTATTTATGTCACAAGTAGGCTTACATTAACACTGCAATGAAGTGACTGTGAAAATCCTCTAATCGCCACACTCTGACACCTGTTTGGGTACACTGAGGGAGAATTTAGCATGGCCAATGCACTTAACCAGCATATCTTTCGGACTGTAGGAGGAAACCGGAGCACCGGAAGGAAACCCACGCAGACACGGGAAGAACATGCAAACTCCACACAGACGGTGACCCAAGCTGGGAATGAAACTCGTGTCCCTGGATCTGTCAGGCAGCTGTGCTAACCACTGTGTCACCATGCTGCCCCTAGTGCCACCATGGGGAGGACCAACAAAACCTCATCTGCTGTCCTCCTGCCTCCCCATCATCACTACTAACAATGAACCTTTACTATAATCCCTCAGGTCATCTACAATATAAATGTAAACTTTGTATTTCCTAAGTTTCTGTTCTTATGACCTTTGCAATTGAAATTCCAACCTGGCATCATTGAACGGATAGGTTTATAATATATTTGATTTGATTGGATTTAATTTATTATTGTCACACATATTGGGATACAATAAAAAGTATTGTTTCTTGTGCACGATACAGGAAAAAACTTACTGTTCATAAAGTACATAGGGGAGAAGGAAAGGATGAAGTGTAGAATATGGTGTTGCAGTTATAGTTGGGGTGAATAGAAAGATCAAATTAATACATGATAGGGCCATTCAAAAATCTGATGACAGCAGGGAAGAAGCTGTTCTTGAATCTGTTGGTATATGTTTTCAGACTTTTGTATCTGTTTCCCAATGGAAGAAGGTGCAAGAGAGTATATCTATAGTTCGTGAAGTCCTTAAGTATGCTGGCTGCTTTCCCGAGGCAGTGGGAAGTATAGACGGAATCAATGGATGGGAGGCTGGTTTGCTGGACTGGGCTTCATTCACAATTCTTTGTAGTCTTCTTGATCAGAGCAGGAGCCATATCAAGCTGTGATACATCTGGAAAGAATGCTTTCTATGGTGCATCTGTAAAAATTAGTAAGAGAAATAGTGGACATGTCAAATTCCCTTAGCCTTCTGAAGGAGTAGAAGCATTAGTGAGCTTTCTTAACTACAGCATTGGCATCGACGGTCCAGGACAGATAGTTCGTGATCTGAACCCCAAGAAACTTGAAGCTCTTGACCATCTCCACTTCATCCCTGTTGATGTAGTCAGGGTCATGTCCTCCACTATGCTTCCTGAAGTCGATGACTATCTCCTTCGTTTTAATGATGTTTAGGGAGATATTATTGTTGTTACACCATTACACTTGATTCTCTATCCCTTTCCTGTACTCTGTATATTTAACTGTCCCCAAGAACCAATCTAGACCATCCTTAATGCCAAACTTAATTGGTAACCTAATTTGTGCTTGGTGAAATCTGCAGTCTGCAGGCCATGTTTTTGATTCATGTTCTTAAAATGTCCCCCACATATAATATTGGTTTTATTATTATCCATCATTATTTAATTTTGTACTGGGATTCCATGTTATTTTGTTCTTATACTTAGCTGCAAAAGGGAGTTGCTTTGCACATGAATAGTACCTGCAATTTCAGAGTTCATATCTCATCCACTGTATTGAAAATTGAAATGTTCTGAATGGATCAAACAACTACTTCAGGTGGCTATCCATTCTCACCACATTCAGGAAGCCCGGGCAAAGTGAAACAACTTGACTTTCATTTCGCACTGGCACATCCTTTTGGTGAACAGGCAAGTCTCTCTCTTTAATAGTTGTTTCCTTACTTGGGGCTAGTGTCTGGCTTTTGTTGTGGCTGGAGGGAGAGTCTTATTAGTTTACAATAAGGTTGCAGTGTTGTTATCAGTTGTCCCACAGCACTTTTCCAAAGAGGTTTGCAGTCCTATGCTTGTTAAGTGCTGTTAGCCATTCATTTGTTGGTATATTTAATGGATTATCTTTCCCAAACACTCTGACCTTTTGCCTTAGGAAAATCCCTTGGAAAAGCAACCAAACCAAAAATGAGAGGAAAACACTGATGTGTTGGCCTTTGCTCAGATCAATACAACATTGTTCTATCTGTTGCCTTAGTTGAACAACTGGCCCCACTACATCTCTGTATTAAAGAACTGAAGATAAAGCAAAATACAATAGAAAACCCAGTGACCCTTGTTACTGCAAACACTCCTTTAATTTTATGCAGTAATAAGGGCTGGAATTTCCTAGCCGTTCACGCCTCACTGCCGTTGCAAGTATGGAATATTTGGCACTCAGCCAAACCTCTGTTCACTGCAGCAGTAAAAAGTCTGACAACACTGCAGCAGGACCAGAGAATCTGGAAAATTACAGCCAATAAGCTCATTGTGAGACAGTGATCAGTTCAATGAACTATTTGTTTAAAGTTTATTTATTAGTGTCACAAGTAGGCTTACATTAACACTGCAATGAAGTTACTATGAAAATCCCCTAGTCACCACACTCTGGCACCTGCTCGGGTCAATGCATCTAACCAGCATGCCTTTTGGACTGTGGGAGGAAACTAGAGCATCCGGAGGAAACTCACGCAGACACTGGGGAAATGTGCAAACTCCACACAGACAGTCACCCGAGCTAGAATTGAACCTGGGTCCCTGGCAATGTGAGGCAAAAGGGTTAACCACTGTGCCATCCTGAAAAAAGTGAAGAAAGAGCTCTTAATTCACAGCCACTATTTAATTGCATTACTTAGCAGGATTAACAGATATCGTTTTCTCTTTATAAATTGAAAGTGTTTTGAGCTTCATCAAGATGAAAGATATTAATGCTGAGAAACGCTTTCTTTTATGAATCAGTAGCATTAAGCACTTTCAATTCAGCTAATACTTTGTTCAACGACAGCTTGCACACATATAGTGCCTTTATTCTAGTGAATATATTATTATTGTTGAACTCTGAGCTGCTGTTTACAGTTAGCCAGAGTCACTAGAAACTGGCTAAATGCATTTCAGTTCAATCATTAAGTTAACAAGGAGGAGAACTTACTCTTAGTCTTCAAAGGACGTCTACCCAGCAAGGGGTTTGGTTCTTTCAGCACTAAATAACATCTAGACTAGCTTCTGACTACTTGGGAAGGCAGTTTGGGTCAGGACATTTTGCAGCGTAGTTGTTTAAAATGTTCTGTTCAGCCCCATCTTTGCTCTGGTGAGAACGGGGCAGAATCAAGTTGGGCCCATTAATCCCTGAAGAAAATTGTAGGCAACTACTGGGGCCAGCAAAGTGAGTGCTGTGGTGGGGTCTGCCATGGCTCTCTGGCACTTTGCTCCAGTAATTTTAGGCCCTCTAGCCCTCACACTATCGTAACTCTCCAGCCACACCCATTATATCCCCATGTCGTCTGCAAAGCCATTCACCCTTGATCCACTATAGGCATACCTCAAGAGCCATGTAGAGATGGAAAAACTAAACTGCTAATGATCTAAAATATCTCACACACACTTGAGATGAAAAAATCTTCTATTCAGGAACCCTATTCAAAGTTTTTAAATCCCAAGTTGTTATTTACTTATAAAACAAGCACATTTCTATTTGGACACCACAAGAGAGACAGTTAGGCCATTGAAAGCATTGTTAAATTGCTAATTAAATTATAGACTCAGAAGCGCAGTTGAGATGACGGTAGCTTTTGAAACAGAGCTAAGCATACATAGCATACTATAACACCAAGGGCAATGAAAGCACTTATAGAAACTGCACAACAAGTTGGTATTTTTAACCTATAGAAGATGCCCTGTCAATCAAAGCAGGCTGTGTTATTTTTAAAGGAGAGGCTTGTGGATCGCAAAGGTACAAACAAACAAGTGCTTTATTAGAAAGCTGTTTACTCGATACGATTTTAGAATAGACAGCTGATTTGCCTGCGCAAATGGTTGATGATATCATCAATATGTCTTGTAATCACACTTAAAGTGATCTTGTTCAAACTAGGAACAAACATGAATACACAACACTTTCCTTCCCCTTTACATTAGAGATTCCTGCAGTGAAACACAACACAGTATTAACAATCAAAATTTACAATATGAACAACTGATAAACACAACAATCAGTAAGTCAGATGTTTTGGAGGACACCAATTTCTATCTGATAGCCAATGAACATTAGTCATCTGCTTTGAAATGTCGGCTGTAACCTCGTGTTTTTGGTTTAGTTTCGACGTTGTCCATGGTTATCCCAACCTGAGTCAATGTAGGATTTGGAGGTTTACTCCGTGTTGAAGTGCCCACAGCTGAGGTTCTTTCTTTCCCAGTTGTTTCTAAGGCATGTCCATCTTTTCATTTGACAATTGTTAAATCTTAGAAACCCTACAGTATGGAAGGAGGCCATTCAGCCCATTTACCCTGTACCAACCACAATCTCACCCAGGTCCTATTCCCGTAAGCCCACATGTTTACCTTGTTAATCCACATGACACTAGGTCAATTCAGCATGGCCAATCAACCTAACCCACACATCTTTGGGCTGTGGGAGGAAACCGAAGCACCCGAAGGAAACCCACGCAAACACAAGGAGAAAGAACAAACTCCACACAGACAGTGACCTGAGGCTGGAATTGAAGCTGGGTTCCTGACACTGAGAGGCAGCAGTGCCAATCACTGTGCCACCGTGCCAATCATTGTGCCACCACGCCGCAACACAATCAGATCAATTCTGGAGAGATTCGAACCCATGTTCCTGCAGAGATTGAAGCTTTAATTCAGCGCCTTCGACCTCTTGGCCAAGCTACCACACTCTGGGTGCTAAAAGATGGTCTGCATGTCTTCTCCACACTACCTCATCTTGAGTTTGTACGTTGTAGGAGACCAGTTTTCTCTGTGCGAAGACAATGGCAGCTATCCACTTCTCACTGGAGGTATAGTTCCTTGTGGATACTTCCTGACCTTTCTGAAAAACACAGCTTTTAGCCCTGTTCTCACTCAGCAAAACCTGACCTTGCCATTTCCTCTCAATAACTTCTCTTGTCTTTGACAGCTTCAGCAAGTCAAACACTGTGCGTCACTAACATTTGGTGAACATTTGGTTGTCGAATGTGTTGTATTCCTGTGTATCATCAGAAGTTGGCTTAGTCATTTAGACAATGATCCTTGCTCATAAGTTGTCTTCAATGAATGCTTCACTCTCCGAACAAACCATTCTGCCAGCCCATTTGTGGCGGGATGATAAGGAACAGATCGGATGTGTTGAATTCCGTTCTCCTTTAGATAATTTGTGAATTCTTGCAAAATGAACGGTGATTCCCAAGTTGTTTAGGGTGACCGAATCTTCGAAAAATCTCACCCAGTCTTTCTATTGTTCTCTCTGATGACATAGCTGGAATTTTGCTGCTTCACCCACCCCTGAATTGGGCTGGGCGAGGCTTGCAGAATGGTATTCTCTGTTGGCCTTGGATAGGATCTTACAAGTCTCGGGCAGGTGAGGCAGTAAATTCCTGGCAGTAGTCTTCATAATAGTGATTTAAGACCATTTTGAGTGCACGTCGACCACAATGAAAAACATTCAGCCTTGCGAATGGTCTGACATAATCTATATGAACTCTTTGCCATGGCCCTTCTAGCCATTTCTGCGATTGTAATGGTGCTAGTGGTGGGAGGTTTCGGACTTTTGCAGAAGCCGAACACATACCCGCCTTCTCCTTGATTTTGCTATTGAGCCCTGGCCACCAAAAATAGCTTCTGACTGCCTTCTTCATCCTTATGATACCACAGTGAGTTTTGCATAATTGGTTTAGAACACATTTCCAAAATAATGGTGGAAAGATAATTCCCATTACGAAAGGACACAACCAACTTTTTAAAGTTTATTCATTAGTCACAAATAAGGCTTACATGAACACTGCAATGAAGTTACTGTGAAAATCCACTAGTTGTTACACTCCGGCGCCTGTTCGGGTACACTGAGAGAGAATTTAGTATGGCTAACCAAGATGTCTTTCAGACTGATGGAGGAAACCGGAGCACTCAGAAGAAACCCACGCAGATACGGGAAGAACGTGCAGATAGTGACGCAAACCAGGAATCCAATCTGGATCCCTGGCTCTGTGAGGCAGCAGTGCTAAGCACTGTGCCACCTTGTCACCATTGTGCCACCGTTCTGCCCCATGCATTGTGCTGATAGTTTGACACATGTCTTCAACTCTGGGTTTGTTCCCATATTCTTGTCATGAAGTACCATGTCCATAGCCTCTGACAATAGTGGATAATTATATCCACTTCTCAATTTGTCCTGCGGTTACAGGAATTTTATCTACTCCTTTGAAATCGAAAATATTACTACTTGAACTATTTATTGACAGCTCATTAGGTAAAGGTAATCTGCAGAGTCCATCATGGAGATTTGATTGATGGTATTTTATCTTGTGTGTATGTGCTGACAACAGCAATCTCTGCATCCAGCTCGCTGCCATAGACACATTACCGGTCTGTGGCCCAAGTATCAATGTCAGTTATCAATGGTTCATTAGTGAAGTAAATTTCCTTCCATATCAGTACTGGTAAAAACATTTGATTCCAAAAGTGATGCCTAGATCCTCTTTCTCTATCTGTGCTTACTTCATTTCTACTTTCTCATGCATCATAATACAAATGCATTTGGTTCCTTCGATGTCTGCTTCTGATACTTCACACCCCTCCCTCATCATGTTGGCATAGCGATGTTTCAATCCTCTTAATCCTTTCTGGATGTTGGCAGCATGTATCAATGAGAATATATATTTTATTTAGAATATATAAAAAGTAATTGTCTTTGGAAAGTTGGAAATTGCTGCTTAAGTTCAAGCTCTCGCATTGTCAGAGCTGGTGACATTGATCTGCACCTTCATTGAGAAGTGTAAATATGGAGTCACAGTCCAATCTAAGCCCAGCCAGATGACCCCTGAAATGATCCATTAGGACAGAGACTTAGCTCCTGTTGAAAGACAATAATCTGAAACATCAGCTTTGCTTCTCTCTCCAGAGATGTTGCCGGGTCTGCTGAGTATCTCCAGCATTTCCTGCTTTAAATTCAGAGCCTGAAACAGCTGGAATATGGTCATTTTTCCACTTGATTTTTATTCATTCATGGGACACGGGCATCGTTGGCTGAACCAACATTTCTTGCCCATCCCTGGTTGCCCGAGGGCAGTTGAGAGTCAACCACATTGCTGTGGATCTGATCATCCCTCCATTGCAAACATGGGGGCATTTCATAAGAACATAAGAACTAGGAGCAGGAGTAGGCCATCTGGCCCCTGCTCCACCATTCAATAAGATCATGGCTGATCTTTTCGTGGACTCAACACCACCTATCCACCCGCTCACCATGGTCCTTAATTCCTTTATTATTCAAAAATTTATCTATCCTTGCCTTAAAAACATTCAATGCGGTAGCCTCAACTGCTTCACTGGGCAGGGAATTCCACAGATTCACAACTCTTTGTGTGGAGAAGTTCCTCTTCCACTCAGTCCTAATTCTGCTTCCCCTTATTTTGAGACTATGTCCCTTAGTTCTAGTTTCACCTGCCAGCGGAAACAACTTCCCTGCTTCTATTTTATCTATTCCTTTCATAATCTTATATGTTTCTACAAGATCTCCCCTCATTCTTCTGAATTCCAATGAGTATAGCCCCAGTCTACTCAGTCTCTCCTCACAAGCCAACCCTTTCGACTCCGGAATCAACCTAGTGAGTCCGGAGTTGAGCAGAAAGCGGAAAGACAGAAGGTGGAGCTTCCTGCGGTGTTATTTTAAAATCTCCTGATTACACTAACCACTGTGTTTTTTAAAAATTTGATTTGATTTATTATTGTCACATATATTAATATACAGTGAAAGGTATTGTTTCTTGTATGCTATACAGATAAAGTGTACCATACATAGAGAGGGAAAGGAGAGGGTGCAGAATATAGTGTTACAGTCATAGTCAGGGAAACAACATTGTTATTAATATGGTCTGTAATAAATATTATAATGGGTTGAATGTTTACATGTTCTCCATATGTTTGTAGGGGTTTTCTCCAGTTGCTCCAGTTTCTTCCCACAGTCCAAAGATGTGCAGCTGAGATGGATCAGCCATGCTAAATTGCCCGTTCGAATCCAAAGAGAGGTTAGGTGGATTAACCATGTTAAAAGCGTGGGGTTACAGAAATGGACTGGGGAGGTGGATAAGATACTCTTTCAGAGAGTTGGTGCAGGCTCTTGATGGGCTGAATGGTCTCCTTCTGTACTGTAGGGATTCCAATCAATGGTTCCCTGAGTATGTTATGAGTCAATAGCACAACAGGCTAATTGCTCACTTACCATATTGTAAAGAGAGAATCCTTTGGTGACACATTATTGCTACGGGGAGTTCTTTAGAACTTTGTAGACGGCATGGTGGCACAGTGATTAGCACAACTGCCTCACAGTGCCAGGGACCCAGCTTTGATTCCCAGCTTAGGTCACTGTCTGTGTGGAGTTTGCACATTCTCCCCATGTCTGTGTGGGTTTCATTCAGTTGCTCTGGTTTCCTCCCACATTCTGAAAGACGTGCTCATTCAGAGCATTGATCTGAACTGGCGCCGGCGTGTGGCGACAAGGGGAATTTCACAGTAACTTCATTGCAGTGTTAATGTAAGCCTTACATGTGACAAATAAATTAACTTTAAACTTGCACGCACGTGGCTCAAGATTTTCTCTTTTATATGTTTGGCTTACATTCTGCACAAAATAAATGAGTCAAAAATATTCATCTGTTTTCCAAATCCCTCAGAACAAATGTATGGCTGGAATGGAATTTAAGAAATATTTTACCATTAAAATGGAATAGCTTGCCTCTTGACCTTGAAGTGCAAGGTATGTTGTGACTTTTCATTTCATAATTATGCCCTGGATTTAATTCACACTGCCTTAGACAGCACTAAAAGCTTAGCCTTTGCTCAGACAACAGCAATGAATCAAAGCTTCTTATTTACATCAAATAAATAAATTTATTAAGTGCGTCGGCTGTGCTAAATTCTCCCTCAATGTACCCAAACAGGCATCGAAGTGTGGCAACTAGGGGATTTTCACATTAACTTCATTACAGTTTTAATGTAAGCCTACTTGTGACACTAATAAGTAAACATTAAACTTTAAACAGTTCACACTGCTCCACTCACATCTTCTCCCAGCTTTCCTTAGCTTAAATTGATTTGTGATTTCTAAATTTTGCATAGAACCTTCCACTTTAGCAGAATTTCAGACCTGGCATCCATTTTATTATAGTTGTTTTGATCAAACTTGGTACAAACAGCTTAGAAGTATATAACAAACTAATGTTACAATGGGTGGCACACTGGCACAGTGGTTAACACTGCTGCCTCACAATGCCAGGGACCCGGGTTCAGTTCTGGGCTCAGGTAAGTGACTGTGTGGAGTTTGTATGTTTTCCCTGTGTCGACGTGGATTTCCTCAGGGTGTCCTGGTTTCCTCCCACAGTCCAAAGATGTGCAGGTAAGGCTGATTGGCCCTGCTAAATTGCCCCTTCGTTTCAGGGAGGTTGGCAGGGTAAGTATGTGGGGGTTAGGGGGATAGGGCCTGGGTGGGGTTGTTGTTGGTGCAGACTTGATGGACTCAATGGCCTCTCTCCGCGCTGTGAGGACTCGATGAAACAACAAAAAAACTAACAACTAAAGCAATACTGCACTTGATAATTCAGTTTTTCTCTATTTTTACAATAAAGTACCTTAACTTCATCATGTTGTGGTGTTTCCTGCGTTATTTTATCACAGGTACAAAAGGTTATCCAACAGAAGTAGTAATAAGAAGGCACACTTTTGTAAAATGCACATACATAGCCACTATGCATAGTTATGAGAAAGGTGCAACTGAAGAATGCTGGAATTTCAGCTTGAGCCAGTCACATAGTTGAAACACTTAATTATAATGAAGCTTCCAAAATGATTTCTATGGTTTTGTGACTGGAATTTCTTCACTGACATTTCCTTTGTTTCGTTTTGTACTATTCTTTTATGCCATCGCTCCCGTCCTACCTGCCAACATGCTGCCCCTCCAATTGAGTGGGAAGGGAATTTCGCCATCAAAGTTACTCAACGATCAATGCAGGGGAAATGCACTTTGAAGGGGTGGGTTAGAACCCTGCCAATCTCTCCTACCCAAGACAAAGGCTCTCCGCTAGCACAATGCTTTTTATCCAGTCACTCTCCTGTGAAGTGCTGCCAATCAACAACAGAGGGTAGCCAAGTTCAGCTAACAATGAAACCTGGGATTTGAACATCAATACGAACACAATGCTCCATGCAACAACTAATGGGTTGTTTCCTGTCAGATTTGATTACAGGCAAATATTCCTGGTTTCTCCGACATCACACAGAGACAGGTTGGTGCACCTAAATAGACATGCAAGTTATCTATATTTTTCATTCACAGGATGTGGCTGCCAGCAGCAGGGCAAGCATTTCTAGTCCATCCCTAATTACCCTGGAGGCAGCGACTGTCTCAAGCCTCTGTTGTCCTCATGGTGAAAACGCTCTTGCGGTGCTCTTAAGGAGTCCCAGGATTTCGATCCAGCAACAGCAAAGAAACAGCAATATATTTCCAGATAATGATGATGTGGGAGTTTGCACATAAACCTGTAGATGGTGCCACTTACGTCCCTACTCATTGGTGACCTGTGCCTCTTGCTCCGAAAGGACTCAATTCTAAATCCTCTCTTCCATCACTTGCAAATCCTGAAATAGCCTCATTGCATTCGATCAGAGAATCTCTACAGTGCAGAAGGAGGCCATTCAGCCCATCGAAACTGCACCAACTCTCTGACCAAGTATCTTACCCAGGCCCTCTCCCCCCACCCTATCCCCAGATCATTAACATCCTTCAGTATTCCATTTCAGACCAGGTTCTGTGGATTCTGGCTTGCCGTGCCCCTCCTTCCTGAGTGCCACCATCAAGGCTAGATCCTCCATGTGTCTCTGCTCTGCTCACATTCCCTTAGTATCACACCTTTAAAATCTGCAGGCCATGACTTTGCTCTATCTGTCTTCCCCCTTCCACTGCTGCTCCATAAGGATTAAAGGGGCTATCAGATTGAAAGGAACATAGTAAATCGCATTCTTAAACATCACTAAATCCTCTTCAGTATTCTAACTGTGCTTGCCAATCCTGTCCCTTAAGTCCAGAGCTGTCAATAGCACCTGAAATTGGAGTGAGATTTATGAGCCTCAGGTGTGAGGCCAATTGCAAGAACATTTCAACACCAGGAGGTGTGCTTATTCTTAAGAATGACATGCATCAAAATAAGCGAGAAACTACATTACTTCCCATGCTGCTTTCTGTAAGAATCCATTCTTCCAGGTCCTCTGCCTCAGCTGTTCTGACCATGTCGGTTTCTATTTCACTACTTCCCTTTCCCTCAACCAAGCTCTCCCTTCCACTGTAGGTGACAGGGTGTTGACTGTCCTTGTTCCATTTCACACACTTCTGCTCTCATCCCCTTCCCTTCCATCCCAGAATTGTGATCCCCTGTTGCCACTTGCCACCCTAAACTAATGACTCACCTTCTGTTATTACTGCCACCTTGAGCATGATGCCACCACCAAACATATCTTGTGTAGCTCTGTGGAACAGTGCCTCATTTTTCAGTTCTGTAGAAGGGCTATATGGACCTGAAACATTAACTCTGTTTCTCCCTCCACAGATGCTGGGTCTATCCAGCATTTCCTGTTTTTATCCTTCTTTTCCCCTTTCAGCATTCCAGAGGGACCATTTTTTCTGTGAAACCTCGTCCACTGAAGGATCACCTTAATAACACCTTTCCTTCTCATGCAGGTACAAGAGTGCAATGCCTTTGTGGTATCTCAAAATTAATGGTAAGACTCATGAAGAAGCAGAATTGCTACACATGCTATTAAAATATAGATTCCTTTATTCTCCCCCCCAATACCTTCCTAGATACTGGACTGAAGAGTCAACTTGAACCGCATGTTCAATTCCTGGAGGCGGGATTGAACCCATCACCTTCAAAATCAGCAGAGAGGGTTTGGACATTATATAAGCCCTTCACAGTAGCAGAATGAGCACAAAACCATCTCACTTGTCAGGAAATTACATCCCTTAGAGGCTAAATGTTGGAATACAACAAGATCTGGTCAATATCCAGGCTTGGGATTGTGGCAAGTGGCAAGTAACATTCGCACCATACAAATGCCAGGCAATGGCCATCAGCAATAAGAGACAGCCTAATCACCACCCCCTTGACATTCAATGATGTTGCCACTGAATTCCCCCACTGTCAACATCCTTGCAGTTACCATTGACCAGAAACTCAACTGGATTGGCCACATAAACACAATGGCTACAAGAGCAGGTGAAAGACTAAGAATACTGAGGTGAGTAATTTGCCTCCTGACTCCTCATGGCCTTTCCACAAGGCACACATCAGGAGTGTGATGGAATACTCCCCCATTGCCTGGAAGGGTGCAGCACCAACAACACTCAAGAAGCTTGACACCATCCAGGACAAAGCAGCCCGCTTGTTTGGCACCACATCCACATCCATTCCCTCCACCACCAACACTCAGTAGCAGCAGTGTGTACTATCTACAAGATGCACTGCGGCAATTCACCAAAGATCCTTAGACAGTACCTTTCAAACCCATCATCACTTCCATCTAGAAGGACACGGGCAGCAGTTACATGGGAGCACCACAAACTGCAAGTTCCCCTCCAAGCCACTCACCATCCTGGCTTGGAAATATATCACCTTTCCATTGCAGTTGCTGGGTCAAAATCCTGGAATTTCCTCCCAAAAGGCATTGTGGATCAACCCACAGTACATGGATTGCAGCAATTCAAGAAGGCAGTTCACCACCATCTTCTGAAGCGCAATTCGGGATGGGCAATAAATGCTGGCGATTCCCATGTCCCACGAATGAATGAACGGTGTCTCTAAGATTACATTCAAAGACTTAGGAACATAGGAATTAGGAGCAGAAATAGACAATTTAGCCCTTTGTGCCTGCTCCGCCATTCAATAAGATCATGGCTAATCTCTCCCTGGTCTCAAATCCACCTCCCTACTTGTTCCCCATGTTCCTTCAACCCATTTTTTTTAATTCAAACTATATCTATCTCCTTCTTGAAGCCATTCAATGATTCAGACTCCACCTCACTTTGGGACAGCAAGTTCCACAAATTCATCACCCTCTACGAGAAGTAGTTCCTCCGCATAACCCCAATTAGATTTGCTAATTTGATTTGATTTGATCTATAACTGTCACGTGCATTATTAAACAGGTGAGAAGTATTGTTTTCTGCACGCTATTCGGACAAAGCATACCATACATAGAAAAGGAAAGAAGAGGAGGCTGAGGGTAGTGTAATTGTTAGAGAGTTTAAAAGGGTTAGAATACAGTTTTAAAAACACAGAATGAGAATAAAAGATAGAATGCGTTGGGCACCACTTGCAAGAAGGCGCCACACTCCGGCACCATCTTGGAATCACCCATTTCACATTAAAAGTGAAGGCATTTTATAAACTAGTCAAGACATTTATAAGAAAAACCATTACACTTCTATTAATGAAGCTTAAAATCAGAATCTTGCTGATCTATGCCTTGCAGAACAGATATTTTTTGTCCGTATAAAACACTCCTTTGCAGTGAATAATTGGAAGCTGTAACCCAGAGCTCTTTCTTTTGCCATAAATGTCATCAGGCTGTTTCCTCACAAAAACAAAATGTGCATGAAAATATCAGGAAGCAAAAAATATTCTTTGTTGGCATATAAATGACATTTTATTACTTTTGTGCAGGTGATAATCATTACCAGGAGCCCATGAGGAGCAAGGCATGATCTACTGAAAGGGCCATTTCCAATTTTTAACAGGCAGTGCAAAGATTCAGTTGATCAAGGACCATTTATTTGAGCGTGTGCTTGAATGCCTTTGGAGTCAGTTCTTTCAGTGATTCCGTTTTTACGAGGTAATTGGGATTGCCAAGTGCACCATTTTCATCAATTGTTGTCTTGAGCTAAACAAATCACTGACTACGTGCCTCCTTTGAAGTCCCATAGCAATTGTAATGTTAACTGATTGAGCAAAGAGTTACTTTACAATGCAGCACCAACTATTACTGCAGATCACAGCCCAAGGATATTTTTTCCCCTGTAATACACTTGCTATTTGCTGAATGATTGGTTTCAGAAACAGTTTAGGACCCAATTTGCATTCAAATCCAAACAGTTGCAAATGGAGAGGGAAGAATTCAGGTGTACACAAGTACTTTCACATGTAGCTCAGTTGCACTTAGCAAATAAATGGATAGTTTGATGATGATGCTACAGTTAGCTACAATATCCTTATCCAGGACAAGGAAAGAAGATAGCTCTCCCATGGCTTCTGCACCCAGTAGTATTTGGTGAACACTGTTGAAAAGAGGGAATGTGACCATTAACCGAGGAAAGATTTGAACTTTGTTGAACCTGCCAAGAAATATTCTCCGTCAAAGATAATTCATAAAGCAAGTGAGTTGATAGAGATGCCAGAAGTTTTGGAGATGTGTAATGAGATAGAAACATCTTCACCAACATCATTTTATTTATAATTCCAACACCAGTACAGAGTGCTATCAGCCAGCAGTCTACCTTCAGGAGCACCAGAGGAACTGACACTCCCAGTTAAATACAAGAGAAAGACTGATTGGCCCATCAATCGAGTACTTAATCAGGGACATCTTTTGGTGTCCAACCAAATAAACAAAATCAAACTAACTTAAGGACAACTCAAAAGGGCAGCTCTCTAAAAGGAGGGAACCATCTAAACAAAAGACAAAGCAAAAAGAAAACTGAAAACATCAAATTAAAATGTGACTAAGGGGATCAATCATACGCCCCAGTCCCTGCGGTGCCCAACGAGCACGAAAGGCATCAACTTGGACACACCGCATGCTACTCCTTAATCAGTGAGTTCATATTCCAATAGGCCAACCTCAATGGCCTGATTGAAGTTATTACAAAGTGCTCCAATTTTCCGTGGTTTAATTCATTTCAAAATCTATATCTAAAGAGCAGAAGGAAAGACAAAATTGGAAGAGGATATTTAGCCTTTCTAAATTGCATTCTTCCATTGACAACATAGGCTCACGCAATCCACCCTGGTTAATATACAGAAATAAAGTTTTTCATAAATAGATTCTCAAAGGCCAAACAAACAAGGCTGGTTCATCTGGCCATAAGGATCTTCAGTTGCCATCAATAAAATAATTAACTTCAGAAAGTAAATCAAAGAAAAAGATTTAACAAAGAAACTTCACTACTTCAATACTCAGGCCACAAAAGCTTCCCACAATTCCCATCTGCTTTGTCTTTATAGTGGGTCAGCTGACCACCACATCACTTTGCCATTGGTTACATTGTCTACCTGGTCAGCTAACTCTCACAGCATGTTACCATCGGTTATAGTATAACAGATTCTAATATCGTCATTAAGAAGTCTCACAACACCAGGTTCAAGTCCAACAGGTATCGCGAGCTTTTGGAACATTGCTCCTTCATCAGATGAGCTGTGCTCTGAAAGTTTGTAAAACCAAATAAACCTGTTCGACTTTAACCTGGTGTTGTGAGGCTTCTTATTGGTGCGCACCTCAGTCCAATGCCGGGCGTCTCCATGTCAATGTTATCAGCGGTTATGTTATAACAAAGATCCACAGAAAATGCTGGAAAATCTCAGCAGGTCTGACAACATCTCTCCATAGATGCTGTCAGACATGCTGAGATTTTCCAGCATTTTCTGGTCGATGCTTCAGATTCCAGCATCAACAGTACTTTGCTTTTATTTAAGCATAGCTCATGGTTGCATTTGTCATGGGTCAACCCTGGTTGACTGCCCTCCACTGTTACACCCTTTCTGCCTCTGTAGGAAGTTCATGGCATATAACAGATGGCATATATGATTTTACTTAAACTAATGCTTACTCTCAAAGCTTTCAGACTTCAATTCAAATAATTATCCAACTCTCTTTTAAAGGAGTTAATCAGCGCATGACCTACTTTTGTTGGGATTTTTAATCTTCCGTTGTCTGAGGAAAAGAAAATAAATTCTACTAATTTTGAAGGAATAGAATTTCACCCCAATATTCTCTCTGGATAACAGGAAAGGGACAATTAACTTTCTCATACTCAGTCATCCAAATATTTTTAATCATTCATTCTGTTGAACAATTGAACAAACAATGGTTGACCCAGAGTCTCTTATGCTCTTACCACCAACCATTGTCATGTTTGCAAGGATTTGCAGGTTGTCACTCAACTTGTTTGACCACGTTATGAACACATCTTTCTTAGCCAACAAGTCCTGGTATGACTCAAAACCAGAACTTCTGGTTCATAGGCAAGGACACCATCTACTGCATCACCAGACCTCCTAACTTGTATGTTAATAAGGAAGTACAGCACAGGAACAGGCCCTTCAGCCCCCTAAGCCTGTACCGATCACATTAGAATCATAGAATCCTACAGTGCAGAAAGAGGCCCTTCGGCCCATCGAGTCTGCACCGACCACAATTCCACCCAGGCCCTACCCCCATATCCCTACACATTATGCCCACTAATCCCTCTAACCTACACATCCCTGGACACTAAGGAGCAATTTCTTAGCACGGCCAATCAACATAACCCGCACATCTTTGGACTGTGGGAGGAAACCAGAGCACCTGAAGGAAACCCACACAGACACCAGGAGAACGTGCAAACTCCAAACAGACAGTGTCCCAACCACCTGTATCCCTCGGTACCTATGTGTTCATGTACCTATCCAGATAAGTGTTAAATGTCACTAACGTATCTGCCTCAACCATCTCACTTGGCAGTGCCCCCACCAGCTTTTGAGTAAAGAACTTCCCCCGCACATCTCCAAGGCCAAATATGGGATCGACCTTCAGCTTCGCAGCTAGAGATTCTGCTAAAAATGGTTGCTATTTAAGGCTCTCAATGAAAAGGTAAAATTGCCATAAACACAAACTAGCTGTCTTCTTTAAAAAAAAATCACAAGAATCACCAGAGATCTCTCCATTTATTTTTCCGGAGTTCAATTTTTCATTTTCTGTTTCATCTTCATTTAAAATCTGGCCTCAAGATGAATAAAATTAGAAGCTTTTAAAGACTATGTAATTTAATTTGAAGTTGGAACATCCATTAACTTAATTTAACTTTCTTTGCAAATATAAATGCTAGCTGAGGTGTAGATGTTGAAATGTATGGTTAATAGGCACAATTATTCACATTTACTAGCTAATCAAACATGAAGTCAAAACTGGAATAACACCATATCAGTTTTTCTGTTTGCTGCTTTTATCAAATGATAAAATGGCTATGTACCAAAAAACCAAATCATTTTGGTTTGGTCCTGATTAAAAGTTGTAAACCTGCATGGCTATTATCATGGGGAGGCATTGGCCTAGTGTGTATTATCACAAAACTATTTTATCCAAAACATCAACTAATGTTCTGCAGACCCGGGTTCAAATCTTGCCATGGCAGATGGTGGAATTTGAATTCAATAAAAAAAATCTGGAATTAAGAATTAAGAATCCACTGATGACCATGAAACCATTGTCGATTGTGGGAAAAACGCGTCAGGTTCACTAATGTCCTTTAAGAAAGGAAATCTGCCTTACCTGAGCTGGCTGACATGTGACTCCAGAGCCACAGCAAAGGCAACTGAGGATGAGCAATAAGTGCTGGCCAGCCAACGACAGTCATGTCCCACGAATGAAGAAAATTGAACAGAATGTGAAACACTGTAAAGCAGTCCTGATTCAGCAAGATATGATTGTTTAGATTAAGCAGATCAGAAACATATTGGTGAAGAATCTCTGAGAGCAGGGCCCAAGGTGGTGGAGAGGAGCTTAACAATAAGGTTACAGTCTGACAACGCCTCAATTTTGAAACACTCATCCTTGTTTTCAAATCCCTTCCTGACCTCAACCTGCCTTATTTGGGTAACCATCACCTCACAGCCTGGTAACCTTTCCAGATCAAAATACCCTTCCAATTCTAGCCTCTTGAGTATTCCTCTATTTAATCACTCCAATATCAGTGGAGTGTCACAAAACTAGAAACCTCAGGGCTGAGACCATTTAGGTTTCAGATCTTGCAAGTTTTTGTCAGGGTCAGGTTGTTTTGGGGTTGGCAGCTCAGTTTGGGTCAGGTCAGGTCAAGGCTCACTGGAGCTACTTGCAGCAGCAGAAAAGGCAGGCGCAGGAAGCCGGTAACTAGTCAATGTGCCTCTCTGGCAATGCAGCACCGAGCCCACCAAGCTGGCAAATTGCTTTACTCACCTAATAGTATTAACAATTCATGGCAGCTCAAAAAAAAATCTGTTTTTTAGGTATCACCGTTCTCCAGATAGGCGAAACTAAGACTCTGTAGCTGTATTAGCGTCAGCTACCAGGGATTTTGGATTCCCTCTAGAAATCTCCCTGCCTCTTGATTTCTTTCTCTCCTACATTAAGACAGTCTGTAAAACCTACATTCTTCCCTGTCCTAACAACTTATGTGACCTGCTGTCAAATGTGGTTTGATAAGGCTGCTGTGAAATGCCACAGCATGTTTTACTGTGATAAAGGTGGTGTAGAGCTCTGCAATTTGTGCTGGAGTTCAGGGTGTGATTTGAGATACAGGTAGCACCATCACAAGTGGATTTGCACAGAAGGATGAAGAGGATTTTGTCCACAGCTGTTACAGGAGGCAGAGTTAGTGGAATTGACAAAGACAGTGTTCCATATGAGATTGAAGATGAGTACAGGAGGTCTGGATGAGATCATGAAGAGCGATTGCCTTTGGGAATGGCCAAGGAGTTGCTGGAATTATAACACCCAAGAGAGATAGCATCAACAGGAGTGAAGTGAGGGTAGGTAGACCATAGACCATTAGATATAGAAGAAATTAGACCATTCAGCCCATTGAATCTGCTCTGCCATTCGATCAAGGCTGATAGGTTTCACAACCCCATTCTCTCATCTTTTCCCCATAGCCTTTGATTCCCTTTCCAATCAAGAACCTATCTATCTCTGTCTTAAATACACTCAATAACCAGGCCTCCACAGCCTTCTTGGCAATGAATTCCATAGATTCACTACCCACTGGCTGAAGAAATTCCTCCTCATCTCAGTTCTAAAGAATCGTCTCTTTACTCTGAAGCTGTGCACTAGTCTCCACGACTGATGGAAACATCTTCCCCACATCTACGCTATCCAGGCCTTTCAGTTCTGTAAGTTTCAATGAGGAAGGAGCAGTGTTTTGAAACAGAGATGGTTACCTAAGTTGTATTTGAGTTTGTGAATGTTAGGACTCAGCTATAGCTTTGAGTTTAATTTATAGATCTGTAGTTGTTTGTTTAGAAAGGGGGGACCAGATTTTGATTCTCTTTCGAAGAGGTTGCCTGTAAGTTTGTATAACTGCATTTGAATGAGGTTTTAGTGGCTCCTGAAGTAGAGAGAACTAATGATGGGGGACCCACACAGAAACAGAAAATAGTTTGAGGTCAATGGTGATTATGTTGGAAGGTGAAGGAAGCAGTTTGTCTCTCTCTAGCTGCACATACTAGCAGATTGCTGAGGAAAATAACATCACTGAATCCTGGATGAGTTGCTCTGCAGTTAAAGTGACAGCGAATGCCAAGTGAGTTTTGGATCTCAAGGGAGATACCAAGTTATCAGCAGTTTACTAGGAGAGAGAATAGGTTATAAAGGAAAAGGAGAAAGGTCCCAAGAATACCTTTAAGTTAAGTCAAAGGACAAGGACAGGGAATCTGAAACAGATCCTGTTCAGTGAAGTTAAAATAAAGATCAGAGGAAAAGGCTCCAAATTAAAAATGAACATAAGAACATAGGAATTAAGAGCAGAAGTAGACAAATTCAGCCCTTCAAGCTTGCTTTGCCATTCAATCAAATCATGGTTGATTTCTTCCTGGTCGCAAATCTGCCTCCCTACTTGTTTCCCATATCCCTTTAACCCATTTTTTTAAAATCAGAAATATATCTATCTCCTTCTTGAAATGATTTAATGATTCAGATTTAAATGCATTACAGGAAGCAGACTTAAGGCAAAATGGGCTTGTGAGAAGCCAAAAGATCCAAGGACACAGCAGAAGGTTTGTAACTCTTTACGATGGGCCAGTGAAGCAGTGATGTTCTGTTGTTATGGTTGAGTACCAGAGAGAGAGCAGGGAGAAGGTGAAGTCTAAGTTCGCATAATGATCCAGGGTAAAGGAAAACCAGAAGAATAGGTTAAAAACCTGGGGGTGGATCCATGTTGAAGACATCAAGTGACAGCGTTGGTTTGGAGAAGATTCCAAGATGAGTATTTTGACCATTGAGACTGGAAACCTTTGGAAAAATGACAGAGTTGACTGAGACCAGCATCTTGGGGGGGGAAATAATAAGAGATCCATAATATCTGTTTTGGCTGGCATCGGTTACTTGGTTTCAGAGTGTGGTGTGTCTGACCAGTTTGCCTATCAGTTTACATGCTGTCAACATTAGAGAGTAAGAGAGATTTTGTAACCTGTGTTATCCTTACGAATCTGCATATATCTATAAAGATATGCTAATGACTAAAGGAGAATTGTAATCAAGTTCACCTTTTTGAGCTTAATAATTATTTTATCCCATTAGTTAAAGGTTCATCAGTGAATCCTGTAAGTGGAATTTTCCCGTCCTACCTACCAATTGTAGTGGGTGGGAGTGGACCATGAAAACATCCGTTGACTTTGGGCAGGAATTTCCAGCTGGAAAATCCCACCCTGTAACTCTATTCAATAGCCGCTCCCAACCTTTCTAAACAGAAAATAAAAAGTTAGGATCTACCAGACCTCATTTCACCCTTGTATCTGAAATGTCCAGTAATAACCCTAGCTCAGATTGTAACAGTGGGCTGGGTGGGGATTAGTCCTCAGTTGCTACTTTGGTTAAGTGTCTGTTATTACTGCCAACTATTATATAGCAAAAATGAAAGGGGTTCACGCCTGAGGCACATCAGACTCCACATGGCTTTCACTATACATTTATTATCAGCTCCTTTACTGTCTTTTGGGATAGCTACGTTTAATCTATTTTCAAGATTCGCCTCACTTCCCTGTTTCTAAATTTGCTGTGATTATAGAGGAGGGCAAGTTAATCTGTAGTAAGTCACGGAATTTGTGTAATCTATAATGAAATCTCTGATGTTCAAATCTGCAGAGGGGATTGAAATGGACATTACAAGCACTTCAACACCCTACCCCCTACAGTTATCCGGCAAATTCTCATTCATTTCCCTTCAGAATTACAGCGTTTAACTTTTTAGCTTCCAGTTCAGGATGCAGTATATATTTTCCCAAAATTTCCAAGCGAAATGACGCCATTTCATTTATCAGTTCTTAGATTATATCCTTGAAAGAAGAGCTATTCTCGCACAGCTGATGAGTTTGAAGCAAAAAAGAAGATTGGATGTAAGGCAGCTGGATAAGGATCAGCTAAAGTATTGAACTCGCTCGGCTGAAATTTTTCGCTTTGGAAGGAGGGGGCGGAGAAAATGTGAAAAGTGGTTGTGCCTCCCCCCTCCCCCCACCCATTCTCTCTCCTCTGAGCACTTCTTCCACAAGCGTGCTGGTGGGTTCAACTGTCTGGCTTCAGTGGGGATTCAACTATGAGCCGCATGAGTTCAATGTTCCAAGCTGCAGGGGTTTTCCCTGATAACACGTTCCCCACAATGAAACCTCAGCTCGAACTCCCTCAGCGTTTATCCCCCGCTTTCACACACCCGCACCTCCAGCCCCTCAACCTCCTCTCCTCTCACCCTCCCTCTCTGCACCCCCCCCCTCCAAAACAGTGTCAGGGGCCACAAAATGGATTCAAAGCAGCTTTTCAGTGGGAGATCCAAAATGGAACTGAGCTTCAATGCATTTCCCAGGGGTAATCATCCTGACATAGCGGGCAGGATCTTGTAGCCACTTTGTGGAGACTTTTGCTCTGCTCATGCTTGCCCTCCTGCAGCGACACTCACCTCCCTACCACTGATGATGCCACCATTGGCACTCAAGCCTTTCCTGTGATGGACAGCACAATGCCAAGGTGTACCAGCAGACCATGCTGACCTCTGGACTCTGACCCCTGTCCTTGATTGGATGGGGCAATTTAGAGACGGCTTCTTCATTGACTGCCTCTGTTTTGTTTTAAAGTTTATTTATTAGTGCCACATGTAGGCTTACACTGCAATGAAGTTACTGTGAAAATTCCCCAGTTGCTACACTCCAGCGCCTGTTCGGGTACACTGAGGGAGAATTGATCATGGCCAATGCACCTAACCAGCATTTCTTTCTGGGAAGATCACATCATGGCCACTTCCAGAGTTCACTATGGTGAACCACTTGGAACATTTCAGCTCACTGTACGTATCAGGGAGGATGTTGCATCACAGTTGGCAAGGACTGTATCATAAATTCACAGTCAGACTGAAGTGAAAAATAGATTTATTTTTAATAACCCAATTTCAATGGGTTTGAATATTTTGAATGGTGGACTGTGCACAAACATCAAGGTCACTCAGGCTTACAAGCTCTTGATTTAATTAATCCCATTTTCAAATGCTCTTGCAAAGGCAATGGAGAGATGTCGGGGTCAAATCACATAATTGCTGAACAGAAAGACTTGGAGAAATCACAGAGAGCAGAAACGCATGTTCAATTCTTCGTTTTTGCACCAACTTCCCAAATTGAATGTGAGAGAGATCGGTTTATGTTTGGAATTGCGCAATGAAGAGCAGCATCCCAGGCAACAATCCAACCTGCAAGGGCAAGAGTTCACAAGCAGGGTAAGCGATATGAAACACCTGCAGTGATGTTTTACACATGGGGAGGCATGGTGGCACAGTGGTCAGCACTGCTGCATCACAGCACCCAGGACCTCGGTTCAATTCTAGCCTCGGGTGAAAGTCTGCATGGAGTTTGCATGTTCTCTGCATGGGTTTCCTCTGGGTGCTCCAGTTTGCTCCAATGATGTGAAAGTTAGTTGGATTGGCTATGCTGAATTGTCCCTTAGAGTCCCAAGATCTATAGGTTAGCGGGGTAACTACATAAGATCTTACGTAGTTACCCCAGCAATGGTGGTGGAGGTGGATTTGATAGGGTCTTTTAAGAGACTTTTAGATAAGTACATAGAACTTAGTAAGATAGAGGGTTATAGGTAAGCCTAGTAATCTCTAAGGTAGGGACATGTTTGGCACAGTTTTGTGGGCTGAAGGGCCTGTATTGGGCTGTAGTTTTTCTATGTTTCTATGTTTCTATATAGGAGCAGAGTTATGACTTTTGGCCCATTGAGTCTGTTCCACCATTCAATCATGGCTAATATGCTTCTCAACCCCATTCTCCCAACATTTCCCCATTACCTTTGATTCCCTTACTGATCAAGAACTTAGCTATGTTATATGGGATTATGGAGTAAACCTGGGTAAGAGTTGGTGCAGATGAGATGGGCCAAATGGCCCCCCTTCTGCACTGTACGGATTCTATGATCATTCTTGGATTCAGGTAGAATTGGATTCACCTGAATTGCAAAAGAGGAGCTTTTACATTTCCTTCAAGGTCGGATTTAGAAACTGGCAATTCTTGCAGTGCTGCCTTGGTGATAAAACTGTTCAAGGCCAACCACTCAATGAAATCATTCTCACTTTGTAAAGAGTGAACTCTGACCCACAGTATTTAAGTGAAATTGATGATCCTGTGTAGCTTTGAGCTATATAGAGAAACTAACAAGTCCTGGTTTGTCCTCTGTTAAATATTGCTGCAATGTTCTATGATTGGGAAGTGACATGGTTTATAAGACACCAATGCTATCTGTGTAACCCTACAACCCGTTGAAATATTTGCATTTGGCACAGTGGTTAGCACTTCTGTCTCACGGCGCCAGAGACTCGGGCTTGATTCCCAACTTGGGTTACTGTCTGCGGAATGTGCACATTCTCCCCGGGTTTGCGTGGGTTTCCTCCCACAATCTGAAAGACATGCTGGTTAGATGCATTGGCCATGTTAAATTCTCTCTCAGTGCACCCAAACAGGCGCCGGAGTGTGGCAACTCAGGGATTTTCAAACTAACTTAATTGCAGTGTTAATGTAAGCCTAATTGTGGCACTAATAATTAAACATTAAATATTGCTGAAGTTACTTGCTCCAGAAATAGTGATTATATTGTCATCTGCTTCAGCTCTAACACTCTCAAATTCCCTCTCTTTCAATCTTTACGATGCTCGATAAAATTTACTTCTTTGATCATCTGGCCAAATATCGGATTATGTAACTTGGTTCTGATTTGACTCTGCTCCTGTGAATGGGATGGCTTACTACAGGATGGAAGCTGTAGAAATGTAAGTTGTTGTTGATAGAATGGTCCAAAGATCTAGAAAGTAAAAAAAAAAATTTCTATCAGTTTTCCCAGTCACCTCCCTATGTATTGGCCTAACAAGGTCTTGTTATCAAACCAAGGAACTGAGTACATTATTGCGAGAGGGTATTGGGGAATATAAATAATAGATCTATGATTTGGTTGAAGTAGCTGTCAGTGAAGATTAATTAAAACAGACAGGCTGCTGAAGTGATAAACATGAATTTGAGGCATTAAGTCAAGGGCCTGGAATACTGCAGGGTGAGATTAATGGACAAAATTATCTATTCCCGTCCAACGTTTCAACTTCTGTTGCTATTTTCTTTATTTCCTGTTTATGTACAAATGGGAAAGGTTTTAACTCTGTACAGGTGGCTGAATTTTCATAGAATCACAGAATCCCTGCAGTGCAGAAGGAGGCCATTCAGCCCATCGAGTTTGCAATGACTCACCGACAGAACATCTTACCAAGGCCTTATCACTCACCCTAACTCCAAGTATTTATGTCATTAATCTCCCTAACCTACACATCTTGGGGCACTTAAGTGTTAGTGCCCACAACCCACCCAACCTGCACGTCTTTGGCCTGTGGGAGGAAATTGGAGTGCCTGGATGAAACCCACACAGACATGGGGAGAATGTGCACACAGACAGTCACCCAAGACCAGAATTGAAGCCGGGTCCCTGGTGCTCAGACAGCAGTGGCAGCTATGATGATTGCACAACCACAAAGCTGGGATTGAATAAGGAAGCAAAATCAAGAGGTCCCAGAATATCTGAGACATTAAAGCGCCCCGACCAAAAAATATTGATGATGTGGAGTAATCAGAATGTTTGGTACAGAATTTTGAATGTGTTAAAACCCATTCCAAAGTGTTGAATTTGAATAATTGACAATGTTGGAGAAAATGGGGCTTTGCATCGTATAAGGCAAGTCCTTTTGAAACACCCAACATGGATAAAGTTCACATTTTAAAAAAGCTTCTGTAGTTATGAATTCTGAATTCTATTGTAATAATTACAGGGGGACTCACATGGGGTGACATGGTGGCACAGTGGTTAGCGCTACTGCCTCGCAGTGCTAGGGATCCGTGTTCGATTCCTAGCTTGGGTAACTGCCTGTGTGCAAGTTCTCCCCATGTCTGTGTGGGTGTCCTCTGGATGCTCCGGTTTCCTCCCACAGTCCGGAAGACGCACTGGTTAGATGTATCGGCCATGCTAAATTCACCCTCAGTGTTCCCGAACAGGCGCTGGAGTGTGGTGATTAGGGGTTTTTCACAGTAACTTCATTGCAGTGTTAATGTAAGCCTGCTTGTGACACTAATAAACAAATTATAAAAAATGTAAACTTTAAAGTCTTGTTTCCGATGGGAAAGCATTCCAAGCTGATAGCATCGCTGTGGTAATAATGAAAACCATTCTGATCTGGGTAAATTTCAATATCAGCCTTACCATCCCTGCTGGGCGACATGGGCTTTTGATCTGACTTCACTTTTGAATTGAACCCCATCTGAAAGAACAGCTTCAGCATTAAAACAAGGTTTTCTTTAAAATCATTTCTTCATGTTTGTTTATAATCAAGGTTTTTTTTATTCATGCGAACAAAAATCCCTGAAACCATGCCTGGGGCAATAGCTGTGGGCTTCATGATTTATTCATTGCAAGGACATTGCAGTAGAATACAATTTAAATGCAGATATGAATTATTGGATGCTCTCTGCAATCCCCTCTGCCTTGTCCCTCTCTGCTCCCTTTTACCATCGCTCTCCTCTATCCTTCTAAAATTTAAACTAATTAAGGATTCACGGTTTCATTAGTTCCCTTTGTCCCAACAAGTTGACTGATGGCTTCACTCTGCCTTGTCTGAAAAATCTTTTCCAGCCCTACCTTCCAAGGTAAATAATTTGGGTGATTTCTACTGGAGATTGGGCACCACGGCAGCAAGACGGTTGGTACTGCTGCCTCACAGAGCAAGGGACCCGGGTTCAATTCCAGCCTTGGGTGACTGTGTGGAGTTTCTTGTGCATTCTCCCCATGCCTGTGTGGCTTTCCTCTGGGTGCTCTAGTTTCCTCCCATGTTCCAAAGATATGCGGGTCAGGTTGATTGGCCATGTTAAATTGTCCCTTAGTGTCAGGGGGATTAGCAGGGTAAACACATGGGGTGACAGGGAGAGGGCCTGGGTGGGGTTGTTGTCAGTGCAGGTTAAGTGACTTGTTTCTGCACTGTAGTTATTCTTTGGTTCTATGAAATGTCAGGATTCTCACCCAACAGCTGAAGAGCTAGTGGGATCACCTACTTTCAGGAAGGTATTCCACATTAAGTTCCAGTGATGCTCTTAGTTGGCCAGGACTGGTTTTTCTTGGGATCAACAATTCCCAAGGGTGGAACACCCCCCTGCAGAGAGCTGCCAGCCTAAGCTCTTCATTGCTCAGTACTCCTAGGGAGGAGGTGACTGTGGCTGGCGTTACATTCACCCGAGGCCTCAAATCGTCATGGAGCCAGGCATGGAGCCATCCCTCATTAATCGAGGGATTGAGTTTAGGAGTCGGGAGGTAATGCTGCAACTTTATAAGACCCTTGTCAGGCCTCATTTAGAGTATTGTGTGCAGTTCTGGTCGCCTCACTATAGGAAAGATGTAGAAGCTATTGAGAGGGTACAGAGGAGATTTACAAGGATGTTGCCTGGACTTGGAGGCATGCCTTATGAAGTTAGGTTGAGGGAGCTGGGACTCTTTTCCCTGGAGAGACGAAGGTTGAGAGGCGACCTGATAGAAGTTTACAAAATGTTGAGAGGAATAGATAGGGTGGACTCTCAGAGGCTATTTCCCCGGGTTGAAATGGTTGCTACGAGAGGACACAGATTTAAGGTGCAAGGAGGGAAGTTCAGAAGTGATGTTAGGGGTAAGTTTTTCACTCAGAGGGTGGTGAGTGAATGGAATCGGCTGCCGTCAGTGGTGGTGGAGGCGAACTCGCTGGGGTCTTTTAAACGACTTCTGGATGAGTATATGGGGTTTAATGAGATTGAGGGTTATAGATAGGTCTGTAGGTTGGTAGGTGTTGATGTGATCGGCGCAACTCGTGGGCCGAAGGGCCTGTTTGTGCTGTAGTGTTCTATGTTCTATGGAGCCTCTAGCCATCGATGATGTCTAGAGGGGGCTTTGGGGTGTGAGCAGCAAGAAAGGGTAAGGAATGGAGTTGGCAACAAGGGCAGGGGATCTCGTGGGCTCTCAATCGGGCATTAAGTCCCTTTGAATGTGTGACCCTCTGAAAGCCCTCAAGCTTTTCAAACTCCCATATCTCAAATGCAACACATCCCATTCTTAAACTGTATCCTCTAGTTCTATTCTCCTAAACAAGAAGAAACATCTTCCCTGTATTTACCCTATCAACTCCTGAAATAGGATGAGTTTCACTTAAAGAAAACTGAATTCAAAGTTCATGGAATCCATGCAGTGCAGAAGGAGGACATTCAGCTCATCAAGTCTGTACTGACTCTGACACAGCATCTTCTTTTCTATTCCTCTTGCCAAAGTGACCAACATCATATTGTCCCACATTATATATCCATTTGCCAAATATGTGCCCATCACTTAACCCATCTTGCTCCTTTGTAGACTCTTCAGCTCTTCTTAACAACTTACTTTCCTACCCATCTTGGTGTCATTGGGAAATCTAGCTAACATAGTTTGGGTCCCTCCATCCAAGTCAATGATATAGATTGTAAATGGGTGGGGGTATAACTCTGATCCCTATGGCACTGCTCTACTTTCTGCTTGCCAACCTAAAAAAAGACTCATTTATCCTTACTCTCTGCTACCTGGCAGCATACCGATCCTTTATCTAAGCCAATATGTTACCTCCTACACCATGAGCTCTTATTTTGTGTTGTAGCCTTTGATGTGATACCTTTTTGAATTCCAAGTGCCGTCTACAGATTCTCTTTTAACGGCAACAAAAACAGAAAATGCTGGAAAATGGCAGCGGGTCTGTCAGCATTCATGGAGAGAGAACAGAACCAGTATTTCAAATCTGGGTGACTCTTTGGGTGGAATTCTACGGCCATTCACATTGGCGGGATATTCGAGTCCCTCTGCAGTGAATGGAGTTTTGCCTGAGTGCCAAATTCTCTGTCCTCACTTGCAGCAGCAGTAAGGTGTGAACAGCTAGTAAGATTGTGCTCCAAGTCTCTCTCTGGAGATGCTTCAGACCCACTGAGATTTTCCTGCATTTTCTGTTTTTGTTTCAGATTCCAACATCCGCAGTAATTTGCTTTTTGCTTTCCCCTTCAACTACCTTGCTTATTATGCCCTCAAAGGACTCCCATAAATTAACTAAACACATTTTCCTTTGAACAAAACCATGATTTAGCAGTCCTGGAGCATGGCTTGATGACTATGTATCTCGGAGTTAGTCAGCAAGTCCAGTTTGCAACCGGCACAATTCTTTGCCAATTAAATTTAAAGGATGCATGATTGTGGTTAATGCAAGCTGAAACTTTGCATTGGCAGTCACAAATTGCAGCTGTGTCAACAGCACCAAATTTTAACATTAATTCTTCAGTGCTTTTTACGGGCATGAATCACCCAGGACTCAACTGTGTAAGCAAGGGATTATTAAATTATTGGGCTTATGTTATCCATGCAACATCTAATGCATACTAAACAATATTAATGTAAAACCAGCTTATTGACTTCATGGAGAAAGTACGTTTTTACTACAAGTATGGGAATGCTTCATCCTCTGAGCAATGATCATGTTATTTATGAAACAATGGCTGATCTTCCTGATAGCAATGGGCATCGTTACAGGTGGGACTGAAAAATTTGGAGAGCCATTAAAGTCAACGGCTGTGCAAATTCTCCTGTCTCACCCATGACAAGGCCCGCTGACAGAAAAATCCCACCCGCCGTGAAACGCTCTGGCCAGAATGTTAGTGCCGTTCACACCGGCTGGATTTTCCCATCCCACTGTAATGAACAGAGATTTGGCTGGGCACCAAGTTCTTTGACTTTGCTGCAGCAGGAATGTGGCATGAATGGCCAGTAACATTGTACCCTATACTCTGAAGATGTAGTCTGAATAGAGTCAGAGTTGTAGAGGTTTACAGCATGGAAACAGGCCCTTCGGCCCAACTTGTCCATGCCGCCCTTTTTTTAAACCCCCTAAGCTAGTCCCAATTATCTGCATTTGGTCCATTTCCCTTTATACCCATCTGATCCATGTAACTGTCTAATTGCTTTTTAAAACACAAAATTGTAATAGCCTTTACTACTACTTCTGGCAGCTTGTTCCAGACACTCACCATCCTTTGTGTGAAAAGAAATGCCCCTCTGGACTCTTCTGTATTTCTCCTCTGTCGCCTTAAACCTATGCCCTCTGGTTTTAGACTCCTTTATCTTTGGAAAAAAGATATTGACTATCTAGCTGATCTATGCCCCTCATTATTTTATAGATCTCTGTAAGATCATTCCTAAACCTCCTATGCTCCAGAGAAAAAGGTCCCAGTCTCTACAGCCTCTCCTCATAACTCAAACCATCAAGTCCTGGTGACATCCTAGTAATTTTTTTCTGCAGTCTTTCTCGTTTAATACTTTCCTTTCTTTGGTAAGGTGACCAGAACCATACACAGTATTCCAAGTGTGACTCTACTAATGTCTTGTACAACTTCAACAAGACATCCCAATTCTTGTATTCAATGTTCTGATCGATGAAACCAAATGTGCTGGATGCTTTCTTCACCACTCTGTCCACCTGTGACTCCACTTTCAAGGAGCTATGAACGTGTACCCCAGATCTCTTTGTTCTATAAATGAATGAACAGGAGTAGAACAAATGGCAGGCAGTAATAACTAGCTACAACATAAATGTCTATGTTGGCATTTTCAAATAATTCCAGACACTTTTGTGGCTACAATTAATTTGTTTGCTGGGTATCTGATCCTGCAGCGGATGTGTCTTACTTGATGTAGCATGAATAGATCTTATTGTGATTATTCAATTCCATACATTAGGCTTTAGAAGAGGATAAAAGCTGGGGAGGCGATGGCCTAGTGGTATTAGTGCTTGCCTATTAATCCAGATACTCAGCTAATGTTCTATGGACTTGGGTTTGAATCCCGCCATGGCAGATGTTGGAATTTGAATTGAATAAAGAAAAAATATCTGGAATTAAGAATCTACTGATGACCATGAAACCAATGTTGATTGTTGGAAAAGCCCAAGTTGGTTCACTAATGTCCTTTAGGGAAGGAAATCAGTCTGGCCTAAGTGTAATTCCAGAATCACAGCAATGTGATTGACTCTCAAATGCCCTCTGGAATGGCTAAGCAAGCCACTCAGTTGGAGGGCAACTAGGGATGGACAATAAATGCTGGCCAGGCAGCAACACTTATGTCCCATGAATGAAGGAAAAAAACTACTTGGAAGGGGACTTTGTGATAGAGATCAGTTCAGACCCACAACCATTGGCTAAGAAGCGAAATTAAAACTGCAGTGAGTTGAATGCAAGTTGCTCTAACAAACAACAGGACATAAAGCTCTATCTGAAGTCTAAAGCCCAAGACGAGTTTAGATATGGACGTACTGACCTAGATAGCTTTTCTGATTATACATCAATAGAGAGAACTTTAACATGAAACTTTAGCCCGTACATCACAGTAAGGAGCTCCCAGTAGTTATCTTGCCCGAGGGCAGAACAGCATTTGGCTTTGCAATACTGATCCAGAGGACAAATGAGAGATAGATGACAAATTATAAAATTCATGACCCTGCAGAAGCTGATGGTGCATTTCTTCAATGTAGTTCAACACTTACCCTCTTGCTTCTGAGCCAGAAGGCTATAGATTCAAGCCTTCCGCAGGATATGATTGAAGCTGACACTTCTGATTGTTAAATATGTCCTTTGTTAAAGGTGCCCTCTTAAGCAAGGCATCTGCTTGCTCAGGTGGATGTAAAAAAATCCAGTGGCACAATCTGAAGAGAACTGGGAGTTCTGATGTCCTGGCCAGTGTTTATCTTTCGTCTAACACTGTCAAAAAAAAGCAGATTTACTCGCCACTTATCTCAGTTGCTGTTTGTAAGAACTTGCAACCCCCAAATTGTTGCTGACACTTGTGTAACAACAGTGGCAACATTTCAGAAAGTAATTCATTGGCTGTGAAGCACTTTTGGAAGTCTCGAGGAGATCACAGAAGTGAAATTATTTCAGCCTCTCTTTTCTCAACGTGGTCTGCGTACATTTTTAAAAGTTCAGCTCACATGAAGCTGATTTATTTTCAACATTGATCGCTTTAAATGAAGGGCCCAAATTATCCACGGAATAGTTAAGTATTTAAAATGGGACACTATTAATCAAAGTGTCATGAGGGAGAAGGGATCACAAGATAAATTGGACATCAGAATGCAGAATTGCTCACTCTCATTAGAGATTAACCAGGAAAAAAGCCTGTAGCAGTTTCCTGCAGAGACTATTTGGCCCGCTAAGTCTGTACTAACAATCCTGAATTAATTTCCTCTGCTTCATATGCTCCTCCACATTGAGGCAATGTTTTTGCCTTGACTCCTTCCTGTCAAACAGCTAGCTGTAGTTTAACAATTCTCTGTAAAGAAACAAGATGGACTAAGTGGCTGGCAATATGCTGTAAATGTTTCTATGTTTTTCCTGAATTCTTGATGACTCTAAATGTCAATTTGGCTCCTGCTCTGACCAAGGCCGCAAGAACTACAAAGGGTTGCAAATCCATCACACAAACTAACCTCCCATTCATTGACTCTGTCTACGCTCCCCACTGCCTCAGAAAAGCCAGCATAATCAAGAACCCCACACACCCCAGGCATACTGTCTTCTGCCTTCTTCTATCAAAAAAAAAAGCTACATAAGTCTGAGATCACGTACCAACCAACTTAAGAACAGCTTCTTCCCTGTTGCCATCAGGCTGTTGAATGGACCTTATGTGTATTAAGTTTGTCTTACTCTTCACCCTAGCTATGACTGTTGCATTACATTCTGCACCCTCTCCTTTCTTTCTCCCCTACGTACTCTATGAATGTTATGCTTTTTCTGTATAGCATGCAAGAAATGATACTTTTCACTGTATCCCAATACATTTTACAATAATAAATCAAATTAAAATTTCAATTCGAAAACCCCATGATTATTGACGCCATTTTATGGAATTAGCCTTTTCTTAATGCTCCCTTTAAAACATTTCATTATTTTGTTTGTAGTGTCCCATTTCAAATACTGAACTATTCCTGGGATAATTTGGGCCCCTTCATTATTTTGTAAACCTCTTGAAACCCCTTAGGCAGCATTTTATGCTCTCCCCAAGAGTGGGTCTGAGGCAGTGGAAGGATGTAAAATTGAATGGATGGGTTTCCCCTTAGAACACGCCCACCCAAACCTAGATATAATTTCACGCTTAGGCTGTCAGATCATGGGGTGAGAAACCTGCTTGTTCACTTATTAAGGCCTTAGGTGAACACTTGATGGCTTTTTCCCACCAAGCCTCAATCTCTAGGCTGGCGGGAGTGGGTGCCAGTAGGGTGGGAAAAGTGACATTTGCACTTTTCCCCGTCTTGGTCAATCGGGAAGGGGGCCCCCTTAGAGTTGTGATGATCTTGCTAGCTCCCCTCTCCCTCAGCCACCTCAAAGAGCTTCAGGCCACCTCCCCCAAAAACCACATTACCCCCCCATCCCAACACTCCCTTCCTGAGTATCTCATGCTCTCCCACCTGTGGGACCCCATGTACTTAACTTTTTAAAGAAGGGACTTAGTCCCAGGCAGAGCATTGCAGTACCACTTTTAGCCAGTGCAGTGCCATGCCCAGCAGGATTGAAGAGCTGTTGCCTAATCTGATTAGCCAACGGTTCTGACGGGTCGGATTTCCTTCCAAGGGTGGATGGAAGTCCTGATCACTGTTAATCAATGCTCAAGCAAGTGTTAAATGTCAGTGGGAGGTAAAAAAGTTGGCGGCTGTGCATTAGACATGAACTCTTAGAATGGTATTTACCATCCTTAAAATTCTATCCCTTGCTCTCCGAAAATTGGCCGAGGTTTGGATTTTCCAGTCCCCTAACCCCAACATCATGTTTTCTGGTGATGGATGTGTCTCGCCATTGGCTTTTCTAGTGGAAACTTCCAGTCCTGTTGAAATCTACGACATTTTTTGTTGTTTAACTTTCCTGCCGTCAGGGAATTTACCCCTAGGCTTTCTCTTGGCACCTTACCAATTTCGTGATGGATCCAGCTTGGGAAGATGGATAGGTCATCATCCCATTTTCTGGTGTCCGTTGTACAGAATATACCCACCCGCCAATATTTTTATGGAAACTATATAAAAATCAAGATCAACAGTTTGTGTGTGATTCCTGTTATTTAAACAGTTTGGATGCAAGAGCTACTTCGTTACCCCACGTGTCCAATATTCATTGGTTCATGAGAAATTCCTTCTGAAGAATGCAGAGATTTCTCCTGCTAAGACCAATACCAGCCCTGTCTGACACAGGTCAGAAACAGAATCAGAAATATTTACTGGTCATGATCAATACAAACATAAAAATATTATAAATTTTTAAGCTGTATTTTAAGAAGAAAGAAATGACTGCAACATACAATGTGACTTTTGACGCTTGAACTGTACACAGTAGAGTCTGTAGCTAATAACTGATTAAATATGGACCTACATGAAGGAACCTCAGAGTCATTTGTGAAATTCACACGTCTTATTGTTTAAGGATGGACCAAGACCTACTGACAATGGGGTTTGCTGATATCTCATAACTCACCTACATGTTTCACCAGGGACAAAAGAGACATCAAACTCAATGGGTGTCAGACAACATGAATTGGATCCCATTGACCTTTCATTGTATTGTGGTGGCCCCTCACCCAATAAACAAAAAAACTTCGCTGTCTCAAACTATCAAGGCGTGAAAAGTTGCTACACAGGATTTTTATTGGTCTAACACACATTTGGAAAAGGACTTCGGACTGGTAACAGGTGACATGAGTAAGACCACCATGTTTGTTGCCTGCTTTTGAAATAACAGCAGGAGCAGTTTTGCAACAGACCATCTGAAGACCGACTGCAGTAGACAACTATGCAGCCAAGGTAACAAGCAGCTCAAAGAAGGATTCTTCCCTTACCAGTTCTAACTTCAACTTCATCTGAGAGCCAACTTCCTGCTAATTCAACGACAAGAGTTTTTCTAGATCTTCCCTCCAACCAAAGCATCAACTCATCTAAGAAACTACAGGCTCCTTCAAAAAAGTCTGAAATAATCCCAAATTGTGATTGTATTACTGTAATCCCATACTTCTCATCTGTATCTAATCCTGTGTGGGTTATAGTGTATGAGACCTCATGGTTAGAACTCCAGGAAAGGTGTGGGATAATAAATAACCTTCTTGGTTTTTAAACTTGAAAAAGTCTGCTCTTGGAATTATTTAATTTGGGACAATCGCTCTGAGGGTAAAAAAAAATGCACACACCTGTTACAAAACACTAATCGTGGAAAATATTAAAGCAGATATATTCTGTGTGTGGCATTAGCGAACAGTATTTTGAATTTGCTTGTTTTCCAATGGTATGACAGATCCCCCACAGTGCACCTTGCCAGGTCACCATCTTATTTCAGTTGGATCTCCTGGAAGGGGTGAAGGAGCTGTCTTCAAAAAGCGAACAATATCCAACAGTGGCTGAAAGCAGTCACTGCTGGTGGCCCTGGGGGTGCGAGACCAGGAGATACTCAGGAAGGGGACGTTGCGATGGAGGTGACTGTGACTTTGGAGCAAAGGCATGAGAAAGAGGAGAAGACCAAAAATAGATGCTTGGTGGAATTCCAGAGATAACGGAGCGGGAGTAGGAGGATAAGCCATTCCAGGGAGGTGTCCTGGAGCTCAAACATCCTTGAGGTGGAGTGGGTTTGCATTTTCTTAAACCTTCGTTCCCCCCCTCCCAGTTTGTACTCCAAATAACAGTAGAGTGGAATGGAAGGGAAGACATAGAGGCGAGGTCAATATCTCAAGTCAACCTGAAGAGCCAGCTTTCAATGGGATTTCATCACAATCTTAATGCATATACTCAACGGCTGTCCATTGACGTGGTCCTGCGAGCTCTTAAACATTAGCTCAAACAATACTAATGTGTTAGAACTTGTTAAGTCTGGTTTAGTCTCAGAACCTTACCAGGGAGAGAGATGGAGTTAGTGGTTCGGGAGCAGATCTTGGGGAGGGGACCAAAGAGAATGTTTTTGTTTTCCTAATATTTAATTGGAGGAAAGCTCTGCTCATCCACACTGCATGTTAGACAAGCATGTGGATAGGTTGAGTGAAGTGGTGGTAAGGGAGAATTGAGTGTTGTCAGTGTACACATGGAAACTGTTGCTTTTTTTTGGACATCACTGATGATCATTATATTCATGAGAAATAGGACAAGACCAAAGATAGATGCTTAGGGG
Organism: Carcharhinus amblyrhynchos; assembly: GCF_965287045.1. NCBI lineage: Eukaryota > Metazoa > Chordata > Chondrichthyes > Carcharhiniformes > Carcharhinidae > Carcharhinus > Carcharhinus amblyrhynchos. The sequence continues at coordinate 14,175,855 of NC_137352.1, forward strand.
AATTCCAGAGAAAATGGTGCAGGATTTGGAGGAGAAGCCATTCCAGGTGATTCTCTGACTACTGTTAAATGGATAGAATGAAACCAAAAACTTTAAACAAGATTATTCTGACACAGTGAAATAGCCCAGAATCCATAACCTTTCTTCACCCTCGGCCACCTACAAACCACTCCAGACCCACATTACCCACTCACTCTACCTGTCACCCACTTACCTGCATCCTATCCCCTCACCCACTCAACTTCCACCCTACCCTCTCACTGACTTAACTGACTCTGCACCCTCACCCACTTACCTGCACATTACACCCTCACCCAACCAATAATCATTTCACTCCCTCACCCACCTAATAGTCATCGACTCCCTCATCCACTTACCTGCCATTCAATACCCTCACTCAATTATCTTGAATACTTACTTTCTCTCTGCAGATTCCCAAAGTGGCTTTGGGACCATTAAACTTACTAGAATGACAGTAAAAGGGGGCATGACATGGTTAAAGTTTATTTATTAGTCACAAGTAAGTCTTACATTAACACTGCAATGAAGTTAATCTCGTCACTAGAGTTCTGCGCCTGTTCAGATACACTGAAGGAGAATTTAGCATGGCCAATGCACCTAACTTGCACGTCTTTCGGACTGTGGGAGGAAACCGGAGCACCCGGAGGAAACCCACGCAGACACTGGGAGAACATACAAACTCTGCACAGATAGTGACAGCACTGCTAACAACTGTGCCACCGTGCCACCTGGTTTGTCCCAATGATGCGACCCTGCAAAGGAAGAACTCCATGATAGCAACGCGCTCCATTCCTAAAGAGGTTTGGTTTGGAAGTCCAGGAAAGAAATGCGCAGCTTCGATACAAGGTAAATAATTGGAGCAGTGCGATAATCCAACTCTGTGAGAAAACTTTTCCATCTGAGAATTGGTGCAATTTCAGTCCAAGCTCCCCCATTTAAGCGTATCTAATTAATCATTGATTCAGTGTACGTTGTAAACAATCTGCTTGGTTTGGGACAATTATGCTTGATTGATGTGTGGTTTTATTTTTCCTATGTCGGTACACTACATGCTTGGGTACATGATAGATTTCTTGGAGCACAATTGAAGAGGAATGCTACAAATGCAAGAAAAAAAGTTTGCAAGGAATATCCTCCCTGGACTCAACTGTATGCTTATTACGGCTTGTCACATTTACACAGGATGTGACAATGGAGAGGGTTCAATCACAGAACTTTTAACGGATGGTGCCACAGATGCTGTGAGGAGAATTGCAGTAAAGCATATAATTTTTGTCATGTGAAAATCAAAGGAGGATTCAGTACATTAATAGGTCTGCAAACTAAATATCTCAGGACACCGTTTTGAATTAGTAATGGTTCAATCATCCAGAATTTACCGTCCTGATAAATATCACGCTGTGAAGTGAAGCACAGACAAATTCTAAAATTGTGAGATTCAAATGATGAATTACATTACTTCAAAAACATCAGGGATAAACTCTTAAAGAGAATTACTCTGGTTTATTATTGGCAGCACATTAGAAGAGAACATTCCTCCAGCTCACACTCGTATCTCACGATTCATTTGCTGAAGGAAGGTGCCTCAAGGATTGTATCTCAGAAACAAAGAGCAGAGCTCTCTATTGGCAGTGTCACATTTGTAAAAGGAAAATGACCAGGCAGATCTCTCACTGTCCTTAAACGATACAAGCACAAAGTGGCACGGAATATAAGGGCTTCGGGTTTCTAGCTGCCCAGATCACAAACAACCTGTCCTGATCCCTCCATGCTGACACTAGAATGCCCACCAACACCTTTACTTTCTCAGGAGTTGAAGGAAATTCGGGATGCCTGCTCCGATTCTCACCAATTTTTACAGATGCACCAGAGAAAGCTTTCCCTCACTCAATTATCTTGAATACGAACTTTCTCTCTGCAGATTCCCAAAATGGCTTTGGGACCATTAAACTTACTAGAACAACAGTAAAAGGGGGTATGACATGGTTAAAGTTTATTTATTACTCACAAGTAAATCTTACATTAACACTGCAATGAAGTTACTGTGAAATCTAGTCACTGCAGTTCTGCGCCTGTTCAGGTACAATGAGGGAGAATTTAGCATGGCCAATGTACCTAACCAGCATGCCTTTTGGACTCTGGGAGGAAACTGGAGCACCTGGAGGAAACCCACGCAGACACGGGGAGAACGTACAAACTCTACACAGATAGTGACATCAGTGCTAACAACTGTGCCACCTGGTTTGTCCCAATGGTGCAACCCTGCAAAGGAAGAACTCGAAGGATAGCGACGCTCTCCATTCCTAAAAAGGTTTGGTTTGTCTCCCTGCTCTGACCAAGATCACAAGAAACTACAAAGGGTTGTGAATGTAGCCCAGTCCATCACACAAACTAACCTCCCATCCATTGACTCTGTCTACACTGCCAGCTGCCTCGGAAAAGCAGCCAGCATAATCAAGGGCCCCATGCACTCCAGACATACTCTTTTCCACCTTCTTCCATCAGGAGAAAGATACAAAAATTCAAGATCATGTACCAACCGACTCAAGAATAGCTTCTTCCCTGCTGCCATCAGACTTTTGAATGGACCTACCTTATATTAAATTAATCTTCCTCTATGATTATAACACTATATTGTGAAACCTCTTCTTTCCTTCTGCTCTATGAATGGCATGCTTTGACTGTATAGGGTGCAAGAAACAATACTTTCCACTGTATCCCAATCCATGTGACAATAATAAATCAAATATAGTGATGCAGGTGGAAAGTTTTAGACCGTAACTTTAGTTATTAGTTACTGATTACTCAAATATACACGTCCAATTTGCAGATGGACTGTAACTTTCCACTGTCACTGTTGAACATAGAATATTAAAATACTGAAATGTTCTTAATCATGTGAATTGTCGAAGCAACAAGACAACATTTAAATTTTAATTTGTGGCTGAGGTGTTCATACTAAGATTTGAAGTGAATTGGAAATATAACAGGACAGTGAATGAATCCTTAATAAAATTAAATATTGCAAAATTCAAAAGACTGAGTAAGTTACCTCATGACGCTGGTTATGTGAACTATTCAGCAAATGGCATCGATGTTTTGATGTTCCAGGAATATTAATTTGATTTAATTTATTATTGACACATGCATTGGGATACAGTGAAAATTGTTGGTTCTTGTGTGCTATACAGGCAAGCACATCGTCCATAGAGCACATAGGGAAGAGGGACAGAGAGGTTGCAGAATTTCACGTTACAGTTACAGATAGGGCGTAGAGAAAAATCAGCTTAATATGTGGTAGGTCTATTAAAAGAACATTATTGAAGAGTTTAAAAGAACTAGATAACAGTTTTAAGAATAAAAAATTGAATCTGAGGGTATGCTGAACACAGCTCGCAAGAAGTCCAGTGCCATCTTGAAATCAAGGACATAATAGACTTTCTCAGGCTGCCCCCCCACGTGTTTTAAATTCTTTTTAGATGGCCCATTTCACATGCTCCAGTTGAAGCAAAGAGGGAAAGTATATCCCTGACCCTTTCAGAACGTTGACAGAGACCAGTGCCAAAGTTTTAATGTTCTGCAGCTGATAATTAAACCAATAATTAACACAGTTCAGATGCACCCAGACACACAGGTTTATCTTCAGTTTGTGGTATAGTTGATGTTGCAAGCTAACAGTATTTCACAGAGGCACAAGCTGTACTGTGTAAAGATCCTATTGGCTTATTCCAGCAGTAATTGTGAGTGGACCTGGATATTTTGGCTTTGTTGCATTGATTCATCGTGGAACTTGCAAGGTGAAATACTCGAGACTTTCTAAATTTTCCACCTTAATGACATGTGCACTATCAGTGTCGATGTTTCCAGTTCTGCTACCAAAATACTGTGATTATACGAAACAATCAGATGAGGATGAGCATATACCTATAACGGGTCCCATTCAGTGATTTTCTTCTATTTGCTCTATCAGCTGATTAAATACATTCATGTACAGGACAGGGGAACATATCCCTCCCTTTCTAATCTTGATTTAGTTAACATCACGCAATTATAATCTGAGGAAGCACAGACTGATTGAGAGTATCTGGATGAATGGTGCTAATTGTGGTGAAGATATTCTCTAATTTGAAGTATCAAAAACTCATCATTCCATAGAAACCCTACAGTAAAGTAGGAGGCCATTTGGTCCATTAAGTTTGCACCAAATCTCTCAAACGTATCCCCCCCCACCCTCCACCCACCTACCCTATCCCCATAACCCCGTGAATTTACCGTGGCTAATCTACTTAACCAACATACCGTTGGACTCTAAGGAGAAATCTAGCATGACCCATCCACCTAACCTGCACATCTTTGGACCATGGAAGGAAACCGGGACACCCGGATGAAATACTTGCAGACATTGGAAGAACGTGCAGGCTCCACACAGACAGTTACCTAAGGCCGGAATCAAACCAGAATTCCTGGTGGTGTGAGGCAGTAGTGCTAATCACTGAGCCGGCCATGTGGAATTACTTTACATAAAATGAATAATAACCTAACTTAGGATATATTAGTTACGTCTGGGCAGGGATGTTGTAGAATGGTGTATTGTAATTGTACGATGATTTGTGCTTGCACGAACCAATGACCATGGCCAGATACAATGCAGGGGGAGATTTTCCCCTCCCACCTGCCATAGAATCATAGAATTCTACAGTGTGGAAGGTGGCGATTTTCCCCATTGAGTCTGCATCAACTGCAATCCCACCCAAGCCCTATCCCCATAACCCCATGCATTTACTCTACCTTATTCCCCCTAACACTAAGGGACAATTTAGAATCATAGAGGTGGACCATGCAGAGGTCTGTTGACATCGGGTGGGATTTTCTGATTTTGGGGTGCACACAGCTGGAAAATTCCACTTCATATCTAGTTTCTCACTTTCCCCGTGCCGGGAAATGCACACTGTATTGAAAAGTCTGGAAGTACCAAGGCCAAAGGAGAAAAAGAGTAAAACCAGACACCTGAAGTGAATAAAAAAGAGATTTTATGATGAGAAAATTTACATATTTTGAAAGCCGAAAATATTTTTAGATAACCCAGGTGAATTATTCTGAGTAACAAATGACAGAGAATTTAAAAATTAAGTTCTTTTTATAAGATGTTCTTTTGTTAATCAGAGAAACAGAGAACAGAGAAGCTCCAGTCTTAAGAATGAGACAACTGACAAAATTCCCATGTATTCAGAGAATAAGCTATGAATTCAAACTCATGATATATTCCAATTCTTTGAAAAAGGGCACAAAGCATCTCAAGCTGAATTATTTCCCTTCCCAAGGCAATGCTGAAATAAGGATCTGAAGTGTGATTGTTGACTGACAAACTCGGTGAGAGTGAAACAGCATTCATCACTTAGGGTGCTCATTGTTCATTCATTGAATAGGGAGACATTTTCAATCTTGTGGCTTTTTTATTTCAATGATGGTTGATAACTGGGACTTCCCAGCCCCCTGAAATGTATCTGCCTCACCAGATGAAATAAAACAAACATCCACCAGCATCAAGAAAGAGGCCCTGCTCTCATATCAGGGGTATGCAGGAAGACTATGCCCCATTGATACTCAGTGGCACTGTGGCACATTGGTTTGCACTGCTGACTCATGACACCAGAGACTCGGGTTCAATTCCAGCCTTGGGTTACTGTCTATGTGAAGTTTACACGTTCTCCCTGTGGCTGTGTGGGCTTCCTCCAGATGCTGTGGTTTCATCCCACAGTTGATGGTTAGTACTGCTGCCTCATAGCGCCAGGGACTTGGGTTTGATTCCAGCCTTGGGGGACTGTGTGGAGATTGTACATTCTCCCCATATCTGCTTGAGTTTCCTCCAGGTGCTCGAGTTTCCTCCAGGTGCTCGAGTTTCCTCCAGGTGCTCGAGTTTCCTCCAGGTGCTCTGGTTTCCTCCCACAGTCCAAAGATGTAAATGTTTGGTGGATTTTCCATGGTAGATTGCTCCTTAGTGTCCAACAATATGTAAGTTGGGTAGATTAGCCATGGTAAATGCGTGGGGTTATGGGAATAGGGCAGGCCGGGTGAAAAGTGGGGGTTACAGTTGAACCTGAGTGGATTGGTAAATTGGCCATTCTAAATTGCCTTAGTGTCCAAAGCTGTGTAGGTTAGGAGGGCATTACTGAGGTAAGTACATGGTGTCATGCGATAGGGTCGGGATGGGATGAGTTGTTGGAGAGTTGGTGTGGACTCGACAGGCCAAATGGCCTCTTTCTGCACTGTAGGGGCTCTATGATTCGATGAATCAGACTTTTGAATGGACATAGTTCGCACTAAGCTGATCTTTCTCTACACCCTAGCTATGACTGTAATACTACATCCTGCCTTCTCTCCTTCCTTCCTTTATGAACAGTATGCTTTGTCTACATAGCATGCAAAGAACAATACTTTTCACTATATACTAATACATACAGAACATAGAACACTACAGCACAAACAGGCCCTTCGGCCCACAAGTTGTGCCGGTCATATCCATACCTACCAGGCCTATCTATAACTCTCAATCCCATTAAATCCCATGTACTCATCCAGAAGTCTCTTAAAAGACCCCAGCGAGTTTGCCTCTACCACCACCGACGGCCGCTGATTCCACTCACTCACCACCCTCTGAGTGAAAAACTTACCCCTGACATCTCCTCTCTCTGTACTTGCTCCCCAGCACCTTAAACCTGTGTCCTCTCGTAGCGGCCATTTCAGCCCTGGGAAATGGCCTCTGAGAATCCACCCTATCTATACATCTCAACATTTTATAAACCTTTATCAGGTCGCCTCTCAATCTTCGTCTCTCCAGGGAGAAGAGACCTAGTTCCCTCAACCTATCCTCATAAGACATGCCTCCCAATCCAGGCAACATCCTTGTAAATCTCCTCTGCACCCTCTCAATAGCTTCCACATCCTTCTTGTAGTGAGGCGACCAGAACTGCGCACAGTACTCCAAGTGGGGTCTGACAAGGGTCTTATAAAGTTGCAGCATTACCTCCCGACTCTTCAACTCAATCCCTTGATTAATGAAGGCTAGCACACCATACACCTTCTTGACCACAACCTCCACCTGCAAGGCCGATTTAAGAGTCCTATGAACACAGACTCCAAGGTCCTTCTGCTCCTCAACACTGCTAAGAGTCCTACCCTTGATATTGTATTCCTTCATCCTGTTGGTCCTGCCAAAATGGACCACTACACATTTATCCACGTTGAAGTTCATCTGCCACTTCTCCACCCAGTCTTGCATCCTATCTATGTATCACCACAAGTTCTGACATCCCTCCAGGCTATCCACAACGCCACCAACCTTCATGTCATCAGCAAACTTATTAACCCATCCCTCCACTTCCTTATCCAGGTCATTTATGAAAATGACAAACAGCAAGGGTCCTAGAACAGATCCCTGGGGCACTTCACTGGCGACCGACCTCCATACAGGAAAAGACCCATCCACAACCACTCTCTGCCTTCTGCAGGCAAGCCAGTTCTGGATCCGCAAGGCAACAGCCCCTTGGATCCCATGCCCTCTCGCCTTTTCAAGAAGTCTTGCATGGGGGACCTTATCAAACGCCTTGCTGAAGTCCATGTAAACCACATCAACCGCTCTTCCTTTGTCAATGTGTTCAGTCACATTTTCAAAGAACTCAACTAGGCTAGTAAGGCACGACCTGCCCTTGACAAAGCCGTGCTGACTATTTCTGATCATGCTAAACTTCTCTAAATGTTCATAATCCTGCCCCTCAGTATCCTCTCCATCAACTTACCAACCACTGAGGTCAGACTCACCGGTCAGTAATTTCCCGGGCTATCCCTGTTCCTTTTCTTGAAAATAGGAACCACATAGGCAATCCTCCAAAACCTCTCCTGTCTCCATTGACGACACAAAGATCATCACCAGGGGCTCAGCAATCTCTTCCTTCGTCTCCCACAGTAACCTGGGGTACATGACAATAATAAAATCAAATCAAATCAAAATGTCACAGATGCTGTGGTTGCACCAATGCAGAGTATTGAGGCAAGGCTCCCAGGTATTAATTAGGTCTTATATAAAGTATGAAGATATTAACAAGAAAATTGTCTACATCACCCCTTGCCAGTCACACAATATATTATTCTTGACTTACAAGTTTAATATAGTGATAATGCCCCTTTAAATCCAGAGGGATACAATAACTTGCTCACTTTTTCCTTCACAGTTTCAACAGCTGCATACTAAATTTGCGATGTTGGATATCTGTGTTGCAAAATTGACTGCTTTCATGGTTTAAAAGTATTTGTGATATTAATCGATACTATATTCTTAAAAAAAAAATCAATGACCCTCCAGATCCTTCTTCCCCTTGACTTTCCTCCGACCCCCATGACTTCCCTCAATCGCATCCTTTGCAGTGTTTCTGTAATGCCCTCCCACCTTTTCCTGTCTGACCTCAAAAAGACAGTCCCCGACAGCATTCCCAGTTTCTGCACCTCACAACTTAATGAGCTGAACTAGGCTCAAAATCAAGCTCTTGCTTTGTTACCTGCATCTCCCCATCCACTGCTTTGGCTTTCATCCCTTTTCGGAATTCTCATTCTACCTTCTATTTGGCCACTTTGATTTGATTTGATTTGATTTTCTATTATCGCATGTATAGAGACACACTGAAAAATATTGTTTCTTGCACATTATATGGACAAATCATAGAGTACATTGGAGAGAAGGAAAGGAAAGGGTGCAGAATATAATGTTCCAGTTACTGTCAGGATGAAGAGAAAGATCAGCTTAAATATGGTAGCTCCATTCAAAAGTCTGATGGCAGCAGGGAAGAAGCTGTTGCTGAGACGGTTGATAAGTGTTCTCAGAATTTTGTAGCTTTTTCCCGAAGGAAGAAGGTGGGAGAGAGAATGTCCAGGGTGCGTGGAGTCCTTACTTATGTTGGCTGCTTTGCCGAGGCAGCAGAAAGTGTCAACGACACAACGGATGGGAGGCTGGTTTGTGTGATGATCTGGGCTATGTTTACAACTCTTGGGTAGTTTCTTACAGTCTTGGTCAAAGCAGCCCCCATACCAAGCTGTGATACACCTGGAAAGCATGTTTTTTTATAGTGTATCTGTAAAAGTTGGTGAGAGTTATAGTGGGCATGCTGAATTTCCTTAACCCCTCTATATCTTTTTGTTGGAAACTGTGACAAAGTGTCTCATTTTCTTTTGCACCCTAACTCATTCCAAACTTGCTGCACTTGTCAGGGACAAGATCAGAAATTCCAAGATTTGTTGTGAAGTTAGACTAGACCCCAACTATCTTTGCTTTTTGCCTTAATGTGAGGATAAGATGTTTCACTCCATTCTATTAACTGTCTAGGAAGCTTTCATCAAAACCAACTTTATGTAACAATACAGTTTACCTATAACAAAAAAATAACATTTACCATTTGAAATACTTAAACATGACAAGATACAATTCTTAACCACTAACTTATCCATGTTCAATTTAAGCAATATTCCTAAGAGACTTAGACTCCCCTTTAAGATTACTTAGCAAAAACACACAGGTAATGTTATCAGTTCTATAGTCTGGCAGAGTGATACCTATTTTCTTGTAGGTCCCAAACAGCCATCTCCAGAGAGGGAGAGAAAAGAGTTCCAACTCCTGCTGTTTGCAGACCCAAGCAGAAAACTGCCTGCTTGTTTCTATTAGTGGAGCTCCTCCCGTTAGGACATGACCCAGCATCTGTCAACCAACCAAAGCAAACTCTATTCTGAAACCCCAAGGAACAACCCAAAAAATAAGCATTAGCTCAGATTAAAACAAACACCCCAATATCTCGAATCAATTATTCCTCTGCGTTCTCAATAGTGGGCTGCCTGCAGCAGGCAGACTGGCACCATAAACCAGAGTCGAATTTTAAACATATCTTTGACAAGAAACATGACACAAATATACTACTTAAAGACACGGTATTGTCACACATACTTTGTTTTTTCACATTAAACCCCTTTCATAACATCAACAAGCTGAATACGAAATGTAGTATTGTTGTTTAGTGAAGAAACCTCTACTTTTTAGAGGCTGAATGCCAGTTCTCTGTTGCTTACTCTCACATGCCCATAAGCCCTCAGTTTAGGATAAAGCCATTGTTTCCCAGATCATCGCTAACCTCACAACTCCAGAGATCTTCACTCCATGGCCTTCAACCTCATTGTCCTGGGCCTTCGTACAACCTGCTTTTAACTCTTTGCCACGATCCACAAGCAGGACTCCCTTGGAAGGCTCATTGTTTCAGCCTGCTCTTTCCCATGCAACTTATTTCTTCTTACCTCGACTCTATTATTTCTCCCTTTGACTAGTCTTTTCCCACCTCCACCCTTGAATCTGCCATTTGCAGTACACTTCCTCTTCCACCAAGATGACCTTTGAACCCTCCACTTCTCCCTTCAATGGCAGCCCAACAGTCACCATCCATTGCTTCTGGCTGACTGAACATGCTTGGAAAAACCTGTTTGACTCCATTTGCACTCTGCCAATAAAGGTGTTGCTATGGCAACCTTGTTATATCCCTTTTGTGGGATAGGTGGAACATTACTTGTTCCAATTCTACACGTGCCCCATCACTTTGTTTGAAAGCGGCATGGTGGCACATTGGATGGCATGGTGGCACAGTGGTTAGCAGGTTAGCATTGCTGCCTCACAGCACCAGGGACCCATGTTTGAATCCTGGTTTGGCTCACCGTCTGTTTGGAATCTGCACATTCTCCCCGTGTCTGCGTGAGTTTCCCCCGGGTGCTCTGGTTTCCTCCCACTATCCAAAGGTATGCTGGTTAAATGGATTGGCTGTGCTTAATTCTCCATCTGTGTACACAAATAGGTGCTGGAGTGTGATGATAGGGGAGTTTCATAGTAACTTCATTGCAGTGTTAATGTAAACCTACATGTGACTAATGAAGAAACTTAACTATGTTGGTGCATTTTATGTTCCTTCCTCAGACTTGATAATTTCATCAACTTTGCTTTCCAATTTTCATCTCTCTCTTGCCTTCACATGGTCCAGCTCTGACTCTGCCCCCCCTTCCTTGATTCTCTTTCCTTCCATTGCTTGATTTTGACTGTCTTCCAATATCCACAATAAGCCCTGACTTCCACAGCTACCTTGATTACACTTCCTTCCATCTTAATTCCTGTCAGGCAAATTCCATTCTCCCAGTTTGTTTCTCTGTCTCTATTCTCTGTCTCTGTTATAATGATGCAACCCCCCATAACGGCATTTCTAATATTCATACTTTATCCTTGACCAAGGATTCTTGAACAGTTTGCTGGGTTTCCCACATTTCCGCCCTTTCCCTTTTCTCCCATCCCAGTACTACGAAAGCTTTCCCTTGTCCTCATTTTCCACTTGCCTAGCCTTTACTTTTCAAGGATCATTCTCCACTCCTTCTGCTATCTCCAACTTCATCACCACCAAATACATCTCCTCCCCTTTCAACATTGTCTGAGTCTGACACACTTGCTTTAAATAGGAAGCATGAGGCTTCTGATTTAACCATCAACTAGGATTCATCAGGCAGTCCATACTCTAGCAATCCAACCCCATTAGCCTGGTTGAAGTCATCACACACACGTAGGCTTACATTAACATTGCAATGAAGCTACTGTGAAAATACGCTAGTCGCCACACTCTGCTGCCTGTTTGGGTACACTGAGTTTATCATGGCCACCGTACCGTCCGATTACTATGATCTGGAATCCGCTGTCTGGAAGCAGATTCAATAATAACTTAGAAAGAAGAAATTGGGTAGGTATTTGAAAAAGATACATTTTCAATTCCACAGAGAAGGAGTGGGAGTAGGACTGATTGGTTGGCTCTTTCTAAGAGCTGCAATCATTTTGATGGACCAATATGGCATCCTTCAGTGCAGTGGAACGATATGATTCTCATTGTCTGAAAATCACTCATTCTGAGCCAAAAGAAGAGATGTGTTTCACAGCTCCCAATAGTTCCCTATAACACCTCCCCCAGGCTTTTTATCCTCAGGAAGCTCATCAGTGTTTATCATGGAAAACTGGCAGCCACCCAAAGTTCTAATCCCTGTTCTGGCTCTCAGATGTCTCAGGGTAGTGATGCTGATGAATCCTGGTGTTTTCTGATTGAGGATTTCTTGACTGTGGCGTTAACCATATTTCTTTGTGAGCCTTTTGGCCCCAAATAATTCAAACAGGTTAAGAAAGATTAAAACAACTGGACCTGATGCCTGGGTTCCGAGGGCTCCTTTGACTGGATTTGGTATTTTTGCCTTCCCTGCACCCCCCACACCCCTGAACTGCTGCAATTTTAATTGGGGACAAATTTTACTTAAAGTAAAAGTTTACTTATTCATCACAAGTAGGTTTACATTAACACTGCAATGAAGTTACTGTGAAAATCCCCTAGTCGCCACACTCCGCCGTCTGTTCAGGTACACTGAGGGAGAATTTAACTGGGACAACCCAACTAACCAGCACATCTTTTGGGAAGAAACCAGACCAAACACATGCAGACACAAGGAGAACGCACAGACAGTTGACCCAAGCTGGGAATCGAACCCAGGCCTCTAGTGCTGTGAGGCAGCAGAGCTCATCACTGTGTCACTGTGCTGCCTAATTATTTTTTGATGCGGAACAAATTTGCAATGGATTTGAATGCACTGCCCAACTTCAATACACTTTGGATCTCCAACAAAATACTTAACAGAAGGGAGCTCTTGCTCAACTGCACCAACTATTTCAGAGATTCTGTTGCATAGGCGACGCATGCTTAGTCAAAAGAGGATTATCCACTGGTACAAAGCGCTAATACCTGCTTTTTGCAAGATGACCTTAAGGACAAAAGTCAACATCTCTTAACCCATCACGGCGCTTTGCCTCATTACATTAAGAACCTCTCAGAAACTTAATCTAAACTCTGATTTGTTAATGACTGCTAATCTCCTGCAAATTACATCTAAATCATGCTTAATTGGCCTTTTGAATCAATAACTTGTCAGTAAACTGTATTGATTTCAATGGGCAGGCTGCTAATAAAACCAGACGACTGATGTGCAACCTGCTGGATCTGAATTAAGCTTCTCCATGTAAAATCCTGAAAGATCTTTCCGCATGTCTGAGATGTGAGCATCAGTGCTACAAACCATACTCCCATGCTAGACCTCTAGATTTGCTATAAATAATAAAAGCAGCATGATTCTATTTTCTCACACACCTTATTCATGCAGTTTTAAACATGCCAATCAATGCAAGGTGGGAATATAGATAAATATTAATATTTTTACACTTTGTACCTGAAAGCATACCTCCCAAGTCAGATGTGCCAAGACAAATAAAGTCTAATAATTCATTGCCATAGCAGAGTGCCTCCCTCTTCTTCAGTCTCAGCAGAGACTACTGGAGTCCTATCATTCATCATCTTACTCATTATTCCGGCTTTCCATAGCATGACCGATAACTATTAAATTGAAGTTTTCGGTTGTGGATTCATACCTCTGGGAAACTTTGTTAGGACGGATCCCATTGTTTAGGAAAAAGCAATTTTATCCTCTTGAGGTTGTTAGTCACCTCATGCATACAGTTCTGTTACATCAACCACTCTCCAATAGAGTAAAATTTCCAAACATACCAGGTGTAGCTATCTTTTCATTTTTCCCAAAAGTGAGTTTGAATTCATTATTTCCAAATCTGTGGAGCTCAGTTACTCGGTGGCACAGTGGTTAGCCCTGCTGCCTCACAGCACCAGGATCCCGGGTTTGATTCCTGGCATGGATCACTGTCTGTGCAGAGTTTGCCGCTGTCTGCACGGGTTTCCTCTGGGTGCTCCTCTCACAGACTGAAAGATATGCTGGTTAGGTGAATTAGCCATGATAAATTCTCCGTGTAGTCCTACAGGCTCCAGAGAGTGACGACTAGGGGATTTTCACAGTAACTTCATTGCAGTGTTAATCTAAGCCTACTTGTGACACTAATTAATAAATCTGCTGCTTAAAAACAAAAATCTCCTCAAGCGCATTGGACAATTACCTTTAATCTGTGACCTTTGTTTACCAATCCACACCAAGTTTCTCCTTACGTACTCCATCAAATTTCCTCATAATCTTGAATGCCCCCATTTAATCTTCTCTGCTCTCATCAAGAGAATCTCAGCTTTTCTAATCCTGCCACATAATTGAATTCTCTCATCCCCCAGAATTGTGAAATGCAGTGGGTGAGAGTCTTGACTGTCTCTCTTGCATGTTAAAAGTTTAAAGTCTATTTATTGATGTTGAGTGGCAAATCCATCCTGGTTTCCATGGGTAGGACATTCCAAACCCCACCCCGCAACTCCCATGGTGTGTTTCCCAGTGACGGAACTGCTCACAATTGGCTGTCAGTGAGATCTTCCAGTCCTGCTGATGTCTATGGCATTTTGCATGGCTCACCCCCTCCAACGTTGCAGAACTCACCACAAGTGGCTGGCAGCGGTGGGATTGGAACTTTCCACCGCAGGAAGGGCTGGGAAACTCAGCCCAATAGCTAAAAAATTGCTTGTAATTTCCCAATATGGATAGCCAGAGAGCAAGATTCCCAAGCAGCATGAATTCAGAATAAACTTAGAAATATAGAAACATAGAAGTTAGGAGCAGAAGGAGGCCATTTGGCCCTTCAAGCCTGCTTTGCTATTCATCACAAGCAAGGCTGATTATCCACCTCAATAGCTTAATCCTGCTTTCTCCCAATAACCTTTGATCCCATTCACTCCAAGTTCTATATCCAGCCACCTCTTAAATATATTCAATGTTTTGGCATCAACTACTTCCTGTGGTAATGAATTCCACTGGCTCATCATTCTTTGGGTGAAAAAATGTCTCCTCATCTCTGTCCTAAGTGGTCTACTCTGAATCCTCAGACTGTGACCCTTGGTTCTGGACACCCCCACCATCAGGAACATCCTCCCTGCATCTACACTGTCTACTCTTGTTAGAATTTTATAAGTCTCTATGAGATGCCCCTTCATTTGGCCCTGCACTGTCCTTGCCATTATGAACATTAACATCAAGTGTGCTATACTGCAGGGTAAGACATATTAAAATGTAAGCTTGGAAGCAATAATAATTATATTGAAATGTATATGTGTATGCAAACTACATTGTTTTAAATATTCATGATAAGCACCTTGAACTGCTTATTTACAATTTCAAGTCAACTCCAACCATTTGAAATTGCTCTCTACATTTTGTTGCGATTGCTTTGCTTTTAGATTATTAAGTGTCAGAGGAAACATCTCGCTCTCGAATACAAGGTATTCTCAGCAACCAATGCCCTTTTCCTTTAGACGCAATATAATAACAAAACAAAAAGTCATGTTTGAATAGCAATCCTTCACTTTGTGTAGAATCTTGAAGAACTTAATTACATTTCTAACATGATCTTTTAACAACTTCTATTTGCCTCATGAAAATAGAATTGGTTTGAAAGATTAAACAAAGGTCCTTCACAAATTTAATGCAGTTTCCCTGCATTTTAGCTTCCTTTCATTTCATTTTGATGCTAATCCCATTAGAACAATGGTCTAAAAAGCATAAGGTTATTTGGGTCTCAATGTTCTGGGGGGGTTAATTGGGAACACAATGGCAATCTAAAAAATTGGTTAATGTGCAGTTCATATGCTAGATCTATCCTTTGCATTTTGTTGGGAAAGTTGATGGAAATCCAGTTGTGGTGTCTGGTACAGAATCCACGAATATGGGACTGTGATTCAGTCAACTCAAGTGAGTGGCTGCATGGTGGCACAGTGATTAACACTGCTGCCTCACAGCATGAGGGGTCCAGGTTCAATTCCAGCATCGGGTGACTGTCTGTGCACAGTTTGCAAATTTTCCTCATGCCTTCGTGGCTTTCCTCTGGGTTTCATAGAATCATAGATTCCCTGTTGTGCAGAAGGAGGCCATTTGGCCCATCGAGCCTGCACCAACAACAATTCCACCCAGACCCTATCCCTGTTACCCCATGCATTTACCCTGCTAATCCCTCTAACCCTAGGGGGCAATTGAGCATGGCCAATCAACCTAATCCACACATCTTTGGACAATGGGTGGAAACCGGAGCACCCGGAGGAAACCCACGCAGACATGGGGAAAATGTGCAAACTCCACACAGACAGGCACCTGAGGCTGGAATTGAACCCAGCCCCTGGCACTATGAGGCAGCAATGCTAACCACTGTGTCACCCCTTCTTCAAAAATGTGCAGGTTAGGTCAATTGGCCATGCTAAATTGCCTCTTAGTGTCAGGAGGATTAACAAGGTAAATACATGGAGTTACAGAGATAGGGCTTGGGTAGGATTGTTGTCGATGCAAGCTCGAAGGGCTGAATGGCCTCCTTCCGCACTGTAGAGTTTTGATGATTCTACAAAATGTGAAAAACTGCAATCCTGGCCTCAATTTTCGACGACTGATATTAAAGACATGGAAGATCATTTGGCCCAGTGTCATTCACTATTGAACCCAACTCTTGCCTTACAGCAGCCAATTGCATTTTGAGCTTCGTTGCTTCACCACGGAATCCCATTCCAAAGTTGATTACCTTTCCCATCAAAAGTGGGAAGTGGTAAAATGCTTTTGTCTGCTTGTTAGTCAGTATGCCTGTTTTAGTATGCCATGTATGATCTTCCTCAAGGTAGCGTGTGGAGGTCAGGAGAAGTCCCAGGTTGGCTCACTCACATTAGTTGAAAGTGCCTGCAAGGATGGAATCTTTGCACTTGTGTTGTGAGATGTTGCACTCAAGCCAGCCGTCTAGGAAAATGTTTGGAAATAGCCATTGGAATTGTCAGATGCAAAAGTGGGCTGTTTAAAGGGTCCATACCAGTGCTGTGGGACATTGTACCAGTTTTAATGAAAACAGAATGGCCCTCCAGGCCTCAAACATCATAACTCTTAACCCTCCCCTCCTCCACCACACACACACACACACACACATACACACACACACACACTTATGCACACACATGCACATGCGCGAATGCACCAGTGACATGGTGGCACAGTGGTTAGCGCTGCTGCTTCACAGTGCCAGGGACCCAGGTTCCAATCCCGGCTTGGATCACTGTCTGTGTGAAGTTTGCACCTTCTCCCCGTGTCTGCGTAGGTTTCCTCCGGGTGCTCCCATTTCCTCCCACATTCTGGAAGATGTGCTGGTTAGATGCATTGACCTGAACAGGTGCTGGACTATGGCAACTTGGGGAATTTCACAGGACCTTCATTGCAATATTAATGTAAGCCTTACTTGTGACTAATAAATAAACTTTAACTTTAATTATCCATGTGCCATCAATGCCACCTCATGCCACTGATTCCCCATGGTCCCTGTGATTAGCCATGCCCCTCCATCCATGCCAAGTTATGTCTCTCTGCCCACTCCCTAAAGCCCTTCATGCCCCCTTATGCCAAGCTGTATGGAACCAAAGAATCCTGTAGTGACAAGTGTCCTTAAAAAAATGTTGTATCATGCTGAAAACAATGCCTTTTACTAAAGGGCAATAAAAGTGTCAATCATTCTGACCATTTGAATTTTCAGTAGCTGAAATTGCAAACACTGGAAAATTCTTAACCTTGCATAAATAAACATTATGAAATAGACAGCAGAGAACAGAGAGCCAGAGCTGTCAGTCAAGCAATATTTTCTCTGAGGCTCAACAGAATAATGGATTTCTGGACTTTCAGCCAAGCCTCATTATGTATTCTTGTCTGAGAGCCCTGATATCCATTGGTTCTATTGAAATGCCTGAGCCAAGAGAATATAACACTTAATTGATAGCTCTGACACTATGACTTCTGAGATGTCGTGAATCATGACCTTTTGAAATATTAGCCCAATTCTATTAAAACTGCACAGAATGAGGGCCTGCCTATCTCCACAATAGTGCCAGTCTGAGAGTGCAGGATTCATTCACCCTGCACCAGCCGACACTGCCCTAGCAAAAATTGGAAAGCTTGGGAATGGGGCTGGGAATCCCAGAATCGGTTCCCACCACCATTTTTAAAAGAGTCCCGGTTCATCCCATCTCAATAAAAAACAATGGATAGGTTTTAATTAAACTTGGAACACTGGGTATGGTAAAGCCTTGGCAAGAACTGATCAGTATTTGGAAAAGCTGTGAAACCAGGTCCTTGATTTTTTTTAAAAGGATTTGTTAACATTGAATGAGGATGAATTGATTGTTTTTTTATAAATGTGTTTTATTTGGAATATCATGGATTGTATCAGCTGCTGAGTTGCAATTTTTCATGACTGTCAAAGTGTGCACAGAGTTCTCAGTGCAGGTTGACAGATATGGATTGCACTGAATCCTCCTCAATGAGATGGAGGCTCCGAATAAAAACCTAGATTTTTACAGCTTTCATAGGATCATAGAATCCCTACAGTGCAAGGGGAGGCCATTCAGCCCATCCAGGCTGCACAGACAACAATCCCACCCAGGCCCTATCCTTGTAACCCCAAGTATTTTACCCAGTTATAATGGAAACAGAAAATCCCTCCAGCCCTCAACCCTCATAACTTAACCCCCCTGACAGTTATTGATGTTCACCTAATGTCCTCAAAGCTGCCTGACTCAGATTTTAATCAGCCTCCTTTAAATATTGCTTTATTTGCTTTGTTTGTCGGATCTCACCAGAGCCTGATGTTGTGAGGACATCATCAGAGGAGGCAATGACCCAGTGGTATTATTGGTAATCTATTAATCTGGAAACTCAGCTAATGTTCTGGGGACCCAGTTTCAAATCCCACCACAGCAGATGGTGGAATTTGAGTTCAGTAAAAAATGTCTGGAATTAAGAATCTACTGATGACCATGAACCCCCTGTCTATTGTCGGAAAAACCGATTTGGTTTACTAATGTCCTTTAGGGAAGGAAATCTGCCATCCTTACCTGGTTTGGTCTACATTTGACTCCAGGGTCACAGCTACACAGTTGACTCTCAACTGCCCTCCAAAGGCAACTAGGAGGGCAATATATGCTGGCCAACCAATGATACCCATGTCCCATGAATGAATAAAAAGTAGTCAAGGAACAGCAGTTAGGTAGTGGTATTGCCACTGGACTAGTAATCCAGAGACCCAAGGTAATGCTCTGGGGATCCGGATTTGAATCCCACCACGGCAGATGTGAAATTTGAATTCAATAAAAATCTAGAATTAAATGTCTAATGATGAAACCATTATCGATTGTTGCAAAAACCTGGCTGGTTCACTCGTGTCCTTGAGGGAAGGAAATTTGTTGTCCTTATCTGGTCTGACCTAATGTGACTCTAGATCCATGGCAACATGGTTCACTCTCAAATAAATGCTGGCCCAGCCGGTGACAGCCATGTGAATAAATTTAAAAAAAGTTATTTCCTCACAAATTTCCTACTTTGTCAGTTTCTCAGATGACTTGTCAGCCTCTAACCCTTTCACTGATGTATCAAGAAGCTTTGTCACGCTGGCTTTGTATATTGGTTAGTCTACTTCAAAGCATAGGTGCCTGGCAATGACTCCCTCATTTGAGGAAGCCAAAGTAGCAATCAGTTACATTATAGACCCCGTATCCATTCTTCGATAAGAACTAGATGAAAAGTGCTCACACTCTGGTCTGGAGTGTGTGCTTATGTAAAGGGGACTTGCACCAAGGAACACCTCACACGAAAGATTAAGTCTTCTTCATTTAATTGAGAAAACCCCCTTACCTCTCCACTTTCTGTTGACGATTTCTTTCTGACATTAATGCTTTGAAACCAATGGAGTCAAAAAAATATATTGTGGGTTTTCTTCAGTGCTAACAGTATGCAGTTAGCTCTGCAAACGTATTTGACGTGTCAATGTCTCCAACAATCTGAAATTAGGTTCCTATTTTCACAGGATCACAAAATAAATATAGATGAGCAAGACTGTTCATCTCATCTTAGCTCATCTATCCAGAAATAGCTCCCAGTTCTTTTGCTGCAGTGTCCAATTGTTTTTTTAGAAATAATTTCAGAGGATTTAGCCACCAATACTCAATTTCAAAGTTCATTTTATCTGTTGATTACCTTTGCTGTGAAAAGCATTTTCTGAAGTCAGTCCTAAATTTGCCTTTTAATGATTGTTTCTATCTTGACCTTTCAATTTACTTTGAAGTCATTTTCTGGAGATATGTTTTTTCATGTCATTTACTATCTATGTCTACTCTTATGAGTCACGTCTCAGTTGCTGTCTTCTGAGGCTGAAAATCATACGTTTCTCTGCTATTTCATCACACTTCAGGTCTCTAACATTAGCATTCAAGCTCAATAGCCCTTTACACAAAAGAACGGTTTCCTCCCACAGTCAAAAGATGTGTGGGTTAGGTTGATTGGTCATGCTAAATTGACCCTAATTTAGCGAGGATTAGCAGGGTAAATATGTGGGGTCAGTGGGATAGGGTGGAATTGTTGTCGGTGCAGGCTCAATGGGCTAAATGGCTGCCTTTTGTGTTGTAGGGAATCTATAAGAAATAACGTGGATGCTGGAAATCTGAATTAAAAAGAGAAAAGGTTTGAAGTATTCAGCAGGTGAGGCAGCATCTTTGGAGAGAAAATAAAGTTTACAATTTAGGTCTGCAACTTTTCTTTTTAGAAAAGTCTAGCTTATGGGTTTTGGGAGGAGGTAGACTCGAGCTGAAGTAAACTCTGAGGCATGACGTTGTGGAGGAAGGATCTCTCGAGGAGATTAGGTCAATGAGAGGCCTGGATACAAAGATTTGATGTTCAGTAATTGTACAATCATGGGCTAGGGGGAGGCAGGACAAATCAGACAAATTTCACTCAGCGTAGAGGATCAACATGCCAAACAACATCCTCATCAGCAGGTTTGATGGGAGTGTTGGACCTGAGAGAGTTGTGCTATTCAGAGAGTGCAGGTCAGAGTGAGTGAGGGGGGAAGAGAAATTGGTTGATGCCTGTAACAATTCTCAATGAAAAGAGTGCGATACCAGGTGCAAGGTTCTGAAAGAGGGAGGATACTGGAGATGGATAAAAGGATAATGAGTGAGGCGAAAAACTCCTGGCTGAAAAAATAGGTGCAAAAGTGGAGGAAGCAGAACAAGGGTTGAGTGTCGTGTCAAGCTTGAAATTCATTGAGGTGAGAATATAAGGGGGAGAAGCTGAGGCCTTTGCTAAAGACAGATCATCCAGAGATCAATGGAATCATTCGTGTTGTGATATTGTGTACATGTCAATGGAGACAATGACATGGACCTTTAAGGAGCTGTACAGTGGCACCACTATGGCATCACCGTGTATAAGGTTGGAGGGTATAAGGTACAACATCCATGTTAGATGTTTACTATTGCCTGAGATGCCTCCTGTGGATGTTCACAACTGTCTGTGACTCTGTATCAGTAAGACTTCATGTTTACCTTGTGAGTTTTTTGTTCTTAACTCTTAGGATGTCAGTGTTGCTGGCTAGACCAGCATTTATTGGCCACCCCTAACTGTCCTTGAGAAGATGGTGGTGAGCAGACTTCTTGAACCACTTCAGTCCATATGGTCTGGGCATACCCACATTGCTGGTCGGGGGTGAGTTTCAGAATTTTGACTCAGTGACAGTGAAGGAACGGCAATATATTTTCAAGTCAGAATGGTGAGTGCCAGACCGGGTCTTTGGCAGGTGGTGCAAAAACCAACAAGACGGAAAACCCTAAATGACCTCATCCTCACCAATCCACCTTGATCCCAGCATGGACAAAAGAGCTGAACTCAAGAGGGGAGGTGAGAGTGACTGCCTTTGATGTGAAGGCAGCAATAGGCCAAGTGTAGCTTCAAGGAGCCCTAGCAAAACTGAAGATAATGAGAATCGGGGGAAAACTCTCCACTGGTTCTAATTATATGTTCACAAAGGAAAATGACTGTGGCCATTGGACATCATTAAACCAGTTCCAGGACATTGTTTCAGGTGCAGCTCAAGTTGGCAGGGCAGCACAGTGGTTAGCTTTGCTGTCTCACAGCGCCAGGGACCCGTGTTCAAATCCAGCCTCGGGTCATTGTCTGTGTGGAGTTTGCACATTCTCCCATGTCTGCATGGGTTTCTTTTGGGTGCTCCGGTTTCTTCCTACAGTCCAAAGGTGTGTGTGTTAGGTTGATTGGCCATAATAAATTGACCTTAGTGTCAGGGTAATTAGCAGGGTAAATATGTGGGGTTGCGGGAGTAGGCCTGGGTGGGATTGTGGTCAGTGCAGATTTGATGGCCAAATGGCCTCCTTCTGCACTAAGGGATTCTATGATTCTAAAGTAATGTCCTAGGCCCAGCCATCATCAGCTGTTTCATCCACAACCCTCTCTCTATTAAAAGTTTAGAAGTGGGGATGTTCATAGATAATTGCTCAATATCCAGCATCATTCATGACTCCTCAGATACTGAAACAGTCTGTGTCCAAATGTAGCAAGACCTGGATAATATTCAGCTTAGACTGGTAAGTGGCAAATAACATTCATACCACACGGGTATAAGGCAATGACTATCTTCAACACAGGATAATTTAATTATCTCCCTTTAACATTCAATGACATTATCATCATTGCATCTCCCATTATCAACATCCTGGGAGTTACCATTGACCAGGGACTGAACTGGACCAGCCACCTGAATGCAGATGCCAAAGGCTGAGAATCACATGGTGAATAATTGACTTGCTGACTACCCATGTCCACCATCTATAAGGCACAAGTCAGGAGTGTGCTGGATTCTCTACACTTGCTTGGATAAATGAAGCTCCAATAACACTTAAGAAGATCTACACCATCCAAGACAAAGCAGCTTGCTTGAATGACACTCCGTCCACCACTTTAATCATTCACTCTCTTCATCACTGATGCACAGTGGCAGCAGGATGCACCGTAGCTCCCTTGACAGCACCTTCCAAATCCATATTTTCCACCACCCTAAAGGACAAGGGCAGCAGATACATGGGAACATCACCACCTGCAAATTCCCCTCCAAAAAAATCACACACCACCCTAACTTGGATTTATGTCACCATTCCTTCACTGTCACTGGATCAAAACCCTGGAACTCCCTTTTACAGCTATGGTTATACTACATCTATGGACTGCAATGGTTCAAGAAGACAATACACCAACCACCTTCTCAAGGACAATTAGGAATGAGCAATAAATGGCCTAGCCAGAATTGCTCACAACCTATCAAAGAAAACATTTTCAAAATTGTTTTGTTAGTTTCCACTCTTCAACGGCTGCACACAGTAAGTATTGGCTCCATGATCCCTGGGTTTCATTCAATTTCATCACAACTATTTATAAAGGGCATGGTCTGTTCATCTTTTCTTCCTATGTGCAATATTTTATACTTTTCTATATCAGACTTCATTTGTCTTGTAGTGATTACATTTTAAAAATACTTTATTTTCTGTGAAGTGCTTTGGGGAGTCCCAACATTGTGAACGGTACTCTATGAACAGAAGTCTTCCTTGCTTTATCATTGTTCTGCTCAGTTGAACATTTTACAATACATTTCTGAATCTAAATCATTGTATGTTCTTAATGAGATGTTTCCAGCATCGATCCTGGAAGTAGCTCTGATATAACCTCCTCCACTGAGGGTCTATCCCACCCTTTAGGTCATTTCATATCTATTTCTAAGCTTTAATTTGTAGCCTTTCATGTCCAATGTTGTTAAATAATTATTCCAAGTCTGGGTAAATATTTCTTTGGGTTTTCCACTAACTATTTTTATTCTTTGTTTATTCTTTAATGTGACGTGTGCATTGCTGACCAGGTTAGCATTTGTTGCCCTTGACTGAGTGGCTTGCTAGGCCATTCCCAAGGACAGTTAAGAGTCAGCGATATTACTGTGGGTCTGGAGTCACACATAGGCCAGACTAGATAAGAGGGTGACAGGTTTCCTTCCCTAAAGAACATTTGTAAACCAGGAACGAAAACAGAAAGTGCTGGAAAATCTCAGCAGATCTGACAGCATCTGCGGGGAGAGAATAGAGCCAACATTTTGAGTCTAGATCTTCATAACTGAGTACTTCAACGTGATTTCTGCTTCACTCTCTATTTCCTTCACATCCTTCCTTGAAGTCAAACGTGAACACAATACATTATCTGAGATTGAACCAATATTTTACAGAAATTTAATGACACGATGACACAATGGTTAGCATTGCTGCTTCACAGCATTAGGGACTCAGGTTCTATTCTGACCTTGGGTGACTGTGTGAAATTTGCGTGTTCTCCCCGTGTCTGCGTGGGTTTCCTCCGGTATTCCAGTTTCTTCCCACAGTCCAAAGATGTGCAGATTAGGCGGATTGATCATGAAAAATTGCCCGTTAGTGTCCAAAGATGTGTAAGTTAGGTGGATGAGCCATGGTAAAGATGTAGGATGATGGAGATAGGAGGGGTCGGGGACTGGGTAAGATGCTCTTTTGGAGAGTTGATGCAGATTTGAGGGTCAAATGGCCTCCTAGGGACTCTGGTGGGGATTCCATTATATTTTAACCCATGATTGTCCTCTGTACACCAAGTAATAGACTCTAGGATGCAGTATACTATATTAAACACACTGCCAGCCACTACCAGTGATTTATGCATAAATACACCTATGTCCCTCTGCCCTGAATCCCCTTTAGAATTGTACCCTTTATTTTATGTTGTTTCTGTTTCTTCCAACAAAAAAGCATCACTTCATGCTTCTTTGTAATAAATTTCATCTCTATTTCACTAACCTTTTTAAGTCCTTTTAAAATTTTATACTCTCCTCCTCATAGTTCACAATATTTTCAAGTTTTGTATTATCCACAAATTTTGAAATTGTGCCCTGTACACCAAGGTCTAAGTATTAACATGTATCATAAAACATATTTAGGGGATGTGATGGTCTAACGGTATTATCGCTAGACTATTAATCCAGAAATTCAGCTAATGTTTTGGGGACCCGGGTTCAAATCACGCCTGGCAGATGGTGAAATTTTAATTCAATAAAAGATATCTGGAATTAGGAATCCATGAATGACCAGGAAACTATTGTCAACTATTGGAAACAACCCATCTGGTTCACTAATGTCCTTTAGGGAAGGGAATCTGCTGTCCTTACCTAGTCTAGCCTACATAGACGGCACAGTAGCACAGCGGTTAGCACTTTTGACACACACTGCTGGGGACCTGGGTTCAATTCCGGCCTCAGTCACCATCTGTGTAGAGTATGCACATTTTCCCTGTGTCGGGGTGAGTTTCCTCTAGGTGCTCCGGTTTCCTCCCACAATCCAAAGATGTGTGGGTTAAGTTGATTGGCCATGCTAAATTGACCCTCGTGTCAGGTGGATTAGTGGAATGCATGTGTGGAGTTGCGGGATTAGGGCCTGGGTGAAACTGTGGTCAGTGCAGACTCGATTGTCTGAATGGCCTCCTTCTGTACTGTAGGGATTTTATGATTCTATGTGATTTTAGATTCACAGTAATGTTGTTGACTCTCAACTGCCCTTGGGCAACTAAGGGTGGGAAATAAATGATAGACCACAAGGCTTCCAACATTGACCTCCTGGGGACAACACAATAAACATTCCTCCAGTATAAAAAAAATCTACTAGCCACTACTCTCTGTTTCCTGTCATTCAACAATATTGTATGTATATTCTGACTGTCCCTTTTATTCCATAAGCTACAATTTTGCTCACAGGTCTATTGTGTGGCACTTTGTCAAATACCTTTTCAAAGCCCATATACACCTAATCAGCAACACTAACCTCAGCCTTTTTTGAGTATTTTTAAACTGCAGGGAGACCACATCCCTAAACATGCTATCCACAAAGCTCTCAAACTTAAGGATGCTCCAGGCCAGTTGCTGATTAAGCTCTAAAGCCCAGAGCTGCTGCAGCTACAGCACTTCTTGCACTTATGACTATCCATGGGACATATCCTGTTGTTCCCACATAGCACAGGATGTGCATTTCAGAAGTCAGAACTGCCTTGCCATTCCTCTATTTGATAATAGACCTTGCTAATACTAGTAAATCTTAGTACCGCTAATAAATTTTACTACCTAAGGAATGACAGACTCACCAGTTATTCACTTCCCTTTTCTTGGCACCATGTAAATATAAGAAAACTGAGTGCTTTGCTTAACCTTTGTATTTTCTTTTAACTGTCCAGCTGTCAAGGCTAACTCCGTTTCTCCTTTGAAGAAAGCCAATCAATTCACATCTTTTCTGTGATGTTACAGTTTGTTTTTTATTTGCCAATTTTTCAAACTTCCCAATGCCCAAATCCCACTCCAATTTAGTGATAGCCCTCAAGCTTAGACCTCAATTTATCTTCTCCCCAGTACTGCCAATTTCTTTCAGGCATTCCCAACCTCTGAGTTTCCCTTCAGCTGGTCGTTGTTCATTCAGTGCTGTCAGGAGTGGATAGTCAAACACTTCCCCTGTTCCGGTGAGGCACTTACAGGAATCTGGAACACTTGGATCCTGTTTTATATCATGTCAATCAGAATCCAAGGTTGTAATAACTTCAATCCAATTCTCAGCCAATGACAAATTCCCAATGTGTCCCAGCTCTCCTGCACTACAACCCATGGGAATGTTGTGCATTGTTGCCCTTAACAAATCTTACTACTAATCACTGATTAAATATGTGCAATATAAATTATCCATGTTTTAAATGTGTTCATTTTTGACCCGTCTACACTGCTCATTAATCACAAGAAAGGTAAGAAGAAAATTTGGTTCAAAATATTCATATTCTTGGAAGGACAACATTTCAGGTTTCTATCAAATCCAAATCAACGTAAAATCATCAGTACACACAAAATACTCAGTGATATTGTAATACCAGGAAGGCACAATGCAATTGCAATCCCACCGGGGCACAATTTATATACCATTACCAAACCAACAATGGACAATGGCACACCGCTCTTGTTAATTCAGCTGTACATGTTTCATGCCATCGGATTTTCAAAGTGAAGGAAAAAAAATGAAATGACCGCATTATACTAACGACAAGGTTAAAATTGCAACCCTGTTATCAATCGCTTTGGCAAGATAATACCGGATAACTAATCAAATATAAAATGGGCCTGGCCATTTGGAAGTGAGGCAACAAAGGTGTGTGGGTTAGGTTGATCGGCCATGCTAAATTGATCCTAGTTTCAGGGGGGCGCGCAGGATAAATATATGGGATTACGGGAATAGGGCCGAGATGGGATACTTGTTGGTGCAGACTCAGTGGGCTGAGTGGCCTTCTTCTCTACTATAGGGATTCTATGAATGAATAAATCTCATACAAACTTGTTTCTTAACCTAATGCAGTGTATAATCACTTCTCAATCAAAGTTTAAGCAGTAAGAGCGGGACAGTGGTTAGCACTACTGCCTCACAGCATCAGGGACCCGGGTTCAATTCCTGGCTTTGGTCACTGTCTGTGCAGAGTTTGCACGGTCTCCCTCTGTCTGCATGGGTTTCCTCCGGGTGCTCCTGTTTCCTTCCACAGTGCAAAGACGTGCTGGTTAGGTGGATTGACCATGCTAAATTGGCCGTCAGTACGAGAGGGATTAACAGCGTAAATATGTGGGATTACGGGGATGGTCGGTGCAGACTTGATGGGCTGAATTGCCTCCTTCTGCAATGTAGGGATTCTATAATTCTAATCTATGAATAAACAGATTATATTCCTGATACAGTTGAAAAGACAGGTGGAATCTTGTGCCCTCCCCTGTGGCTGGCTTGAAATTGCACCCCTGCCACTTTCTCGTTTGCACCTCGGCTAAATCTAACGCAGCAAGTCCCACAGTCAGCTTTCTCAACATTTCACCAAGCGAGGCTCTGACATGTTTGCTTGCAGGCTCCTGGGGTCCCTTGTTCAAAGGCATTCAATATCTGATCGAGAGACCCGGCATTGGGAAGGGAAGAGCAACTGAAACTCACCCCTTGAATACAGAAGCGCTGCCACCCTCTGACTGGTCAGAGGCTCTCAGCAGGTGGGCCTTCTGTCTCAGGTTCCTTAATCTTGGAGAAAGACCTGCTGAGGGTCTATTAAATGCCTTAGTGGAACGCTATCATTTTAAAATTAATTCATGGGACCTGGGCGTCACTGGCTGGCCAGCATTTGTTGCCCATTCCTAGTTGCCCAAGGGCAGTTGAGAGTCAACCACATTCCTATGGCTCTGGAGTGACATGTAGGCCAAACCAGGTAAGGACGGCAGATTTCCTTCCTTGAAGGATGTCAGTGAACCAGATGGTAATGATGCACTTTCAGAGACTTCATTAGTGAACTACAAAGGATTGATTTACAAGAATCTACAGGAGCAGCAACATATCTGCAGCTAGTTCTGGCATGTTGCTGCCTAAGAGAGTTTCTCCCCCCGGGGTGATTCCCTGTTCTGTGGCCTGACAGGTCACCCAGGCCAGGTGACCCTTACTCTGCTGCATTGCCCTTAAAAGAACAATGACTACAAACATGCAGTGGGCTTTCCTGAACAGAGACAATGCAGGGTTCTTGCCTGCTCTCCCTGCCTGAGACTCCATGGGCGCAATTTTACAACCTCATTCTGCCTGCTGTTTGGCGAGGCGAGGTGGTAAAATCTTGTCCCATTACCTCCATAAGATTCTGTCCAAGGTCACTGATCGATAATGAACTTGCATTCCTAATTATCACACAATCAACACCAGAAAAGGTTTTAAAAAGGCAAACATTACAGGAAATTAATTAGAGAACAAAACTGGAAATTACTGCTGAAATATACAAATTTTGGGGATAACAGATATGCATGCAAAATGTTGGTTCTGCAAGGTAATCTAAGTACGTACTCAAGACAAATAAATGTTAACCAATTAACTAGTTTGCAGATAGAAACATAGAACCATAGAATAGAATTATAGAACCCTACAGTGCAGAAGGAGGCTAATCTTCACCAACCACAATCCCACCCAGGCCCTATCCCCATAACCTCATGCAGTTGAGCTAACTAGTTCTCCTGAACACTAAATGGCAATTTTAGTATGGCCAATCAATCTAACCTGCACATCTTTGGACTGTGGGAGGAAATCAGAGCACCCGGAGGAAACGCACGCATTCACGAGGAGAATGTGCAAACTCCACACAGCCAGTGACCCAAGCCAGGAATTGAACCCAGGTCCCTGGTGCTATTAATCCTAACCATTGTGCTACTGTGCCGTCTGAAGATAAACGGGGCAATTGAGAATGAGGAGGAAAATGAAATCATAGGACAGAATATTTTCAATACCTTCAAGCAGCTGATCTGTCTTAGCCTCTGCCCTTCTCCCCCCAACCCCATCGAATGTTCCCAAAATTATGAGTCTGCAGCTAATTTCAATCACACCATGTGGAATTTAGAAATAGCTTAGTTCCTGGGCATAACAATAGTTATGGGGCCTGTTAGGCTTTAATGCTGCAGACCTGTGCTCCAGAACTGGTCACATACCATGCTATGTTGCTACAGCCAATTCTGTTTCTGTTACACTGACAATCACACAACAAAGTGGAAAATTATTGAGGCAAATCCTGTCTGTAAGAAGCAGGAAAAATGCAGCCTGACCGATTACCACCCTGTGAAGTCATAGAATCCCTACAGTGTAGGAGGAGGCCATTTGGCCCAGCGAGTCTACATTGACCATAATCAAACCCGGACCCTATTCCCATAACCCCACATATTCACCCTGCTAATTCCCCAACACTGGACTCAATTTAGCACGGCCAATCAATTTAACCCACACATCTTTGGACTGTGGGAGGAAACCGGAGCACCGGGAAGAAACCCACACAGACACAGGGAGAGAGTGCAAGCTCCACACAGACAGTAACCTGAGCCCGGAATTGAACCTGGGTCCCTGGCATTGTGAGGCAGCAGTGCTAGCCACTGTGCCACCATGCTGCCCAAGTGAGCAAGTGCCACTCATTCACCAATGACCACTGATGCTCAATTGGAGTTTCACCAGAGCCATTCAATTCCAGACCTCACTTTGAGTCCAAACATAGCTACATTTCCTGAAGTTCAGAGATAAGGTAGAATCGCTGCCCTTAACATAATGGCAGCATCAGATGGAGCGTGGCTCCAAGGAGCCCCAGAAACACTATGGTCAAGTCATTAGAAAAAGCTTCCCAGTGGCTGCAGTCATACCTGACACAAAGGCAAATGGACAGAGCTGGTTGCAGCCAGTAACATTAGCTTTTCTCAGACATCGGGGCAGGAGTTCTTCAATATAGCGTTCTAAACTCCAGCTGTTTCATCAATGACTTTCCCTCCATCGTAAGGTTACAATTGCAGATGATTCTGCAGTGTTTGGTTCCATTCGCAACTCCTCAGATAATAAAGCAGTTATTATCTCAGTTGCAGCAAGACAACGTTAAGGCTAATGCTGATAAATGGTAAAAGGTTGAATAAACTAGCATTGTTTTCACTGGAAAGATAGAGGCTGAGGAGAGACCTGATAGAGGTCTAGAAAATTATAAGAGACACAGACAGGGTGGATAGTCAGAGGTTTTTTCCCAGGGTAGAATTGTCAATTACAAGGGGGCACAGGTTCAAGGTGAGGGGGAAAGTTTAAGGGTGATGTGTGGGGGAGGTTTTTCATGCATTGAGTGGTGGTGCCTGGAATGTGCTGCCTGAAGAGGTGATGGAAGCAGGTATATTAACAACATTTAAGAGGCATCTTAATAGGTTCATGAACAGAGAGGGCATAGAGAGATATAGACTGAATAAGGGTAGATGGGTGGCACAGTGGCACAGTTGTTAGCACTGCTGTCTCACAGAGCCAGGGACCTGAGTTCAATTCCCGGCTTGGGTCAGTATCTGTGCGGAGTTTGCACATTCTCCCCATGTCTTGCATGGGTTTCCTCCGGGTGCTCCGGTTTTCTCCCACAGTCCAAAGATATGTGGGTTAGGTGCTTTAGCCATGCTAAATTGCCCTTTAGTGTCCCGGGATGCGTAGGTTAGAGGGATTAGTGGGGTAAATATGCGGAGTTCGGGGATAAGACCAGGGTGGGATTGTTGTCAGTGCAAACTTAATGGGCTTCCTTCTTCACTATCAGGTTTTAATGAGAAGGTTTTTTTTCTAGTTTAGTTAGGGCATCATGATTGGCACAGGTTTGATAGGCCGAAGGGCCTGTTCCTGTGCTGTGCCTTTCTTTGTTCTTAGTTCTTAACATTCATGCCACACAAGGCAATTTCCATCTCCAAGAGCGTCTGACCATTTGCCCACATCATGCCATGGTGTTAACATTGTTGAAACAATGTGCTGAGAGTTACTATTGACAATAAATATAACTGGACCAGTTATACAAATACTGTAGCAACAAGATCAGGTCAGAGGATCGGTCTCCTCTGGCAAGCAATTCATGCCGTAATTCACCAAACTATTTCCACCATCTGTAAGGCACAAGCCAGGAGTGTGGTTGAATATTCTCTACTTGCCTGGATTAGTGTAACCCCCAAAATTCAAGAAGCTAAACATCATCCAGGAAAAATCCAGCCTACTAATGTGGCACCACATTCACTAATTTTAACAGGCACACTATGGTTGCAGTGTGTGCTACCTACTATAGGCTCAGCAACAACTCACCAAGACTTCTATAACAGCCTTTCAAAAACATAGGGGCAGTAGGCACATGGCAACATTATTATTGCAATTACCTTTCCAAATTGCACATTATCTAGACTTGGAAAAATGCTTCTGTTCCTTTGTTGTTGCTGGGCTAAAGTCCTACAAGTCCCTACTTCAGAATGGGTGCACTTTTAACGCATAAACTACCATGGTTCAAAGCGATGGCTCACCATTACATTTTCAAGGTCCACTAGGGATAGGTATTAGAAATCCCAGCCTTGTTAATGATGTTCACATTTTGAGAATGTGCAAGGACTTGCTGCTAACTGGGGTATGTACAGGTCAACCATGTTCTAAAGCAATGACCAAACAGGCTCAAGTGGTGCACTTCTGCTACATTCTTACATTCCTCAAAACTTTTGCTGTCTGGCCAGCTGTCTCTCAGGGTTCCCAGGAAATGGATGAATCTGCCAGGTTTGTGGGACAGTGCATTAGTCACGCTGCAAATACAGGTGGATGTGGTGCATTGACTAATGCCGGCTAAAGCACCTCCTGGTGCCTGCAACAACCCTATAGCAAAGAAACTTATGGCTGCTGTCAATTTAACAGCCACAGGCAAACCAATTGAAGTCACCAAGGGCCCCCAAATCAGCTGCTATTAATTGGTACAGTTCAGTCATGATTTCCCTGCTGATACTGAATCTCCTTCGGCTGTGCTTCTTTGAAACATCCGTGTGATTTATTCAATATCTGTGAATTTTTCCCAGGGCGAAAGCCCGACTTTTTTTCTGCTTCCAACATTGATGCACCTGCCATCTCTCATTCCCCCCACACCCCCCCGCCCCATCTCCAACAGCCCCCCCACCCCCCCACACCCCCTCCCACCCCACACTCTCGTCCAACTCCCCACTTCCCTCACCCCCTCCTACCCCAGGCCCCCCCCACCCCACACGTTGATTGTACCGGGTTGCTGAATGCTTCACTGTAATGAGATATGGGTTAATCTTGTGTCAGTAATAAAACATGGTTTCTGCACAATATATGGCTAGGATTTTGTTAACCTTATGTAACAGAGAAATTAAAACTTTACTATTTAACTTGATAGGCAGAAGAAAAGAAAAGAAGCTTCTTAACTGGAGTCCTGGACAATTTTTTTTAATCATTCATAGGATGGATGTCAGTGGCTGGGCCAGCATTTATTGCCCATCCCTGTTATCCCCCATTTCAGAGGGCATTTAAAAGCCAACCACATTATTAGACAATCAGAATCATACAGCGCAGAAGAGGCCTTTGGCCCATTGTGTCTGCACCGAGACGTTAGAAACACCTAAACTCCCACTTGATCCCATCTGCCAGCACTTGGCCCATAGCCCTGAATGTTATGACATGCCAAGTTCTCATCCAGATACTTTTTAACGGATGTGAGGCAACCCATCTACACTACCCTCCCAGGCAGTGCATTCCAGACCATCACCACCCTCTGGATAAAAACATTTTCCTGACATCCCCTTCAAACCTCCTGCCCCTCACCTTGCACTTGTGTCTCCTCATGACTGACCCTTCAACTAAGGGGAACAACTGCTCCTTATCCATTCTGTCCATGTCCCTTATAATCTTGTATACATCAATCAGGTCACCTGTCTGCTTTCTCTGCTGTAAGGAAAACAACTCAAGCCTACCCAACCTCTCCAACTTAAATGTTCCATTCCAGACAGTATTCTGGTGAATCTCCTTTGCACCCCATCCAGTGCAATCACATCCTTCTTATAATGTCACGACCAGAACTGCACACATTGTTGTGGGTCTGGAGTCACATGTAGGCCAGACCAGATATGGACAGCAGATTTCCTTCCTTAAAGAGACATCATTCATTGCTATAGCAGATCATCTGATCCTGAACACCTTACTGTTGGTAAGATCTTGCTGTGCATAAAAATTAATTGAAGATTTCTTACATTTTAACAGTGACTTCAGAAGCACCATTTTTTTGGTTATAAAGTTCTTTGGGGTGTTCTGAGGCTGTGTAAATAGAAGGCTTACTTTATTTTTCCATCTGGTGGTGTTGCTCTACTGAACCAATTTAAAAGTGAGATAGACAGGTACCTTGTAAATCCCCTGCATTTTCTATAACCTGAGTGTAATTTAAG
Source organism: Carcharhinus amblyrhynchos (assembly GCF_965287045.1). Lineage (NCBI taxonomy): Eukaryota > Metazoa > Chordata > Chondrichthyes > Carcharhiniformes > Carcharhinidae > Carcharhinus > Carcharhinus amblyrhynchos. The sequence goes on from NC_137352.1 coordinate 14,209,606, forward strand.
AAAAAGGATAAATTCAGGTTGGTCAAAATCAAAACGCGAAAACTACAAATTAACTCTTTTCTCAATAGTTTGGCAATGAAATATCTGCAACTTCAGAAGCAAAAGCCTCCACACATGCCACAAGCATTTCTGCCATTTAAAGATACCAAGAAACAATGCCATTGTGTACTGAAAGTCAATCTCATAGAATCATAGAATCCCTACAATGCAGAATGAGGCCATTTGGCCCATTGAGACTTCACCAAACACAATCCCACCCCGCCTTATCCCCTTAACCCCACCTACTTACCTTGCTATTCTGCCCTGACAGTAAGGGAAAATTTACCTTAGCTATTCAACCTAACCTGCACATCTTTGGACTGTGGGAGGAAGCCAGAGCACCTGGAGGAAACCCATGCAGACACAGGGAGAATGTGCCAACTCCACACAGACAATGACCCAAGGCTGGAATGGAACTCAGGTCCCTGGCGCTGTGAGGCAGCAGCACTAACCACTGAGCCACCATGCCACCTAATCTCAGGGCTTTAAATTCCTGAATTACTCTCTTACCACCAATTCATACGTTGTGTTGCAGCATCCAGTGCTGTCAGCAAGAGGAAATCACATGCTGGCAATGTCCAGAGGAAACCACTTACTTTGGTTAGACTTATTATTGTCATGTGTACTGGGATGCAGTAAAAAATCTTGTTTCTTGCACACTATACAGATAAAGCATACCATTCACAGAATACATAGAGGAGAAGGACGGGAGAAGGGGTGCAGAATGTAACGTTATATTCGTAGCGAAGATTTAGAGAAAGATCAACTTAATATATGGTAGGTTCATTCAAAAGTCTGATGGCAGCAGGGAAGAAGCTGTTCTTACAAAGAATAAGGAACAAAGACAAGTGCAGCATAGGAACAGGTACTTCAGCCCTGCAAGCCTGTGCTGATCATATGCCCTAACTAAACTAAAAAAAACTTCTGCCCTTATTTTGCCCTCTATCCCCTCCCTATTCATGTACCCATCCAGATGCCTCTTAAATGTTGCTAATGTACCTGCTTCCACCACCTCCTCTGGCAGCACATTCCAGGCACCCACCACCTTCTGCATTAAAAAATCTTCCCCGCACATCTCCCTAAAACTTTCCCCCTCTTACATTGAACCCATGCCCTCTTATAATTGACAGTGCGACCCTGGGAAGAAGCCTCTTTTTATCCAGCTTGTCTATGCCACTCATAATTTTGTAGACCTCTATCTGGTCTCCCCTCAGCTTCTGTCTTTCCGTCTCAAATCAATGTTGAAGATCCTTCCCATCCCCTAATCCTTGGTGCCAGCATCAGCAACCCACCCCTCCCTCCAAATGTGTCTTTGGGACATTGCCCCTCCCACTATTTTCCATAATCGGAGTATCAACATCTCTCCTTCACTGCCGATTTTGGCTTTGAACTATTTCAGAGGCGTGTTTCAATGGCTTTCTAAACCATTTGTTGGTCCAAAGGTAACAAAATTGAACATTCAGCCTCCTCATCATAATGTTAAAATATTACAAGCTGGAATATCGATATTGTTAACTTAAAAACAGGCTCATGTTTTAAAGAAAGTATGATGACCACAAACAGACTTCCAGTACATGAACTGGATCTCCACTGTGAGGTTACCTTCAGGGCCTGCCCGTTTAGGCCTTACCTCCTTCAGGCCCCATCTGCTGCCAGGGGGCAGTGCCCCATCCCTGACTATCCAGGAGTCACACTGGCTTCCGAGCCCCTGGCATGGTCATCACATCTGGTCTCCGTTTTTGGAGCCAGTAGTGATTCCCGCCGGCGTTATGTCACACCAACACGTCGGAACATATGGGCTGGAATGCTCAGGCCATTCACGCTGGCGGGATTTTCCCATCCTGCTGCAGTGAATGAAAATGTGGCTGGGCGCCAAATTCTGTGACCTCGTTGCAGCGGGCATGTGGCGTGAATGGCTAGTAAGATCGTGCCCATGATGTTCGTGGAAGATCGACGTTAAGCCGGTTTTGAATATTTGAACATAAGTGAATAGAAATTGAGGGTGTGAACTGAATGATGTTGTTGGTGGGGATAGTGCGGTGGATGGGATGGGGGAAGGAGATCTCATTCTGAGCTTCTCCCTCAGAAGCTCCCTCCTAAATCCCTCTCGCGAGAGTTACCTGCCATTACAGGATTTGCAATTGCATCGAGCTTGGCTTGTAAATTGCTCAGTGACGTTCTGACTGCTTCAACATTTCACCATTAATAAATAGCCAGTTGTAAACAAGAAATGAATTCTTCAGTTCAATCATCATTTAAGCAAATTTGCTGAGGTGATTTAAAAATGGGAATGATGTTTTAATAGTAATTACACACACCAATACTGAGTGTGTGGTGAATGGCCGTACAAATATAAACTACCCTTTCTGCATCAATTTCTTCCATACTTGATAGCACCTTCAGGCCAAAATTCTCTTTCCTATTCCAACCGCACTACGGTCTCGCTTGGTAATGTGCATTGCAAGAGCATATTCATTCTCAGTGAATGATTTCTTGAGCCACACAGGGACATACTTTTCTGGAAAGTAAAGCCAGGCTCAGCTTTATTTTCCACTGAGCAATGTAATATTGTTCGGCCTGATTCATTCCATGATCAAGCTAATAGCACAACTGTTAATTCTCGCCTTCAATAAGTGACACAAAACAACAGAAAGTCAGTAGCTCCGATTAGAGGTGAGCGAATAAGTAAATGAATGACCCCTTACGGAAGAAAAGTACAATATACTTGAAATGCCTGCGTAATGTTTATTCAATGTGTTTTCTGACTTATAAAAATATCCTTCATGTTGAGTCAGTGTCAGACCTCAGCAGAAAATGTGTCGAGAACGTATGATCCTTCAACCAACTAGGGTCTATCATTGGATTACTGCTTTTCTGTTTGAGGGTGAGCATCAATAACAATGATTGAAGAAGCCAAGTTGAAAAAAAACAGGTAAGAAAAAAATGGCCTTAAGTATGATGCCTTCTACTTGTTCTCATGGAATCATTTTTTTTTAAAGTTTGTTTATTAGTCACAAGTAGGCTTACATTCACACTGCAATGAGGTTACTGTGAAAATCCCCTTGTCGCCACATTCCAGCTCCTATTCGGGTACACAGAGGGAGAGTTTAGCATGGCCATTACAGCACTAACTAGCACATCTTTGGACATAGAATCCCTACAATGCAGAAGGCTGCCATTCGGCCCATCGAGTCTGCACCGACCACAATCTCACCCAGGCCCTATCCCTTTAGCCCTACATATTTACCCTGCCAATCCCCCTGACACTAAGGATTAATTTAGCATGGCCAATCAATCTAACCCACACATCTTTGGACTGTAGGAGGAAACTGGATGACTCAGAGGAAACCCACGCTGACACGGGGAGAATGTGCAACCTCCGCACAGACAGTCATCGAAGGCCGGAATCGAACCTGGGTCTCTGGAGCTATGAGGCAGCAGTGCTAATCACTGTGCCACTGTGTTCTCCCCCTGTTCCGTCTGGCTTTTACTGATCATAAGGGCAAAAACATTTGTCAAAAGAGAAAGCCTGCATGTTTGAAGTGACCAAGGGTGGGATTTACCAGCCGCACTAGCCCAAAGGTCAGAAAATCCTACCTGAGGTCAATGGAACTTTGCATGGTCCATTTCCCACCCACGACGATTCCCATGGCAGGCGGGATGGGAAAATTCTGCCCCAATTGTTTTATGTGAATCTTTGAGGACCCTTAATTTTTGCAAGTTTAGTTCTCAGCTTCTGTTTCAATCTATCTTGTGGCCTGTACTTTCTGCTCCATCTGCTATCTGGGGTTTGAGGTGCCAAGTGCTTCACATGCTATAATGAGCTGGGTGTCACATCAACCTTCTGTTACACAACTTTAAATACAATGGAAAAAAATTGATCGCTAAGATTATACAATCAAAGCATGCAGGCAAATGTAACTTTCATGGTAGTTGTTGTAAGTGCAGACTAGATGGGGTGAATGGCCTTTTCTGGTCTGGACAGCGCTGTGTCATTAATGCTGTGGCTTCAACATTGGCCTGAATTTTCTGAGGAACAACAATCACTGTCAGATTGCTGCCCCATTCCTACACGTTTGCACTACAATGGAGCTCTGGATTTTAGGCCAAGTCTTAGAATCACAGAACCCCTATAGTGCAGAAGGAGACCATTCAGCCCAGTGAGTCTGCACCAAAATGCAGAGCATTTTACCCAGGCCCATCACCATAATCCTACACACTTACCCCACTAATTCCCTTAACCTATACACCTTGGGACACAAAGGGACAATTGAGCATGGCCAATCAACCTAACTGCCCATCTTTGGAGTGTGGGAGGATGTGCAAAATCCACACAGACAGTGACCCAAACCAGGAATCGAACTCAGGTCTCTGGCACTATGGGGCAGCAGTGGTAACCACTGTGCCACACAATCTTTTGATCTAGCTCTTTTGGAAACATAGAATCTTCCATTAAACTGCCTCTTTCTGTAGAATAAAGGGTTAAATTCAATTTTAACTACTGAGCAAGTACATAAGAAGCTATGTTGTAGTTTCTTATGTACTTGTGATGTCACTTGACAGGAGAGGATCGAGAAGCACCTTAGCAAAGAGCTACAAGCGATGCCCCAATAGTCTGTATCCTTGTAAATGGTCAGTGATGTAAATAAAGTTGAAAGATAATTGCTTCCAGCAATGTCCACTCCAGAGTAAGAAACCGAGAGATCCCAATCCACAAATCCACAATAACAGCCCTTGTAACTCTGGATCATTGAGGGCAAGACAAGCCAAGCCCCTCCTTTTATACCCTTAGTTGCCATATTCAGGTATGTGTTCAGGAATACTCTGTGCTGTTCATTGTGTGGGTGAATGAGCGTATGAGTGAATGGATGAATAGGTGTGTGTGTAAGGGGTAGGGTGGGTGCGGTAGGTGGGTAAGGTGGCAGGGTGACAGGTGGGTGAGGTGGATAATGTAACGGGTGGATAGAGTGGTGGCTGGGAAGGGTGGCAGGTTGGCAGATGGGTGATGTGGGCAGGGTGCGTTGGGGGATTAGTTGGGTCAGGTTAGAAGAGGGGGCTAGGCAGCTTGGATCAGGATAAGTCGGGCGCAGTCAGAAGGGGGACTCAGGTGGTAGGGAACTATTAAGGTCAGGTCGGGGGCAGCAATGAGAAGTCAGAGGGGGTGGCAGTGGTGGTGGTAGTGATGGCAGGAAAATTGCCCACAGGGAGCTCAGATTTTCTGGACAATTCCCACAGAGTGATTGCAGAGTGAATTTTATATCTTTCCGAAGTGCCTCCTGGTGGTATGCCTGGTCTTCAACTATCTGGAGACAGGAAGAACTGGGCCATTGGAAATGCCCATTTTTCAGGCACCACAAGAACAAATAAGGCCCAAAAACAATGGCCTGGGAGTGCACGGGTACCTCAGGTTTAATTTTTGTCCAGTTGTAACTAACACTGGAGTTTGAGGCCCAATATCTCAAGTGCTTTGAACCTCGACGTTCTGACACAAGGAACTAAATCATTGTGTGTGTACATGGCTTTATTTATCCATGGTTCATTCACTAATTCAGAAAATAAGCCAACTATCGCTTTACTAAGTGTTTTATTGTTAAGAAGCTTTGCTAACTCTGCTACCAGCAATGATTCACTCACTGCTCTCCTGCTCGAACAATGTCTGATGCTCCATATCAAGGTGAGTACGCACAGTGGGTGTGTCTGTGGAGTTAATGGCTGTGGTAACTATAGCTGCTTAATACATTGTGTAATTCATAAACAAAGTATATAAATGAATACACCAAGCTTACTGTCACTAATTTTGTGGAAATGTATTGTCGATGATATTGACATAGAACATAGAACGCTACAGCACAAACAGGCCCTTCGGCCCACAAGTTGCGCCGATCATATCCATACCTACCAGGCCTATCTATAACTCTCAATCCCATTAAATCCCATGTACTCATCATGATGATTGTTTAATAATACAAAGCTGGGGACATTAATTGGAGTTTTCACTTGAGCGCGTATAAGGACACACTATCCCTTTAAGTGCTGTTCCTTTAAATTGTCCTTCTGTTTGTTTAATTTAGTTTCACACAAAAGAGTGTAAGGAGGTACTGACTGAAACTGTGGTACGTTTGGAATAGGAAATGTGGGATGGAAGCTTTTGGCCATTCAGCCAAACCTCCATGCACTGCAGTGGGACCAGAGATTCCTGCCAGAATGAACAGCCAGAAAATTCCAGCTGTAATGTTTCAACTTGGAAATGTAGCACGTCAGCTATGACTATCACCAACATTTACAGATGCACCATAGAAAACATTCTTTCTGGTTGTAACACAGCTTGGTATGGCTTCCGGTCTGCCCAAGACTGCAAGGAACTACAAATGGTTGTGAATGTAGTCCAATCCATCACGCAAACCAGCCTCCCATCCATTGACTCTGTCTGTACTTTTTGTTACCTTGGCAAAGTAGCCAGCGTAATTAAGGACCCCACGCACCCTGGATATTCTCTCTTCCAAAAAAAAGAGAAAAAGATACAAAAGTCTGAGTTCACATACATTATGAATTGCACAATATATTATGAGCAGCTTCTTCCCTGCTGCCATCAGACTTTTGAATTGACTTATCTTGCATTAATTTGCTCTTTTCTTCACCTTAGCTATGACTATAACACTACATTCTGCACTCACTCGTTTCCTTCTCTATGAATAGTATGTTTTCTCTATATAACGCGCAAGAAACAATACTTTTCACTGCATATTGATACATGTGACAATAATAAATCAAATCAAGAACTTTGTACAAGAATGTAAGACTGAGTAATTGGGTTCAGTTTCACCTTTCACCAATGGTTTTTCTGGAAGAGTACAACCCTTCCAAGAGGACAATCTTATTGGTTTGTCACTTCGGTGATTGTTGTGGCCCAAGTGGTAAGATTGGGCGAGAGATGAAAAATCGGGTTCAGGCCTTTTTTTTCATCTTTCACTATGTTACATTTTAAAAAAAGTTTTCTTATTTATTTGTCACGAGCAGGCTTACATTAACACTTGAATGAAGTTACTGTGAAAATCCCCTAGTCACCACACTCTGGCGCCAGTTGGGGTACACTGAGGGAGAATTTAGCATGGCCTATACACCTATCCAGCACGTCTTTCGTACTGTGGGAGGAAACCAGAGCACCCGGAGGAAACTCATGGAGACACAGGGAGAATGTCTAGACTCCGCACTGACAGTGACCTAAACCAGGAATCGAACCCGGGTCCCTGGTGCTGTGAGGCAGCAGTGCTAACCACTGTACCACCATGAGTAATTGGATCCAGTATCATGCTTCAACAAAGGTCTTTCTTTAATCAAACAATCCTTTTCAGGGGACGATCTGATTGGTTTGTCACGCTGATGATCATCATGACGAGCAGGTACGAGTGGCGAAAAATTGGGTTCATGCCTGGTGTTTGGCCTTTCAAGATGTTATTGGCCCTGTTCTGCTGGCAAATCAGTCTTGTGAGGTCACCCCTTAATATTTCATTTCAACAAATCATCAATGCGCATATCATCCTTTTACTGCCATCTTTCAATCTTATAATCAGGGACTGGATTTAGTCCTTTATACTTTGGACATTGTGCAATGAACTTCTCTGCAGGGTGCAGTCACAATTCTGGTATTCCAGCAGTAAATATCATGCAAATTAGTACAAAAGATGTGAATGCTAATCAGGCGCCAGACCTTGCACTTTGGGGTGCTGAATAAAATTATTTTTGCACTATGACATGCTGAATTAAAATTTGCATTGATTGGTAGTTGTGATGATGGAAATGTCGCAGCGAGGGGAATCTCAATGACAAGAAACCGAGTAAATCTGCTGTCACTCCAATTGCTTTTTACAAAGTGCTTCAGGAGCAGATGGTCATTGTGGAGTTCTAGGACAAAGAATCCCCACTTGATCAGCATCATTTTATGTTTAGAAAATACAGCAAAGCTAGTCAGCAAATTTGGAAACAACACTACAATCCAAAAAAGTGCGGGTTGGGTTGATTGACCATGCTAAATTAACCCTTGTGTCAGGGGAATTAGCAGAGTAAATATGAGGGCTCATCAATACGAGGAATAGGGCCTGGGTAAGATTGTGGTCAGTGTAGGCTCAATGGGCCGAATGGCCTCTTCCTGCACTACAGGGATTCTATGATAATTTATTGCTTATCGCAAACACTGATTGGATGATTCCCACTGGACCACAAGCGGAGGACCAATGGTTCGTTGGAAGTCTGTAAAGAATTATTTCCGTTCGCACTCATCAAAATACTTGCGGCAACAGATTTGCCTGAAATGAACGCGATGAGTCTTCAGTTCAAGTGTTAGACTGTGAAACAGGATACAAGACATTGGTGAGGCTGCACCTGGAGTACTGTGCACAGTTTTGGTCCTGTTATTTGAGGAAAGATGTAGCGGCATTGGAGGCAGTTCAGAGAGGTTCACTGGATTGATTCTGGAGATGAGGGGTTTGTCATATGAAGGGAGATTGAACAGTTTCGGCTTATATTGTCTGGAATTTAGAAGAATGAGGGGAGATCAAATTGAGGTATTCAAGGTGATAAAAGGTATGGATAAAGTAGGCGTGGAGCGGATGCTTCTGCTAGTGGGACATTCTAGGACAACATGCCTAGTCTTAGGATAAGGGGCAGCTAATTTAAAACAGAATTGAGGAGAAACTACTTCTCCCAAAGCGTTGTGAATCTGTGGATTTCGCTACCCCAAAGTGCGTTGGACGCTGGAATGGTGGGCAAATTTAAGGAGGAGTTAGACAGATTTTTAATTGGCAATGGATTGAAAGGTTATGGGGAGAAGGCAGGAAAATAGGGATGAGGAGCATATCAGCCATGATAAAATGGTGGAGCAGACTTGATGGGCTGAATGGCCTAATTCTGCTCCTATATCTTTCGAACTTATGAGCTTATTGAGAATGTGTAACTTGGAGCATAACCCTCCAAATGTTGACATTGGTGTAAAAGGTCCAATACCTCTATCAAAGTGCAGACAGCTTCCAACAAAAATAGAGCATTCATGGTGCAGAAGGAGGCCATTCAGCCCATCATGTCTGCACTGACCACAATCCCACCAGGCCTTATCCTCGTAACCTGCATATTTACCTCACTAATCCTTCTAATCTACACATCCCAGCACACTAAAGGGCAATGTAGCATGGCCAATGTACCTAATCTGCACATCTATGGATCGATGGGACAGTATTGATACACTTACTTGTGATTTGCGGGACCTTTCAGTATGAACCTATGGTGAATGCATTTCAAAAGAGTTTCATTGATAGTGAAGCACCTTGGACATCCTGATCTGAGTCAGAGACGGTATAGGTAGAAGAGCTGAAGGCATTTGAGATATTTTGCTTGCTGTTCTCTGGATCTAATATCAGCCTGTGATCTGGTGTTGTAGCACTTTTCATTCCTGCTACTGAATTTAACCTAATTCATTTCTTTTGATATAACAGGTGCACATCAGGCAGGTTATACATTGAATACATAGCTATATAAGTGGAGTGGAGGGGCATGGGGGGGGGTGGGGGAAGGGGGTGGATTTTGCATGCCTGTTTGCCTCAGGCATGACTGGCAAAACCTCATGGGAGGTCAAAAATGAGATTCACATCAGCGAGATCTCGTACTGTGATCATCCCCACCAGTGAAGTAATGGATTCAAACCATACAATGAAGGGAACGCCATTCAAATATATTTTAATATCATTTGCCAGCTTCCTCACTGAATCTTGCCCCCCACATTCGGATCAACAAGCCTGGGCCAATGGGAAAACATGGCAAAGAGAACCTGCCGAGGGAGCACACTTAAATACAGTCCTGGGGGTGTTTGGGGAGCATACCCTGGCAGTACATCTTGCTACAGCCTTTGGTGTTGTTGGTGGGGGGGAGGTTCCCTGTGTCCATGACAGTGGAGGAAGAGGGTGTTCCCTGTTTGGGGAGTTTGTGTGGATCCCCCTGTGCATGGGTGAGTTTCTTGCCTGTGGAAAGAGGGAATCTTTGATTTTACCTCTTATTTTGCTAGGTCAAGGTGCACTTTTTTGATCTCTGGAAGGCTGGCATTGTCTTCTGGGTCAGCTGCCTCCAGCAATTTTTGTTTCAAATGTTTAAAAATTTGGCGAGAAAATCCAGGAGCGTAACAATTGGGTTACACACTGCACTTCCTGCCTGTGACAAGACTCGGTGGGAAAAAGACTGGATAATGTTTGACGACATTGAATGCAGCGTAAAACTTGGTAATTGTGGCACAGTGATTAGGACTGCTGCCCCACAGCACCAGGGAACCAGGTTCGACTCCTGGCTCAGGTCACTGACTGCGTGGAATCTACCTATTGGCCCCGTGTCTGCATGTGTTTCCTCCGGATGCTCTGGTTTCCTCCCATAGTCTGAAAGCCTGGCCATGTTAAATTCTCTCTCAGTGTACCTGAACAAGCACCAGAGTGTGCCAACTAGGGGATTTTCACAGTAACTTCATGGTCAATGCAGGCCTACTTGTGACTAATAAATAAACATTTTAATAAAACATGCAGAAATGAAGATTTCATTTTATGAAAAATTAAGAAGCTTCACTATTTCTGCTTGTATTGTTTTTTGTAATTAATTAATGGAGCAGTTGTGTGAAAGCAAAATTTATTGAAATCATAGAATCATAGATCAAATAAATTCTGTAATTTGTGTGTGCATTTTCGTGGGGTGCTGCCTATTTACCAGTCAAAAAGTCATAAACATGTGAAAACTGCCAGATAATCTTAAAAGCTTTTTAGACATAATGTATCCTGGGCACCAGTAAATTCAAAAAACTGTCTGTCCTTTTGTAAGCGTATGTTTTTCAGATGTTGCAGTAGAGAGTTACATTGAAAGACACGGAGTCATTCAGTTATAAAAAGTTCCAGATATGATGCCAAGTCTGCTTAATTAGCCAATCTGAGGCAACACAGCCTTGGGGCTGTAACAACTGATTTCAGAGCCCTGGGCTAGAAGTGAAGACAGAAATTAGCTTGTGGGCACATCTGTATCTCAGTACAAGCAGAACTGAACTTGATGGGCCACACGAGGGGCTCAGTTAGGAGAGATGACATTTGTCAAAGTGGCAGTTTTAAGGAACTCTATGTAGAGAAAGCGGGAAAGGTTTAGTGAAGGAGCTCCAGAGCTGAGAGCTGCCAATCAATACTGGAGATAGGAAAATGATGGAGGCATCAAAGGCCAGCATTGGAGGAAGCTTCACAAGAAACCTTATTGGATTTCAAAAGAACCAGACAGGTTATTGGCAATAAGTAGCATTCACGGTTATTAGAAATGCACCAAGGTAATGCTCTGGATAGATGAGTAAGATGGATCAAAGATCCACATGAAACTGTTGCGATGTTATTGATATCACTTGAGGAGAACATTGACTTCGATTTTAGTAGAATCATAGAATCCTTACAATGCAAAAGGAGGCCATTTGGCTCCTCGAATCTGCACCGACAACAATCTCATCCAGGTCCCATCCCCATAACCTCATGTATTTACTCTGCTAATCTCTCTGACACTAAGGGACAATTTAACATGGCCAATTGACCTACTCTGCACATCTTTGGAGTGTGGGAGGAAACCAGGGCACCTAAAGGAAACTCACGCAGACATGGAGAGAACGTGCAGACTCCACACAGCTAGTCACTTGAGGCCGGAATTGAACCCAGGTCCCTGATGCAGTGAGGCAGCAGTACTAACCATTGTGCCACCGTGCCACCCAAATAAAATTACATCATATGCTTCACTAGCCTAAGGTGTTTTCCCAGTGCTGAACATTAATTGAAGAGTTGCCAACTTTCCTGAAAATTTAAATTAACTCTTAAAACACGTTACTTGCTGAGAAAAGACTCTTGAATCCGGTTTATCTTGAATACACATTTTTAGCAGCATTGGCTCAAAACAAGTTCTTGAAAACATAGTGGGTGAGCTAAACCCAACTGTGTTGTATACTTTAACCTACTGGTCAATGCTATCCACCTTTATTAACCCATTTAATCACTTTCCAAATTATTTTCTTTACAATATATCAAATGATCTATTCTTTATTCTGATCAATATTAATTTAGAATGCACATAAAATTATTCACACTTTATGGGGAGAAGAAAATATATGAATTTTTAAAAAAAAATCTTTAATTACATCTGCACTGGAAGAATTTGCAATCTGCAGGAGATAAGATCAGAAAGTTATTGGAGCAAAAAATGACTTGTTTACAATTTAACATTAGTGCCACAGACATTAAAAATAAAGTTCATTAGAAAGTGCAGCAATTTCTGCCTCCAATTGTGCATTTAATCTTGAGTTCATTTAGAGAAAGTTTAATTAGAATGTGCTGTTAAAGTCTCATCTTTTATGTGATCTCAAGGGAGATGATTTGGAACTACATAACTAATAGGCACTCCATCTTCATTCTTCTGCACTGATTGTAACAGGGAAAGCTTCAGATGGGTTCATTTAAATGTAAAAAATCTCAACTTTGTCTGTAGGTTCCCATCCTTTTGTAAAATGATGAAGGTACCTTGTTCCTCTTCAGTGACAGAGCTATCTGTGATTTGGTGTCGACTAAATTGGTACAGTGTTATCATCGAATGTGTGAAGCAGCAGTGTGTTGGTGCATATAGAAACACACAGCAAGGCAATGAATTTTCCACGTGAAAGCTTTCATGTTTAAGGTGTTTTAACAGAAAAATAGTCCTCCAGTTAGTCAGGTATTAAAAAATGAGAGCCAAACCAAGTGAGTCGAGTTTACTTTAAATACTATTTATAAAAGTGGAGGGTAGCAACACCCTCCATGTGTATGACAGATGCTAGTAGCCATCATGGACTTATGTAGTGGAAGGTCATAGCAATAAACAATTGAAACAATTGTGATAGGCTAAGGAACAGAGGCAACATGAATTAGAAGCAAAGGAAAGAGAGAGAGAGAGGCAATGGCAGAACAATAGGAAAGAGACAAAGTGGCGTGGGGGAGGAGAAAGAAAAAAAGAGAGAGCACTCGAGCTTTGGGAACTGGAACTATAAAGAGAACATCAACTTCAAATGTTGGAGGCAAAGGCAAAAGCTGAAAAAAGTGAGAAGGAGAGTGATGCAGGAAGATATGAATCCTCTTAGTCAAAGGCCTACTGAGGATATGTTTAAATATATTTAATCACTTCCAAGTTTGATGAAAAGGATGTAAAAGCCTTTTTCATTTCATTTCAGGAAGTAGCCAAACAATTAAAATGGTCACAGACCATGTAGGTATTGTTGCTTCTAACAAAATTGAACTAGTGAAGTATGTGTGTCGTTATCAGAGGAGGTATCTAGGGATTATAATACAGTGAGAAAAGCTGTCTTAAGTGCATATTAAGTGCCAGAAAAGTACAGACAGAAGTTTACTAATCTAAGGAAAGAATTAGGTTAGACACATAGAGAATTTGAAATAATTAAAGAAAGTAACTTTGATAGGTAGACAAGAGCATTGAAAATAGACCAGATACATAACGTTCTTAGGGAAACAACTATTTTGGAGGAATTTATAAAATCACTTCATGCAGTCATGAAGACTAATGTGGGAGAGCAAAGGGTTAAAACTGTAAGAGCGGCAGCAGAAATGGCAGATCATTTTGAATTAGTTCGTAAATCAAGATTTGGTTTTCAACAACAGTTTTGACCTGTGAAGGATAGAAACTGGGGAAAAGAGAAATCTGTAGGTGGTCAAAGCAAAGGAGGTCTCATTGATGATAATAAGGACAGTTTTCCTCAGTGAAAAAAGAAACACATGAGGGTGGAAGAGAGGTAAGAAACCTTAGGTGTTTTCATTGTAATAAAGTTGGACACACAAAGTCACAGAATTGGTGGCTTAATGAAAATATTAGGAAGACAGATGTGTTAAAACAGGATTGGCCAGTAGCGTTTGTTAAATTGGGAAAGGAAACCATGCTTGAAGCTGAAGAGGTGCAAAAGGATGTGCAGCCTGGTCAGGGGTTGTTTGATAAGAAAGTGCCAGATCTTTTAAAAGCTTTTATTTATGTTGGATATGTTCATTCATGTGTACAAAACGGAGTAGGTAAAGAGGTTAAGATCTTAAGGGATACAGGAGAAGTCAATCTTTAATGGCGAGAGATGAGGAGATATGTAGTTCAGAAGGATCATTGCTAGAAAAGACAAAAATAAGAGTTTATGGAGTGATGGTCATGTTCAATGTCACAATATCGATCTGAGATCTCACTCTTTTTCCCAGTTGTGGCATTCAGGCTTTTTTTTACTGAGACTCGTTTCTCATTGCCGACACATAGGCATAATGTTAACTTCATCTGGTTAATTAATTGAAAGATAGGCCTATATATACCACTCCCTGCCCCATTAGACCCACATCGACCCTGAATCTCAAAATATGTACTTTTTGTGATGGGGTTTCCACAACACTAGCTCTAGCTAGATCCTCTCTACCAACCATATTTATCTTCTGTAAATGTTGACATTAACTCACTAAGGATGTATCTTACCCTGATTTCTTCGTCCTGAGAAAATAGCAGAAAGGCAGGGGTATAGTTGAGCCCACAAAAAATATTGGCTTTATTGTAGAAATCTTTGAAAGGGTAATTCAATCACCTAAATTGATATTTTAGCATCAGTAGTCAAAGAGGTATGAGGTTGACCACATTTAGTGCAAGGATGAGCAGGTTAAGCTGATGCGCTAAATTGCCTCTGTGTGTCCCAAGATGTGCAGGTTAGAAGGATTAGCCATGGTGAATGTATGGGGTTACAGGGAGAGGGCCTGAGTAAAATACACTGACAGAGTGTTGGTGTGGGCTCAATGGACTGAATGGCCTCTTCTGCATTGTAAGATTCCAAGGATGCAGTGCAGGTAACTGCAAAGGAATAGGAAAGATGCATTCTTGCCACCTTCGGAAAAGAAAGAGGACAATTGTGGATTAGAATGGCAGTGCCATATTACAAAGAATTGTATCTGGAGAGGAATTTGAACCTGAGGTTAAAGTGTGTTTCAACCTAAGAGTGTTATTATTCTCATCTTAGTCAGAGGCCATGGGTTCAAATCCCAGCCCAGGTCTCTGTTTCTGTTCCATTAATTTACAGAATAAAACTGGATATAGTTTGATTGATTTTACCAAATTATTTGGACTTACTTCTTTGTCTGTGTTCACCTACCACTATTTTAAACAGATGAATGATTGTTTCCTTGACAATGGGTTCTCTGGAGTGAAGCACACCTTCAATCCAAAGCCACAGTAAGTCTGCAAAACCATCTCCAATGATAGACTTACAGAAGTGATAAAAGCTCGTAAATCTTCTGTAACATCCCTCTGTTCAAACATAGCCCTGGGAGTGGAAGTAAAGCATCAATGTGCCTGTGCAACATGGCATCACCTGACACTCACTACACTGAATACTTCACCCATCATCAGGTGCTATACTTGGGTGTCAATTTCTGTGCATGGAAGTATAATGTTACACTTGCAACTGGTTGACAGAAAGAATTCTCTTATAAAAAAGCAACAAAACACAACAGAGAAAAGGAAATGTATGGATCAAACGTGGGAAAAACAGAAAGGTAAGCTTCCTGCGAAAGGATACTCCATGCATTTAAGCACAACCACAAATAATCAGTCAGAAAGATATACAGGCTGAAATGGAGGAAAGTCAGTCAAATAATTCAGAATATTTTTAGGACACTTTGACCGGAAGCTTACCACCGTTCATGCTGATGGGATTTTCCCATCCTGCCACAGTGAATGGAGATTTGGCTGGCCGCCAAATTCTCCAATCTTGCTGCAGTGGGAGTGTAGCATGAACGGCAGGTAAGATCGCGCCCTTTGGCCACATCTTAATTAATTAATCTATTTAGCAGAGACCTGCTAGCAAATAAAACACCGAAGAATAACGTACAGTACCTTGCATAATTTATTGGGCACCTCAAAGAGTTTTCCAGCCAATTAAACACTTTTGAGGTGTTGTCACTGTTATAACATAGGGAACATAGCAGCCAATTGGCACACAATAAACTCCCACAAATAACAATGTGATAATGGTCAGTTAACTTGTTTCTGTCATATTGATTGAAGGATAAATATTACCCAAGAAACTGGGGATAACTTCACAGCTCTTCTTCAAAATAACCAGGTGGGATCTTTTACTCCTTTAGGGTAGGAAATCTGTTGTCCTCACCCGGTAACGCCTGCCACTGACTCCAGAACCAAAGCAATGTGGTTGACTCTTAACATCCCTGTGAAACGACCTTAGTTGAGGTAGACTTTGGAATGGGCAACGAATGTTGTCCTTTCCAGTGAAGTTCACTTCTCATGAAAGAATATTAATAATAAATTCCAGCTGAGTTAGCAGACGGCCCACAGTTTAATGCTTCATCCAAAAGGCAGCACCTCCAACAGTACTGCACTCTCTCGGTACTGCACAGGAGTGACAGCTTTGATTTTTGGGCTTAGATGGGTCTTCAACATGAAAACTTATGACTCAGAGGCAAGAGTCCTGGCCAACACTGTGACCTTGTGAGTGGGACTCTCCGACCATTTACAGCCAGTGGGATTCTGTGGTCCCACTGCAGTGAACAGAGATGTGGGTAAGTGCCAAATTCTCAGTCCTTGCAGGGGGGCATGAATGGCCAGAGAATTCCAGCCCGTGTTTCAACAGTAAATCCAAGCAGGCAATGGTTTGCACCAGTGCGCTTGTGTACACGCAACACTTGGAGAAAATACTCAATCTCTACATTAAGTCTGCTTCGTTTTGAATGTAATCAATGCATCAATATTCTGAAGCTGAGGGGAAATTTCTTTGGATTAACAGCAAGAAAGGCCATTCACAAAGCATGCTGGGACTTGTTTTGGCAACTCCCATCACTGTCCCCGTGTATTGCATTATTGAGGGGAGGCAGTGGCATAGGAGGAACATAAGAACATAGGAATTAGGAACAGAAGTAGGCAAATTCAGCCTTTCGAGCCTGCACTACCATTCAATCAGATCATGGCTGATCTCTTCCTAGTCTCAAATCCACCTCTCCCCTTGTTGCCTATATCCCCTTATCCCCTTTTTATTATCTATCTCCTTTTTGAAACCATTCACCAATTCAGATTTATTGAGAGGTGGCAGTGGCATAGTGGTATTGTCACTGAATTAGTAATGCAGAGGCCCAGGGTAATGCTCTGGGGACTCCGGATTCAAATCCCACCATGGCAGATGATGAAACTTGAATTCAATGAAAAAAAGATCTGGAATTAAAAGTCTGACAATGGCATGAAACCATTGTCCGTTGTTGTAAAAACCCATCTGGTTCATTCATGTCCATTTAGGGAAGCGAATCTGCCACCTTTACCTGGTCTGGCTTTCATAGGCTTCCAGACTCCAGATCCACAGCAATGTGGCTGACTTTTAACTGCCCTCTGCAATGGCCTAGCAAACCATTTAGTTCAAGGGAAATTAGGGATGGGCAGTAAATGCTGGCCTTGCCAGTGACACTCACATCCCATGAATGAATATTAAAAAAAAAGCCAGGGAATCTTTCATTTGCTGCAATAAATATTTTGAAGATAACTACAAACTTGTTTGTCTTATATTGAGTGAACAGCACAGAAACAGGCCATTCTGGGCAATTCCTGCCCCACACAAGCCTCCTCCCAATTCAAGTCAAGTAGCCTTATCAAAATATCCTTCTATGCCTTTGTCCCTCAGCTAGATCACCTTAAATCATCTTATTTGCCTACACTTTCTTTGTGCAGTTCCCTCATTGCCCAAGGGTTGACAATCATCGCATGCATCATGATACCACTATTGCACAATGCAAAGTGGTTGGCCCCAAGAACAAACTCATCCAATGTAGGGATTGAACCCACACTGTTGGTGCTATTCTACACCACTGTCTAACCATCTAGCCTACTGAGCTAGCCACTTCCTGCTCCAATTACTATTTATTCCAATGCTTACTGCAAAAGTTCACAAATCTTAAAGCATAAATCTTTTAAATCTTGTGGCAACATCTATACTCAAAGTATTGGACATGCTACAGCTGTTGCATGCATAGATTTATTCATCCACTTGGCATCCATCAGTGCAACAATTTTATTTGTAGATTACCTGTTGTGAGTAAGAAATGCTCCTATGAAATTTTGGCTGAAGTACGAGTCATTTAAATCTGGAAGTAGAAGGGTAGCAGCAAAAAAAAATACACCTGTAAATCTAAAGGTGATGAGAGAATGTGAAAGAAGAGAAAATGCATCAGTTCTGATTTATCAGACTCTGACAGAGTAGAAATACTGACAGCTGCTGACATTCCTGTAATATTGATTTATTACTCTTACTGAAGGAATGGATGTCATCTTTTAAAACAGGATTGTTCTCTTTTTAATCCTGCCAATTTGAAACAAGACAACTCAAAAACCCCAAGTAAAATTGAATCAAATCCAAGCGACGCTCGACTTCAAGTAATTTACTTGAATTTCATATCTTCACACTTCATTTTGTCAAGGCAATAGGCTAAAAAGCTTGCCATTTTAAATTTTAAAGAAAACTCCAGCTGCAAATATTAGGGATTAAAAGTCAAGTCATCTCTGGGCTGTTGCTTTTGTGGTGGCTTAGTGGTACAGTTGTTCGTGCTTCTGCCTCACAGTGCCAGAGACCCGGTATTCTATTTCTGGCTTGTCACATCTGTGTGGAGTTTGCACATTCTTGCATGCTTGCATGGGTTTCCTCTGGGTGCTCCAGATTTCTCCCACAGTCCAAAAGATGTGCTGGTTAGGTGCACTGGCTGTGCTAAATTCTTCCTCAGTGTACTCGAATAGGCGCTGGAATGTGGCAACAAGGAGATTTTCACAGTAACTTCATGGCAGTGCTAATGTGAGCCTACTTGCGACACTAATAAGCAAAACATATCGCAGCCACACCACTGTGGGAATGTATACTATGTAAACAGAGCACTTTCCAAAGTTACAGAAAATTAAGACTGTAATTGCTTAAAGCTACATCTATTGGAGTACGGAAAGCAGGGTATTGGGTCCAATGGTTTATCCTGCAATTTGGGTGACTGTAGGGCAGACCAAAGCAAATATTTTCTTAACCTTCCTTTCAGTCTTTTAGCTCTCTCTTCCTCATTTCATGTACCAGGCCCGGTTTTAGCAAACTACTTTGGGTTTTGCCATCCTTTCATAATAATCTATCTTCCTCAAAAGTCAGGTGAGAGGAGAAAAACTCAAAGTTCCAGTTGCTTTCTGTTAGAGGTGCTGAGTGAACCCTTTCCCTCAGAGGTATTTCCAAACCAGGCATTACCAAGAGAATGTCCCCACATCTCATTCATCAATGTTAAAATCTTGATCATTTCACATAAGTGTTCTGTCTCAATCTTGCCAAGTTAATGAGTCACTGATGTCAAATGTTTGCATAGACCTTTCCAAACAGAGAAACTGACATGCTAACATTGTAACTTGATGCCCATTGTATCAACAGTTAATTTATACAGATTTCAGATCAATAATTATTTCCATGTTTCAAAAAGGCTGCAATTTCCATTCATTTATTGTTTTCTTCAAGGGAATAAAGTATCTTCAATTAAAATGATAGCAGCAGGTTGTCTGTCCATATTTAAATAAAATAATATTAATGGAGAAAAACACTTCACTCAGTCCTTTGCCGGTTGTAGGATTTGTGTCAGACGTTTGTGAATTGGAGTCCCGCTCTGGGGATATTTAATCTACATTTCTAACCTGACACACCTTTGCGATACTGAGGCAGTGCTGACTTGTCAGGGATGTCATCTTTTGGATGGAAAGTTAATCCATTGCCTCTTGAGTTGGTCATAAAATTCCCACGGTGCTTTTCAAAGACAAGGAAAGTCTCCAAATTTCATCAGTCCCTCAAATAACATCAATAAAAAAAAATTATCTGGAAGTGGTCTGATTGTGTTTCCTGCACCAGTTACCACAACTCAGAAATACTTACTTGCTTCTTTTGGAGCATCCTCAGATTGTGAAAAGCACGATATAAATGCAAGTCCTTCTTTTTGAATTGGTGCAGTTCACGCCTCAGTTAGCTGCAGTCAGTTGGGAATTCATGTCTCTTTGATTTAATGTACAAAATAATGTGGATGAATTTCCACATAGGTTTCATGCCCTTCCTTTGTACGGATGTGAATAACTTCAGACTGGTAGCTCCTTAATGCAGGTTGAGACTTGACCGTGATATAAAAATGTGGACTGTCATTGGATGAGGTCTACAAATAGAAAGTGTCACGAACAAAGCCCAGTCCAGCACTCAAACCAGCCTCCCATCCATTGACTCTGTCTACATTTCCCACTGCCACAGAAAAGCAACCAGCGTAATCATGGATGCCACGCACCCCGGACATTCTCTCTTCCACCATCTTCCATCAGGAAAATGATACAATAGTCTGGGGACACAGTTTCTTTCCTGCTGCCATCAGACCTACCTTGCATTAAGCTGATCTTCCTCGACACTCTAGCTATGACTGTAACACTGCGTTCTGCACTCGCTTGTTTCCTTCTCTATGTATGGTGTGTTTTGTCCGTGTAGCGCACAAGAAACAATACTTTCACTGTATGCTAATTCATGTGACAATAATAAATCAAATCAAATAGGCAGCCATTTTGCAAGATGTATCATGTAACCAATTTGGAGTGAAGTAGGAGTGAAGAGAGCCATAGCTATACAATGAATAACAACAATGTAATCAACACAATTGCCAACCTTTATGTTAAAAATATATAAGGAAGCATAAGCAATCTAATTGTATTCATATATGGATACAATCACTGCTCAATCCAACTCTCTGTTGTATCCTGAGCTCTGATATAATCTACATTATTTATGGCTCTCTCATTAAAACAGAATCTATATCAGATAAGCTCAGAAAGTCCCTATTGCAGTGTCATAATTCTTCCAAGGCTCTGAAGGATAGGGTAATGACAGGTCTGCTATACAAGCCACATAATGTCAGTGTCATTGAAAATGGGCAACATTTCATCAGTGTCATCCTCAAAGGAACAGAATCTCATTTTAAACTTCTTGTCACAATAATCCTTACCCCATGTCCCAGTCAGAGATCCTGGTGAAAGTCTGAAGCATCAGTAAGCAAAGGACCCTGAAGATCAGAACCTCTCTGCCTAGGAGAGACATTGAATTATACAGAACATATATATTGGTAAAGATATGTGCGTCAAGAAATGTTACAGATGCATATTACCTGGTCACATGATTTAAAGGATGAAGGATGGCTGTTAGTCTAACATCTGAGGCATTTATTACAGAGCAGTAAACCCCAGTGGTGATGGATGGAGGAACTATTGTGTATGTTCGTCTGCAATCAATACCGCAAGTTGCCTTGTGCGAAGATGATCTGTGGCACTCTATCTGTGGAATCAAACTGGCACCTTTTCTGAGACATTGGGCAAGTCACTCCACAGCATAAACAAATGGAAAGGGACTCGGGAGCTAGCAATTAAAGGGCTCTACTCACAAGTGCTAAAAGAAAGATTAGAAAGTGGCTAAATCCGGGAAAAAACATTCAAATGAAAGGAAAGACAAGGTACTTTTCCTCTTCAGCCAACATCTTGACATTTTTATTCCACCTGATATATATTCTATGAGCTTTTTCTCAACCGAAATGGAACAGTGGAAATAACAGCTTAAACATGTTGGGGACCAGATGATTTTTAGTTGATTCATGGGATGCCAACATTAGTAAGACCAGCATCAGGTTACCTACAAGAAGAGGTGGTGAGCCACTTTCTTGCACTGCTGCAGTCCATGTGGTGTTGGTACACCCACAGTGCTGTTCGTGAGGGAGTTCCGGGATTTTCACCCAGCGACAGCGAAGGAATGGAGATACAGTTCCCAGGTGAAGAATTTGTGGAAACCACTGCTTCATAAGGTTTTAGAGACTGAATCATTGAATAGTTTCAAGGAGGAAAGAGATACATTTATAATTTTTAAAAAAGGGGATAAAGGAACACGGGGTTTGGTTAGGGATGTGGATTTGAGACCAGAAAGAGATCAGCCATAATCTGATTGAATGGTGGAGCAGGCTCAAAGGGTCGAACTTGCCTACTTCTGCTCCTAATTCCTAAATCAGGATGATGCGTGGCTCGGAGGAGAGTTTGCAGGAAGGTTCTCATGCGCCAGTTGCCTTCGTGCTAGAACTGGGATGTCTTGTGCTGTATCTGACTAATTCTACTTGTTTGTTTATGTTTTAGGATTGTTTTCCTCATAAAGTTCCTGGAAATCCACAGAAAGAATATGAGGGCAACTGGATCTTGGTGAAGAAGTCTGACAAGAAAGCCAGAACGCCATCATCTTGCCCGCCACAGAATCGGAGCGGGTGAGGTTTGTACAATGGAAATCTCCATTGGCTTCAGGCAGGATTTTACGATTTCACCCGAGCTACGTCGTAAAATCCCACCCTATGTCTCCGAAATGATTGAGAGATAAAGAGGAAAAATGGAGAAAGAGGGTGAATTAGGAGTGGATGAATGCAAACAGACATCAAAAGAGAAATAAAGAGACAGAAGGAAAGATTAGATTGAAAGAGGGGAACAAAGACAAAACAAATAAACATTATTTAAAACTGGGCAAAATCTCCAACAACAATTCAGAGCCTGAAGGAATGTAACTCCACACTTTTAGTTGTTCACTTCCTGAGCAAAAAGGCCACTTGTCCAGTCATGAAAAGTTTCATGCTATTTGATATGACTTGTACTGTTAATTTACAGATTCACTTTCTCTGATGAGCTTAATCAACAGTTAATACAAAATTCCAACAACATCATGAAACTCATGTTAAGATTGAAGGTGAGATGACATTTTCACAAAGTAACATAGAGCAAACAACCAGCAACTTGTGGTGAATCACACGTCATGAGGCTTCTCTACCTCATCACAATTTGATGGCTAATTTGAACAGTAATAATGGTGCAAATTGCTCACACATCATGAATTTCTCAGTAAATTCTAGACCGCAGTTGATAACACAATGTCAATCTCCAATTATTTGTTGTCCATAACCAGTGAGATGGGATTTTAACATTCTGCACATGTCTATTCGATTACACAAAATAAATTAATTGGGTTGGATTTTACACTCCTCCCATCGATAGATTTGAAGGTCAGTGGGCTTAGTAAATCAAGCTGATGGCTTGCCAATGCCTACCCGCATCCGCCTACCCCAGATTAGTCTGAAATTTTACATGGGTAGGGGTGTGGAGATGTTTGTAAACCTAGTGAGGCCCTAAATTGTACAATTAGTGGTGATGTAAGGATATCATCCCACCCCCACCAATACGTTACCCATGGCAGGATGGGATGATACCATGTTGGAACTCAGAGAGCTTTAGCTGTATGGGCTGGTGTCAGGAAAAGGGGAGGAGGAGTAAAAAGGAGGCAGGGGTATGTGCGGTCCTCCTTTGCGGATCCCCTGTGTTCATCAGGGTGACCCTCTCCTACCCAAAAAGATAGTACTCTACCCTTTACCTGTGTCCCTTTACCCTCAACCCTGGCCTCTCCAAGCTGGGCTTTCCAGCCCACTCATCTTCCTCGCTGAGCCTGACAGCCTGGCCCCACCAATACACTGGACTTGACTGTGAGAGCAGGTTCATCTTTATTGGGCCAGTTGTTGCACCAGGCCACCACTCCTGCCTGCTGGCACCACTCTCTACAGCAGGCTTCCTCCCCAGGTGAGGTGGGAGTCTTGCCCTAAAGCAATGAACACTGCACCCAGCATTATATTGAAGATGGGCAGCTGAAATGGGGGTGGAAGGACCTCTATACCACAGCCCATTATGGAAGATATTGAAATTATCACACTTTATGATAATTTTCTGAGTGCATGAGGAGATAGAAAAATCCAACAACAATCTAAATGGAGAACACCGTCTGAAAAGCTTTTTTGAAATTTTTACTCCATTGTTAAATGCAAAACCAATGCGCGGAATGGATTGGGCAAGCTTGAATCCATCTCCTTGTCTGTTCCAAAATCCAAGTTCAAATTGATTCTAATTCACAGTCTCTGCGAGAGAACCAAACAAGAGCCAAGCTGAATCTGTCTGCCTTATGAAGCCTGCAAACCTATTCATGTTAACAGCTTGATAGCAAAAGAGATCGGACCTTTGTTCATCTTCTCGTCAAATTTAGAGTTACAAGGTAGCAGCATTACAGGGAGATTTTTTATTCTAAGCACTTGAAATAATGGTTTAGAAATTCCTTGAAGAACTGACGGCCTCCAATGTTGAACAAAATAGTTATGGAGCAGCAATAGAGAGAGTTCTAATCTACTGTTTGTTTTAAGTTTTACAATCACTAACACTCTCCATAATATGATAATTTCAGCCAGTTGCTCTGCAGAATACTTGGCAGCTCAGTGAGAGAGAGGTAGTTGCGATACTACACATTAGAAGGCCAATGAATTCATAGTGTTGCAATCAAACAGATAAAAAAATTTTATCAAGGCAAACATCGTCACACACCGAAGTAATTTTAACAGCTTCATATAGAATTCCCTCTACCTTCATTCAACGTTGTTTGGGAGCATTAACGCAGATGGCAATTTAATCAAGACAATGTATGGATCTTAGATAACAAAGCCTTAAATGGAATGAGTCCATTTGCCCACCTTAATAATGTTAATCTCATTGACAGTTCTTACAACATTCAGCAATCCATGTGTTCAGCCTAAATGACAATCAATTAAAACTCTAAATGTTTAAGACTAGTTACTTGCTTGGAGACTTTCCAATGCGATAACGTTTGGAGAACAGCCAGGATAAGAGTTTAACTCTTTAACAGCCAGGTTAAGAGTTTAACCTGCCAAGTGGGTAGGTTTTGGCACTCACAGGAAGGAAAACATCTAAAATTGACTGTAGTACAGGAAGTAGTTGATGCCAAAGCATTGAATAAATTCAAGAGGTGGCTAGATATAATACTTGGAATGAATGGGATCAAAGGTTATGGGGAGAAAGCAGGATTGGGCTATTGAGTAGGACAATCAGCCATGATTGTAATGAATGGCGGAGCAGGCTCAAAGGGTCAAATGGCCTCCTCCTTCTCCTATCTTCTATATTTTTGTAAGAAAAGCTGCCCCCATTAACTGCTGTTACAAGGACTAAGGGATACAGGTTTAACATATTGGGCAAGAGATGTGGGAGAAGGATGTCAGGAAGGTGTTTATAAGCAGCGAGAGGTATGGATCTGGAACTCGTTGCCGATGAGTGTCGTGCAAATGGAGACAATGATTTCAAAACGAAGTTGGATGGACATTTGAGACAAATAAAGTTGCCAGGCCAGGAGAATAAAATGGTGAAGTGAAACTGACTCTACAGAAAGCTAGCATTAACTCGACTGGACTAATAGCTTCTTTGTGTGAAACACTGACGCTAAGAGTCTATGAATGCTGCACAGTGTTTCTGTTAAGTTCCTGAAGTAATGAAGAAATGTCTCCTCATCTCTATCTTAAATGGTCTACCCTGAATCCTCACTATGACCCCTGATTCTGGACACATCCATCATTGGGAACATCCTGCCTGCATTTACCCTGTCTAATCCTGTTGGAATTTTATAAGTCTCTATGAGATCCCCTTATCTAAACATGTTGTAATCTCATCCAACACTGTCAAATTTTCCTACCATGTGAAGGATAGAATCTTACAAACCATTGCCAATCATACACAGTGCCTTTGGGGAGGCTGACAGTATATTAAACATTTGCTGCTGCTGCTTTAAAGTAAAGTTTATTTATTAATCACAAGCAGGCTTACATTAACACTGCAATGAAGTTACTATGAAAATTCCCTAGTCACCTTACTCTGGCGCCTGTTCAGGTACACTGAAGGAGAATTTAGCATGGCCAATCCATCTAACCAGCATATCTTTGGACTGTGGGAGGAAACCGGAGCACCCAGAGGAAACCCAAGCAGACACTGTGAGAATTTGCAAACTCGACACAGACAGTGACCCAAGCTGGAAATTGAACCCAGGTCCCTGACGCTGTGAGGCAGCAGTGCTAACCACTGTGCCACCCCTTTACTGATAAATCGTTCTCTTCCCTGATGAATAATTCTCTTTGTTGATGAACTCCCCCACTTGGCTCAGCATCTGCCTCCAGCTAAGCAGAGCATGAAGGGTCCTGTACCCTCCATGGGTGCTCTCCACTGCTGTCTCTAATATTCTCTCCTACTCACTCCTGTTGTGCACTTCACCAGGAGAAAATCTAACTCTCTCGGAGACCCTTCCATGGTGTACATGAAGGGTGAGTATGAATCATGAGATGGTGCTTCCTCACTGTGTGTGACCTCCAGAGGAGCTGTCATTCTGCCATCTAGTAACAGCAGCTCAGGGGCACCGAACTGGACATTTTTGTTTATTAATTTCTGGGACATGGGCGTCACTGGTTGGTGAACATATATTGCCAAACCTTAGTTACCCTTGTGAAGGTGGTGGTGAGCTGCCTCTTGCAACGCTGCAGTCCACATGCTGTGGGTTGAAGAAGTGCCACTGGGGAAGGAATTCCAGGATTTGAACTCAGTGGCTGCTAAGGAATGACAATTTATTTCCAAGTCAGAATGGTGAGTGGCTTGGAGGGGAACCTGCAAGTGGTGGTGTTCCCATGTATCTGCTGCCTTTGTCCTTCTAGATGGAAGGGGTCGTGGGATTGGAAGGTGCTGTCTAAGGATTTTTGGTGAATTACTGCTGTGCATCTTATGGATAGTACACACTGCTGCTACTGAATGTTGGTGGTGGAGAAAGTGGATGTTTGTGGATGTGGTGCCAATCAAGCGGGCTGCTTTGTCCTGGATGGTGTCAAGCTTCTTGAGTGTTGTTGGAGCTGCACCCATCCAGTGGGGAGTATTCCATCACACTCTTTACTTCTGCCTTATAGATAGTGAACAGGCTTTGGGGAGTCAGGAGGTGAGTTACTCACTGCAGTATTCCTGGCCTCTGACCAGCTCTTGTAGTCACTGTGTTTGTGTGGTGAGTCAGTTGATTTTCTGGTCAATGGCTGTTGACAGTGAGGGATTCAGTGATGGTTAACACCATCGAATGTCAAGGGGCAGTGGTTAGTGTCTCTTATTGATGATGGCCATTGCCTGGTTTTTGTGTGGCGTGAATGTTGCTTGCCAACTCAAGCCCGGATATTGTCCAGATCTTGTTACATTTGAACATGAACTCTTCAAATGCAGTATTTGAAGAGTCGCGAATGGTGCTAAACATTGTGCAAACATTGACAAATGTCTTCACTTGTGACAGTAATAAATAAACTTAAGCTTAAAGGCTTCTGATCTTATGATGGAGGGAAAGTCATTGATGAAACTGCTGAAGATTGTTGGGTCTAGGGCGCTACCCTGAGGGACTCCTGCAGAGATGTTCTGGAGCTGAGATGATTGACTCTCCACAAACACAGCCATCTTCCTATGCACCAGGTATGACTCCAACCAGCAGAGAGATCCCCCACCACACCCCGATACCCATTGATTCCAGTTTTGCTAGGGCTCCTTGATGCCACACTCTGTCAAATGCAGCCTTAATGTTGAGGGCTGTCACCTCTCACCTCATCTCTGGAATTCAGCTGTTTTGTCCATGTTTAAACCAAACATGGACCTGTGGAAGATGAAAGACATGAATAAGGATAAGTGGTAAACCATTCAGGACTGAGGTAAGGAAGAACTTCTTCACTCAGGGAATTGTGAACTTGTGGAATTCTTTCCCACAGAAAGCTATTGGGGCCAATTTGTTAGATATGTTCAAGTAGGAGCTGGACATGGTCCTTGCAGCCAATGGGATCAAAGGGTATGGAGGGAAAGTGGGAGTGGGATGTTGAAAATGCCTGATCAGCCAAGATCATATTGAATGGTGGTGCAGGCTCAAAGGGCCAAATGGCCTATTCCTGCACCAATTTTCTATGTTTTCTAAATGATGAAAAATAGGAGACCCGCACAGATCCCTGTGGTACGCAGCTGGACTCTGGCTTCCAGTCACTAAAGCAGCCTTCTGTCACACCCTTTGACTCGTATACTCACCTGACGAAGGGGCAAAGCCCCGAAAGCTGGTGGCGTTTGCTATCAAATAAACCTGTTGGACTTTAACCTGGTGTTGTGAGACTTCTTCCTGTGTCATACAACTAAGCCAATTTTGAATCCATCTGATCAAGTTACTCTGAATCCCATGTGCATTTGCCTTCTTCATAAGCCTTCCATGTGGGACCTTGTTAAAGGCTTTGCTGAAATCAATGTAGACTACATCAACCGCAGTACCCTTATCTAAACACCTGGTGATTGCCTCAAAAAAGTCAATCAAATTTGTTAGGTATGACCTTACTCCAACAAAGCCATACTAACTATGCTGAAAATAATTAAATTATTTTTAATTATT
Source organism: Carcharhinus amblyrhynchos (assembly GCF_965287045.1). Classification (NCBI taxonomy): domain Eukaryota; kingdom Metazoa; phylum Chordata; class Chondrichthyes; order Carcharhiniformes; family Carcharhinidae; genus Carcharhinus; species Carcharhinus amblyrhynchos. The sequence goes on from NC_137352.1 coordinate 14,238,062, forward strand.
ACAATTACAATTGTGAGTGCTCCTACATATCATTAATCAAACAGAAAGAATAGTAATGGATGATTTTCAGTCATAAATGAAAACTGGGAGCTCTGATATAAATGTCTGCAATAGATGGATTTGAGCAAATTAATTTATGCAAAATAGGACTTAAAAACAAAGAATTTAATCAAAGTTTATAGGATTAGTACAACTTAAAGCAAATACAAGTCAGGAAATCTTAAAGCATAAAGCCAACTTGCTTTGTTGCAGTATTGATGGTTTTAGCTTTCGTTAAATTGAGAAACAAGAGATGGAAGGAATGTCAAGATTCATGAGGCAAGTTAAAAGACAGTGGGATAAACTCAGATCTGTCAGGCTTTCTTTTCTCAGGAATGCTGCATCATCAGTCTGGAGGAGTAAAAAAGGCAAAGGGAAGACTTCTAATTGCCCCCTACCTACCAACTGAATTACTCAGCACGGAGCAGAGCCATATCAGGAACAGTAGACATTCCCAGGTCCAATTCCCGCTGTGAGATCACTGATACCAAGTGAATCACACAGGAGTTCTCTGCAGCCATCCCTAAAGGTTTGTTTTGGTAATTCTGGACCTCACTGGGAATTGTGACTGCCAGGTCATGTTCTTGTTAGGCTCAGTGGAAGCCCTGTTTGCTGAGAGTAGGTACACATTCCATTACGGATTTTGTAAAGACCCTAAAAAAGGCTATCAGAAGATAATGATTCAGGAGAGGGTCGAGGAGCATGGAATGAAGGTGCTGTCAGGAAAAGGTGAAAAAATTTTCTGTTTTCTTGACCTAAGAAGGGTAAACTTTGACTTATTTTGATTTGATTTGATTTATTATTGTCATATGTATAAGTATACAGTGAAAAGTATTGTTTCTTGCGTGCTATACAGACAAAGCATACCATTAATAGAGAAGGAAGCGAGAGAGTGCAGAATATAACGTCACAGTCATAGTGTAGAGAAAGATCAACTTCATGCAAGGTAACTCCAGAGCACCCAGAGGAAACCTGACATACACGGGGAGAACATGCAAAGTCTGCATAGTGACCCAAGGCTGGAATCGAACTAAGGTCCCTGGCGCTGTGAGGCTAACCACTGTGCCGTCCTAAGACCAGGAAGAAATTGACCAGATTTCTCTTTCTCAAATATTTACTCATTGTTCCTCTCACCCCAAGAGATCACATGGTTTTGGATGGGGCGGAGGTCTTTATATGTTGTGGGAAAAAGGTGTCACAATTAAGTAGAACAGGTTGGACGGACAAAAGAATCTTCAACTGTCCACCATTGTTCACACTTAAATTAGAAGAAATTGGATCAAAATCGGAGGGAAGAAAACTGAGTAAATCTCAGGTTTTGGAGGTTATCACAAACATTAAGGATGGAACTTCAATAACAATGTTTGTTTAGTAACCTTTGATCACAAATTCCTCAGTGGAATTTAGAAAATCAACTTGCTTAGGAACAGTATGACCTATGATGACATTACTGTCTTAGCAAACACGCAGCCTTCAATATGAACCAGAACACATTCTACTGCTTCTTGTTTCTGGAATTTCAATGTGTCGATCAGTAGAACTGGTACACCAATGATTTTTAACTGCTGCTCAGAAGTGAAGCCTTTAGCCGTATACAGTACTCAGAATGGAATTACAATTCAGTTAGCATGCTCCAAAAATGGAAATAACTACTCACTATAAAGTTGCTTAGTCAATATGGCAACCAATGAACCATCATCCAAACTTGATTGTGCGCTCAACTCAAGCATTGCAATAATTGGAACTACCAACAAAGGGGCAACAAAAACAGAAAATGCTGGAAAGTCTCACCAGGTCTGACAGCATCTGTGGTGAGAGAATAGAGCCAACACTTTGAGTCAGAGTAACCCTTCAAATCTCATCAAATTTACTGGACAATCAGAGCATTGTTTTAATTATCGGAGGAAACCGGGCCAGGGGTTGTTGGGAGGCAGGAGTTAAAATCCCAGTTCAGATCACAGCCCCGTGGTCAATTAAACACCATTGATCTCAGAATAATTCAATCCCTACAGTGCAGCAGGAGGCCCTTCGGCCCATTGGGTCTGTACTGACCACAATCCCACCCAGGCCCTATTCTCATAACCCCACATATCTACCCTTGACACATAGGGGCAACTTAGCATGGCCAGTCAACCTAACCCGCACATCTTTGGACTGTTGGGAGGAAACGCACACAGGCACGGGGAGAATGTGCAACTCCACACAGACAGTGACTCGAGGCCGAAATTGAACCCAGGTTCCTGGCAGCAGTGCTAACGTGCTGCCCCAATGATCTGTAAGAGGTCAGGAGCCCATGGACACATGTAAACCAGTGCCCCAACAATATACATAGAACCCCAAAGTTCCTTTGATGATGGATTGCTCTGGATGCCCTGCTCAGCAACACTAAATAAGCAAAAAACTTTGCAGTCAAATTGAATGCTGCTCAGGAAGCTAAAAAGAAAGCTTGAGTTGCAAATCTCCCCCTCCCCCACCGAAGCCCTGCCCACCCCCTCTCCTGAGCACAAACTAGATATTTCCAGGCTACCTATGACATCCCACCCTTAATGACAGTTTTTTAAAATTGAATTCAAATTCCACCATCTGTCGTGGCAGGATTCAAACCCAGATCCCCAGAACATTAACTGAATTTCTGAACTAATAGCCTAGTGATAATACCATTAGGCCATTAATTGATACCTTTGCCAGGCAGATCCTGGAAAGCTACTTTTGGACAGCTTTCTCAAGCAGGTAGCTCACCACATTTGCATTACAGAGGATCAGCTCTCAGAATAGACCAGGGCAGAAGATTCAGTCACCAAGCAGAGAATTTAAACTTCCCCTCTGGTGTGTATCTTGGCATACTTCACATAACAATGTGTAATCAAAAGCTACAACATAGCCCAAGCATGGTATGAATATTGTTGTAGCAAGTGGCAATGCTGTTCTGCACAATTAACATTAGCCACTCTGAGCAAAAGCTGACACATCAGCGGTCATTTTGCTGATTGGGTTTGTTGTGCGCAAAGGGTGGGATGGAACAAATGACATTCTCACTTACAAATGGCTTCCTTCAGCTGTCTCCCCGTATATACTTTTGGCATTCCGCATCCTTGAAAGGACTAAGATTCTGTGATGATCTGATTTATAAATGAGAATTGAAGGGAAAGAATTTCAGTCCAGGCTTGGTCCAGTGTAACCACTACTGTTCAAAGATAATTCAATCTCAAGATAAGTGTTCCTGAAGTTCAAAGCCATCTGAGGCAATTTTATTATCAGATAATCCTTGGGTTGTTGTCTTGCATTAGAGTTTCAAGATTTGCATGCATTTGGCTTCAGATCCTTTTTATCAATAGGAATCAATAATGTCACCTTGCCACAGTAAAGGATGTACGTCTCGGACAACACAGGGGCAACACAGAAAAGCCTATAAGCTGTTTCTAAATTACTCGTACCTTACTCAGAGGCATTTGAAATGATCACAACTTTAAATTGTCAAAAATGCCCATTTCCCAGATTAAAGAAAAGCAAACTACTGTGGATGTTGGAAATGTGAAATAAAATAAACAGAAAATCATAGAATCATATAGTGCTGTGGAGGCTCTTTGGCCCATCGATTCTGCACTAACATGCAAGAATCACCTGACCTCCCACCTAATTCCAGTGCTTGGCCCAAAGCCTTGAATGTTAGTGTCAAGTACTCATCTAGGTACTTTTTTTAAGATGTGAGACAACCCGCCTCTATCACCCTCCCCGGCAACGCATTCCAGACCGTCACCACCCTCTAGGTAAAAAGGCTTTTTTTCTCACATTCCCCCAAACCTCCTGCCCCTCATTTTTAACTTGTGTCCCTTCGTAACTGACCCTTCAACTAAGGGGAACATGTCCACTATGTCCATGCCCCTCATAATCTTGTACACAAAATGTTGGAAAAACTCAGCAGGTCTGACAGCATCTGTGAAGCAGATCAGAGTTGACATTTCAAGGATGTATGCTTCCCACAGAAATTAACTGGTAATTTTTTAGCATAATATCCTTCCTCCCCAAAGTCAATCAGTCGAACATGGTGGGATTGTGTTACATGTCAAACTATTCTGATTAACCAAACCAATTGTAAATAAGATAATGTAGATCTTGGTATTCTTAGTAATGCCCTACAGGGGCATTGTATTGAGTAATTCTATTCAAATAAAATCCCAACTGTTGCCTGGTTTACACCGTTACAATTATTGTCTCAAACACAGGCCCTAATTGCAATTAAATTCCAGGAGAAAAACACTTAGCCTATCTGAGACCCCTTGAAGCCTCCTTGTGTCCTCCTCACAACTCACATTTCCACCTAGGTTTGAGTCATCAGGTAATTTGGAAATATTACATTTGGTCCCCACATCCAAATCAATTATATAGATTGTGAACAGCTATGGTCCAAGCACTGAATCTTGCGCTACCCCAATAGCCTGTCATACTGAGAATGACCAATTTATTCCTACTCTCTGCTTTCTGTCTGTTAACCAATCCTCAGTCCATACCAGTATATTACCCCCAATCCAATGTACTCAAATTTTGTTTACTTATCTCTTGTGTGAGACATGATCGAAATCCTTTTGAAAATCCAAATACACCACATCCACTGGTTCTCCTTTGTCTACGTTACACGTAACATCCTTAAAAAAACTCCAACAAATTTGTCAAACATGATCTTCCTGTTATAAATCCATGTTGACTCAGCCCAATTGCATCATTATTTCCCAAGTCTGTAGTTATAACATCTGTTGTATTGGATTCTAATGTTTCCCTACCTGATATCAAATTAACAAGCTTGTAGTTCTCTATTATCCCTCTCCCTCCTTTCTTCAATAGTGGAATTACATTTATTATTTTCCAGTCAACAAGAACGTTTCCACAATTTATAGACAATCAGTTGCTCACTAATCAGCTTTCTCAAAAGCAAAGTTTATTTATTCATCAGGAGTGGGCTTACATTAACACTGCATAATGCAAGGGGAAATGGTAGAAAATTAAAGGAACCTCCCTTTACCAAACTCCTAGCTTTTCAATGTTCAAATTGCACTCTGTTTACAGGCTTTACTCAGACTCATGTATTTATACCATCTAAGCCTCAGAAGTCTGAGAACTACCATTAAGAATAAAATGGATCTTTTTAAAAAAAGTAGTAACATTTTTGGAGATTTGGTGAGAGTCCTTAAGAGAGTAATGAGGAGAATCGTAACGAGCGGGACAGGGCCATGCAAAAGTCCATTGAGCTTAGACAGAATTTTCCAGTTTTGGAGCGAAGCAGCTGGAAAATCCCACTCGGAGATTTGGACGAGATACATGGAGATGTGAAGCAGGACTATTATTATTATTATTATTATTATTATTAAGGGTTATGGGGAGAGGGCGGGAATGTGGAACTGAGCCACGACAGATCAGCCATGATCTTATTGAATGGCGGGGCAGGCTCGAAGGGCTAGATGGTCTACTCCTGCTCCTATTTCTTATGTTCTTATGTTCTTATGACTACTTTATGTATTGAGTGGTGATGACCCAGAACTCATTGATTTCATTTGATTTATTATTGTCATAGTGAAAAGTATCGTTTCTTGCACACTACACAGACAAAGCATGCCATTCATAGAGTATATAAGGGAGAAGGAAGGGAGAGGGTGCAAAATGAAGTGTTACAGTCATAATTAGGGCACAGAGAAAGATCAGCTTAATGTAAGATAGGTCCATTTAGGAGTCTGATGGCAGCAGGGAAGGAACTGTTGTTGAGCTCTTGAGTTGGTTGGTATGTGATCTCAGACTATTGTATCTTTTTCCCAATAGAAAAAGATGGAAGAGAGTATGTCCAGGGTGTGTGGGGTCCTTGATTACGTTGGCTGCTTTTTCGAGGCAATGGGGAGATGAGTCGATGGATGGGAGGCTTGTTTGAATGTTGGATTAGGCTACATTCACAACCCTTAATAGTTTCTTGCGGTCTTGGTCAGAGCAGGAGCCATACCGACTGTGATAGAATTGGAAAGGATGCTTTCTATGGTGCATCTATAAAAATTGGAGAGAGTCATAGCGGACATGGAAGTGGAAACATGATGTAAGAGGAATTTGGATGGAGCCTTGATGGAAAAAAACTTGCAGGGCTCAGGGAATGGAGTGAGGAATGGAGCTGACTGGATTACTTTACATGAACTCAATGGGCCAAATAACCAACTTTTGTGTCAAAATAATGTACTGTAAATCAAAAAGAGACTCCAAACTAACTGTTGGAATTCTGAGCTGATTGACCTAGCTTGGAATTTCAATAGAAATGCTCCCAATAATAGAATCCCTGTCACACCTCCAGCAAAATGAAGTGGTGGCACAGTGGGAGCAATGATGACCTTATTCCTAGTCTTCAGCAAGAAATATGGCAGTCTTTACAATCTCCAAGAATTCCACTGTAGAAACCCTGGATGCTGCTAACTGACTAAAATCCTCCATTTGTCCAGAGAAAACAGCTTAATAACACTACAACCTGGATTAATACTAACGCATCTGGGGAATAGTCAAAGCCAATTTCCATAATAAGCAAATGCCACCTTCTGTGACAATATTTAGAACTTTAAACACATTTCAAAAGCAGTGCAATCAAATGGTTTTCTGTGTATATTTACATAAAGAGCATCTCTTGGGAATAGTGTTGTATAACTACATCAGCAGTACAATATATCTTAGGATCCAAACAAATGCAAGTTAATAAGATCAATCTGTTGTCTTTTATCTTTGCTTCTGTGGAAATAAAACGCCATAGATGAATTAAAAAAAAGCACACACAGTTTGCTTCCCTGGGGATTTTTAATTGGAAAAAAGAAAAATGATGCTTAACAAAACTGCAGAGGTGACTAGAAATTCTTCCTGTGTTGCTGATGTAGCCCCAAGAGGTTGAATGATGTGGGTAGAGTTGAATAAATTGCGCCCAGATACAAGGATAAATCTGTGGCACAACACCAGAAAGGAAAGTCAGGTCAGAATGATGAGATGAAAATGATTGATTGGAACAAATTCTAAGCAGGAATCCTTTCTAAACATGAAACACAAGAGTCTGAAAATATTTTGGGGAGATTGTCATGGGAGTGTTTGCTCTGAGAGAGGTTAAGGGAGATGAATATTGCATTTCAGCTGTTTTACTTGAAACATCTTTTTCAGAATATAGGCAGGAATTCTCCAACCGTTCACTCCCCACCGCCACTGCCAGAGAGGCCAAATCTCACTTCTTTAAAATTAAAGTTGAAAGATTATATATTAGTGCCACCAGTAAGGCTTACATTAACACTGCAATAAAGTGACTGTGAAATTCCCCTAGTCACCACAGTCTGGCACCTGTTTGGGTCAATGCATCTAACCAGCATATCTTTCAGAATGTGGGAGGAAACCGGAGCCCCCGGAGGAAACCCACACAGACACGGGGAGAATGTGCAGACTCCGCACAGACAGAAACCCAAGCTGGGAGTCGAACTGGGTCCTTGGGGCTGTAAAGCAGCAGTGCTAATCACTGTGTTAACATACTGCCCAAATCCTTCATTGCAATAGAATGGGAGAATCATGCTGGCATGAACAGCCAGAGAGTTCCAGCAAACCAGGTTGCATAGTGGCACAGTGATGAGGACTGTTGCCAGTGCCAAGGACCTGGATTGAGCTCCGGCCTTGGGTCACTGCCTGTGTGGAGTTTGCATACTTTCCCCATTTCCGCATGAGTTTCCTCCAGATGCTCTGGTTTCCTCCCACAATCCAAAGATGTGCAGGTTAGTTGGATTAGCCATACTAAATTGCCCCTTAGTGTCTGAAGATGTGTAGTTAAGAGGATTAGCAGGGCAATCACCACATTCTGCACTCTCTCCTTTCTTTCTCTATGAACGTTTTATTTTGTCTGTATAGTTTGCAAGAAGCAAAAGTTTTCACTGTATACTAATATATATGACAATAATAATCAAATCAAATAAATGTGTGGGATTATGGGGATAGAGTCTGGGTAAGATGCTCTGTTGGAGAGTCAGTGCTGACTTGATGGGTCAATTGGCCAAGTTCTGCACTGTATGGATTCTATGATTCATAGTGTTAATAATTACACTGTTAAAAATTAAAATTTTCTATTTGCGGTAACTTATGTAATGTATTAAAAGCTGCAAACTCCTGGTGATAATTTCTTTCTGGAATTCAAAAAGATCCAGTATTAAGAATCTACAAAGTTGCATTCCTTGCTATGACTCATTCCAATGTACAAGGAGGAAGAATTAAAAATTAGATACCAACAGTAGATCTGCTGAATATCCTTATCCAGGAAAATCACTGGGTTTGAGATAATGAACTGTTCCCGCAAATCAATAATTCAATCCTTCTCCAGACTGCACTCCTAATGTATCTGTAGAAGATATTCAGCCCGGAGAAATGAGTGTACTTGTTATGACAGAGAAGGTTAACAGCAAACATTTAGAAGCAACATGTTAGGCATGTGTGTGCAGCAAGGTCAAGGCTGATAGGGACCCACCAGGAGAAATAAATCATACATAAATTCATGCACAAACAAAGGTTTCAGATGTTCAAGTAAATATGGCCATCTGGTCAATTGTCCCACCTGTTATTTTGCTTCTTTCCTCTGGATTGGGTTTCCAATCACATCAATGCTACGATGTGCACATTCCTTTTAGTATGCAGGCAATAGGATCAGTTATAAACAGTAATTACTACCAGCGATTACTCCCACTGCGATGCTGTCCTTAGATATCAATAATGGCATATTTGACCAATTAAGTACGAGAGAGAGAAAGAGAGAGAGGGACAACAACATTACGCTAATGCTGCAGCAATCACCTTGCAGCGCATGAGATTCAGTGTTTGCGAGATTAATGAACTTAGCTGTGCGATTCCTCTCATGAAAAGCAGATCAAATCTTTCTGCGTTGCAGCATCGTATGTTAAGTGTGCTCTGTTGTTGTCAAGTGGAGGCCATTGCTGAACTTTGACTTGATATCACCCTCCAATTGCACTCCCTGCTGACATTAAAAATCGTGTGGAAGACTCATTTCTTTTGGCTTTTTGAGGTCTGTTATACTCTGCGGTTTCAGGAATAAATTGGCTATGGCATACAATATGGATGACCTGTGGCACCATTAGAGGAAGCAACAGACACTTGTCCAGTGTCTGTCTTCCCCAGTGCATTTGTACACTGTTGAACGTAGTACTCGAAAGATATAAATAGTTGTTCATAATAAATTCACTCACAAACTGCAATCTTTAAAGAGTTGGAGAATTCAGAATGCTTGACGACCATTTTAATAATTTTAAAACATGCTGAATGGGTTGAAACAAGCAATCGTGGGAACTAAACTACAGGTTGTTGTATCTCATTGTGGGGGATAGTGTTAAGTTTAAGTTTATTTATTTACGATATTAACACTGCAGTGGAGTTACTGCATTGTATCAATCAGTATGAGCATCCATAGTGAAAAAGATTGCACAAAAGTTGTATTTTAGAGATTGGCTGCTCATTACACTTTTTAAAAAGTTTATTTATTAGTGCCACATTATCACTGCACTGAAGTTACTGTGAAAATCCCCTAGTCGCCACACTCCAGTGCCTGTTCAGGTACACGAGGGAGAACTTAGCATGGCCAACCAGTACATCTTTCGGTCGGTGGGAGGAAACTGGCACGCATGGGGAGAACGTGCACACTCCACACAGGGAGCGACCCAAGCTGGGAGTCGAAGCCGGGTCTCCGGCGTTGTGAGGCAACAGTGCTAACCACTGTGCCACCATTCCATCCCTGCTCACAGATTAACTTTGTATGAGTTAATCCATTTTACATGAAGAGGTGTCTGTCAAAAGTGCATTCAAAAAGCGTTCTATTTTTGTCACGTACGTGCTGGTGGCTGTTACGATCAAGGCTCCTATTTGAATTCGCTGCATTGCCTTTCCCAGTGAAGCAATAAACTTATGGAAACTGAGAGAAACGTTGCATTGGATGGAAATGACAAAAACAGATTCACAGGCACATACCACAAACACAGTACTGCAGAAATTGCTTCATTTTGAAACAAGCAAGTGCGGACAAGATAACATCAAATAGGTAGGAAACAAATTCTCAGCACCTTAATGTCCAAAAAAGGTACTCACTCTAGCCCGTTGGCTCTTCTGCGCAGTTTGAATGGGTCGCAGTTTTGAAAAGCGAGCAGACCTCATTGATGTTTGGTATCTTCCGTCTACTGCACTCTAGTGGAGAGAGTGAATGTAATATCATATTCATAATCAAAATCATCATCAATGCTCAGCAGATTGGGTTGCAAATCACACTGATGTATGATGTATGCTGGCATCACTTCTTTCAGCATTTTATTCTTCAGGGAGAACAGACTGATATTGATTTGGCCACTCCCTAATGTTTTCACAATAAGAATGTAAAGCTTGTTCTGTCAGGCATCCGTGGAGTAAAATGGAGGATCACACGAGTGATATTCCCATCTATACTGAACAAAGTGGGGTGAATATCTGATATATAGACAATGAAGGATAGCCATACCTGAACATCTTAGAACTATTTGGGTAACAGGATGACAGAGTGTTTAGCACTGCTGCCTCACAGCACCAGGGACCCAGGTTTGATACTGGCCTTGGTTGACTATCTGTGTGGAGTCTGCATGTTCTCCCCATGTCTGCATTGATTTCCTTCAGGTGCTCTGGTTTCCTCCCATGGTCCAAAGATCTGTGTGTTCAGTGGGTTAGTCAGGGTAAAAGCAATGGTCCATAATTATCATCACCTGAAGGTGGAAGTTAGTGCAAAGACTGCATCATTCGGGACTAACAACAAAGAACGAAGAAAAGTACAGCACAGGAACAGGCCCTGAGGCCCTCCAAGCCTGTGCCGATCATGGTGCCCTAACTAATCTAAAAAAAAATTTCTGTCCTTACTTGGTCCATATCACTCTATTTCCTCCCTACTCATACACCAATTTAGAGGCCTCTTAAATATTGCTAATTTTCCTGCTTCCACCACCTCCTCTGGCAGCACCTTCCAGACACTCACCACTTGCTGCATGAAAAACCTCCCCCCACACACCTCCCTTAAACTTTCCCCATCTCATCTTGAACCTGTGTCCCCCCTTGTAATTGACACTTCCACCCTGGGAAGAAACCCCTGACTATCCACCCTGTCCATACCTCTCATAATCTTGTAGAATGAAGTTCACAGCATGTGTAGAATTCACAATTGTTGTCGAATGATTTTTGACAATGAAGAAATCATGCCCAGTATTGTACGGGTGCATTCATACAGTGTCCTTAATGTAGCAAAATGTCCCAGGGAACATTTCTTTCTCAATACAATGCTTTCATAATTTATGTAAAGGATTAAGGTAAATTATGATAAAAAGGTGACTTTCAGATTAGATTCACATGGGTATCTAAGTATATGTAAAATATGTCTGTTGTCCCCTTCATATCTCTGTCGTGTCGAACAAAGCTATATTTTATAATTCATGCCCAGCAAGGTGAGATTTGTTGGGGTTCTGGAATGAACCACTTTCCATTTGATCACCGCAAGTCATTCGCAGACTGACAGATGCCATTCTGAAGGCAACTGTACCAGACTGAGATCAGGAACGGTAATGCAGGTTCCAGCCAGGCTGTATTGTATTTATACAATATAACAGATGTTGAAAATAAAAGATGAAAACGTTCAGTGTGCAAGGCAAACATCTGTGTAGAAATAGGAGTCTGCCAAGTGCTGCCTAGCCTGTTGAGTAGAACCCTGTCTGCATGGCCTGCCTCCTTCTGTGCCTGCCATACCAATTGTCCTCTTTACAAGAGAGAGTTCAATCCATGTCTGGATATAGGCCACCTCACAGCTGCGACAGTTATATGTTTACAGAGCAGGTAGAGGGGAAATCAGGTCACATCATGAAAACCAAGTTAGCTATCAAACTGGATTTGCATTTAATGCAGTTTCAGATTGAAGCAGTGTGACTGGAAACCCTCTGGGAGAAACACTCCGCTTGATTCCAGAATAGGTCAGGCCATGACTCTAGATTTACACTGACAGCTTAACCATGTGCATTGACACTCAGCTGGTGGCGATATAGTAATGGCCCACTTTGAAATACCACAGTCACTCAAAACCCACAGTCGATATTGTTAACTGCACTACGTATCAGAGTCTGTATTGAACAGTGCCACATCTACAAACACATTGAAATAACTCCTCAGAGGCCGGTGTCCCTTCACTCGATTCCCTTTATTTACAATCTCTATCCCACTCCTAGAGTGCTTCAGGTACAAAGTCAGAATCAGGAGTGTCAGTGGACCCAACACTCCCATTTTATACACAGGTGAGGCTTCCTGATTGGGCAGGTAATTATGACCTCAATCAGGGAGCTCATACTCTAACAGCTTCACCTCATGGGTCTCATTGAGTTCATTATGCACATGCATTTTTACAATGCAAGGGAACATTATGTGATGTTTGACTATTCAAAAGAGCCGAACCAAAATCCAAATCAGATACAGTGGCCAAAATTTTACCGTCTTGCCTGCCACCGGAATCGGAGTAGGTGGGGAGCGGAGAATGGAAATGTCATGGGTGGAATCTTATGGTTTTGGGATGAGCGGGGCTGTAAAATCCTGCCCATTGAGTGGGACTTCCTGCTGGTCATACCCTCCCCAAGACTAGAAATTCCCACTGGGAGATTAATGGACTTTAAATGATCCATCAACATTCCTGTCCCACCTGCGACATTTCCTGCAGCAGGCAGGACCAGGAAATACCCCTGTGTAATGTTTTTTCTGGTGGAAAATTCCAATCGCCAAATATGGAACTGATGTGTTACATATCATGTGAAAGAAAACAAATCATTCAGGGTTATTCTGTAAACTGTAAATTCCAATAAACTTCAAAATGGTGTAAGCACTTTACAGAAATTCACAATTTCCATTTTCTTTATAGCTGTGGCTTGTCAAAATCACTGAGATAAAGATAGATTCTTGGAGCTGAATGTCAGAACCTGGGTAGAACAGGCGATACCACCTACTTTGTGTCTGCACTACCCGAAGGAATTTCTAGCCCATTAGGTTGTCACTAAGACTGGATATTCAATGACCACATACATTGTTCGCCTGGTGAGACCTCATTTTCTGGGCATCTCTCCAAACAGAATCATTGAATCCCGACATTGCAGAAGGACACCACTGGACCCATCGAGTCTGCATCTAATCTCCTACAGGGCATCTTACCCAGCCCCTACCCCGACAACTTCACGCATTTATCTTGCTGATCCCCTTACATATCTTTGGAAACCAGCGCCAGAATTCTACAGCCCCGCCTGCCACAGGAATCGCACTGGTAAGGTCCATTGACCTTGGACGGGTTTTCCAGTCTCAAATCAAAAAAGGCCATAAAATCCCACAATAAGGGTCAATTTAGCATGGCCTATCCACCTAACCGACATATCTTTGGACTTTGGCAGGGAACTGGAGCACCCGGAGGAAACCCAAGCAGACAATGGGAGAATGTGCAAACTCCACATAAACAGTAACCCAGGCAGGAATTGAACCTGGGTCCCTGTGAGGCAGCAGTGCTAATCATTGTGCCACCTTGCCACCCAGTTTGCCGAATTTCAGGTTTTGCAATTCTTTTTTTCAAAAAAAAAAATTCCGAAATGATCTTGAAATCAATTTAAAGATTTATTTCCTGAAATCATACATCAAGTTTCTGAGACAATGCATTTATTTGATTTTCTGAAATGTGCAATTCCTCTTCTAAGGCACTTCTTCTATTCAGCTACCTTGATTAATTGGGAACTTTTGCTTTATAAATGTTTATCCAGCTGTGTGAACTCTGTCTGAATCCAGCTTGTTTCACATAGTTCACGTGGAGCCTTGTGTTTCACATCATTTAAAGGGAGGGTGTTCTCCTTTACAACACTGAAGAGAAACTGTCTTCCCACATTTTAGGAGTTTAAGGCACTTCTCCAAGCTCTCTCAGTTATCGAGCTATTTTCTCAAAGTAATTGCTCTCACTGTATGGTCTTCCCAAAGGTAACTCTTTCATAGCTTTCGATTACCTACTTCAGAAAAAAACCTTAACTTACAATATCCTCCTGTTTCAATTCTCTTAAATGCAGCCATTGTTCTTTCATCAAAATGACAAGACATTTTCTTGAGAAGCTGGGATGGCATGGTGGCACAGTGGTTAGCCTCGTAACGTCAGGGACCTGGGTTTAATTCCCAGTTTGGGTCACTGTCTATGTTCTTTGTCTGTGTGGGTTTCCTCTGGGTTCCTCCCACAGTCAAGGAAATGTGCTAGTCAGGTGGATTGGCCGTGCTAAATTGCCCCTTAGTGTACCAAGATGTGTAGGATAGGGGGATTGCCATGGTTAATGTGTGTCATTACAGGAAAAGGCCTGGGTAAGATACTCTGTCAGAGAGTCAGTGCAGAATTGATGGGCTGAATGGCCTCTTTGCACTGTAGTGTTTTTAGGAATCTCAATTGCAATAATTTTAGGTGCGTGAATATTGCACCTGTTTAGTACTAGTGCAAAGACAATCCCACTTCACACCAGTTCAGAACTTGTCCATTGGAGTCCAGAACACAAACTGATCCTGAGGGAAAGGAAATCTCACTTACCCTTAACATGGGGCTGAGTTTCCAAGCTCCCCCACTGACAAGATTTCAGGTGGGGAGAAGCATCTGAATTTTTGCCCAGCCTGCCCTCACAGGGATTTTACAATGGGGCACTCGAGGGCTCAGATAATTTTTGGCCACTGAGGGCTTGTTTTCCATCCAGTGTCACTTTGAAGGCTAGAGGGATGATGTACCTGCAATGGGGGAAACCTGGAAATGTGCAGGCTTAGAATGGGATGGGAAGGAGTGCATGGTACCTCCATCAGAAGCCCCTTTCTGTCTGTAGGTGACATCCTTTAAATCCAGTGACCACCTGCCTTTCCCCTGTTGGCCTTTCAACACCTGATCACCACATTTGTGTATTCCCTCCCTGGGCAATCTCTGCCCTCCTTGTCCTGGGACCAGAGAAAGTTACCTTGTCCTCTGACTTGGGCGCAGGTATGCTGAAGTCCTTTCTCTTCAGTCCACTGCAGCTACTGTCACTGCAGGGACTGAAAAGCTGATAACTAATCAGATTGGCCAGCAGCTCCCTCAGGCAAGACTTCCTCCCAAGAAAGGGGTGAAAATTCTGTCTTCAATCACTTACATTTCTCAGAAT
Organism: Carcharhinus amblyrhynchos; assembly: GCF_965287045.1. NCBI lineage: Eukaryota > Metazoa > Chordata > Chondrichthyes > Carcharhiniformes > Carcharhinidae > Carcharhinus > Carcharhinus amblyrhynchos. Next base: position 14,253,325 of record NC_137352.1, read on the forward strand.
ATAAAATGGTTGCAATGTACTTGGAGTCAGTGGGGGATGTGTTCCCTGCTGACCCTTTGGATGACGAAAAGGGAGTTCAGCTAAGTTGATTTTATTAGTGTCACAAATAGGCTTACATAAACATTGCAATGAAGTTACTGTGAAAATCCCCTTGTCGTCAAACTCCAGCGCCTGTTTGGGTACACTGAGGGAGAATTTAGCATGGCCAATGCACCTAACCAGCATGTCTTTTGAACTGTAGGTGGAAACCGGAGCACCCAGACAAAACCCACATAGATACAGGGAGAGCATACAGACTCCACGCAGACTATGATCCAAGTTGAGAATCGAACCTGAGTCCTTGGCACGGTGAGGCAGTGGTGCTAACAACTATGACACAGTGCCACCATCTGAAAAATTCAGGCCATGCTTTTGGGATTAGACCTAAATGATATAGGGTTTGATGCAAAATTAATACTAGTGTTATATTCCAGAAAGCCAGTACTGAAATTAGTGTTTGCAAAATTCCATGAATATTTATTTACCGAATTACATAATGCAAGCAAAAACCTCCAAAACCAACCACCACAATTTCAGATAAAAGCAAAATACTGCAGATGCTGGAATCTGAAACAAGAACAGAAAATGTTGGAAAATCTCAGCAGATCTGACAGTATCTGTGAAATGAGGACAGAGCCAACATTATGAGTCTGGATGACCCTTCATCAGGACTTACCCTTACAGGATGTGGGGTGTGAAGAGCTGTAGTCTAGGTAGCAGTGGGCTTGCAATGGATACTGGTAGACAGTCTATCACTAGAAATAGAGACAGAGAGATCAAGGAAGGGAAGAGAAGTGTCAGAGATGGATCGTGCGAAGGTGGTAGGTGGAAATTGGAAGCAATGTTGATAAATCGTTCCAAATCAAGAGAAGAGCACGAAGAGACATTGAAATAGTCATCAATGTACCAATAAAGGAGGTGTGGGAGAGGGCCAGAGTAGGATTGGAACAGAGAATGCTCCATACACCCCATAAAGAGACAGGCATAACTAGGACCCATGTGGGTACCTGTGGCTCTGAGAAATGTCATCCTAACTCGAAACATTGACTCTATTCTCTATCTCCACAGATGCTGTCAGACCTGCTGAGATCTTCCAGCATTTTCTGTTTGGGTTACCACTGTTTCATTATAGGAACATACAAATATATGAACAAGGAGCAAGTGGGCCTCTCAGTTCCACGAGCCCACTCCACCATTTTGTAAAGTGCTGGCTAATCCAACCTCACATCTGCATTCCACTTACTCCTAATAACCTATCACCCCCTTGCTTACCAAAAGTCAAGCCACCACTGCCTCAAAAATACTCAAAGGTTCTGCTTCGATTACCTTTTTACAAGAGAGTTCGCGAGACTCCCAAACCCTGTGAGTGAAAACATTTCTACTCATCTCCATTTTGAATGGATGACCCCTTATTTTTGAACAGTGACCCTAAGCAGCACATCTTCATCTGAGCACAAGTTAAGTTCCGGTTAAAGCCCAGCGCCTATGAGCAATTAAAACCAATTAATGTACAGACTAACAATTGTAACGGCGCTGATGAAAGTAAAACACATGTGGACCAAAGCTGCATTCTATCGTGAATGCAATTTACACATTCTGAGCTCAAAAATAACAGCAGCAAGATTGCAATCAAAGTGGGAGTGATCCTTGTTGGATGCAAAATTGGTGATTGCAAATCAGCAGGAATAGAATACAAAAGGGTGGAGATAATGATCAATTTAGCAAGAAACTGGGTTAGGCCACACTTGGAGATCTGCGCGCAATGCCGGTCTCCATCCTTCAAAAAAGAAAAGCATTGAACGCGAGAAAAATTGCTGAAAAGATTTACAAGGACACTATCAGAATCAGGGAATCAGAGAAGCATACAGAGAGAGGCCAATTAGATTACAGCCAATGCCAGCTCTTTGAAGAGCCAATTAGTCCCACTTCCCTGCTTTTTCCTTGTAGCCTTTAGAGTTTCTGCTTTTCAAGTTTATACCTAATACCGGTTTGAAAGTTACCTTTGAATGTGCTTGCAGAGCCAGTTCAGGAAATGCATTTCAAATTCTAACAACTTGCTGCCTAAAAATCTTTTCCCACGTCGCTCCTCAGATTCTTTTGTCTGCTGCCCGATGTCCTCTGGTTACCAACTGTTCTTTCCACTTCACAAAATTCCTCCTAATTTTGAACTCATTTATTAAATCCCCCCTTGATCATCTCTGCTTCTGTGTAATGGAATCCCCTTACCCTTTACTTTAGGATGTGCTGTAGCTGAGGAGCCTAGCCTGCCCACCTTCCCCCCACCCCCTCAAAAGACTGGAAAAGAAAGGCACTTATCACTCTACGTTCAATGGCTAAACAACTGCCTGCAATTTGCCTATACAGACATTTTATGAACATGAGAACATTTGAATTAGGGGCCAGGATAGAAAATTTCGCCCCTCAAGCCTGCTCCCTCATTCAAAAAAATCATAGAGACATGGGATCTCTACAGTGTAGGGGAGATCATCTGGCCCATTGAGTCTGGATTGTCTCTCTAATAGAGTATCTTACCCATGCTCTCTCCCCCACACTATCCCCGTATCCCCAAATTTTTACCATACTAATTCCACTAACCTACATATCTTGGCACGCTAAGGGGCAATCTAATATGGCCAATCCACCTAACCTGCACATCTTGAGACTGGGAGAAAATAGAACACCTGGAGAAAATCAATGCAAATTCCCAACAGACAGTCACCCAAGGCTGGAATTGAACACAAGTCCCTGGCACTGTAAGGCAGCAGACTTAACCACTGTGCCATCATGCCGTCCAAGGGTTGTGGCCTCAACTCCACATTCTACCCACCACCAATAACTATCAAAAATCCGTCTTTCTCTGCCATAAAAATATTTATTGGTCCTGCCTCCATCGCTTTCTGGGGAAAAGAGTTCCAAAGATTCACAGCCTTCTGAGAGAAAAAAAAGACTTCTCATCTCAGTCTTAAACAGGAAGCCTCTTATTTTGAAACTGTGTCCCTAGTTCTGGTCTCTCCCACAAGAGGAAACATCATTTCGGCTTCTACCCTGTCAATCCCCTCAGGATGTTGCATATTTCAATAAGAAAACCGTTAAACCAAAGGATATCAGCCCAGCCCATCCAACGTTTCCTTGTTTGATGACCCATTCCCCTCGTCCCAGGTTTCAATCGAGTGAACTTCTCTTAACTCTTTCTAATGCGTGTATAGACTCAGAGGTTTACAGCATGGAAATAGGCCCTTCTGCCCAACTTGTCCATGCCACCCAGTTTTTACCACTAAACTGATCCCAATTGCCCACATTTGGCCTATGTCCCTCTATACCCATCTTACACATGTAACTGTTTAAAGGCTTTTTAAAAGAAAAAAAAAACCCGCCTCGACTACTGTCTCTGGCAGCTTGATCCAGACACTCACCAGCCTCTGAGTGAAAGAACTGCTCCTCTGGACCCTTTTCTATCTCTCCCCTCTCACCTTAAACCTATGCCCTCTAGTTTTAGACTCCCGTACCTTTGGGAAAAGATGTTGACTATTTAGCTGATCTATGCCCCTCCTTATTTTATAGGCTTCTATAAGATCATCCCAAAGCCTCCTACGCTCCAGGGGAAAAAGTCCCAGTCTATCCAGTCTCTCCTTATAATTTGAACCATCAAGTCCGGTAGCATCCTAGCATATCTTTTCTGCACTCTTTCTACAACCTTTCTACAATAGGGTGACCAGAACTGTACAGTGTATTCCAAGTGTATGTCCTTTCTTAGATAAGGAAACCAAAAATGTACATAGTGCTTTAGATACAGTCTCACAACACCTCATACAAATGTAGCAAACCATCTCTACTTGTAAATTCCATTCCCCTTGCAATAAATTGCAACATTCCTTTGGCTTTTCTAACCATTTGCTGTACCGGCATACAACATTTTTTGATTCATGTACCGTGACACCCGGATCCCTCTGTACCTCATAGTTCTGAAATCACTCTCCATTTTGATAACATGCTGCTTTTCTTGACAGCAGGTTTCCCCAAGCAGTTTGAATTTGGAAAAATTAGCTCCGCATTAAATGTCAGCACCATTACAAATTGCCAACTGTGACAACAAATGAGACTAATTAAAATGGATAATTGAAATAATTGGTAAAATTAACAAAGCTACATTGAAACATGTGCCATTCTGACAAATCTCTCCTATTATTTCCCAAAGTTTATTTGTTTATTTATCAGTGTCAGGCTTATATTAATGCTGCAATGAAGTTTCTGAGAAAGTCGTCACACTCCAATGCCTGTTCGGTCACAGAGTGAGAATTTAGCATGGCCAATGCATCCAACCAGCACGTCTTTCAGATGGTGGGGGGAAACTGAAACAGCCGGAGGAAACCCACGCAGACACAGGGAGAATGAGCAGACTCAGCACACACAGTGACCCAAGCCGGGAATGAAACCCGGGTCCCTGGTGCTGTGAGGGAGCAGTGCTAATCACTATGCTCCTATCACTAAGGCTTCATATTATTCCCAGAATTGGATGTTTTAGGCAGGTTAATTGTATCTTTCCTTATTATTGCACTTTGTGCCTCTGATTATGAAGCTAAAAGTCCCATTCTTTTTTAACCATTTTACTGACTCGTCATACCATCTTCAAAGATGTTTTCGCGAATGCTCTGTCATTCTGTTCCTACATCCAAAATTATACCATTCAATTTATATTGTCTTCCCATTTTTTCTTCCAAATGAGCCACTCCACACATCTCTGCGTAAAATTTCACCCTTCATGTGTCTACCCATTCTACTGTTCTTTCACTGCCCTCCTAAAATCTCCAACTATACACTTACTTTTCCATCAAGTATTTATTTAATTATTAGTGTCACAAGTAGGCTTACATTAACAATGAAGTTTCTGTGAAAATCTGCCAGTCGCCAGACTCCTGCGCCTGTTCGGGTACACTCGGGCCATTTCAGCTTGGCCAATGCACCTAACCAGCACGTCTTTCAGATTGTGGGAGGAAACTGGAGTGCCTAAGTAGATACAAGGAGAACGTGCAGACTCCGCACAGTCACCCAAGCTGGGAATCGAACCTGGGTTCCTGGTGGCATTCACAATTGTTCAATGGTTGCCAAACCATTCCCCTACTCTGCCATTGGGCACAGTGGGGGAGACATGTCCTAAATTCACTTCAGCCAGACTGGGGATTAAACCCTATATTCTTCCCATTGCCCTGAACCACATAGCAACATTGGCTCTACTCTCTCTCCACAGATGCTGTCAGACCTGCTGGGATTTTCTAGCATTTTCTGTTTTAGCTTCAGATTCCAGCGTCCACTGCATTTTGCCTTCATATTATTGCAGAGCTTTAAGCTTGTTTCCACCACGCTACCTCGAAAGTACCTTCAATCCCACATGGTGGGACTGCGGCATGATGGCACAGTGGTTAGCACTGCTGCCCCACAGTTCAAGGGACCTGTGTTTGATTCTTGGCTTGGGTCATAGTCTGTGTGGAGTTTGCACTTTCTCTCTGTGTCTGTATGGGCTTCTTCCAGGTGGTCTGGTTTCCTCACACAATCCAAAAGATGTAAGGGTTAGGCTGATTGACAAAGCTAAATTAACCCTTAGTGTCCTGGGCTGTGTCGGTTAGATGGGTAACTACGTGGCATTACAGGGATAGGGTCAAGATGGGATTGTTGTCGGTGCAGACTTGATGGGCCAAATGGCCTCCTTCTGCACTGTAGGGATTCTATGAAATGCAGCATATTGTAGTTTGTTTTCCTTTACTAAAAGGAAAGTTTTTTTATCTCCCACCTTCTGTTAAATATAGGAAATGGAGAAATATATTTTTCCAGGATCAAAGACTCATGATCTGAGATGTACACACTTCACTGAACTACAGGAACACGCAGGAATGTGCTGTGACAGAGCACACACTTTACCAGTTATTCTGCTGTCTTGGATGATAAAGGTACAAATTTGGTATTTCTCAACACTATTCTTAGGGTTTCAAAGTTTATCAACTGCTTCCATTACTTCTATAAACTCCTGTACTCCTGCAGTTTCAAGAAGCTGTTAAGAACTTTATAGCTCTCTAACCTGAACGTTTTTATTTTCTTATCTCTGTCAGGGTATTGTCAGGTTCTATATATAACTGCAGTTGTTCCTTGAGTGATTCCAAGCCTGTGGTAGCTCGTTTGCCCTAATTTCAAACAGTTCTGGCTGTTTTACTGCTCTCTGGCTGCATTCAGCTTACATTCAGCAGGATGACACCAGGGATAAGGAATTATAGTAACAGGGCGATAAAAGGATATTTGTTTCTCACTGCAGCAGGAAACTTTAAGGTCCTGATTTTACCAGCACGACTGCCCCGAAATCGCAAAACGGCATTCCTCACTGGCCTCAGACACAATCTTACAAGCCATGGGCAGCAGTGCCAATTAGAGCAAGGCCTAACAGTTTTTGATCACGTTATTAGGAAAGACTTTTTTTATTCTTTCGTAGGACATGGTTGTCACTGTCTGGCCGGCATTTATTGCCCATCCCTAGTTGTCCTTGGAGGGCGGTTAAGAGTTAACCACAAGTCTTATGGGACTTAATAGGATTGAGGGTTATACGTAAGCCTAGTAGGTAGGGATATGATCGGCGCAACTTGTGGGCCAAAGGGCCTGTTTGTACTGTAGCTTTTCTATGTTCTATGGCTGTGGAGTCAAATGTAGGCCAGACCTGGTAAGGATGGCAGATTTCCTTCCCTAAAGGACATTAGTGAAACAGATGGGTTTTTCCAACAATGGTTTCATTGCTATCAGTAGATTCTCAATTCGAGACTTTATTTTATCATATTCATATATTGAATTCAAATTTGCTGCGGTGGGATTCAAACATGGTTCTCCAGAACATTAGTAGAGTTTCTGGATTAACAGTTCAGTGATAATACCACTAGGCCATCACCTCCCTTCTTTTGGTTGGGCATGCTGCGATCAGGGGTTATCACTAAAAAAGAGAAAAAGTGGTTAAAACAGATGTCTTTACAAAGAGGCTTGTTGGAGCTTGGAACATGAAGGAAAGAATACTGAGGCGTGATCTTACCAGGATTTGGGGAACTGTCAGTCCTGATGAGACAACAGGTTTGAAGATCTCCAGCTCCACTGACCTGTTTTCTGTCCAGACTATCAACTGCTTAGTCTGAAAAAAGATGGATCCTTTAAAACTAAGATGAGGAGGAATTTTTTCAGCCAGAGGGAGGAGTTTATTGCCACAGAGGGCTGTGGAAGCCAGGTCATTGAGTGTCTTTAAGACAGGGGTGGATAGCTTCTTGATCAATAAAGAGATCAAGGATAATGGGAAGAAGGCAGAAGAATGGGATGAGAATAATATCAGCCACAATTGAATGGGACTAGCTTAATGGTAAAAACCAGACAGCATGGACAAGTTGGGCCAAAGTGCCTGTTTCCATGCTGTAAACCTCTATGACTCTATATCTTATGGTTTTCTGGTCTTATGGTGTGGTTTACAGCATTGATCTGGTGAGGTGACAACTTTTAGAGCTGGCAACAGGTTTCATTGAGAAGGGGACGCTATCTTTAAGGGCAGTCCAATTGCAACACAAAGCTTATATGGAACCCCACCACCACACCCCTCATAGAATCATCACTGGCATTGACATCCCCATTTGCCACTATAACTGTTGGTATTCATATCCCTGCTGATTGATCACTCTCCCCCACCTCCCCACCACAAATAGATGAGCCCACCCCTCCCCCCCACCTCTGTGAGGCTACGCCTAGCACCAGTCACCTCCCCCCCCCCCCCAGCCCAACCTGGTTCTGCCAACCCGTGCTAAGGGGGTAATGCCAAGAGACATTGCCAGGGCACCACCTTCTCATGATCCTCTTCGCCCAGGTGCCATACCGATTGCTTCCCTGGAGGAGGCCTCTCAACAGGTTTACATTTACGATGAGAACCTCTTCGACATGACAAACTGTGTATCGACTGAAAACAGAACTAATGAAGAAGTTTTGAGTAAGGCAGGCGCATATGAAGAACATCTGGAGTTAATCACCAAGAGACAGCTACAATTCTTTGCGCACAAATTTTGGAGGGAAAAATGAGAATTCTAATAGAGACCGGTCAAATTGAGGGCAGCAGAGCAAGAGGGAGATAACGGAGGATAAACACCACCAACTCGGGAAGCAAAACTGGTAGAATCAGTGCCTACAGTGCAGAAGGAGGTCATTCTGCCCATCAGGTCAGAATTGTCAACAATTCCACCCAAGCCTTATCCCCAAAACCCCACATATTTACCCTGCTAATTCCTCTAACATACGCATCCCAGGAAACTAAGGGGCAATTTAGCATGGCCGATCCACCTAACTTGCACATCTTTGGACTGTGGGAAGAAACCAGAGCACCCAGAGGAAACCCATATATGGAAACTCCACAGAGACAGTGACCCAAGCTAGGAATCGAACGCAGGTCCCTGACGCTGTGAGGCAGCTGTGCTGGCCACTGTGCCACCGTGCCGCCCATAAGACGTAAAAAAAAGAGGTTGGCTGCTGCCAAAGACCATGGAAATTAAACAGCCATGACTGCTAGTGTTGTAAAACATGACACCAGAAGAAGAAAGCTTATGAAAGGATCTTGCTCTCATTTCTAATAAGATACCACTAGTTAACTCCAGACCAAACTACAAATAATTAAGCCCAAATAGTTAATTATTTGAACACTAAACATATGCCCACATCAGTGCAACAAACAATATTGATGTTGCGAGGCAGAAAATGCCTGTCTGTTGCTATGAAGCCTTATATTCAGAATATTGACAATTTAATGCTAATAATGAACACACACAGGAAAATGTTAGAGAACTTCCATGAATATTACCACCAGCCAAATACTTATTAGCGTCACAAGTAGGCTTACATTAACACCACAGTGAAGTTGTTGTGAAAATCCCCTCGTCACCATACTTCGGTCGGTACCTGTTCAGTTACACTGAGGGGGAATTTAGCATGGCCAATGCACCTAACCAGCACATCTTTTGGATTGTGGGAGGAAACCGGAGCACCTGGAGGAAACCCATGCAGACACTGGGAGAACGTGCAAAGTCCACACAGGCAATGATCCAAGCTGGGAATCAAACCCAGGTCCCTGATATTGTGAGGCAGCAGTGCCAACCACAGTGCCACCATGCAAATACAAATATGATACTGCCAGTGAACTAGAAGATATCAATTGAGTCATTTATTAGATTGATTAATATTAATTTTCCACATCCCCTAGATTAATCCTGAAAATGGCAGATTTCCAGCCCTAGAAACTATAGGGGCAAGACCTCGTTACTGTCAGCATCTATTCATAGACTGATATTTTGCTTTTGAAATTCTGACAGAATTAGCAGTGTGAATTTATATTTGAAGTTGAGCGTTGTGCTCCTTGTATCATGAAGAAATACTAATGTTTTCTGACATTGTTGCACAATCTGATAAGTGTAACAAACCTATTAGCATCGCTTTATGTGACTGCATTGCTCAGAATGGACACCAGGGAAATATGTTTCAATTGCGGTATTTTTGAGAAGAAAATGATTGACATATTTCATCTGGCAAAAGCCAAACTGCCTTCAAGATGAATACTAATGAGCGTAGAAATCAAAATATCGAAAAATATCTGATAGAAAAAAGCTAAGGGTAAAGCTGTGTGCAGCAAGGCAAAATCATCTACATTGACACTTCTTCATTGACATAGTTCCAACTAACTTTCCATTGGGGAGCTGAATCTACCTTGAGCGGTCATTGTGCCGCACGGTGGCACAGTGGCTAGCACTACTGCCTCTTGGCGTCAGGAATCCGGATTCAATTCCAGCCTTGGATCACTGTCGGTGTGGAGTTTGCACATTCTCCCCATGTCTGCATGGGTTTCCTCCGGGCGCTCCTCTTTCCTCCCACAGTCCAAAGATGTGCGGGTTAGGTTGTTGGCCATGCTAAATTGATCCAAGGTCAGGGGATTAGCAGGGTCAATATGTGGATTACAGGAATAGGGCCTGGGTGGGATTGTGGTCAGTGCAGACTCAATGGGCCGAATGGCCTGCTTCTGCACTGTAGGGTTGCTATGATTGTCGGGGAGGGAATTATGAAATGTTACACACTGAGATGCTTGGAACTCCCATTGGCAAATGATGTGAAGACAGACATTAGTTTTAAATTTGAGATTGATAGCTTTTTGTTATCCACAGTTCTTAAGGAATGAGGGACAATGGTTGGTATATGGATCAGTCATGATCTCACTGAAAGACTGAACAGACTTGCAGAACCTCCTCCAGTTGTGATGTTCCTGGGTGAGCAGTAACAGAACGCAAGAAGTGCCAAGTCACTGACTGAAGTGACTCAGCGTTTGAGCATCAACCTTCAATTTCACAGAAAAGTAAATTCATTATTGAGTGTTAGATCCTTTGCATGGAGCAGCACGGTGGCACAATGGTTAGCACTGCTGCCTCATGGTGCCAGGGACCCAGATTTGATTTCCAGCTTGGGTCACTGTCTGTGTGGAGTATGCCCGTTCTCCCTGTGTCTGCGTGGGTTTCCTCCGGGTGTTCCAGTTCCTTTCCACAGTCCGAGAGGGAGTGTTGGCCGTGCTAAATTCTCCCTCAGTGTACCCAAACAGGCACCAGAGTGTGGCAACTAAGGGATTTTCACAATAATTTCATTTCAGTGTTAATGTAAGCCTGCTTGTGACAATAATAAAGAATCAAACAAACAAATGGGCATTGTATCTGAACACGCACCCTGTAACCTGGTCAGCAAGACCTTACTGGTTACAAGCCCCTCAAGTTGTCAGCAAAATCAAACCAGGCCCTCAATCCAAATTTAATTCGCAAAGCAGGTCAATAACACCGATCCTGTTTTTGGAGCCTGGATTTACATCCCAGCTTCAGTTATATTGTTTTCATCTGGACTCCCAATAAGGAGTTGACCATTGTTGGGTGAGATGTTTTTAAGAAAAACGTAGTTGAACTGTTTCAATGCAAGCCTGTCAGATATTCATGTGCAATATTTGATGGTGACTTTGGAGACTCTAACTTTGGGTACATCACTGAAAATACTTAAGGTTGGGATAGGCAGATTTTTGATCTCTCGGGGTATCAAGGCATATGGAAAGTAATGGAAAAGTAGGGTTGAAGCCCAAGATCAGCCACGACAGACTGAGTGGTGGAGCAGGCTCGATGGGCTGTGTGGTCTTCACTTGTTCTTATTTCTGAAAGAATCATAGAATCCCAACAGAGCAGGAGAAGGACATTCCACCCATCGAGTCTGCATCTAATCTCCGATAGAGCATCTTATTCCTATCCACATAACCCCACTCATTTACCCCATTGACCTCTCTAACATAGACATCTTGGGACAGTAAAGGGCAATTTACCATGATCAATCTACCTAACCCGCACATCTTTTTACTCTGGGAGGAAACCAGAGCACCCAGAGGAAACTCATGCAGACAAGGCAAGAACATGCAAACTCCACACAGACGGTCACCCAAGGCTGGAATGTAACCTGGGTCCCTGGCGCCATGAGTACTAACTACTGTGCCACCGTGCCGCCCTATGTTCTCATGTTTCATGTATTCGTAACCCAAAGCATCATCTCGTTGAATGAAGATTGATGGAACTGGGAAAGGATAACCAACATAAATGTAAAATTCACTCTCATGTGCTAAAGTCTTTGCCATTTGTTATCACTGTAATGGGGGCTGTTGGGGGGGGGGGGGCGGCACGGTGGCACAGTGGTTAGCTCTGCTGTCTCACAGCGTCAGGGATCAGGGTTCAATTCTTGACTTGGGTTACTGTCTGCATGGAGTTAGTATTTTCTTCCTGCGTCTGTGTGAGTTTCCATTGGGTGCTCTGATTTCCTCCCACAGTCTGAAAGCTGGTTAGATGCGTTAGCCATGCTAAATTCTCCCTCAGTGTATGTAAACAGGTGCCGGAGTGTGGCACCTAGGGGATTTTCATAGTAACTTCATTGCAGTGTTAATTTTTTTTTACTCATTTGTGGGACATGGGTGCCGCTGGCTGGCCAGCATTTATTGCCCATCCCTAGTTACCCTTGAGAAAGTGGTGGTGACAACTGGGTGGCTTGCTGGGCCATTTCAGGGGGCAGTTGAGAGTCAACCACATTGCTATGGCTTTGGTGTCACATGTAGACCTGATCAGGTAAGAACGGCAAATTTTGTTCCCTCAAAGAGATTTGTGAACCAGATGGGTTTTGATGACAATCGACAACGGTTTCACGGTCATTAGCAGATTCTTATTTCCAGATATTTTTTATTGAATTCAAATTCCACCATCTGCCGTGGCGGGATTCAAACTCAGGTCCCCAGAACATCAGCTGAGTTTCTGGCTTATCAGTCTAGCTACAATACCACTAGGCCATTGCCTACATGTGACATGAATAAATAAATTTTAAAACTTTTCCATCTTTGGGATGTTGTGAACACAAGAGTGAAAGGTTTGATCGTTTAAGAAGATAATTAACACAGTGATGCATCTCCATTCTATCAATTCCACATAGAACCATATTTCTGATGCGATCGATGAAGATGTATGGGGCCCTTACTGTATTCCTTTTAATGTTCTTCTGCAGTAATTTCTTTTCTGTGCTTCTTGTATTAAATTTGTCACCAATTTATCCCAATTCCACAAAATACATGATGTGTCCTATTCAGCACACTGCTATCTTGTTCCTGGCTTCCATTACGAACAGACTCTAACAGTGTTTTATTGCTACTTTTCTCATTTAATTAAAAATAATTCCATCTGGGGAGGCAGGCGAGGTTAGACTTTTATCTTCTCTCCTTTGGGATCTGGGTACAAATCAGTCAATCCAAACAGATATGATGAAAGTCTTCTTTCTCTGACAACCTAAGGGACTCCAAGCATGATGAGCAAAGGCAGTGTAAACCCAGCTTCTCGTGGATGTAAATCAGTGGTGCTAAACCACCCTCAAATCAATCATTAATTGGATGTAATACAGAAATTTTGATTTGAGAGGTTAGCAAAGATCAGGAGTTAGGGAAATAGAAATGTCACTTACTGATGCGATAATGGGTTAGACTGAAGCATGAGTCAACATGAGAAACCTTCCTATTAGTTCCTGCTGCTCTCCTCCTGGGGGTAGTTTTTTATTGAGTACAAAGAAGAAATAATGTTCAGTGGCCGGTAGTTCATATTAAAGAAATACAACATCTCTTGTCCCTAATCCTAGTAGAATCCATTTGTTTTTACATACAAGTTACATTATTACTGTTAGACAACATTACATTACTTTAGATTATGTGGCGTTTCATTGCATTGTTACTTACCCAAATGACACTGTGAACTGTATTTTGAAGACAAAATATTTAACTGTCTATTTGAGGCATGCAAGTGTGTTTTATAACCACTGCCACTGTGGACGTAAAGCTAAACACTACATAAAATAAGAATTCATGCATTACATTCTGGTGACGGATTTATTTCTGAAACCCAGATTCATTGCATGTTGGGACAGTGTCACAAACCTAACATCATTTAGAGCAGTGAACTAGGGCAGTAAGGTATGCATAGTTCACCTTTTCCTGTACTGGGGGACAATAGGGGCCCATCAGTAAAGTAGGACATTCTGAAATATAGTTTCTGAATACAACAATGAAGTCATTTACATGCTCCTCAGTTGGTCACTGCAAATTAGCCAGAGAGTCGAGCGGAGCTTTCTAAAGAAACCTAATTTTTCATCTCACAGTTATTCAATTTAATGGTTTTAAACTGACTGGCGCACATTCTGATAACCTGAAGCGTACAAAATGGCTTTTCCAACCTGCATATCAGGAATTATCATGACCGAAAATCTCACTCGAGGTGATACAATCGGCAACTTGGCCATTCTTATGAGTAACGAGGGCTATGAGTTATTAGTGGAAATGTGGATGCTTTCAACTACAAGGTCGAACCTGGTGGTGAGGTAGCTTTAAAAAAAAATCACTGCATCAATGGAAGAGGTATTTAGCAAACTCTTTCCCTCTGGACAATGCTTCATTGAAGAGAAGTAATTCGAATAGGTTACAGTCATCCAGGTCAGAGGTGGCAACAGAGCAATAAAGCAATGTAATCTTGTTCCTGGGTAGAATATACAGTACAGAAACAGATAATTCAGCCCAACTGGGCATTTACACTTTGCATCATGTTCACCCCATCCGTCTTCATCTAATCCTCCCTAATTCTACCTAATGCCTGCTTACCCATAGTCCAGCAAGGTCTGCCTATTGCATCTCGTGGTATTATCACTAGACTAGTAATCCAGAATCTCAGCTAATATTCTGGGGACCCGGGCTCCAATCCCACCATGGCTGGTCGTGGAAATTGAATTCCATAAAGAAAATATCTGGAATTAAGGATCGACCATGAAACCACTGGCGATTGTCAGAAAAAGCCATCTGGTTACTAATGTCCTTTAGGGAAGGAAATCTGTTGTCTTTACCTAGTCTGGCCTGCATGTGACTCCTGAGCCATAGCAATGTGGTTGACTCTCAGCTGCCATCCAAGGGCAACTAAGGATGGGCAATGAATGCTCGCCAGCGATACCCATGTCCTGTGAATGAATAAATAGAAAAATTAAGCTGATCCACTTGTTCACCATTGAGGGCACAATCTGAACCAATCACCTGCTTCTTAGTTGCAAGAACAGTTTTTTTTTAAAGAATGTGATGTAACAGACATAATTAACACTTACAATTTCTATACTTTAGTAAGACAATCATATGAGATTGACGAACGGGGAATGAGCTCCCTGGGAAGACGGAGGCTGAGAGGTGACCTGATTGAAGTCTATAAAATTATGGGGGGCATGGATAAGGTGAACAGTTGGAAGCTTTTTCCCAGGGCAGAAAAGACAATCAGAAGGGGGCACAAGTTCAAGGTAAGGGGGGAAAGATTCAACGGAGATGTGCAAGGAACGTTTTTACACAGAGGGTGGTGGGGCCCTGGAATGCACTGCCAAGTGAGGTGGTTGAGGCAGGTACGTTAACGACATTTAAGACTTATCTGGATGGGCGCATGAACAGGTGGGATATAGAGGGATACAGGCGGTTGGTCTAGGAAGGACAATGAAGGCTCTGTGGGCCAAAGGGCCTGGTCCTCTGCTGTAGTACTGTTCTTTGCTTTTTGATTGTAATAATGTTTGACTGTTTGATCTGTCTTACTGGTCTAGAGATTGTTGGAGTGCAATTTTTTGTTTTACATTTCAAGATTCCATTACAATTGTAGCAATGAAACTTTAATGTTTCAAATATTCTCCTGGGTAAAGGGGGTGTCTGATGTTGCAAGGATAGAAGTGTCATTAGGCAAGGTTTTTAAGATTTTCCAGCCTGCCACCCAAAGAGTTGGCGGAGAACTCATCACAGCTTATGCCAGCTGCCTCACAGCAATTTAAGGTTCCAAGAAGTATTCATAGGCAGGAAGTCGGACTTCTGCCATTCATTCAGGAAGAAGTCCTACCTCAGAGAGCTGTCAGCCCATCAGGTGAGTTGACAGCTGTCCTGTTCCAACCGCACCAGAAGCTGCAGTGGACAGAGCTGGAACATTGAGCAGTCCCCAGAGTCTAAACACTGGAAAGCAAGGACCAGGCAAGTGGGGGGGATGGGGATGGGGATGGCAAGGGGGTGGTGGGGGGGGGTGGTTCTTGGGAAGGGGGAGGGGAGAGGAATAGGCCAAGAGGGATGTCAACAGAGGCGCCAGGGAAAGGGAGCACACTTGTGTCGACAAGAAGTCTTTGATGGAGGTCTTCTCCACCACCAACCCTTCACTTCTTGTAGGAGTCCTGAGCCAGTTCATTCTTCAGGCTTTCCTATGTTCTTGAACTCCTTCTCCCAGCCTGAAAATTGAGGCCTGAATCATGGAATGCTTCCCTACAGACTAAGGCCACTCGGCCCATCAAGTCTACACCAACCACAGTCCCACTCAGGCCCTATGTCCATAACACAAGGCATTTACCCTAGCTCATCTCCTGAGACAAAGGGACAATTTAGCATGGCCAATCCATCTAACACGCATATCTTTGGATTGTGAGACGAGCACCCGGAAGAAACCCATGCAGACAAGGGAAGAATGTGCAAACATCACACAGACAGCGACCCAAGGCTAGGAAACGAACCTGGGTCCTTGGCATTGTGAGGAAGCAGTGCTAACCACAGTACCACCATGCTGCCTGGTGAGAAACAACCTTTAAGCAATCATTAATTGGCCACTTAAAGGTCTCAACTGGCGCCCCTAACCCCACCCAATTAAAATGCTATCAAATAGCTGCTCTAACTTGGCAGCAAGTTTAATCAGTAATTAATGGGGAAATGCAGTGATTTCATGAAATGCATGGGGAGGTTGAGGGTAAACTGTTGTTTTGTGAGTCTCCGGGTGGTGACCCAGAAACTTCTGGCAATTTGGGGCATTTCACAATTAATGGGCCTCACAAGTTGCTGTCTGGTTTTCACATTAATAATGCTGGGGAAATTAAGAACTATTATTTTTGCGGCAAAATCTGGGCCAAAGTTGTCTTTAAGGAATTGCATCCTTATCAGCTACGTCATTAGTTTAGGAGTCTTTCCTTTGTGGGTGATGCTTGTACACTGCACATGAGCTTCTACTATTCCAAGGATCTATTATAACTATTCCCACACTTCTAATTAGAGGAACATGCAAGTTAGGATCCTGGTAGGCAACACAAAATTACCTCACTTCCTTGTGTATGCATGGTAAATTCTTTCGAATGGGTTAGTCATTACTTTTAAGAATGTCCTGTAGATGGGATGGATTGAAATAGGTGAGTCCAATGGTGAAGCATTGACATCTTTAATCCCCTTGCATCCATTGAAATACAGGGTGAAGAAAAATGCGGAGAATCCCCAAAGCAATTCAGTCTTGGCTTTGGGGTTGCTATGAATCAGAAACCTCAGATTGAGATGCACAAAAAAGCTGAACCCGTGTCTTCGACAATAATGATATTATTTGCAGTTTTCATGGAGTTTTTCATCCTTAATGGAATGTATATTGATGGCATCTCTGTCCCTATTGCTTCTCCTTTCTTCCCATGCGTACAGTCATTTTCCATTCTATTGCTTTTCTTGAACTATTAACCGATTGTACAGTAGTCATTCTATCTGCAGAGTTTATCCCAATTTAGTGAAAGACTAAGTTAATATGACTCAAAAGATTTTTATGTTTTTATTGATTTTCTTTTGGACATTTTACTACTTGAGTGCCAATCATATTTTTATGTTTTAGGCATCAAAGAGTATATTAAAAATGAAAAGAACGAGGAACTGAGCTATTAAATCGCTATTGTGAAATATATACACCAAAATATATTGCGCGAGATTCTCCATCCTCCCAGCTGCATGCTTCCCGTTGACGAGAGCTGGCACCTTGTTTGCTAGTGGTGGGATTCTCTGGCCCAGGTGTTGACAATGGGAATTCCCATCGATATCTCTCCACACCAGCAGAAAACCCACAAGTGCGGATGCATTGCCAGTGGGACTCAAGAATTCCGCTGGCGTGAACGGCCAGAGAATTCCAACCCTGAATTTTTTCAATTTATCACAGTCTGATTGTTGACTTCTGGAGCTGATCTCAACAAGGGAAATAACCCTAACTTGACAAACTCAGAGAAGAGAACAATCATAATCAGAAACATAAAAAAAGTCTCATCCCAGTATTTAAAAATAATCTAACTCCTCATTTTAGCCACAGTGATTGTTGACTAGTGAGTTTATGAGGGATTCTCTGTAGGCTTGTCAATGAAATAACTCCTCAGTGTCCCTTCACCAGATTCCCTTTATTTACAAATTCAATTCCACTTCTAAGAGTGCTTCAGGACAAAGTCAGAATCTGAACTGCTCATACTAGTGATTACTGTTAGGGGGCCTTTATGTGACTCCCTGTCTATTGTGCTGATACCATCTTAAACCAACAACTACCCCTCTACCTTTTCCTCACTTCCTGTCCCTGCTAAATATCCTCAATGTTTGGATCCTGATCCATGTTCTCCTGCAGCCATATCTCCATAATGGCGATAAAATGTACTTATTTACTTCTATGTGCACTCTCAGTTCATATATTTTGTTTTGAATGCTATCTGCATTCAGATGCAGAGCTTTTAGTTTTATCTATTTACTACTTATACAAACTTTAGTCTTATTAATTGATTTACTGTTAGACTTGTACTCTCTCTACCTTCTTGTCCTAGTCCATTTTCTATTTCCTGTAACAACACCTTTCCCTTTTGCCTTTTCTCTGCTCTTTGGTTTATCACAGCAACCCGAATTTGATCCCTTGCCCCCAGTCTCAATTTTCCTGGTTTTGTGGCTCACAAGAACATTGGTCCCAACATGGTTTGGGTGTGGTCTGTCTCAGTACTGTTGGCAAGTGTGAGGTGGTCCACTTTGGTAGGAAGAATGGTAGGAAGGACTATTACTTACGTGGCGAAAAACTGCAGCAGGCGACGGTGCAGAGGGACCTCGGGGTCCTTGTGCATGAGTCACAAAAACCCAGCTTGCAGGTGCAGCAGGTGGTCAGGAAGGCAAATGGGATGCTGGCCTTCATAGCGAGGGGGATTGAATATAAAAGTAGGGAGGTCTTGCTGCAGCTGTATAGGGCATTGGTGAGGCCGCAGCTGGAGTACTGTGTGCAGTTTTGGGCGCCGCACCTGCGCAAGGATATTTTGGCCCTGGAGGGAGTGCAGAGGAGGTTTACTAGGCTGATACCGGAGTTGAGGGGATTGAGCTATGAGGAGAGGCTGAATAAACTAGGCTTGTACTCGTTAGAGTTTAGAAGAATGAGGGGAGATCTCATTGAGACGTATAAGATGATGAATGGGATGGATAGGATAGAGGTGGAGAGACTCTTCCCGCTCAAGAAAGACAGTAGGACTAGGGGGCACGGCCTCAGGATAAAGGGGAGGCGGTTTAGAACGGAGTTGAGGAGGAACTTCTTCACTCAAAGGGTGGTGAATCTCTGGAATTCTCTGCCCGTTGAAGTGGTGGAGGCTGCCTCGCTAAATATTTTTAAGAAGCGGGTTGATGGGTTCTTGATAAGAGAGGGGATTAAGGGTTATGGGGAGAGGGCGGGAAAGTGGAACTGAGCTACAACAGATCAGCCATGATCTTATTGAATGGCGGGGCAGGCTCGAAGGGCTAGATGGCCTACTCCTGCTCCTATTTCTTATGTTCTTATGTTCTTATGTTCAATGCTCCATGAATAAGAACCCAGTTCTCCCACTCCAATCTTTGAGCCATGCATTTATCACTCTATTATGATTTGTCAATTTGCATGTGGCTCAGGTAATAATTCTGAGATTATTACCTCTGAGGTTCTGCTGCTTAATTTGGTGCCGAGGTCCTCGGACTATGAGGAACCTCTTTTTTGTCCTGACTATTGGTACCTACATGGACCGTAATGACTGGGTCCCCCACATCCCAGTGCAAGTTCCTTGACAGCTGAACAGATATCCTGAATCCTGGTATTGGGCTGACAACACAGCTGTCTGCAGAGAATGCCAATGTCAATCCCTCTGACTATGCTATCCCCTACTACCACTGCATTCTTTTCTGCTCCCCCTCCATTCGAATGGCTTCCTGTACCACAGTAACATAGTCAGTAAGCTCAGACACCCTGCAGCCTTCACTTTCATCAAAATTAGCTGAAAAAATCTCAAACCTATTGGACGATTGTAAAAGCTGAGGCTCCTGTGCCCCTGCCCTCTGAGTCCCCTGACCTGCCTCACTCACAGTCACATTCTCCTGTCCCTGACTAGTGACCAAATCACAAGACTATGTCATGAGAGTTGTGACTGCTAACTGGTATAAAGAACCCAGGTATCTTTTTTCCCTCCCTATTATGTCGCAGTGTCTGCAGTTGAACCTCCAGCTCGTAGACTCTGAGCCAAAGCTGCTGGAACTTCAAACACTTGCTGCAGACGTGTTTTCCCTGGATCAAACTGGCATCCAGGAGTTCCCACGTGCAGCAGATATGACACATCACCTGAGCTCCCACATTCGGCAGCTGTGACACATCACCTGAGCTCCCACATATGGCAGTTGTGACACATCACCTGAGCTTCCCCCATACAGCAGCTGTGACACATTGCCTGAGCTTCCACATATAGCAGCTGTGACACTTCATATGTCCTATCATACTTAATGTATTCTAATGAAATATTTAATTGTTTTATTTAATTAAATATTTTACTTTATCGTTAAATTACTCCCATAACTTTTGCTTCTTTTAGTTTAGAATGAGAGAAGTTGAAATACCCACCAGGTCCTGCTTACCAAGGCCACCATTCTTCTTTCAGAGAAAGAAAAGAGTCTCCTGCCCTCTTCACCAAACTACCTCAGACACCACACTCCAATTTAAACACCCTACTGCAGCCCAAAGCAGACAAGGTTAGCATTGTAAAATGGCCAGATTGTAATCGTCTCTCAATCTAGCCTTTGAAAACTTGATTACGCCAATCTTTTGGCTCTGACTTCTCCATAAAGTTTCTTGTTTCCATTAGTGCAGCCTGATTATTGCCTTGGACATAAAGGCTTATGTCAGTTTTTATTTGGAGTTTGTTTTCCCTTTTGCAACTTGGGTAGATTCTTTGACTCTGTTTTCAATCAGGTCTTGCTATGGGCCTCAACAGCTGTATTGGAGCTTCTAAGGTGAAGTTCACCTGTGTATCTGTGTTCTTTAAGTTAAGTGCACTTCTCTTAAATCAGACTGAGCTGCATTATTCTTAGGGATTTGGGGGCACTTTACCTGCTGCCACCATGTTTTATAGTGGCATATTGTCTCGTGTGGAGATCTAGAGGCCTGTATGATTGAACAATAACTTGTTTATTAATAAATCATATATTACAAGGCACAATCCTATCATCATGGCAACTTCTGCTAGACACACCACTACACTCAACTACCCCCATGTAATTCTCTGCATCATAATCTGGGCGGTAATATTTTCCTAGTGCCGTGTTAACCTTTACAGTTCCAACCACCCCAATACTATCATTTGTTTTTAATTCTTATTTTTAACGCAGTGCATTCACAAAGTTAAAATTGATTGAAATAACATTCATTCACTCACCAATATAGTTCAAAAAGCAATGACCATCAAACTATAGCTTCTATTTCATAGGGTCAGTGAAACTAGAAACACAGGGTGGCACAGTGGTTTGCACTGTTGCCTCACAGTGTCATGGACCCAGGTTCAATTCTGGTCTCAGATCACTCTCTGTGTGGTTTGCACATTCTCCCCATGTCTGCATGGGTTTCGCCCAGGTGCTCCAGTTTCCTCCCGCACTCCAAAGATGTGCGGATTAGGTTAATTGGCCTTGCTAAATTGGCCCCAGTGTTGGGGTTTAGCGGGTAAATGAGTATGGTTACAGGAATAGGGCCTGGTGGGATTGTGGTTGGTACAGACTCGATGGGTCGAACGTCCTCCTTCTGTATTCTAGGGATTCTGTGACAGGTCTCCACCATAACCAAAATCAGATGCTGACACTGTACGAATGGATACCAGCCCTATGAAAACTGGCTGGGAGGTAGAACTGTCATCCAGTTGAGAAGAGTGATCAGCCTTTGAGCTATCAGCCCAGAGTATTTAGCAATCCTATACTCTGGTAATAACATTCCTCTTGAGTCATTATTGTTTTACTTGAAATAGAAATGTGTAAGTTTAAAAAAAAGACTAACAGCCTGACTAAGGCTCTGTTTCTTGACTGTAAGGATTATGCGCTAATGTTTCTCACGAGTTACCATTTCATTGCACCCTGGCACTGAAATATTGCATAGCTGTTGCTTTCCCCTTAACACAGTGCAGTTGGCAGATGAAACGCCAAGCAAAAGAACTTGCTGCGATTTCAAGTGCAATGGCCAACCTGCCTGGCCATGGAGTTATGTGTAGGGAGTTCTAATGGGTGCATCCTTTGGGACAACAGATCTTCACTCAGCATGAAGAATCCTCAGTAATTAGTGCCTTAAATGTTATATTTGCAACTTGAGAAGTGGCAGGATTTTGATAAGCCAGAACCTCTTGACCTCTTTCTCGAACCTGCCACAGTCGTCTTCATTAAGTGTTCAACAGAGCAAAGTGTTTTATTTTTTTCCCTTCCCTTTGCAGTTTTGCCTCCCATCACAGTCGTAAGATGCCTTGCATTCTTCTCCAGCTGGGACAGGTGGGAAGATAGCTGTGTAAATGCTGAGTGCTATTTTGAGTCCATTGCCAAACGACAGTTAACTTCATGATGCAGAGAAAGGCATTAATTTGTCTCCAGGCAACGTTGGAACGGTACTTGGGGAAATTATTTCATCTTGCCATGTTTGGCGAATGTTCCATGAAATGTCGTAGGTAGTCCACATTACCCTCTTCTCACTTAATCCAGCACTTTCAGCTGTAAAACAGGAGTTACTAAACTATACATACGATGACAATTAGGTTTGACTAGAATTGAAGGTCAAATTAATGTTTCTCAATCAGTAGGTGATGCTGTTATTCTCTAGACTCCACAATGTGAACTCTGATCTGACGCTAGTGTATGTTTGAACAATTAAATTGATATATATGGGGTACCTTCCACATACAGAGCATAGATCCCACTCCCCTCCCTCACCCCCGCAGTTACGTGGGGAAGCAGCTTAGTCTGGAACACACTTTTCATTCCCCCTGGTCTCTATCACTATAATGATTTGGGTGGCATGGTGGCACAATGGTTAGCACTGCTGCCTCACAGTTCCAGCCTCAGTTTGTGTGGAGTCTGCATGTTCTCCCCATGTCTGCATGGGTTTCCTCTTACAGTCTGAAAGACGCGCTGGTTAGGTTGATGGACCATGCAAAATTGCCCCTTTGAGTCAGGCAGCTTAGCAGGGCATATGTATGGGCTTCCAGGGATAGGGTCTGGGTGGGATTGGTCAAGCTTGATGAGCTCAACAACCACTGTAGGAATTCTATTCTCTCTATGTGAAGCATAGATCTCTCCTCTCCCCTTCCCCCACCCTATCTACCCATTAGTTACATTGCAAAACAACTTGGTCTGGAGCACACTATATTTTCATTCCCCCTGGTCTCAATCATTATAATGACTTAAGAACATAAGAAATAGGAGCAGGAGTAGGCCATCTAGCCCTTCGAGCCTGCCCCGCCATTCAATAAGATCATGGCTGATCTGTCGTGGCTCAGTTCCACATTCCCGCCCTCTCCCCATAACCCTTAATCCCCTCTCTTATCAAAAACCCATCAACCCACGTCTTAAAAATATTTAGCGAGGTAGCCTCCACCACTTCAACGGGCAGAGAATTCCAGAGATTCACCACCCTTTGAGTGAAGAAGTTCCTCCTCAACTCCGTTCTAAACCACCCCCCCTCTTTATCTTGAGGCTGTGCCCCCTAGTCCTATTATCCTTTCTGAGTGGGAAGAGTCTCTCCACCTCTATCCTATCCATCCCATTCATCATCTTATACGTCTCAATGAGATCTCCCCTCATTCTTCTAAACTCTAACGAGTACAAGCCTAGTTTATTTAGCCTCTCCTCATAGCTCAAACCCCTCAACTCCGGTATCAGCCTAGTAAACCTCCTCTGCGCTCCCTCCAAGGCCAAAATATCCTTGCGTAAGTACGGCGCCCAAAACTGCACACAGTACTCCAGCTGCGGCCTCACCAATGCCCTATACAGCCGCAGCAAGACCTCCCTACTTTTATATTCAATCCCCCTCGCGATGAAGGCCAGCATCCCATTCGCCTTCCTGACCACCTGCTGCACCTGCAAGCTGGGTTTTTGCGACTCATGCACAAGGACCCCGAGGTCCCTCTGCACCGTCGCCTGCTGCAGTTTTTCTCCACGTAAGTGATAATCCTTCCTACCATTATTCCTACCAAAGTGGACCACCTCGCACTTGCCAACATTAAATTCCATTTGCCATTTCCTGGCCCATTCGCCCAGCCTATGCCACACAGCGCCAGGGGCCCAGGTTTAATTCCAGCCTCAGGTGACTGTCTGTGTGGAGTTTGCACATTCTCCCTGGCTTTGCGTGGGTTTCCTCTGGGTGCTTCAGTTTCATCCCACACTCCAAAGATGCGCAGGTTAGGTGCATTGGCCATGCTAAGTTGCCCTTTAGTGTCAGGGGGGTTAGTGAGGTAAGTATTTGGAGTTATGGGGATAGGGGCCTGGAAGGGATTGTTGTCAGTGAGGGCTCAATGGGCCAAATGGCCTCCTTCTGCACTGTAGGAATTCCAGGATTCTATAATTTCAATCTTTAATTCCAGGACTGTAGGGTTTCTTATATTTCATATAGATAACTTCTAACTGCATTTTCCTTTTCATTCATTTCAAACTATTGGATACTTGAATCAACTTTAACTTGTATCACATATTCACCTCAAAAACTGTTACTTCCATTGAGGGGGCGAAAGATCCTGCCACCTACCCACAGTCATTTTGGTAAAAACCCCAGAGAAATGTTGGGGTGAATTTCAACAGTGAAAAATTGAGGTTGGGATCGGGTCAGATTTTTAAGAATTTTAAAATCTCAAACCCTGTTCCAATTTTGCCATCTGGGTTTTACCAAGGCAAGTAGCAGGCTGCCAACCTCATCACAGGTGACAGGATGGCATTTTAAATATTTTAATGAGGCTGACAGCCACTGATTTAATCTACCTGGCCAGTTCCATAGTGGCTGATTGGATTCTTCCAATCTGAAAAAACACAGAAACATAGAAAATAGAAGCAGGAGTCGGCCATTCGGCCCTTCAACATTGCTCCATCTTTCATTATGATCATGGCTAATCGTGAAATTCAATACCCTGATCCCAAATTGCCACCATAACCCTTGACCCTTTAGCCTCAAGGACTACTGCAATAAGTCTTTGGAAGCAGAAGTCCCTTCACCAAAACTGCCTCTATTTACAATTCCAACACTAGTACACAAAGTGCCAACAGCCAGCAGTCTACCTTTGGGAGTGCCAGAGGAACTGACACTCCTGGTTAAATACAAGGAAAAGACTCCCTGATTGGCTCATCAATTGACTCCTTAAAAGAGGGAGCTCATATTCCAACAGGTCAACCTCAACGGCCTGATTGAAGTAACTTCAACTACATCTAATTTCTTCTTGAAAACATGACACGATAATGCTGGTGTTGGACTGGGGTGGGCACAGTAAGAAGTCTCACAACACCAGGTTAAAGTCCAACAAGTTTATTTGGAATCACAAGCTTTTGGACTGCTGTTTCTTCATCAGGTGAGATCTCTTCTTGAAAATACACAAAGTTTGGACCTCAACTACTTTCTGTGGTCATGAATTCCACAGACTTCCCCCCGGGTAAAGAAATTTCTTCTCACCTTAGTCCTAAAAGTTCATCCCTCATCCTCAAACTATGACCCCTAGTTCTGGACTCCCTCACCATCAGGAACATTCTTTCTGAGTCTACTCTGTCTAATCCTGTTAGAATTTTAGAGGAAATAGCAGCTAAAGGGAGATGAGAATTTCTTTGGGAAAATGGTAAATGCCTTCACAGCATGACTTGTGGGCTAGGAGGATGAGGTGTTGTCCACTGACCCCACCCCATGTAATCTCCAGGAACAAGATTGGAATCCTCCACCTCTTGTCAAAGTTTTGAATCAGACACCCCCCCCCCCGCCCCCCCCACAAATGTCAAATGTCTCAGACGTGTCACCTCCCAGGGACTGCCACATCCCCCCCCCACCCTCTACTCCAGATCAAGAATTAAACTTCCCGGCTACTATGTCCTTCATTCAATGGCATTATCATAAAATAATCCCCCACTGTTCATATTCTGGGGTGTCATTAACCAGAAGAGGACCAGCCACATATATACCATGGCTACAAGAAGAACAGGTGAAGAGGCTAGGAATTCTGCAGAGTAACATATCCCCTGACACTTTAAAGCCTGTCTACCATTTACAAAGCACAAGTGTGAAGAAATATGCTCCACTTTCCTGAGTGAGTACAACTACAAAAACACTCAAGAAGTCTGATACCATCCAGATAAAACAGTCCACTTGACCAGCATCCAATTCACCACCTTAAATATTCACTCTCTCCACGCATGCACAATGGCAGCAGCGTGTACCATCTGCAAGATGCACTGCAGCAACTCACAAAGGTTCCTTCCTCAAGCACGATCTTTACTACCTAGAGGAACAAGGGCTGGAGATGATTGGGGACACCACCACCTATAGGTGGTGCTGCTCGATTAATAAGGTGATCAGGGGTTATGGGGAAAAGGCAGGAGAATGGAAAATGAGAAAAATATCAGCCATGATTGAATGGTAGAGCAGACTTGATGGTCCAAGTGGCCTAATTCTACTCCTATGTCTTATGGTCTCATAGTTTTATAGATCTCCCTACAAACCAAACACCATCCTGACATGGAATTATATTGCCATTCCCTCACTGTGGCTGGTTCTAAATTTTGGAACTCCCTCCCTAACAGCATTGTGGGTTTATTTACACCACATGAACCGCAGTGCTTCAAGAAGGCAGCTCGCCATCACCTTCTCAAGAAGAAAAAGGGATGGGCAATCAATGCCGGCCTAGGTATAGACGCTAACATCCAGTAAGATAATAAATCAAAATAAAAACAAAGGATCTTTCCACCAACCATCTACCAAAGTCACAGTGGCAGACAGGGCAACACCTACTTTCATCCACTGTGATCATTTGAACCCCTGACCTGAGATTTTTAAATCACTTTATTTTAAATATCTGCATTAAAATTATCATTGATCAATAAAATATAGCTATCAGTCTATAATTAAACACTTTACTTTGAACAAGCAATCCAGCAAACATATCCAAATTACATATTTTGTCAAGGATTCTATTTTCTAAAATAAAAGATGCCATTTTTGGGGAAGAGACGATTTCCCACCACTATTTAGCATTATTGAATCTGGGATCCAACAATTTACATCTCGATATAATATCTTTACAATCACAGTGTCAGTGGAGCCACATCCCACTCTGTCAGTGTAGGTATTTCCATTTTCCATTGCAGACATCTTTACAGCCTCTCTGCTTAAGTGGTTAATTTAGCTATAAATTTGCCAAATTGTAGCAAGTTTTATGTCATGCATTGAGACTCTTCAGGCTCGCGCTGGAATTTAATCCATTATATTACTTTCAATGCCAAGATTTGCTACATCGCAGTTTAGCATCAAATTTATTTGCATCAAATTTTATTTTAGATTGTGGGGAGAGGTGATGTTGGAACAGAAGTGCCTGGCATTAAGAGATGTTGTTGAATTTTTAAATGTTTTTTTTATTCATTATGGGATATGGGCATCACTAGTTGGCCAGCATTTATTGCCCATCCCTAGGTGCCCTTGGAGGGCAGTTGAGAGTCAACCATATTGTTGTGGCTCTGGAGTCGCATGTAGGCCAGACCAGGTAAGGAGAGCAGATTTACTTTCCTAAAGGATATTATTGAACCAGATGGGTTTTTCCAACACTCAACAACGGTTTCATGGTCATCAGTCAATACTTAATTCCAGATATTTTTTATTGAATTTAAATTCCACCATCTGCTGCGGCGAGATTCAAACCTGGGTCCCCAGAACATTAGTTGGGTTTCTGGATTCACAGGCTAGTGATAATACCACTAAGATATGCAGTGAGTGACTGCATGAACAGAAACACATTGTGTTGGGGCTAAAAGAGAGGTTGTGGGTGGGGGCTCACAGTATTTGTATTTGGACATAAACATGCGAACCATATTGCCATGCCATTGGATGGAATAAGTCATGGGAAATGGCTAATTGGATATATTTTTCTGCAATTCCATTTGTTAAGGTCTTTGACAACTTTCCACCTTGCAAAGTGATGATTTACACCATGGTGTTTAATTCTGTCTTAAACTTTGCCTTGTGGTTCAGGAGCCTCACTCTGGCCCCTCCATATCTGCTGCAGTGGGCTGAGAAGTTGCTCGATTCATTGCCCTTTGTTTTATCTGGGCCCTTGTCCTCACAATTGTCTGCGTCATATCTCCAACATCATAGTGTCCTATCATTGTTCAGTTACTTTCTCTGACTGAGTAACTTCTCTTTTTATTCTGATTACTTGGCGAGTTCAGTGGGCAGCGAACATGAAGTTAATTTTACCCTGCAGATGTCCCATTATTCATAAAGTCAAGAGGTTAATTCTGACCCTTTGGATTTCATCTGTTCAGAGGGCTGGCATAGTGGAACACTGGTTACTATTGCTGCCTCACATAGTCAGGAACCCAGGTTCAATTCTGATTTTGGGTGACTGTGTGTTTGGAGTTTGCAAATTCTCCTCCTGTGTGTGTGGGTTTCCCTTTGAATGTGCTGATTTCCTCCTACAGTCCAAAGATGTGCAGGTTAAATGACTGGCCATGATAAAAGCACAGAGTTAATGGAATTGGGGAGGGGGCCTGGGTAAGATGCTCTTTTGGAGAGTCAGTGCAGACCTGATGGGCCAAATGACCTCCTTCTACACTCTACGGTGAGAATGTGTGTAATAAGATATGTGCAAAAAAATGTAGGTTTCAGCCAGACAGTGTTAAATTTTCTAGAAGGGTCACGTTAACTTGATGCTGCCAGACCTCCTGACTTTACCCTGTATTTTCTGATTTTGTTTCAAATTTCCAGCATCCACAGTGCTTTTATTTGACAGTAAAATGAAATATACTTAAGGGTCGTAGTTGAAATGTAAATGCAGCATGAGTAAATGGCCAAAACTTGTTTTATTCTGTCCTGACAGCAAGATCCCAAAAGGCAGTTTATAGATAAAAATAAATTACAGAAGTTATGGGGAGAAAGCAGGGCAAGTGAAATAAGTTTTGTATTATTGTAACAAAAAGCCACCACAGAAATAACAGGTTAAATTGTCTCACATGGTGACACAATGGTTAGCACTGCTACCTCTCAGTGCCAGGGACCTGGGTTCGATTCCTGGCTTGGGTCACGTTCAGTGCAGAGTCTGCATGTTCGCCCCTGCATGGGTTTCCTTCAGGTGCTCCGGTTTCTTCCCACAGTCCAAAAGATATGCTGATTAGGTGCATTGGCCATGCTAAATTCTCCCTCAGTGTACTCGAACAGGCCGCAGTGTGGCAACTAGGGGATTTTTACGGTAACTTCAGTACAGTGTTAATGTCAGCCTAATTGTGACACTAATAAAATAAAACTTAAAACTTAAATAAAATGTAAACTTCAATGGTTCTCGTTTAAACCAACTACTGCTTTTGTTGCTTGAATTTCAGTTATTAACTTGCAGCTACTTAGCTATGTCTCATTACGATGGAAGGAAACCATTTACATTGTCCAGTTAATGTGAGTGAGACTCACACAGAATAAAAGTTGTTGGTACAGATTGCTAAGGGGATCAAAGGTTATGAGGAAAAGGCAGGAGAATGCGGTTGAGAAACATGATTGAATGGCAGAGCAGAGTCGATGGGTCGAATGGTCTAAATCTACTCCTATATCACATGGTCGAACAGCTGGTGGAATCTTCTAGCCGTTCATGCTGGTGGGATTTTCTGGTCCTGCCACAGTGAAGAGAGATTTGGCTGAACGCCAAGTTCTCCATCCTTGCTTGCAGCAGTGGCGGGGCGTGAATGGTCGGGAAGATGGCAGCAGTCTACCCAGTCATTATCACCTTATTGTTTACTGTGTGCAAGTCGATTCCCATTTACATCAAAACAACAACATCTACACTTCAAAAGGAAGTCATCATTAAGCACTTCTGTACCCTCTGAGGTTGCGTAAGTATCTTAATTAATGCATTTGTTTCTTTGCATTTTAAAAGTATTTTCCTAACGTAAAGCTGAAGTTTTGGAATTACAACATATTTTGGAACTAGAAACGTTTAAGAATTTAGATGCAACATTTACTAAAGCTGTCTTCCTTTTGAAAAAAAAGAATCAATCACAAGTTTTCTTGATTATTTCAAATGCAGAAAGTGATTACAACTGTCTCCAATCCCATTACGAACAAGATAGAATTAAATAGGTGTAGAGTGTTGATGCATTTGAACAATCAAACCGAGAAATCAACGCAGCAATAATTAGCTCATTAGGTTTCCTGAGATTCGAGGTTGTCTTTAATTGTTAAGATAACATTAGCTTTGAGACTTTTGGGGCAATGAGAAACCTTTTAAATTCAAATACATTTCTGGAAACCAACTCATGCAGTGACATAAGTCATCAGAAGAGAAGTACTGGAAAATCTGGACCAGAATGAAATTCATCTATGTGGCCCAATCTCATTTTGAGGGTTATGATTTCTACAGCTGAATACCTATTGATTTGGGCAACTATCCTATATATCTGCTTCAGCTGGTTGAACGCCAAATTAAGTTTAATATATAAAAGCCTTCAGTCACTGAACTTCCCATTCTGAAATAAGACCTTGGGCTGCCATCTAAATTATTGACCTTATCTAGCTTACCTTGTATAGCCAAGACATTCGAATGTGAAAGAAATTGGAAAAGCACACTTTATTTCAGAAGTAACTCAGAAGAAACTGAAAGTTTCGCTGAAGTTGTGGCGGAGAGGCTGTCACGTTCCACCTGATCCCCCATAATGAATCAGGAGGGGCGGAAACTTAAGAGAAATAGCGACCACAATCCAAGTACAATCAAGTCAATATTGAAAGGAGCCCCCAGTTAGGGTATTGAACTCAATAATGATCTAATCCCAGTGAATTAAACTTTTCGGGATTAATATAGCATCCTTAAACTGCAAAAGGAGGCCATTCGGCCCATCGAGTCTACACTGACTTTCTGACAGAGTGTCTTATGAGTGCATGAGTCGCAAAAACCCAGCTTGCAGGTGAAGCAGGTGGTCAGGAAGGCGAATGGGATGCTGGCCTTCATAGCGAGGGGGATTGAATATAAAAGTAAGGAGGTCTTGCTGCAGCTGTATAGGGCATTGGTGAGGCCGCAACTGGAGTACTGTGTGCATTTTTGGGCGCCGCACCTGCGCAAAGATATTTTGGCCTTGGAGGGAGTGCAGAGGAGGTTTACTAGGCTGATACCGGAGTTGAGGGGGTTGAGCTATGAGGAGAGGCTGAATAAACTGGGCTTGTACTCGTTAGAGTTTAGAAGAATGAGAGGAGATCTCATTGAGACGTATAAGATGATGAATGAGATGGATAGGATAGAGGTGGAAAGACTCTTCCCGCTCAAAAAAGACAATAGGACTAGGGGGCACAGCCTCAAGATAAAAGGGGGGCGGTTTAGAACGGAGTTGAGGAGGAACTTCTTCACTCAAAGGGTGGTGAATCTCTGGAATTCTCTGCCCGTTGAAGTGGTGGAGGCTGCCTCGCTAAATATTTTTAAGACGCGGGTTGATGGGTTTTTGATAGGAGAGGGGATTAAGGGTTATGGGGAGAGGGCGGGAAAGTGGAACTGAGCAGCGACAGATCAGCCATGATCTTATTGAATGGCGGGGCAGGCTCGAAGGGCTGGATGGCCTACTCCTGCTCCTATTTCTTATGTTCTTATGTTCTTATGTTCTTATCAAGGCCCTTTCCTCCACTCTATCCCTGTAACTTCCATATTTACCCCGCTAATCCCCCTAACCTACCCATCTTGGGACAGTATGGTGCAATTTAGAATGACCAATCCACCTAATCTGTACATCTTGGGACAGTAAGGGGCAATTTAAAATGGCCAATCCAACTAACCTCTACTTCATGGGACAGTAAGGTGCAAGTTAGCATGACCAATTAACCTAACCCACACATCTTTTGAATGCAGGAGGGAACCGGAGCACCCGGAGGAAACACACGCAATGTGCAAGCTCCACGCTGGGATTGAACCGGGGTCCATGGTGCTGTGAGGCAGCAGTGCTAACTATTGTGCCACTGTGCCACTTTAACGTAGTAATTCAAATTCTCGCAGGGATTTTTCCATAGATCGTTAAGGCATCTTTTTACCCAGAACAGTCATTTGAAATAAATGCAGCAATGGATCAGGAAGTAGACAGTTAAATGTGAAAAAAAAATTAATGCGCAAGTTAAAAATATCCCAGATAAAAGTAAAACGGCGTCCATCAAAGATATTGATTCCATTGATATACAGAGAGAAGATGCAAAAATTAGAGGTAGAAAGAGAAGACAGAGGGCAAAGATACAGAAGAAGGACCATGAAAAATATAGACGGTATTATAAAAGAAATCAAAAAGAAAGTTCGAGGCAGAGGATGAAAGAAAAAAAAGTGGCCAATATCAGAGGAAATCGAAGACTGCAAGCCCATAAGGTTCAGACCAGCACTCTCTTTGAATGCTGCTCCTTGCAGGGACGTCTGGTGGAGAATCAAATCTCACGTTCCAGATCCCCACCTCGAACGAGTGCTCCTGTAATTTAATTAGTCCGGTAGGATTTGACAAAATATGAGTTTTAAGCTCACACGGCTAACTGGTGCTGAGGGAAGATCCATCCCACCCCATTAATTCCATTAAAACTGACAGATAAATCAGCGAAAATGTGAGTATGCAGAGATAATAACATGTGGAAGTGACAAGTCTCACACAAACAGATTTTTTTTGTTGCAATTATTAAACAATTCACTTCAGCAGAGATGGAGAAATTCAAATGGCTAAGTATAGGTAGCCTACTTTCTTTGACTGTGTTAGGTAATTTAATTATTGAAAAGGTGGCAATTTCATGCAAAAATCAAATATAATTCACAAGTGTGAATCATTGAAGCAGCAGACAGCATTTCAGAATTAACATAGCAATTCAAGTTCTCACAGGTATCTTTCCAGAGAAACATTAAGCTAAGGCATCCTTTCACTCAATGAGGTTCAACTGGATACAACCTAAAAGTGGGCACAAGAATACCAATGTGAGATTAATCCACACGTATCCGTTGTGTTGCAGGTAGCATTAGCAATTTTGCGTATTTATTGGCTTCACACATCAATAAGTTATAGTACTGAAAGGTAGCCTCCACCTCTTAAAGGAGATGTATTTTTTTAATTATTCATTTGTGGGACGTGAGCATTGCTGACTGGTCAGCATTCATTGTCCATCCCTAGTTGCTGTTGTGGGCAGTTGAGAGCCACCCACTTTGCTGCAACTCTGGAGTCACATGAAAGCCAAACCAGGTAAGGACAGCAGATTTCCTTCCCTAAAGAACACTAGTGAACCAGATGGATTTTTCCGACAACTGACAGTGGTTTCATGATCATCAGTAGATTCTTAATTTCAGATCCCTTTTAATCGAATTCAAACACCACCATCTCCCATGGTGGGTTTCGAACCCAGGTCCCCTGAACATTAGTTGAGTTTCTGGATTAATAGTCTAGTGATAATACCACTAGGCCATTGCCTTCCTATTGAGACTGCAAGAAGAGCTGGGAACCCTTTGTGTACTAATTCCATGTTGTGAAAGAGTGAAGAATAATTGACTGTGTGAGACAGAGTGCACACCAGTTTTCTTATAATGCATTAGAGGTCATAATGGTGGAGGTTGGAAGGAAGGAGATCATTTGTATCTTCAGGGGGCTGGCGACGCATGAGACAGATGCTTAGGAGACAGTGAGAAGTAGTAGTTATGGAGATCAATGTGGTGTGCTGCTCCTAGAGGCTGAAGTGCAGTGCAGGAAGAAGTTTATTAATCTCATATGAATTGTCAAGATGAGTGAATCCATCTTCAAATGGCATATCCTTGTCACTGCGCCACTAGTCTTGATTAATTCACGACACCCATAACTCACCTACCAATAATGACTGGTTATAGACAGGGAAGCAAGAGACAGACAGAATCCCCTAATTCTTCTAATCGACTGTCTGTAATCAGAGTGATTTAATTTTGATAAGGCTGAGATATGTTTCTCAAACTCAGCTTCCATGTAATCAGATTGTTTTTCTCACCCACTAAGTCACTAGCACTTGATTTACTTGGATTTTTAAACCAGGAGTGTTATCCTGGAAAGGTTTGTTACTATTTCACTAACACACACACACATGAATGAATGCGATAAGAAAAATGAGGCTTACTGCTACGAATATTGAAATCTAACAGATAGTTAACAGTCCAGTGATATCAGAGTTCAGTGAGAAGTGTTTTCACCCAGGACATAAATCCTAGGTCAGACCAAATAGCTGAAGACAGGAGTTCGTGGATTTTTCTTTGGATTAAAAGATGTGCAGCACATTGGGAAAAGTTTGCTTTTCCAGGTGAATTTGTCTAAGCATGACTTTTTTACTTTTTTTGACATCCCAGAGATAGTCAGTTACACAGGTCCTATTTATAGAACAAAAAAAAGACCTTTTGCTAACTTCAGGCAGTAGATGAGACATCTATGTTCTGTTCAATTTTATAAATGTTTATTTGTTTTTGTGGTGTTGATTCAACACATGCACGCATGAACACACACACCCCAGCAGAATATTCAAACAGAATTCATAGTAATATAGAATAGAACAGCAAAGAAGACATTTAAACTTCAAGTCTGTGCAAACTCATTCCCCAAATCTCTGCAATTTCTCCTCCATATAGTTATCAAATCCCGCTTTGAAAATTGCTGCCGAATTGGTTGCTACCAATCTTTCAGGCACTGCAATTCAAATTCTAACTATTTATTTTCCTCACCTCACCTCTGATTCTTTTGCCAGTTAATCAATTTAAATCTGTGTCCTCTGTTAATCTGCCCTCCAGTCAAATGGAAACATTTTCTCCTTAATTTCTCTATCTAAAAATTCCATTTGCCTTCTATTCCACTTAATGCCATTATACCTTTATGTATCTGTATCCTACCTGGTTCTACCTTAATGCCTTTAATTATACGGCCAGAACTCTGATCTGCAACTTTATCATCCCAAGGTTGAATTTCTTTAAGGTTCTCCTCATCATTCTCTGTACTTCAATCCTGCCTTAATTCGTTCCCGAAGCTAAAGCTTTGAATTCCCAGCAACCCCATTCTTGCCAAACTTCATACTTCAAAGGGTTGTGTTTGAGACTTTTTCCTCCTCATCTTAAAATAACTAGAAATGATCCCCCGTCCTGATAGTAAAGGATTTAGCAATGGTAATGCCATTGAATATCAAGAAGAGATAGTTAGATTCTCCCTTGTTGGAGAAGGTCAACATCTAGCACTTGTGTGGCGTGTATGTTACTTGCCACTTGTCAGCCCAAGCATGAATATTGTCCAGGTCATAATACATTTCTGGTTCAGGTCAGAAACTCCAAAGCGTTTTATTGAGCCCACCTGGATCATAAGTTTTGTATCTTGAGTTTGGCTAGATGAGCATAAAGGGCGGGATTCTCCGGCCGCGCTCACCTGGAAACCAAAGATTCCTGCCCGACTTCAATGGACCTTAACATGTTCTGTTCCCCCACCCCCCCCCACCCCACCCGCCACCCAACCAACCCCCCGGAATTCCAGTAACGGGCAGGATGGGAGAATTCCGGCCTATAGATTTCACTTCAGGTATGATTCAAGTGACCCACCAGGGAGCTTTTATCAAACAAAGTTTAATTAAGAATATAGTTAACATGTATGGAAAGGAAATTAGGATAACTTTTATCAATCACAAACAAAAACAAAACAACTATGATAATGTATAAACCTTAACAAATGTATCTAAGATGTTCCAATCAAACCAAAACCTTTCATTGACAAAACCCTTTAAATAAGCTCAACACAACAAAGTCTAATGCTCATTTGTTACTGCAATTGAGTCTTTTGGTTGGAGAATTGAAAACACTCAGTCTTGAAAGTTCTAGTAGTCCTCTTGACGCAGTTTGACATCAGAACGTCAGACTTTGACATCAGAAGTTCAGACAAGTTCTGCAATGGGAAACTGTACAATAAAATTCTACGAATAAACAGATTGACCAGAATCATTTGCTGATCAGGTAAAAGAGTTGAAAAAAGCCACAGCTTCCAGTCACTAATGCCAGGTTTTCTACTCTAGGAAGGCAAGACCTTGTATTCAGATAACCAACAGAATTTCCAAATGAAACAGGGAGAGAGGGAAACACTTCTTTTCAGCTTGCTGTCCCTTTTAAAAACTAAAGATTGCAGCACAGATCTAAAAATGAAAAACCTCGTGTCACCTAGCCTGCCAACCAGTTTTTCCCCTGACAATTGAGGGCCATAAAACTAATCCCAAAGTAAACACAAACAACCCCCACTTAAACCACTTAAGGGGCAATAAAATAAATCCTCAGACAGCCCAGCAACAATGGCATCAGCTAAGGCTTTGAGTTCCAGAGATCATGATTTTTTAAAAAAAACTTTCTTAAAGGTACACTAACACCACAATACATTTGGACATGGACTGCTTCAATGTCTGAGGGGTCACAAAATGTGTTGAATATTGTGCAATCGATGTGAACATCCATACTTCTGATCGTATGAGGAAACAGCTGAAGATGGTTGAGCCTAGTACACTACCCTGAGGAACTCTCACAGTGATGTCCTGGAGCTGAGATGATTGGCTTCCAACAACCACATCCATCTTCCTTTGTGCCATGTATGACTCCAACCAGCAAAGAATGTTTCCCCTGATTCCCATTGACTCCAATTTTGCTAGGGCTCCTTGAAGCCACACTTAGTTAAATGCTTGCTTAATGTCAAAGGGTCAGGAGCTGAGTGGCCCTGGTGGAACCCAAACTAAGTGTCATTGAACAGGTAATTGCTAAGCAAAAGTCGCTTGAAGGCACTGTTGATGACCACTTTGATCACTTTACCAATGATTAAGATTAGGCTGATTGCATGGTAAATGGTTGGGTTGGATCTGTCCTGCTTTTTGTGTAAGGTACATAACTGGGTAATTCACCAGGTAGAAGCTATCACTTACCTCCTGCTAGGGGTGGCACGGTGGCACAGTGGTTAGCACTGCTGCCTCAATGTGCCAGGGACAGGTTCAATTCCCATCTTCGGTCACTGTGCGGACATTGTCCCCTTATCTAAGTGGGTTTCCTCCAGGTGCTCCGGTTTCCTTCCACAGTCCAAGGACATGGTGGTTAGGTGCATTGGTCATGCTAAATTCTCCCTCAGTGTACCCAAACAGGTGCCGGAGTCTGGTGGCTAGGAGATTTTCACAGCAACTTCATCGCAGTGTGAACGTAATTGTGAGAATAAACTTTACTGTTACTTTATCAGCAGCATCTTAAAGATCCATTTCTTCAACTGATTTAATTTTTCCTTTTCTCAAACCCCTTTCCTTCTAACACATGGAAAGATGCAAGTTGTCTCTCACTGTTGAGTACTGTCCACGCAATCCGGTAATAGTTTGATTGACCAAATAAAATTATACCAAAATAAAATGGGTCTGTGTGATATTAAATTTGTACTTGTGAAGCCCATTGTGTAAATTAAAGAGTGATGGCTGTAACAGGGACAATGTCAGGGAAAACTGATATCATGAAGGAAAATTGCTAGGCAATAAAAGACCAAGGACCATTTTCTTCAACTTCCATCATTCTAGTAGTAATGGGGGACGGAAATAAAGGAATTGTTGTCTGATTGTAGTAAATAATAATTCTCGATTGTTTAGTCTGCGAGAAAACCTACAAATAGATGAGGTGAGAGATTTATAAACTATTGTTCCAAAATCACCTTTTTCCTTCCAAGTGTGCTACACTTAGCAGATATAAGACATATTATTTTCCAAAAGAAGCTTATCCAATTTGCATTTGAATGAATCAATACTAACTCTTTTCACCATCTCCTTAGAGAGCTCTTCCATTGACTGGCCACTCACTCACTGAAATATTGTTTCCAGAGATTAGTTTAGAATTCAATTACCCTCCTCCATTTCAGGCACGGGCTGTGTTTTGCTTCTGGACAGTGGGAGAGAGATGGCTTACGATAGCTAGATCCTTGCGAATCCAAAATAAAATAGGTAATCGTACTAGGATGTTCTATTCGAGTGAAGGGTAGAATTGGCATCTAATCTTTAGGTACTTTATAGCTTTTATTTATGAACTTGTACTCCCTACCCAACCACCTCAAAAGATTCCCTGTTAAGGCAACCAACCAAATACAATTAAATACTCAACTCACAGTAAACCAGGACGTCATAAACCTACGTACATTTTGCCTACAAGGTTCTAAATAATCCTAAAATTTGTCATAGATTTTCATATCAAGAATGAACAATGCGTTAAACTTTCCCACAAACAGGATGTTTTGGATAGTTACAAATTGTTGAGGGATCACTTGACCATAGTGTTTAAGCTAAGTGTCAACGAACCAATCAGTGCTGTTCTTCTCAACAAGATACACAACAAATAGCCCAGTCCTGGTGTTTGGGGAATGGGGTCTCCTTTGAGTTCATTCATCCTTAGTAAATCCAGCGGTCGGAATGGCTTCACATTGAATTGAAAATAGGAATCAGTGATTTTTCCGAGACTGTTTTTTCTTGGCTGTCAAACTTGCAAAGACCAGTAAGAACACAGAGCATCAATAGTTAAGTCTTGATGGAGACGATTGCATTGTGGTAATGTGACTGGACTAGTAACCCAAAAACTCAGGCTAATTCTTGGGGTACATGAGTTCGATTAATAAATTAATTATTTTTAAAAATATCTGAAATTGAACACTTTTCAGTAATGGTGACCATGAAACTTTTTTCAAATGCTGGGGTTACGTTTTTTTAAAATCATTCTTGGTATGCGGAGGTCACCTGCAAACTAGCATTTATTCCTTATCCCTAGATACTTTCAGAAGGCGATAATGGGTCTTCTTTTTAGGTTCATATGGTGAAAGTCCCAGCATAATGCTGTCCAACATGGAGTTGAAGAATTTTAACCCTGAGATGATGAAGGATTGGCAAAGCATGTCCAAATCAAAATGGTGCCCTCCTATTCATAATCACTGTTACCAATTCATGAGTTAATGCTTATGGATGTTAAGAGGGAATAGGATTGGGCTAAATGTGATGCTTCTGATAACAGATAATTTGTTGACACCCATTATGAGGTTTGCACATGAATAAACCCAACCTAGATACAGTTACAGAAGGCAATGGCAACCATAGAAGGGAAAAGGAGTGTAGGAAATTAGTGAGAATGTATCAACAATGATGGAGTGGAACAAACCTTCTGGATCTTCCAAACTG
Source organism: Carcharhinus amblyrhynchos (assembly GCF_965287045.1). Lineage (NCBI taxonomy): Eukaryota > Metazoa > Chordata > Chondrichthyes > Carcharhiniformes > Carcharhinidae > Carcharhinus > Carcharhinus amblyrhynchos. The sequence continues at coordinate 14,292,444 of NC_137352.1, forward strand.
GCCTACGTAGCTGTAACATCAGTGTATAGAATCATAGAAACTCTACAGTGTTACAATATAAACAATCTACACACCAACAAAAAGCTACAGGATATTAGAACTTAGGCCAGGATTAGTAATTTACAATAATTCAGATTTTGTGCAAGTTGATGTCAACTCCAGTCAGAAATTGGTCCCGATCTCATTTACACGAATTCAGTGTTATAGAGTTATTTAGGATCAGAACGAGGCCATTCATCCCATCAGATCTAGCTTGGAGTTTGGATCGCCTGAGGTAATGTCAGGATTCAAAAGTGATATGAGGCAAGTGAAAACAGCTGATTGAGTGAGTATGATTGGCGAAATAGTTACTACTTTTATCACTTATAGGTTGTAAGGTATTTTTGTGGTTAATATTCCATAAGGTAGTAACAAGGACCAGGGAAGAAGGGCACCCAGAGTATTTAATTTTAAGCATTTCCAAAAAGTTTAATTCAAAAGGGTAAGTCATGACAGGATAATTAAGTTGATTTATTAGTCACAAGTAGGCTTACATTAACACTGCAATGAAGTTATTTTGAAAGATCTCTCGTCACACTTCAACGCCTGTTTGGGTACACAGAGGGAGAATTTAGCATGGCCAATGCACCTAACCAGCACATCTTTCAGACTGTGGGAGGAAACTGGAGCACCCGGAGGAAACCCATGCAGACATGGAGGGGAACGTGCAGGCTCCACACAGACAATGACTCAAACTGGGAATCAAACCCGGGTCCCTGTCGCTGTGAGGCAGCAGTGCGAACCATTGTGCCACCATGCCACCCAAAGCTAAAAGCCTTGGTGTGCTTCCTCTGCTCAATCTGGGAAGCCAGGAACATCACCAGTGCCCGGGGCCATTATGTATAAAACAAGTGTCTCCAGTTGCAATTCCTGGAAGCATGAGTTTTGGGGCTGGAATGGCAGGTGGAGACACTTTGGAGCATTTGTGAGGCAGAGAGCATCCTGGATAGCACATTTAGAGAGGTTTTCACATCTGTTAAGGACCAGATCAGAAACTCCAAGGTATTTTATGGAGTTAGTTTAGACCCTAATGTTTATATCTGATTTTGGCATTATGGTGAGCATAAGATGTTTCGTTCCAGGTATGATTCAAGTGACCCACTCGGAAAATTTTGTCAAAACAAGCTTAATTTAAGAACACAGTTAGAATATAACAAAAAAAAATTAGCATAACTTTTACCAATTAAACTCCTTAAACATGACAAAATATAATTCTTAACAGCTAGCTATCTCTACTGGTTCAATTTAGCAGCATTCCCCATAGACTTGAATCCCGTGTTTAGAACCAGTTCGCACAGAAACCAAATATGCTTATGTAGTTACAAGGTATACGGCCTTTTGACACTTCTGGCGCATAATCCAGACAGATACCTATCTTCTAATTCCAATGCAGCAACTTCCAGAGAAAGCTCCAACCCCAAACAGTAGAACGTCAGAGAAAAGGTTCATTTCTTAGCAGGTTCCAGACTCCACTTCAGACAGAGCAGGGGATGCAGAGAGACCACCCTCTACCTAAGGTAAATTTTATTTATTTATTAGTCACAAGTAAGGCTTATATTAACACTGCATTGAAGTTACGGTGAAATTTCCCTAGTCACCACATTCCAGCACCTGTTTGGGTCAATGCACCTAACCAATTAACCTAAACTTTTGGACTGTGGGGGAAAACTGGAACAGCCAGAGGAAGCCCACACAAGCATGGGGAGAACGTGTAAACTCCACATAGACAGTGACTCAAGTCAGGAATCAAACCCAGGTCCTTGGCACTAAGAGGCAGCAATGCTAATCACTGTGCCATCGTGCGGCCCAGATTCCAAAAAGCAGAGATGGCCTTGAGCTCTCCGTGAAAGCCTAGGCCGTGCAGTTTAGCTCCAAGTCCAGGTCAGTAATTACTTACTCTTGTGGACCTTCAAGAGGACAGGGCTGTGTCCAGTCGCATGAAAGAATTTCAGGGAAATTGCTGTTTGCTAAGTTTCAAACGTCAATGAACAGTGTTAAACATAGGTATCTCCCTTGTTGCAATTTAAGCACTTTGTTCATTTAATGTTATCAGTTTGAAAATTATACTCATTTGAAAACCATTACGTGGCTTGAGGAGAGCATGCAGACATTTAATTATGCTGATGCAGAATTCAAAATAATTATTTATCCATGACTAACTCTACACAAGAGACATTTGACATAAATTTGTCCTTTGACCCTGGCAAACCATTCATTTACATATAGAGTGCCAGGCAACAAGGAGAGCCACTCTTGTTCAGTGTTTGAAGTACCGCGTTATCAAAAGTCACCCACCCACTGTGGCAGCTGAGAACATTAGTGTGGGGAGTTGGCGGGAGTGGGGGGTGTGGGGGGGGGCGGGGGCAGGAGTGAGGAAGAAAGCAAGTAGCCTTATAGCTTCTAACTCTCAAAGCATTTTGCCTCAATCCTAAAATGTAACAATCTTAAATTGTCAAAGCTGTTACCAGATCATGTTTCTTCCCACGGGATAATATAATAGTTTCATCATGTAGTCTTAAGCCTTTCAGAACCTGAGAATTTAATCGCTGTTTTATTATCTTTTAATGTAGAGTGGAAAGAGCAGTTTATTAATAATATTGTCTAATAAAGGGTGCCAAGAACTTTGCAATAAAATAACTACGGAGGGAATATAAGATCATTTCACCAAGCAGAAAGTTGCATAACCCACCATCATTCAGATGAAATTTCAGACCAATTTCAATTTTGAAGCTTACAACAGATTCCATTATGTGGGGAGGGAGTCTGACAGATTGGGGAGTCTCAGTGTGAACTGTGGGTTTTCTGTTTCTGCCAAAAAAAATTAACTTCCTTTGAAAAGCTACCTTCCAGAGAGAGAAAGAGATTCGTAAGAGTCTGATCTTGTCACAACATAGCAGCTGCACACGGTTCCATTAGGGTTGCCAAACAGCAATCATAAAGCATAGGCAGCACGGTGGCACAGTGGTTAGCACTGCTGCCTCCCAGAGCCGGGTTCAATTCCCAGTTTCAGTCGCTGTCTGTGCGGAATCTGCATGATCCCCCCCCCCGTGTCTGCCTGGGTTTCTTCCAGGAGCTCCGGTTTCCTCCCACAGTCCAAAAGACATGCTGGTCAAGAGCATTAGCCATGCTAAAATTCTCCCTCAGTGTACCAAAACAGGCGCCAGAGTATGGCGACTAGGGGATTTTTTCACAGAAACTTCATTGCACTGTTAATGCAATCCTATTTGTGACACTAATAAATAAACTTAAAAAGAAATTCAGATTGTGAGCCAGGACTTCCCATCATCAAACCAAGAGACTGTGTGACCTACTGAAGCAGGCCTGCCAGAACCCCAGTTGAAACTGATGAACTCAGCAAAGAGAATGGATCAAACCATTACCTGTGTGACTCAGCTACAATCAGGAGTGATTCATCAATCCAAACGAGATTACTCTGGAATAGATTATCATTGAAGAATTACCTCATAAGGACCAAAATGTATGAGATAACTTAGAGATTGGCAGAGTGGCGAGTACTACTGTCTTGCAGCACCAAAGACCCGGGTTCAACTCCAGCCTCAGGCGTCTGTGGAATTTGTACCTTCTGCCCATGACTGCAGGGGTTTCCTCCCACGGTCCGAAGGTGTGCAAAGTTAGGTGGATTGGCCATGCTCAATTGCTCGAGGGGGCCCCCAAGATGTATCAGTTAGGGGAACTCGCAGTAAATATGTGGGGTTACAGGGATGGGGCCTAGGGCCTAGGTAAAATGCTCTGTATGAGGGTTGGTGCAGACTTGATGGGCCAAATGTCCTCCTTCTGCACTGTAGAGATTCTATGGTTTTCTTAATTGAGCCATTTTAGAAGGTTCCTACAGGTATTTCAAATGTTTTCCATGATTTTCTTAATAACTATGAAGAACAGAAAAAGTGTGACATGCAGCTAACAGTCCATAAAAAAGCTCTGATACTGCCAAATTCACTTCATGTCAATGCGTTTGTGTTTGAAATTCAATTTTAATCAGCGAAGGAACTTAAACATAAATCATGTTAATTCTAGATATAAACTTGGATGATTTCAATGAGCTGGTACCGATAATGATTTACTAACACTTAAGTATCTAGCAAGTGCAATTGCCTAAAATTATCTTCAACATGCTGGTGAAGTCCTGCCAGGGCCCAAAGACTCTCTGAATGAAATAAACCACATGAATTTACATAGCACCTTTCATACCCACAGATTCTGCTAAAGTGCTTCACGGCCCATTGATTACTTCCAAAGTATTGTCATCAGTAAACGCAACAACTGTACTATGTACAGTTCTGGTCACCCTATTATATAAAGGATATTATTAAACTAGAAAAGATTTACTAGGATGCTACCGGATGATTTGAGTTATACGGAAAGGCCGGATAGACTGGGACTTCTTTCCTCTGGAGCGTAGAAGGCTGAGGGGTGATCTTACAGAGGTCCATAAAATAAAGGCATAGATCAGCTAGATAGTCAACATCTTTTCCCAAAGGTAGGGAAGTCTAAAACTAGAGGGCATTGGGTTTAAGGTGATACAAAAAGGTCCAGAGGGGCAATTTCTTTTGCATAGAGGATGGTGAATGTCTGGAACAGCTGCTAGAGGTAGTAGTAATTTTGCCTTTTAAAAAACATTTAGACATCTACGTGGGTAAGATGGATATAGAGGGATATGGGCAATTGGGGCTCGCTTAGTGGTTAAAAAGAGGGCAGCATGGACAAGTTGGGCGGAAGGGCCTGTTTCCATGCTGTAAACCTCTATGACTATGACTCCAATAGTTAATAAGTGCACAGAATTGCTTCACAAACAGCAATGAAATAAATACTAGGGTGAAACAATGAAGTTGCAGCAGGGATAAGTGCTGGTCTGAGCAGATAGCCTCTGCTCTTCATTTGCGAGGAGCGGCATGGGATACTTCACATCAACCTGAGATAACAAACTCAGGACATCCAAAAAAGATGCACCTCTAAACAATCCATTCCAGAACTTGAGCACGTATTCTCAGCTAACTCTCCAGTGCAACATTCTCTCAGCATTGCATTTAAGTATCAACTGACGTATGGCATTCCAACTCAGAGGCAAGCATGTTATCACCGAGCATTCAGAATATAGGAATCCCGGGTGGATAAAACTTCACAGACATCCCTTTCAGTGCAGAGGAGGCCATTCGGCCCATCAGGTTTGCAACCAACCACAGTCCAACCCAGATCAGTATTCCCATAACGCCATGCATTTACCTGCTAATCCCCCTGACACTAGGATCAATTTATGCATGGTCAATCAGCCAAACTCATACATCTTTGGATTGTGGGAGAAAACTGGAGAAACCCAGAGGAAACCCATGCAGACACAGGGAGAATGTGCAAACTCCACCGTGACACCCTGAGCATTATACAAATCCCAATGCAAACCCCAGTGTCACATCAGCGGATGGCAGCTGTAGTGACAGCAGATGCTCTATAATTGGCTGCCTTGTTACCAGACCATGGACTGAGTATTTGCAATGTTACCACAATATAAACATTACTGACACATATTCTACAATTTGAGCCATAAAGATTGAAGAAAAAAGGAATTAAAGAGTCATTGGTATCTCTGGAATGCCACTCCAGCAGTAAGTACTCCCTTCAGGAAAGCAGTAATGTGGCAGAGGAAAATATGATTACTTTCCCCGATGGTCCTGCTGACACGTGGAAATTGTTAGTTTTGCAGCTAATGAAGGCATCTGCGCTTACAGAATAATTGGAAAGCAAATTCTGACTCGAGGGAAAAAAATAAGAAAATATACATCCCCATAGAGACCAATAACTTTTAAAAAAAGTATTTGAATTTCCAGTGTCTGAATGAAAGAGTCACACTGCAGAATTCAGATTCTAAGACTCTTACTGTAACAAACAAACTAAAAACTAAAATGTGTAAACACATTTTTAGTGCGCACTTTATACTCTAAAATACTGACAAACAAGTCCTCACTCAGTTTTTGATAAGATTTCTCTCTATCCTTACACTTTGTGCTATTCCTTAAATAGACACTTAATTCCCCCAAAGCCAGTCCAAAGTTTCTGAGTTCTCTAGGGTTTGCTTTCTTGTTCCTTTAACATATTTTAAAATTATTCCATTGGATTTGGATGTTACTAACAACATGAACACTTCTGGCATATCTCTAATTGCCCTTTGAGGGCAGTTCAAAGTCAAACACATTTCTGTGGATCTGGATCCACCTGCAGTCCAGACCAGATAAGGAAGTCAGATTTCCTCCTCTAGTGGACAAGGTTATTTTCTTTAAAACAACATTTGATGATTATTTGATGATCAGCATTACTAAGGTAAGCTTTCAATTCCATTAATAGGCTTCGAACTCAACAGATGCCATGGTGGGATTTGAACTCATGTTTCCAGCGCATAAGCCTGGGATGCTGGAATATTTGTTTGGTTGTGTTACCACTATGCCACTGTTTTCCCAACTTCTAATCACTGTAAATTACCTTGGAGATTCCATTCCTTTGGCCCAAGCTGTGTTAGTCTTCTGGTCTCCTTTAAATCCTCATGAACTTGATTGCTTCATTCTGAGTGTCACCTTTCATTCTGTGCACTGAACCATGGAGTCAGCATTTTTTTGTTGCTTTAGGTACAGTGCTAAATAGGTAAATATCCATTTACCAAATTAGGAAGCAAAATAAATTCTGATGATTCACAACTGTCTTATTGTAGTAATATAGTTCAGTACTAGCTTCCAGTCATTCAATCTGGATCCTTTCTCCGTTCAGAGACACACCCTACTGGGGAAAGTTAGTACAGGCTTCAGTAAGCACCACCTGATCTCAACTCACTCTGAAGATTAACATGCTTTACTCTTAAAGGAGCTTGCATTTCTAGAGCTGTCCTGTAGGACTGGCTGTCTCCATCTCCTTTCTGCTTCTCAAATGACAGGCTGACATGTATCTAAGAGTTTCAGGGATATATTAGCAACTCTGAAATCTCAAACTATTTTGGCTTTTTAGGAAGGGACTACTCCCATCTCCAAAGCCTGACACTACTGTGCCTTTAAGAAAAGTATTTTTTAAATCATGTTCTCTGCAGTTTTAAGCAAGCCTGTTTTTTTTTTGTCATTGGCATGGGCTGTCTGATTAGATGTCCTCTTATTGCTGCTTAAATGGTTTAAATGGGGATTTGTTTATTTTTAACCGGGGTCAAATGTGATATTCTTGAGTTTTACGGATTTAAGACCCTTTTGAATGGTTAGGGAGAAGAATGATTGACAGGTCAGGTGACAAGATTTTGTTTTTTACTTTCAGTTTTTGGCTGCTATGTAAGTTAGAAGGTGTATGGATTCTTGGCTGAAAGCAGTGTATGTCTGTCCCTCTCCCTGTTCTTAGAAATTCTGCTATGTTGGAAGCAGTTGCCTTGGAATGAAAACTTTGCTGTAAGTGGTTAGATGGCTAAAAGCTGGAGGCCAGCAGTGGCTTAATCTCTACCTCAGCATCTGCTGGAAATTACAAGGCCGGGAAGTCAGAGGTTCAATTCTACCCAAAGGACTAATTCACAGCAAGTATTGCTGAGCTGCAAAATCACATGAGCATTCTTGTTTTCTATGCTAAACCTGAGGAAAGTATATGTTTGAAAACAGGTTTGCTGTATTGAAACAATACGTTTAGTTGGAAAGGTTCAGATAATATCATGGCTTTTTTTCTTGTTTGTAACTGGCAAAAGTTATTGCTAATTTTCTGTGTTAACTATATCCTTAAATAAACTTTGCTTGATAAAAGCTCCCTAGTGGGCCTTTTGAATCATACCCAGAGTGAAATATCTTATGTTTATCCACCTCAAATTCAAAGTGCAAAGCTTATGGTCCAGGCTTACTTCATAAAATAGAGTGGAGTTTCACTTGGCGTATAGCAAAAATAATATGCATCACATAGAGGACAGTGTTGGGGCGGAACGTTGGCACTGTGGCAGCATTACTGCGTCACAGCTCCAGTGACCCAGGTTCAATTGCAGCTTTGGGTGACTGTCTGTGAAATTTGCATGTTCTCCCCATGTCTGCCTGCGTTTCTGGGTGTGTTTCTATCGTAGTCCAAAAATGTACAGATTAGGTTGACTGGCCATTGTAAATGTGTATGGTCACAGGTGGGGAGAGCGCCTGGGTAAGATGCTCAGTCAGAGTGTCGGTACAAACTTATGGGTCAGATGGTGTCTTCTCCACTATAGGGATTTTATGATAGATTTGCAAGGCTCTTCTGAGCTCAGATTGCCCTCATGAATGAACGATACCCCACCTCCTTTCCCTCGCGGTAAAAACTAGATCTGTTAGGAATGGGGGCTAAACTATTGCGTACGTGCCACCACCATTTCTAAGTGTGCATGGAGTCTTCCCAACTCTGTGGAAGTCCAGCCTGGATACTTAGCAGCAAGTATTCTGGGTTGAAAACCGTGACATCCTTGTCGTTCAATTTACTTGGAAACAAAATATTTATTTTCAAATTTAACCAAGATGTAGCAGTTAGTTCCTTCTTAATCCTTTAAACTAGAATTGTCATTGGATTGAATACATTGAATGGAAAAGGATTAGAGGGATATGGGTCAAATGCAGGAGGACACCTTGGTCAGCATGGACTGGGTGCTGTATTGCTCTGTAACTTTGAGAGCGGGGAGTTTTACTGTGTTGCCCACCATGTGAACTGTAGGGGGCAGGGGCAGATCATGCAAATGTCCATTGACCTTGGGGGATTTTCTGGTTTTGGTGTGAGCACAGCTGGAAAATCCCACCCTGTGTCTCTATAATATTTGACCAGATCTTTACTTCACAATTATGCATAACCATATCCCTTACAATGATCTTTTGAATTTTATTAAATTACTTATCACACCACCTACCCTTCGGGCTTCTACAAACATATTTGTTAATATAATCCCAATCTGTAATGTATTATGGCACACTTTAAGCTTTAGAATTCCATTGAAGAGTTGCTGTACTCATATTATTCAGATGAATTTTCCTTGGGAGCTAACATCTGGCAGAGACAGGAAGCTGTCATCTCACCACCCTTGACTGAATTCATACCAAACTCTCAAGTGTAAAAGTATTGTGTGCTAACTCATTACACCATCCAATCTCTTTTACCCACTAATTAATGTTAGTCTAAAATCATTCATGTTTAAAAAAAACATTTTGAGATATAATAAAATTAATATTGACTGCAGTCTTCTGGTTACAAATAGTTGACACTCATCAGGAGTAACTGATGATATTATTTTTAGATCACTATTTTACTGCTATATCCCTTAACTGCAATCAATATATATGTAATGACTTCAGTGAGGCCCATGAGGTTGGCCTCTTTGAGTATGAGCTCCCTGAATGAGGTCATAATTGCTTGCCCAATCAGGGAGCCCCGCTTCTTTATAAATTTGGGAGTTCCAGGTCCCCTGGTGCTCCAGATTCTGACTTTGTACCTGAAGCACTTTTAGGAGTGGAATTGAGTTTGTAAATTATGCGAATCGAATGAAGAGACATGGGCCTCTGAGGAGTTACTTCAATATATATGCCACTACAGTGTAAATGGAAGAGGTGGTTGGCCCACCCTCAGTAATTTGACTTATGAGCATGAAGAAGCAGCATGGTAGCACAGTGGTTAGCACAGCTGCCTCACAGCACCAGGGACCCAGGATCGGTTCCCGACTTGGATCATCGTCCTCAGTAATTTGACTTATGAGCATAAGGTTATTTGAGGTCAGATTGGTCACGATTACTATGAAAGGAGGATGTAGTGGAGAAAAAAGATAGAATTACATTTTTGGGAAGCTGGAGGCTTTTTCTTTCGTGTGTTTAGCTTTGACCAATTGAATGAACCTATTTGAACTGTTGAGTAGATAATAACTGCTGCTATTTTGTCTCCAGTGGTGATCTTTTTTGTCATGGTCTCTTGCTGTCTGCCATATATTTTAAGGGTCTTGATGTAGAACTAAGGGGTCTGTCTCTATGCTAAGCAAGGTATTCAGAATGATGAGGGTTCTGGCTGAACACAATTCCTGAAGTTTATTACTAGCAGCAATGATGTAAAGCTCTGCATAGCTCTTGATCAAGGCTGGGTCCTAACAACAACAATGGTTGACTACTTAACTGTATGCCTGAATCATGAAGTCTTATTAATACAGTCACAGACAGCAGTGTACATCTGCAGTACCTTCTGCATTTCTGGTGAAGTGGTGCAAAGGCAATAATTTCTCCCTCAATGTCAAGAAAAGAAAGGAAATAGTCATTAACTTCAGGAAATGTAGTAGAGAACATGTCCCTGTTCACATCAATGGGGTTAAGTGGAAATGGTGGAGAGCTTCAAGCTTCTAGGTGTCCAGATCCCTAACAACCTGCAGTGGTCCCTCCACACCACGCTATGTTTATGAAAGCCCTCCAATGCCTCCACTTTCTCAGGAGGCTAGGGAAATTTGGCATGTCTACTATGACTCTCACCAATTTTTACAGACGTGGAATAGAAAGCATCCTTTCTGGATGATTCACAGCTTGGTCTGGCTCCTGTTCTCACCAAGACTGCAAAAAACTACAAAGGATTGTGAGTGTAGCCCAGTTCATCACGCAAATCAGTCTCCCATCCATTGACTCCGTCTACACTTCCCGCTGCTTCAGAAAAGCAGTCATCATAATTAAGGACCCCATGTACATTGGACTTACTGTCTTTCAGCTTCTTTCATCAGAAAAAAAATACAAAATTCTGAGATCACATACCAACCAACTCACAAGCAGCTTTTTCCCTGCTGCCATCAGACTTTTGAATGGATCTACCTTATATTAAGTTGATTTTTCTCTACACCCTGACTATGATAGTAACACTACATTCTGTACCTTCTTTCCTTCTCCACAATGTTTTCTATCACTGGTATACTTTATCTGCGCAAAAATCAATACTTTTTACTCAAAACCAACACATTTGACAATAAGAAAGATCTCAGGCAAATCGAGTATCTCACATGGAGATTGCACCTTTTATCCTCCAACCTTATACAGGGCAATGTCACTATGCAGGTTCTTAAAGGTACAGTTCATTGTTTGCGCTGGCATACACACAGTATTACAAGTTCAGTGATCTTAAAATCCATATGGGCAGAATGCTTGAAGATTATAACAAATACCAGAGTTCCAAGTACGAAGAATGTACTGGCTTATTGTTTCAAACTATAGACAAGACTGATAAAAAAGAAATTTCTGCCTTGGTGTCATCCATCACCGTGACTAATTTCTAAACAAACACATAGAAGGAAAAGCTTAAACTGATAGCCAAATGTTTTTAAAACTCATTGTCTGTAATGGCTTTTAAAAAGTGCAATTAGCATAATCAGATAGTTGAAGCAGTTGCTTTTATTTCAATTTAAATTTACAAAACTCTGGTATCTAATTAAATTAGTTGACCTATATTGATAGCAGAAATGATATACAATATCCTGAGTTTGGTTTAATCTTACTGTGTGTCATTTAGTCTACATTAGTGTAGTGCCTCATAGGTACTCATTCCCATGTTTTATCAGATTAAGTACCTTGAAAGTCCATCAGACAAAGTACTAATTGACTCATTAGTATGGAGGAAATGTGTCCTTTGAGATCAGCTACAATCAAATTAGCATTGTGACAAATGTTTTTGTCACGTTTATTAGATCGGTGAGTTCACTTTGTTTAAAAATAGTCATGCTCCAAACTATTCATTATGGAAGATAGACTTTGAAATGGATGATACAAGATTACTTGCAACAAGAGAGATGTATTTGTTTAAAAATGTTAAGCAGAAATCTCTGACCTTTCTTTTCTTGAAGGTATCTTCATTAAACAACAGAATCCGTTGCATTAAAGTTTATTTATTCATCACAAGTAAGCTTACATTAACAGTGCAATTAAGTCACTGTGAAATTCCCCTTGTCACCACACTCTGATGCCTTTGCGTCAATGCACTAACCAGCACGGCTTTCAAACAGTGGGAGGAAACCGGAGCACCCGGAGAAAACCCATGCAGACACGGGGAGAACGTGCAAACTCCACACAGACAGTGACCCAAGCCAGGAACCGAACCTGGGTCCCTGGCGCTGTGAGGGATCCTGGCTGATCCACCTAACCTACACTTCTTTGGAGTAAACTTAAGGAAACCCACACGCACAGGGAGTGTGTGCAAACTCCACACAGAAGATGGCCCAATGTTGGAATTGGCAGCAATGCTAACCATTGTGCCACCCTTGGGAGGTTTCATAAGGAGAAGAATAAATAGCATGTAAAGTTCACACATTGTTTGCATTGCAGAATTAAGGGACAATTGTACAATCAAATTTTTAAAAAAATAATTGGTGAAACTAGGTGGCCAAGTGGATTAGATGCCTAAACTGTCGACTCTACAAGTTTAATTCAAGCCCAGCCTAGACTGATAGGATGAACAACTTCTCTGCCTGTTACCCATAAAGGTCTCTTGTGATGATAGCTTGGGCACTCCCAATCCAAATTCTAGTGGCCATGAGTCCAAAACATGAAACAGGAGGGAGATATATTCTGTATTCAGTGTGGCAACACGTTCTTCCTGTGTCTGTGTGGGTTTCCTCCCACAGTCTGAAAGACATGCTGGTTAAGTACATTGGCTATGCTAAATTCTCCCTCAGTGTATCCAAACAGACGTCAGTGTGGCAGCTAGGGGATTTTTCACAGTAATTTCATTGCAGTATTAATATATGCCTACTTGTGACACTAGTAAATAAATAATGCTTGATGGCACAACCAAGTACCTGGAACGTGACATATTCCATTGTCTGAAAGGCATTTGACAAGGTGCCACACCAAAGACTGCATAAGATAAAGGTGCACGGTGTTATGGGTAATGTATTAGTACGGATAGAGGATTGATTAACTGAAAGCAAAGAATGGGGGTAAATGGGTGTTTTTCTGGTTGGTGATCAGTGACTAGCGATGTGCCTCAGGGATCAGTGCTGGGACCGCAATTATTTACGATTTACATCGACGATTTGGAGTTGGGGACCAAGTAAAGTGTGTCAAAATTCGCAGATGACACTAAGATGAGTGGCAAACCAAAGTGGGCAGAGAACGCTGGAAGTCTGCAAAGGGATATACATAGTCTAAGTGAGTGGGTGAGGGTCTGGCAGTTGGAGTACAATATTGGGAAATATGAGGTCATCCATTTTGGTAGGAATAACAGAAATAGGACTGTTATTTAAATGGTAAAAAATTGCAGCATGCTGCAGTGCAGAAGGACCTGGGTGTCCTTGTGCAAGAATCACAAGGAGTTAGTTTGCAGGTGCAGCAGATAATTAAGAAGACAAATTAAATTTTGTCCCTCATTGCTAGAAGGATGGAGCTTAAAAAGAGCAAAGTTATTTTGCAGCTGTACAAAGTGCTGGCAAGGCCACACCTGGAGTACTGTGTACAGTTTTGGTCTCCTTACTTGAGAAAGGATATACTAGCACTGGAGGGGGTGTAGAGGTTGATTCTAGAGTTGAGAGTGTTGGCTTATGAGGAGGGACTGAATAGACTGGGGCTATACTCATTGGAATTCAGAAGAACGAGGGGAAATCTTATAGAAACATTTAAGATTATGAAATGAATAGATAAGATAGAAATGGAGAAGTTGTTTCTACTGGCATGTAAAACTAGAACTAGGAAGTTTGGCCTCAAAATAAGGGAAAGCAGATTTAGGACTGAGTTGGGGAGGAACTTCTTCACACAAAGGGTTGTGAATCTGTGGAATTCCCTGCCCAATGGAGCAGTTGAGGCTACCTCATTGAATGTTTTTAAGGCAAGGATAGATAGATTTTTGAACAGTAAAGGAATTAAGGTGAGTGGGTGGGTAAGTGGAGCTGAGTCCGCAAAAAGATCTTATTGAATGGCAGAGTAGGCTTGAAGGTCCAGATGGTTTACTCCTGCTCCTACTACTAATGTTCTTATGTTACATTATTATTATTTTGTGGCATGGAGGATTGAAAATAAAAATGGACATGGATGCATAATATGCAATGTTATATTTTATATTTTTTTTCCTGAGGGGAATAAAGCATGCTAGCAAATAAATAACAAGCTTTGATCTATTATTGGATTGTATGCATCAGATCTAACTGAACTCTCTGGGGATTGGAAGAAGAATTTTGGTCAGGATACAAGGAGAACAACTTTCTTTTTCCCTCAACAGGTGTCACAGAATTCATGCAATTGTCAGATGGGGCTTCACTTTAACCTATCAATCAATAGACAGCATCTCCAACAATGCAGTATTCTCTTAGTAGTGACAGAAATAAGAGTAAATGCTGGATAAACTCAGCAGGTCTGACAGAAACTGTGAAAAGTGACATAGTTTGAGTCTGTATGGCTCATTTCAGAGCTCTTAGTGTGGGAGGCACGAGGTTTAGCACTGCTGCCTCACAGCACCAGGGATCCTGGTTCAATTCCAGCTTGGGTCACTGTCTGTGTGGAGTCTGCATGTTCCACTTATGTCTGGTTGGGTTTCCTCCAGGTGCTTCAGGTTCCTCCCAAAGTCTGAAAGACGTACTGGTTAAGTGCATTAGTCATGCTAAATTCTCTCTCAATGTACCCGAACAGGCACTGGAGTGCGGAAACGGGGGAATTTTCACAGTAACTTCATTGCAGTGTTAAATAAGCCTACTTGTGACACTAATAAATAAACAGTATTGGCCTAGATTTGGTATTCAAGTCTGGAGTAGAACTGGAAGCCACAATCTTTCCCCTCACTTAAACGACTTACTTCCAGAAGGTGACTTGAGCACTTTCGTTGCACGCATTATTCTGCTTTTCAACATATGTCCTCTTTAACCTGTATGCAAGGGGAGGCAACACATAACAAGCGACACTGAATAGAGATAGGAGGGTGTAATCAACATTTTTGACTTACGAAGAGATTGCAAGCATGAGTAAGTTCATGGAACAGAGCCCTGACACCTCCTCTGACACATGACTTGCCCAATTCAAGAGTCTATATGGTAAAGCTGAAAAAAATCCTCATCTGCTAGACTGAGGGTTTGTCATTATGTAGTTCTTGCAACATATGAAAATAGACAGATTGTAAGTAGCATTTTGTGTTTTTCCTCCTCAATATTCATTTTGTCTATTTTAATCTTGCATTTGTTTCTTTCTGTCCTCCATTGATTTGCCCAGATTTATATCTACACAAATGTTCATTTAACTTTTTAGGCTTTACCTTCTCAAACTAGATTTCAAATATTTTAACTTACAAGGATATTATTTAACTGAGTGATGTAAAAGTGCCAATTTTTTTTTGGACTGTGATTGATTTTCTGTGCCTTTTTCAGGCAACATGCTTCAGTTATGTTACTGGATAAAAACAAATTACTGCTGGAATCTGAAACCAAAAGAGAAAATGCTGGAAAATCTCAGCAGATCTGGCAGCATCTATAAGAAGAGAAAAGAACTGATGTTTCAAGTCCAGATGACCCTTTATCAAAGCTAATGTTTCGTGTCCAGACAAAGGATTGTCTGGACTTGAAACTTAAGCTCTTTTCTCTCCTTACATTTGCTGCAAGACCTGCCAAGATCTTCTAGCATTTTCTCTTTTGGTTTCAGTTATGTTATTGTTAACTGAGACTCTTGATTAATTGATAGACACAAAAAACTTTATCTTTATATCAAATTACACCTATTTTAGGAAAATGTTACAAAACTTTAAAGACTTATGACTGCTATACACTGTATCACAATTTAATATCTCCATTCCCCTATAAAGCTACTACGTACAAACATTGATTTTAATTATTTATACTTAGTTAATGGGACTATCGGGCTGTCTTTATCCACTCATGCTGGACAGGCATAGAGAGGGATTAGACTTCATCAAGCTTACAGCTCGAGGCTCCTTTTCTTCTGTTCTGTTTCGTCTCTTCTGAGTCTTCAAAACTCCAATATTTATTCCCTAAGGCTGGCTCAAACACATGCTTTTGTACACAGATGCACTGACCTCAGGCATATCATCCAAATTAGTTTATTGCAACTGCCTGACCTGAGGGCAGTGTCCTAAACCTGTATAACACTTAAAATCAAACTTCTGGCCATTTGTATTTGGTTTCTGTCCATTTGGTCGATTAGAATAACTTTATTACCCATCATAAAATCAAAGCTGTTTGTAGCCAGTGAACATATCAGTCCATGCACTCAGCATGGAGTTTAAAACCTCTTGTCCTGAAGTTAACCATATCCCCCTCAGGACATAGTTGTGTCCTTTTCTTGCCTGGCCATTTTTATATTAGACAATAGCCCGCTGGCCGCATTACTTAACCACAGAAAGACTAGTGGGATTATCTGGGAGTCAACGGTTTGGACTGTGGTGAGCCAGTCAATCCTAGACTGTGTGATATCCTTGCACCAAGGACTCCTATTTGTAATTAATGGAATGTGTGCATGAACATGTAATGGTGCCGTTCAACATGAAATATCTCATGTCGCTTTATAATAACTAACTACTGTCATTAAGCAAGCAAATCTGACTTCAAGGCTTTTTAATGAAACAGACATCAGCACCCTTGGACCTTGTGTCAAAGGTCATAAATTGACATCATTGAGCATCCAAATTCAACTGTTGCTTCTGTCCATGAAATACATTAAATATTAATGAAAGAAAAACATGCAGCTGGTGGAAAGCAGGGAAAGGTGGGGAAAAATGGTTCAGTTACCCAGCACTTTTATTTAGAATTTTTATGAACAATTCCTGCACTGTGGGGATTCTGTATTAAAAAAGAGGCAGCGCAGTGGCACAGTAGATAGCACTGAGTCATAGAATCATGGAGTTTACAAGCATGGAAACAAGCCCTTTGGCCCAACTTGTCCATGCTGCCCTGCTGCCACAGGATCAGGGATCCAGATTCAATTTTGGCTTTGGGTCATTGTCTGTGTGGAGTTTGCACGTTCACCCCGTGTTGGCGTGGGTTTCCTGCGGGTGCTTTGGTTTCCCCCCACAGTCCAAAAATGTGCGGGTTAGGTTGATTGGCCATGCTAAATGGCCCCTTGGTGTCAGGGAGGTTGATAGAGTAAATACGTGGGGTTATGGGGATAAGGCCTTGGTAGGACTTTTGTCGGTGCAGGCTTGATGGGCCCAATGGCCTCCTCCTGCACTGTAGAGATTCTATGATACTATGGATAAAGTATTTTGTTACTCAATTTAATTAAACTTTTCAATAGCAAAGGTTATTTTTGCATAATTCAAGTCAATAAGCTTTTCTGATAGAAATATCCTTCTTGGCCATTTCGCTGTAACAGATATTGTTGACAGTCAGTATAGTATTAGTACAAAGGGGGAAAAAAATTTCACACAATTAAAAGATACACAGTGAGAGGCTTAAATGACACATTTATCTCTCCAGGAGACAATGATGGAAGCCACCTCACATCTGATCAAGGAATATTCTCTGTAATATATGCACAAGACCCTCAATGCAGTGGTGCATATTTCAAAGGCAATCTCTTAATCGAGTAAGGAACTCACAGTATCATAATATATACTGTCAAGAGAATAATCACTTCTGTTAGCTCACATATCAGTAAGTCCAAGCATTTCTTTAAACTTTGGTGAATGAGTTTTCATTAGCATGTATTATTAGGCAGTGAATAGACAGCCTGTTGACAGGAATGCTGGCGAAAGGGCACATTTACTCTCGATGATCAATTCTCATTGCATTCTGAACGGGTAAAACACGTTCGTTAGAGAAGAACTCGGTCTGCAGTTGTTGCTGCAGAATCCTCGGTCGCAAATGCATCAGATTCATTCCTGAATTAGCAGAGGCTACGCATCGTACGAAGGAGCTTCATTTGAATACATTGTAAACCTTTTGTGATTGGTTTGAATTACTTTATTCTCCTGTGCAAGATGTGCGTAGCCAGGCAGGGTAGATTTTGCATCACCTCCTGTTGTTCAGTTCCAAGGAGCTTGACGAGATGAGAATCACATCTTTGTCTCATTTAGCAGCACAGCTACCAGTGGTGCACTCATGCTTCACAACCTGGTATCCAGGTTCACGAGTCAGACTGAGGGTGTCAGGACAGTGGGAAGTTCATTAGGAGCAATTAGGTCAATTCCATAGCACGAGTTTGTGTAAAAGCATCATTGGCATTTTTGACAATAGAGAACAGTGAAGCTTGTCATCACCATCAATATGTTGCTCGGACAGAGCATTGCTCTTTATCCATTTAGTGTTCAATAAAAGCTGTCTTGAAAATTATAGTCCAAGCCACTCTCTAATCAAAGGTTATATTCTTCCTCATGTCCAAATCAAATGTTTACATGCAATACTGTGGGCGGAATCTTATGGCCGTTCACATCAGCGGGATATTTTGGTACCGCTGGAGTGAAGAGAGATTTGGCAGGGAGCCAAATTCTCCATTCTCACTGCAGCGGCAATGGGGCACGAGTGGCCAGTAAGATTCTGGCTGTTATCTATTTCGGAAACCCAGGGTATCGGTAGAACCACAATTTACAGCTAGAACATTTTAAAGAGATCCAAAATGATCAGGATATCCCAGCTTGCTTTGGTGAGATCCCAGCATGTGGTGAATCTTGTCACTGTATGAACAAAGAACAGCTTGGAAACTCAAAAACCGAAAATGATGAACACTCGAGTCTCCTGGTGAAGGAACTGGTTGGGAAGTAATCTATATCTTTTACATGCAAGGCCATAAGTGGGCTGGCATTATGATGGCATGTAAGGAACCAACTACTTATAGATTAAATGGGAGTGCAATAACAATCACAAGCTTGTGAGTCATTGCTGAAGAGGTGGTCAAGATATTGTATTAACACTTCAACATGAGGTCAGCTTAGTGGGAGATTGTTATTAGTATGCAAGGTTGCTGAATAGTCCAAAAGGTAAAAACTGATCTGTCCAAATGTTAGAGCTCTTGTAGACAGTCAGATATCTCTTCCACTTAATGACAGCTGTTACATGTTTGACCAGTATTACCAACAAGACAAAAGATGAAGAGGAGCCGTAATTTGGGTTTTGAACCGACTCATTTATTTAAGAGCTGTTGGCAGATTGAAGTCCTACATAGAATTATAGAATCCCTACAGTGCAAAAAGCAACCATTTGGCCAATTGAACCCGCACCAACAACAATCCCATCCAGGCCCTATCCCCATAGCCTACGTATTTACCCTGCTAATCCCCCTCAAACTAAGAGGCAATTTAGCGTGACTAATCAATTTAACCTGCACATCTTTCAACTGTGGGAGGAAACTGGAGAGCCCAGAGGAAACCCACGCAGACATGGGGAGAACATGTAACCTCCACAAAGTCCCGAGGCTAGAATTGAACTTGGACCCCTGGCACTGTGAGGCAGCAGTACTGACCACTGTGCCATGAAATCATAGAATCCCCATAGTGCAGAAGGAGCGATTTGGCCCATCGAGTCTGCACTGACTCTCCACCAAAGCATCTTACCCACCCCCACCCTAGTCCTGCAACCCCATGCATTTAACCTGCTAATCCCCCTAACCTACACATCTTTTGGACATTTAAGGGGCAATTTAGCATGGCCAATCCACCTAACTTGCACATTATTATAACATAACTCGCTAAAGGAACAGCAAAGACAGTTAACCAATCTCTTTTTCATGATTCTTGCTAATCCATAGCCAACATCTCTGGGTTTAAAATGAGGTGACGAATTTATATTCCAAAACAGGAACACTACTTATGCAGCACCTTGCTTTTGGAATTATATTGGGTTGCTACATACAGGCAATAAGCCACCCTAGAAAAGGTGATCTGACTTTTCATTTGTAATCCATTTCCAATCCTAATGAATAGTAGGGTGATATAGAACACATCAGCAGGTAGTAATGAAGAAAATGTACAGACAATATACACAGTTTGGCTGTGCAAAATATTACATGTACATTATATGAATCTTGGTGCTTGATAGCAGAATAATCTGAATGCTAGCATGAAATACTAAGATTTTATGCATCTAAATATTTCATACGTTATTAAAATTTCAGGAAAATAATGCAAAAATAATCGTCCCAATGCATTAAAATGTCAAAGAAAAACTTATCATAAATTTCCGAACACTTTGCCATTTCTCTTAAAATGAGCAATTTTAGAGGTTAGAGCAAGTTTAGAGTAAGATGGATTCCGCTGTAAAGTGATTCGCTATCATGATATAAAATACTCCAGAAACAGGCAGATAAAAGAAGCCTGTATTACATAAAACTATAGGGCTTATATTCAATTATAATGTCAATCCATGCCCACATTGGGGCAGCAGGGTGACACAGTGCTGCCTCAGTGCACTGCTGCTTCACAGGGACCCAGGTTCAATTCCCAGCTTGGGTCACTGTCTGCATGGAGTTGGCACATTTTCCCCGTGTCTGCTTGCATTTACTCAGGGCGCTCCAGTTTCCTCCCACCGTCTGAAAGATGTGTTGGTTAGGTGCATTGGTCATGCAAAATTGTCCCTTAGTGTCAGGGGAAATAGCTAGGGTAAATGCATGGGATTATGGGGATAGGGCCTGGGTTGGATTGTGGTCACTGCAGATTTGATAGGCCAAATGGCTCCTTTCTACACTGTAGGATTCTATGATTACACGTATATCTTCAAATTGCACTAATTTACACAGGCACGGATTGGTAAGTTTTTTAAAAAAATGTTGAATCTAAGAAACTGACTTGCATACAGCAATGAAACTATTAAACTGTTCAGCATAGTTTCTTGAAATAATTTTCCACGATTTTATATTAGGTTATGGTTTCAGATAAAGCATTGCGCACTCTTATTAAAAATGATTATTTGGTGATAAACTAATTTTGAGTTGTGCTAATAAAACTGGACTATGTTAGCGGTTAATTTAGTCAAGGGACATTATTTAATGGACAGATAAAAAGTGACCATTGTATTCTTTTTTCCTTTGTCTAATTACTGATGGTTTAATGTTTTTGATTATTCAAATGAATTTTAGCAGAAATATTTAGAATCCCTACAGTGCAGAAGAAGGCTGTTCGGCCCATCGAGTCTGCACTGACCACAATCCCACCCAGCCCTATCCTTGTGACCCCACGTATATACCCTGCTAATCTTCCTGACACTAAGGGTCAATTTATCATGGGCAATTCACCTAACCAGCACATCTTTGGACTTTGAGTCTAACCAGTGCACTGGAGCACTAACCAGTGCAATCTTAATCACACATTAGGCACCATTTTCCGACTGCACTCAAGATGGAAACTCTACCCTAAAGAACTATGGTGATGGATAACAGATCAGGGTGCAGTTGCATTCATGTAACAAGTGGGTGAGATGGAAATGTTGAGGATGGGATAATAAAAAATGAACAACTTGCATTCATACAGCGCCTTGCATGTCAGGGAACTCCAAAGTGATTGACAACCAATGAAGTACTTATGAAGTGCAGACACTGTTGGAATGTCAGAAGCAAGGGAGGTATATAGGAAAGCAAGACCACATTGGATATATGAGACAATGGATGGGTTGGGTATGGTTTAAAAGTGAAGTAAGTATTGTGGGAGTGAATAGGGCGGACATTAGTGAGAAAGGAATATAGAACTATTGAGAAAGTTTGGAGACAAAGGAATATTTAGAAAAATTATCTTCGGTGAGTAAATTTTGAAGTAGCAGACGGTTGAATCATAGAATCCTACAGTATAGAAGGAAGCATTCGGCCCGTTGAGTCTGTATGACCACAATTCCACCCAGGCCCTATTCCCATAACCCTCATTTACCCTGCTAATCCCCCTGACGCTAGGGTCAATTTAGCATGGCCAATCAATCTAACCCGCACATCTTTGGAGCGAGAGGGGAAACCGGAGCACCCAGGGGAAACCCACGCCAACACAGGGAAGAAGTGCAAGCTCCAAATAGACAGTGACCTGAGGTAGGAATTGAACCTGGGTCCCTGGTGCTGTGAGGTAGCAGTGCTAACCACAGCACCATCATGCTATCCATTGCTCCAACGTGCCGCCCACAGAAGACTGAAGTATGGATCGGGGAATATACAGATTCTCTGCAGTAGAGTGAAGGAAGGGAAAAGAGTTAAAAAGTAGGAAGCATGAAAACTTTGCACTGATTAGTTTTATGAAGTATCAAGGAGTTGAGCATCTTTACATGTTCCTGATGATGTTGGGAGAAATTTGCCAAGGGTAATTAAATCGCATGCATCAACCTGTGACATGAATGACATGAACCGTGGTGGAGCTGAATGCTCGCTAAACAAGCAGATTTCCCATGGTGTTGTTCACAGGTGGTTCAAAGGACTCACTGTCTCAGAATAATCGGGATGTTATCCATGCAAAGCGCAGTATACTATTAAGGCAAGGGGAATGGAATATGAAAGTCAGGATAGTTTGCAACACTTGTATCAGGCGCTGGTAAGACCACAGATGGAACTCACTAACTGCATGCATCCCAAGACGGAAAATTTCCACCCAAGCTCAAAAGATCTTTAAATAGTCTGTCGTATTTTTTGTCTTGCCCACTATGATTTTGGCCCACTTCTAGAATACATTTTCGATCTCCTTAGACAGGGAGGCATATAATTGCATTGTAAGCAGTTCAGAGAGGGCTCATTTGACTGACCCACCTGATGAAGGAGCCTGAGACTCCGAAAGCTAGTGCTGCTAAATAAACCTGTTGGACTTCAGCCTGGTGTTGAGAGATTTCTTACTGTGGCCAGCCCAGTCCAACGCTGGCATCTCCACATCATGGAAAGGAGAACTAGGTTATCTTACAAGAAAGGATTGGACAGGTTGGACCTGAATCCATTGGAGTTTAGACAAATGAGAGATAATATTAATGAAACATGGAAAATCCTAAGTGGAATTAAGGTGACTACTGAAATGATATTTTCCCCCTTATGGGAGTACCTGGAACTAGGGACCACAGTTTAAAGACAGAGATGTGGCAATTTTTTTTTCACTCAGAAGTTTAGTAGTCTGTGGTGTTTTGTTCCTCCTGCAGGAGGCAGGGCCATTGGATATTTTTAAGGCTGAACTGAATAGATTTTTGATTGGCAAGTGAGTTAAAGGCTCGGCAAGAGAACAGAGTTGAGGCCACAAACAGTTCAGCCATGATCTTATCAAATGGCGGGGTAGGCTCATGGGGCCAAATGGTCTGCTCCTGCAGCTAATTCATTTGTCTGTACGTATGCCCAGCACACCATCCTGCTGTCCTGCCCCCAGGTCCATCCTTGGCCTTTTGCAATATTCTAGCAAACCCCAATGCAAACTGGAGAAACAGCACCTCATCTTCCGATTGGGCACTTTATAGCCTTCTGGATTGAACATTGAGTTCCACAACTCCAGAGCATGAACCCTCCTCTTCACCCCATTTCCATTTATTTTACTTCATCTCATCTCATTCTCCATTTTATTGCTGGCCTTCTTTCCAACCTCCCCTGCACTGCCCTCTTCTTCAGGCCAACTGCCACATTCCTCAGGCAGTCCTTTATCTAGCTGTACCTTCATTTACCATTGGGAAAAAGATACAAAAGTCTGAGGTCACATACCAAGTGGCTCAAGGACAACTTCTTCCCCACTGCTGTCAGGATTTTGAATGAACTTACCTTGGATTAAGTTGATCTTTTTCCACATCCTATCTATGACTATAACACTATATTCTGCATTCGCTTGTTTCTTTCTCTCTGAATGGTATGTTTTGTCTATTTAGCGTGAAAGAAACAATATTTTTCACTATGTTAATCATTGTAGAATTTCTATGCAGAGAAAGGTCATTTGGCCCATCGAGTCAACACCGACCACAATCCCACCCAGGACCTACCCCATATATTTACCCAGTAATCCCTCTAACCTACGCATCTCAGGACACTAAGGGGCAATTTTTAGCATGGCCAATCAACCTAACCTGCACATCTTTGGACTATGGGAGGAAATCGGAGCACCTGGAGGAAACCCACGCAGGCACGAGGAGAATGTGCAAACTCCACACAGGCAGCGACCCAAGCCGGGAATCGAACCCAGGTCTCTGGAGCTGTGAAGCAGCAGTGCTAACCACTGTGCTACCGTGCTGCCCAAACTTCAGAGCATAAACCCTCCCCTCCACCCCATTTACATTTATTTTATTTCATTTCACCTCATTAATACATGTGACAAGAATAAATCAAATCAAATACTTTGCCATTCATGCATTTTGATCACTTAATGGACTCTTTAAACATCTTCTCAGCCTTCTGCATGCTCATTTCCATTCCCTTTGTCCAATTCTGCCACCTCTCCCTACCCTCAGTATAAATCTCTGCTGACTCTCTTTTCCCTTAGGTCTGATGAAGGGACATCTAGACTTGAAACGTTGGCTCTACTCTCTGTCCACAGATGCTATTATGTGGCAATGTCGGCATTTAGAGTGGGCACAATAAGAAATCTCTTAACACCAGGTTAAAGTCCAACAGGTTTATTTGGAATCACAAGCTTTCGGTGCGCTGATGAAGGAGCTGTGCTCCGAAAGCTTGTGATTCCCAATAAACCTGTTGGACTTTAACCTGGTGTTGTGAGACTTCTTACTGTGTCAAGCCTGTTGAGATTTTCCACTATTTTTCTGTTTGTGCTTCAGATTCCACCATCTGCAGTGTTTTGCATTTATCGTTATGTCCATATGCATGCCATTGATCTATGATTATTGAGTGAGTGAAATATCGGTTTCTTACATGGTCACCTGAGATACTCATCAAGATTTCAGAGATTTATTGTAACTTGTCAAAGGATAATGGGAGCTTTAAACTCTTGCTGAAACTAATCCATTTTACAATACGTGTTCTCTAAATTAAGTGTGAATATATTTGACAGAGAGGTTGATACATTTGTGGACGCTCTTATTAAATAAGGCACATCTTGATAATGGAACAAGAGGGCAGTCTTTTTTATCTTTTAGTTCATACTCAATATGACAAGGCAAAACAATTTGTTCTCCATTATATTTCACAAGTGTGCTTTAAAAGATATTCATTTTAATTTCTAAAACCATACACCATGCATGTTGCACTGTCTTTGCCTCTCATATCCTCGCAGCTAAATCCAGGAGAATTGAACAAAATTATCACATGAAATTCACTTTGATCAAATTATCATATTTTATCATTCAGGAAAGCTGAGGTTGAATGGAAGTTTTGTGTCCCATTTGCTGGAGTGGTTTACCCTTTCCGTAATCGTTAGGGGCATAGTTCACTTCTGTTAAGAAAGTTATGATGAGAGATTTGAAAACCCACTGCCTCCAGGTTTTGCTATTAATAATAATTAGATTGTGCATGATTAATGGCAACTAAACACAAAAATGAACTCTCCATTACTTTGAAACTACACTTGCTCTCAAGTAATGTATCGTGGGAGACAGAATGGAGTTGGGTCTGAACTAGGAGCCAGAAATATCTCAGCAAAATAAATAAGTGTGACAGCCCTGACTTATAGGTAATGCACAAACAGCAAAAAAAAACATCTGCAGTGCATCTACAACAAATGGTCAAAGATATTCAAAATGAGAAGCAGGGATAAATAAAAAGGGTTTAAAGCAGGACCAACTTGTTTCTCTATGAGGTGAATATTTTGGATTCAGTGGGTGAGAGAAGGCAAGGAAATATGGCACCCCTGTGAGTATGTCAGTTCCTCTGCTCTGTTATATCATTTTTCTGGAGGCAGGATGGGGAGTGGTTTAAGTTTTTTAAGCTTCAGTTTAAGTTTATTCACTAGTGTCGCAACAAAGTTACTGTGACAATCACCTAGTCGCCCGTATTCCAGCGCCTGTTTGGGTACACAGAGGGAGAATTCAGTATGATCCATGCTCCTAACCTGCATGTCTTTCGGACTGTGGGAGGAAACCCGAGCCCCTGGAGGAAACCCACGCAGGCATGGTGAGGACATGCAGACTCCACACAGAGGGTGACCCAAGCCAGGAATTGCATCCGGGTCTCTGCCACTGTGAGGCAGCAGTGCTAACCATTGTGTTGCCTGAGTGGTGACCAAGGAGCTACAGGGTTACCCACCTGTGAGCAAATGAGAAAGTTGAAGGGCTGTTGAGGCCTATTATCAGGAGCTGTTCTGCATTTTCCAGCCCCCCTCAAGGTTCCCGGAGGCATCAGAGAACAGTGCAGTCATCTGGAGGCGAGCTTCCCCAGCCTAACAATGGTAGCCCAGCTGCTGAGGCCACTTTATAGTTTAAAACTTAAATCAAGTGGGGGTCATCTTGAGATTTCAGTTCTGGTTGTCATCCTGTTGACCCTCCAGCTTTGAGACTTCCCCTGCCGCCCTTAATTAGAAAGTGAGTCCACCTTGTGACCATTGGGATTTTCAAGAAAAATCAATGGTTTTCTCAGACATTGCAAACCTTTTAGGTCCTTGGTGCAGCTTCTTCAGTGCAATTGAAGATACTTTGTCTTCTCAGATTTCTCCCCAACACACTAAGAGAGAGCCAAAGATTCCTGAACAAAGCTTGTTTGTCCAGGGGGCGGGGGGGGGGGGGGGGGGGTGTGGAATGATACAAAAGCGTCCAGAGGGGCAATTTTTATCTCAGAGGCTGATGAGTGTCTGGAACAACCTACCAGAAGGAGTAGTAGAGGCAGGTGCAATTTTGACTTTTAAAAAGCATTTAGATGGTTACATGGGTACAATGGGAATAGAGCAATATGGGCCACATGTGGGCAATTGGGATTAGCTTAGGGGTTTTAAAGAAGAAAAAACGGCATGGACAAGTTGGGCCAAGGGGCCTGTTTCCATGCTGTAAACCTCTACGACATTGCTGTGGCTCTGGACTCACATATAGGCCAGACCAGGCAAGAATGGCAAATTTATGTTTATTTATTAGTCATAAGGCTTACATTAACACTGCAATGAAGTTACTGTGAAATTCCTCCTAGTCGCCACAGTCCAGCACCTGTTCGGGTCAATGCACTTAACCAGTACGTCTTTCAGAAGGTGAGAGGAAACTGGAGCACCCGGAGGAAACCCACACAGACACGGGGAAAACGTCCAAACTCAACACAGACTGTTACCCAAGCCAGGAATTGAACCCGGGTCCCTAGTGTTGTGAAGCAGCAGTACCAACCACTATGTTACTGATTTTCTTCCCTAATTGACATTAATGAACAAGATGGGTTTTTCCAACAATCAATAATGGTTTCATGGTCATCGGTAGATTCTTAATTCCAGATGTTTTTTATTGAATTCAAATTCCACCATCAGCTGTGGCAGGATTCGAATTCGGATCCCCAGAACAAAGGCTGAGTCTAATAGTCTAGCGATAATACCACTAGACCATTGCCTCCAGTGCTGACTCCCTGGCCATTATATGTAGCGTTTTAAAAAAAATAGTTTAAGAAATCTGCTGAAGTTGGACTAAGTTTATTCATGGTAAGAGGGAAACCTTCCCTGTACAGGTAAAGCTATAACACCAACTACAAAGCAAGGTGAAAGCTCTGGGCTACGCTGAGAACCTCATCACCACATCATCTTGTGCCAGCTGATCAGAGGCAGATTTCTCATTCAGGACAGGACCGTTCATTTGACACTTTTCATTTTCCCTCATAATAAATCAGCCAAGCTCATTGAAACTTGTCTGAAGACAGAGCAAGTATGGAGTTCATGTTGTACAAAGATTCCACCTCAAGATTCGTGCAAAACATCTCAAAAAGCAAAAGAAAATCAAGAGTCAGATGGAGTTCAATTCCATTGCCACATTCAGGATATTTCTGTCAACGTTACGGTGACAATCACTCACGGAACCTTTTGAGGGGTCAGGCATAAGCTATGAATTATGGCTTCAGAAATATCTCCTACACCATCTCAGAGATAAATCCTTCATGTCAATCAATAAAGAATGAAATGTCAAGGGACATTGACGGTGCTGTGGGGTGATATCGCCCGAGCTGTACAAAAGGTACTAAGTGTTTATTTTAAAAGTCCAACACCATTCTATTAAATGCGAGCACTCAGAAGTTCAACCTACATAATGTTGCTGTCCTTGACAGCCATGCAGTTTGGAGTGGTCGCACTTTCTTTTTTGACATATCTGCAAACTTATTGATCTATGAAAAGACAGTGCTAGCCAGCATAAATGCCCCCAGAGCTGCCTTCTTGAACTGCTGCAATATGAAGTACGGCAGGAGTTGAGTGACAAAGTTTCTCATAATCTTCATTAAACCGTAACTTCTTAAATATATTACACACCCCATAGTGGCCTTGGTATTTTAAATCAATACATTTAAGTGAATCTTGTGCTAAGATGTAGAGATACCAGCATTGGACAGGGGTGGGCATGGTAAAAAGTCCCACAACACCAGCTTAAAATCCAACAGGTTTATTTGGAATCACGAGCTTTTGGAGCACTGCTCCTTCATCAGGCGAGTCATGGACTTCGTATGGATACACAATAAATGCAAAATACTGTGGATGCTGGAATCTGAAGCACAAACAGAAAAATGCTGGAAAATCTCAACAGGTCTGACAACATCTGTGGACACAGTAAGAAGTCTGACAGCACCAGATTATAGCCCAACAGGTTTATTTGGAATCACGAGCTTTCAGAGTACTGGTGAAGGAGAAACGCGCCAAAAGCTCGTGATACCAAATAAATGCGTTTGACTTTAAACTGGCATTGTGAGACTTCTGACTGTGTCCACCCCAGTCCAGCACCAGCATCTCCATGTCATAGCATCGACGGTAAGAAGTCTCACAACACCAGGTTAAAGTCCAACCAATTTATTTGATAGTAATCCCACAAGTTTTCGGAAATGGTATTCATAGCATCTATGGACAGAAAGTAGAGCCAACGTTTTGAGTCTAGATGACCCTTTGTCAGAACTGAGGGGAAGGCGAATCAGCAGAGATTTGTACTATGAGGGTAGGGAGGGCTGGTAGAATTGGAGAAAGTGAATGCAAATGAGCATGCAGAAAGCTGAGAAGGTGTTGAAAGGGTCCATTAAGTGATCAGAATGTGTGAATGGCAAAAAAAGGTACAGCTTGGTAAAGGATTCACTTAGGAATATGGTAGTTGGCCTGAAAAAGTAGGCGGGGTAGGGGAGGTTGGTGAATCACCTGATGAAGGGGCAGAGCTCTAAAAGCCCATGATGCCAAATAAACTTGTTGGTCTTTTACTTGGTATTGTGAGAATTCTTACAATCTTGTGCTTTTACAGAAGGGGTAGATTTATCTGTTCATTTGTGTTAACGATATCAGAAAAACCTTGGGCAAAAAGAATTTTAAAAAACAGCAAAAAAGCAGGGAATTGTAAAAGTGAGTTAAGCGTTTGTTATTGTTCTTCGTGATCTTTTATGTTGACTTAACATTTAATTTGCCAGGATCAGGCCCCATCCACAAATCTGACTAGACCCACATCCCCGATGAGTAACCATGTTGGGGGAAGCTCTTCAACTGGTGCTTATTTATTTGGCATGCAGATATTAGTAGGCACGTTTTAAACTTACGTTACAAAGAAATAAACTGTTATGCACCAATGAAGCAAGTAATTAATTCAAACAAAGTATGTTTTCAAATGATTCTAAGTCAAGTTGCTTATAGGTGGAGCACTGGATCCTCTTCGCTTTTGATGACAAAACCCACTTTAGTTTCAAAAATTCACTTGCGTGATGTGGGTGGTTATCGCTGGCCAAGCCAACAATTATTGCCCATCCCTAATTGCCCTCAAAGGTGGTGGTGAGATGCCTTCTTGAACTGCTGTAGCCCACATGGTGTAGGTACACCCGCAGTGCTTTTAGGAAGGGAGTTCCAGTGAATGCGAAGAAATTGTGATATTGTTCCAAGTTCAGGACAGTGTGAGACATAACGGGGAACATGCCGTGATGGTGTCCTCACGCATCAGGTGCCCTGGTCCTTCTGGGTGAGCAAGGTCGCAGGTTTGGAAGGTACTATCTCAGGAGCCTTGGTGAGTTGCTGCAGTGTATCATTGAACAGTGTACACTGCTGCCACTGTGCATCACTGGTAGAGTGAGTGACTGTTTCAGTTCGTGGATGAGGTGCTAATCAAGGAGGTTACTTTGTCTTGGATGTTGTAGAGCTTCTTGAGTGTTGTTGGAGCTGCACTCATCCAGGCAAGCGGAGGATATTAGATTACACTCCTGACTTGTGCCTTGCCAATGGTGAACAGATGTTGGGGAGTCAGGAGGTGAGTTAATCACCACAGAATTCCAAGGCTCTGACCTGCTTTTGTGGCCAGAGTATTTCAACATCAGTTCAGATTCTAATCGATGGTAACCCCTTCAGGATATTGAGAGTGGGGGATTCAGCAATGATAAATATCTTTGGATGTCAAGGAAAGATAATAGGATTCTCTCTTGTTGGTGATTGCCTCGCAAAAGTCTGAATACTGTCCAGGTTCTACTGCATATGGATAGAGAGTGCTCATATTATCGCCATTTTTGGCATGTAAATGAATACTGTACTTTGTGTGTGTGAATTTTGATGTAATTTCTCCAGTGTGTGTTTGGAAAGAAACTCTTCTCCCCATTGTCTTGAAGTTAGGCTTTTTAATAATAGAATAGGAGTATAGTGAAATTGTTTCGCCCACCATTTTAATGGATACATAAACCATTTATTTGAAACCCTTAAAAAGGCCTTCATTAAAACAGCAAACACTATGATATGGGATGGGTTCAATGTCTGATAACCTTGTAAGTGAATAGATATTGATTACATTTTACTACATTTGTTACACTAATTCAGTTAAACTGCCATAACGTATGAAACACAATGTCCCTATGATAGGGAGAGTGTTAAAGTCTGTGATAATGGGAAGAAAAAATATGGGAAATATAAAGCATTGATTATCCACCAGTTGTAATGGATTCTCTGTGGAATATTGGGATAGTTGAGGTTCCATTCTATTATTTAATGCTATTCAGAACACTATGTTCAAACTTAAATAAAAGATGAGGATATAGGCACTGGTGGAGGAAAAAATAAGTCAGCAGGGAGGGCACAAATGGCCTAAAGTTATATCTGCAAGAATCCTGTTGAACTCTGGAAAATGAAAACAGTAAATCACTCAGAATCGTGGATGCCTTGGACAGCAGTCGGAGATAAAGGGCCTTTAACAGCCATATAATAGACATGGTAGACTGTCTAAGCAAGATAGCTGGGAGAGATTCAGCGTCCAGTGAGTTACAATGTACAGTAATTCCAAAAACCATCCTGATGAAAAGCAGAAACATGAACTTTAGACCGAAAAGTTGCCATCTCAGTTACATCATATTTTTGTTGCTTATGATCCTTATGTAATAAAGCATTGCTCCTATCCAAGTGGCAATCATGTAGGGAACTTAGTATATTAAGAATGCCATTCTCCTCTTTTTTGACTTGTTCTTCTTCACCAATTTTCCCATTAGCAAGTAGATTCCAGAGAAAGATTTACCTTCAAGCAGCCAAATTTCAGAGAAAGAGACGCGAGACCTATATTCCAGCAGATCCCAATCTCCAAGGGCAAAAAGAGCTATTTCCCTCTAAAGATCCCAAACAACAACTGAACTGGGTTTCTTGCTGGGAGTCTAGCCTGACCTAGTCGTATGACTTTACCTGTCAATCAAGTGCCACACTGAAAAACCCCAAAGGGGAAATCCTTTAGTCCAGATTAAAATGAACATTTTAGCAATTAAGATCAATTATGCTGCTGCAGTAACAAGAGGGGCTGCCACATGCAGATAAAATGGCACAGATAATAAGACAAACTGCTAAATCAAATTCTGTGCAAGAAACATGACTCATTATTGTCACAATAGTCACCTCTCATCTGGCCAATGACGATGAGCTATTTCCTTCTCTCCCGACTAGCATTTCTTAACTGTCCATAATCCTACCTCCAAGATGCTAAAAAAAGCATTGGGAACGTTTGGCCTAACAAATGTACATTAGTTTCCATCATCCTGTGTTGACTGCAAGATTATTGGATTCCTGATTGAGTTGCTTATCTCCTCTAACACCCCAGTTCGGATGCAAAACACAAGAGTGGCTGCAATTTAATTTTGCCATAATGAACTGATTAAGATGCAAATTTAATTTTTAATAAATTAACTATTTCTAACGCTTACCGTTTGCAATAATAATTCTTATGTTACACATTTAGGGAATTGCACGATATGTTCAAAATGGACTTTCAGATTTCTGGCAGATTTGAGTGCTGGTGACAGATGTCAGCTTTCAAATGAGCATCTTACCTTCTCCGAGAGAGAGACTGCGCGTGTGATAATTATCACCTGAACGTAGGCGCTTTCAAGACAAAGGGAGAAAGATTCCCAACCATATGGTAGTTAATGGAAAAATTCAATAAAGCTTTAATTGCTCTTGGCACTAAACAGACATGGTAATTCAAAGAGATGGTTCCCATCATGACAGATACCATGGTGATGGCACATGCAAAATGACACCTCTGATAACTCTGCTCGACAGGCTGGCAGTGTACGTGTCTGCTGCAGAGGTTTTCTTTAATATAGCAACTCGACAGAGGGATGGGAATGTAGGAAAAGAAGGGGCAGTGTCGTTCTATGCTCCAGCCGTATTTCTAAATAACTTCCACTCTCAAGCCATGGAATCATCACAATGCAGAAGGGTTTATTCGGCCCATCGTGTTTGTGCTAGCTCTCTGTACAGCAATCCAGTCATAGAGTTTAATCATAGAATATCCATCAAGCCTGCACTGATCAACAATCCCACCAAACCCTATCCTCTTAAATTCATGTATTTATCCCGCTAATCCCCCTGACACTAAGACTCAATTTAGCATGGCCAATCCTCCTAACCTGCACATCTTTGGACTGTGGGAGGAAATTGGGTCACCTGGAGGAAACCTATGCAGACACGGGGAGAAGGTGCAAACTCCACATAGACAATCATCCAAGGTTGGAATTAAACTGGGGTCCCAGATGCTGTGAGGCAGCAGTGCTAACCACTGAACCTCCCCTATTGCATCATCTGCCACGGCAGGCTTCGAACCGGGGTCCCTCAGAACATTAGCTGAGTTTCTGGATTAATAGTTTAACAATAATACCACTAGGCCATCAGCTATTCCCAGTCAGTCCTATTTGCCGCTCTTACCCTTTATTTCCTTTTGAAATTATTCATAGAATCCCTCAGGTTCAGGAGGTCGTCATTTGGCCCATCAAGTCTTCGCTGATTCTCCAGCAAAGCATCCCACCTAGGCTCTGTCCTCATAACCCCACATATTTACCCCACTAATTCCCCTAACCTACCCATCTTGGGACACAAAGGGGCAATTCAGCACGGTGAATCCACTAAACCTGAAAATCTTTGGACTGTGGGAGGAAACCGGAGCACCCGGAGGAAACCCACGCAGATACAGGGAGAGAATATGCAGACTCTGCACAATCACCCATGGCCAGAATTGAACCCAGGTCTCTGGTACTGTGAGACAGTAGTGCTTAACCACTGTGCCACCCATATTCCTTTTTCTTTGCTGCCAGCAGCTTTGTTTGCATCAAGTTCCAGGTCATTACCACTTATTGGGTACAAAGTTCATCACAGAATTGCAGAATTGTTATGGCGGAGAAGGAGGCCAAACTAGCATTATGACTCAATGTCATTCCCTTGCTTCTTCCCCGTTTGTTGCATGTTCCTAATTGCCCTTGAACTGAACGGTTCAGAGGGCAGTTAGGAGTCAACCACATTGCTGTGGTCAAGAGTCACATGTAGGCCAGACCAGAAAAGGGTGGCAGATTTCATCCCTGAAGCACATTATCGATTAATGAGAGGATGTAATTGAGACGTTCAAAATGATAGAGATTAGACAGGATAGATAAGGAGAAACAATTTCCTCTGGTGGAAAAATTAGGAACAAGAGGAACGATCAAAATATTTACACAAGGCCAGCTAGAAGTGAAACCAGATATAACTACGCCCACACAAAGGGTAACAAAAAATCTGTTTCCCTCAAGAAGCTGCTGGTACTGAGTCAACTGATAATTTCAAACCTTTTGTCAGTTAAACGTATCAAAGGATATAGAACAAAGGCAGGTAAACAAAGGTGACGTACAAATCAGTCATGTTTGGGATGTGAACAGCTTAGTCCCACGTCCCACAACAAGGCACAAGTGTTTTACCATGACGATAATCAGGCCATAGCAGAAAGAGGTGGAGCCATGGTGTGATCAGCAAAGAACACTACAGCACAGGAACAAGCCCTTCGGCCCACCAAACCTGCATGATCAAGTAATCCTATCTAGACCAACCACCTGCATCCCTCTATTCCCCACCTGTTCATGTGTCTATCCAGATAAGTCTTAAATATCACTAACTTATCTGCCTCAACAACCTCACTTGGCAGTGCATTCCAGGCGCCAGCATCATCTGTGTAAAAAACTTCCCC
This sequence comes from Carcharhinus amblyrhynchos, assembly GCF_965287045.1. Classification (NCBI taxonomy): domain Eukaryota; kingdom Metazoa; phylum Chordata; class Chondrichthyes; order Carcharhiniformes; family Carcharhinidae; genus Carcharhinus; species Carcharhinus amblyrhynchos. Next base: position 14,326,849 of record NC_137352.1, read on the forward strand.
TGCACATCTCCACTGAACCTTTGAACTTGTGCTCCCTTGTAATTGTCATTTCTGCCCTGGGGAAAAGCTTCCAACCATTCATCTTTTCAATGCCCCTCTTAATTTTATAAGCTTCTATCAGGTCACCCTCAGCCTTCACTTTCCAGGGAGAACAAATCCAGTTTATTCAATCTTTCCTCATTGCTAATACCCTCCATCCCAGGCAACATCCCGGGAAATGTTTTCTGTACTCCCTCCAAAGCCTCCATGTCCTTCTGGTAGTATAGTGACCAGAATTATTAACAGTATTCCAGATGTGGCCTAACCAACATTTTATATAACTTAATTTGCCAACATTTATATTCGATACCCTATCCAATGAAGGCAAGCTTGCCAGATGCTTACTTCCCCACCTTTTCCATCTGTGTTGCCACTTTTAAGGACCTGTGGACCTATACTCCCAGATCTCTGTGTGTCTATGCTCCTGATGGTTCTGCCATTTATTTTATAGCTCCCATGTGAACTGGATCTACCACAATGCATCACCACACATTTGTCCTGATTAAATTCCATCTGCCGTTTCGCAATACAGTTTTCCAATCTATCTATCTCCTGCTGTGTTCTCTGACAATCTTCATCACTATTCACAACTCCAGCAATCTTGGCATCTTCCCCTAATCAGACCACCTATGTTTTCTTCCAAGTCACTTATATACATTACAAACAGCAGAGGTCCCAGCACTGATCCCTGTGTAACAACACTAGTACAGACCCCCATTCAGGAAAACACCCTTCTACCGCTACCCTCTGTCTTCTATGGCCAAGCCAGTTCTGAATCCATCTAGCTAGTTTACCCTTGATCCCGTGTGATTTAACCTTTTGCACCAGCCTGCCACGAGGGACCTTGTCAATACTTTACTAAACTTCGCGTGGACAACATCCACTGCCTTTCCTTTGTCAATCATTTTGGTCACTTCCTCAAAAAACTCAATTAAATCCATTCAGTTCCAAATGGAAATAGATCGTATCTCTAAGAATCTTCTCCAACAATTTCACTATCACTGATATCAAGCTCACTGGCTTATAATTAGTTGGATTATCCTTACTACCCTTCTTAAATAACAGGACAACACTGGCTATCCCTCAGTCCTCTGGGACCTTACCTGTGGTTAATGAGGAAACAAAGATTTCTGTTGCAGGCCCAGCAATTTAATCTCTCATCTCCCCTCAGTAATCTGGGAAAGATGCCATCTGGCCCATGGGATTTGTCTACCTTAATGCTTTTTAAATACACCTAACACTTCTTCCTTCGTAATGATGGCTTTCTCTAATGGATTTACATCCATTACATCCTCTGAGACACCAGCACCCTCTCCTTTGTGGATACCAATACTAGGTATTCATTAAGGATCTCACCCTCTTGCTTTGGTTCTTTTGCAGATGGAAATTCATTGAATGTCTAAAATCAGTTTACAAAAGGCTGCATTTGCTGCCAATGTCCACGCCACTTTGGATCATCCGTTTGTAATAAAACAGCCGAAAGTCTCTATTTATCCCATAAGGCATGTTTTAAATTCAACCTATTTACTTGTAAATTGAACCTCACCATAGCATCTCACTAAAAATATATATAAACTTGGCACATTTACCCTTTTATCTCTCAAATCTCTATCGACCTTCCCTCAGTTTAATCAATCATCAACACACAAAGCCTTCTTAATAGAATATAACCATGTTCCAGTAAACAAAAACACAATATAAACAGAGCAATTAGTGAGAAACTATTCCCACTCAAAACAGCATGAAGAACTATAGAAAATAAAAAAAACATGCAAAATGCATAGAAGTAACGTGTTGAAAACTTTTTTCACCAACAGGCTGTTTAGAGTCTGGAATGAATTTCTTAAAGAATTGCTGAGGCAGGTTTGATGTGGCATTAAAAAGAGAATTGGATGCACTCTGAAAATAATGAATGCGCAAGATTAGGGTTAAGGCAGGGAGCAGGGTTAGGTAGAATGCTCTTTCAGGGAACCAGTGCAGACCCAATTTGCTGAAAGACCTCTTTTTGCACTGTAATTAGCAGAATAGGCTATTTGGTTGGATGATCAATCATGATCGCGATGAATGGTGGAACAGGTTTGAAGGGCCAAATGGCCTCCTCCTGCTCCTACCTTCCATGTTTCTATGTAAAGATTATGATTCTGAAACAGTAATATTATTTTCATCTGTATCTAATCTTTGTGTGTGTAGGAGTAAATGCAAAATGAGTAAGTGAAACACAATAAAACTGGGGGTCAGTGCATGACGATATAATTTTTTTACTATTAAACTCATAAAGTACTTTATGCTGGAATTGTTTAATTGGGATTTTCAGTCTGAAGGTGAAATAAAACATGCTTCTCGTATCAAACTGATCACAGAATAAAAGGAATCATATAAATTAACTATGACATTGTAAAAGATATTAAAGTTCTACTCTACGGTGAAACATAATGCAACACTTCTGGGAGTTTGAAGCTAAGTGCAACACTCTCAGCACCCTAACCTTAGAATAGCTAAATCAATCAACTGTATTTGTAAATCAAGCAAAACTGTTACCTGTATTCTTAAGACAAGAATGAAGGACCAAGAGATTGCAACATCAATGTGAACAAGCACCTAAAATAATGCTCTATTTTAAGTAACCTTGCAATATCACAAGCTGGATTCTTCCTTAACATAATCCTAAATAGAATCATAAAGTCTCAAGTTGAAAGTTTATTTATTATTGTCACAAGTAGGCTTACATTAACACTGCAATGAAATTACTGTAAAAATCCCCTTGTCACCACTCTCCTGTGCCTGTTCAGGTACACTGAGGGAGAATTTATCATGGCCAATGCACTTAACCGGCATGTCTTTCAGGGACAATGTGCAGACTCTGCACAGACAGTGACCCAAGCTGGAACTGAACCTGGATTCCTGGAGCTGTGACCACCATGCCATCATGCCACCCCAGCACAGTAGGAGGTCATTCAGCCAAAGATGCCTGTGCCAGCTCTTGGAAAGAGCTCTTCAATTTAGGTCCACAACCCAGCTTGTTCTCACCATATTGCAACATGCATGTTCAATTCTAGCTTTGGACGCAGGCTGAGTGTGATCTGGTAGATTAATTCTCAACAACCCCGTCAGTACATCCCACTGGCTCATGGGTTATTTAGAGCTTTAGTCTCTGTCATCCTGAGGGCAATTCTATAATGTATAGAATTCAAGCTGTCATGCCCCCTCCATCAGTTTGACCCCATGGCTCCAACATCCCACTGTCATGGATGTAATTTCAAAGATTTATCTTGTTCAGATATAATCCTCAAAAGGTTTGGTAAAAGAATTTTGTAATGATCTTCTTGTAGTGTTGCTTCAGTAAAAGGATTTGAAGCAGATGGCATGCGTAGACATTTCTTTTCGTAGGTTTGAGATCAAAGAATCAGGCCATTCAGCCCAGCCAGTTCATGCCTGTGTTTACACCCCAGTTAAGCGGCAGGTGGCAATGCCAGCTTTTCCAGTATTATGTTGTTTTTCATTTAAAGATTTCTTTGAAAGAAAAAGTATGCGCGGCTGTAGATCTGTCTCACATCCACTCAAGGCTTTCACTTGAATCGTGACAGCAGCAATAAGGGTGTATAAACACAGATGTTATCTCCTCCAGTAATGAAAAAATCTACTGTTCATCCTTGAAATCTTCAAAAAGAATTAAACATGCTGAAAATGCACTAAGGCTTAGTCAGTAACAACAGGTTATAGTTTCAGCCTAGTCTTCACCTGAACTCATATCCCAATGAGCAAGTCCACCTGAAATATTAACATATTTAACTAAGGAGGCAGCGATGGCCTAGTGGTATTATTGCTAGACTATTAATCCAGAAACTCAATGTTCTGAGGACTTGGGTTCGAATCCCTCCACGACAGTTGATGGAATTTGAATTCAATAAAAAGTATCTGGAATTAGGAATCTATTGATGACCATAAAACCATTGTCAATTGTTGGAAAAACTCATCTAGTTCACTAATGTCTTTTAGGGAAAGAAATCTGCCATCCTTACTTGGGCAGGCCTACACGTGACTCCACAGCAACGTGGTTGACTCTCAACTACTCTCTGAACAAGGGAACCCAGAAATGGGTAATAAATACTGGCCAACCAGAGATGCCCACGTCCCATGAGTGAATGAATAAAATAAAAATGCCAGTGTACCATTGGCCATACCTGTTGTGCGAGTTTGCCCTGATCCCACAAACAAATAAAAATAAACAGGCAAAGCCCATTTGTAAATGGTGACCAAAGAGCAAAATGACAACTCCAAGGAAAGTTAGAGTTCCAGCTGGCTGGCAGATAGACTGTTCCTGTGTTCCATGAATGGAAAGAATCACATTCCCCTCATTTAGTCAAACCCAGTTAGAAGGCATGAAAATATGCACTACTGATTGCACTTCTCATGTGCAATTAACTTGTGAAGTCTTAATCCATTTCCCAATGGACATAATTCTGCAGCATAAAATTGCTCTTTAATTTAATTATATTTATCCAGCAATCTCGCACTAAGAAAGCGTATGAACAATGTATAAATTAGAAACCACGCAATCCCAGCATCAAAGAGAAAATTGCCATTAAAAGACTATTGTTTTGATGTTCATTTGACTCTTCCTCGCACTTTTGCAGTTGTGGGAGGAGCGGGGATTGATCCATCGGTTGTGGTTTACGTAAGTGCCAAAGACACAGGTAGAACTAGGAACAAGGTTCTGCTGAGGGAGCATGAGCAACTAGAGTTCAAATTAAAAAAAACAGAACCTCAAAAAGGTTAATCCCTGGTTTACTACCTGAGCCATGAGGAAATTAGCACAAGGTGAATCAGATTTGGAGAACTTAATGCAAGATTCAAAAATTGGTGTGGGAAAGTATGCTTTTGACTTATGGGCAGCAGTACTGGGGAATGTGGATCTGTATTGTTGAAATGACCTTCACCTGAACTAGGCTGGGGTGAGTGTTCTGGAGAATCATCTAACTAGGAAAATAGAGAGGGCTTTAAACTAAATAGTGGGTGCAAGGGATTGAGTTTGGGGAAAATGTAATAAAGTAAATAGAGAAGTCAGGGCAAAAAAGCAAGATAGGAATAAGGGAACGATGAGCAGAGCGTGGCAGGAAAGAGTATCTGCTTTCGCTACCTCCCCCATTGGGTGTGCACCAGCAGATAAAGTTAGAGTTAATAAAAAAAAACAGTGAAAAGGCAGAACTCCAGTCAAAATCTTACTACTGTACAAGCCAGTGGAATTTTCCCATCCCGCCGCACTGAATGGAGATTTGGCTGGCTGCCAAATTATCCAATTTCGCTTCAGCAGGAGCTCGGCATGAACAGTAGATAAGATTGTGCCTTCCTTTTCTGAATGCGCATAGTATTCACAATAAATCAGATGAATTGACAGCACAAACAGAAATCAATACATATGATCTGATAGCCATCTAGATATGGCTGCAAGGTGACAATGACAAAGACTGGAGCTTGAATATTCAAATGCATATTACATTGAGGAAGAAGCGAAAGCTAGGAAAAGGTAAGAAGGTAGATCTGTAAATCAAGGATTACATTGTTGCAGTTGAGAGAGGGAGGGAGAAATGGCCTTAGTCCTGGAGATCAAGATGTAAAATCAGTTTGGGGAGAGATAAGGTATTGTAAAGGTAAGCAGCACTAATGGGAATGGTTTACAGGCCTCCTGAAAGTAACCACATTACAGGATGTGCAGATTAGGGGGACTGGCCACGCTAAATTGTCCCTTAGTGCTCCCAAAATGTGTAGGTTTGGGGAATTTGCAGGGTAAATACTTGGGGTTATGGGGAATGGGTCTGGGTGGGATTGCCCGTTAGTGTCAGGGGGATTACGTGGGGTTACAAGGGTAGGGCCTGGGCGGGATTGTTTTCGATGCAGACTTGATGGGTCGAATGGCCTCCTTTTGCATTGTAGGGATTCCAAGGAAAAAAATAATAGGGAACTGCTCCAAATTTATATGCTTGTATGTATGTCTGGTTTGTGGGGGGCGGGGGTCAGGGGTGGGTGGGGGGCGGCGTGGTAGCTGGAAGATCTAAAGCCATTCCAGGACTGAGCAAACAATCTAGGTGGACAATTCAGTGCAGCCTGTGATCATCCTAATATTGTTGGCAATGTTGAGTGGGATTCTCTGGCCTCCCAGCTGCGTGTTTCCTGCCAGCAGGAGGTGGCGAGCTGTTTGCTGGCAGCAGGGTTCTCTGGTCCTGCCACTGTCAAAGGGGATTCTTGCTGGGGGGAAAATGGCAGGCGGGGGTGCACTGCCAGCAGGACTGGAGAATCCCGCCAGCGTGAATGGCTGGAGAATTCTGGCCGTTATCTTAAGTGTTGAGAAGTTGAATCTCTCCTGTGCACCGACGCAGGGACTTTGAAGATTTCCTATTGGCATTCAAAGCCAATAATCCTCTGTCAACAACAACCGCCAGAAATTGATTAATTGGATATTTATGCCAATAGTGTTGAAGAATATAGATATTGTGGGATCTTTGTGTACAATATTGCTGATGCTTTTATCCAGATAACAATAATGTTGCATTACAATGTCATTTATTGCATACAAGGCATTTTGAAATCCAAAGCTTCTGCTTGTTTTGATTTTCAAATGTTTGATATTGCTACCAATGCAGTGCTGTTTTCACTCACCATTATAATCTTTCAGCTCAATGAGAATCAATATAATTAGAATAAAATAAAGCACTGGACTGTACACTTGAATCGAAATATCCACAGCAGTAACTTGATGGTTATTGTTTCAAAGTTACAGCAGCTAACGGTCCACAATAAGATTCAAAGTATTTTATTAGAAATTTAAACTGAAATTAATAATTTTATCAGTGAAATACAATCCTCCAACAACTCTGAAGATTTGGAATTATTTAAAACTGGTAAAAGTTGCATAACTCTTCAAGATTTGATGATTTCTCCAGTATTAACTTATTGGAACATAAGAACATAAGAACATAAGAAATAGGAGCAGGAGTAGGCCATCTGGCCCTTCGAGCCTGCCCCGCCATTCAATAAGATCATGGCTGATCTGTCGTGGCTCAGTTCCACTTTCCCGCCCTCTCCCCATAACCCTTAATCCCCTCTCTTATCAAAAACCCATCAACCCGCTTCTTAAAAACATTTAGCGAGGCAGCCTCCACCACTTCAACGGGCAGAGAATTCCAGAGATTCACCACCCTTTGAGTGAAGAAGTTCCTCCTCAACTCCGTTCTGAACCGCGCCCCCTTTATCTTGAGGCTGTGCCCCCTAGTCCTACTGTCTTTTTTGAGCGGGAAGAGTCTTTCCACCTCTATCCTATCCATCCCATTCATCATCTTATACGTCTCAATGAGATCTCCCCTCATTCTTCTAAACTCTAACGAGTACAAGCCTAGTTTATTCAGCCTCTCCTCATAGCTCAACCCCCTCAACTCCGGTATCAGCCTAGTAAACCTCCTCTGCACTCCCTCCAAGGCCAAAATATCCTTGCGCAGGTGCGGCGCCCAAAACTGCACACAGTACTCCAGCTGCGGCCTCACCAATGCCCTATACAGCTGCAGCAAGACCTCCCTACTTTTATATTTAGCGCAGGGGTTTTTTGTATAATTATTAGCTGTTTCACATAGGATGCTTAAAAACATGATTTGAAACAGAATACATCCTGTAGCATGGACTTCACAATCCATGCACTGAAAATGATTCAACTTTGATACATTCCGGTATATGATAGGTACTGGTGGTTTGCAAACTTGGAAGAAAGGGTTGCAATAGACTGAATCAGCAGCTGGCAACTGAAGCCCCTCTCCCCATATCATTGCCATACAAGGAGTGCAACAAAGATTCACCAGATTTAATTTGGGGATGGTGGGACCGCCTTAGGGAGAGAAATTGGGCAAACCACATCTGTATTCTCTAGCGATTCAAAGAATGAGAGGTGATTTCATTGAAACCTACAAAATGCTTGAAGGAATAGACCAGGTAAATGCAGGTAAGATGTTTCCCTTGGGTGGGAAGTCTAGAACCAGGGGGCAGAATTAAAAATAAAGGGAAAACCACTTATAGAACTGAGATGAGGAGAAATATCTTTACAGAGGATTGTGAATCTTTGGAATTCTCTACCCCAAAGGGCTGTGATAGCTCAGCCATTGTATGCTTTTAAACGTAGAGGTTGATAGATTTCTGATTAACAATAACACAACGGTTATGGGGATCATGTGGGTAAAAGGCTTTGAAGGCAGTGAAGATCAAATTGAATCAGGCTGTATGGGCTGAGTGGCCTACTCCTGTTCCTATGTTCCTAACTGGTTATGAGTTCAAATGTAGAGAATTGGGGTGCCAGAATGGAAGGAGGAGATGGTTTCACCTCATTTTCCAAGATCCACGTACAATCCATATATTACATATTCCGACTGGCCAATGTCCCACATTGGGTTTGGCCATATTTTTGCAGTGAGGAATGTTGAACTATGGTCTCGTACATTCTGCTGCCACCATTTATGCTGAGGGTCTCGATGTCGACTTTAAGGGATCTGTCCCTATGCTAAGAAAGATGAGCGTTCTTGTTGAATGCAATTATATGAAGTTTATTACGAGCAATGCACAGCTCAGCACAGGCCTTGGACTAGCCTGGGTCCTGACGGTTACACAGGTTGATTATTTCACTAAACGCCTGATTCAAAGAATACATGAAATCTCACTGATCCAGAATCACAGGCAGCAGTGAACAGCTGCAGATGAGATCATAAGCAATGGTGAAATTTTAACATGGAGGCTGCAATTTTTAATCTCCAATCTTACACACAGTGAAGTCATAATAGTGTCACTCTATGGCTTCTTAAAGGCAAGTGTCATTGCATTAGGGGAGGCAATGATGAAGTGATATTGTTACTGGACTATTAATCCAAAGCCCAAGGCATTGCTCTGGGGACCCAGGTTCAAATCCTGCCACGGCAGGTGGTGAAACGTGAATTCAATAAAAAATTGCAATTAAAAGCCAAAGGATGACTGTGAGATCATTGTCGATTGTCACAAAACCCCATCTGGTTCACTAATGCCCTTTAGGGAAGGAAATCTGCCATCCAAATCTGGTCTGGCCTACATGTGCCTCCAGAGCCACAACAATGTGATTAACTCTTAACTGTCACTCAGTTCAAGGACAGTTAGGGATGGGTAACAAGTATTGGTCTTGCCAGTGATGCCCACACCTGATGATTGGATAAAAACAAATGTACACAACATCTCAGCAACAAAGCTGAGGGATAATTCTTGCTGCTAGGAGCAAGGTACATGATGCTGAGGATGGTACGGTTTCTTTACTTAGTTGGAAAAGATATCCATAGCATGGGTGCCTGTTAATGCTTAGGGCAGTCAGAATCAGGCTCGGTCAATAGTTTGCGCCGTTGTCTCAGTGCCAGGGACTGGGGTTCGATTCCCGGCTTGGTTCAGTGTGTGAGAGGAGTTTGCACGTTCTCCCCATGTCTGCATGGGTTTTGTTTGGGTGCACTGGTTCCCTCCCACAGTCTGAAAGATGTGTTGGTTTGATGCATTAGTCATGCTAAATTCTCTGTCGGTGTCCCTAAACAGTTGCCAGAGTGTGGCGACTAGGGAATTTTCACAGTAGCTTCATTGCAGTGTTAATGTAAGCCTACTTGTGACACTGTTAAACTTTAGAAAATGGATAGAGGTAACATAGTTATGATAGCTTCCATTCGCCAATGGTCAAGTACCAAAGGGCTTTTAAGACTGTAACCAGCTAGAAAATAGACACATGAAGTAAGGAGAGGATTGCAAAGTGATCATAACCCCTCTATTCACAATCGTGCATAGTGGACATTATATAAGGGCAGAAGATTTGTTTAATATAACTGATTTATTGCGTATGGCTCAGCAGACAAACATTGACTTTACCAATGACTTAAGTTGCTGGCAAGAAAAAGATCATAATTCTGAATGAATGCTTGATATAAAACACTTTAAAAAATATATAAAATCCAGCTTCATCTGGTAGAAAATGTACTCAAGTGTGCAAACTATTAATTCTCCAACTGCTGGAACAAATTACACTGAAGCAAGCATATGGATTCAAAGCAATGGGATTAAAGTAGCTCACAACTGTGCGACAAGTTAAACCTGGCAAGCTAAAAACTGCAAACTTTTTATTTGACTACATATATCAAAATCTCCTGTTATGGTTCAGGTTAAAAACTCCAAAATGTTTTATGAAGCCTGCCTGAATCATAAGTTTTGAATCTTGAATTTAGCTAGGATGAACAGGAGATGTTTTACTTCAGGTATGATTCAAAAGGCCCACTAGGGAGCTTTTATCAAACAAAGTTTAATTAAGAATATACAGTAAGAAAATTAGCAACAACTTTTATCAATTACAAATAAGGGACAAAACAACCATGATAATGTATAACCCTTATAGAATATATATAAGCTGTCCCATCAAAACAACCTTCCTAATCAACCCTTTAAACAGGTTCACTACAGCAAAGTCTACTGCTCACGTGATAATGGGATTGAGACCATTAGTTGAATTCTGCAGTCTAATGTCCTTGACACTCAGAACAGTTTGAAGACAAGACAGCTTCCCAAACCACCAGAGCCACTGTGGTCCAGTCCCCAACAACAGGAGATTTTCACCCTTCAGAAAACCAACAGAACTTTCAAAACAAGGAGAGAGGGAAAACACTTCTTTTTAACTTGCTCTCCCATCTAAAGCTCAAACTGAAGCTGAAAATGAAATCTGGAGCTTCACACAGTTTGTTCTCCCCCCAGCAATAACATCACCTAAGATTGTGAGCATTTTTTTTTTAAAAAGACTCTTAAAGCTACACTACCATCACACTCCCAACTGACTGTTTTTTTTTAAGTATAATACCCTTTTCTGTTTTGGTGGCAATCCAGAATATGCCTTTTGTTCAGGTGGGTAGTAGGAATGAGAAAGCATGTCTCCAGAAGCAGACAATAGCACACATTGAAAGCACCCATCATACTGCCTCAAAATACATGCTTCCATTCACAAACTATTCCATGCCTCCTGCCTGCTCGGAGGTATTCTGCGACACATTTCGGGCTCAAGGGGCACAGAACTAATTCACAAGGAGGACCTGAAGTCACAGCACTGATCAATTGGGAAGCAAACTGTGTTCACATCTATATTTTTGATTGTAGACCTTCCATCCACCCCCCCATCCCACACGCACACACAGTGTTTGACAAAAATAAAATAGCACTATTTATTGGTTTTTGACATGACAAAAACAGCCATTTCCATTCACCGATGGGAACACTGGGGATACCCACAAGATGCCATCTGCTTAGAAGTTGCTCTCCTGTTGTGTGTCAATAGCAACTCACCAACAACAATCTGCATTTATGTAGTGCCCCTGAGCAGAGTGAACCATGCTCAGGCACTCCACAGAAATGTCATCAGACAATATTTACAACAAATCAAAGGAGTTTAAAGTTCATTTATTTATGCAAATTTATTTATTATTAGTCACAAGTAGCCTTATATTAACATTAAATGAAGTTTCTGTGAAAATCCCTTAGCTGTCACAGTCTAGCACCTCTTCGGGTACACTAAAAGAGAATTTAGCATGGCCGATGCACATCTTTCCAACTGTGGGAGGAAACCGGAGCACCCGGAGTAAACTCACACAGACATGGGGAGAATGTGCAGACTCTGCACAGACAGTGACCCAAGTGGGAATTGAACCTGGGTCCCTGGTGCTGTGAGGCAGCAGTGCTAACTACTGTGCTACCATAGAGGAGAGTAGAACAGGAGCCCATGTTAAATGGCAAGACTTAAGGATAATTTTAAAGGAAGAATGGCTATGTAGGGAGGTGAAGAGATTTGGGGCAAAGGGAGGGGGTCGGGATTTCCAGAGCTTAGGACCTGGACACTTGAGAGTATAGCCATCAATGCTAGCAGAAAATCAGGGCTACCATCGGGACTCATGAGATGATTAGATAATCAGATAGGTCACAGGTATGCTACAGATCATCGAGCCTGCACCAACAACAATCCCACTCTGGCCCTATTCCCATAACCCACATATTTACCCTGTCAAACTTCCTGATGTTAAGGGGCAATTTATCACAGTCAATCCACCTACCCTACACATCTTTGGACTGTGGGAGGAAACTGGATCATCGGGAGGAAGCCCACACAAATACAGGAGAATGTGCAAATTCCACGTGACAGTGACACAAGGCCAATTTGAACCCGGCTCCCTGGCACTGAGAGGCAGCAGTGCTAACCACTGTGCCGTCCCGTGTTGCATGCAGATTAAATAGGAGAAATAACTAGCAGGATACATTAATGGAGTTCGATATTGGAGGGTAGGAAGAAGTCTATCCAGAGCTTAATTACTTGACACAAATAATTAAGCCATATTTATTCAGTTAAACTATGAAATACTGTCACAAAACGTCCACAAAAACAAAAAATAAACAAACTAATAGTGATCTATATGGTGGAAGGTTTTATGTACTCTACACCTTTGAATAAAGCAATTATTATCTCTAATTAAAAGACAAAGTAAAGAAAGAAATCCCCAGAATTCTGGCACAAAGCAAGAACAAGGCTTTCTGGCACCATTACAGAATAAATGGGTGGTACGATAGCACAATGGTTAGCGCTGCTGCCCCACAGTGCTAGGCACCCAATGTCGAATTTGATAGGTCAATTACTGCCTCACGTGACTGTGCTGATTTTGCACGTTCTCCCCATGTCTGCGTGGGTTTCTCTGGATGCTCTAATTTCCTTCCAAGTCCAAAGATGTGCAGGTTAGGTGGTCTAAGGATGTGTAGGTTAGAGGGATTAGTGGGGTTATGGAGTCATAGGGATGGTGCGACGGATGGGCCTGGGTAATAGGATGCTCGATGGGCCGAATGGCTTCCTTCAGCACCATAGGGATTAGGTGATTCATGTAGTTTATTTATTAGTGTCACAAGTAGGCTTAACAGCACAATTAAGTTACTGTGAATATCCCCTAGTCTCCACACTCCAGCTTCCGTATGGGTACACTGAGGGAGAATTTAGCATGGCCAATGCACCTGACCAGCATTTGTTTCAGACTGAGACAGGAAACCAGAGTACCTAGAGAAAAACCAAGCAGACATGGGGAGAAGGTGCAGGCCTCTCACAGACAGTGACCCATGCTGGGAATCGAACCCAGGTCCCTGTGCAATGTGGCTGACATTCCTTATTCTGATCAAAAGTGAATCAATTTGGCAAATGTATGCAGTGTATAAACATTTTGCACTAATCAATAGCAGTTAAGCGAAGGATCAGTTCAATCTGGTTGCCATAATTCACACTTTTGTTGGCATGAATTTGTCTTAATGAAGAAATCACATCAAACAGGAGGCAGCAATTAGTGGAGGACACTCTTACTAATGTGGAAGATCTGTGATGACCCTCAGATTTGTCTGAACTTTCTGATTTGTGTAGGTGGGTTAAATAGCCAGATTACATAACATCAAGGTCATTTCATTGCAAGATCTGGGACTGTTGCTTCCACTAATTTGCTGATACAAAGAGGTTTTAATGTTTCTGTTTAGGATTTATCCATGAGTTAATGGAACAGTTCTTGTCAAGCTTCCAGAGACACAAGCTACAGACCAGGAAATAAACCCTGGCATACCACATATTCTCAGAGACCCATATAGAGAATTATTGGAATTGAAATGGGATAAATGAAATAATTTAATGTTACTGTTGATACTAAAATGATTCCAGCCTTGGGTGATTGTCTGTATAGAGATTGTACATTCTCCCTGTGTCTGCATTGGTTTCTCCACGGTGATGCAGTTTCCACTTCCCTTCCAAATATGCGTGGGTTAGTGGATTCGCTATGCTAAATTGCCCCTTAGTGTCGGGGGATTAGCAGAGCAAATATGTGGGGTTATGGGATTAGGGCCTGAGTGAGATTGTTGTCAGTGTGAGCTTGATGGGCTGAATGGCCTCCATCTGTACTGTAGGTATTCTATGATTCTACGAGAACTAACCGCTTTAAAAGTAGACTGGAGTAGTTAGCAGAGCTTTTTCTTGGCGTGATGGGAAATATAGCCAACACATAGGCATGATGTATATAGTTTTCTGGGAACAGAACTAAAATCATAAACTTACTGACCTTCACAGGATGGGTAAGCAAAAGTTTGACAAGGGGGACAGACTGGGAGGATTTGATAACACCCTCCCAGTGAGGAGGTAACAGGGAACATCTGAAACCTGTAGAAAGCCGCTCATTTAGTAAAACACGATAAACAAAAGATATAAATATGTTACACAGCTTTTACATCAGAGAGCCACCATGAAGAACAAGGCTGCATCTCCCTAGCATAAATGAATAACCAATCTTCATGACTGGATTAACAAGACTTCAGTGGTTTCAACCTTTTACCACAACAGACCTCTTTACTCACTTCACCTACTTATAGTTATTCCGAGAAGAGTGAGAGGGAATCTCATAGAAACTTAGAAAATTCTAACGGGATTAGACAGGCTAGACTCAAAAAGAATGTTTTTAGTGGTGGGGGAGTCCAGAACTAGGGGTCATATTTTGAGGATAAGGACTAAATCTTTTAGGACTGAGAGGAGATGAAATTTCACCCACGAAGTGTGGAATCATCATCATAGAAAGTAGTTGAGGCCAAAACGTTATATGATTTCAAGAAGAAATTAAATATGGTTCTTGGGGCTGTAAGGGTCAAGGGATATGGAAGGAAAGGCAGGGTCAGGGTTTGAACTTGATGATCAGCCTCAATCAACATGAATGGCGGAGCAGGTTTGAAGGGCCGAATGGCCTCCTTCTGTGTCTAATTTCTGTTTCTATGTTCCTATGTAGTTAAAAGCTAAAGTTTAATTTTCTGTGTCTTTTATCTCTTCTTTCAATCCAACCTTTCTTGTCTTCTCTTTTTTCCATTTAAACTGACTAAAACTCTTACTATTTCCTTCTCTACCAATCCTGCTCCTAAAGTCTCATTACTATGGAGACAATGTTTGGTCTCACCATCTACTCAGCTCACTCTTCTGTTCGACCTCACTGTGCTGCTATCAATTCCTACTTCCACCAAACTGTTTGCATAAAATTAATTGGAGTTGAAGGGGCAGGAAAAGCAATCCTACTCATGGTGTCCACCATTTAATGCCTCACTCCAGAAAATTAATGCAAATCTGGTACACATTTCCCTATTGATACATTTTACTTCTGGTTCAGTGTGAACAGTCCTTAATTTGCATGGCCCAAGTAAATTGAAAATATGATAGTAAACTCACTTAAGAGGATTAGTCCAGAGATTATCGCTTCATGGTGGCACAGTGGCTATCATTGTGCTGCCTCATAGTGCCAGTGACCCAGGTTTGATTCGAGCCTCTGTGTAGCACTTGCATGTTCTCCCTGTGTCTGCGTGAAGTTCTTCTGGGTGCTCTGGTTTCCTCCCACTGTCCAAAGATACGCAGGGTAGATGCAATGGCCAGGCTAAATTGCCTTTTAATGTCATGGGGATTAGCAGAATAGATATGCGGGGTTATAGGGATCGGGTCTGGGTGGGGGCTTGATGGGCCAAATGGTTTCCTTCTGCACTGTAAGGATTCTATGATTCTAAAACTGGAGAAATTAAAGACAAAGATTCAGCATCAACCTACAATTATAAGCCTAGTTTTGTCTTAGGCAGTAAACCTTTCTAGAATAAAAACTCATTCTACTCTACACTTGCTGCCTTCAATTTTCCTTCCGTTTGAAGGCAAGATCTGTTTGATAGACGCGAATGATGGGGTCCTGTGCCTTCTTTTTAAAGTTGATGTCTATAAAATTGTCAGCTGAAAAACTCTGAGATGAGCTAAATCCTCAATGCATTATGGAATTAACTGTACACAAGAGTATCCCCAAAGTCTTTGCTTTTCAGCCACCACAGGTTATTGTCACATTACTGTTGACAGAGTACATATAAAAAGAAATGCATCACCCAATACGACTCTTCTTTGATGCTCTTACTCCAAATAACATTCTCGTTCAGTTACAAACACATTGTGATGCATACATGTCCAAGTTGAATCAAATGTTTTTTTTCTCTCCGTGGCAATCCCAAGGGAAATCAGGCCTAATTGGATTTCAGCAAAATCTGGTTCATAAAGCATTGTGGCAGTTTTCACAAATGATTAATTACATTTTCTCTGGTTTACAATATAGTAGAGGCTCGTCAAGTCATACACACGTCCTGCCTCTGGTATTCATATATTTACTTAGTATAAATGGGAGCTTGTATTTCCAGTCTCCCGTTGTGCAAACACAGGATCACTAAATCTCTGAATGGGATCGGATGCACTGCGTTAACAAAATCTTTCATCTGGTAATGCCTCAGGACAAGTAGAATACCAATTCACTCCCCAGTGGGATTTACAGCTTATCACTTCTTCTGCTGGTTACATTTATTTTGTCAAAGCGAAACAGACAAAAGAAAGCAAACAGAAAAGAGAGCATTTCAGAAAGAAATAGGCATAAGTAACAGGCTAGAATGAATAGTGAATTTCATTTGCGACAAAGTTAACATCACCTGGTTTAAAGATGTCTAATTTTTTTCACTTAAACATATTAATGCAACCTCTATACCTACAAAAAAAGCTTTTTTTTAAAAAAGGTAGTTGATTATCAGATTACTTGAATGTATAAGCCTGGTATTAAATAAACTACAGCATTGAACAAATTATAATACTTACTGTAAACCTGGGTAGGACTATACCAATAAGGAAGCAGTGGCATAGTGGTTTTGTCACTGGATTAGTAATCCAGAGGTCCGGGTTATGCTCTGGGGATCCGGGTTCGAATCCTACCACAGCAGATCGTGAAATTTGAATTCAATAAAATACCTGGAATTAAAAATGTAACGTTGACCATGAAATCAATGTCAATCGTTGTTAAAACCCATTTCATTCACTAATGTTCTTTTAAGGAAGGAAGTCTACCATCCTTACCCGATCTGTCCTACATGTGACTCCAGGCCCACAACAATGTGGTTGACTCTCAATTGCCCTCTGAAATGGCCAAAGCAAGCCACTCAATTCAAGGGGCAAATAGGGATGGGCAACAAATGCTGGCCCAGCCAGCAATACCCACATCCCATGGAAGAATAAAAAAAATTAGCTATCTGCAAGGCTGCAAATGAGGTTATGAATTGCAAAATGTCCATTTAAATGTTGCCGATAGGAATAAATCAAAGATAATTAAAATATACGTCAAAGGGAATTTTATTCCACTGATTGTATTTTTAAACTTGCCAACTGTTCTCCAGCACGTGGAATTTCCATGATTATATTTAAAGCATCTCTAACTCAAACTGTTGAGGAATTTACAAATATAGAACTTCTATTTCCCTGATGCAGAATGCATGCAATTGCCCTAAATGAGCTGGTCTGAATAGCAGGTTATTAAAACCATAGACCCTCAGGTATGAATAAGGTAGATATTGGAATTTAATTAACTGATACCACACAATTTAACAATTAGACTTTCTGCTGTCTGGGGGTCATCAGCTACTATGAAGTGTCCTTTAGCAGGATGTTGGCACAGTTAATGTGAGCTGAGTGGGAGGAACCCACAAGCCTAAATTCTCTGCAAACTAAACTGAATCACCTGGGTGGGATTTTATGACCTCACTAGGGTGAGGTTCGTAAAATCCCACCTGAGGCCAACAGAGATTTCCATTCTGAGAGCCTTGCCTGCCCCAGAATTGGAGCAGGCGAGGTGGTAAAATTTCGTCAGTTTCTTAACTTGCAGCTCCCACTCAGCTGACCCATATTGACTCCCGAGCAAGCAACATCTTAACTTTAAAATTCTCATCCATGTTTTCAAATGCTTCCATGACAATGTCCTTCTGCAGCATCCTTCAACCCTCTGATATATCTGCACCCCTCTAATTCTAGTCTTTTGTGCATTCCCAATCACAATTACACCATATTGGTGTGCCCTCAATCGCCTAGGCTTCAAGGTTTGGAATTTCATCTTTAATTCTTCTTTAATGCACTTCTTAAACCTTCCTCCTAAACTAAACTTTTGATCATTTGACCAACATCTCCTGAGGTGGCTTGTCACCATACTTTTGTAATGCCCCCGTGCATACTTTCGAGATAGGTTTCATTGTGTTAAAGATATAAGTTGATCTTGTCTTAAATGTAATAATCCATCTCTCAATCATCTCCTATCATCACAGATAATCAACATTAAATTTCCCTCAGTATTTTCTGGTATGTTTTTTCCTATAACTGAACAAACAAGATGGCAGATGGGAGCAATAATACCTGTTCATCACATCACTTTGAAGGAAAATCTATGCAATATTTTTTGTTGTAGGGTATTATTTACAGTCTGGTTGTTCTGAAGGAGTCTTTGTAATCACACATCGGTGAGCTGTTGTTTTTACTGACTCCGAGATCTATTTACAAATATACGTTACAGGGTACAAACGAGAAGCATTCTCCATGCTTGCTGGTACACATGGCTTTGTCCAATACTTAACTGACTCTAGGCGTGGGTCATGTGCTCTGCTCCATTGCTGTGAGGTGCATACTGTACTCAGTCCTACATTAACACGATGTGCCAAATGCTTGTACTACACCTCCCTCTAAGACTTATTCCAATGTATTTTAAAGGGACCTTGATAACCTGATGTATTTCATTGTTATTACCGTCATACACTTACATTGTCATGACAACATTATCGTTACCCCATCTCCCCCTTCAAAATTTTGAATTGAAAGGTACAGGCAGTCTGGAGCCGGTACAACAATTTCATATCTTATTCAAGCTACTGTTGCAGGATTTTTGATTAGGTTTTATTATTGTCACATGTATTAACATACAGTGAAAAATATTGTTTCTTGTGCGCTATACCGGCAAAGCATACCGTTCATAGAGAAGGAAACGAGTGAGTGCAGAATGTGGTGTTACAGTCATAGATAGGGTGTAGAGAAAGATCAACTTAATGCAAGGTAAGTCCATTAAAAAGTCTGACAGCAGTAGGGAAGAAGCTATTCTTGAGTCGGTTGGTATATGACCCCAGGCTTTTGTATCTTTTTCCCGATGAAAAAAGGTGGAAGAGAGAATGTTCAGGCTCCTGAATTATGCTGGCTGCTTTGCTGAGGCAGTGGAAAGTGTAGACAGAGTCAATGGATGGGAGGATGATTTTCTTGATGGATTGGGCTACATTCACAGCCTTTTGTATTTCCTTGTGGTCCTGGGCAAAGCAGGAGCCATACCAAGCTGTGATACAACCAGAAAGAATGCTTTCTATGGTGCATCTGTAAAAGTTGGTGAGAGTCGTAGCTGACATGCCAAATTTCCTTAGTCTTCTGAGAAAGTAGAGGTGTTGGTGGGTTTTCTTAATTATAGTGTCAGCCTGGGGGGGATCAGGACAAGTTGTTGGTGATCTGGACACCTAAAAATGTGAAAATCTCGACCCTTTCTTCTACGGGAATGGCTGGCTCTGTACTGTTGATTCTTTCTGTAGGTTTGGAGGTTATTCTGGTATCTGGATTTACTGAATTCAAATTCCACCATCTGAGGTGGCGGGATTCAAACCCTGGTCCCCACAACATTAGCTGAGCTTCTGGAACAATAGTCCAGCGATGATACCACTCAGGCCATCACATCCCTGAAAAGAAGTACAGTGGAAAGGGAAAAAAGACCTCTACAAATGCTTCAGGAAGAACGATCACAGAACTGAATCAAAGGATGGAAACAGGACACCAGTCTGCTCAATGGTTTTCTACAAGAACTTGGACTGCTAGCCCTGTAACAACACTGTCACCCTGCATATATACTATCAAATGCTTATACAACTCTACTTTGAAAGTCTCAGTTGCATCTGTATCCCCAACACTCTTGGGGTCTAAGTCACATCTACTCATTGCATAAAAATATTTTTTTATCAAGTTGCAATTGATTCTTTTGTGAATTATCTTAAATTGGTATCCTTCTGTTGGTTTTGCCAATGGAAACTCTATCCAGACCCTGCATGATTTTGAACAAATCTATCAAATCTCCTCCAAATCTTCACTTCTTGAAGGAGAATAACTCATCAATATAACTCAAATTCCTCATTCCTGCTTATACATACTCTCCGAAGAGCACAGGAGTGAGCACCTGCCAATCCTCCACTTGTTGGAGAAATTTTTAATAAGTTGCATGCAACCCAGATTCCTCTCTCTTCCTTACACTTAACCTATGTCCAGTATTGGAGGAAGGGAGCTTGACACGTCCCTTCAAGTCTATCATGAGTGGATAAATGTGAAGTTATCCATTTCAGTAGCAAAAATAGGAAGGCAAATCATTTGAATGGGTATAAATTGAGAGAGGTGGATACTTAGTGAGACCTTGGTGTCCTCATGCATCAATCACTTGAAAGTAAACGCATAGGTACAGCAGGCAGTAAATAAGGCAAATGGTATGTTACAAGGAGAGACAAGCCAGTTAGGATTATATTCATTGGAGTTTAGATGAGTGAGGGGGAATCTCATAGATACTTGTAAAATTCTAACAAGATTAGACCCATAGAGTCAGAACGAATGGTGAACAAGTTCAGACCTAGAGATCATAGTTTGAAGCTAAACCTTTCAGGACTGAGAGGAGGTAAAATTTCTTCACCAGAGTGGTGAATCTGTGGAATTCACCACCACCAAAAGTAGTTGAGGCCAAAATGGTGTGTGATTTCAAGAAGGAATTAGATATCATTCTTGAGGCTCAAAGAATGAAGGGATAAGGGGAGGAGAGAGGATCAGAATATTGAATTTGCTGATCATCCATGGTCAAAATGAATGGCACAGCAGGATCAAAGGGCCGAATGGTCCATTGCTGCTTCTTTTTCTCTATGTATTTGCAATCCTCAAGGCTTTGACAATCCTCGAATTTGAGGAGGATTGGGGTTTATGGCCTGTACCTCTGCAATTTCCACCCTTACTTCCCTCCGCACTTTCAGATGCATCCCAGCCTGGAGGCCTATCAACAAAACGAGCCTTTTGTCTTTACCAATAATTAACCAATCCAGTATCTCAACTACCTCCTCTTTCAGCATCACTTTGGCACATTTTCTTCCTTGGTAAAGGACAGACAGAAAGTATTCATTTAGTACCTCAAACATATTTCCTGCCTCAATAAATAAAACTCCTTCTGACCCATAATTGATTCCATATCCCTCTTACTAATATTCACTATTTACATGCTTATTAAAATATTTATACTCCATTTTCTGCTACCTGGCCTTTTCATACTTTCTTTCTTTCCCTCTCAGATATCTGTTTTCACTTTCCCTCTCAACTTTCAGCTTGGTCTTTCATTCATTTATCAACTTGACATCAGTTGTACTTTTCTTTCTCTGTTTGTCTTCATCCCTATCTTTCTAATCATCCAGGGAGCTCTAATTTGCTTCCTCTACCTTTCCATTCCATGAGAATGTACCTAAACTAAACTATCTTCTTTTAAAGAGAGGCCATCAGTCTAATTTTACTCACTAATCTTTCATTCCAGATGTATAAGCAGCCAGTGGGAGTTGTGCAAACAGTCTCAATTGATTTATCTCTGCTGTTCCCTTCCTTTACTTCTTATGGGAGTCATTCCTCATTTTAGAATCTCAGGAACAGTTCAGAAATCCAGTTTGCATAGATTAATTTGTGAAGACCCACCATCATACATACAAATCCTGCAGTACAGAAGGAGGCTATTCGACCCATTGAGCCTGTGCCGACAACAATCCCACCCAAGCCCAATCCTCATAACCCCATGTATTTACCCTGCTAATTTCCCTGACACTAAGGAGCAACTTAGCTTTATTAATCAACTTAACACTCACACCTTTGGACTGTGGGAGGAAATCCATTGTGGTGTCCATTCATCCCTTAGAATAGATAAAGACAGTGCAAGTACGATGATTTGTTTTATTGAACAGATTAAAATTAAATTACAGAATGTGAACGGAAAGAGAAAAGCTAGAGAGAGACTTGCTTCTTCCGCCAATTCTGTTCTGATCAAAACAGAATTCCAAAACAGAATTCCAAAACAGAATTCCAAAACAGAATTCCAAAACAGAATTCCAAAACAGAATTCCAAAACAGACCAAACTAAACTGAAAACATACAGCTAAGACTACATATATGTGATTTGTTACCTTTGTTATTGAAATTGTTTGGCACATGCTGTCTCTAACTTGGAGAAACCAGCCTTGCAGATGTTGTTTACAAAGAACTTTGCTTGGCTTATGAAAAGCTTGTGTTTGCTTGCATTGTACCTTTCAAGAATGCAGTCAATTTTCTAGCTAACCCAGCATGCCTTCTGATTTTTAAAATGTAGTCAAGTTCATTTCTAAAGCTTAGCATTTAAATGTAAATTTCATGGGCAGAGATATCTTAAAATGAAATATTTGCAAAAATGAAACAAACCATACACAGGTCTAACACCCACATAGGCATGAAGAGAATATGCAAACTCCATACCCAAGGCTAAAATTGAACCCTTGCCCCTGGTGCTGTGAGGCAGCAGTGCTAACTACTGTGCCACCATGTCACTCTCACTTATTAGGTCACAATATACATGATTATGATAACTTTGCTCATTAGATTCCCTGGAAATTCTAGGATGGTACCATATTCCTGTCCTGTTAATGCTGGATGGCTGTATAGTCTTCCAAGAGTTAAGATATTGTTCACACACAATTTGTCGGAGCATAGAATAATTCGTAGCGACACACCTAGCACCATCAACCAAGTGCTTGAAATCCAAGTGCTTTAAATCCAAGTGCTTATTTGCAACACTATGCAAATAATAAAAGGTTGGCTCTGCATGCCAATTAGCAAATCATCAATCCTTCCATTATCTTTCCTCTCAGAACTCTTTCCACCAGTACAGAATTCTAAACCAATCCTCATTGTCTTCCTTCTATCAATCATTACCGACTTAACAACTGGAGTGAATCCTAATTCATTTTGTTTAATCATTTGCATGTTATTTTCATTACTCACCTCAATCTTCCAAGGTTCCTTTGGCATTATTGCCTAATTTGGAAATGAAGCAAGCAATCAGTTTGAAGAGTTTGGCTGATATTAGCAAAACCAAATTGATTTGGCAACAGCTGGATGCAGACATCAATGCAAAAGACATGCCGTCGCCAGCAGAGGAATATGAGCCCAGAAAGGGCTGTTGAAAAGAATTCATGATTAAATAAGAACTTGACAAAACATTTTCACCCTTTGTTGCTCACACTAGCTTTTACCCAATTATAGCCCATCTCCAAAATGAGAGAGATATATCAAAGGTTGATTGCATGGAGGAAGGAAAGAAATGGGTGAATACACTAGCCCCATCGAGAAAAACACACCAACTGACAGACTAACAAAAAGGGCCATATTTTACGATTGTTCCCAGACTGGCTCTGTTACAGTTCAGGAAGAATTGTTTCCACAAACCCTATAAAGGCACCAGGAGAGTTTGTACTGCAGCAGGTGTGACAGCAGCTGTTGTGTAAAACAATCCATGGGACCAATTCTAAAACAGTTACTTCTGTTAGTTGCTTGTTACTGCATGGCAGCATTAAACAGCTAACTTCACCCGTTGCTGAAATCTTTGAGATGCTTTGCCCTTCCACGGCAGACAGGGCAAAAGGCCAAAAGTGACAGCTTCAGGCCCATTCAAGGGTTTGCACAATATACACACAAAATGATCCGCTCAGGATGCCATTATCTCGCAGGATGCCACTCTGTTTCAGCATCACTTTAAAGTTTATTTATTAGTGTCACAAGTAGGCTTACATTAACACTGCAATGACGTTACTGTGAAAATCCCCTAGTCACCGCACTCAGTCAGTTGAGGTTGCAATTTCCTCCTGCCTCGAATTATGTCTCTCCAAACAAACAGTCAATCTCCAGGGATGTTGCCATTGGTGACTGTTTCCCTATTGTTTTGGCCAATGTCCTTCAGATTCATATATTGCTTGCAAGTCTCCTTGTGGATGTCCAGCAGGTCATGATCCGATGGGCAATTCAACATTCAGAAGGTCCTTTTGTGTATACAACTGTCAACCATCCAAAGAACATGCTCTAACCAGCACTGAAGTCATTAGCTTAGCAATGGTGTATGCCAACGGAATCAGCACATTTTTGGACCTCTGAGTTAATGATCTTGCCCTACCAAATGATGCCAAGGATACGTCTGAGACAATGAACATATTCATCATTCTCTCCTGTTTAACATATGTTGTCTGGGTCTCCTACTATTGAGGAGTGCACTGAGAACAAAAGCTTGGGAGACCCAGCTTGTTTCATTTTTTTTCATTCATGGGATTTGGGTATATTTGACTGGGCCAACATTTGTTACCCATCCCAGAAGGCACATTAAGGTTACATTGCTGTGCATCTGGAGTCATGTGTAGGCCAGATCAGGTAAAGGTGAGAGATTTCCTTCCTTAACGGACATTCGTGAACCAAATGGGGTTTTCGGAAAATTGATTTGTGGTGATCATTAGACTTTTGATTCCAGAATTTTTTTTAACTGAACTCAAATTTCACTATTTGCTGTGGTGGGATTCGAACCCGGGTCCCCAAAGCATCTCTGGATTACTAGTCCAGCAACATTACCACTATGCCACCAACTCTCCTCAGATAGTTCCACGCTGTTGTTTAACTTGGACATAAGAGCTGAAGCTTTTTTGTGAAGTACATGTTGATTTCAGCATTATATAACAGATTGCTGGTGATTTTGGGGCCTAGATATGTGAAGCTATCAACAACCCCTCGTTTCACATCATCAATGCCGATAGATGGTGGCGTGACATTTGTCTTGCTGATGCCGATGATCAAACTAAACCAAACCCAAAAGTTACATGTTGAGATAAATGAATGCTGAACTGGGGCTCATTCCTACTCCAATACTGTAGTACGGTATGCCATTTTGTCCCCAAGAGCCACTTGGTCTTATTTAGCCTGGACGCAGGGTACCACTAGAAAATAGTTCAGGAAACGGGAGAATAACTGCAGACTTGCATCAGTCGGATTGTCAGTGGCAGCATTAGAACACAGCATTGGAGGCGGGGGGGATTGGTGGTGGGGGTAAAAATTGGAATTTAGAAAGATAAATAAATTTCTGTCAATTAGTTTCACTCCACCAATGTAGATTATTTTGATCTGTAACCACAGATCAGGCCATTAGATATTTTTATACCTTGCAGGGAGGCGATGGTCTAATGGTATTATTGCTAGACTATTAATCCAGAAACTCAGCCAATGTTCTGGGGACCTGGGTTCGAATCCCACCACGGCAGATGGTGGAACTTGAATTCAGTTTAAAAATATCTGGAATTAAGAAGCTACTGATGACCATGAAACCGTTGTCGATTGTCGGAAAAAGCCATCCGGCTCATTAGTGTTCTCTAGGGAAGGAAATCTGCCGTCCTTACCTGGTCTGGCCTACATGCGACCCCAGAGTTACAGAAATGTGATTGACTCTCAACTGCTTTCCAAGAGCAACCAAGGATGGGCAACAAGTTGTGTTATTGTGAGGAATAAATGCTGGCCAGCCAGTGACACCCACGTCCCACGATGAATAAAAAAGCACCTGAACTAACTCCCAATTTCTGCAGGCTTTTTCTGATCAGGCAGCCTACCAACCACTGTGCAAGAAACAGAGCTGGGAAATAGCTTTCTCATCCAACTATGATTTCAATCCTTCTAAAGCTAATAAAAATCAATGTCAAGTGGGCCATATAACAGGCAGTTGCAACCGTGCCTGTGTTGTGTCACTGTCTGAGATGTATTTCTTTTTTTACACAAAGATTGAATAAAGACAATTATGGGATGTAATAAGGATCCTGATATTTTAATACCTTGGCAACAAAAAAGTGGATCAGGGCATCAATCTAGATCAAGTTTACTTCATGAAACATTAAGTGGGGGGGGGGGGGTGGGGGGAGAGAGTTTCCCGTCCCGCCTGCCACTTAGCCAGGGAGGATGGGAGGGGTGGGGGGAGGTGACAAGCAAATGCTTATTGGCCTTGGCCAGGATTTTCTGGTTTTGGGGCAGGCGCAGCTGGAAAATCCCACCCTATAACTTTGCTGTCCGATTTATGATACAATCTAAACTCAGTTAATATCAGAATGTGCGTACACACTGAAGGGAAACTCATTCTCCATGCATTCCTGTTATTCCCCCAGTTAGCAAGATCACTTAATAAACCTTCCCCTCTAATTTGGCAAACAGTGCCAGTGAGGATTCAATTGGTAACACACTTGACTTTGAATTAGAGGGTTGCGGCTTTCATATCGGCAGTAACAAACGAATCAGGCCTCATTTTAAACATTTCATCTGAAATAAAGGCAGCACGGTGGCACAATGGTTAGCACGGCTGCCTCACAGCTCCGGGTTCAATTCCCAGTTTGGGGGTTGTTGGCTGTAAGGAGTTTGCACATTCTCCCTGGTTTCCTCCCACAGCCCAAAGTTGTGCAGATTAGGTTGATTGGACATGCTAAATTGTCCCTCAGTACCTAGAGGGATTAGCAGGGTAAATGTGTGGGCTTTTGGGGATAGGGCTTGGATGGGATTGTTTTCGGTGCAGACTTGATGGGCCGAATGGCCTCCTTTTGCACTGTTGAGTTTCTATGGTTTCTAAGGTACACCCAATACTGTTTCATTCAGAATAGCAATTCATTGTTAGTCGATATTATGCACTCCAGTCCTGGACTGGGTGCTGAAACAACATCCTTCTGACCACAAAGGTCAGATCAAAAACCAGGCTGCTGAGGCTCAAGTGGAAAAATAAACTCTGATGGGTTGGATTTGTAGCCAGCAGTGAAACAATGGCGCTCACCAATGACTACAAAGATATTGTGATTCACATGGCGTGATTTCTTCCCTTCCGATGGCAATTTAACTCTAGCATCAAGCCAAGGGGAACCTCGAGGCATCCTGTCAGCAACCAATCACAGGGAAGTTTTCTCAGACAGCGAAGAACAACGTTAAAAAGCATTGTCTGTCATCACATTTTAATTTGGATAATGGAAATGAATGATTATGAATAGATTCAGGTAGAAGCTAAAATATTATAAATGAGATTGTAAAAGTGAAAAACGTGGGGTGGGATTTTCCCACAGTGCCTGCCCCAAAATCGGAAAATCACGCCCGAGATCAACGGATATTTGCATGAGCCCACCAATTCCCGTGGCATGCAAGATGGGAAAATTCCCCTTATGGAATTTTTGTGTCATAATGAAGAAAATTGATATTCTACAAATATATAATTTAATTAGCTTTTCACAGCCGGGTTTAGCAAAATTAGCAGTAATTTTGCATTTAGGTCATCATTTAAAAAACTGAGTTACACTGTTTTCAACCAGTTTTCAAGAATCTTTACAGTGAGGCTAAGGGCAAAATCTTTGGATTTGCAGCGGGTGCCTTGCGCACTGTCTGAAAAGATAGCGAGACACCTGTGTTGACTCTGAGGATCATATCATTTATCCATCAGGCAGTCAAATACCTCGAGACTGAGGCAATGTCAGGCTTACCCAAGAGCAGCCAGCCAGAGGTTGACAGTTCTTCCAATCAGCAGTGTCAGGGAGGTGGCCATGACTCCTGCAAAAACAACAGCTTCAAAATCATGGGAGGACCCAGGACAGAGGTAAGTGCAGTCTGCAAGGTATCTCATGGGATGGGTGCCACAGAGACACAGGGATTGGCAGTATCTACCACCCCTGCCACCCCACTCCATGTCCATTCCCTTGATCATGTACAAATTAATGCAAATTAAGGGAGACTACCCCCATTCCAGCTGATATCAAGTTTAGTTTATTCACTCGTGTCACAAGTAGGCTTACGTTAACACTATAATGAAGTTACTGTGAAAATCCCCGAGTCACCACATTCTGGTGCCTGTTTGGGTACATGGAGGGAGAATTTAGCATGGCAATGCATTTAACCAGCACATCTTTTGAACTGTGGGAGGAAACCGGAGTACCCGGAGGAGACCCATGCAAACGGCCAGGTGGAATGTGCAGACCCCCACACAGACAGTGACCCAAGTCAGGAATCGAACCCGTATCCCTGTGAGGCAGCAGCGCTAACCACTGTGCCATCATGCCATTCCCACTCATGCAGCTGGATGGTAGTAGGTCTATCTGGAGCTGAGAAGATTGTGGTAGAGGCGGAAAGAGGTTATTAAGTAATCATTAACTGGCCACTTAAAGGATTCAAGTTGAGGCAGTGGGTAGGAGAGTGGGGGTTGGGGGTGTAGAGCAACCATTTTTTTTAAATATTCATTCATGGGATGTGGGATTGCTGGCTGGGCAGGATTTATTAAACACCTCTCAATCTCATTGAGTTGCTTGGCTTGCTGGATCTTTCAAAGAGCAGTTAAGACTCACTGCCGATCTGGAGTCACATATAGGCCAGACCAGGTAAGGATGGCAGATTTCCCTCCCTAAAGGACATTAATGATCCAATAATTTTTTATGACAGCCAACAACAGTGCCGACTCCAGAATAGCCACAACATAAGAACAGCACTGTGCAATCAACATAATAGAGTGCTACACACGCACACCTTCTTGAAATAATTTGATCTGTTTTGAACCGATTGATAAAAATGTCCCCATTGCTTTATTAAATTTAGGGAAATTGCTCTCTGCAAGATGCAATGGCCCGAATATCACCTCATGTTTCATGTGGGTAATAACCCACATCTTGATTGCATCGGACCATTCCACATGGGTAAGAAAAATACATCAATCCCCTCAGATTTAGTATCATTGGGCATATAGTGTCATTTATTTGGGATGCATTCTCAAAAACAGTCTTATTAACACTGATATTTGTCATTGTTATTGAAATAAGTGCCAGCTCAGCCGAGTTTCCATCTTAGCAAGTTGGCTTTTGGAAGTGAGAAAATGCTTCATTATCGAGAAAGAGCAGTCTTTGTGGATCAGTCACTAAACTGTTTCACCTGGATGTTGTGCACTATGTAAAAAATAAGTAAAAACTTTGGCAAGCATAAACGTCAAATGAGCTATTTCATTTTCCCAATAAAACCACAGCAATTGTACTCCAAAGCTCAAACGAAGAAGTCCAAAAGATCGATGGAGATTAGTCTTCAGACGTTGAGTCATCAATAAACTTGGTGAAAGCTGTCAGCACTGGTCACGCATCCATAGGCAGTGAGTGCAACCAATAACGCTAGTGTTAGGCCACTGCCTCACCAGCAGAATCATAGAATCTCTAAAGTGCAGAAGGAAACCATTTGGTCCATCGAGCCCACACTAACAACAATGCCATCCAGGCCCTATCCCAGTAACCACATTTACCCTGCTAGTCGTCCTGACACCAAGGGGCAATATAGCATGGCTAATCAACCTAACCCACAAATCTTTGGACTGTGGGAGGAAACTGCAGCACCGGAGGAAATCCACATGGAGAACGAGTAAACATGCACACATTTCCCACGGCCATCAAGTTCTCAATTGGAACTTCTGGCCCAGAGGTAGGGATGATGTGGAGATGCCGGCGTTGGACTGGGATAAACACAGTAAGAAGTCTCATGACACCAGCTTAAAGTCCAACCAATTTATTTGATAGTAAACTCATAAGCTTTCGGGGTTTGCCCCTTCGTTGGGTGAACGGAGAGTTCTGGCCCAGAGGTAGGGACACAGCTTCCCAGAGTCCAAAGATGTGCAGGTTAGAGAATTAGTGGATAAACGTGTGGGATTGCAGAGATGGGCTGGGCTGAGCTGAGATGTTCTGTCAGAGCTTCAGTGCAGATTTATTGGGCCGAATGGCCTCCTTCTGCACTGTAGAGATTCTATGAAGAGCACCATAAGAGGAAAAAAATCACTGACCAAAGTGCATCATAATATAATTGAATAGTCATGGTGAGCAAAGTAGTTTCAAATTAGATTTTTCGTTTGACCCAAAGAGGTCTTAATGCACAACACAAATCTGCATGCCAAACACTGGGAAACTATTCAAAAAATCAAGCAAAAAGGCAGTTTAGGTGTAACTTTTCAGATGCAGAATTTTGACAGACTAATAAAGCCAAACTAAGTGGAGCAAATTACCCCATTGATGCACACTAATTTAGTTTCTTTTAACTAATTGGTGGAACTCATTGGTTAGGCTAGCATCCCCAATTACTCTTAAGAATGTGGTGGTGAGCTGCCTTCATGAACCACCGCAGCGTGTAGGGCATAGGCACTCCCACAGTGCGATTAGGGAGGGAGCTCCAGGGGTTCGATCCAGTGAGAGTGAAGGAACAACAATACATTTCCAAGTCAGGGTGGTGAGTGGCTTGGAGGGGAACTTCCACATGGCTGCTGCCATTGCCCTCATTACTGCTGGATTATTGTTCTGTCTCAAACTCGATCCAAGATTAGTATTTTTCATTTTGATTAGAAATCTTATTCCGTCATAAATTATTTTTTCTTCTCTCCCCTCTCTCCATCCCAATTCATCTCAAATAGTTGTTGGCAACCACGCTGAAAGCTGTCATCCTTACATTTTGTTGGTCAGGTTCAGAGCATCAGTGAAGCAGCCTGAACAGGAATAGTGCACTTACATCATGAGCCATGCGTCCAAAATCAATGTTCTGAGCAACCTTACTTGAAATGAGAACTGGCACTTTCATTTAAGCTCAAGAATTTTGCCAAAAATATCCCTTTATTCAGAGTGAATGACAAAAATTGAGATTTGTCACTTGATATTACTTAGTAACAAGTAAACCTGCCTCACTACCTTTCTGTAGTGCTTGCAAATAGTCAGAAATTAGTGTCACTACACCAATACTTTAGTCTGTTATGAAAATAGTTTTGAAACTTCATATAATAAATCAACTGTTGATCAAACCAGAATCTTGTTACATACCTGGAATAGCTAAAAGGAAAACGAAGAGGTAACAATCTGCCAGCAGCACAGTGGTTAGCACTGCTGCCTCACAGCACCAGGGACCTGGGTTTGATTCCGACTTGGGTCAGAGTCTGTGCAGAGTCTATACATTCTCCCTGTGTCTGCGTGCATTTTCTCCTGTTTCCTCCCACAGTTCGAAAGGTGTGCTGGTTAGATGCATTGGCCATGCTAAATTCTCCCTCAGAGTTCACAGTAACTTCATTGCAGTGTTAATGTTAGCCTACATGTGACACCAATAAAACTTTAAATTTCAAAAATCAAACCATTGCAAAACATGTAAGAAAATTGGAAAACATTGGCATGTATGAGGCCTCTTTTTAGAAGTGAAATTTGAGCATATTTTCCTGGCATGCATACCAATAATAGTATAATCCATGCAAAGTGTTAGAAGCACACCAAAACATTTATTTCTATTGTACTGAATTTCTAATGATTTTTATTTTTAAATCTGTATCACATTAAATATTATTAATCCACTGCCAGATTTCACTAAGAGACGGCAGCAGATTTTAGAAGTTAATCTGTTCCCTGGTAATATAATACTGGCTTTGGCTGCATGCTGCAGTTCTTATGTTTAAATTGAACTGTTTATTGAAGGATTGAACAGGTTATGCTACGGAGAAGGACTTATTGTGGCATAGTGGCTGTGTCCCTACCACTGGGCTAGGAGTCCCGAGTTCAAGGGCCAATTTAGGACTTTATGCCCGTGAAAAATGTATGCACATTCTCCCCGTGTTCCTCCGGGTGCTCCGGCTTTCTCCCACAGTCCAATGACGTGCCGGTTAGGTTGGTTGGCCATGCTGAATTGTTCCCTAATGTCCCAAAATGCGTAGACAAGATGGATTAGCCATGTAAATGTATGGGATTAAGGGATAGGGCAGAGGAAAGATACTCTGTCAGAGTCGGTGCAGACTCGATGGATGAATGGCCTCTTCTGGGCTGTAGGGATTCTTTGATGGTTGGGAAAATTATCTAGAAAAATCAGACAAATTTCAAGTACATTTTAAATGCGAGAGTGAAAGTTTAGAAATAATTTTGCTTTGAAACAAGTCTATTAAATATCACACATCATGTTCTATGGGGTTTTTAAAACTGCAATGTAGGGCTCCCCAGAAAGCAGGGATCAAGTTCAGTTTGACAAATCCTGTTTCAAGAGGGACCATTTTCATTTAAGAAAAATGGCAAAAAATTTAGCTTGTGGATCAAAAGAGCCTGGCTTCATTTTTTAACATGCAAACCAATATAATTAAGCAAATTAATAAATGTTAGAATCCATACAATCCCTACAATGCAGTAAGAGGCCACTTAGCCCATCGAGTCTGCACCGACAACAATCCCAGGCCCTATCCCAATATCCCACGTATTTACCCTGTTAATCCCACTGACACTATGGGGCAATTTAGCATGGCCAATCCACCTAACCGGCACACATTTGGACTGTGGGAGGAAGCTGAAGCTCCCGGAGGAAATCCACATAGACATGGGGAGAATGGGCATCTCACCTGCCTTAAGCAAATTAGCAAGATTTCACAGAATCACAGTATCATACAGTACAGAAGGAGACAGTTTGGCCCATCGAGT
Organism: Carcharhinus amblyrhynchos; assembly: GCF_965287045.1. Classification (NCBI taxonomy): domain Eukaryota; kingdom Metazoa; phylum Chordata; class Chondrichthyes; order Carcharhiniformes; family Carcharhinidae; genus Carcharhinus; species Carcharhinus amblyrhynchos. The sequence continues at coordinate 14,359,396 of NC_137352.1, forward strand.
CTGCACCAATCACTCTCAGGCCCTAAGCAGTTACCCTAGCTAGTCCCCCTGACATTAAGGCAAATTTAGCATGGCCAATCCACCTAGCCCACACATCATTGGGCTGTGAACATAAGCACATAAGAACAAGGAGCAGGCGTAGGCCATCTGGCCCCTCGAGCCTGCTCCACCATTCAATAGGATCATGGCTGATCTTTACGTGGACTCAGCTCCACTTACTCACCCGCTCACCATAACCCTTAATTCTTTTACTGTTCAAAGTAGGAGGAAACCAGAGCGCCTGGGTGAAACCCACGCAGAAATGGGAAGAATCTGCAAACTCCACACAGACAGTGACCCAAAACTCGGAACTGAACCCGAGTCCCTGGCGTTGAGAGGCAGCAGTGTTAACCACTGTGCTGTTTTGCCAACAGCTTTATCATCAAGATGTTGCTCCTTTAACAGGATCCTTGGTGAATGCTTGAATCTGAGAAGGGATGGAGGTGGGGAGAAGAAAATTTAAATCGAAATGTCATCCTGAAACAAATTATTCACTATATCTCTGAACTGTCCACCATACACAGGCTGCAGGTCTCACCAGGAGTGAGGAACTGAACACACTGAGCTCATCAGCAGACTGATTGTTCAGGAGCTGAACTGTAACACTCGGCTGAATCCGTGTGATGATCTATCAGAGGCCATTTGCAACTGGCTTCACCAGCCTGCCAAGAATGGCTGATTTCTACCCAGTGAAGGAAGTAAGAGTGAAGAGATTTGGATGATCGTAAAGGGACTAATCAGACCATACTTACAGACAGATTGCAGGCCATTTTGAGTTTAAAAATGTGAGAAGAAAGACGAGATTGCGACAGCTTTTGCAGAAATCATGTTCTGTCCAGGTTCTGACCAATGAAACCAAGAATGCCGAATACCTTCTTCACCACCCCTGCTCATCTGTGATTCCACTTTGAAGAAACTATGACCCTGTATCTTTGGATCCCTACAACTCTGTCCTACCATTAACTGACCAAATGGTGTCTTTCTGCAATGTAGTGATTCTATGACTACATCTATGAACATATGGTCAAAATAACGCTCTCAGTCTCATTGGTGAAGCATGGTGATGCCAACTGCTGCTCAAGTTCCAAAACCCAGAGCTCAAGGTGTGGCAATTCATAGAACCCTATAGTGCAGAAAGAGGCCCCTCGGCCCATCGAGTCTGCACTGACTACATTCCCACCCAGGCCCTACCCCTATATCCCCAGATATTTTACCCACTAATCCCTCCAACCTAAGGATCCTAGGACACCAAGGGGCAATTTTAACATGGTTGATCAACCTAACCCACACATCTTTGGACTGTGGGAGGAAACCAGAGCACCCGGAGGAAACCACACAGACACGAGGAGAATGTGCAAACTCCACACAAACAGTGATCCAAGCTGGGAATCGAACCCAGGTTCCTGGAGCCGTGAAGCAGCTAACCGCTGTGCTACCATGCTGCATTTGATATCACTTCCTGCTCAAATCATTATCCAGGATATGGGAAGCATCACGGAATTCCCACATAGCGCAGGATAAGCAGTCTCTAAGTTGGAGAAGCCCTGTCATTTCTTCATTCATTGGTGACCCTTGCAAGTGTAAAATAAACACCTTACCATTGTTAATATATATATATTAGTCCTATTTATAAACCATACCAGTACTGACCAACTCTACCAACACAAGTCACAGGTTGTAATAAACCTTACTTAAAAGTAAAAGATAATATTCATAATCTATTCACATGTTCCTTATTATTAATGCTTAATATATTTATTGTTTTTAATATTCCTGTGGTTCAGATGCTGTGCCTAAACAACAGTACCCACCAGACAATCAGCTTAAGTCTTTCCTGTGATTTGACACCTCAGTTTTTGCTTTTGAACTTTAGCCAAGTGTCCATAGAACTCTCACTCCAACTTGCACCTTCTTTTTTCTAAAGCTGAGTCTCCCTGGAACTCTCACTTTAATGCAAGCAAATATGGATATCAATTTGGATGCAGCAATGTCTTTCAAACAACCTCCCACACTCCAAAGAGGTGCAGGTTAGGTGGATTGGCCATGCTAAATTGCCCCTTAGCGTCAGGGGGATTAGCAGGCTAAAAACATGGGGTTATGGGGATAGGGCCCGAGTAGGATTGTGGTTGGTGCAGGCTCAATGGGCCAAATAGCCTCCTTCTGCACTGTAGGAATTCTATGAACAACAATGATTTACTTATCAAATTTTAGCGGTGTTAGCTAATGGAGGAATATTCACCCAGAAACTGGGAGAACTCTCTGTTCTCCTTCAAACAGTACCAATGCATCGTAGGAAAGGCAATAGTCCAGTGGTATCATCACTAACAATCAATCCAGAAATTCCACTAATGTTTTGGGGACTCTGGTTGACTCCTGCCACAGCAGATGGTGAAATTTGAATTCAACTAAAAAAAATCTGGAATTAAGAATTTACTGCTGACCATAAAACCATTGTCAATTGTCAGGAAAAACCCATTTGGTTCACTAATGTCCCTTTAGGGGAGGAAATCTGCTGTTCTGACGTGGTCTGGCCTACATGTGATTCCAGACCCATAGCAATGTGGTTGACTCTCAACTGCTTTCTAAAGTGGCCGAGCAAGTCACTCAATTCAAGGGCAACTAGGGATGGGCAATATATCCAGAAAGCAATGAATCTGTGGAACTCATTGTCACAGAAGGCTGTGGAGGCCAGGTCATTGAATGTTTTTAAGACAGAGATAGATGGGTTCTTGATTAATAAGGTGATCAAGGGTTATGGGGAAAAGGCAGGAGAATGGGAAGGAGAAAAATATCAGCCATGATTGAATGGTGGAGCAGAATGAATGAGCCAAGTGGCCTAATTCTGCTCTTATATCTTATGGTTTTATGCTGGCCCAGCCAGCGATGCCAATGTGCCACAAATGAATAAGAAAAGCCCACCCAACCTCAGCTCACTTTAACACATCATTAAGACAGAAGTTCCAACAACACAGCAATCCCTCAACTGCTGCACTTCAGTGTCAGCCTAAATTAAGTGCTCATGTGCACAATGGGGTTTAAACCCATCGCCTTCTGACTCAGAAGTAAGAGTGCTACCAAATGAGCAAGGCTGGCATTTATTGAAGTGATGAATTTATTCATTCCTACTCTCTCTAACAGATTGTTTCTAGTTAAACATTTGACAATCTGCTCCGCACAGTCATACTTCAGTTGCTCAGCATTTTAAAATGGAAAAAGAAATGAACACATTTGGCTGTTTTACAAATGCACTCACATTAAAACACATTAAAATTTGTGGTTTGTTTCATATTTAACAATACCTTTACTTTTGCACAGTAGAGTTCAGCTACTGGAATAATTACAGCACATTAGCTCAACATGTAGTTTGAGAGATAAATGAAATTTGATAGCTATATCTATGCAACTCTGAAGTGGTCACGTTCTTTTCTGTACATTGCCACCAAATGAATGTGAATGCTTTGAAGAAGTTCTCAATTTATATAAACCAAACCCCTGGTTAAATTCCACATCTAAGAGACATTTTGTCTCTGCATTTAATGCAAATAAAAGCATAGAAACAAAAAAAAGGAGCAGGAGGGGGCCATTCAGCCCTTTGAGTCTGCTGTGCAATTCATTACAACCATTGCTGATCATCCAACTCAACAGCTTGATCCTGCCTTCCCCTTCCCCACCCCCAAACCCCTTGGTCCCCAGCACACTCTTTGAACACCTTACCTCCCCATACTCTTTGAACCTCTTCGGCTCAAGTGCTGTATCTAACTGCTCCTTGAAAACATACAATGTTTTGGCCTCAACTGCTTCCTATTATAGCCAGTTCCGCAGGCTGACCACTCTCTAAGTGAAGACATTTCTCCTGATCTCTGTCTTAAACAATCTACCCTCAGACTGTGACACCTACAACGCCAGGGACATCCTTCTTGTATCTACCTTGTCTAGTCCTATTAGGATGTTGTAGGTTTCTATGAGACCTCATTCATTCTTTGATAATGGATTCTAGAATATTCCCCATTATCGACGTCAGGCTTACTGGTCTATAATTCTCTTTTTTTTCTCCCTACCTCCTTATATAGTGCAGCTTTAAAATCTAGTTCCTGGGATTTAGCTAGTGAGTCAGCATGGTGGCACAGTGGTTAGCACTGCTGCCTCCCAACACCAGGGACCCAGGTTCAATTCCAGCCTCAGGTCACTGTCTGTGTGGAGTTTACACGTTCTCCCCATGTCTGTGTGGATTTCCTTTGGGTGCTCCGGTTTCCTCCCACAGTCCAAAGATGTGCAGGTTAGGTGGATTAGCCATGCTAAATTGCTGCTTAGTGTCAGGAGGACTAGCTAGGGTAAATATATGGGGTTATGGCCTGGGTGGGATTGTGGTCAGTACAGACTTGATGGGCCAACTGGCCTCCTTCTGCACTGTAGGGTCCTATGGTTCTAAGTCATTAACTATTAGAGTAAAAAAAAATCCTTTTCTTTTAAAGATAATATATTTCACCACTTTACACTTCAGATTTTGTAAGATATTAGATAGAATATTTAATGTGAAAATACCACTGTAATTTAGCCAATTGGCACTAAAATGTCTCTGACTTGACTTATCAATGGCTGTGACCGTTGACCTAAAGACAAACTTGGATAAAATGCCATTGTAAACCAAATAGCATTTAACAATGTAATTGGTCAAATTATTCGTTCATCAATTATTAACTAAAACATTTTTCTTCCAAACGCAGAATTGACATGTACAGAACTTGCTAGATAATGCTGGCCAACTTTTAATACCCAGTGTTTATACTGCTGGTCAAGCCTCTCCGCTGTCCTGCCATCACATAGCAGTTATAGAATCATAGGATCTCTACAATGCAGAAGAACGCCATTGGGCCCATTGAGTCTGCACCAATCACAATCCCACCCAGGCCCTATTTCTGTAACCCCGCATATTTACCCTGTTAATCCCAGACTCAAGGGTTAATTTAATAGGGCCAATCAACCTAACCCACACATCTTTGGGCTGTGGAAGGAAACTGGAGCACCTGGAGGAAACCCATGCAGACAGAGGGAGAATGCACAAAGTCCACACAGACAGTGACCTGAGGCTGGAATTGAACCCAGGTCCCTGGCATGCTAATCACTGTGCAACCGTGCTGCCCTGTTGTTTCCATTTGTTCGTGGATTTCCTTCCATCTGTACCTCGAAAGGGTGTTGGAGGCAGAGAACCTCATCACATTTAAGTATTTAAATGCGCACTTGTGATGACAAGGCATACAAGGCAAGGGCCAAGTGCTGGAAAATGGGGTTAGAATAGTTAGGTGGTTTGTCTTTGACCAACACAGAAGTGATGGGCCGAACGGCCTTTTCCTGTGCATATACCTCCAAGACGCTATGGCCTGAACTCTACCACCTCACCTGCCATGGAATCGGAATGAGCAAGGATCCAACAATGGAAATCTTCAATGACTTAAGATGGGAATTTCTGACTTCACCTGAGCGAGGCCGTAAAACCCTGCCCTATGACTCTATGTAGCCAATCTTATTTGTAAAATCCTCATAACAACGATGTGCAATATTTTTAACAATCTCAATAATAGGTTCCACTGCAATTTATACAAAATAGAAACATCTGATGAAATTACAATGCAAATGATATGCAAAGCACACCACAGAGCGCATCAAGTATCTTGTTCATATCAGACCAGAGCCATCAGAAGTCAATGTAGCATCATATTTGCTATGACAATCATCAGGAATACAGTTAGTGCTGCAATGGAGTGTAGACTCCCATTGCTATACTTATATCAGATGCAATGCTTCAAAATCCACTGCCGTGCTCTTTTCTTTAATATCAAAGCATAACTATCCAAGTCACATAGTATGTGCCCACAGTGTCAACTAAATTCACCATCAGATTACCACTTGGCTCCTGCCTATATAGACCAGAAGACAAAGGAGCAGAATTAGGCAACTCGTCCCATCAAGTCTGCTCCGCCATTCAATCGTGGCTGATATTTTTCTCATCCCCATTCTCCTGCCTTTTCCCCAAAATCACTGACCCCCTTAATAATCAAGAACCTACCTATCTCTGTCTTAAAGACACTCGATGACCTGGCCTCCACAGCCTTCTACGGCAAAGCGTTCCACAGATTCACCACTCTCTGACTGAAGAAATTCCTCCTCATCTCTATTTTAAAGAATCATCTCTTTAGCCTGAGGTTGTGCCGTCTGGTTCTAGTCTTTCTATTAGTGGAAAAATCCTCTCCACATCCACTCTGTCCAGGCCTTGCAGTATCCTGCAAGTTTCAATAAGATCCTCCCTCTACACTCCAACAAGTACAGATGCAGAGTCCTCAACAACAAGTCCATTCCAGGGATCAATCTTATGAACATCCTCTAGACTCTTTCCAAGGCCGGCACATCCTTCTTAGATACGGGGCCCAAAACTGCTCACAAAATTCCAAATGGGGTCTGACCAGAGCCTTATACAGCCTCAGAAGTAAATCCCTGCTCTTGTACTTTAGCCCTCGCAACATGAAAGCTAACATTGCATTTGCCTTCTGAACTGAACCTGCATGTTAACCTTAAGACAATCTTGAACAATGGCTCCCAAGTCCCTTTGTGTTTCTGATTTCCTAAGTATTTCCCCATTTAGAAAATAGCCTATGCCTCCATTCCTCATTCCAAAGTGCATAACCTCACACTTTTCCGCATTGTATTCCATCTGTCACTTCTTTGCCCGCTCTCCTAGCCTGTCCAAGTCCTTCTGCAGCCCACCCTGCTTCCTCAATACTACCTGCCCCACTATGTATTTTTGTATCATCTGCAAACTTAGCAACAGTGCCTCAAGTTCCTTCTTCCAAATCGCTAATGCGTATTGTGAAAAGTTGTGGTCCCAGCACCGACACCTGAGGCACACCACTAGTCATTGGCTGCCGTCCTACTTGCACCGAACTCTGTGCTTTTGTCCCATAATTGATTGTGAAGCCACGTCAGAAATTTGGAGTGTGGAGTCTACCATTTTTTCAGGGTACAGATGGAAGGAAGTCCAGAAGCAACTGGTAGGTGAGGGGGTGAGGAGAAGAAGAAGCCACTCCTCCTTTCATGCCACTAGCTGCCACAATCCGATGAGTTTAAATATCCCAAAGCCAGTTTGAGAAGTTGCGCAGAGGAAATAAGCATGAATGGCAAGTGGATGAGGTGATAAGGTGGCAGCTGGGTGGGTCAGGGAGCAGGATGGTTGAGCAGGTAAGATGGCAAGTGATTGAATGAGGGAGCAGGGTAACAGGTGAGTGGGTGAGATGTTAGGATGGTGGGTGGATGAGGAACAGGTTGGTGGTGGGGGGAGTGAAGTGGTAGGGTGAACCAGGGATTAATTAGGGGATTGGGAATGGGTGGGGATCATAGTAAATGCTTGCTGGCTGAGGGTGGAAAGTGGTTGAGGTGTCCAATGGGGATTCAGGTGTTTTTGTGGTGTAAATACCCTGGAATTGGTTTTAAACTGACTAACTCTTCCTGGGTTGCAGCTCGTTCAGTGAGTTGGAACCATCTGAAGTTTGCTACTTGAAATCAATAATGCAATGTTAATGTACCTTTGAGAGTTTTTTTTTAAATCGTGATCTCTGCAGTTCTCACAGTCAGTGTTTCTCAGTCCACAGCCTTAGCAGATGTCATTATGTTGCTGGGCTGACTTCAATAAACCCTTTTATTGATACTCCAGTGGTTTAAAGGGGGTTGTTTGTATTTGCTCTGGGATTAGCTCCCTGATCCTGCATTGTTAGGAGGATGCTTTTGGACAATTTCTTTTTCATTTTTCAGTTTGGAGCTGTAAACTTGAGTTTTGTTTTAGAAGGGGCAACAAGCCAAAAATAAGTGTTTTCCCTCTCTCACTATTTAGAGGGTTTGGCTCGTTAGTTGAGGACATGACCTTGTTTCCCTGAAGGATGAAAATCTGTTGTTGTTGGCACTGGACTAGGATCTCTCTGATGTTTTGGGAAGCTGTTTTGTCTTCAAATAGTTCAGAGTGAATCCAAAGAACTGCAGATTCAAGAAGAACATTCAATTTCCAGTGTCATGTATTAGTCTGTGCTGTGTTAAACCTGTGAAAAGGGTCTTTTGTCTATGAGATTGGTTTGATTGGAACACATTAGAAATCTTTGTTAAGGATTATACACTGTAGTGGTTGTTTTGTTTCTTGTTTGTAATTGATAAAAGTTCTTGCTAATTTTCTGACTATACATGTTAACTATATTCTAAAATAAACTTTGCTTGACAAAAGCTCCCTAGTGAGTCTTTTGAATCTAAGCTGAAGTGGAATATATCATGCTTATCCTAGCCAAATTTAAGATGCAAAACTTAGGAATCAAATGGGCTTCGGAACACATTTTCAAGTTTCCAACCTGAACCATAACAATATTTGAGAGCATTCCATATCTTGGGTGTCGTTAAACTACAAACCTCTGGAGACTGGAGGTTCTGGCCAATGTCTGTTATTTGATTTGCAACCACCACTTACGACTGTCAATGTTATACAGAACTCTGCACCCCAAGTTGTGCCCGCACCCCAAATTGTTAACTGAGCATGTGGGGAATAAAAGACAGCAAAGTGATTGAGTGAATATTGTGAAATGTGGCAATTCAGTTTAGCTGGATTTTTGTTCACTTATCTTCAGGATAATTTGCAAAATAAAAAGAGACAATGCTGGAAATATTCAGCAGGTCTTTTAGCATCTGTGGAGAGAAAAGCAAGAGTTAATTTGTACTTTCTCCCAGTGTCTGTATGGGTTTCCTTCGGGTGCACTGGTGTCCTCCCACAATCCAGAGATGTGCAGGTTAGGTGGGTTGGCCATTCAAAACTGCCCATCAGTGTCAGGGGTACTAGCCGGGTAAATACGTGGGATTATGTAAATAGAATGAGGTTGTCATCGGTGCAGGCTGGATGGGCCAAATGTCCTTCTGCACTGCAGAAATTCTGTGATTGTTTCGAACCCAATTTGACTCTTTTTCCGAACAGTTCCTCAGTTCTGAAGAGTCATATTCAACTCAAAATTTTAATTCTACTTCCCACCCCACACTTTGTCAGACCATATTAAGTATTGCCAGTACTTTGTTTTTGTTTCAGATTTTCAGCATCTTCACATTTTTGATTTTATTATATTTATAAAGCGAAGTTTATTTCAACTCATTCGCTCATTTCTGCTGCATACTTTAGCAAACAGTCTTGCACAGTTTCCTTTCAAACAGATCCATTGTAACATTCATAACACTGCAGTTATCTAAAGGCTTTTAGCACATCACAAAGAAAATAAATATGAATGAATACCATTGTTATGTATGAAACAAATGCGCCTTTTGACTTCATGTGCACTTCCCCAAAATGTTATCACAGCTACTATTCTATGTATTGCTGCATTTTTAAACAGGAAAACAAAACAGAAAAATAGCTCACCACAGCCAGACACTTTCACTGGACTCGAAATGTCAGCTTTTTTCTCTCCTTACAGATGCTGCCAGACCTGCTGAGATTTTCCAAAGTTTTCTCTTTTGGTTTCAGATTCCAACATCCACAGTAATTTGCTTTTAGCCTGGAAGTCAGGTTTAGTGGCACTTTGTGAACTTTGAACATCATTTTAATGGAGCTGGAAGGCCAGCACGAAAGCTTGCGCAGTATTAACGAACATTTCATAGAATTTCTACATTGCAGGAGGAGGCCATTCAGTCCATCGAGCCTGCCCCAATAAGAATCCCACCCACTATTCTCAGCATTAAGAGCTTTAACACTTCCTAACCATCATACTGGGGATGCAGTAATCTGTGTCACACCTGAAAAATTTCTAGCAATGTCTAGATCTACACATAGGTTCAAAACACAAGAATTGAGGAAACAGGCAAACTTGAGGAATCAAGTAATCCTCAAAACTTTGTGTCATGAGCACCATAAAAAAGTGACATTAAGCAGCTTTAGAATGGAATGTTGCTAATCTAATTTGTTTCATTTACTGTGGAGAAAAACAGACGGAAAATTTAAATAGGTTTCAAAGGCTATCCCCTAAGCTGATTTAAACTAAATCTACTTTCCAAGTTGTCTCAAAGATGATAAGATCTGTTTTGTTTATAAATAAATGGATTTTAAAAATAATTAATCTCACCAAAAAAAAAGCTTTGGAAGACCATTTCCTGTGTTGCTCTCAGTCAAGCACAGGGTCATCACTGTTGCTGTGTTTAATGAATCACTGACTAACACTGACTGAAACATTGTTTTGAAAAATAATAATGGATGGTAGAGATCTCTTTGTTTCTAAATTGCTATCCAGAGGAAGGAAAAAAGCCATTTTCAAGGTCAAACCAGTCAAATTTCTGATAAATTTGAGGTTGTCTTAAAACGCCTTTCAGTCAAGTACGTTCCTCTGTTACAAAGCAGAGAGAAGCCAAAAATCTGCTAATTAGCAACACATTACATCGTCACTTCTACTCACTAATCCCACCCCTGCCAAAGTTGATTTGAGTTTGGTGTGACACAATGGCAAGCACTGCTGCCTCACAGCACCAGGGACCCAGGTTCAATTCCTGGTTTGGGTCACTGTCTGTGTGGAGTTTGCACTTTCTCCGTGTCTCTGTGGGTTTCCTCCGGTTGCCCCTCTCAGTCCAAAGATGTGGAGGTTAGATGCATTGGTCATGCTAAATTCTCCTTCAGTTTGCCCAAACAGGCACCGAAGTATGGCGACTAGGGGATTTTCACAGTAACTTCATTGCAGTGTGAATGTAAGCCGGCTTATAATGAATAAACTTTTTTTACTTTAATCAGCTGGACAAAAACAGGTTGAAGAGAAAGACATAAGGGGTAATTTTGTCTGATTGTTGCTGTAGGGCTGTTCGAAAGTTTGTGTCTAGACTACTTGTGCTCTCGTTCATCAGGGTTTCCCAGTGCGAATTCACGGGAGATGGGGTTCCAATGGGGACGCAATCAGAAAATTAGTTTCAATTTCATTTAAAAGAAATGAAAGACCTACATCCATATAATGTCTTAATATGCCTCTAAAAGTATGCTGTCGTTTCACAGACATTTGATTACTTTGAATTCCAGCAGCACAAGTGACTCGGCAGCCTAAATTTGACAGTATTATGATGTCAATCTGTTTTATTAGTGTTTCCCAGTATCAGGATTATTAGTAAATATTCCTTTAGGACAATACTTACATCTGGGGATGGATCTTGTTCAAAAAGGACTTGTTTGTGACACATACCCTAATTAATGCCTAAATGAGCCAGAAATTCCAGGGAATTAAAAGTCACGAGAGGCAAAATTTTCCCAGGTATTCAGAGCAGGCAAGACATGGAGCATGTAAAAGTCTGTTGACCTCAAGCAAGATTTTCTGTCTTTTAAGCGAGCAAGACTGGAAAATCCCACCTACTGAGAATGGGGATGAAAACAAATCAGCCATGATTGAATGGCGGAGCAGACTCGATGAGCTAAGTGGCCTAATTCTGCTCCTGTGTCTTATGGTTTGCTTTGTATGAATAAAATTTCATCCTTAAACTCCTCATTACTTTTGTTGGATTTGTGCATAAATTGCCCAAACTCACCGCAAATAATTACCTCCAGCAATTACGAGCATAGAGTATCTTCATGACAACCAAACCAAAAAGGGAACAATTTAAGCTGTCAAGCCTCATTCTATGCAGTACTGAATTGCTGCAAGGAGATTTTTAAAAGTGACCAGTTTGTTGTTTTTTATTTTTACTCTCTGTCTCTTCTTTCTCTCCTTCCAAATCCAATCTTTCTTTCCCACACTTTTTTTTGTAAACAAACCTGCTGGAACTCTGATGGAAGCAAATTATTGCAGATACTGGAAATCTAGGGGAGAAAAATATCAGAAAATGCAATAGGTCTAGCAGCAACTGTGGAGTGAGAAATTTAGCTCACGGGGCAGGATTTTTGCAGAGTCAGGGAAACTCTACAGATCTCTAAGAATGACAGTTGGGGCCCAAACCTGGAATTCTCACCCCGTCATTCTCTTCCTCCCCCTCTCCCCCCAATTTTAATCGACATGGGATTAGATAGCAACTTGTGCAGGGTGCAATCCCACACCCTGCACTCCCAAACTAGTCAGCAGGCTGATTTGACCTCATTCACCATCCTTAACTCCTTCCTCCATGCCATTCTTAATCCCTAATGCACATTGGTTAAGGATACGTATGGTTACTACCACGGGTCGGTAAGGTTCCAGATATCTCAATGTGTTCCACACACCATTAAGCTCATATTACAGAAAGTAACAGTGCCTGCAAGCTAAAGGGTGCAGAAAATAATCCAACACTGCAGCAAGGTACAGCCCATGGTGTCTACAAGCTCCAGTACCTTTCAGTACTCCAGCTTCACTTTAACTCGTAATAATCTGAAGGCAGGTAAAGGAAGAGATTGCTGCTCCCCCACCTCCCCAGACCCTTTCCCCAATAAAAAGTCTCCTTTCTGGCCAAGTTGTCTGTTAAAAAAAAAGACATTGAAGATATTGCAGCAAATCACTCTTATTCTAACTATGAACATACTTAAGGTAACCATTGTATTAAAAAAAATGTTATCCCCATTCACGCTCTGTTACATCACAGCCTTGGACAGAGAAGAAAATCAACAGAAAACTGAACAATTTTTGAAACCTGCTAATGTTTATTTAATTAAACTGGAACATACCATGATAAAATCACCCTGTAGGTTAGACGTATAGGTTAGATGGATTAGCCATAGGTTACCGGGATAGGGGAGAGGGTCTGGATAAGCTACTCTGACAACAAGTTGGTGCAGACTTGATGGGCCAAATGGCCTCCTTCTGCAGTGTAGGGATTCTACACTCCCCACAGTTAGCTCCATTCCCTGCCATAACATTGCTGTTTGTTTGCCATGGCTTCAAGGAAACAGACACATTCAGTTTTGCTGCCATTTCCATTGTTTTTTTTTTAAATCATCATCTCACTGATGATATCAGTGTGTAGGAATCTAAAGAAAAGAAAAGTCAAATAGTTCTTAAACTACATTGGCATTTTGCCTACCCACCTTTTCGATGGTAAAATTTGTTCCGAAGGTAATGGATGATGAATACACTAAACTTAGAGGAAATCAGTGAGAAATTAATGTATGTAAAATATATAGGACATCAACACAGCCCATAGTATGTATCCCACGAGCAAGAGCTTTAATGATATTGTCGCAATGGACTTGAAGGTATGGGATATAAACAAAAACACTTTCTCCTACCCTTCATGGTCATGGTAATTAGACTCAATCTGTCAATAATAATAACTAGTAAAGGCCAAAATCTAATTGTGGACAAGATAATGGAAGAATGGTTAGGAAATGAAGAGTGAGCACCAGTTAAATACCTGGCTAGCCATGGGGAATTTAAAAGTATGAGAGAAAATATAAACATTGCAGTAATGAATATAGCAGGGAAAGTTCCTTTAGTTACTGCGTGATCTGTTTCCCAAACCACATTACTAATGAGATGCTTCACAAAATCTTAGCCGACCAATTGAGCTGTAAACTGACGTCCGCCCTGGTGTGGACAATCCAGAGAAATAATTCATTTCAAATGGTTGGAGGCTTTATCAATTAGTTTATGGAAGAAATAAAAAAAACCTTCGGTGATATGGGATCATCCACCGGCCTTGGAAGGATTACAAATAGCTTGTTTTTTTTCGCTGAGAACTGGAATGCTTGCATTGAGAGAAAAGGGCATTTATCAAGGCTGAAGTTTCAGAGAAAATTCAGTGAGCCTTAAAGCATAGTGTTAGGCCATTAGAAATACAATTTAATCCAAAGGACATTGTATCTTGCAAAAGGAAAGGGCATGAAGAACTTCAAAGCCGGGGAATTGTTATAGGCAGCAGTGGAAACGTGAACAATATTTTTACAGCATGGAAATCAACGTGTAGGATACATTTCACAAGGCTACTTTGTACTGATCAGATATTAACACAATCTGAACAAGTGAATAGGCACCATGGATTTCACAAACACGTATGCTGGACATTGGTGATGAGCAGATAAAGGACTGACTAAATGTGAACGCAATGGGCAGGATTTTATGGCCTTGCTCAAATGAGACCGGAAATTCCTGTCCGAGGTCAACAGAGATTTCCATTGCTGGACCCTTGCCCGCTCTGATTCCGTGGCGGGCGAGATGGTAGAGTTCAGGGGAATGATACTGAAATACAAGATCAGCCTATTTGCCCTAATGTACAATGACCCAAAGTTGACACTGGGGTAACATACACTGGGGGGAATGAATGGAGAGATGCCACAGTTGTGGGGAGGGTAGGAAAAGCCACCAGCAAATACAAACATTGACTGAATGTGTGAGATGAGGGACAAATGGGATTGGTAAAATGAGGCAGAAGGCCAGAAAATGCTATGAGTTCTAAAGTGGACCAAGAAGTGATCACAGTCCTAGGAAAGGAGCACTGACTTGCAAAAGGGACTCTGATCAGAAGGAGTGAGAGACTGTGTAGCAGTGGTCCAGAAAGAGAAAGCAGAGTGAGCAGAGGGCATAGTTTGGTAAGAACAAAGACCATAGAACACATGCGGGAGCACCACTAGAAATAGAAGCCCTTATGATCAAGAAGCTTTAGCGGCTCTTAACAAATGAGAAGATAAGTCGACAAAGTTTGTCCAACAAAAAGCATTGGAAAGTTGAAAGAAAACAGACAGGGGTAGTTAGCCTTACCACACAGGCGGACATGCACAGAAAGGCTACTTACTTCCTGATGGCATGCACAAAGTTAAAGTATGACTAATCGCTCAAGGATTCAAAGAGACTTTAGAGCCATTAGAATAGATTCCCCCAAATGCAGGAAAAGTGAGCTTGAAGATTTTCTTAGCTTTTTTAAACAACACATTCTAGGAAATGAAATTCAGTTGTATAAAAGCTGGGTTGAGAAATTTCAAAGGGAGGTGTTTTTGAAAATATCTGAATAAGCTGGTGAAATAGAAGGAAAATTGGAAATTAAGCGTGTTTATTAGTTGAATGATTCATCGAGGGTGTGATATTACTCAGTTGGTTCAATCCTATTGAAAACAGCTTGTATTCAGTTAAGGACAGACCCAGCAATGTTCGATTTGTATCTCAAGCAGAAACTAGCAGGCACTTTTATAATGCACATTGATAATTTTCTGTATGGAGGTTTTACAGAATTGAGCAATAGGTGATAAAACGTCTTTCAGAGGAAACCAGAGCACCCAGAGGAAACCTACACAGGCATGGGGACAACGTGCAAACTCCACACAGACAGTGACCCAAGCCGGGAATTGTACGCATGTCCATGGCATGGTGAGGCAGCAGTGCGAACCACTGTGCCACTGTAGTCAGGTTTTGGAGGTCTTCTAATACATGGCTGGGATTTTCCACTCCCTCCTGCTCCCCACAACCATCTACCCCCCACTCCCCCTCCCTCCCACCACCACCTGGAGCAGTTTTCCCATGAAGGATGCAAAGAGCCATTGGCTGCTGGTGGGATTTTCTGGTTCCAGTGAAATCTATGGATTTTTACATGGTTCTGCATTATGATTTAAGAGGTCAGGCAGCACCTATAGTTCTGGTTCACACTCTTCGTCTCTCCACAAATACTGCCTAACTAGCTGTGTTTTTTCCAGCATTTTCTGGTTTTAATCCAGGAATCAAGATGGTTAAAACCATTTAGGATTTATTTGAAACAGTTTTCACTTTGTTATCTTAACATCTTAGTACTTTGTTATCTTAAATGACAGCATTAGGGGCCGGAGGAAATACTACTATATGGTAGCAGCCATTTTCTCTGAATGCATGCCTGGGGAGAAACATATCACGGTAACGTCAAGAGGAGGGTGAATTTAAATAGCACTAATTTTTACTCTCACTGTAGGAATATGGTAGCATCGTGGTATTGTTGCAGGACAAGTACTCCGGTGACACAGGGTAATGCTTTGGAGATCTGGGTTTGAATCCCACCATGGCAAACGATGAAATTTGAATTCAGTGAAAAGACCTGGAATTAAAAGTCTAGCATTGACCACAAATCATTGTCAATTGTTGTTAAAAAAAATCCATTTCACTAATGTCCTTTCAGGAAGGAAATCTGTCATCCTTACTTGGTCTGGCGTATATGTAACTCCAGACTCTCAGCAAAGTGGTTGACTCAAATGGCCTCTTAAATGGGCTCAGGGATGGGCAATAAATGATGGCCTAGCAAGTGACATCTCATGAACAAAAAAGAAACAAAATACCCCTCCACCTATAGGGAACCCACTGCAGGCAGTCTACATTCTTCTCTCTATCCAATTTTATTTCATCAGTAGGAGTGGGTGTTGAATTTTGAATGGGTGCTGAATTTTGAATGGGTGCAAATAAACTAACCTTTTGAGTTCATTTCACCTTGATCTTATTGAAGGGTTATGAATAGAAAACTGAATCACACCAAAAAAAATGATGGGTTGGGAAATGTGCTAATCTATAAAGAGGGAAATAAACCAAATTATCTATCTGTTCATGGACGAGTGGTGAGAGGAGAAATTAGTACTGTTTAAATGCACCTTCCTCCTGACTGTAACATTATCATCACTATGTTTCTTCACACACATGCATTCAGGGAAATGGCTTCTGTAATTTTGTTTTTTTATTATTCGTTCATGAGATGTGGAGTCACTGCCTGGGCTGGCATTTATCCCTGAGTTGAGAGTCAACCACAACCACAAGGAGCTACAAAGGTTGTGAATGTAGCCCAATCCATCATGCAACCAACCTCCTATCCATTGATTCTGTCTACACCTCCCACTGCCTCGGCAAAGCAGCCAGCATAATTAAGACCCCACGCACCCTGGACATTCTCTCTTTCACTTTCTTCCATCGGGAAGAAGATATAAAAGTCTGAGGTCATGTACAAACCAACTCAAGAATAGCTTCTTCCCTGCTGCTGTCAAACTTTTGAATGGACTTACCTGGCATTAAGTTGACCTTTCTCTATACCCTAGCTATGACTGTAACACTACATTCTGCACTCTCGTTTCCTTCTCTATGAACGGTATGTTTTGTCTGTATACCGTGCAAGAAACAATACTTTTCACTGTATGTTAATACATGTGTCAAATCAAATCAAAACATTTCTGAAAGTCTGGACTAACATGTAGGCCAGACCAGGTAAAGACAGCAGATTTCCTTCCCTAAATGACATTAACGAACTAGATGGGTTTTTACGACAATCGACAATGGTTTTATGGTCATTTGTCTTCTAACTCCAGATTTTTATTGAATTCAGATTTCACCATCTGCCATGGTGGGCTTCGAAACGGGGTCCCCAGAGCATTACCCTGGGTCTCTGGATTACGAGTCTAGCAACAATATCACTACGTCACTGTAATATAGTAATGTTTCCTCTTCCCTCGACTGGATACCATTACCATTTCAGATAATAAAAGGATAACACAATTCAAAACAGTTTCTAATTAATCTTAAATGGTTTTAACTATTTTGATTTCTGGATTAAAAGTAGAAAATGATGATGAAAACACAGCTTGTTAGACAGTACCTGTGGAGAGAGAGAAAGAGAGTTAACCTGAGTTACAGATGCTGCCTGATCTATAAAAATGTTCCAGCATTGTCTGCTTTGACAACAGATTCATAGAATCCAGAGTATTTTGTTTTTGGATTTCTTGATTGTTCATTGAGTAATTTCACTGCGCGGTACTGAACTGATAGCTCATCTTTTAGCTGAAGTTGCAACAAAATGGTTATAATTGTAGCTGGCACCCTGGGGCTGATGATATCAGCTGGTGTTCCAATCCCTGAGAGCTAAGCATGCAGTGCCATCCATCAAGGCACATGGACTAGCAACTGGAGCAACACATCTTCCAGAGTAAGCACCTTCAGAAAAGACAGGGGAACTTTTATATCAACTACATCACAAACACGTGTGATATAATCTTTCTATAACAAGCCAAGACTGAGGAACACCTTTGCAACGCTGACGTGAACAGATGATTACGATACAGGAGAGAGGGAGGAGAATGTGCTGTCTTATTATAGTGGAATAATCGGGCTTCTTATTTCTTGAGACAAGCTAATGCATCATAGCAAGATGTTCTTTTTCTGACAAAAAACACTGAAAAACTGGAACCAAGCAAAGACAAGACTAGAGTTATAATTAATGAACAAAACAGCGAGGCCTGTTCGACCTTAATATTCAGTTTGAAATTGACTATCCTTGCAGTGAGTTGAATTCTCTTATTAATAAAGTCAGAATGCTTTCCAATAGGAATCGGAATGTGTGTAATCTTTCAGAATCGGGGGGATTATCTGTAATACTGGTAAGTTGAAAACCCCAGCAAGTCTCCCAGCATCTGTGGAGAGAGAATAGAGCCAATGTTTTGAGTTTAGATGACTCTTCGTCAGAGTTATAAAATTCAGAAGCAATTTATACAATGAAGGTGGGGGTGGAGGAGTGCAGGGGGCTGTAATAGGGCAAAGGGAATGTGAATGAAAATGAATAAGGCTGAGAAAGGGGCAAAAAGTATCTATTAAGTGATCAGAGTGTGTGAATGGAGGGACAGAGGTTCAGACTGTTAAGGGATTGCCTGAGGAATGTGGCAGTGGCCCTGGGGGTAGTGGAGAGACCGAGACTGGAGAAGAGTGAAAATGGAAGTGAGAATGAAGGATAATAAAAATGGGATGAAAAGAAGAAATGAAATAAAACAGAGGTAGGGTGAAGGTGGTGGAAGGAGTTGCTCTTAGCTCTGGCAAAGGGTCATCCAGACTCAAAACATTGGCTCTATTTTCTCTCTCCACAGATGCCATTAGGCCTGCTGAGATTTTCTAGCATTTTCTAGTTTTGTTTAAGATTCCAGCATCCGTAGTATTTTGCTTTTATCCCACTGTGCATATAAGCACACCTTAATGCTCCAATTATACATAAATAGATGTCAACACTGGGCTACCACTGCAGTGTTCATTTATCAAAACCAATCATTTCAATTTGCCCCACTCATTTTTTTTAACAATGTCTCATTGTCAGCGTATTATCCTTAACGTAATAGTGTGCCATGCACTAAAACTCAAATGGCTACACAGGATCAAAATGAAGCAAGAGCTTTGGTAGGTCATTTGGCCATTCAAATCTGCACCACCATGCAACATGATCATATTTGATCTTCTATCTCAGGTCTACTTTCCTGCATTAAAGGAATTAAGGGATCAAGAGATAATGCCCAAAAATCTATTTATCCACATGTTGAACATATTAAATAATGGGCCATCCACAATTCTCTGGGTGGAGAATTCCAAAGATCTACAATACCGAGTGAGGAAATCTGTCCTGAATGATTGACCCCTTATCTTTCTGGTCTGACTCCACAGCCAGGAAAAATATCCATTCACCATCAACTTGATCAAGTTTCTTAAGACATTTGAATGCTTTATGAAAATATTTTAACCATTTGCCCACTCATACCACACGAAGAAGCCTCTAAGTCTGAAGCAAAATTGGAATCAAAACTGAATCCTTAACAGCCATGAGTGAAGTTACTCAAACTGCCCTCAAAGCTAATAGCAAAAGTGGATATGTACAAATAAAGATAATGATAGAAACAGAGATAAGGCATTGCAAGAAGGAAAGACACCAAAAATTTCTGATTGCCTCCGTTCCTAATCTTTGTTAAATTTCGTTATATCTTCAACTTCTACAGCATAGAAATGGCAATTATCTTTGGTCACTCAATAGCGCTCAGCCATTCCAATTATCTTTAAAAAAACACTAAGATCAGAGTGATAATACTAAGTAAAATCACAAGAAATAACTTGCCCACCCGAAGGCCTCAATTCCTTGTGTTTGATTTTCATTAGATATCCAGCAATGCCTTATACAAATGAATCATAGAATCCTTACAGTGCAGGAGGCAGCTATTTGGTCCATTGAGCCAGCACCAGCGACAATATCACACATGCCCTATCCTCACAACACCACATTTATCCTGCTAGTTCTCCCTGATATTAAGAGGCAATTTAGCATGGCCAACCCATCTAAACTAGACATCTGTGGGAGGAAACCAGAGCACCTGGGAGACGCAGACAAAGGGAGAACCTGCAAACTCCAGTCATCCAAGGCCGGAATTGAACCCTGGTCTCTGGTGCTGTGAGGCAGCAGAGCTAACCACTGTGCCACCGTGATACCTGGTCTTGACGATGTACAACCTACACACAGCTTCGAGTACCACCTGCCTCACTTGTGACAGAGGCTGCAGATAGCACATTGAACTGATCACCCACTTCAGAATCCATCAAGCTGGAGTGGAAGCAAATCATCCTCGAATCCCAAAGGATTGCCGAAGAAAGAGGGGGAGAGAACGTTCGGAGGCCATTTGCCAGTTGAGGAGCACCTAGTTAAGTCTAGTCTTGTCGTCACCTGATGGTTATGTGTATGCTTTCCAAGAGGACTCACGTCCTTCACATGGAACAATCAGCGAGCGATGATCAACAAATCTAAAAGTTACCTGGTTATTAATATCTCCCAATGGATTGTAAAATTGCTGACATTTCTTACTGCAAATAAAAATGTTACTAATAATTTATATTCTGTGTATTACAATACAACTGACATGCACTGTAAAATGGCATAAAGTAATTATTCATGACTTAATAATTAATGAGCTCGGTGTAAATTGTAGTCGAGCATGGATGTTTATCTGTTACTGCCTTGTGACATAAAATGGATAACAAGAACATAGGGGTACTCAACCCACTAACAGAGTAATTAGGATTTTAATTTCATTTTCGTGTGGCCCAGTGCTTTTAATAAGGTTCCCTGATAACATTTTTGTTGACTGCCTCACGTTAAAAATGTATAAGGAGAAAGAAAAGCCGCATTAATTGACTCAACCCATATTGTGCAAGTCAATTTTGAATAAAAGAATATCAGATTGATCTGTGGATTCGGAGAATGAGAACACAGACACAAACTCATTATCGAGGAGTTGGAGTTTATAATGGGGAATACAGGTGAGGCAAGGCTGGAATACTGAGATACTCAGCTGATATTGATATAGAAGCAGAGAATAGAAGCAGGAGGCGGCCATTTGGCCCTTCACACCTGCTCTGCCATTCAGTTTGGTCATAGTTGTTCATTAAATTCAATATCTTGATCCCGCCTTCTCCACACACCCTTCGATTTCTTTAGTTACAAGAGTTATATCAAATTCCTTCTTGAAATCGCACAATATTTTGGCCTCAACTACTTTCTCTGGTAGTGCATTTTTCAGATTCACCACTCCCAGGGTGAAGAAATTTCTCCTTACCTCAGTGCTAGGTTTACACTTATCCTCAAACTATGAACCCTAGTTCAGGACTCCCCCACCATCAGGAACATTCTTTCTGAATCCCGTTAGAATTTTGTAAGTTTCTATGAGATCCCACCCCCCTCACTCTTCTAAACTCCAGTGAATACAATTCTAACCAACTTAGTTTCTCTTCATATGACGGACCTGCCGTCCCAGAAATCAGTCTGGCAAACCTTCACTACACTCCCTCAAGAGCAAGGACATCTTTCCTCAGATAAAGACACCAAAACTGCACTCAAAACTCCAGGTGTGACCTCACCAACATCCTGTAGAACTGCAGTAACTAGAAATCATTATCATAGGTTACTCAAAGAGGTGCAGCAAAGAATCACCTTATAGCTAGCACTTCAATAAAAGTGGAACTAAGCTTCAGCCAGCTGTTCCTGGAATGCAGTATAGTTTGACACCTTACAATACTCCGCAATCCTCCATCAACGCGTTATCTTTTCACAAAATATGGTATGTAGGACCACTTAGTCTATGCAACAACACCATGAGGTAATCACTCATATATCCAGGATTAAGTGTATTTATTAGTGTCACAAATCAGTTTACATTAATACTGCAATGAAGTTACCATGGAAATTCCCTTGTCGCCACACTCTGGCACCTGTTCGGCTACACTGAGGGAGAATTTAGCACGGCCAATACACCCAATCAGCATGTCCTATGGACTGTGGGAGGAAACTGGAGCACTCGGAAGATAACCACAAAGACAGGTGAAGAACGTGCAGACTCCGCACAGACAGCCACCTAAGCCAGGAATTGAACTTGCGTCCCTGATACAGTGAAGCACAAGTGCTAACCACAGTGCCACAGATCATTACAATCGGTGATATCTGGTACCAAGACTTGTCCTTTCTTTCCCACTCCTTGATGGTGTTAACAAGGTTTTTGTCATTTATCAAGATGAAGGTGTCAATTCAGTGTCCGATACTAAAACAATTTATGTTCTGATTGCAAAAACTCGGTTGGACAGGCTTTTGTGAGTTTGAACATTAAGGGATTAGTTTTAATTGTGTTACCCATTAGGTAGAGATATAAATAATTTTACAAAGGTTATCCTATGCATGTGCATACGCATGCACACACATACCAACACAAACTACACACAATAGAGGAGGTTAACTTTTCATCAAACTGAGATTAAATTGAGATAAAAACAAAAAAAAAGTCTTCACAGTTTATGATTTCTTTGCAATTGTTCGCACCTGAGATGATTTTTAAAAGCTGTGTTCCTGCTTTTGCCCCTGGAAATGTTGCTTTGAAATTTTGAAGTGTCCTTCAAGCTATTATCTGTTGATCCCAGTAAACAGGCCGAGTTGCATTCAATTGAAATTCTCTCTCTATTATGAGAGAAATATTACAGGGATCCAGGCATGGGAGAGCAGGAAGAGAGATGGTGTTTCAGCTCCATTTGTACACTACCTCTCCAGACACACTGTTTTTCCAATATTTCTGACAGCAAGCAAGATGGTTGCTTTGTCACGATTGGCCTTTACTGCACATCCATTTGTCCCTTTGTGGCAAAGGGGTTTTCTGTCATTGGCTGTTAGAAGCTCTATATATCAATAGTGGGCTCCACGAATTCAGCTGATTAAATTCTTGAATTCTGATAGTCATTATGATTGTCAAGGATGATTGACTATTAATAACGGGGCAGTATGGTGTCACAGTGGTTAGCACTGCTGCCTCACAGTGTCAGGGACCCAGGTTCAATTCCCAGCTTTGGTCACTGTCTGTGTGGTGTTTAAACAGAAAGTAGTCTCACAATACCAGCTTAAAGTCCAACAGGTTTATTTGTAAACGCCACAAGCTTTTGGAACATGCTGTCCCTTCATCAGGTGGGTGGGATTTCTGATCGCAAACAGGGCGCAAAGACACAAACTCAATTTACATGAATAATGATTGGAATGTGAATCTTTACAGCTAATCAAGTCTTAAAGGTACAGACAATGTGAGTGGAGAGAGCATTAAGCACAGGTTAAAAGGATATGTATTGTTTCCAGATAGGCAATTTAGTGAGATTTTGCAAGTCCGGGCAAGTTGTGGGGGTTACAGATAGTGTGACATGAACCCAAAATCCCGGTTGAGGCCGTCCTCATGTCTGCGAAACTTGGCTATCAGTCTCTGCTCAGTGACTGTGCGCGTCTTGTGTCGTGAAGGCCTCCTTGGAGGACACTTACCTGAAGATCAGAGGCCAAATGCCTCTGACCGCTGAAGTGTTCCCCAACCCGAAGAGAACAGTCTTGCCTGGTGATTGTTCATTCATCCGGTGTTGTAGTGTCTGCATGATCTCCCCAACATACCAAATCTTGGGACATCCTTTCCTGCAGCATTTCAGGTAGATAACGTTGGCCAAGTTGCAAGAGTATGTACCGTGTGCCTAGTGGACAGTTCTCTCACGTGAGGTGATGGCATTTGTGTCAATGATCCGGCATGTCTTACAGAAGTTGCTGTGGCAGGGTTGTATGGAGCTTATACATTCTTCCCGTGTCTGTGTGGGTTTCCTCTGAGTGCTCCGGTTTCCTCCCACAGTCGTAAGATATGCGGGTTAGGTAGATTGTTCCTGCTAAATTGCCCCTTAGTATCAGGGGGAGTATCTAGGGTAAATGCATGGGGTTATAAGGATAGAGTCTCGGTGGGATAGTAGTCAGTGCAGACCCAATGGGACGAACGGCCTCCTTTAGCGCTGTAGGATTCTATGATCCTATTACAACTATTAACTCCCTGAATGGTCTCTCCTAAATGTGACTCTGCATCCACAGCAATGTGATTGATTCTTAACTGCCCTCTGATCTGGCCGAGCAAGCCATCAGTTCAAAGGCAATTTGGGATGGGCAATAAACAATGGCTCATGTTCCATGAAAACAACATTTACCCATCCTGACTTATATTTTCTCAGAAGCTGAGCAAGTGATACCATTTAACTTGTTGTATTGTCAATGGGAGAGCATCTCCACACCCAGCAACACAGGAAATGTAAGAGCATTTGTTTGACATTTACATTCTTACGAAGGGCAAAAATCTCGTAGAAAATAGGGTGGCTGTGTTACAGGCACCATTCTCAATCAGCACAACTGATCTCTTCTTGATTAGTGCACACATGGACGGCAGGGAACAAACAATCACCAACTTAATTTGTACATAGTTAAACCGAGAACTGTAGTTGAATGATAATTGGATTTTGTTTTAAGGAAATAGCTTCATTATTGCTAACGTGACTCTCGGGAATAAATTTATCCCATTCATTTGTTGTGCTTAGGAGGGGAAGAAAACATGTTGTCAGGTCACTTTTTAACTCTCTTCCTGGTAACAAGGAATCTATTGCACACTCTTAAATAGAGGCCAGTAAGGGGCTGCATGGTGGCACAGCGGTTAGCACCGCTGACTCTCAGCACCATTGACCCAGGTTCATTTCCAGCCTTGGGTGACTGTGCGGAGTTCAAACATTCTTCTCCTGTCTGCGTGGGTTTCCTCAGGGTGCTCTGGTTCCCTCCCACAGTCCAAAGATGTGCAGGTTTGATGGACTGGCCATGCTAAATTAACTCTTACTGTCCAAAGATACGTAAGTTAGGGGGAACTAGCCATGGTAAATATGCAGGGTTACAGGGAGGGAGGGAGGGAGGGAGGGGGCCTGGGTAAGATACTCCGTCAGAGTCAGCATGGACTCGATGGGCCAAATAGCCTCCTTCTGCACTGTAGGGATTCTATGAAATTCTTAAATATGTCTGAAGCCAGGTGAAATGAAAAAGTGTCACGTTGAGAGAGAGACAGAGACAGAGAGAGACCCCTTTCCAGCTTGATGACCCTTCTAAAGCTAAAGCCAGCAGCACAGAACTGGAAATGACACAGCTCCTGTCATCCGAACTGCAAACCAGTCTTCCTCCTGACAATAGAGTCATAAAACTAATTCATAAAGTAAAATTAAACAACCCCAATTTAAGCCACTTAAGGATGAATAGAAGGGTTCATCACAGACAATCCAGCACCACAATGAGAGCTACAGAGAACATGATTTTAAAAAACTCTTAAAAGGTACACCAATCTCACATGAGCAACATCAGGTTGTTCTGCTGCAGTTTGCTCTTGTAGCCCTTAAAAGTTTAAAAAGATACCCATATTGTGGGAAAGAGCAAAGATCTGATCCTGACTGTGAACCCTCAGAATGTAGCTGGGAACTAACATTATATCTGCAAGTGTCCTTAAGACAGGAAAGAGATCATAAACTGTTTAAATCAAATCTTACTTTCTGCTTATTAAAAATGGACTTTCCTATTCTAAAAACATGGCTGCCACAGTCACATGATTTTCAAGTTTGCTACAGTTCTGGAAACATCCAACAGTAATTACAAAACAAAGCTCAAACCTCATCCTCTGGAATCTCTCACTTAAGATTGTGTGGACCCCTTATAATCAATGAAACAGGAAAGCGGTAGATGGCCTGTCATAAGCTCACAGAACCCATTTTACCTATGGAGAAACTAATAGCAACTATTTGTCTTTGAAAGTAAATAATGGATTTTGAGCAGAGACAGAGCGAAACTGACTGTTTATCCGAAATTGACTCATCAAAGGGCAACACCAAATAATTCAAATTCTGATCTTTGGAAAGTTTTAATGTCATATTTCTGGACTCCCAGTGCAGTGCACTGTTAAATATCCAGTTGGTCAACACCAAACCAGACTCCAGGCTGACAAAAAAGCCTGTCTCAAGTCTGAACCTTCTCAAAGCCTAATTCTCTGGAAGATTCTGGCCCTAGTCAGTAGAGTGGACTAAATCTCTGGAGACCAATCTCAGTTTGCTGTGCCATCATCAACTTTGAAAAAATTCTGCAATTATTGCTTTTGTCTAATTAAACCCACCTGAACATTAACACCAATGTGAAGGAACCCAAACTGGAATCTGACATTCGTGTGAATTAATATTCCTTTTTTTGTCTTTGTTCTGAAGGTTTCCTAGTCATAAAATCATTATCTTTTGTATTTCATTCCATGTGCTATATTTTTGACAACATTCTACGATTCTATAAGGCAATCGGACAAATGCACGAATAGGAAAAGGTTTAGAGGGATATGATCCAAATGCAGGCAAATAGGGTTAGCTTAGATGGGTATTTTGGTCAGCATGGACTAGTTTGGGCTGAAGGGCCAGTCTCCGTGCTGTAGATTCTATGATCTATAACCATTCCTTGGGTTTGAACACATGAATAAACTGACTTAACCGAAAGAGTGTTTGCTAAGAGTCACTTTAAAAATGACCTTACAAAACAAAACGTTGGGGAACTTTTCCACAGCCTATATCAAAAATTAAATCACCTCTGTTTATCTGTAAATCACCTCTGACAGATGGTGAGAAATATAAAGGAGTTCAGTTTATCGCTCTCCTCTTAACAATGTTTTGGACTGCATCATCAAACTTGGATTAAAATGAAAGGAAATGCATATAACTATTCAAAATAGTGCCTGACAATGAGCAAAGTTCTCACAGCTCAGAACAAAGGGCAAGGGCAGCTGTGCTAACGGTGAATAGACTTTCAGACTCCAAACATTTGGCCAGAAGAGAACAGAGAGAGAGGTGAAAAGCAGTTGATTTGGTCAGAAGAGAGATGAGGTTGCAGATTCTTTGCAAGCTCCTGAAGTTGAATACAGGGGGGGAATGTTCTCGAGTGGAAGAGATACATTCTGTAGCCATCCACCAAGCACAAGGCACAAGTCAGGAATGTGATGGGATACTCCCCGCTTACCTGGATGGATGTAGCTCCAACACTGAAAAAGCTTGACACCATCCAGGACAAAGCAGCCCTCTTGATTGGCACCACATCTGCAAACATTCAGTTCCTCCATCACCAATGCTCGGTAGCAGTAGTGTGTACAAGATGCACTGCAGCAATTCACTAAAGATCTTTAGATAACACCTACCAAACCCATGACCATTTCCATCTACAAGGACAAGAGCAACAGATAAATGGGAACGCCACCACCTGCAAGGTCCCCTCCAAGCCACTCACCATTCTGACTTGGAAATATATCGACCGTTCTTTCGCAGTCGCTGGGTCAAACTTCTGGAATTCCCTCCCTAAATGCATTGTGGGTCAACCCAGAGAACATGGACTGCAGCAATTCAACAAGGCAGCTCACCAACACCTTCTCAAGGGCAACTAGGGATGGGCAATAAATGCTGGCCAACCAGCCACGTCAATGTCCCACAAACGAATAAAAAACAAAGGATTCGGAGAGATCCATTCTGACACGGGGAGGGGGATGGAAAATGTGAGTGAGTTTCACTGCCAATAGTGGACAGCAAAACTCTGAAAAATAAGCAAAGTGCTGGAGATGATACTCAATGTTGATACTCAGTGTAACAGGAAAATCTGATTTCATTGGAAGCAATTGTTTGCTATAAAGGTTGTAATTCTGTGGAGTGTGCAATGTGGGTTATGTATAAAAGAGGGAATTCCATTTTATAGGTAGAAGGATAGGTTTCCTACAAAAAAATTCATTTGCAGTCAATAATGCTCTCAACTGTCGTCACAGCAAAAGTTTTGGAATGTTAGCAATTGGATGTTTGAATTTCTTTTTAAATGTTATTGGTCTCCACGGGAATCGTAACATTGAATAGAAACAAAAACAGCAGTTTTCCTGCGCTTGTAAAGTTACAGCCCAACAGTGACCAATGATCAGCATCCAACAGTCTAATTTCAAGGTCTTTGATTCCTGGCACTAGCGAGATTCCCATTGGCACTTCTCTGGGAAGGTTGCTAACCAACTGGAAAGACATTAAAACAGTCTTGGGATCGTGCAAGCCACTGGATGCCAGTCAACTTACAAAGGAGTGAATTAGCTGAAAGCTTGAGTAACACTGTCCCAAGCAGGGAAAAGGACTCAAAATCTCAAGGATCACAGGAAAAGGCTGATGCAGGAACTTGGATGCTCTATGTGCTATCAAATTCCATGCTGAGACAACTGAAGCTCTGGAAAACAATCAGTTCCAGTCTAGATGCCAACTGTTTCTTCACCTCTTATAAGACATAATTTCAGAACCACCTCGTTAGCTACACTGTAAGCCATCTGGCCATATCTCACTTCATAAGGACTAGTATCCATTTTTATCTGACAACATTCCTGCAACATTAAATGTGCTACATAAATGCATACATTTAGACAAGACGTGTCCCTGTCTACATCAACAGTGATGAAGTTGAGCTGGTCGAAAGCTTCAAGTTTCTAGGTTTTCAGGCAACTAACCACCCGTCCTGGCCCCTCCACACCAGTGCTATAGTTAAGAAAGCCCACCAATGCCTCTACTTTCTCAGGAGGCTGAGGAAGCTCAGCATGTCTATTATGACTCTCTCCTCTTTTTTTTTTACAGATGCATCAGAGACTATCCTTTCTGGATGTATCACAGCTTTGTATGGCTCCTACTCTGACCAAGACTGCAGGAAACTACAAAGGGTTGTGAACGTAACCCAGTCCATTACACAAACCAGTCCTCCATCTGTCAACTCCATGTACATTTTCCACCGCCTTGGAAAAGCAACTGGTAAAATCAAGGGTCCCACACATCAGGCATACTGTCTTCCACCTTCTTCCATCGGAAAAAAGGTACAAATGTCGGAGATCACGCACCATCTGACGCACAGCTTCTTCCCTGCTGTCATCAGACTTTTGGATGAATCTACCATATATTATGCTGATCTTTCACTACACCCTAACTATAACTGTGACACTATATTCTGTACCCTCTCCTTTCCTTCTCCCCTGTATATTCTGTGAACAATATGCTTTGTCTGTATGTCACACAAGAAACAATACTTTTCACTGTATCCCAATACATGTGACAATAATAAATCAAGTTAACTTGATGTTACTGACCTGATTTGATTTATTATCACAAGTATTAGTATTGGTGGCACACTAGTCAGCACTGCTGCATCACAGCACCAGGGACCCGGGTTCGATTTCCGGCTTGGGTCACTGTCTGTGTGGAGTTTGCACGTTCTGCCCATGTCCACGTGGGTTTCCTCCGGGCGCCCCGGTTTTCTCCCACATTCTGAAAGATGTGCTGGTTAGGTGCATTGACCCAAACAGCATTGGACTGTGGCAACTAAGGGAATTTCACAATAAATTTCTTGCAGTATTAATGCAAGCCTACTTGTGACTAATAACTAAATTAACTTTTAAACTTTAGTATACAGTGAAAAGGATAGTTTCTTGCATGCTATACAAAGCAGACCGTTCATAGAGAAGGAAAGGACAGAGTGCAGAATGTACTGTTACAGTCATAGCTAGAGTTTGGGGAAATACCTTCTTAATATATGATAGATCCATTCAAAGTCTGATTGCAACAGGGAAGAAGTTTCTCTTGAGTCAGTTGGTACATGACCTCAGATTTTTGTATCTTTTTCCCGATGGATGAAAGTGGAAGGGAGAACGTCCAGAGTGTGCGGGGTCCTTAATTATGCTGGCTGCTTTTCCGAGACTGTTTTCGGAATGAACATCCGGTCAACTCAACACACATTTTCTGCAGAGATTCTATTAGCTCCTTCAATAACAGTCCAATTTGTCTCATCCACTTCATTGGCAGAGTGGTGACCTGATGGAATATTCTCTCGACTGCAGCTGGAAAAAGATAGCAAATCAACTTAAAAAGTACAGTGAACACCATGTCAGGGTTGACACCAGTGGTGCGGTGCACCGTTTGTCCCTGGGCATCTGAATGAATATTGACTCCTCCATCCCCGACATGACATGTACAGATTTCACACAACAATTGCTCTGCTGTGCAACTCGCCTTGTTTACAGCTCATATGAACAATAGTTGACACTGACATATGTATCAGTCAGACAGTATTAGACACGAGTGAACTCCTCACTTGCAGTCATGCTTTTTTCAAGCTTTTTTTTCATCAAAGCAAGGGATTGCATCAGTTAAGGAGGATTGTGTTGGCAATTATGCAAAGTTTTTGTTCGATATATTGAATTTTGTAGTTTGTCCAGCGTTTAAAACCGTGTCTATTTATATACATCTTTAGACACCTTGAAGCGTTTCCTTGGCATTGAATCTTGTTCCACCAAATTCAGCGTCCATTCTTTACAAAGAAGAAACACTAATGAAATGTGTTTTCAGTAGTTTTAGCAGGCAGAAGAATTTTGTTCAGTTCACTGGGAGAATGCCTTGCTCTTCAACCACTGTTGTAGAATCTTTAATATCCCAATGGGTCAGAATGTTCAGTTTAACAGCCACACAGAAAAGTATATCTCCCTCAGGAATACATAGGCAATGTCAGCTTAAATAGCATCACTGCATCCCTACAGTGCAGAAGGAGGCTATTTGACCTATCGGGACGATGACATTGAAAAAGGGCATGTCTGGGGTGCGTGGGGTCCTTGATTATGCCGGCTGCTTTTCTGAGGCAGCGGGAAGTGGATACGGAGTCGATGGATGGGAGGCTGATTTGGTTGATGAACTCCGCTATGTTGTTACATCTTACTCAGGTCCGTCCCCTGCCTTATCCCTGTAACCCTGCGCATTTACCCTACTAATCCCCCTAACCTACACATCTTTGGACACTAAGGGGCAATTTAGCGTGGCCAACCCAACTAATCTGCACAGCTTGGAAGTGTGGGAGGAAACCGGAGCACCCAGAGGAAACCCACGCAGACAGAGGTAGAACACGAGACTCCGCACAGATAGTCACCCAAGGCCGGGAATCGAACCTGGGTGCCTGGCATTGGGTGCAGGGCTAATCACTGTTCCACCATGCCAGCCATATGCAGCCGTTTGCCCTAGGTGCCTTTGAAATTATGAGTATCTCACCCCGAACGTTACTACCCCAACAATGACGTTATCTTAACTGTTCTGTTGTGGTATAAAACAAATTAGTCCATTCTCATCTAGTGCACTCCGGTATATACATCAACTGGCCTTGCTGATTTATTTTGAGTCCTATAAGTCTGTAAGGGTAATTTTTATTTGATTTAATTTATTATTGTCACATGTATTAACATATAGTGAAAAGTAT
This sequence comes from Carcharhinus amblyrhynchos, assembly GCF_965287045.1. Taxonomy (NCBI): domain Eukaryota; kingdom Metazoa; phylum Chordata; class Chondrichthyes; order Carcharhiniformes; family Carcharhinidae; genus Carcharhinus; species Carcharhinus amblyrhynchos. The sequence continues at coordinate 14,390,791 of NC_137352.1, forward strand.
TGTTTCTTGCGTGCTACGCAGACAAAGCATATCGTTCATAGAGGAAGAAATTAGAGTGCAGAATGCAATGTTACAGTCATAGGTAGGGTGTGGAGAAAGATCAACTTAATGCAAAATATGCCCATTCAAAAGTCTGACAGCAGCAGGGAAGAAGTTGTTTTTGAGTCGGTTGGTATGTGACTTCAGACTTTTGTATCTTTCTCCCGATGGAAGAAGTTCTATAAGTTAAGATGTAGAGATTCTTGAGAGAGGTTGCGGGCTCTGACCTGAGATTATGTAACAAGTTATTTTCAGTCCATCTTTTGTTTTAAACGCCTTGGCAGCCTTAAAAAAATAGCAGCAAGGTCTTGGTTTGCTCTGTTGTGAGGAATGTCTTTGGATATGGTTTACAGTTTCTCATTTGTACCTCCCACTCTGCTGACCTATCGTTTAGAAACTCATGTTTGGAGGTTCCTGCATTGGTGATTTGTTTATTTATTTTTTACTTTGTTGTTTAGGCTCAGACTACTTTAATCTGAACACACTAATCACCTGAATGAATTTATCCTGCATATTTTGTCCCCAAGTGAATTTTCCTCGTGTCTTCCTGTTACTTGCAATTAACAGGATGGAACTAAGTGCCTTCAGCAAGAAAATCAGTGCTTAGTACGTGTTTTTGAGATAAAACACAAATGTTACAGTATATAAAGCACAGAAACACGACAAGAGAACGAGACAAGGACACAACTCTTGTAGTTTAAATGATGCTACAAAACCCTTGGGCCTCACTGTCATGGTATTTTAACATACTGCTGGTAACTCATTCAAAACAATCCATTATTGCACATTTACTGCAGCTTCAAGAGGTTTTATGTTTTGTTTTACAAGTGGTACCATTGTGTCAAAATTTATCTGCTTCTCGTAGAGCAAGGAAGCAGAGTATTTTATGACTGAACAACAGAAAATATTGCAACGAGTGTCTTTTTTTGCTCCATTCTTATCTAAATTTTCTCTCCCTTTGTTCTCTTTCATCTCCCCTAATGGCTGTCAGTTTTATTATCATTACCTACTCTTTGGTCCTTCAACCAAATGAGCATTTTTCACATATAGGTATCAGTGCACCATTTAATATTGAGAGGCATTACAACCAAGTCTAAATACAATCCTTACCTAAATGTATCTCACAACACATGTCTTTGGATAGCCATCCCTTGGGAAACCTTGCTGATGTCTCTCTTATCGCCTGAATCCAAGGTCACATGGGCAGCATGGTGGTACAGTTATTAGCACTACTTCCAAAGATGCATGGGTTAGGCTCATTGGCCATGCTAAATTGCCTCTTAGTTACAGGGGGACTAGCTAAGGTAAATGCATGGGGTGATGGGGATAGGGCCTGGGTGGGGTTGTGGTCAGTGCAGACTCGATAGGCTGAATGGCCTCCTTTTGCACGGTAGGATTCTATGATTCGCACAGCAGCTGGGACCCAGATTTGATTCCGGCCTTGGGTGATTTTCTGAGTGGGTTTTTCTGGGTGCTCCAGTTTCGTCCTACAGTCCAAAGATGTGCAGGTTATGTAGAATGACCATGCTAAATTGGCTCTTAGTGTCCCAAGGTGTACAGGTTAGGGGGATTATCAGAGTAACTATGAGGGGACAGGGCCTGGGTTAGATGACCTGTGAAAGAGTCAGTGCAGACTTGATGGGCCAAAATGTCTCCTCCTGCACTGTAGGGATTCTATGACACATGTGAAATATAGGCGGCACGGTGGCACAGTGGGTAGCACTGCTCCCTCACAGTTCCAGGGACTCCGGTTCGATTCCCACATGGGTACCCACTCAGAAAATCACCCAAGGCTGGAATCAAATCTGGGTCCCTGCTGCTGTGTGAATCATAGAATCCTACAGTGCAGGAGGCCATTCAGCCTATCGAGTCTGCACTGACCACAATCCCACCCAGGCCCTATCCCCATCGCCCCATGCATTTACCCTAGCTAATCCCCCTGTAACCAAGAGGCAATTTAGCATGGCCAATGAGCCTAACCCACGCATCTTTGGAAGTAGTGCTCACAACTGTACCACCATGCTGCCCATGTGACCTTGGATTCAGGAGATAAGAGAGGCATCAGCAAGGTTTCCCAAGGGATGGCTATGCAAAGACATGTGTTGCGAGATACATTTAGGTAAGGATTGTATTTAGACTTGGTTGTAATGCCTCTCAACATTAAATGGTCTACTGATATCTGTGTGGAGTTTGTACATTCTCTCTGTATCTGTGCGTGTGTCCTGCGGGTGCTCCGTTTTTTTCCCCACAGTCCAAAGATGGATTGACCATACTGAATTGCCCCTTAGCGTGGGGGTGGCTAGGGTAAATGCATAGGCTTATGGAGATAGGGCCTGGGTGGGATCGTAGTTGGTGCAAACTCGATGGGCCGAATGGCCACCTTCTGCACTATAGAATTCTATGATTCTATGTAATGTCCCATTTTGTTCTCCAGCTAGTGGAAATCAAGCTTAGAATTTTCTGGAAGTTTAAAGCTTACTTTCAAATTGATTACATGTTAAACTGAAAAAGAACAAACATGTACATAAGGCCACTTCACATCTCCTTCAAACATTCAACAATACTTCAGGTAAATTAAACTTTTAAAAACTTTGAGATGAAATGTGATCTTCCATTGACAGGCAAAAGATCATTCAATTTGTTTTGGGTGGTGCTGAATGATGGAGGGAATGTTAGCTTGGACAGCCGCAGAACATTGTGTTTCTCTGCGATTCCAAAATCATTTCTAATTTGTGATTTGGACAGATGGGGCTTTAATTTAAAGAACAGGTCACACCTTCAATAACATAGTATCTCTTGGCAACCTACCAAATTGTCAATCTGGATTACATGATTCAATCCTTAAAGCGGGGCATGAATCTAAAGACGAGGCTATTACCAACTGTTCTAAATTCACAACTAAGCTCCAGTGGTGGCACAGTGGTTAGCACTGCTGCTTCACAGCACCAGGGACCTGGGTTTGATACCTGACTTGGGTCACTGTCTGTGCAGTGTCTGCACATTCTAAATAAAATCCTTACCTAAATGTATCTTGCAACACATGTCTTTGGATAGCCATCTCTTGGGAAATCTTGATGTCTTTCTCATCTCCTGAATCCAAGGTCACATGGGCAGCATGGTGGCACAGTTATTAGCACTACTTCCAAAGATGCGTGGGTTAGGCTCATTGGCCATGCTAAATTGCCTCTTGGTTACAGGGGGGCTAGCAGGGGTAAATGCATGGGGTGATGGGGATATGGCCTGGGTGGGATTGTGGTCACCGCAGACTCGATGGGCTGAATGGCCTTCTTCTGCACTATAGGATTCTATGATTCTCACAGCGCCAGGGACTCAGATTTGATTCTGGCCTTGGGTGATTGTCTGTGTGGGTTTTTCTAGGTGCTCCAGTTTCCTCCTACAGTCCAAAGATGCGCAGGTTAGGTAGAATGATCATGCTAAATTGCCTCTTAGTGTCCCAAGGTGTATAGGTTAGGGGAATTATTGGAGTAACAATGAGGGGCTAGGTGTATAGGGCCTGGGTTAGACGCGCTGTCAAAGAATCATTGCAGACTTGATGGGCCAAAATGCCTCCTTCTGCACTGTAGGAATTCTATGACATACGTGTCTGCGTGAGTTCCCCCTGGGTGTTCTGGTTTCCTCCCATAACCCGGGAGCTGTACTAAATTTTCCTTTAGTGTATCCGAACTGGAATGTGGCGACTAGCAGACAGTAACTTAATGGCAGTGTTAATGCAAGCTTACTTGTGACACTGATAAATAAACCTTTTTTTTAAGAAAAAGGAGGCATACTTATACCTTCCTTCCTTATGAAGTAAATAAGTGTTCTTCGCATTTAGGCCAACATTTAGTTTTTACTTTCCAATAATATTCTGGGATTGAATTATTTGGAGTAAATGGAAAGTAATTGTTGGTTTTCTGCAAATAAGTCTAAAACGTTCCATTCTTTTCAGCTTTCCAATCTTTAAATTTGACTCACCGGCAGATTATAAATATACCTTTACAACTTACATCAACATAGGAGGAACATTATTGGTTATCTTTCTTTATTCCACAGTTTCTAGATGTTGTACCTTGTGGAGAATCAATTTTCCACATAAAGAAGCAATCAGTGTTTATTTTAACTTTCCAAAAGAAAGGTCGCAATCATTAATGTACAGGAACATCTGAATGATTCCAAACTTGACATGAATCACATGCTGCTACATCATCCAAACCAAATGGGCTTTTGTCATGGGGGAATAAGTGGCGGACACGGAACAAGTATTAGACACTAACAAAAAAAAAAGCTCCTTAAAACTAACTTGCTAATCTCATCTAGGTCTTGGCAACTGACAATTTAAATTGGCTGAAACCTGTTACTGATTCATGTATCACCTGATGGTCAACTTAAAGCTGCATTCTGGGAACCAGACACACACCACTGAACATAAATTTGCTGTACATATCTGGGAGAGACAAAGGAATATAGGCCGTTTGATCAGTTTTAAATTAAATTTTAAGTTATTAGTGTCACAAGTAGGCTGACATTTACACCGCAGTGAAGTAACTTCACCTTGTCGCCACACTATGTTCGGTTACACCGAGGGAGAATTTAGCACGGCCAGTGCACGTAACCAGCACGTCATTCAGACTATGGGAGGAAACTGGAGCACCCAGAGGAAACCCACGCAGACGTGCAGACTCTGCACAGACAGTGGCCCCGAGCCCAGGAATCGAAACCAGATCCCTGGCACTGTGAGGCGGCGGTGCTCATCACTGTGTCACCGTGTTGCCCCACTGCTTGTTCTATCCTCAAATATCAGTCTCTCAGCTGTGAGCAGAAAATTACCCGTTCTTAACATTGAGACATACACGATCTGTCTAATACCAGAAGAATGCTTATTGCTTCTATTATTTATTTTATTATTTGTTTTGGAGTGCAGACAGGAATATCGAAACAGAAACGATGGACAGAAAGGAGCCTTTTATCTCCTGCACTATTCATATTGAAGTTATTTAAGTTTCTGCAGCAGAGGTCAATTTTGGGAATAGTTTATATGCACATGCTGTAGACCTCATCTTATTAAAAGCCTAATGGAACAGATACAGACACCATGAGTTCATTTGAATTGATGCCACTGGGAAAACTAGAATATCTTCAGAATGAGTAATGGGATCTATTCACAATCAACATTTGGTCTCGTTTGTTTTCAAAATTATAGTAAGAAGTCTCACAACACCAGGTTAAAGTCCAACAGGTTTATTTGATAGTAAATGCCATAAGCTTTCAGAAAGCTGTTCTTTCGTCAGGTTAGTCATGTTGGCCTAAATGTGAAAAACACTTATTTATTTACTTCACCTGACGAAGGAACAGCGTTCCGAAAGCTTGTGGCATTTACTATCAAATAAACTTGTTGGACTTTAACCTGGTGTTGTGAGACTTCTTACTGTATTTACCCCAGTCCAACGCAGGCAACTCCACTTCAAAATTATATCCAGGGAAAATAGAATTCCACTGAGGAATCCTGGAATTTAAATTGATCAGAATAGATTTTACTGTATCAGAGGACAAACTCTTATGTTTGCTCTTATCATTTCGCTTTTCATCAGCTTAAGGTCTGTGCGGAGTTTGTACATTCTCCTCATGTCTGTGTGGGTTTCCTCCGGATGCTCCAGTTTCCTCCCACAGTCCAAAGATGTATGGGTTAGGTTTATTGGCCATGCTAAGATTGCCTCTTAGAGTCCTGAGATGCATAGGTTAGAGGGATTAGTGGGTAAAATATGTAGGGATATGGGGCTGAGACCTGGGTGGGACCTTGATCGGTGCAGACTCGATGGGTTGAAGGGCCTCTTTCTGCACCGTAGGGGTTCTATGATTAAGGAGGCCCACCTGAACATAATGGGAAAATCAAACTGCAAAAGGCAGAAATGGCATTACCTGTAAAATCAGTAACGTGAAGGAAAGTGCAGGATCAGTGTTCTGGAGAGTGGCACTGGGAGGAAGATGGATTACACAACAGATACTGCTGAATGGATCTCACACTCCTCGTGACAGAGGAAAAATAACCACAAGCTCCTCGCACTTGTTTGTTGAATTGTGAGGATAGAAGGAAAATTGGCAAGAAGTTTGAGGCAATAATTGGGATGAAGAGGAGAAACCCAAGGGGGAGGTGAAAGGGGGAATTATTGGGTAACAGAAGAACGATACTGGTGAGAGAAGCATTCCCCTCCCCCCACCTCACCAGGACAGAAAAGTGATTGATCCATTAAGTTTGCCTTCTGATCAACAGGCATCACGTGCATGCAAATGGTGGTGACACTATTTGCAAACACTTCAGCTGACATGTGATTGACAGAGATTAGGATAAATGAATTCTATCAAATCAGGAGATAAAGGGAATTCTCCTGGTCAGATACAGGCCAATTTGCAAAGGACCAACCTGAATGGTTTCCAGGCTGTGGCCGAACTTTCCTCGTAACACAAGGGTAAAACACCAGACATTTATTTACTACCCCATTCCTTTCCATTTATCTTGCGAGCACCAATTCATCAAGTCAATAAGTATTTTAGTAATGATTCTTTTGGGTAAACTGTTATCTATAATTAGGGGCAAATCATTGCAATTGAAGTAAAAGCCCATTGGGAGGATAGGAAGGAAATGACTTGAGACAGTCCAAGGTGGCACTATGGTTAGCTCTGCCTCACAGCGCTAGGGACCCAGGTTCGATTCTCGGCTTGGGTCACTGTCTGTGTGGACTCTTCAATTTCTCCCCATGTCTATATGGGGTTTTCCCCAAGTGCTCCAGTTTCCTCCCACAGTTTGAAAGATTTGCTGGTTAGGTACATTGGCCAGGCTAAATTCTCCTTCAGTGTACCCAAACAGACATCAGAGTGTGGCAACTAGGGGATTTTCACAGTAACTTGACTGTAGTGTTAATGTAAGCCTACTTGTAACACTAATAAATGAACATTTTAATCAGAGGTGAGGTCTGAGCTCCATTGGTGGGACCAGTAGACTTGTAAAGAGAGTGAAAAATAAGCTTGGAACATCAGTGGAACAATTGATCACAGCAAATTACTGTGGATGCTGGAATCTGAAACCAAAAAAGAAAATGCTGGAAAATCTCAGCAGGTCTGGCAGCATCTGTAAGGAGAGAAAAGAGCTGACGTTTTGAGACCCTTTTTCAAAGCTAGAAACGGAACAATGACCAGGTTCAGTTACAGGTGTCAAAACAAGTAAATTCAGGGACAAAAGGCAAAATAAAAGTGGGCACAATGCCTCATGTTAGTTGAGTGAAACAGCATCTGTATTAACCCCCACAAAAAAAAAATCACTATTTCATAGGGATTCTTTGAGATATTTGTGAAGTATCATGGAGCAGTGTCTGAATGCAATTCTAAGTGTCATTACCACCCTGCTATCGGGCTTCATATTTGATGTAATTTCAAAAGGCAGTTAATTTTAGTTGCTCTCACACCATTAGAACTGCTCACCTTCACACATTTCCCTTCGATTAAACGGACAGTTGGATGGAAAAGCAATCAGATCGTTGCTTTCATTTAGAGTGGCTTCCTGTGCTTGGATGCGCCTCAGGCTAAGACGACAAATCAAGTCTTGGGGTTAGAACAGAAGGTCAGTTAATAAACCTGTCAATATGATGTGACTTTTACTTCAATTGCAATGATTTGCCCTTAATTGCAGCTAACAGCCAAAAAAAAAAATCATTACTAAAACAGCGTATTGACTTGATAAGTTGGTGCTCGCCGAGGTAAATGGGAAGGATTGGGATAGTAAATAAATGTTTGGTGTCTTGCCCTTGTGTTATGAGGACAGTTTGGCTACAGCTCCTGATGGGGAGCTCGCAAAATGGCCTCTGCCTGAGTGTCCCTGCCCAACGTCCTACAAAAACAGAGCAGCGGTCTGGGGGAATCGCCCCGAGATGCTGCTCTTCAAGCTGATATTACTGGTCACTGGGGCAGCAGGCCAAAGATAGAGAGGTCAGCATGGTGTGGGGGTTGGGGGGGTGGCTAAAGAATTAAAATGTTAGGTGACCTTTAGCTCAAGATCATGCTTGTCGATTGTAAGCGGCACAGTAGCACAGTGATTAGCACTGCTGGCTGCTTCACTGCGCCAGGGACACAGGTTCGACTCCCGGTTTGGGTCACTGTCTGTGTGGAGTTTGTATGTTTTCCCCGTGTCTGTGTGGGTTTCCTCTGGTGCTCCAGTTTCCTCCCACAATCCGAAAGACGTGCTGGTTGGGTGCGTTGACCCGAACAGGCGCCAGACTGTGGCGATTAGGGGAACTTCCACAGTAACTCCATTGCAATGTTGATGCAAGCCTTACTTGTGACCGATAAATAAACTTTAAGTTATCTTGGGTGCCAGCGAGAAACAAAAGTGAAATCTAGAAGGAAGAAAGAATTGGGCTAAAAGTGAAACATGACCAGACATTTCACCGTCCCATGGCAGAAGGGCACAGGCAGATCATAGCACTCTGAGCGGAGTGCATGTACATTTTACAACACTTAGCTGCCAACAAGTGCCTGCTATGCTGGAGTCTCACATCATACCTCCACAAATGGAATCTGTCAACATGTGTGCAGCAGAAGCAGGCAAACAAGTTCTTTTCAAATATAAGACTATCAAGAAAATGTAAATGAATTCCGATACATGCGCTATTCTGCAATTGTTATGTTGGGAAGAATTCTGAAGGGATTTGGCTGAAATTTGAGTGCTGCCAGACAAGAGCCGGGCAAATTCATTCACTGAGTACCTCTGTGGCAATCCCGCACTGCTTCACTCCAAGTGAGGATGTCAGGAGCCGGCTGAATGATAGAATAAGCAGTCAAATTCCACTGTGGCACAATTAAAGAACAGTCTCAATGTTGGTACAACGTGGGTTTTTTGTAGAACCTGTGTTGCTCGTCTCTAAACAATAAATCCAATGCATTCTCATCAATATAAATTGGAAACAAACATGATTTTTCACCTCTCTTTAAAGGTATTATGATGAGAAATGTCCCTTGTGAATTTCCACTTGTTCTCTCATCTTTCTCTAAGCAAAACAGAGCAATCTGCAATGCTGCCAACTCCATGAGAACGATTCTCGGCTCTCTTAAAAGGCTATATATGGTCTTTAAAACCATTTCCTTCATTAGGCTGCAAATACAAACAGTGTGACACGAAGAACATTATAACGCATTGTCACATTAAGTGAAAGGATCACAATGAAAGCAATATTCAGCCCTCCTTTCAAGCACCAAACACACATTGTTCGTTAAGTGTCAGACTGAGTGGTGTAGGTGGCCAGAGCCCTTCCAAACTTTCCAATAAAGCAACATTAGATGACCTCATGAGTTCCAGTTAAGCCAGACTTTATTGCGGTCCTTCACTATCGAACTCCTGCTCTTTTATTAAATCTTCCAGCGGTGATGAGGCACTCCATCCTTTCTACATGGTTAACATGTCTGAAGAACTCCATTTGTCCCCTTGTGATCTTACACAAGCTTTCTGTTGTTGTTCCAATCCCATTCATAGAAACATAGAAAATAGAAGCAGGAGTGGGCCATTCGGCCCTCTGAGCCTGCTCCACCATTCATTGTGACAATGGCTGATCAAATTCAATATCCTGATCCACCCTTCCCTCCCATATCCCTGGATTCCTTCAGTCCCTAGAGCTATACCTAATTTATTCTTGAAATCACAATGTTTTGGCCTCAACTACTTTCTGTGGTAGTGAATTCCACACACTCACCACTCTCTGGGTGAAGAAATTTCTCCTCATCTCAGTTTTAAAAGATTTACCTCTTATCCTCAAACTATGACCCCTAGTTCTGGACTACTACTACAGTTCTTTATCATCTTTCCTAAGCACTAGGTTTTGAAGCTATTGATTTGCCTTTCCTCCTCATTCCCAATGCTCCAAGCTTCACATCTATAATTCACTCTTGACCAGATATATAATTTAGTTACACAGATTCTTGTTTCAAGATCCAAACTGACCTGTCTTTAAATGTTGTTTAATTCTATTAAAACACTTGGCTCATCCACTCCTTTTGTGGATTTCAGTATTGCTTCTGACATCTGATATTACTCTGTATCCTAGATCATTGATTTAATTGGTTTATGCTAACTTCCATTTCCAGTGACGTTGCATACTGGAATGCCCATGGGCAGCATGGCGACACAATGGTTAGCACTTTGGCCTCATAGCGCAAGGGACCCAGATTCAATTCCTGGCTTAGGTCACTGTCTGTGCATGTTCTTCCCATGTAGGCGTGGGTTTTCTCCAAGTGCTCCGGTTTCCTCCCGCAGTCCGAAAGATGTGCTGGTTAGGTGCATTGGCCATGCTATATCCTCCCTCAGTGTACCTGAATAGGTGCCAGGGTGTGGCAGCGCAGAGATTTTCACCGTACCTTCATTGCAGTGTTAATGTAAGCCAACTTGTGACACTAATAAGAAACTTCAAACTTTCCTTTCTCTTTGTCATTACCATCATATATGTATTCTTCCAATTAAAGTCAGAGAGGTTTACAGCATGAAAACAGGCCCTTTGGCCCAACTTGTCCATGCCACTAATTTTTTAACCCTTAAACTAGTCCCAATTGCCAGAATTTGGCCCATATCCCTCTATACCCATCTTACCCATGTAACTATCTAAATGCTTTTTAAAAGACAAATTTGTACCCGCTTCTACTACTATCTCAGGCAGTTTGTTCCAGACACTCACCACCCTCTGCACGAAAAAAATTGCCCCCTGGACCCTTTTGTAATTCTCCCCTCTCACCTATGCCCTCTAGTTTAAGACTGCCCTAGCTTGGGAAAGGATATTGGTCATCTAACTGATCTATGCCCCTCATTATTTTATAGGCCTCTATAAGATCGCCCCTAAGCCTCCAATGCTCCAGAGAAAAAAGTCCCAGCCTATCCAGCTGCTGCTTATAATTCAAATCAAGTCTCATTAGCATCCTAATAAACCTTTTCTGCACTCTTTCTAGTTTAATAATACCCCTTCTATAATAAAGTGACCAGGCCTGTACACAGTATTCCAATGCCTTACCAATGTCTTCAACAAGATGTCCCAACTCTTGCATTCAATGTTCTGACTAAAGGAACCAAGCACATCAAATGCCTTCATCACCACATTGTCCATCTGTGACTCCACTTTCAAAGAGCTATAAACCTATACCCTTAGATCTCTTTGTTCTATAACTCCCCCCAATGCCTTACCATTAACTGAGAAAGTCCTGCCCGTATTCAATCGCATTTACCTAAATTAAACTCCATCGGGAATTGTTACAATCAGGTTTGGGGGGGCGGGGGAGGAAAAGAGGCGGGCAGTGGGGGAATAACTCCCCTCTATTCCCTTCCCTTTTTGACTGCAACAGCTTCTTTGGCAAGATCATTCCCTCAATCACTGGGTTAGGGTTAATGCTTTGAGACATGCAGTGGCAAGTGTGAAATAAGTGCAAGCCTTTTTCTTCTCTTAGATCATTTTCAATCAGGGCCCCAGTAACACATGCTGCCCCACCAGGAATCATAATGGTTGCGTGGCAAGATAGAATTAATTAAAAAAAAGAGCTGATTTATGAAGTTATCAAACTCAACAATCTCCACGCTGTAAGATACCAAAGGGTTTGCATATCAGTGATTTTAAAGGCATCCGTCAGGTCACGCTGAGACAATTAATGGCCATTACAAATATAGTCCGATCTCTCTGAAGTATACCGGTATTACTACACATTAGAAATATCTATGTAGAAAGCGCCATGAGTAATTAAGCAAAGGAGTAAAGGTCAGTAGCTTTAAAAGATTATTGCTTCCTATTATTTCTTGAAATAGTAGGTATTAGAGAACCTGACAGAATGCGGCAATAACAGAAGCTTTATGCAAAGTGACAGCTCAAGGGAGATCAGGCTGCCTATCACCATCCTCTGCTGCTTTCAATCTTTTGTCACTCCACATCCACTGTAATGAAATCTGTCCAGTCACTTTGACTAATCCACAGACTCATCTTCCATTGCTCCTGACAGCCTGTTCCTCAGAAGCGTTCAGATCCAATTTGAACACCTTTCAATACATCCCTTTGTTTTAAATTTAAGGATCAATGTGGAGAAGCCACTGGCATCCACTTTATACCCCTTAGCACTGCCACAAGATTGACCATAACTCCTCCAAGCTTTCATTTTCTCTGATAGTGCTATGTTAGATTCCTCAGTCTGTGAAACATATTAACAAACAGCACCCTTTTTTTACCCCCCCTCGGGATTGGTACATGGGGATAAATTGTTCATGCATCGGATCAAACAAGTCCTGATTCAAATCCTCAGCATAGGTGAGGCGATGACCTAGTGGTATTATCACTAGACTATTAATACAGAAGCTCAGCTAATGTTCTGGGGATCTGGGTTCAAATCCCGCCACAGCAGATGGTGGAATATGGACTCAATGCAAAAGAAAAGTCTGGAATTAAGAATCTACTGATGACCATGAAACCATTGCTGATTGTCAGAAAAACCCATCTGGTTCATTAATGTCCTTTAAGGAAGAAATCTGGCTTCCTTACCCGGTCTGGCCTATGTGCGACTCCAGAGCCACAGCAACTCTCAACTTAGGCAATTAGGGATGGGCAATAAATGTTGGCCAGCCAGCATTGCCCAAGTCCCACGAACGAATAAAAAAAATCCACAGCCACGTGCTTTGTCGACCAGGATTCCTGGTTGGAAATGGATTAGAACTCTCCTGTATTTTTTTTTTACCCCACCTAACTCTGACACTAACCCCCGTCGCAGCACCCTAACCCTGCCTTGGTTGAAACAGGACAACTTAACACCTCCGAACTCACTGTCTCATGATTGGGGTATGCATTCACCCAAGTAACAGGAGGACCAAAGAAGATCCACCATTTTAGCTTTGTATTTTCCCAAGGTGACCCGTTATTTGAAGTCGGTCTTCAGATTTTAGTGGCAGATGGATTTTGTTTTTTTAGGAAGGCAGGACCGTGCGGAGATTATTTAGCTTATTCCCCCATTACATAATATCATGGCTGACCTATAATCTAACTCCATTTAACAAACTTTACTCCAAATCCCTAAATACTTTTGAACCGGAGAGGTGTTGGGGGGAGCGTGCATGACAATACTATTTAATTATTTAAGACATTAATAAAAATAGTCAATAGGTTGGGTTCCAACACAAATCCTTGTGGAACATTACTAGTCACATCCTATTAATTATGGTATCAGCCCATTACCTCTTTGCCCTTCAGCTCACGTCAATCCACCGAACCTGCACATCTTTGGACTGTGGGTGGATATCAGAGCACCCGGAGGAACCCCTCACAGAAAACTTGCAAACTTCACACAGGCAGTCATCCAAGGCCAGAATCGATTCTGAGTCCCTAGCACTCCGAGGCAGCAGCACTAACCATTGTGTCACTGTGCCATCTTGTATTATAGAATCGCTACAGTGCAGAAGGAGGCTTGTCAAATCTGCATTGACAACAATCCCACCCAGGTCCGATCCCCTTAACCTTGCTAATCCTCCTGACACCAAGGGGCAATTTAGCATGGCCAATCCATTTATCCTGCACATCTTTGGACTGTGGGAAGAAACCAGAGTACCTGGAGGAAACCCACGCAGACACTGGGGAGGCTGTGCAAACTCCACATAAACAGTCACCCAAGGCTAGAATTGAACCTGGGTTCCTGGCGCTCTGAAGCAATAGCACTAACCACTGTGCCATGTGCTACTGTGTAGACATAGGCAAAGTATTTTCACTCTTGTGGGAGAGTCCAAACCTGGAGGACATAAATAAATACAGTCACTAATAAAACCATTATGGAATTCAAGAGAAGCATGTTTACCAAAGACTGGTAAGAATGGGGAATGCACTACTACATGGAATAGTTGAGGCAAATAGTGTTGGTATATTTAAGGAGTCAAGAGATAAACAAACACAATGGAAAGGAAGGAAACAAAGGATATGCTGATAAATGAAGGTGAGTGATAGAGGCTCGTGTAGAACACTCGCATAGACCAGTTAAACCAAAAGACCTGTTTGTGTGTTTTGGACCTGATGCAACTCAACGTAAATGCACTCCCAATCTAATTCTACTGCCATTTTGATCAGACATAGAATTTCAAAACATTGCTTCAACAGAATCCTATAACGGAACCTTGAGTTCAATCAGAAAGGAAAAAATCAGCAAACAATATTAATATCTCATTACAAATGATCATTACCATTTTCTTTTTATAAATCTTACCTTTCAGCAGAGATTTTGGAGCTAATAATCATGAACCTTTCTGACCTCTGTTGCACTCTTAATGTGGATGCTGTGGTTTCACTTTCTCCTGCTGATCAGAGGCTATTTTCGCGATATGCTTCTCAGGGACACTAATTAGATTGCACCTTAATTGCTTAAATCTATTTTTTGATGATTGAAATAAGTTCGGGCAATATGTCAATTCTGACAGTCATAGAACCTGACAGTATAAAAAGGAGGCCATTAGGCTCATCGGGTCTGCACCGACGCCACAATCCCACCCAGTCCCTATCCCCATAACTCCATATATTTACCCTTGCTAGTCCCCCGACACTAAGGGCAATTTAGCACGGCCAATCAACCTAACCCGCACATCTTTGGAGGAAACCACAGCATCCAGAGGAAACCCATGTGGGCACGAGGAGAAAGTCCAAACCCCACACAGATTGTGACCCGAGGCCAGAATTAAACCCAGGTCCCTAGTGCTGTGAGGCAGCAGTGCTGTCAAGTGTAGAGAGCCAGCTGCCAATAATTCCAAATGGAAGGGCATTCAGAAGAAAAAGGGATAAATGTGGATGGCACGTGAGACAGGAAGGCCTCCCTTACAGTAAAAGATAATATGTTGCTTCACAGGATTGGAAACTGGGGTTCGCATATTGGGAAAAGACATGCTCTGTATGGTACGCATCTAAAATCCTAATTGGTGATGATAAACAGGCTTAGAAACAGTTGCACTAAGTGAAATTCAGAGCCTTTTCCCATCGTTGGGGCTGAAGTGAACCACTGGGGCAGAATTCTCCCTTCTTGGGCCATGCCCCACATCAGGCACTGTTTCCTGCTGCAGAGGCTGGCAGGAAACCACTTCATATTTTCCCACACAATTCTTCCCAGCCCCAACCTCATTAAATTATCCATCCAGATATTTATGCCATTTTCTTTGGTGAGGCAGGGTTCATGGCCTACCTGGCTGCCAAATTTCAAAGGTGCCGGACATCACCGATTTGCCATTGAAGAAACAAGATGGATCTCCAGGAATACAATATGGTTGAAAGATGGAAGGTCCCACATGATGATCGTGCAGGCATAAAACCAATTTTTGGGCTTCCCGCTGAATTCCGTCCTCCTCTCCATCTCTTGCCATTGAGCCTATCACAGAATCATAGAACCTCTACAGTGTAGAAGCAGACCATTTGGCCCAATGAGTCTGCACTGACTTTCCAACGGAGCATCCAACCCAGACCTAGTTAAGAAAGCCCACCAGCGCCTCTACTTTCTCTGGAAGCTAAGGAAATGCCTGCTATGACTCTCACCAGCCTTTACAGACGCACCGTAGAAAGCATCCTTTCTGGTAATATCACAGCTTGGTATGGTTCCTACTCTGCCCAAGAGTACAAGGAACTACAAAGGGTCATGACCGAAGCCCAGTCCATTACGCCAACCAGCCTCCCATCGATTGGCACTGTCTATGCTTCCTACTCCTCAGAAAAGCAGCCAGCATAACTCAAGGACCCCATGCACCCTGGACACACTCTTTTCCACTTTCTTCCGTCATCAAGAACTGCTTCTTCTCTGTTGTCATCAGACTTTTCAATGGACCTATCTTACATTAAGTTGATCCTTTTCCACACCCTACTAACTGTAACATTGCATTCTACACCCTCGCCTTTCCTCCTCCCCTATTTTTCCCATGAATGGTATGCTTTGTATAATGCACAAGAAACAATACTTTTCACTGCATACCAATTCATGCAACAATAATAAATCAGAAATCAAATTTTGACATACCAATATTGATTTATTTGATAGATAACTGGATAAAAATTGCAACAGTTAAAATTCTAACCAAGTCGCCAACTCTTGCCCCCACCACTAAAGCACTCTTGTTCTCGGACATAAAAGGTGAATGAAAATTCAGACAGAGATATATTTTTAAATAACGCTTCATCACTCTTCTACTAAAGTCATTCTGTGTTTGAGGTGACTCACAGTTGGTTGCATGCACCAAACAGACACTGATAAAGTGAAAGAAAAATGAGACACCCACTGAAATGTGTGTGATGAAACCTTTGCTCATGCCAATTGCTTTAAAGAGGGAGTTTCCTTGTCAAAATTCAAACAGATGTCAACTCAATGACCCATCCTTTTTAACTCACTCATCTTTCTCGTATCTTTGTCTAATGAAATGCATTAATGCAGTGAGGAAAGGTTCTCCCTAAGTGTCTGCAAGCTACAAAGGCATTTTCAATTATTAATGTAGGCAAGCAAAAATACATGTGGCAATAATAAATCAAATCAAAAGACCTGACCTCCATGTATTTACCCCACGAATCCATCTAACCTACACATCTTGGGACACAAAGGGGCAATTTGGCATGGTCAATCCACCTAATCTGTGCATCTTTGGACTTTGGTTGCTGGGATCATGAGAAACTTCAACTCATGATGTAGATAATGACACTATGTGAAAGCCCTGTTGCAGGCAACTGGGCACTTCCCCTATAGTCAAAAAGTTGAAACAACCTATTGAGCTACTTAAATGAATTATATAAACATTTACAGAACAGAGACCAGTGCTGCTTATATTGCAGTCTTTAGCCTTAACCTGAAGGGAGCCATTTATTTTCTTCCATATCGTACCACCCCATTTTATCACTGATTATGTTCCGGTCATGTTCAAATTATGGGTTGGGCCAAATAATTGCCGGCTTTACATTTGGGTTTTTGTCAGTTAGTTTCTGTGGAAGCTTGGGTGCAGTTTCAATCTTGGCCAGGTGGGCATTTTGGGCCCAATTGTTTATCAGCCACAGCTCAGTCAGTTGCCTCTTGAGTCACAAGTTTCCAGGTTCAACTCCCATTCTAGAGTTTGAACACAGAAGTCAAGGTCAACATTTATGGAATAAAATGATAAGCAAAGGCCCATCTACCTGAGTGGATGTAAAAGATCCTTTGGCATTTTTTTGAAGTAGAGCAGGAGAACAATCCTTGGCATCCTGGACAATATTTACGCCTCCATCAACATCACAAAGCACAGACTATCCGGCCATTTGTTGCGGGAGTTTGTAGAGCACAACTTAAACTTAGGGTGGCACGGTGGCTAGCACTGCTGCTTCACAACGCCAGGGACTTGGGTCAGATTCCTGGCTTGGGTCACTGTCTATGTGGAGTTTGAACATTCTCCCCATGTCTGCATGGGTTTCCCCTGGGTGCTTCCAATTTCCTCCCATAGTGTGAAAGATGTGCTGGTTAGGGACATTGACATGAACAGACGCCAAACTGTGGCAACTAAGGGAATTTCACAGTAACCTCATTGCAGTGTTAATGTAAGCTTCACTTGTGACTAATAAATAAACTTACTTAACTGCTGTGTTTCCTACATTACACGTGACTACACTTCAAAAGTGCTTCGTTGGCTGTAAGGCACTTTAAGAGGTCCAGTTGTCATGCAAAATGAAAATCTTGCTTTTATTGCGCCGTGGGCTGCTATTTCCAGCATTGACCTGTTTTATTATGATGAGAAAAGTTCACCACACGAAGAGAGAGTCCAATCTATAAACCCAGATGTGTCCCAGGTATTCAAATTGAGCTTGACACATTCCAAAACACTAAACAGATGGATGCTTTTCATTCATAATGACTTTATGCTGAGGAGTGCGCCGAACTGCTGAGAATAATAGAAACATTCATTCCAAAGGTAATATTGTACTTGGACTGAAGTTTTTTTTTAATTCATTGGCATCTGCTTTATTAAAAACTGCTGCCCTGAAGTGAAATTCTAAAATAGATCTTCAATTATTTTGTTTAATAATTCATGGCACCCATCATTAATAACCATTGTTACTGTAATTATTTTCTGGCAACAATACAATTGGAAGCCAAAACACATTTTATTTTTGTAGTTAAACAATAATACAAATGCCTTCAAAATAGCCTCACAGCCAAGTCCCAACCTAATCATATTACATAGCATTTTGAAAATTAATGGGACCTTTATAATAATGTGCAAAGGTTTAAAATTTCTAATTATGCCATTCTCCCCTTTCTCACTGCAATACCAATCATGTTGTGAACTAAATCTTAATCTTGCTGTAGTCACGTTATGGTAATGCTTGCGTCATCATTCAGCTGGGTAGCCTGCATAAGGGAAGCAGCATTCAAACAGAGTCTCAATAAAGGACAACAAAAACAAAAATGCTGTAAAATCTCAGCAGGTCAGACAGCATCTGTGGAAAGAGAATAGAGCCAACGTTTCGAGTCACAATGATCTTTTGTCAGAGCTGAAGGAGACAGGTTAAAGTGGGAGAGAGGAGCAGAGAAATGGAGACGGCTGATGTAACGCTGACAGTTCTCGACGTAAAGATCAAGAGCAGGTAAGAGGCCAGAGGGAAGTTGTCCAGATGGAGGGGGAATGCTGGAGGTGAGTGAAAGGATCTGCTAAACAGGGAGGGGGGAGGAGGAGGAGGAGGAGGAGGAGGAGGAGGAGGAGGCGGAGGGAGGAAGGAAGGAAGGAGTCCTGCACAAAGGAGTAAGCCCAGAGACGAAGGTGGGGGGAGAAGAGTTCAGCATCATGTCAAGCCCAAAATTCATTAAGGTGAGGAAGTAAGCATACGAAGAGGCACACTCAGCCTCAGAGAGCAACAGTCAGAGAATGGTGAATGCATGGCAAGGGCTGGGGTTAGGAAGGATAGGTTCGAAGGGACAAAAAAGGGAGGAGGGTCCTGCATGGGTGTTGGTATCGACGAGTTGTTGGAACTTGCAATCCTTAACACCTGTAAAGAAGAGATAAAGCTTCTTTTTAAAGCATCGGATGAGATGAAGAATGAAATGAAACTGGCGATAGAATGAGTGGAGACAGACATTAAGTGTGTACATATGGTGGCGTACGGCACTGAGTGCGGGTCTCAGGATGTGGCAAGTACAGCAGTCCGAGGAGCGATGTTTCTCCTGCGGATACCCATAACCCTGGGTAGATTCAAAAGATGAGGGCGAAGCTTCAATTGGAATCCAAGTGGGTATGTTGGAGACAGAGACAGTTGCTGAAGAAGGGAGCATAGCTGTGAAAGCAAGTTTTGGTAAACACCTTGTCGAACACCAAGAGGGAAATAGAAAGCGATGAAGGTGGACCGGGAGAAAGGGACAAAGGGATCTTCTGCCAGAGAGAAGAGCAATCCTCCTTCAAGAAAGGCATTCCTGAAGAGAAGTGGCAGAGACTTAAACACCAAGATAAAGGCAAAATCCTGCAGATGCTGAAATCTGAAACAAAAACAGAAAATATTGGAAAAATCTCAGCAAATCTGTCAGTATCTGTGGAGACAGAACAGCGCCAACATTGAGTCTGGATGACCCATTGTCTCAATAAAAGACATCTACTACCAAAAATTTGGTGACAAACCATGAAGTGGGAGAGCTTTGGAAAACTTGAGGGGAAACGCATATAGAGAGACTGGGAAAAAAATCTGCTGATTGCTCAAAGGAAGAGTTACTATTTTTCCACATCTTACAATTGCAAGAAAGGTTTTCTTTCAAGATAATGGAGCTGAGAAAATTGTGCAAGATTGTGAGTGGAATTTCCAGAACGGTTTCAAGCAGGTCGTTTACCATGGCAAAGAATTTAAAGAAAATTGCCACAAAAGATAATTTGCACAAATTTCAGAGCTGGCGAGATTTCTTTCTTCTCGCCTGTCACCCAAGTGGCCATTTTAATCCTGGTCGTCTGGTGTTAATTGAATAGTTGAAATGGTCACCTCACACCCTCCTCAACCCTCTCCTTGGATCTTTCTGCCTTATCACTGTTTGGAATTTTAACCTGATCTTCGAGTTGGAGAGACATCCACCAGAAACAAATACATTGAGCTATAATAAACCATCAGGGCTGACCTAACAGCAAATTTTACCTGACACCTGTTTGGGGAAGCCATTATTGCAATCTTTATCAAACAAAGAACATAATTAGAGTTACCAGCTTCTTCCCTGCTACCTTCAAACTTTTGAATGGACCTACCTCGGGCTAATTTGATCTTTCTCGACACCCTAGCTATGACTGTAACACTACATTCTGCACTCGCTCCTTCCCTTCTCTATGAACGGCATGTTTTGTCTGTCTAGCGCACAAGAAATAATACTTTTCACTGTCTCTAATACATGTGACAATAATAAATCAAATCAAAAAAAACTAGGGATCATTTTTCTTGTCTTCTTGAGGGCTAGTTATTCCCTTCCAGGCCCCCAAGGAAAACCTGGACTCCCAATCCCACCCCATCATCCCAACCTGCCATTTCCCCTCCCCGCCTTCCCAATCCCCCTCCCCTTTACTGTTGCATAATTAACAAAAATAAAATGGAAATGTGTCCTCAGTGATTAAAAACACAACAGCAAACTTTTCTTCCAGCTCTATTTTCACAGCCTGACTAATCACAGTATTTCAAATTTTCCAAATTCACCAGATGGAATTAATTTGAGGATTGACAATGGCCTGTACAATATAAACCTCATAACATTCTCTTTTGAATTGATTTCAACTCCCAGTGGCAAGATTTATAACAGCAAGCTTGAATTCCTCTTGTCTGAATTTGGACTTTGTTTTGTCTTTTGTGTGGTTTATTGCACTAATGAAATCTATTACAAATAGTGTCATTTGGAATAAATAGAAGTTTCAAGCTATGATAGTGTAATCAAAATCTTGGAGGCAATGTGGAAAGTGTGTCTGGAGATGCCAACACCTCGACTTTCTCAGAAAGCGAAGAATTTTGGCTTGTCCACTACCACTTTTACCATTTTTACAAATGCACAATAGAAAGCATCCATTCTACATGTATCACAGCTTGGTATGGCTCCTGCTCTGACCGAGGCCGCAAAAAACGACAAAGGATTGTGAACGTAGCCCAGTTCATCACGCAAACCAATTTCCCATCCATTAATTCTGTCTATAATTCTCGCTGCCTTGGAAAAACAACCAGCATAATCAAGGATCCCACATATCCCAGATATGCTCTCTCTTGAATCATTGAATCCTGCAGTGCAGAAGGAGGACATTTAGCCCATCAAGTCTGCACTGACCACAATCCCATCCAGGCTCTATCCCCATAACTCCATGCATTTACCCAACTTAGACCCCTGAAACTAAGGGGCAATTTACCACGGCCAATCCACCTAACCAGCACATCTTTGGAGTGTGGGAAGAAACCGGACCACCCAGAGGAAACCCATGCAAATACGGGGAGAATGTGCAAACTCCAGAAAGACAATGACGTAAGTCAAAAATCGAACCTGGGTCCCTGGTTCCGCAGCTAACCATTGTGCCACCTTGTCACCTTCTTTTATTGGGAAAAAGATACAAAAGTTTGAAAACACATAACAACCGACTCAAGAACAGTTTTTTGTTTAAGTCTTAATGTTTATTTATTGGTATCACAAATAGGCTTGCATTAATATCACAATGAAGTTACTATGAAAATCCCCTAATCGCCACACTCCGGTGCCTGTTCGAGTTACTAAGAGAAGAATAACATAAGAACTAGGAGCAGGAGTAGGCCATCTGGCCCCTCGAGCCTGCTCTGCCATTCAGTAAGATCATCGTTGATCTTTCCATAGACTCAGCTCCACTTACCTGCTCGCTCACCATAACTCTTAATTCCTTTACTGTTCAAAAATTTATCTATCCTTGCCTTAAAAACATTTAATGAGGTAGCCTCAACTACTTCAACTGGTTTGATCGAGCAGACGCAACACAGATCCGTTAAGGGGAAGTCATGTTTGACGAATTTATTGGATTTCTATGAGTTTGTGACTCATGTGGTAGACAGAGGGGAACTGGTGGATGTGATGTTTTTAGATTTCCAAAAGGCGTTTGATAAGGTGCCTCATAAAAGGTTGCTACAGAAGGTTAGGGTGCACGGAGTTGGGGGTAAGGTGTTAGTGTGGATAGAGGATTGGCTGTCTAATAGAAAGCAGAGAGTTGGTATCATTGGGTGCTATTCTGATTGGCGGTTGGTGACTAGTGAAGTGCCACAGGGATCGGTGCTGGGGCCTCAACTATTTACCATTTATATAGATGATTTGGAGGAAGGGGCTGAGTGTAGGGTGACGAAATTTGCTGATGACACGAAGATGAGTGGAAAAGCAAATTGCGTGGAGGGTGTGGAAAATCTGCAGAGGGATCTGGATAGGCTGAGCGAGTGGGTGAGGACCTAACAGATGGAGTATAATGTTAGCAAGTGTGAGGTTATCCACTTTGGCAGAAATAGTAGTAAGAGGGATTACTTTTTAAAGGGTGAAAAGCTGCAGCATGCTACGGTGCAGAGGGACCTGGGGGTCCTTGTGCACGAGTCGCAAAAACCCAGTCTGCAGGTGATCAAGGCGGCAAATGGAATGTTGGCCTTTATAGCGAGGGGGATAGAATATAAAAGTAGGGAGGTCTTGCTGCGACTGTACAGGGTACTGGTGAGGCCACAGCTGGAGTACTGTGTGCAGTTTTGGTCGCCGCACTTGCGCAAGGATATATTGGCCTTGGAGGGAGTGTAGAGGAGGTTCACTAGGCTGATACCGGAGATGAGGGGGTTGGACTATGAAGAGAGACTAAATAGACTGGGTCTGTACTCGTTGGAGTTTAGAAGGATGAGGGGGGATCTTATAGAGACGTATAAGATAATGAAAGGGATGGATAGGGTCAAGGTAGAGAGATTCTTCCCGCTTAGAAAGGATAACAGGACTAGAGGGCACAGCCTTAAGGTAAGGTGGAGGGGGGGGAGCAGTTTAGATCAGAATTGAGGAGGAACTTCTTCACTCAAAGTGTGATGAATCTCTGGAATTTTCTGCCCGTTGAAGTGGTGGAGGCTACCTCGCCAAATATATTTAAGTCACAGGTAGATAGGTTTTTGATAGACAAGGGAATTAAGGGTTATGGGGAGAAAGCGGGAGAGTGGAACTGATCCACTTCAGATCAGCCATGATCTTACTGAATGGCGGGGCAGGCTCGAAGGGCTAGATGGCCTACTCCTGCTTCTTATGTTCTAGTTTCACCCACCAGTGGGAACAACCTCCCTGCTTCTATCTTATCTATTCCTTTCATCATTTCATATGTTTCTATAAGATCCCCCCTCATTCTTCTGAATTCCAATGACTATAGCCCCAGTTACTCAGTCTCTCCTCTTAAGCCAACACACTCAACTCCAGAATGAACCTTGTGAATCTCCTCTGCCTCCCCTCCAGTGCCAGTATATCCTTCTTCAAGGAGACCAAAACTGTACACATTACTCCAGATGTGGCCTCACCAGCACCTTATACAGCTGCAACATAACCATGCTGTTTTTAAACTCCATTCCTCCAGCAACGAAGGACAAAATTCCATTTGCCTTCTTAATTAACTGCTGCACCTGCAAACCAACTCAGATTCTTGCACAAGGACACCCAGGTCCCTCTGCACAGCAGCATGTTGCAATTTTTTACCATTTAAATAAAAGTCCATTTTGCTGTTATTCCTACTAAAATGGATGAACTCACATTTACCAACATTTGTACTCCATCTGCCAGACCCTCACTCACTCACTTAGATTATCTATATCCCTTTGCAGACTTTGTGTCCTCTGCACACTTTGCTCTTCCACCCATCTTAGTGTCACCTGCGAATTTTGACACACTACACTTGGTCCTCAACTCCAAATCATCTGTGTAAATCGTAAACAATTGCAGTCCTAACACTGATCACAGGCACACCACTAACCACCAATCGCCAACCAGAAAAACACTAATTTACCCCCACTCTTTGCTTTCTGCTGGTTAACCAATCCTCTGTCCATGGTAATACATTACCTGTAACACTGTGCACCTTTATCTTATGTAGCAATCTTTGGTGCGGCACTTTGTCAAATGCCTTCTGGAAATCCAGGTACACCACATCCACAGGTTCCCCATTCCATCAAATTAGTCAAACATGACCTGCCCTTTATGAACCCACGCTGCATCTTACCAATGGGACAATTTATATCCAGATGTCTCGCTATTTCTTCCTTGATGATCGATTCAAGCATTTTTTCTACTACAGAAGTTAAGCTAACCGGCCTATAGTTATCTGCCTTTTGTCTACTTCCTTTTTTAAACAGTGGCGTCACATTTGCTATTTTCCAACCTGTAGGAACCACCCCAGAGTCCAGCGAATTTTGGTAAATTCGGCAGAATTTAGCATGGCTAATGCACCTTACCAACACGTCTTTCAGAATGTGGGAGATAAATGGAGCACCCGATGGAAACCCATGTAGCCAAGGGGAGAATGTGCAGACTCTATACAGACAGTGACACAAGTCGGGAATCGAACCTGGGTCCCTGACACTGAGGCGGCAGGTGCCACTGTGTCACCTGCTGCTTCTTCCCTGTTGCCATCAGACTGATCCTGTCATATAGGAAGTTAATCTTTCTCTTCACTCTACCTGTAACTGCAACACTGTTCTTCACCCTATCCTTTCCTTCTTTTTTATGTACTCTAGGAAATGTCCAATTTATCCGTGTAGCATGCAAGAAACAATACTTTTCACTGTATCCCAATATATGTGATAATAATCAATCAAATCAAATCATAAATCAAATCCATTTCAATGGATTGTCAGGGTATTTTCTAGTTCCACACAGCATGCACTCTGACTCTGTACATTCATTTTGTTGATTCCACACTTCCTTAAATATCTGCAGCACTAAATGCATCTGTAAAACATGGCAGTCTGTGTGCACGACACTGTGATCCAGTTATCTGCAGCCGTCATATCCCCTGTGCATTATCTACCTGAAGATTAGTTCTCGTTTGATTTCCAATATTACAGGCATTGTCATGCCTGAATACAATTTTCAATCCATCAGAAAATGAACAATTATACTTCAACATCAATTATAGGTAGTAATTATCAGAGATGTGACATGACCACTGCATCGCATTTAAGCTTGTCAGGATTTTGTTTTTTTCAAATCAATCTTAATAAATTGCGGCTACCACCCCAGAGTCTCAATAGGCCTAGCGTGCCCCATGAGAGAAAGCAACCTGTGATGGAGGTGACATTTATCTTTTACTGTGCTGTCTGACATGGACTGCAGTTCAAATAAGTTCATCACAACATTCATCAGTCTTTTCCCATTACTCAAACGAAGTTACAATTGCTTCACACAATCGGAGATCCTATTCAGAAACAGCCAAGCAGGGCGGAAGGAAAATCACTTGTTTCACAGCTCGTGGGTCGCTGTAGCTGGTGGCATTCAAATCCACCATATTGCACGAGATTAGTGTTGTTAATGTGGGACTGTTACGATCTATTGATAAAGTAGCGTACTACATTAGCACAATATTGCAACACAGACTGGACTTTGTTTTTCTCAGAGAAGCGACAAGAGGTGAGAAGGGATGCTTACACGGCCGAGTTGCTTAGTATTAAAAACTTGGGCCGTGCGTGCAATGCATATTATGTCAGACATCAGTGCATCAGAAGAGAGACATAATTTGCTGCACAGAACATTAAACAGCATCTGCTGGCAGTTAAATTTGCCTTAGCAGATTTGCGTTTTTCAAACTGTATTTTGTGCATAAATTGTTGGAAGTGTGTGAGATAATGATATAATGGGCAAGGATTTGATTTGCTTTACTATGGTTATATGTATTGGTTTACAGTGCAAAGATTTGTTTCTTGCACACTATACACACAGAGCATACTATATATAGAGAAGGAAAGGAGGGGTGCAGAATATAGCGTTACCGTCATAGCTAGGATGAAGAGAAAGATCAACTTAGCGCGAGGTGAGTCCATTCAGAATCTGACGGCAGCAGAGAAGTTGCTCTTCAGTCAGTTGATATGTGACCTCAGACTTTTGTATCATTTTCCTGACAGAAGAAGGTGGAAGTGAGAACGTTTGTGGTGCATGGCGTCCTTGATTATGTTGGCTGCTTTGCTGAGGCAGCGGGAAGTGTAGACAGAGTCAATGGGCCCGGGGGCGGGTGTTGGTAGAGAAGATGGTTTGCCTGATGGACTTGGCTTCGTTCACAATCCTTTGTAGTTCCTTTCTGTCTTGGACAGTGCATGAGCCATACCAAGCTGTGATATAACCAGAAAGGACGCTTTCTATGGTGCATCTGTAAAAGTTGGTGAGAGTCGTAGCTAACATGCCAAATTTCCTTAGACTTCTGAGAAAACAGAGTCAGGTCATCTGGAACTGAAGCAACCAGTCTTAACCAACAAGCCTGAAAGACTATATAATTACCAGTGCAAGTAGGATGAGACAGGTATATATAACATTCAAAAGGTTCAAATTCAATGCCCAAGAAGATATAAAAAATGAACCAAGGCTGAAGCGGAAAGGTAGATGAATGTTAAAATAATTCACATCCATAAAATCTCCAAAACAAAAACCTGAATTTACATAAATGGCTGGAACTCTACACCTGGCCCACCATGGGCAGGGCTCCTAACATTGGACGGGTATTTCCAGTCTCGCCTGAGCGAGTCCATAAAATCCCATCCAATTTGTTTCATGAATTAAAAACAGCCCCATGCATTTTATAGCAATGAAGTATTTTTGATGTATAGTCACTATTGTAATGTAGGAAACACAACAGCCAATTTGCACACAGCAAAATACCCACCAACACTGACGTGATAGCAACCAGATAATCTGCTTTTGTGATGTTGGTTAAAGAATTAATATTGGCTAGATCAGCAAGAATAACTCTGCAGCTCTTCAGTGAAGCAAATCCAATAATTTAAACTTAATGAGACTCTAGGCCTGTAATAGTTAATTTCAATACCAGAGGAGTCAACAAGCAGTTATTTCTAATTATGTTGTTGAAACTTGAACTTATTTAACTTTGCGTCATGAGCTTGGTTTGTTCTTTCTGTGCAAAGGTAGCAACTTCTCACCATCACTGCACTTCTTTGGTCAGCCATCAGCTCCCATTGGCATTCACTTGAAGAGTCTCTGGTCATAGGACTTTCCAGACTGAAATTTGCTTGAGAGTTTCTCGATGCAGGACAAATCATCCAGGGTTTAAAACTGCTTCCTACTTTTGAAAAGAAATAGGACCATAACTTCCTGGTTCCTCAGTATCGCATTTGGGGGACACCCAAATGATGCGCTGGGGAATCCCTCTTGGAAATTCCCACTTACCTGGCATTTATTCAGAAGGGCTAACTCTAGTGGACAATCGCGTTGGGCTAGGAATAATTCAATGAAGTGATTTAAATCATTAACTTCGTATGGTTCTGCCAGTTTTACCCCAATAGTTACTCTGAAGGAAAAAAAAAACACATAGCTTCAGAGTAACTGAAGACCCAGCCAAGCCAAGGATGGAACATTCCCACATGACCAGCTTCTCAGGGGACCCTCCACAACACCTCCAGCCATGCATGCCCCTGCATTCTTTGGTTATTTTTGAGCAAGTGCTACTTGATAGAATTGTCGATAACATCTTCCATCGCTAGTAGCAAGTGACCAAGTTGGATTTGATCTGCTTCTTATGGACAAGACATACCTGTGCAATTTTCCATATTGCCAGGAAAAAACACTGTTCTATTGGAACATCTTGGTTCAGGAAGTGGCTAGTTCAAGAGCTCCATTTTGAGTGCTATTGCCGAAATATCATCAGGGCCCATAATCTTTGTAATATCTAGTGTCTTAATTAATTTCTTGATATCATTTAGAATGAGTCAAATTGTCTGAAGATTGGCATCTGTGACGCTGGAAACGTCAGGAGGAGGCTACTTGGGGCCCTTCCTTTTTGTACCTACTCAATGACACCATCCAAATACACATGCACCTTCCTCGTGCATTGACAACTCTACCTCTCTGGGCGAAATTTTAGGGCTCCGCTCAACCCAAAGCCGTAAAATCCAATCCGAGGTCAACAGACCTTTCCATGGCCCACCCCTCACTCACTGCGATTCCCATGGCAGGCAGGACAGTAAAATCCCAACCTCTCTAAGTTGTGCCATTTCTGCTCACCATTTGCTTTTTGTGTGGTCCTCTGAGGTAGACAGCTGGATGTAGGAATGACTCAACAGGTATATGCCTACATCGCCTTCCACCTCTTTTTCTTCCATACTGCAGCTGCTGGAATAAGGACAAATGCTGTTCCACGATTCATGGCGACAGAATGCACGGATATTTGTTGGCAACTTACATTTCTACTTTCCAGTGATTCACAAAAATAAAACTAGCGTAAATTGCTTTTTTTGAATTTAACGCTGCAGTGTGACATCCGAGAAAGAATTGTACTGTTTCTTAATGTAATTCGCACAGTGACAAAACCCGCGCCTCACTGAGATAACGTCTTCACAGTTAATCAAAGTTTGTTCTGCCTTGTCACCAATATCGTTTTTCCCCCTTTCAGACCACAATCTGCCTTATCAGGGAAAAGGTGCAGCTTGCACTCCAAAGCAACATTACAAATCTTGCACACCTAATTCATTAAAAAGGAGAGAGTAGGAGCCTGCCTCGTACATACTTCAACCAGTGGAATTACATTCAGCTCAGCTGAAAATGACATGAACTGAATTTGATCTGCCAGAGGATTCCAAACTAAAATTAATTGCTTGGTGAATGGGGCAACTCCAGATTTTTTAGTTGACATGAGGAGGAGATTTAGATCAGATACCAATCTGATGCAGTCCTCCTGCTTTGCAATAGCTGCCCGCACTCGTGTGAAGAGCAAGAACTCTGCCCCTCTCAAATGCAATTAGATTAAGTGCTTCCCTTACCCAATTGTTATCAATATCAGAGAATCACAGCACAGATGCAAATGAATTGTGGTAAGTGGAGAGAGGGCACAGAAAGGATACAGAGATTTACAAGGATGTTGCCAGCCCTGGAGAATTTTAGCCATGAGAAAAGATTGAAGAGACTGTTTTTTTTTCTTTGCAACAAAGGCTGCTGAGGGGAATTTTAATTTAGATGTATATAAGGGGTCTAGATGTAATCAATCTTTTTGACTAAACAATTAACTAAATCAAATTAACTCAGGGACAAATTTAAAGGATCAGTCCCCAAAAAGAAAGGAACCACCCAAAACAAAAGACAAAGTAGAAAGGAAACTTAAAACTTCAAACTAAAACGTGATTTAAAAATTTATTCATTGGACATAGGAGTCTCTGGCTGGCCAGCATCCATAGTTGCCCTTGAACTGAATGACTCACCAGGCCATTTCAGGGGGCAGTTGAGCGTCAACCACATTGCTATTGGCTCTAGAGTCACATGTAGGCCAGACCCAAGTCACATCTAGGCCTTCCCTAAAGGGCATTAGTGACCCAGATGGGTTTTTTTGACAAGCGGCAATGATTTCACGATCATCAATGGAATTTTTATTCCAGATTTTTTTTTTATTGAATTCAAATCCCACCATCTGCCCTGGCTGGATTTGAACCCAGATGCCCAGGACATTAGCTGAGTTTCTGGACTAATAATCTAGCGATAATACCATTAGGCCATTGCCTCGAATGAGCCATTTCCATTAGCAGACAGATTAATAACCAGCAGGCATTTTGTTGAAGTAGGAGGGGAGTTGAGGAGCAATGTTTTCATCCAGAGGATGGTGGGGACCTGGAGTTCTCTTCCTTCAAAGAGTGGAGAGGTAGAAAGCCTCATTGCATTTAGCAAATACATGGATAAGCATTTGACCTACAGGAGCTGGTAAGTGTGATGAGGCTGTATAGCTCTTTTTCCAGTACAGACATGATCGGCTATATGGCCTTCTGTGCATAGAATTTTTATGTTTCCATCCTTTCAGGGGAGATGATGGCCTAGTAGTATTATCGCTGGACTATTAATCTCAAAACTCAGCCAATGTTCTGGGGACCTGGATTTAAATCCTACCACGGCAGACAGTGGTAAATTTGAATTTAATAAATGATACTTGGAATTAAGAATCTTGATGACCATGAAACCATTGTCAATTGTCAGAAAAACCCATCTGGTTCACTTAACCTTAAGGGAAGGAAATCTGCCATCCTTACCTGGTCTGGCCTACATGGAACTCGAGATCCATAGCAATGTGGTTGACTCTCAAATCTCTCCAAGGGCAACTAGGGATGGGCAATAAATGTTGGCAAGCCAACGATGCTCATGTCCCACGAATGATTTTTTTTAGAAAAGCAGACCTAGTTTTAAAGTCAGATTCAGAATAAAGTTCAATGCAGAGAAAGGTCAAGTTACTCGTTAGTGAAAAGTCATCCCTTTAGATTTGGTAAGCCAGGTATCTATTAAGTATGTTAAGGAATGTTCATACTGAACAATTGAAAAACTTCTGCAAGAAGATAAAACCCACTTTTGCAGACACTCATGTCCAAAAGTTTGCCAAAGCTTTGTGACATAGATGTGCAAATTCTACTGCCATGCCTTGCATGTTGCTGGCATGAAGCATCCAATTCCTACTGCGAGTCCACTCAAAACTATTCATCAGGACATTTGAAGAGTTATCCACTGGAAGTGTTCAAGCCCCAGAAACCTGTCAACCTGCCAGGCTATCCCTTACAGAGAAATAGTTTCAGCCATGTGAGAAATATCTAGGCCAGTACTCCAGTGCAGACACAGTGGCACAGTGGTTAGCACCGCTGCCGCAGTGCCAGGGACCCAGGTTCAATTCCCAGCTTGTGTCACTGACTGTGCAGAGACTGTACCTTCTCCCCTTGTCTGCATGGGTTTCTTCCGGGTGCTCCGGTTTCCTCCCACATTATGAAAGATGTGCTGGTTAGGTGCTTTGGCCATTCTCCCTCACTGAACCCAAACGGGCGCCAAAGTGTGGTGACTAGGAGATTTTCACAATAACTTCATTGTCGTGTTAATGTAAGCCTACTAGTGACATTAATAAATAAAACTTAGAACAAAAAACACTGCAGTGATGAGGAGTTGCTGTATTGCCAGTAGTGTGGTCTTTCAGAGCAGATATTAAACTTGGACATGCCTACCTGTTCAGGAGAGATGTAAGGGCCCCCATGGCACTATTTAAACAGGAGCAAAGAGAGAATCTCCAAGTCTCCCAGCCAACAGCCCTCCCACCAAAAACACCAAACTTTTCTGGCCCTTTGAGAATAGAGGCTGTAAGCAAGAGGAAAAGTCTTTGAAAGCAGCAGCACCAGACATTCCCACCGTGGGCCAATGGTGGGCATCCTCCATTGCTGCAAAACATGCTTTAAGGAATGCAAAAAATCCCAAACATTAAGTGATCATTCAATTCGTTTGCTGCTTGTGGGATCTTGCTGTGCACACATTGCCTATCACGTTTGGCACACAGCCATACCAAGTAGCTTCTGAATTCAATGTACATGTGAAAACCCCTAATGTTTCAGGAACATGATGTGGTAGCTGTAAGTCACAAACAGCACTGTGGGGCAGCACGTTAGCATAGCGGTTAGCACTGCAACTTCACAGAGCCGGGACCTAGGTTCGATTCCCGCCTTGGGTCACTGGCTGTCTGGAGTTTGCACGTTCTCCCTGTATCTGCGTGGGTTTCTTCTGGGTACTCCAGTTTTTTCCCACGTTGTGGAAGACGTGTTGGTCAGGTGCATTGACCCAAACAGGCGACTCGGGGAATTTCACAGCAGTGATAATGCAAGCCTTACTTGTGCCTAATAAATAAACTTATACTCACATGAACTGCAGCAGTTCAAGGTGGCAGCTCACTACCGCCTTCTCAAAGGCAATTAGGGATGGGCAATAAATGCTGGCCTATCCAGTGATATGTGCGCCCAAAGGATTAATAAAGCTGTATATAGACCTGGACTATCATTCAAGCTGATACAAAACACTCCACATTAACAGCATGTTGGGTAACAACGTTGGGTGAGTATAAGACCTTTGGTCTCCTATTTTAACCATGCTGTTAAAAATGGTAATCTTCAGTTGTCCTAAATGATATCAATGAGGCTCAACAATCCTACAAATGATCATCTTTGGAAAAGCTACTCTCAGGTAACGACATTTTTTGAGTTTCAGGGCATTTGTCAATGCACCAAACATTCTTTACTTTGCAATTGCCCACAACAATTAAAAAGGTTAAAAAGAATTGGATTTACTGATGGTAATTGGCAACACATTTTGTAACTGCAAATGAATGAAATTATTTATCTGTGTGTTACCAGAGGAGATTACATCGACAGCTGTTAAATTTATATACCATCTATGATACATTTGACCTGCTGTACACGAATATAGACTACATGGCTATTAATGAATGTGGAGCCTGGAGAGTCGTGATGCTCAGTTGCATCATTAGTTAGACTGAAACCAGCTCAATGGGCCAGCTGCTCTTTCACTGCCTGTTTTTCTCATATGTTCACAGAGCCAATCTGCTCAAATCATGGTGGTTGCAATCTCTTATGTAGTTTGCAAACCTACCCACACTGATCAAAAGCGTATTTCTCCTTTCAGAAGGGTCCTGGGGTAACTTTCCAGTTCAGCGCCTCAGAGGTTTTGATACAGAGCAGATTGTTCACTTATTAGTGAACTCGCTCACATGTATTCACGATGGCGTCGGAGCGAGGCGACTTCTTGCAAGCTGTGCCCAGCACGCCCTCTAATCCTATCTTTTACTCTCATTCTATGCTTTTAAAACTGGATCCTAACTCTTATAAACTCTCTAACAATGCTTTAACTCTTCCCTGGTGCCATCAATGCAATGCACCTTATACTAAGCGATCTTTCTTTACACCCTAGCTATGACTGTAATGCTACATTCAGCACCCCCTCATTTCCTTCTCCCCAATGTGCTCTCTGAACCGTATGCTTTGTCTGTATAGCGCACAAGAAACAATACTTTTCATTGTATCCCAATACATATGACAATAATAAATCAAATCAAAATCATTCGAATTTTAGCACGTTTACACTGATAAATAAAGATTGCAAAGAGCTTGACAGAATTCTAAGCAAAAGGTCACTGAGTCAAAGAAGGAGTGGTGACCAAAATCTTCCTTTTTTTTAAAAAAGAAAATGGGGTTCTTGAAAGAACATGGAGATGGAGAGGCAAAGGAGTTTAAGGAGGGAATTCCAGATCATAGAGGCTAGGCAGCTGAAGGCACAACTGCCAATATTGGACCAAAACTTGGAGCAGGGGGTAAGAGACCCAGAAAAGGCAAAAAGAGGAGGAACATTTGGTGTGTGCTAAGTTTATAGAGATTGGAAACAGCAAAGCCATGCAAGGATTTAAATAAAAGAGTTTTTTAAAAAATTCATTCACAGGACATGGGCATCGCTGGCTGGCCAGTTACCCAAGGGCAATTGAGCACATTGATGTGACTCTGGAGTCACATGTAGGCCAGACTAGATAAGAACAGTAGATTTCCTTCCTTAAGTGACATTAGTGAACCAGATGGGTTTTTCTGACAATCAACAACGGTTTTATTGTCATCAGTAGATTCTTAAGTCCAGATATTTGTTTTATTGAATTCAAATTCCACCATCCACCATGGCGGGATTTGAACCCAGGTCCCCAGAATGTTAGCTTCGTTTCTGGATTAATAATCTAGCGGTGATACCATCAGCTCTCTGACGGGGTTTTTAAAGCTAATATATTAGAGTTGTGATAATCAAAGATGTCAGCGAGGTCAGAGGTAGTATTTGAACACGTTTTGTTGCAGATCAGAATACAAGGTAGCAGCTGTCTATCTTTTATACATAAAAATATTTGTGCTGAAAAACTAT
Source organism: Carcharhinus amblyrhynchos (assembly GCF_965287045.1). Taxonomy (NCBI): domain Eukaryota; kingdom Metazoa; phylum Chordata; class Chondrichthyes; order Carcharhiniformes; family Carcharhinidae; genus Carcharhinus; species Carcharhinus amblyrhynchos. The sequence continues at coordinate 14,424,733 of NC_137352.1, forward strand.
GCAAAACCCAGTAGGAGACTGACGATACAAATGCATTCCTTAATGCACAAATTATTGCAAGATAGATAGGCTGGAATTTTAAAATTTTCCCAACCCCACTGTATCTTTGTTCAGGTGCACATTCCAACTGTCACATGAAAAACCTGATTCCTCCTTCTAGAAGCCCAATCATATGAATTAAGATCTCCTCCACATGTCTCCACTCTTTGGTTCAACACATCTTCTCAAATTTGATCCCTTGTGCCCAGTTTCTACTTGAAAACACTCTCCACTTCCTTAGTTATGCAGCACACAAGAACACTCATCCAACATGGTTCAGGTTTAAAGTTTATTTACTAGTGTCACAAGTAGGCTGACATTAACATTGCAATTAAATTACTGTAAAAATCTCCTAATCACCACACTTTGGCGCTTGTTCGAGTACACTGAGGGAGAATTTAGCATGGCCAATTCACCTAACCAGCATATCTTTTGAACTGTGGGAGGAAACCAGAACACCTCAAGGAAACCTGTGCACTCAGAGGGAGAATGTGCAAACTCCACATAGACAGTGACCCAAGCTGAGAATCAAACCCGGATCCTTGGCGCTGTGAGGCAGCAGTGCTGACCACTGGGCCATCATGCAGACTGTTCTTGTGGTACAGGTCCCAGTTTCTCTATCACTGGAACAGTGTCCCACTAACTGGAATCCACTTGTCCCTCAATACAATGAACAAAGAGAATTACAGCACAGGAACAGGCCATTCGGCCCTCCAAGTTTGCACCGACCTTGCTGCCTGACTTAAATGAAACCCTCTGTCCTTCTGGGGACCATATCCCTCTATACCCATCCTATTCATGTACTTGTCAAGGCGCCCCTTAAAAGTCACTACCGTATCTGCCTCTACTACCTCCCCCAGCAACGAGTTCCAAGCACCCGTCACTCTGTGTGTAAAAAATCTGCCTCATACGTCTCCCTTAAACCTTACCCCTCACACCTTAAATGCATGCTCCTCGTAATTGACTCTTCCACCTTGGGAAAAAGTTTCTGACTATCCACTCTGTCCATGCCTCTCAATCTTGTAGACTTCTGTCAGGTCTCCCCTCAACCACCATCATTCCAATGAGAACAAACCAAGTTTCTCCAACCTCTCCTCATAGCGAATGCTGTCCATACCAGGCAAATACCTGGTAAATCTTTTCTGCACCCTCTCCAAAGCCTCTACTTCCTTCTAGTAGTGTGAATTGAATGATATATTCCAAGTGCTAGTAACTAAGGTTCTATAAAGCTGCAACATGACCTGCCAATTTTCAATTGACTTAGAGGATTTTCACCCTAACACCATTGCAGTATTAATGAAAGCCTACTTGTGACCAATAAATAAACTTTAAGATTCCAAGCACAGTCTAAGCCAATATGTGTTTGATGGTGGGAGGGAAGAGTGGTTTATTTTTGTAACGTTTTTCTTTGGTTTTTTGCAGAAGACGGCGCTGGTTGGTGAATAACTGGTAAGCCATTAAGAAGCAAATTAGCAATTAAATGCATCTCTTAAGCGGTACTGGCATTTAATAAATTTGGCAAATGGTAGTATACATAGAAATTATTCAAATTAATTAAATAACATAAGTAACAATGGAAGGAGAGGGATTGTGTTACAGCTGTGGGATGTGGATTTGCGGATAGCAATGGGGAACATCAGAGGGTATAGTAGGATATAGATCAGTTGGAGACTTGGGCGGAGAGATGACAGATGGAGTTTAATCTGGACAAATGTGAGGTAATGCATTTTGGAAGGTCTAATACAGATTGGAAATATACAGTATATGGCAGAACCCTTAGGAGTATTGATAGGCAAAGGGATCTGGGTGTACAGGTACACAGGTCACTGAAAATGGCACTGCAGGTGCAGGGAGTCAAGAAGGCAACTGGCATGCTTGCCTTCATCGGCCCCTCAGCGCCTGGGACCCGGGTTCGACTCCCGCTTGAGTCACTGTCTGTGTGGAGTCTGCATGTGTTTACATGGATTTCGCTGGGTGCTCCAATTTCCTCCCACAGTCCAAAAGATGTGCTGGTTAGGTGCAACGGCCATTTTCTCTCAGTGCACCGAACAGGCACCAGAGTTTGGCGACTAGGGGATTTTCACCGTAACTTCATTGCAGTGTTAATGTAAGCCTACTTGGGACACTAATAAATCAACTAAATTTATTCACTCTGCAGACATCACCTTTGTCTACACAGCTTGCAACCTGTTTGACAATTGCAAAGGCTAAAGCTCCTCCACTGCTGTCTGCTTGGTCCTCAACCTGCTGCACACATGGCCACACTTTCTTGCCCTTCACCGCTGACCAAAACAGATGACCCCATTTTAAATGATGTGCCTGCCCTCTGATACAAAATCGTATCTCTCCCCCTCTCTGAAACAGAATCCACAGCTCAGCCATCCAGATCAATAATCCTGATCCAGACTTCCTCTAACTACTTACTCTTTTCGCAGACATGTTTGCCTTGGATCACATGGCATTTTAGGGGCTCCCACATCCCACAGCTGCAACACAATCCCTCTCCTTCCATTGTTACTTACGCTATTTAATTAATTTGAATAATTTCTATGTATGCTACCATTTGCCGAATTTATTGAATGCTAGTACCACTTAAGATGTACATTTATTTCCTAATTAGCTTCTTAGTGGCTTACCAATTACTCATCAACCAACGCTGCCTCCTGCAAAAAAAAGAAAAAAGTTGAAAAAAAATAAACCAACTCCTCCCCCGACCATCAAACACATATTAGCTCAGACTGTGCTTGGAATCTTAAAGTTTATTTATTAGCCTCAAGTAGGTTTACATTAATACTGCAATGGTGTTAGGGTGAAAATCTCCTAGTCGCCACACTTTGGTGCCTGTTTGGGTACACTTGAGGGAGAATTTAGCATGGCCAATATACCTAACCAGCACATCTTTTGGACTCTGGGGAGCATTTGGAGGAATCCCGCGCAGACACAGGGAATTGAACCGGGTCCCTGGTGCTGTGAGGCAGCAGTACTAACCAGGGTGCCGCCCCTGCAGTCAACATGCTCTTTAAAAAGCTGCACCAGATCTCTCTATTTAAAATCCCTGGAGCCGAAACCACAACTGGATTGGATCAGTCAATTAACCAATCAGCTGTCCTCCAATAGAGCTTGTTTATTCTTGCCCAAGGCTAAAAGAAACTTACTTACTTGATTAACTTACATCATTAACTTCTACCTATACAGCAGTGCAGGACATCATGGATGAATATTACGCTGGTTTGACCCCCTGGCTAGGAAATCTAGATTATGTAATCACTGTCTCAGGATAAAGTACCAATCATCCAGGATTGAGAGAAAGAAAATGTTCTCACTCAGAGTCAGGCAGCACTGGGGTACAGTGGGTTAGCACTGCTGTCTCACAGCACCAGGGACCCAGGTTCGATTGCAGCCTTGAGAGAATTTGCACATTCTCCCCATGTCTACATGGGTTTCCCCCGGGTGCTTCAGGTTCCTCCCACAGTCCAAAGATGTGCCGGTTCAGCTGATTGGTCATGTTAAATTTCCCTTTAGTGTTGCAAGATGTATGGGTTAGGAGAGCAGTGGGTTAAATACATGGGGTTGTAGAGATAGAGCTGGGGTAAAATGCTCTGTCACAGTATCTGTGCAGACTTGATGGGCCAAATTGCCTCCTTCTGTACTGTAGGGATTCTATGATTCCAGCTGTGAATCTGTGCCATTCTCTAGCCCAGAGTCTTGTGGGTGTTTCATTGCTGAATATATTTAGGAATGAGTTAAACAGACTTTGGCCTCTCAAGAGTATCAAGGGTCATGGGGAGTAGGATCAGGCTTGAGGAACTGTACAGACTACCCCTGCTCTTATTTGTTATATTGTTGTGCTAATGCAAAACGATGAATTATGAAAAGATGAAAATGCATTGGATTATTAATGTTGAGGTTAGACCACAGCTTTAGGGCACAAGTAAACTACTTTGCATTACTTGCTGGAGCCTCCTCTAAATGAGACAGAAGGACTGCACATTAATCATATTGTCATTCATCACAGTTACTTCCAGATAGTTACCATTTTACAAATGTCTGCAGAATTTTAAGGCTTTCAGCTCCCGCCTTTATCAGAAGAAAATAATATTCGAGATTCCTGTTAAATGGGACCTTTAGCTTTCAATCTATACTGAAGAATGAATTGTGGCACCCTGTACTGTCTGCACTTATTGTGGTTCGAAGCCAGCTCATGGAGAAGAGCTATCAGTCATTAGAAGTTAGATTGTCCTGATTGGAAGCAATTTCACCTTGGATCCAGAAGGGTATTGGATCAACGCACAATCCTACAAATGAAGCAGACAAGGCAAGCTGGCTCAATGGTTGAAGAAGACATCTTTCAGTTGAGGAGTCAAAGCTTAAGTGGAAATGTGAAATTTCATGGTATTATTCAAAGATCAGGAAGTTCTCAAATGCCCTGGCCAGTATTTTCCCCTCTGCCACCAATTGATGGTTGGTTCGGGAGAGGGACTGGGGCAGGGGAACAGATACAAGTTGCTTGCTCTGTTTTGCAGCTTTGCTTGGTAAATTGGCTGTCATCCCTAGCAAACAACACACTTCAGGAGTAACTAATTGGTTGAATCAGATGTCCTGAGTGTGTGTTTGGGTGTTAATATCCTCCATTTATTTCAATACAATGGCACAGCTTAGTGACGCAAAATCTTGTTTTTTTTTAAGAAAAATACTTTCCGTTATGTTTTAATCTTGTACTAGAATCTTACATGGAACGACGGTAATGCTTCAGGATTGCCAAATGGAACGCAGAATAGAAGCATCAGAAAATATTTGTTCGCAGAATCTCGACAGTGCAGGAGGCTGCCTTTTAGCCCATCGAGCCTGCACCAACAACAGTTGTACCCAGGCCTTATCCCTGTAATCCCTCACATTTAACCTGCTAATCCCCCTGACATAAAAGAAGCAATTTATCATGGCCAATCAACCACACATCTTTGGACTGTGGGATGAAACTGGAGAACCTGGAGGAAACTCACGCAGACTCAGGGAGAACGTAAAAACTCCAGAATAATAGAACCATAGAATCCCTACAGTACAGAAGGAGACCATTCAGCCCATTGAGTCTGCACTGACCACAATCCCACCCAGGCCTTATCCCTCTAACTCCACATATTCGCCCTGCTGATCCCCCGACACTAGGGTCAATGTAGTACGGCCAATCCATTTCACACCATGATCTTTTCATAGAATCCCTATAGCACAGAATGAGGCCATTTAGCTCATTGAGTCTGCACTGTCTCTGCAACAGAGCATTCCAACCAGACCCCATCCCTGAAACCTCACGTACTTACCCTGTTAACCTCCCCCTAACCTACACACCTTGGGACACAAAGGGGCAATTTAGCATGGCAAATCCGCCTAACCTGCACATCTTTGGACTGAGAGGGAGCACCTGGAGGAAATCCACGTAGAATGGAGAACGCACAAACCACACAGTCACCCGAGACTGGAATTGAACCTGGGTCCCTGACGCTGTGAGGCAGCAGTGCTAACTATCGTGTTGAGTTTCCCATGTAACAGCATAGCCTGGCATAGAATTAAAACAGAAAATGATGGAAATAATCAGTAGGTCTGACATCATCTATGGAGTGTTTCGCGACTGGGTGACCCTTCGTCAGACTCTCTATTTTGTGTGCAAAGTTACTTGTATTTAACTGGCTCAAAGTTATGTTGAATTTTACACGATCATTCTCCTTTGTCAATACATTTGTAGCTTCATGCTGGCATTGCGAAGGGTTTGTTATTGATCGATTTCAACAATCAAAAAAAACTGGATTAAATGAATTAGTTATTGCTGTGGCAGAGTTAATTTAAATAAGTGACTTTTCAATCTAAATCTGGAGGAACATCTTCAGTTCCAACGTATCAAATGCAATAATTGACGGGTGCAATGTGCAATTTGTCATATCAGACTGTACAAAGTATCCTTCAAATGCCTGAGTTTGCTTTTCTGCAGGTTGTTTGATGCTTGACAATTAAAAGACTATTTGTTGGATAAATAGCCCAGGTCCGTCAGAATTTCAGGGATGGGAAGAGATGCCTCAAATACAGAAAGTGATAGGCCTGAAATGTCTTTTCTGCTTTTTCACTTCAAGGGCCTAGCAGTAGCAACAATGCCTACAATGCAATGATCCCCGTGGGGAAACCATTAACCAAAACAACCAAATTTACCAAACGAACCCTGAATTGAAGAAATTACCAATAAGATTTAATTCTTTTGTAACCTGTACTTAACAAGAATCAGAACCAATGTAAATTAAACATGAATTAACAGGCAAATGATTTCTTGAATATAAAAGATAAATTTCACTTTCAATAAGGGTGGCATGGTGGTTGCCCTGCTGCCTCATAGCACCAGGGATCCGGATTCAATTCCAGTCACTGTCTATGTGGAGTTTGCACATTCTCCCCATGTCTGCGTGTGTTTCCTCCGTGTGCTCCGGTTTCCTCCCACAATCCAAAGTTGTGCAGGTTAAGTGGTTTGGCCATGTTAAATTGCCCCTTAGTGTCAGAGATTAGCAGGATAATACATGGGGTTAAGGGGATAGAGCCTGGGTCGGATTGTGGTCAGTGCAGACTTGATGATTCCAAAGACCCCTTTCTGCACTGTAGAGATTATATGATTCTATGATTAGTAAATATAACAAAGATACTGTTAAGTCTGAGACTACTGTGGAGATAGCTTGAAAGATATCATACAGAAAGGCAAACCACAGGAACAATGTTTATTGAAGAACTATACACCTTGCACTCCAGCTTTCAAGTGGGTGTAGGCATGGTTTCCAGGGCAGGTCACCCCATGCTCCAGATCACCTGACCCAGTCTTTTAAAGGGGCTATGACCTGCATACATAACAGATACACCCTTACACAACCACAAGCACTCGCTGCAGACCGATGCAGGTCCAAAATTCTCTAACTTTATCTCCACACAGGATCAGGACCCACTCAATTTATTCACCCCTCAAGTCATTTCATCAGCAGCCCTATTCCATCAGAGGTTCTTGGAAGCAGTGGTTACCAAATGGCACATTCCTGCAGAATCTCTTTAGCTTGATGTATAACACTGTTAATTGCACAGGTTCCCCAGAGACTTCCCTGACAATTGATGCAACCTCTTCAAAGTCCTTTTCAAACATTCTTGAAAACAATTACTTCCAGATTTCAGACACTTGAAAGAAATTACACATCTTACTTCTTGTCCTGCTTCCAAGTCAAAGGCCTTCACTTGTACAATAGTCTGAGTGTTATATGCTTTTCATCTCAATTGTGTCTGCATAACGTATGGCATATGTATTATCATTGTTCATCAGCAATATTTTTATTTTGAAAAATGGCTCTCATTTCTAACACTTCCTTCAACACACGAATTTCCCTCACATCCTGGTGATGGAATTATTTTGAATGAGAGACTCCCTAAAATTGATGACTAAAGAGAAGCTGTTTAATGAAAAACTTAGATGCAAGTTAATGCCAAAGTGGAATTGAGTTGACTATTAAATATCATATTACTCCTAATCAGCATCACAACGTTGTGGGCAAGTTAATTCAGTTAAGAGGATAGATTGGAAATGTTGGGACTATTCTTCTTGGAGAGTAGGTGGCCAAGAGGAGATTTGATAGGGATGTTCAAAATCACGAGGGGGCTGGACAGAGTAGATAGGGAGAAATTGGTCTCACTCGTAAAAGGATCAAGAACCAGAGGCACAGATTTAAAGTGATTTTCAAAAGAAGCAAACATGATTTCAGAAAAATCTTTTTCACCCAGCGAGTGGTTGGGGTCCACTGCCTGGTGGTGTTATGGAAGCAGGTTCAGTTGAGGCATTCAAGCAGGAATTATATGATTACTTGAATAGAAACAACGTGTGGGGCTTTGGGAAAAAGGCAAGGGAAGCCTTGATGCTTGCTTGGAGAGCCAGTGCAGACACAATGGGCCATATTAAAGATTATTTATTAGTGTCACAAGTAAGCTTACATTAACACTGCAATGAAGTTACTGTGAAAATCCCCTAGTCGTCACACTCTAGCCCTGTTTGGGTATACTGAGGGAGAATGTACCATGGCCTCCTTCTGCACTGTCAGAATTCTGTTTCACTGCAGATCAAGATTGGAGTACATAAGCTAAGTTGACAGTTCAGTGCAGTACCGAGCCAGTGCTGCCCTTTTATAGTTCAGACAAAATTTTCCAGCCGAGCTTATCCTGAAACTGTATAGTCCCACCTGAGGTTAACGGACCTTCCCATGGTCAGCCCCTCACCCGCTCCGATTCTCACGATGGGCGGGATGGGAAAATTCGTCCCATCATGTCAAGTAGGTGAGTAACATCCCATTGCATTATGAGCAGGGAATTCTGGATGGAATGCATCCAAGGGTTCTGAAAGAAATAGTGGAGGTGATAGTCGATGCCTTGATGATTATTTTCCAAACCTCGTTGGATTCCGGGGAAGTGCCGGAAGGTTGGAAAACGGCTAATGTTACGCCATTGTTTAAGAAGGGTGGCAGGCAAAAGGCAGGGAATTATAGGCCGGTTAGTTTAACATCTGTTGTAGGTAAAATGTTAGAATCCGTGATCAAGGAGAAAATAGTGAGGCATCTTGAGGAGAATTGTTTGATAGAGCAGACACAGCACGGTTTCGTTAAGGGGAAGTCGTGTCTGATGAATTTATTGGAGTTCTATGAGGATGTGTCTAGGGCGGTGGATAGAGGAGAGCCAGTGGCTGTGGTGTTTCTTGATTTTCAGAAGGCGTTTGTTAAGGTGCCGCACAAGAGGTTATTACAGAAGGTTAGGGGGCATGGAGTTGGGGGTAGGGTGTTAGCGTGGATAGGGGATTGGCTGTCAAATAGGAGGCAGAGAGTGGGGGTCAATGGGTGCTATTCGGATTGGCGGTTGGTGACTAATGGAGTGCCCCAGGGATCGGTGCTGGGGCCTCAGCTATTTACCACTTATATAGATGACCTGGAGGAGGGAACCGAGTGTATGGTGTCGAAATTTGCTGATGACACCAAGATTGGTGGAACGGCAAATCGTGCGGAGAGTGTGGAAAGTCTGCAGAAGGATCTAGATAGGCTGGGCGAATGGGCCAGGAACTGGCAAATGGAATTTAATGTTAGCAAGTGTGAAGTTGTCCACTTTGGTAGGAATAATGGTAGGAAGGACTATTACTTACATGGTGAAAAACTGCAGCAGGCGACGATGCAGAGGGACCTCGGGGTCCTTGTGCATGAGTCGCAAAAACCCAGCCTGCAGGTGCAGCAGGTGGTCAGGAAGGCGAATGGGATGCTGGCCTTCATAGCAAGGGGGATTGAATATAAAAGTAGGGAGGTCTTGCTGCAACTGTACAGGGCACTGGTGAGGCCGCAGCTGGAGTACTGTGTGCAGTTTTGGTCGCCGCACTTACGCAAGGATATTTTGGCCTTGGAGGGAGTGCAGAGAAGGTTTACTAGGCTGATACCGGAGTTGAGGGGGTTGAACTATGAGGAGAGGCTGAATAAACTAGGCTTGTACTCGTTAGAGTTTAGAAGAATGAGGGGAGATCTCATTGAGACGTATAAGATGATGAATGGGATGGATAGGATAGAGGTGGAGAGACTCTTCCCACTCAAAGGACAGTAGGACTAGAGGGCACAACCTCAAGATAAAGGGGGGGGCAGTTTAGAACAGAGTTGAGGAGGAACTTCTTCACTCAAAGGGTGGTGAATCTCTGGAATTCTCTGCCCGTTGAAGTGGCGGAGGCTACCTCGCTAAATATATTTAAGACGCGGGTTGATAGGTTTTTGATGGGCAAGGGGATTAAGGGTTATGGGGAGAGGGCGGGAAAGTGGAACTGAGCCACAACAGATCAGCCATGATCTTATTGAATGGCGGGGCAGGCTCGAAGGGCTAGATGGCCTACTCCTGCTCCTATTTCTTATGTTATGTTCCCTGTGTTGTTGTGTTCCTCACCACCATTCATCAGAAACAGGTTCCTTGATCGTTTAACTCACTGCTGTGCAGTCGACTTTGCAATAGTCAAATTGCCTGCCACATAGTTGCCGAAATTACAATGCTGATTACACTTCAAGAATATCTGAGTGTTTGAGATAAATTTTGAAGGTCAGGAGAGCTTATGCAATTTATTTTTACTTTAGACAATTATGACAATTATTTACTGCTTTTCAGTCATGCCAAAACAATCCTGGAGTTGAAGGCAACTCAGCAGCATATTAAATAGTTTGTGCTGTCTTAACTAAGGCTGAACTAAAAGCCAAAATCCCCTAGTCACCACACTCTTGTTCTGGTACACAGAGAGAATTTAGCGTGGCCAATGCACCTAACCAGCGTGTCTTTGGACTGTGGGAGGAAGCTGGAGCACCCGGAGGAAACCCACACAGACAAGGGGAGAACATGGAGACTCTGCACAGCCAGTGACGCAAACTGGGAATGAACCCAGGTCCCTGGAGCTGTGAGGCAATAGTGCTGCCATTCCTATCCCTATTGATCGTGATCCAATTAGTGTCAAATGAAAGCTGCATTAGCACGATGGAATGGACATTCAACAGGTCCTGTACGGTGTGCCCAAACAAATCATTTGGCGCCACTGAGAGACATGCCAAAGACAGCAAGAGATGTTTATGTGTTTCCACACTCACTAAAATCTAATTTGAATTGAGAATTTATTCTGCCTATCACGGAATCCCATAGAAACAGAGAGGTTGCAGCAATTGCAAGGGGAGCCTCTGGGGAACCTATGCAATCAAAAATGTTATACAATGAGCTAAGGAGATTCTGCAGGAGGGTGCTATTTGGTAATGACTGCCTGCAAGGACCTCTGATGGAATATGGCTGCTGGTGAAGTGACTGGAGGGCTGAATTGATTGAGTGCATGACAGATCCTAGGTAGAGGTCAAGTTCGACAACTTTGGATCCGCATCAATCTGCAGAGAGAAATGAGTGTGCATGTAGTTGTCTAAGACATATCTTTGTTGTACTGATGAATCATAGAATCCCTACAGTGCAAAGGGCGGCCATTGGATCCATCGAGTTTGCACCAACCATAATCCCACCCAGACGCTATCCCCGTAACCCTGTGTATTTACCCTATTAATCCCTCTGACACCAATGGGCAATTTAGCATGGCCAATCCACCTAACCCTGCACATCTTTGGACTGTGTAGGGAAACCAGGGCACCCAGAGGAAACCCATGCAGACATGGGGAGAACATGCAAACTGCACACAGGCAGACATTGACCTGAGGCTGGAATTGAACCCGAGTCTCTGGTGCTGTGGGGCAGCCGTGCTAACCATTAGGCCACCATGCTGACTCACTGTTTGTCTCCATTTCCTGCTCCATGTTTTGGTCAAAAGATCAGTCATATTGTGATAGTTCAGTACTGCTGCTTGGTTGATATGTACCAGGTTGGGCAAGGAGATCAAAAAATTAAGGTGAGATCAGCTCCTACTCCTCATTGCTATCCCGCAACTCTGTTAAGAAACCCACTTGTCTAAATGTTAACAAAGACAGAATTGGCCAAACAGCAAGGCATGGTTCACAAACAAGAACGGTCCCATAGGTGAGGATCTGAAATGCACAGGCACTGCTAGGAAATGAGACAGTAAATGAGTGGCAGCACAGTGGCACAATGGTTAGCACTGTTGCCTCACAGCATCAGGGACCTGGGTTCAATTCTAGTCTTGGGTAACTGTCTTGTGTGGATTTTGCAAGTTCTCCCCATGTCTGCGTGGGTTTCCTCCGGGTGCTCCGGTTTCCTCCTGCAGTTCAAAGATGTGCAGGTTAGGTGGATTGGCCATGCTAAATTGCCTCTTAGTGTCAGGCGGAGTGGCTGGGGTAAATGCAAGGGATAATGGGAATTGGGCCTGCGTGGGTTTGTGGCCGGTGCTAACCCAATGGCCTCTTTCTGCACTGTAGGGATTCTATGACATAAGAACATAAAAACATAAGAAATAGGAGCAGGAGTAGGCCACCTAGCCCCTTCAGCCTGCCCCGCCATTCAATAAGATCATGGCTGATCTGAAGTGGATCAGTTCCACTTACGTGCCTGCTCCCCATAACCCTTAATTCCCTTATCGATCAGAAATCTACCTACCTGTGACGTAAACATATTCAACGAGGTAGCCTCCACCACTTCAATGGGCGGAGAATTCCAGAGATTCACTACCCTCTGAGAGAAGTTGTTCCTCCTCAACTCTGTTCTAAACTGACCTCCCCCTTATATTGAGGCTGTGCCCTCTAGTTCTGGTTTCCTTTCCAAGTGGAAAGGATCTCTCTACTTCTACCCTATCTAGTGCCTTTATTATCTTACATGTCTCTATAAGATCCCCCCTCAGCCTTCTAAACTCCAACGAGTACAGGCCCAATCTACTCAATCTCTCCTCATAAGCTAACCATCTCATCTCCGATATCAGCCTGGTGAACCTTCTCTGTACTCCCTCCTAGGCCAATATATCCTTTCGCAAATAAGGGGACCAAAATTGCACGCAGTACTCTAGTTGCGGCCTCACCAGTGCCTTGTACTGACTAATTCAGGGAATTACATTGTTTTAAACAACAAATTAAGGTAACAGATTGTGGCCAGCATTTTAACACCCCATCTGCTCTGGGAATCGGAGCGCGTGTGGGGAGGGCCATGGAAAGGTCCATTGACCACAAGCAGGATTTTACGTTTCCAGAACAAGCGAGGCTGTAAAATCCCACCCCAATGAAAGTATAATATGCAAACAGTGCTCATTATTCCATTCTTAGAATGCTACATTGCAATGTCCAAGTCAAACAAAATAACTGACCATACTTCATATTATTAACCTTGCTCAAGTCTGCACAGGTAATACCTTTTCACGTGAGGCCCACTAGGAAATAAATGTCATTTTCTAGATTGCAGCAAATCAGTAAAGTTAAAATGAAAGCTAAGTGACAATGTCGGTTTGCCAATCTTCTGGTAAAGAAGTCAATCCTTCAATCTAAATGCCATTTTCAGCTCACTCTGATATTCGGATGTGAAAGCATTGGTTAAGTGAGGGCTCAACTTTCCAAGACATGGACTTATATAATCAATGCCCTATTCATTAGTTGGGATCTCATGCAAACTGCATGTTTGATCACATTATGGAACACAGGTACACTGAAACAGAAAAGCTCAATAATCACAAAGTCTTCAATGCTTCAGTAAAATCCTATTGAATGTGGCTATTTACATTGTAGTGAGCTGAACATCCTATAATTAGAAATGGTGACCAGTCCAGAAAATATTCATACAACTTAACCAAAGAGGCTATATTCATGGGTTAGATAATGGGAATAAATGGCTTTGGTGCCTGTTGAGCCCCTTCATATTCCGTAGCCACTTAAGTTTAGAAGTATCCCAATTTGTAAATCAAAAACAGCAATATTATATAGTTACTATTGTGCAGCAAATGAACAAAGAAAGGTACAGCACAGGATCAGGCCCTTCAGCCCTCTAAGCCTGTGCCAATCGTAATAACTAAATGAAAGAAAATCTTCTGGCCTTACTTGGTCCGTGTCTCTCTATTCCCTCCCTATTCATGTACCCATCCAGATGCCTCTTAAACGTTGCTAATGTGCCTGCTTCCACCACCTCCTCTGGCAGTGCGTTCCAGCCACCCACTACTCTCTGCATGAAAAACTTCCCCCGCAGGTCTGCCTTAAACATTCCTCCTCTCACCTTGAACCTGTGCCCCCTTGTAATTGACACTTCCACCCTGGAAAAAAGCCACTGATTATCCACCCAATCTATGTTTCTCATAATTTTGTAGATCCCTATCAGGTAGAAGGTTCACTAGGCTGATACCAGAGATGAGGGGGTTAGCCTATGAAGAGAGACTCAATAGACTGGGTCTGTACTTGTTGGAGTTTAGAAGGATGAGGGGGGATCTTATAGAGATGTATAAGATAATGAAGGGGATAGATATGGTAGAGGTAGAGAGATTCTTCCCGCTTAGAAAGAATAGCAGGACTAGAGGTCACAGCCTCAAGGGGGGGGGGGCACAGTTTAGATCAGAGTTGAGGAGGAACTTCTTCACTCAAAGGGTGGTGAATCTCTGGAATTCTCTGCCCGTTGAAGTGGTGGAGGCTACTTCGCTGAATATATTTAAGTCACGGGTAGATAGGTTTCTGATAGACAGGGGAATTAAGGGTTATGGGGAGAAAGCGGGAAAGTGGAATTGATCCGCTTCAGATCAGCTATGATCTTATTGAATGGTGGGGCAGGCTCGAAGGGCTAGATGGCCTACTCCTGCTCCTATTTCTTATGTTCTTATGTTCTTATGTTCTCTCCTCAGCCTCCGTTTTTCCAGTGAAAGCAATCCCAGTTTATTCAACCTCTCCTCATAGCCAACACCCTCGATACCAGGCAACATTTTGGTGAATCTTCTTTACACTCTTTCCAAAGTTTCCACATCCTTCTGATACTGTGGTGACAGAACTGCATATTGGAGTACCTTTAAGAAAGCTTTTTTTTAAAATCATGATCTCTGGAGTCTCAAAGCTCCCGTATTTCTCATTGTTGCTGAGGTGTCTACCAGACGTCCTGTTACTGCACCTTAAATGGGGGCCTCAGATACCTTCAAGAGTTATACAATATCATCACTGTTTTGTTTTTGTTTGTAATTGTTAAAGTTAATGCTAATTTTCTTTCCATACAAGCTAACTATATTCTTAATTAAATTTTGTTTGATAAAAGCTCCCTAGTTGATCGTTTGAATCATACCTGAAATGAAACATATCACGCTTGCCCTAGCCAAATTCAAACTGCAAAACTTATGATCCAGGTGGGCTCCATAAGCCACTTTGAAGTTTCTAACCTGAACCAAAGCAATTGGGGCGGCGGGGGGGCGGGCTCTCTTGCAGGATTAAAATCTATATTTCTTGATTGATTTGGGATTACTGAACTCAAGGAGAGTGAGTGGTGAGCATATTAGTGTTTTCCTGTTAGATGGTAAATTCAGGTTTAAATAGGGAGTGTCTTGCGGAATTATGGATCTTTCAGATACTCAGAGGTTCCCAGAGGTGGAGGAAGTCATGCAAGGTGGCTTAAGGTGATTAAACAAAGCTTTTGGAATTGGCAAAAGCATTACGCCTGACATTTGCCTAATGTCATAAGGAAAGGGGAGATAATTGTGGCGATAGTGCAGCATTTAAACTTGCCAGAATCATTGAAAATGGCTAGAATTCAATTACAACGGAAAGAGCTTAAACATAAAAAAAATCAAACAACTTGAATTGGAAATAAAGGGAAGGAAGAAGATAGCAAAAGCCAAAGAAAGGGCTGCAAGAGAAAGGGATGAACAAAATGCACAAAAAATTAATTTGCTTGAATTATATGCAAGGGAAAAAGAGAAAGAAAGAAAATTTAAACTTCAGTAACTGGCAATAAAAAGTGAACATCAGTTAAAATTGGCAGAGGCAAAGGGAAAATTACAGTTGGAATATAGTGATGAGGATATGAGAAAGTGCAAGAGCTTTGTAGTCAAAGACTTGAGGTCGTCCATTTAAATGTGTCCAAGCATTGCCAAGGTTTGACAAGAAAAATGTAGAAAGCCTTTTTCACTTCATTTGAGAAAGTGGCTAAACAAATGAAATGGCCACAGACCATGTGCGTATCACTGATTCCAAGTTGGTAGGTAGAGCTAGAGAAATGTTTGCATTACTAGCAGAAGAGATATCTGGGAAATATGCTGAAGGGAAAAAATCCATCGTCAGTGCATATGAACTAGTGTTTGAAGCCTATAGACAAGGTTTAGAAATTTAAGAACCTGATCAAACATACACAGAATTTGAAAGGATCAAACAGAGTAATTTTGATAGGCGGGTAAGAGCTTTGAACACAGGCCAGATGTATGACACTCTTAGAGAAATGGTTATTTTGGATGAATTTAAAAATTCACTGCCTGATGTAGTGAGAAGTCACGTGGAAGAGCAAAGGGTTAAAACTGGAAGGTTGGCAGCAGAAATGGCAGATGATTGTGAATCAGTTCATCAAAGTTTGATTTACAACATCAGTTTCAGTCTGTGAGAGATAGAAATTGGGCAAAAGTGAAATCCTCAGGTGGTAAAGGGAAAGAAGATTTTATGGGAATAAAGGACTGGGACCATTGACTGAATTTTCAATCTTCTTTCCACCCCTCACTACATTTCATTTAACAATTGAAAGTGTTAAGAGCTGTGCAGGATGTAACAAGCTGGGTGAGATCATGGATGGTAAGCTTGAATTCTGAAAAGATTTTGATTCAGAGATTGGGATTTGTAATGACTTCCATTGGGCCACTGAGGTTATCCTATTGGAATATGAACTCCCCGATTAAAGAGTCAATTGGTGGGCCAATCCAAGTCTTTTTCCTGTATTTAACAAGGAGTGTCAGTTCCTCTGGCACTCCCGAAGGTAGGCAGATAGCACTTTTTGTCCTGCTGTTGGAATTGGAAATAAAGGGATTTTGATGAAGGGACTGCTGCCTCCAAAGACTTATTACAGGATTTAATAGAAAACCTCAGCAATCCAAAACTGGCTATAGCGAGAAAAGATAAATTGATGATACAAGAGCAAAATAATGGCTCTATCATTTTACAGGTTTTTTGATTAAAGTATGAATGTTAATGTCTCTTTGCAAAATATTTGAAAATGTTTTCTCATTGCTGGCTGCAGCTTTGTCCTCTTTCTCCAGCTGTGCAGAGTTTAGTTCCAGATATTGATCTGAACTAAATTGAAATCAGTGAAGTTGATTAACCTGTTAAATTGTAAATAATGAGATGTTCATATAAATAATTGGCATTTTCGACTGTTGCTCAGAAGTCAGTGATTTGCAATGACTCTGATAGTTTAATTATCCTGGTGGTTCTGGAATGTGTGATAAAAGGGGAAACATGCTATGTATGATGATCTGAAAACATCTTATGGTTGGATTGTATCACAGAGAGTGTTTAAAGTTCTTTCTAAGTTTACCTGAAAGCAGTAACGCAAATTGGTATCAGAGATTCTCATTTACAGAAGTTTTCTCTTGAAGTGAGCTTAACTTCACAAGCAGCTGTGTGCATCTTCTTGTGCTTTCTTCTAACAGGTGCACTTTTAATGCACTTGTGTTCGGAATGGAGAGAAAGATGGTTGGATAATCTATGCCCTTTCTCCTCACCTTTTGGGTATCCACAAGGTGCGTGTTAACAGGGACTTTAGAGTTGTACAGCACAGAAGAGGCCCTTTGGCCCATCACATCTGGACTGACACATTAGAAACAACTGAACTCCCACTTAATCCCATCTGCCAGCATTTGGCCCAGAGCCCTGAATATGGTAATGTGCCAAGTGCTCATCCAGATACTTTTTAAAAAGATGAGGCATCCTACCTTTACCATCCTCCCAGGCAGCACATTTCAGACCATCACCACCCACTGGGTAAAAAGATTTTCCTCACTTGCCCTCCCCTTAAACCTTTTGCCCCTCAACTTGAACCTATGTCCACTTGTGACCGATTCTTTAACTAAAGGAAACAACTGCTCCTTATCCACTCTGTCCATATCCCTCATAATGTTGTACACCCTGACCAGGTCGCCCATCAGTCTTCTCTACTCCAGTGAAAACACAGATCTACGCAAGCTCTCTTCATAAATGTTTCGTCCTAGGCAGCATTCTCCTCTGCACCCTTTCCAGTGCAATCACATCGTTTTTAGTATAGCAACTTTTGGTAATGGACACGAAGCAGACTTTTGGTTAAAAAGATATTGGCCAGAATTCTCTGGCTGTTCATGGAGATGGGATTTTCCAGTCCTTCCCACAGCACACCCCCATCCATGTGTTTCATGCCGGCATGGGGCGATTTCAGTGGAAATTCCCATTGACAGCGGCGGATCCAGAGAATCCCACCGCTAGCAACATGCCACCTCCTGCTGGCGGGAAACACATAGCCGGGAGGCCGGATAATCTTGCCCAATGTTTATTCACACAACATCCTGAAATGTAAATGCAATTGAAAAACACACACACCCTTGTGCACAAAACATACACATGCAAAGCGAAGAAGGATTCCGAGAATGAGGCATGAAGCTAGAATATTAGCAGAAGCAAGTCACATTTAGACCTGGTCCTTTAGGATGTTCACGGTGCAAGCCTGGATGCGTTCTCTTTCATGGTTCATTGGAGATGCGTGGCAGTTGGACGACACTGGATTTATGATAAGGTTATGGCCTAGATTACAGGCAACGAGGAATTAGTCCTCTTTGCTGGAGCCAATTGGTTGTCGGAAGGGTTCTGTTCTTCCAGTTGGAGGAATGGCCCACTTTTCCTAATGGTTTTTAGATTGACTGGTTTCTCCTGAAGCTTGGAATATAAAATATGTTACCTGAAGACAGTTTCAATCACATGATCTATTCCATTGTCCACCAAGAATGGTTTGCAAGTCTGAAGCCATTGCAACAAAATGGAAAAATTGGATGGGTTGTTCACACCTGCTTCTGATGATCTTGTTGCTTTATAGCTGTCTGTGTTAAGCTTCAAACCTGGAGACATGAAGCCTGGACTTTGATAAATACCCAGTTATTATGAGTTGTAAATTTGAGAGTGGTTTTGCATTGTGTACATCCATTCAATGCTGCCACAAGGGCTTTGGGAATTTATGTGTACATAACTTCTGCCTCCATCATGCTTTTGACCACGAGGCACTTTCATACATAGCCAAAGCTTGATCTTGGTTTTCAAATCAACCTCTTCTAATTATTGAGTCTGATAGTTTGAGATCCTATTGCTAGAACCACAGAATAATGGATTCTAAAATAGCTTCCTGAGAACCATCCTAAATGGTTTTACACTTTGGAAGGCAGAGATGCAAAAATGGAGTTTTCAATGGCTTTAGCACTTCAATAAAGCATTCATTGTTGATATTAGCCACAGCACTGCTGAAATTGAGATTGTTCCCACAACTTTGGATCAGACTGGGCATGTGAGCCAGTGGGAATCATTGTTCAGATGAAGACCAATAGCTATTGATGTAATAAACACAACAATGCACCAAATACTTGGGCTGGTGTTGTTGCTGTTGATCTACTTGTTTGAAAACGAGAACCACAACTGGATGATGCTGTTGAACAGGCTAAAATATCCATATATGTGGAGTCCAGATAAATCCCAGCAGCAAGGTTGGAGAGAAAGGGAAAGGTAAGGGTAAGAGGAAGATGTGTTCAAACTATCTGCACAGCTTGATGTCCTGGACTGTTTGTGGGATCAGCATATATGTTAAAGCAACACTCTGCTGAAGGGAGCAGAAACATTGTGTAAATTGATCTTAATGGAGCATATCTTAAGATTAAAGGGAATAATGGATTTTGTGAAATTCACCGATCAAAGCCTTAGGTTCTCCAGAAGTTATTGAGCTGGTCACCTATGTTCAGCACAATAAAATTCCTCTGGAGTGTGTGTGAGGGCATGATCACCATGGACCTCAAATGAGCATATAACCATGGTTACCAGCCTGATTCCAGGGATGATGGGACTGGTGTACGAGGAGAGGTTGACTGGGTTAGGATTATTTTCACTGGAGTTCAGTTGAATGAGTGGGGATCTCATAGAGATTCAAAATTCTAACAGGACTAGACAGTGTAGATGCAGGGAGGATATTCTAGATGGTGGGAGTGTCCAGAACCAGGGGTCACAGTCTGAGGATTCAGGGTGGACTATAGGACAGAGGTGAGGAGACATTTCTTCACCCAAAGAGTGATGAGCCTGTGGAATTCATTACCACAGGAACGAGTTGATGCCAAAATATTAAATGTATTCAAGTGGCGGCTGGATATAGCACTTGGGGTGAATGGGACCAAAGGTTATGGGGAAAAAATCAGGGTTAGGCCATTGAGTTAGATGATCAGCCATGATCATAATGAATGGCAGAACAGTCTCGAAAGACCAAATGGCCTCCTCCTGCTTCTATCTTCTACGTTTCTATGTTACAGATTAATTGAAGTGATTCAGAATTAAGTGTATTTTTCTGTCTCCATGTTGCTGTTCTGATGTGATTTTTATGCATTGCTGATGATTATCATTTTGTGGCAATATGCTTTGAATTTTGATTTGATTTATTATTGTCACATGTATTAACATACAGTGAAAAGTATTGTTTCTTGCGTGCTATATGACAAAACATATTGTTCATAGAGAATGAACTGAGATAATGCATAATGTGGTGTTACAGTCATTGCTAGGGTGTAGAGAAAGGTCAACTTAACGCAAGATAAGTCCATTCAAAAGTCTGACAGCAGCAAGGAAGAAACTGTTCTTGAGTTGGTTGGTATGTGACCTCAGACTTTTGTGTCTTTTTCCTGAAGGAAGAACTTGGAAGAGAGAATGTCTGGGATGCGTGAGGTCCTTAATTATTCTGGCTGCTTTGTCAAGGCAGCGGGAAGTGTAGACATAGTCAATGGATGGGAGGCTGGTTTGCATGATGGGTTGGACTACATTCACGACCTTTCTTCGTTGCTTGCAAAAGGGTTTAAGTTAGGAACTGTATATTGTACACATACTGGATTGTACAATGTGGTATACTTGCATTAAATCATAAGATGGCGATGCCAAAGTTGGACTGGGGTAAACACAGTAAGAAGTCTCACAACACCAGGTTAAAACCTAACAGGTTTATTTGGTGGCAAACGCCACTAGCTTTCGGAGTGCTGCTCCTTCATCAGGTGAGTGGGATTTCAGTTCACAAACAGGGCATATAAAAGACACAAACTCAAATTACAGAATAATGGTTGCAATGCAAGTCTTTATAGGAAAAAATCTTAAAAGGTACAGACAATGTGAGTGGAGAGAGGGTTAAGCACAAGTTAGAGAGATCTGTATCATCTCCAGCCAGGACAGTTAGTGAGATTTTGCAAGCCCAGGCAAGTCATGGGGGTTACAGATAGTGTGAGATGAAATCAAGATCCCAGTTGAGGCTGTCCTCTTGTGCGGAACTTAGCTATCAGTCTCTGCTCAGTGACTCTACGTTGTTGTGTGTCGTGAAGGCCATCTTGGAGAATGGTTACCCGAAGATCAGAGGCAAAATGCCCGTGACTGCTGAAGTGTTCACCCACAGGAAGAGAGCACTCTTGACTGATGATTGTCAAGTAGTATTCATTCATCTGTTGACGTAGTGTCTGCATGGTCTCCCCAATGTACCATGCCTCGGGACGCTCCAGGAAAGGATGTATCAGGTAGACAACGTTGGCCAAGTTGCAAGTGTATGTACCATGTACCTGGTGAATATAGTGTTCTCACGATGATGGCACCCATGCCAATGATCCAGCACATCTTGCAGAAGTTGCTGTGGCAGGGTTGTGTGGTGCCGTGGTCACTGTTCTCCTGAAAGCTGGGTAGTTTGCTGCAGACAATGGTCTATTTGAGGTTATGTGGTTGTTTGAAGGCAAGAAGTGGGGGTATGGAGATGTCCTTGACGAGATGTTTGTCTTCATCAATGACATGTTGAAGGCTCCAGAGAAGATGTCGTAGCCTCTCTGCTCCGGGGAAGTACTGGACGACAAAGAATAGTCTGTCTGCCGTGACCTGTGTTTGTCTTGAGGAAGTTGGTGCGAATTTTCACTGTGCACATCGGAATTGTCAATCAACGAGTCAAGCACCATATCCTGTTCTTATGAGGGCATCTTTCAGCGTCAGGTGGTGTCTGTTGCAATCCTTCTCATCTGATCAGATACTGAATATATGGAGGGCTTGTCCATTAGGGGGTGGCTTCTTTAATGTGTTTGGTGTGGAAGCTAGAGGAGTGGAGCATCGTGAGGTTATCTGTGGGCTTGCAGTACAGTGAAGTGCTGAGGTGACTGGAGATACACGTCCAAGAATGCAACTGATTCTGGAGAGTAGTCATGGTGAGTCTGATGGTGGGATGGAACTTGATGTCATCATATAATTGTTTCAGTGATTGTTCACCACGAGTCCAAAGAGAGAAAATCTCATTGATGTATCTAGTGTAAAGCATCAGTTAAAGGTCCTGTGAGTTGAAGAGGTCTTGTTCGAACCTATGCATGAAGACGTTGGCATATTGAAGTGCGAATTTGGTCCCCATGGCTGTTCGTGTTTGGATGAAGAACTGGTTGTTGAAGATGAAGACCAGGATGAAGTGGACGAGTTGTAAAATTGCATCTGGAGATTGGCAGTTGTCGACGTTGAGTACTGAGGCAGTTGCAGCAATGCCATCGTTGTGGGGGATGCTGGTGTAGAGTGCTGAGTCATCCACTGCGACGAGGAGTGCTCCTGGTTCAACTGTTCCACGTGTGCTGAGTTTCTGTAGGAAGTCCATAGTGTCGTGAAAAAAGTTGGGAGTTCTTTGTGCAATGGGTTTCAGGATGCCCTCGACGTAACCAGAGGGGTTCTTGCACAGGGTCCCATTGCCTGATACAATGGAACGGCCTGGTACGTTCACCTGGATGAATGAACACTGCTCGACAATCACCAGGCAAGAGTGTTCTCTTCTTGTTCGGAAACACTTCAACAATCATGGACATTCGGCCTCTGATCTTTGGGTAAGCATTTTCCAAGGTTGCCTTCATGACACACAACAATGCAGAGTCACTGAGCAGAGACTGATAACCACATGAGGATAGCCTTAACAGGGATCTGGGTGTCATGTCACAACGTCTATAACCCCCACAACTTCCCTGGGCTTGCAAAATCTCATTAACTGTCCTGGCTGGAGACAATACACATCTCTTTAACCTGTGCTTAACCCTCTTTCTGCTCACATTGTCTGTACCTTTAAGACTTGATTACCTATAAAGATTCACATTCCAACCATTATTTTGTAAATTGAATTTGTCTTCACGTGCCCTTTTTGTGAACTGAAGTCCTACTCACCTACCGCAGGGGCAGCACTCCGAAAGCTGGTGGCCTTTGTCACCAAATCAACCTGTTGGACTTTAACCTGGTGTTATGAGACTTCTTACTGAATAAGACCAGAAGATGTTGGAGCTGAAGTAGGCCATTCAGCTCATTGAATCTGCTCCTCGATTCAAGGAGGTCATGATTGATCTGATATGTTAATCCTGAACTCCACTTTCCCACCTTATTCTCATAAGCCTTGATTCCCTCACTGATTAGAAGTGTCTATCTCAGCCTTGATGACCCAACCTCAACAGCTCTCTTTCCACAGATTCAGTATCCTCAGAGAATAAATTCCTTCTCATCTGTTTTAAATAGGCCTCCCTTTACACTGAGATTATGCGCACTGGTCCGTGACTCTCCCATAAGGGGAAACAACCTTTCAGCATCTTCTCTGACAATTTCCCAAGAATCCTATGTGTCTTAATAAGGCCTCTCATTCTTCTAATGTCAGGCACTGACTACTCAACCTCTTCTCGTAAGAAAATTCCTCCATGTCAAGATTAACGATTGATCTCTCTCTGGACTGCCTCCAATACCAGAATATCTTTCCTTAAATAGGGAGATCAAAACTTTTCAGTATTTCCGTATTGCTGGTGTGATCCATCTAGTTTCCTATATAGTTTCAGCAAGACCTCCTTATTTTCATTCCCTTTATTTACTTTGAAATAAAGGCCAATGTTCCATTTGCCTTCCTTATTATCTGCTGAACCTACTTGCTAGCTTTTTGTGATGTATGCTCAAGGACCCACAGGGCCCTCAGACTCCAGAAAGCTGCAGCACCTTCTTAAGAAATAAGAACAAAGTGCTCAAATTGGATTATTTGGTGAGGCGGCTGATGAAGTGTCACAAAGGTTATGGCGGAAAATACAAGTTCATGGTGTAGAGTGTAACAAATTGGCATGAATTGAAGATTACCTAGATAACAGGAGACAGTGATTGGCCGTTAATGGGTCTTTTCTGATTGGCAGGATGTGGTAAGTGGTGTTTTGATTTGATTTATTATTGTCACTTGTATTGGGATACAGTGAGTATTGTTTCTTGCACACCATACAGACAAAGCATACTGTTCATAGAGAAGGAAAGGACGGGATGCCAAACGTAGTGTTACAATCATAGCTTGGCTGCAGAGAAAGATCAACTTTATGTTAAGTTGGTCCACTCAAAGGTCTGATGGCGGCAGGGAAGAAGCTGTTTTTGAATCAGTTGGTATATGACCTTAGACTTTTGCTTCTTTTTTCTGATGGAAGAAGGTGGAAGAGTGCATTTTGGGGGTGCATGGGATCCTTGATTATGCTGGCTATTTTTCTGAAGCAGCGGGAAGTGTAGACAGAGTCAATGGATGGCAGGCTAGTTTGCGTGACTGGGTTTCGTTCATGACCCTTTATAGTTTATTGCAGTCTTGGTCAGAACAGGAGTCATACCAAGCTGTGGTATATCCAGCAACGATGCTTTCAATGACGTAAAAGTTGGTTTGCCACAGGGATCAGTTCTGGGGTCTCAAACTTTTACAATTCAGATAAATGGCTTGGATGACGGGACTGAAGAGCTCAATGCTGACTTTGCCGACGACACAAAGATAAATAACTTGTAAAGAGGACTTAAGAACGTTTCTAAGATTAAGTGAGTGGGCAAAAATCTGCCAAATGGAGTATAATGTAGGCAAATGTGAAATTGGCCATTTTGGCAGAAAGATTGAAAATATAAGCTTATCATCTGAAGGGTAAAAGATTGTAGAGCTTTGAGGCGCAGAGGGATCTGGGTGTCCCATTGCATGAATCACAGAAGGCTAGGACACAATTATAGCAATAATTAGCAATATCATTAGTGTTATTATCTATTGTGAGAGGGAGTGATTATAGAGGAGTAATGCTTCAGTTGTATAGAGCATTGAGGGACCACATTTAGAGTCCAATGTACAGCACTGGTCTCCTTATTTAAGGAAATATATAGATGTGTTAACATTTCAGAGAAGGTTTGCCAGACTGATGCCAGGAATATGCAGGTTGTCTTCTGAGAAAAGGTTGTAGAGGTTAGATTTTTATCCACTAGAGGCAACTTGATTCAAACCTTTAAGATCCTGAGGGGTATTGATACATAGGATGTTTCCTCTTGTTGGAGAATCTAGAACCAGAGTTACTGTTTAAAAATAAGGGATACATCATTTAAGATAGTGATGAGGAGAAATTTCTTCTCTCTGAAGATCATGAGTGTCTGGAACTCTCTTCCTCAAAAGGCAGTGGAAGCAGAATCTGAGAGTATTTTTAAGGCAGAGTTAGATTATTGAGTAACAAGGAGGGTTAAAAAGGATAGGCAGAAATATGAGATTGAGGTTACAATCAGATCAGCCATAATCTTCTTGAATGGCAGAGCAGGTCCAAGGGTCACTCCTGCTCCTTATTTGTATGTATTGTCAAATACAAGCTTAATAACGACCTGTGTACACATACGGTAGTTATGAAGTGTGATGTCCCGAGAATCCACATTGGAATTATGAAGTGTGTAATCTCAACAAAGACCCAATTCTGCATTGTTACAATTGATAAGCATATACATCAGCACTCAAAATAATGAGACCAATCAGAACAAGGGAAGCAGTCTAACACCACTCATACAGAGGAGATGTTAGGGGTAAGTTTTTCACTCAGAGGGTGGTGAGTGAGTGGTGGTAGAGGCAAACTCGCTGGGGTCTTTTAAAAGACTTCTGGATGAGTACATGGGATTTACAGATAGTTCTATGGCCTGGTAGGTATGGATATGATGGGCACGACTTGTGGGCCGAAGGGCCTGTTTGTGCTGCAGTGTTCTATGTTCTATAAACAAAACGTATGATGTGGAGATGCCGGTGTTGAACGGGGCGGGCACATGAAGTCTTGCAACACCAGGTTAAAGTCCAACAGGTTTATTCAGCCACTAGCCTGATGAAGAAGCAGCACTCAAAGCTTATGATTCCAAATAAACCTGATGGACTTTAACCTGATGTTGTGGGACTACTTACTGAAACAAAGTACAGTTTGAGGCATTGAATGAACCAAAGTCCTTTGAAAGCACTCTAGGAAAATTTCATCATTTTGACTAGAAATTTGACGTTTAAAAGTAACATAGATTGAATTTCATCAAAACCATCACTACAAATATGAATCACAGTCTGGATCCATGGTATTACATAATCAAATTCTGTCAAACAGATTTTTGGCTTGCAAGCCAGAGATTCTGGATGGCAGGTCCTTCAAATGCATTAAACAATATAATTAATTTATGAGTTAGATGAGATGATAATCTGATGTGTATTGTTGTACCATCTGCTGTACACTGGAGAGAAAAGCATCGAGGAACACATTTGTCTAGTATAGTGTTTTGATGCAGGTACATTTGAGAATGGAAAGGGAATAGATATCAGGGCAGCACGGTTAGCAGTGCTGCTTCACAGCTCCAGTGATCTGGGTTCGATTCCTGGCTTGGGTGACTATCTGTGTGGAGTTTGCATGTTCTCCCTGTGAATAGATGAGTTTCCTCGGGGTGCTCCAGTTTCCTCCCACAATCCAAAGATGTGCGGGTTAGGCTGATTGGCCATGCTAAATTGCTTCTTAGTATCCCAGGATGTGTAGGTTAAGGCATTAGTGGGTAAATGTATGGGGTTACAGAGATCAGACCTGGGTGGGATTGTTATAGGTGCAGACTCGATGGGACAAATAGCCTCCTTCTGCACTGTAGGATTTCTATGATCATAATGCCCAGTCAGTACATGTATATTACTAATCAATGTTCCCATATGTTTACATGTCAAGAATTTTGATACCAAGTATTCCTACATTGTTCAGAAAATTGTTGGCCCAGTCCAAAGTCAAAGTCCCAAATCAAATTTCTCTGAGGATGCCACTGAAAACTTTTCCATCAAAGTGAATTCTAGAAAGATACATTCTGACTGGACTAGCATCAAGCTTAAGATACAATAACACTTTTGAGCTACTGGAAGATCACACTAATACATGCTGGAAATTGCTCTGTGGGCTGTGGCATACTTGCATTTAAGCAGCATCCCCATAGAAATTTGATTTGCGGCATTTCAAGCTTTCTTGAGTTCCTTTGAACTCTGGAGGTCACATGTTTTGAAGAAGTTGTTAAAGCAGCCTTGGTGAATTTCTGCAATTCATTTTATGGGCAGTAAGCGGATGGCGAAGCAATTGGGCACATTAGCCAATACACAGGGGTGCTGAGCAAATGGATTGCAATGCTCTGGGTGGTGTCAAACTTCTTGAGTGCTGTTGGAATGGGACTAAACTTGTTAAATAAAAAGTAGATCATACCCTTGATGTGTATTTTGTAAGTGGGAGAGAAATTTTGGGGAATCAGGGTAAGCCAATTGTCACTGAAGATTCAGCCTTAAGCCTGTCCCAGTAGACACAGTACTTATGTGACTGGCAGTGTTCCATTAAATAATTGGCTCATTTTTTGGTCTTCTCAGAGCTATCTTCATGTGTATATTACGGATGGAATTTTCTGCCATCGCTCGCCCCAAGACCAGAAAGTCCCACCCAAGGTCAACTGTCACACGTGCTGTGATTCCCATGGTAGGTGGGACAGGAAATTCCTGCCCTTTGAGTTCCTCAGAAGTAGTTTTTCCATCAATTCTCCTCACATTGGAGTTGGACAAAATCCCGAGTTGTGATATTAGCATTTCACAGAAAAAACATCAGATGATCAAGTGCAAGACGTGATAGCTTAACTACGATGCTCCTAATGTGACAAAGAATTGTGCAAATATATCATTCCTCCACCACATGACACACACACAAAAAGCATACAGTGACCACCTATGCTGAGTTTTATGAGGCCATTGTTCATAACAATTAGACATCTATCCATTTACATATCAATGCCCATTTTACTGTCTTGCTCGCCGGCCCCCCTGAAAAACACATCCTGAGATAAGTGATTGAATTCTAACAATGTACAATTCCTGGGCTACTTTGACAAATTTGTAGATTTATGCATCTGCAGAGCACAATTGCTATCACACTGTACCAGGCAGACTCATTAACAGCACATCTGGTATTGGAGGACATCGGTAAAGATCAGAGCAACAGAGAATGACCTTAACTACTTTGCAGTGTCCAGTTAATGATCACACCAGCCACTTCAGTAAATGGGGTGTATGGTTTTGAAGAGCCTCCAGTAACTCATTCTCCTGGACTGGAGCTGCTGATTACAGATGAGCCAATCCCACAGGACCAGTGTCTGAGACACAGAGACAGAAATGATTCTGCAAATGAAACGTGGAGGACAGCTGCTCCCTTTACCCCTGCGAGCCTGGCTTTAGCATTCAGAACCATGAGAACAAACCTTTTTTTTCGCCAGAGAGAGAACCAAGCTTTTTATGCCTTGCATATAAAAATACCCTAAAGGTTCATTATTTGAGCAAACTACAGCTACAAAATACAATTCATCCACCGTTTATTTTCACAGGCAAGGTCAAATGCCAGACTCTTAGCATGCACCACACCCAGGAGACTATTTTCATATTTACTCATACCATACAGAGATTATCATTTTAGCCTCACTGCATTCACTCAGTTATGCACACTTCCTGGATCCTGCAGCACTAACCAAACTTGCCACATTATCATAAGGAGCTACTGATAGAAAGGTGCTGATTTTTAAAAAAAATCTTTATAACACAAGCTATTGGTGTATTGAGAAAATTAACTTCATATGGTTCAACTTCAGTCATTGTGTTTTTTTATTCATTCATGGGACATTGTTTAACTTTTATCATTTATTTAGTGCCACTTGTAGGCTCTCATTAACACTGCAATGCAGTTACTGTGAAAATCCCTAGTCGCCACAACCTCCCTCCCCTCACCGCTCTTTGGGTACACACAGGGAGAATTTAGCATGGTCAATGAACCTAGCCAGCATGTCTTTTGGACTGGGAGGAAACCAGAACACCCGAAGGAAATCCACGCGGACATGGGGAGAACGTGCAGACTCCACACAGACAGTGACCCAAGGTGGGAATCGAAGCCGGGTCCCTGGCACTGTGAGGCAGCAGTGCTAACCACTGTGCCAGCCCTGATTGTGCTGACAAGCAGCAGGTAATAGTCAAGCCACATGCAGGCCAGGCAATGACCATCACCACTAAAACGCTAACCACCGCCCCTTGACATTTAATGGTGCTACTATCACTAAATCCTCCACTGACAACATTTTTGTGTTACCATTGACCAGAAACTCAACTGGACTTGTCCCATAAACACAGTGGCTACAAGAGCAGCTCAGAGGCTAGGAATACTGCAGTGAGTAGCTCACCCCCAAGACCTGTCCAACATTTACAAGGCACAAGTCAGTAGTGTGATGGAATATTCTCCACTGGCCTGGATGGGTGCAGTTCCAACAACACTTGAAAAGTTTGACACAAACTGGGCCAAAGCAGCTTGAACGGTTACCACCACATCTTCAAACATCCACTCCTTCCATCACTGACACTCAATAGCAGCAATGTGTACTATCTCCAAGATTGCACCACGGCAATTCACCAAAGATCCTTAGGCAGCACCTTTCAAACACAAGGCTACTTCCATCTGGAAAAACAAGGGCAGCAGATACATGGGAACACCACCACCTGCAAGTTCCCCTCCAAGCCATTCACCACCCTGACTAGGAAATATGTCACCATTTTTTCACAGTCACTTGTTCAAAATCTGGACTTCCCTCCTTAACAACATTATGGATCAACCCACAGAACATGGGCTGCAGGGATTCAAGGAGGCAGCTCACCACCACCTTCTCAAGGCAAACTAGGGATGGGCAATAAATGGTGGCCAGAGAGTGAGGCCCATGTCCCACTAATGAATATAAAAGCAACATGGGCATCACTGGCTGGCCACCATTTATTGCCATCCTGAGTTGCCCTTGGAGGGCAGTTGACAGTCAACCACATTGCTGTAGCTCTGGGCTTACATGTAGGCCAGACAAGGAAGGCAGATTTCTTTCCCTGAAGGGCATTACTGAACAGGATGGGTTTTTCCTGACAATCAGCAATGGTTTCAAGGTCATCAGTAGATTCTTAATTCTAGATTTTTTTTTATTGAATTCAAATTCCACCATTTGCTGTGGTGGGATTCGAACCCCAGAATATTAGTTGAGTTTTTGCATTAAAAGTCTAGTTATTACAACAGCAGAAGGACATCACCACCTCTTTACAGAGATGGACTAGTTGAACTTGCAGGCAAGCATTCTTCCTGTCACAAAAAGCAGAGAGAATACCAGGAAAACTCAACAAGTCTGGCAGCATCCATAGGCTGAGAAACTAAATTAAATGTTTCGAATCTATTTGACTCATCATTAGATGAGTCCTTGAAACCTTATCTCTGTTTTCTCTTCCTACAGACGCTGCCAGATCTGCTGAGTTTTTCTAGCACTCTCTATTTTTGTTTCAGATTCTAGCATCCACAGCATTTTGCTCATTCCTTCCAGTTAACTTGAGTAAAAGTTTGTACGGGGCAGGAACAGAGCTGCCAGGACTGGGCAAGGTTATATCAAACAAAAACAGCAAACTCAATCAAATACATAAGGGGCTATGATTGTAAAAACATCATAACATCAAGCAAAAGCGAACTTTGAACAAAGACTTAAGCTTCAGCACATTACCTTAGCTGGTGAAACTAATCAATTCATAGCAAGATTGATTCCTTCTCTCTTGGCGCTGAAAACAAGACTCATGAACTGTCAACTTTGAGGGGATATGTCTTTGGAAAGAGAAATAGTTAACACTTGGGGTCAATGCCCTTTTGATCAAAATTGGAACAAGGTAAGAGATGCAAGGGAATTTAACCATCTCTAAGCACTGCCACTTAAAACCATGTACATCTCTAATGTTCCTACTGATGTTAAAATGCCAGCCTGGAGTATTGATCTGTCTCTCTGCACAGATGCTGCCTGACCTGCTGAATAATTCCAGAACTTGTTAATTTTACAACAGATTTCTGCTTCACCATGAGTGTACCCTTGCCTTACAGGCTGCCATGGTTTAAAAAAGTAGCTCATAGTTAATTATAAATGGCCAAAGAAAATGTCAACCTTACCCGTGATGCTCACGTCTGCATACAGAATGAATAAATTAAATTAAATTTACCTTTTTATGTTTCAACTTTGGGATACTTTTTAAAGATCTTGATCTCATGTCTATGAATTTGCTAGACTTCATGGGTCTATTTCTGGAAAAGGAAAATAAATGTGTGTACTTATTCAAGGTTTTCTGCTTGTAGAAGTATATAGAAGCTAAATTCAATGGTTAGACAACTCAAACGGAGGAAGATGTTAATGGTTTTGGATGCAGGCAGAGAAGTGAGGGAAGGAATATGGATATGGAAAAGTTTACATATTCATCACAAGTAGGCTTACATTAACACTGCAATTAAGTTACTGTGAAAATCCCCTAGTCACCACATTCTGGCTCCTGTTCAGGTACACTGAGGGAGAATTTGGCACGGTCAACACACCTAACCAGCACGTTTTTCAGAATGTGGGAGGAAACTGGAGCATCGGAGAAAACCCATGCAGACACAGGGAGAACACGCAGACTCCACACAGACAGTGACACAAGACGGGAATTGAACCCGATTCATCCCTGGCGCTGTGAGACAGCAGTGCTGAACACTGTGCCGCCGTCAGATAATATGACCACCTCAATTTCTATAAGAAAATGTTCTGACATCTTAACCGTCCAGTCATAAAGTTCAATCAAACAGATGATATAAAACTAGCCGCAATACATTCCTTTGACTAGTTTAAGTGGAACAAGTAACGTTTCTGTGGCTTTGCACTGGGCTGCTGGCAGGTGTTCCTCTGCGGGAAGGAATTAACAGTGCCAGGAATTAACAGTGCTCAAGTTGCACCACGTGCAGCACTCTGCATTGGCAAACCCCACTGCGGACCAAACAGAAACTCGGTACCACTCAGGAAAGGTTAGATCAAATGCTAGTCCAACTTGAGATTTAAACTCAAAACTCTCCAGTTGCTTTTAATTAAGAACGATTGCGCTGACCGTCTCTGCAACATTTTGCGAGTTTCTTCCCTCTCCTGCAACCACTAAAGTTTTGGCATGATCATATGAAATGTAGGCCGGAATTCTCCAATGTTGTATATGCCCCACCACCTCTGACAGTAAAAAGAAGAATTTGGTGCTCAGCCAAATTTTAATTCACCACAGCAAATCTAGAGAAGCACAACATAGGCGAGGTCACGGAATTCCAGCCATAAATTGCTATAACAATACCATAATTCCTTATTAGCTACTGAAATTATCAAGAATTAAAGAACATGTTGCTCTTGTTTATTCTAATTTGGGACAGCACAGTGGTTAGTGC
Source organism: Carcharhinus amblyrhynchos (assembly GCF_965287045.1). Lineage (NCBI taxonomy): Eukaryota > Metazoa > Chordata > Chondrichthyes > Carcharhiniformes > Carcharhinidae > Carcharhinus > Carcharhinus amblyrhynchos. Next base: position 14,457,023 of record NC_137352.1, read on the forward strand.
TGCTGCCTTATGCCGCCAGGGGCCCGGGTTTGAATCCCAGCCTGGGTCACTGTGCAGAGTTCACACATTCTCCCCGTGTCTGTGTGGATTTGCTCTGGTTTCCTCCCACAGTCCAAAAAAACATGCTGGTTAGGTGCATTTGTCATGCTAGACTCTTCCTCGGTGTACCTAACCAGGCACCGGAGTGTGGCGACGAGGGGATTTTCACAGTAATTTCATTGTACTGTTAATGTAAGCCTATTTGTGAAACTAATAAATAAACTAAGCTTGATTTATAATTAAGTGCTGATTCCATGGTAAAGCTTTTATGAAAATTATCTTTCTGAAAAGCTTTTGTGTATAAGCAATGAATATTAACTGACCGTGGAAGGACAATGGCAGCTGGTGCACATAACTATCAATGCCAAATTCCTCTCCAAGCCACACTGTGAAAAACAATTCTGAGGTTAACAGTTACCAGACTGGGAATGGAAGGAACAGAAGCAAATCCTCAGGAGGTAAGGAATTTTGGACTGGGACTTGGAAAACTGAATGACTACATATGGGAGATATACCTGTGACGTGAGTATATTTGCTGTGATAAAAGTTAAAAGGGAACATCCTGTCTGTGCTCATGGGGAGGTGATCGCCTAGTGGTATTATTGCTAGACAATTAATCCAGAAACTCAACTAATGTTCTGGGGACAAGTTCAAGTCCCACCATTGCAGATGGTGGAGTTTGAATTCAGTAAAATAAACCTGGAATTAAAAACCTAAATGATGACCATAAAACCATTGTTGATTGTCGGAAAAAAAACTCATCTGGTTCAGTAACGTTCTTTAGAGAAGGAAATCTGCCATCCTTATCTGGTCTGGCCTACATGTGACTCCAGAGCCACAGCAATGTAGTTAGCTTTCAACTGCCCTACAAGGGCAACTATGGATGGGCAACAAATGTTGGCCAGCCAGTGAGGCCCATATCTCACCACTAAGTGAAAGAAAAGTACAAGTTGCCTATAATGTTTCGCTGATAGTTTTTAGTCTGGTTGTTACAGGCAATGTCTTGAAAGGAGAAATCTTGTTGAGTCATCCTTTTAGCTATCAATATGAAATTCAAATTCATTTTGTTTTTGAAAAAGTTATCAGTCTCTACAGGCATCATAACAAGTTGTGAATTAATATGGTTTGGTAGCATTTTTCCTTGGACTGTTTTTCCTCTGATAATCTAGTCCTAGATCTGTACTTAACAACACAGTTTCCATGTAGCTTTGATCAAGCTAGGAGGTGCACAAGTGATGACAGGTTGCATTCCTTTTATTTCCTTCAGCTCTTTAACATTCAAATGTCAACCTGTCCAGACACATGTGGGATCTGAACTGCTGGGTAAACAAGGCCTCATTATTTTCAAATGATGTTTTGTTATTTGAATCCAACCTACGCATTTTGTCGGTCTAGTTTGGTGCCGTGTCTGGGTTAACAAAGGCAATAGAATAACAAAATAATAAAATTATACCAAGACAGGAAACATGGCTTTAGATTTGCAGTTCCTCTTGCTAAATCATGACACATTTCCCTTCTAAAGCTTGTGATTTAAATATTTAATCATTCAGGATTTTCAGAATTATCCGCCCTTTTAGAAATCCAGAATCTTGTTGCAAGCACAATCTCAAACTGGAATGGAAATTCTTCATTTTGTTTCAAATTATTTCAGCTGGATAGAATAATTGAGATTTCAATAACAGTTTCATTCAGAGAATGTGCCACTGTGGCTAGGTTTAGCCAACTGACGAGATTAATCTGCATTTTATGGCCATGGCCATCTTTGTTAATTAGGGCAAAGGTTGCTTGATATTCGTTGAGGAATCATAGAATCTCTACAGTGTAAAGGAAGGTTATTTGGCCCATCAAGCTTGCACCGAAAAAAATCCCACCCTATACCTGTAACCCCACACCTTTACTCATCCTTTGACACTAAAGGGCAATTTACCGTGGCCAATCAACTTCAACCTGCATATCTTTGGACTGTGGGATGAAACCCACGCAGACATGGGGAGAACATGCAAACTCCACACAGAGTGTGATCCAAGCCAGGAAGTGAACCTGGTCTCTGGCTCTGTGAGGCAGCAATGCTAACCACTATGTGCTAGTATGCTGCCCCTAAGATGCCACACCTGAGGAAGGCTCTCTTTGAAGTGTTAAAACATGCAAGTCTACAAATCGGGGGAATAGCCAAGTTTATCATCAATATCCAAAGAATCAAAGGGAAGTTTGAGAAGAAGACAGGTAATATTTATTCATATCCGTGACAGAAAATGCTTTTGATCTGATTCACTGCCCTCAGCTGTTGAAATTTACTTCAGTTTGGAGCTGACATCTGGACTTTATGGTGGCTCATTAGGAATAAAGTAATCCAGGTACATGATTTCACAAAGATTTAGGGGTCTTTCATCCAAAAGCCTCAGCATACAAAACATACAAAATAGAAACGGTAGGCCATTCAGCCCCTTGAACCTGTTCCATCATTCAATAAGATCATGACTGGCTGGTTTACATCATGACTTCCACACGCTCATCTATCCCCTGACTCTCTTACCTAACAAGAGCCTGTCTACCTCTGTCTTAAACCATATTCAATGATTCCCCCACCGCCCAACTTCCACCATCTTCTGAGGCAGAGGGTTCCAAAGTTCCACAACACAACATTTTTCTCCTCATTTCTCTCCTATACTTGACCCCTACTCTTAAAACAGTGCCCCATCATTCTGACTCACGCACAAGAGGAAACATCCCTTCCATGTTGTCAAGACCATTCAGGAACGTTTTACTTCAATTAGGTCACTCCACATTTTTCTAAACTCCAGTGGAAACTAACGCATTTTGACCAACATATCATCATAAGACAACTACTCATCCCGTGCATCAATCCATAGAATCCATACAGTGCAGAAAGAGACCATTCAACACATCAAGTCTGCACTGACAACAATCCTACCACCCCCACCCCCACCCCAGCCCTATCCTGCCCTAACCCCATATATTTGCCCCTGACACCAAGGGGCAATTGAGCATGGCCACTCAACCAAACCCGCACATTTTTGGATTGTGGGAGGAAACCCACGCAGACATGGGGAAAACACACAAACTCTGAACCACCCCCAACACATTTACATCCTCCCTTTAACAAGACCAGAACTGCACACAGTATTCAAGATGTGGTCTCACTACAATGCTTTGTATAATTGAAGCATAACATCCTTGCTTTTATATTCAATTTCTCTCACAATAAAGATAGCATTCCATTAGTCTTCTTTCGATTACATGCTGTACTTGCATATAAACTTTTTATGAGTCATGCACCAGAACATCTAGGTCTCTCTACACTTTGGAATTCTGCAGTTGTTCAGCATTTATGTATTTTTTTTATTCCTGACAGTGAGAAACTTCACATTGTCCCACATTATACTCCATTTGCCAGACTTTTGACCACTCGACCTAAACACATCCATCTGCAAACCCTTACGTCTTCTTCACAGCATACCCTACCTACATTTGTGTCATCCACAAATGTAGCTGCCATGCCTTCACTCTCATTGAAGTCACTGATGCAAACTGTAAAATGTCGAGACCTCAGCAAAGAACATTGCCTGACCCCACTTGTCACATCTTGCCAATCATACACATACCCATTTATGCATACTCTGCTCCCTGCCAGTCAATCTTCTATCCATGCTAACATGTGGCCCCCTACACCTTGAACTTTTATTTTCTGCAATAAAATTTGCACATCTTTGGATGGTAGGAGAAAACCAGAACACCCAGAGGAAACCCATGCAGGCACGGGGAAAATGTGCAAACAGACTGTCACCCAAGGCCAGAATTGCACTGGGCCACTGGTGCTGTGAGGCAGGAGTGATAACCACTGTGTCACCCTCATCCATTATGTCATACTGATGTAATCTATATTCCTGGTATTTATCTGCTTTCTGACTTGGAATGTGATTACAATAATTGACTGAGCTAGGAACACTATTGACTTTGAGCCCAGAGTCATTACAATTGTATTGGTATATGCATTATGGCCCCTCATGTAGTTTCCTTAATACAATGAATGCCAACTGGTAGACACGGAATATAAAATGTTGTTACATGATAGTGATTAGACAAATATTGCACAAAAGGTTACAGTGCTGCAATGTATAAAAAGTTCTGAAGGGCAGCTTCACCTGGATTTTCCAAGGTTATTTCTGTTGGCTTCTGCACTGGTCTTATACAAAGAAGCTGGAGCTGAAAATTCCCACCTAGAACAAAAAACATAAAGATGGTGCACAAAATGCCACATCACCAATACCGTAGTACGTGGGAGTAAAACCACACTGCGCACAACCTACTAAAACATGAGAAGCTCGTGCAAGTTCAAAGGAAGAATGTGGATGGCTTTGGTGAACATATGGTGAAGACAATTGGATGTTTAAAAATCTAATCATCTTTACAGTGTCAGTTACACACAAATTTCCTCCCAGAAAATGGGATGCACCACTTTTACATCACTGTTCAACCAAAACGTTCCAGGTTTTTGTTAGGTTGCTAAAGAACTACATTATGGAAAACACGGACGCCACATGGGTGATTTTCGGACCTTGCTCACTCAGGCACAGGTCATGCTGGGGCCTCACAGGATCCGAGAAACATAGGGGAGGAGATGAGTGCATTTTACACTGGCGAGAGTTACCTCTTTGGGACTCCCCCAGCCCGTGCCCAGACATGATTTGCTTCCCACCCAACGAGGGCAGGAACCTGCACATCTTTGGAATGCGGGAGGAAACCGGAGCACTGGGAGCAAACACACGCAAATGCAGGGGGAACATGCAAACTCCACACAGTTACCAGAGACTGGAATTGAACTCTTGTCTCTGGCACTGAGAGGCAGCTGTGCTAACCGCTGTGCCACTCACATCAAGCATAAATATTCCCTTTGTCTTCATCACTTGAAGTTGATGATAGTTTCATTAATATATGAATGATTGAGAATTTTCTATAACTGATAAAATATGCGCTGTATATTAAATGCAATCAATCTTATTCAAGGATCATAGTTAATGAGCAAACCTAATTTCAATCTTGCTGTCCACTGAGAAGGAGGAGGGCCACTCTTGATATCCTAGACTGTCCATCACTGGGCTTTGGGGGGAGGTGGGTGGGGGGAACGGGTAAACAGCAGGATGGCAGTCAGTATTCTTGAAACTTTCTTGCAGACCCCTCGCAGTCCATGTACTCCCACCCTAATTGAGAACCTTTTCCTATAGCGGAGTTACATACAGCTCGAAGCACAAAAGGTTTGAAGGAGAAAATGGCTTGTACTAGGTGTTACTGACTACCTAAATAAAGGCCACGTTAAGCTGATTAAAAGAAAATACATGTCTGAACTTTATAATTACTTTAGTTCTGAAAAGGAATTAGTTGAAGACATTATTCAAGGTCGACCTTTTCTTGACTCACCTGCATCTAATTTGCACTGCAGTAATTCCATTAATTAGAGCAGAAGACAGATTTGCTATTCAAAACCAGTTGCATTCTGAGCTCAACCCGTCCCTTGAAGTTTCAACGTTTTAAACTCGACACTACCTTTAACTGCCAGGTCAATTGAGGTGACCCAGGCACTCATTGCTAGTAGCAAGATAAGCCAGGTGCTCTTTCACTGTCAGAAACTGCTTAAATCTACATCATCAATGTCCTGTGCAGCTGTGAACACAGAACATTACAAGACTAGAGCAGATATTAGGAAGATCAAAGAATAAAGCAATAGAGTATCAAATGCATTATCTGTGTTGAACACATTTCCTCTGATTGAAGATCCAAAATCATTGTCACGGTCCGAGTACAGACTAGTATCACTTTTAAAAAAGAAATTCAAATTTGTGACTGATGGTTGAAAGGATGACCCAAGATTTCATATTTTAAAACTTTTACTGAAACAACCAGACTAAAAGCACTATTAACTAAACACTATTCTTGTAGTCAAGGGCTGCACAGTGACACAGTGGGTAGCACTGCTGCCTCACAACATCAGAGACTAGGGTCTGATTCTCAACTTGGGTCACTGTCTGTGTGGAGTTTGCACCTTCTCCCTATGTCTATGTGGGTTTCCTCCGAGTACTCTGGTTTTCTCCCACAGTCCAAAGATGTGCAGGACAGGTGGATTGGCCATGATAAACTGACCCTAGTGTCAGGGGGATTAGCTAAGGTAAAGGCATGGAATTATGAGGACAGGGCCTGGGTGGGATTGTGGTCAGTGTAGACTAGACAGGCAAAGTGGCCTCCTTGTGCACTGTAGGGATTCTACACTATGATTCAGTTTATACTTCAAAATACAGAACAAAAACTTTCCCCTTTTAACTTCAATACAACCAAACGAATGCATTGACAAATCAAGGGCAGCAGATACATTGGAACACCACCACCTGCAAGACTCCTCCAAGCCACTCACCATTTTGACTTGGAAATATATTGCCATTTCTTCGCAGTCGCTGGGTAAAAATCCTAGAATTTCCACCCTAACCGACTTGTGAGTCAACCCACAGCACGTGGACTGCAGTGATTTAAGGCAGCAGCTCAACACCACCTTCTCAAGGGCAACTAGAGACGGGCAATAAATGTTGGCCAGCCTGCGATGTCCATGTTACAGGAAAGAATAAGAATGCATTTCAGAGGTATTCATTGCACTGTCCTTGTGTAGCCGTTCAATTATTCCAGCCCCAATCCAGAGTGAGCGTCAGCCCCTGAGGGTTTGCTTGTGTTTTCTTTCTTCTCCAAAACCAGGGCAGCACGGTAGTACAGTAGTTAGCACTGCTGCTTCACAGCGCCAGGGACCTGGGTTCGATTCCTGGTTTGCATCATTGTCTGTGTGGAGTGTGCACATTCTCCCCGTGTCGGCATGGGTTTCCTCCGGGTGCTCTGATTTTCCTCCCACATTCTAAGAGACGGGCTGGTTAAATGCATTAGCCCGAATATGCACCAGACTGTGGCAACAAGGGGAATTTCACAGTAATTTCATTAGTGTTAATGTAAGCCTTACTTGTGACTCATAAATAAATCTTATTTTTAATTGAACTGTCTTTCACTTTGTGAAAGAGAGAGGAACTTGGAGTTGTTGATGTTCCCATGTGTCTGCTATCTTTGTCCTCCCAGGTCAATTGACATCAACTTCCTACTCATGAAATAACATCTTAAAAGATGGTTGCTTAACAAGAGAAGGGGAACAAAATGAGATGTTACGGCGAGGGTTTTTTTTCCTGGAGATTCTCCCTCTAGTACAAGTCTTGCAAGGCTTCCAGCCTCAACTCAAATAATCACACAATTTGGTCTGTCCACCCACATGCATACTCCCAGCCATATTCCTGCACAGCGAAGCAGAGAAACATTTTGCCTCTAGTTGTTCTCCCTCTCTCACAGATCCTGGCCTGAATGCTTATGTCTAAATTTCAGGGATATCTTGGAAATAGTTTCACCCTCAAAGACCATCTCCATGATGACATCAATCACATGGTCTTGTCTCCAGGTAGAAATGCTGATTCGCCATCCTCAAGACCCTCATTCTCTTTCATCTTGGAAGCAATTTGAGTGTTTAAAGCATAACTGTTTACAATCTGTCCTTAACATCTACTACCACTGTAATCACAGACGTTATCACTATTGTCTCCATATTCATTCCAGCAAACAGCATCCCTTCAATCCCTAAAAGCCACATCATCAAGTTTGCTGCTCACAAGGCTTCAGAATAGGTCACATGACCCCTTCCATTGTTGCCTCAAATTGAAAACAGTCCAAAACATAATCATCTGATAAACTTTGTATTTATAATGCAAGACAGCCCAAGCTCATGGGGCTAAATAACCTGCACTTGTTCCTAAGGACGCATTAAAATCAGAATTTTTTTTCTAAACACAAATTGAAACCTCCAATAGGCAATAGATTGAGAGTCCATTTAAATGTTCATGACTGAGGTAATTTTTTTAAAACATAAGAACATAAGAACATAAGAAATAGGAGCAGGAGTAGGCCATCTAGCCCTTCGAGCCTGCCCTGCCATTCAATAAGATCATGGCTGATCTGTCGTGGCTCAGTTCCACTTTCCCACCCTCTCCCCATAACCCTTAATCCCCTCTCTTATCAAGAACCCATCAACCCGCTTCTTAAAAATATTTAGCGAGGCAGCCTCCACCACTTCAACGGGCAGAGAATTCCAGAGATTCACCACCCTTTGAGTGAAGAAGTTCCTCCTCAACTCCGTTCTAAACCGCCTCCCCTTTATCTTGAGGCTGTGCCCCCTAGTCCAACTGTCTTTTTTGAGCGGGAAGAGTCTCTCCACCTCTATCCTATCCATCCCATTCATCATCTTATACGTCTCAATGAGATCTCCCCTCATTCTTCTAAACTCTAACGAGTACAAGCCTAGTTTATTCAGCCTCTCCTCATAGCTCAATCCCCTCAACTCCGGTATCAGCCTAGTAAACCTCCTCTGCACTCCCTCCAGGGCCAAAATATCCTTGCGCAGGTGCTGCGCCCAAAACTGCACACAGTACTCCAGCTGCGGCCTCACCAATGCCCTATACAGCTGCAGCAAGACCTCCCTACTTTTATATTCAATCCCCCTCGCTATGAAGGCCAGCATCCCATTCGCCTTCCTGACCACCTGCTGCACCTGCAAGCTGGGTTTTTGCGACTCATGCACAAGGACCCCGAGGTCCCTCTGCACCGTCGCCTGCTGCAGTTTTTCGCCACGTAAGTAATAGTCCTTCCTACCATTCTTCCTACCAAAGTGGACCACCTCACACTTGCCAACATTAAATTCCATTTGCCATTTAGGTATCAAGGAGTTAGAAGCAAAAGTAATTCAGTGGAGTTGAGATTAGTTATGATCTAATTGAATAGCAGACCTAGTTCAAGAGGCTGAATGTCCAAGACTTGATCTTACGTTCTTAATATCCAATTTATATTGCAAAACAGCATTGGTCTTAATTGGCTCCCAACACTCTTCATTCACCTAATTTTTCTGATTTGATTATCGTCACTTGTTTTGGGATACAGTGAAAAGTATTGTTTCTTGCACGCTATACGGACAAAACGTATCATTCACAGAGCACATAGAGAAGAAGGAAAGGAGAGGATGCACAATATAGTGTTGCAGTTACAGATAGGGTGAAGAGAAAGATCAACTTAATATATGATAGGACCATTCAAATGTCTGATGGCAGCAGGGAAGAAGTTATTCTTGAGCTGGTACGTGTCCTTACTCTTTTGAATCTTTTTCCCGATGGAAGTGGAAGACAGCACGTCAGGGGCGTGTGTGTGTTGGGTCTTCGATTATGCCGGCTGCTTTTCCGAGGCAGTGGGCAGAGTCAATGGATGGGAGGCTGGTTTGAGTGATGGACTAGGATATGTTCACAGCCCTCTGTAGTTTCTTGCAGGGTTGGTCAGAGTCATACCAAACTGAAATAGGTACTACCGGGTATTATTGAGCATGTTGAGAGCAATTACAAATGCTTACTCCTTTCCAAGTCACAATTAGAGTTGCAACTATGGGTGGTATAGATTTGAGAGGCTGAATGGCCTACTTCTGTTCCACCAAGTGTTGTTGACAAAAACAAAGGGAGGAAAGTGGTATGATAGCAATCACAGTGTAACTATATCTGACATGTTTCAGTGAAGGCCATTAATTTTTTAACTGAATTAAGAACCCTTGAATTTTCTGGACCAGCCCAGTAACATCAAAGCAGTGCCAATTCAAAATGAAGTAGTGATTTAGCCAGGGAACTTTATACCGTATCCCTTCGTAGCACACTGCACCATTGACCCACTGTTTAAGGAAGCTGTTCGCTATATGCTTAAGCATGTTCTTGCCATATCCTGTCACATTTGAGGTCTGCCAACAGCATTCATCATGATGCATCTAAATACTCACTCGCTTGAAACTTATCGCTTATGTTAGTCCGATTTAAGTTGTCACTATCTCAAAATGCATCATTAAGCTAAATTGAAACATGGGATTTTAGGGCACTTTGTGCTTCATACAAAAAGCACTAAAACTACTGTGACAGCAGCCAAATGATTTGTGATTTTAGGTTTATGCAACATATTTCATAGAATCCCTACAGTGCAGAAGGAGGCCATTCGGTCCAATGAGTCTACATCAACCACAATCCCACCCAGGCCCTATTCCCATAACCCCATGCAGTTACTCTACCTAGTGCCCCTGACACTAAGGGGCAATTTAGCAGGCCAGTTCGCCTAACCCACACATCTTTGGGCTGTGGGAGGAAATCCTGGCACCTGGAGGAAGGAGAACGTGCAAATTCCACACAGACAGTGATCCAAGCTGGGAATTGAATCTGGGTCCCTGGCAGTGAGGTAGAAGTGCTAACCACTGTGCCACCCCCTCTGTGTCCAGGTGCAGGATATTCATCAAAAAATTTATAATCATTAGTTTTGTTATGCACTTTGCAGAATAACTGAGTCCTTCCTAACCACCGGTACTTACCCCCAATCACTTACTCTTGCAAGTTAACTGATCTATTATCCCGATATGTGGCGTATGCTATCCTAAATAGCTGATTAACACCATAAAATATCATGTTGTGAAAATATCACAAAGCAAATTAAATAGTAAACGGCTCATGGTGTCAATTGATAATTAGCAAGGGTTTTTTTTAAAACACAGACAGTTATATAAATTTACATGCAGATGTTAAATTCCAAATTCACAAAGCCATAGAACTATAATGCAGGAGGCCTCCATTTGGCCCATTGAGTCTGCACCGACAAGAATGCCACCCAAGCTTTATCCCTGTAGACCCCACATATTTACCCCACAAATCCCTGATGCTAAGAGGCAATTTAGCATGGCCAATCAACCTAACCCGCACATCATTGGATTGTGGAAGGAAACCTATGCAGTCATGGAGAGAACACTCAGATTCCACACAATCACCCGAGGGTAGAATTGAACCTGGGTTCCTGGCGCTGTGAGGCAGCAGTGCTAACCACTGTGCTACCACGCCAACCAAATTACACAGACATTTATAGCAGAGGACCGAGCTATTTAGAAACATAGAAAATAGATGCAGGATTAGACCATTCGAGCCTGCATCACCATTCAATATGATCATGGCTGATTATGCACTTTCAGTATCCCACTCCTGCTTACTCTCCATACCCCTTGATCCCTTTAGCCGCAAGGGCCACACCCAGCTTCCTCTTGAACATACCTAATGAACTGGTTACAACAGCTTTCTGTGGTAGAGAATTCCACAGATTCACAACTTGAGTGAAGAAAATTCTTTCTCATCTCAGTCCTGAAGGGCTCACCCCTTCTTCTTAGACTATGACATCTAGTTTTGCACTTTCCCAACATTGAAAACATTCTTCCCACACCTAGCCTGTCCAGTCCCATCAGGATTTTATTTGTTTCTCTGAGATCCCCTCTCATTCTTCTAAGTTCCAGTGAGTACAAGCCCAGTCGATTCAGTCTCTCTTCATGTGTCAGTCCAGGAATCAGTCTGGTGAACAGTTCTACCTGTTGGTGTTTATAGTCATGTAAGCCTCCTGCTTCTTACCACAACTGGTCATGGAGGCAATTTCAATACCAACTGACATAATAATGTGACCGAACATTAGGAAGGTGAACTGTGGAGCTGTGTATTCAAAAGACTTTACCCTCACCCTGATTGAAATTTTGGAATGTTACTTTAATATCCAAGGACAGCAAGGAAGATGACCAGTCGATTGATTGTCCTTTACTGAAATTGTCCAATCTTTGTTTCCAAAATTCAAAAGCTGAACGCTCTCATTTGAAGGTTTTGCAAGACTTGCGAAGCACCATAAACTTTAGCACAATACTTGATGAAAAGTTATTCAAAGTAATTAATAGCACGCTCAACAATGTTAAAAATGAAGTTATTCAATTAATATCTGAGAGACATTACATTCAATTGCTTCAGTAATTCCTGATGATTTGGTGATGATAAAGGATAATTTCAAAATGGCATTTCCTTATTTAAAATTAGCCAATTAGTTTAATTTTCCTAAGGTTGTATTTGATCCTTCCACAATTAAATTAAAGTAACTTTTTACAGCGGCAATGTCTTTTCAAGCAATAAATCCAGATGGTATTGATTTATTGCACTTTTTTTTAAAAACAGTTATGACAATATCAGCCTTAAACCCATTACATGAGTTTTATAGCAATGATGCAGGATGGTTTTTAGTGGATGACAAGACAGCCAACAGCAGGTTAGGAACAAACATAAGAATTAGAAGCAAAAGTAAGCATATTCAGCCCTTGGAGCCTGCTCCGCCATTCAATCAGATCACGGCTGATCTCTCCCTGGTCTCAAATCCACCTCCCCACCCGTTCCCTATATCCCCTTATCCTTTTTTTCTTAGTAATGTATCTATCTCCTTCTTGAATCCATTCACTGATTCAGGCTCCACTTCACTATGAGTAGGTTAGGTCAGAAGACAAGATTACGCTGCCACGCCACACACCACACTAACTCGGTCATTATTTATACAGTAGGCATAATATTCCCAAATGAAAAGCATTGCTTTGGATTGTAGTAGGCAAAAGCCAGCCAAGATATTTTCTGAAATTTAATATTCCTGAGAAGAGAGACATTAGCAAACCTTTTCATCTTGCATTCATCAGGACAAATGTAAGAATACTAAATCTCAAATGATCAGAACAATGTACACTACAAGAAAAGGGCTTCACAAGTAGCCAGTCACTGCAAACTAAAAGAGTATATTCAAAACTTGCACCTTTTCTGAATTACTTGGCAGCTTGTAGAGCCTATGCTAATATATCAATAGGATAGACAGATGAAGGGCATTGTTGAATTAAGCACACTGAGCACATACAAGTAGGTGATTCTCTATGCCTTTCAATTTGGTGTGGAAGGGTTTCCTGTATGACCTGTTGTAGCCCACCCTCCACCTCTTGCTTTCCTCCACTGTCAGGCCATGTCTAGGGATTCATTCTACCGCCCAGTGCAGTGGGAGGTCTGTAGTGAAAGGCTTTCTACATAGAAGCCCTCCCTTTTTCCATCAAGGACCTGGCTTAAAGGGTGCAATAGTGCCATGTACTTGTAGATTAAGGTTATTTCCTTTCTGCGACCAAGAGGAGTCTGTGCTCCACACTTACATAGATTGCCTGAGGTTGCAGCCCCTTTTTAGTTATTTGATGGGGCAGTTCCTCGGCTTTCAGTTGCATTTGCCCCTGCAGTGTAAATTGTTGTGATCGCTTGAAATTTGATATTTTTGCTTTTGTCCTGATGAAAGAAAAATAAAAGCTTCATCATCATGTCTCTTGTTTCAACAAAATGCAAACTGTGTACTCGCGAGCAACTGTTTCTCAACTGTGCGCAGAATCTATTCTGATGTTTTGAAGACATTAGCAGTTTATAAATCATGTATACTTTGGGGAGCATGGTTGCTGCTAATTATTTTGGTAAGACCCAACATAATCTATCATGCAGGAAGAAGCAAGTGATCCACACACATCCAAAGATGTGTGGATTAGTTGGATTGACCAGGCTAAATTGCCTTAGTGTCAGTGGGATTAGCTAGGGTAAATGCATGGGGTTATGGGTGGAATTGTGGTCAGTGCAGGCGCGATGGTCTGGCCTCCTACTGCACTGTATGATTCTATATTACAAAGGTTGAAAAAAATTGGACTCTGTTAATTCAGTCCAATTGCCCAACACGTGTGTGCTAATTTGCACAACCATTCCTGATGACAATACACTGTGATATTGTTTCTCCTGCTCCCCCCCAACCCCCAGCTGAGCTGCTCAACATAACCTGAAATTTGAAGGTACCAAATTTAAATGAATTTCAGTCACTCGCTACCATCAGGTTAGCACCAAACAAAGATTTGCTCCAGTTGTCCCTTTCAGGGCAACTGCAAGAATTTTGAAGGCTACCTGTTGCAAAATCAAGTTATAAAGGGTTTATTATCAACAATATTTATATATGTACAAATGATGGTCTATAGAATTGCAAGACAGATCTTGTCTTTTCTCCTCCCTGGTTCCAGCTGAGGTCCCTTCCTGAATTCGGACATGTACCCTTGCCTTAAAACACATTCTCTCTAAAAGATTCCCTATTCAGTCAGAACCACAAGGAAACACCTTCCAGGCAATACGCCCTTATAGATGTTTAACCATAAAAAATCCAGTAAAGGGACCCAAGGTAGAGCTGCTGTCACTTTAATAAAATATACCACACAACCTCTCAACTTCACATCCACTCAGCTATGGAAACCCAAGAAATGAGACAGCTTTTTTGCAGCCTAAGATTTACCTAGCTTGATTGGATGGATGATCCAAACTGTACCATCTCCCAGCATAGAGCTATTCCCAGATGATCTTCTCCACACAGCCAACTGAACTCTCCACTGTAACTCTAAAATACCTTGTTTCTCCCCTTCATCTCAGGTCCCTTTGTTTCCTCACCTCTTTGAAACTCAAATCCTTCCAAATATAAAATCGCTCATATCTCTATTTTGTCTCTGTTTTTGGGCCAATCATATTCCTCCTTCTGATTATCCATGGAACTCCTGTCAATTGCAAAACGTTTTATCACCTCTGATTTCACTTTGATATTCAAATAAACACAACTTTATAAAAAATGCAAAGTGTTAGAACCAATTTATTTCCTTGTAACTCAAACCCACCATAATATCACATTAAGAACATAAGAAATAGGAGCAGGAGTAGGCCAGCTAGCCCTTCGAGCCTGCCCCGCCATTCAATAAGATCATGGCTGATCTGTCGTGGCTCAGTTCAAAGTCTGACAACACCAGGTTTTAGTCCAACCTATTTATTTGATAATATACTCACAAGCTTTCGAGGGACACCCTCTTCGTCAGGTGAATGGAGAGTTCTGGCCTCAGACAGAGCATATAAAGCACAGACAGTTTAGAGATTTCTGTGCTTTATATGCTCTGTCTGAGGCCAGAACTCTCCATTCACCTGACGAAGAGGGTGTCCCTCGAAAGCTTGTGAGTATATTATCAAATAAATAGGTTGGACTAAAACCTGGTGTTGTCAGACTTTTTACTGTGTTTACGCCAGTCCAACGCCGGCATACCCACATCGTGGCTCAGTTCCACATTCCCGCCCTTTCCCCATAACCCTTAATCCCCTCTCTTATCAAAAACCCATCAACCCGCGTCTTAAAAATATTTAGCGAGGTAGCCTCCACCACTTCAACGGGCAGAGAATTCCAGAGATTCACCACCCTTTGAGTGAAGAAGTTCCTCCTCAACTCCGTTCTAAACCGCCCCCCCTTTATCTTGAGGCTGTGCCCCCTAGTCCTACTGTCTTTTTTGAGCGGGAAGAGTCTCTCCACCTCTAACCTATCCATCCCATTCATCATCTTATACATCTCAATGAGATCTCCCTTCATTTTTCTAAACTCTAACGAGTACAAGCCTAATTGATTCAGCCTCTCCTCATAGCTCAACCCCGGCATCATCCTAGTAAACCTCCTCTGCACTCCCTCCAAGGCCAAAATATCCTTGCGTAAGTACAGCGCCCAAAACTGCACGCAGTACTCCAGCTGCGGCCTCACCAATGCCCTATACAGCCGCAGCAAGACCTCCCTACTTTTATATTCAATCCCCTTCGCGATGAAGGCCAGCATCCCATTCGCCTTCCTGACCACCTGCTGCACCTGCAAGCTGGGTTTTTGCGACTCATGCACAAGGACCCCGAGGTCCCTCTGCACCGTCGCCTGCTGCAGTTTTTCTCCACGCAAGTAATAATCCTTCCTACCAAAGTGGACCACCTCGCACTTGCCAACATTAAATTCCATTTGCCATTTCCTGGCCCATTCGCCCAGCCTATCTAGATCCTTCTGTAGACTCTCCCCACCCTCTGCACAATTTGCCTTTCCACCAATCTTGGTGTCATCAACAAATTTCGACACCCTGCACTCGGTTCCCTCCTCCAGATCATCTATATAAATGGTAAATAGCTGAGGCCCCAGCACCGACCCCTGGGGCACTCCACTAGTCACCAACCGCCAATCCAAATAGCACCCATTGACCCCCACTCTCTGCCTCCTATTTGACAACCAATCCTCTATCCATGCTAACACCCTACCCCCAATTCCATGCCCCCTGACCTTCTGCAATAACCTCTTGTGAGGTACCTTGTCAAACGCCTTCTGAAAATCAAGAAAGACCACATCCACCGGCTCTCCTCTGTCCACCGCCCTCGACACATCCTCATACAAATGGACAAACCTGTATCTTTTCATGTCTTAACTCTCGCAGACAACCTGTCTCAAGTAACCTTTCCCTGGCTTAAATTTACACGGGCAAGCAGACACACAGCTTTTTTTTTTAAACAGGATGACACATTTAAAAATATTTTTTAAAAACTATTATCAGACTGGCTACAACGGCCTCTTGAGATGTTATGAAAGATTTCAGAAAAATTTTCATCTTGAATTTGTTGCCATCTCCCACTTTCAGACAAATCTCACAATCTGCTCCCCTGATTTCTACCAATAGCATTCTGTAACCAGTCATTAAAATGGTTGCGTGCAGATTAAAAGGTGGCACAACGATTAACAATTGTGCCTCATAGCACCAGGAACCCAGGTTCAGTTTCGGCTTTGGGTGACTGACTGTATGGAGCTTGTACATTCTCCCTGTGTTTTTCCTCCAGGTGCTCCAGTTTCCTCCCACACTCCAAAGATGTGCGGGTTAGGTTGATTGACCACGCTGAACTAATTGTCCCTTAATGTCAGGGGGCTTAGCAGGGTAAATATGTGGGGTAACGGGGATGGGGCTTGGGTAGGATTGTTGTCGGTGCAGGCTGAATAGGCCAAATGGCCCCCTTCTGCACTATAGGCATTGTATGAACATCTGGGAGGAGAAGCTCCAAACCTCATGTCAAGGTCCAAATGTGTAAGTACTTGCTGTAAATAAACACTAATGGCTCTGTGAAACCACAGAATCAAGCAGCATATTTTGGGACAATAGAAAATCCCCAAAACCCCCAGTGAGACCCCGACAACACAACAAAACAGCACGAGTGACCCAAAGCTCTCCAATTTTCTTATCCATGTTATAAGGAAATGGTCAGAATCAATGGTTTTAGTCACTGAAATCATACTTACTGATGTAAATGATTCCAGGTGTAAGACAGTGCTACACAATACAAAACATTGGAGCTGTTTAACTTCATTAAATCACTGGCACTCAGAATCCTCCAATAATCTAATCCTTCAGAGTGTGCTATTTTTAAAACGTCCCATGTTTCAACTAGCCACTCAGCACTACATCACCATCTGGTGACAAAAAGTTGTTAATGATTTCTCCCCCCATGTAGTTAACATCAACCCATAAGACTACATGAATAAAAGTCATCAGTATGTTGATCCCACTATTTCCACATTTCATAATAAGTCTAAATAAAATTCTAACAGGATTAGATAGGGTGGATTCAGAAAGAAATGTTTCCAATGTGGAGGAATCCAGGGGTGACAGTTTGAGGATAAGGGGTAAACCTTTTGCAGCAGCATGTTGGCATAATGGTTAGCACCATAGCCTCACAGCACCAGGGGTCTGGCTTCAATCCTGGCCTTGGGTGACTATTTGCACAGACTGCACACCTTCTCCCCATGTCTGTGTGGGTTTCCTCCAGGTGCTCTAGTTTCATAGAATCTCTACAGTGCAGGAAGCCATTCAGCCCATCGAGTCTGCACCGACCACAATCCCACCCAGGCCTTATTCCCATAACCCTCCATACTTACTCTGTGAACTCCTGACACTAAGGGTTAATTTAGAAACCTCCCACACTCCAAACATATGCAGGTGAGGTTGATTGGCTGTGCTAAATTGGCCATTAAAGTCAGGGGAATTAGCAGGGTAAATACATGATGTTATAGGGATAGGGCCTGGCTGGGATTGTTGTCAGTGCAGACTCAATGGGCTGAATGGCCACCTTCTGCACTGTAGGGATTCTATAATTCTGTGACTGAGGTGAGGAGAAATTTCTTCACCCGGAGGGTGCTGAATCTGGAATTCACTATCAGGGAAAATAGTTGAGGCTAAAACATTGAGCGATTTCAAGAAGAAATTAGATATAGCTCTTGCGACTAAGGGGATCAAGGGATTTTGGGGGATGGGTTGGGGGAGTGGAAAGTAGAATCAGGATATTGAATTTCATGATCAGCCATGATCAAAATGAATGGTGGAGCAGGCTCGAAAGGGCCAAATGGCCTACTTCTGCTTCTATTTCCTATGCTTCTAACTGCGCGCTCATCAATACTTTGTAAGTTTGTAATGAGACACTGAGTGTCTCCATACACTGATTCCTCTCCCCCAAGCCTAAGAGCTGCAAGGTAGGACAGCTCTTTACTATCTGACACAGACATACTGGGATGAATTACTCTCTTCTGTGCTGTAAATCTTTCTACATTCCCTTGCTTCTATAACCATTCACCTCTTGCTGTTTGTGAAGTCTCATGGACAATGCTGTTGTTTTTTTTTCCCCCTACCTAACAGCAGCTGCATTTCATGAATCACTTTGGAGATTTGCTTTCAAGTCCAATCTCTCTCTCATTTTTTAAAGTTGCTCTGTCTTGCATGTTCTGTTTTTTTAAACACTTGTGCTGTGCTTAAATGACCTTCAGCCAAACCTTTTTTTATCATCAATTCTGATGTGAGATAGAAACTGAGATTCTGACATCAGTTATAGGGCAGCACAGTGGTGAGTACTGCTGCCTCACAGCACTAGGGGCCTGGGTTCGATTCCTGGCATGGGTCACTGTCTATACGGAGGCTGCACTTTCTCCTGTGTCTGTGTGGGTTTCCTCTGGATGCTCCCACAGTCCGAAAGACATATGGATTAGGTCATGCTAAATTCTCCCTCAGTGTACCTGAACAGGCACCAGAGCTTGGCGACAAGGGGATTTTCACAGTAACTTCATTGCAGTGTTAATGTAAGTCTACTTGCAACACTGACAAATAAACTTTAAAAATAAACGATTTTAACTTTCTGAAGATGCAATCAATCTCAGACTTTGTAATAACACTCCTTAAACATAATACCATGTATTAGAACATTCTATATAACATGTTTACATTTACTTTCTCAAAAGCACACTGAATGCTATCGATAAATTAGTGAATAAATTTTTTTTAATGCTCCTTGCCTTTTGAGTCTATAACAAGCTACTTTGGAATGTTATATGACTCATTTAGCATTGGTGTTTTAATGGCAGTTTTGAACTTTCAAAGCAACATCACAGGTAGTTTCATTGAGGTTTTTGACTGCTGAAATAAAATTCAGAGTTCCAGTCAATAAATCGTGATATAAAATTTCAATAGAGATGATTGCTTATGTTTACTCTTTTAAAGTTATCGAAACCAAATGAACTCAAAATTTCACCTCCAAATTTGGCTTCTAGCAGACAGATTTTCAGATCTACTGATTTTGCAACTGTACCAGCTAATATCAGAAATTCATAGAATCTCTATAGTGCAAAAGGAGGCCATTTGGCCCATTGAATCTGCAGTTACTCACCCAGACTTACCCTGTAACCTCATGCATTTACCCCGCTAAATCCCCCCAAATCTTACATCTTGGGAAATTAAGGGGCAATTTTCTTATGGCCAATCCACGTAACATGCACATGTTTGGAGTATGGGAGGAAATCAGAGCACCTGGAGGGAGCCCATGCAGACATGAGAAGAATGTGAAGACTCCACACAGTCACCCAAGGCTGGAATCCTACCTTGGTTCCTGTAAGGCAGCAGTGCCAACCACTGTGCCACTGCACAGTGAAGCTATTTCTGAAATTTAGCCAGTTGTCTATTGATGAGCAAAACATCATTTCCATAAGGAAATGCGATGGCCGAGCAGCCTTATCACTAGAGTATTAATCCAGAAACTCAGCTAATGTCCTGGGGAAATGAGTTCAAATCCCGCTACAGCAGTTGGTGAAATTTGAATTCAATAAAAAGTATTTGGAATTAAGAATTTACTAGTTACCATGAAACCAACGACAATTGTCAGAAAACCTATCTGGTTCATTAATATCCTTTAGGGAAGGAAATCTGCCATTCTTAACCGGTCTGGCCTACATGTGACTCCAGAGCCACAGCAATGCATTTGACTCTTAACTGCCCTCGGGCAATTAGGGATGGGCAATAAACGCTGGCCCAGCCAGTGAAGACCATGCCCCACAAATTAATTAAAAAAAACAACAATACAGGGGTAGTTTATTTGAGGTTTTTGACTGCAAAAATAACATTCAGAATACCACTCAAGAAATCATGATATAAAATTCAACAAAGGTTGTGTTTAGTTTGTATAGCTTATCAAAACTAAATAAGATCAAAAATTCACTGCTGAATTTGGCTTCTGGCAGACTGTGTCTGTACCAGCAAATATCAGAAATTACTAAACTAATCTGGAGATTTAGCCAAATGTTTATTGATGAGCAAAACATAATTTCTACATAAAAAGGCTCCAATATCTAATTTTTTAATTCTCTTGGAAACATTGCTCTCTAAGGCTGCTCCCATGGAAGTTGGTTACTAATCATGTAGGAATCTCAGGTCTCTGTCAACACATTCTTTGGATAGTACCAATTCACCCCCAATTGGCAACAATGGTTTCAGAGTGGAGTTCTCTTTGAGCCCCCTCAAGTCACATTGGCAGAGAAGCTGGCAGCAGCTGGCAGTCAATGGCATCTCCAGATGGAAGAAAACTACACAATTAACCCAAACGCCTGATCACAATTTATTCTGATGCCAAGTGTTCGGGAATTGAAAGACAACTTTTGAAGTCTCGGTGAAGGCTTGCCAAATCAGACAGACGGTTCTCTGCCCAGAATTGTCTTTTTTTTAATGATGCCGGCCAGTTTACATGTTCAAAATCCTCAGTTCATTTGCAAAAAGGTTAAGCGGGTACATGTTCATTCACAATCCAAAAACAAGAATCAGATGAGCTCCTCTGATATTTTATGACCTCCAGAGTCCAGGGTCAACATAGTGGTTAGCACTTCTACCTCACAGTGCCAGGGACCTGGGTTCAATTCCCAGTTTGGATCGCTGTCTGTGTAGAGTCTGCATGTTCTCCTTGTGTCTGCGTGGGTTTCCTCCAGATGCTCCAGTTTCCTCCCACAATCCAAAGATGTGCGGTTTAGGTGAATTGACCACACCAAACTCTTCCTCAGTGTACCTGAGCAGGCGCCAGAGTGTGTCGACTAGGGGATTTTCACTGTAACTTCATTGCAGTGTGAATGTAAGCCTATTTGTGACTAAAAAAAATAAACTTTATAACATTCCCCACAGTTTCGACACAAACGGTAAATTTGCTACAACTCCAAACTAGATCAGAACTGCTTTTTGCTGGTGGCATTGTGAAGTTTCCAAGGTTAAAATGTTCGTACTTATTCCAAACAAGCATTTGAAGCTTTGCGTTTCTTTTGTTCAGGGAGAGTGGGGTGGTGGGGCAGGAGGTGTGGGGTGGGAGGGGGGGGGAATGTAGAGGGGAGAGGGTGTGGCATATTGGGCAGCATCCTTGTCACTGAGTCAGAAGCTCCATTCCCTTCTGAGGACTTGGTGGTCAATGAAAAAGTTATTCATGACGTGGCTAAGAAGCTTTATAATCAATTTGCAAATCCTTCAACACACACTGATGGCTGCTGCTAAGAGTGGGAGAATCTCTTGGGCAAATACCCAGTGAAAAAAGAAAGTGGGAGCCACTATCATCACAATCCATAGCTCCAGACTAAGATATACATGCAAAGGTGCATGTTGCCACAGCAACTCTTGACTCCCCGAGTGATCTGTTACACATCATCATGTCTCTTGTTTTCAAGCATTTATGCTGTCAGGGTATAGAGTTTAACCCTTGCAAATTAACGTGTGGTAAATTTATGGTGTTCCCAGGTCCGTGGACATTCAAGAAGGCATCCAGATTCACCACCACGTTCTCAAGGCAACCAGAGATGGGCAAAAATAATGCTGGTCTAACCAGCAATGTCCATCTCCCGTAAATGAATAAATTAAAAAAAAGAGGGATTTTCTCCAAACCAGAGTGAAACTCAAACACCAACACCAATCCATGTACAGAAAAAATATTACTTACGAAGTAAACGGTTATGAGAAATATTTGAGAGGATTAAGTGGGAAGGTAGCACTATAAAATAAAATTACTTTAATGCAGGAGAGGAGTGAGGGAAAGAGATTGACAGGGCCACTTTTTGGGCTGGATAAATAAGCCTGAAGCCGAGACACATTATGTTATGAAAGTCATGGAGAATCCAATGTTGTACACAATTGGTTGATAACAAACATGCTCAAAACATCCAAGAGGACAATTAGAAAAATGACTTGAGGCAAGATGCAGCAAAATAACTGAACAAAGGTTTGTTTTAAGTGGACTTTAGGACCGGACCCAGCAGTCCGCTTAGGCAAAAATAAAACCTTCCAGAAAGAAGTAGCGGCAGATGTGTAGAAATGACTCTTCAAATCAATCATCAGAAATGAAAACGGCGTATAAATCCCAATTCTGGTCAAAGTGGCTTGGGAACCTGCAACTAGGTCAAGTGTTGTGTTATTGGTCAGCTCCAAGCATTTTCACTGCCTCCAGGATGTTCTAAGTACAAGATTGAAATAATGGGACAGTCATTCTGCAACACGAGGCAAGCAGAACAAATTTATTGAATTTATCATAGCATGTCATATTGCTCCAAATCACCCAATCCACCAGCAGCATGCTTCAGGAAGGTAAGGCACACGCCACTAGACCATTCCCGTGTGTTAGATTTCTGCAGGTTATAATATCACTAACATTCTCCAAAATAAAAAGGAAGGAGAAATTAATGCTCATTTTATCAGGAACTCACCTCCTGACTCCCTAAAGCTTGTCCACCATCTACAAAAACACAAGTCAGAAGTATGATGGAATACACCACACTTGACTGCATAGGTGCAGCTCCAACACTCAAGGAGCTTGATAACATCCAAGACAAAGCAGCCCACTTGATGGGCACCAAATCTACAAACAACCAATGCCTCCACCATCGATACTCAGTAGTAACTGTGTGTACAATCCACAAGATGCACTGCAGAAATTCACCAATTTCGTTAGAATAGATCATAGAACCCTACAGGGCAGAAAGAGGCCCTTCGGCCCATCGAGTCTGCACCAAACACAATCCCACCCAGGTCCTACCCCCATATTCCTACATATTGTATAGATCATAGTACCTTCCAAATCTACGGCCACTTCCATCAAGACAGACAAGGGCAGCAAAATACATGGGAACACCCATGTTTCTGTTTGCAAGTTCCCCACCAAGCCACTCACCATCCTGACTTGGAAATATATCACCATTCCTTCACAGCCGGTGGGCTAAAATCCTGGAATTCCCTCCCAAACTGAATTGTGGGTCAACCCACAGTAGTGTTTCAAAGAAGGCAGCTCAAGGGAAACTAGAGTTTCTAGCCAGCCAGCAATGCCCATGACCCAAAAATGAATAAACAAAAACACATGTTATAACAAAGGATGAAGAAAAAAATTGTCAACTGACATTAAAAGGGAGGTTTCAATCAAGCAATTACAAATGCAAAAGTTATCAATTAGAATTGCAAACTCTTTGTCTCCACAGATGTTGCCAGACTCGCTCAGTATTTCTAACATTTTCTGTTTTTATTTAATCATGGATCTATTCTATGCATCAAAAGTGGCCAACACATTGCATGCAATCATGTAACATTGACAACATTCTTTCAATCTTACTCCATTATCCTGTATTTTTAAACAGAAACCAGGTCACCCATCATCCTCATGCATGGGAATGAAGGAATGAAAATGTGTCCCATTTCTAATCCAACGTAGAGCAAGAATATGGCTTTGTGATCTTGTGGCTGAATCAATATAGACTACTGATCATCATGATATTTTATATAAGAACATAAGAACTAGGAGTAGGAGTAGGCCATCTGGCCCCTCGGGCCTGCTCCGCTATTCAATAAAATCATGGCTGATCTCTTCATGGACTCAGTTCCACTTACCCGTCACTTACTATAACCCTTAATTCCTTTACTGTTCAAAAACATTCAACGAGGTAGCCTCAACTGCTTCACTGGGCGGGGAATTCCACAGATTCACACCCCATTAAGTGAAGATCTTCCTCAACTCAGTCGTAAATCTGCTCCCCTTTATTTTGAGGCCATGTCCCCTAGTTGTTGTTTCAACTGCCAGTGGAAACAACTTTCCTGCTTCTATCTTGTCTATTCCCTTCATAATCTTACATGTTTCTATAAGATCTCCCCTTATTCTTCTGAATTCCAATGAGTATAGCCCTAGTCTACGCAGTCTTTCCTGATAAGCACATGTCACTAAATGCATCAGAGAATGTTCATTAAATGAGGATAAATGAAATGACCCACGTGTTAGCTGTGGTTTAGTTAGTAGCATTGCTACCTCGGAGTTGGAAAGTGGTGGGTTCAAGGCCCACTCCATGACTCAAACACGTAATGCAAAGCTGACCTGCCAGTTTTGTACTGAGGGAGGGCTGCACACATGAAAGTGATGCAATTTTGATGGAATGTAAAACTGAGGCTCCATGTGTCTCCCACAGGACTATTCATTGAATATATTCAAGGTTGAGGAAGACAAATTTTTGATCTACAAAAGGAGTTAAGGGTTTTTGGAGAGCAGGCACGTAAACGTAGTTAAGCCACATCAAGATCAGCCATGACGTTAGCAAATGGTGGGACAAGTTCAATGGACTGAATGGCCTACTCTTGCCCTATTTCTTATGAGCTTGTGAGAACAGGATAGTCAGTGAAAAGGGCAGAAATTGCTCTACAATGTGTAATGTTGCAAAAGCTTGACGTGAGCCAGCAGACAAATAAAAATGTGTTCAGTATTAGTGAAACAAATAAACTAAATACAGGGCTGGCAACCGTTCAATGCTTGATCTCAACTGACAGATGTTCATAATAAGGCATTGTGTGTCCGCTCCAGTAATGTGAATTCCATCATCTTATAATCCCAATTCCTAAAAGGTCTGCAAACAGATACATAACTTGATGAGCTGGGAGGCCAACCATATGTTTTCAGCAGATAGGAAAAACTCTGTATGATCCAGGTATCAAGAGGGATTAATGGAAATGCCAGGTATCTAATTTTAAAAACAGACCCCAACCAGCTACCCAAAATAGTCTTCACTTGACCGTACACATTCAACTGCTCAGACTGCCGACCTCCAATTCATTTCCTTTCTTTTAAATCTGAATCCTAGAAACAATTAAACATGAACACCATTTACTAAGGAAGAGTCAAGAGCATTGGTGCTATAACTGTTGCTTGGAGGAAGCAAAAAACTTTAACCACTTCCAATTATCTCCCAGAATTCTTTTCATCTCAATAGAATACAAAAAATGGGTGGCATTTTCCAGCCGCCTTAGTCCCGAAACCGTAAAATCCCGCCTGAGGTCAATGGACCTTGTCATGGTCTGCCCACGGCCTGCTCCAATTCCTGTGATAGGTAGAGTACAATCCCAGCCATGTTGTCCAAGCTGAGTTGATCTCAGAGTCAGGGTGTGATAACCCCCCAATGATTTACATCGGGAATCCTGGATTGACCTCTCAGTAGGACTTGCGGGATGCAAGTTCCCATGGTGATTGGCAATCATCCAACCAGGCGGAACTCATATCCTGAGTCCTCGATAAGGCAGACTCCTGAGAAGATCCGGTATTCTCTTATCCCTCATAAGACTCGGTAGAAATACCACAGGCTTATGGTTTAACTCTTACCTTGTCAAATAAAACATTGTTTCTTTCCAGTTGGCTTCCTGAGTTATTATATATTACATAGAGGAACACAAATGTGCATGTGGCCATAGTCACACCCACCCACCCAACTCATAAGGGAAGGCAATGGCCAAGTGGAATTTTCACTAGACTATTAATCCAGGAACTCAGCTAACAGTCTGGGGAACCACGCTCGAATCCCACCATGGCAGATGGTGAAATTTGAATTCAATAAAAGATATCTGGAATTAAGAATCTACTGGTGACTGTGAAACCATTGTTGATTGTCGGAAAAATCCATCTTGTTCAATAATAGAGAAGGAAATCTGTCATCCTTACTGGTCTGGCCTACATGTGACTCCAGAGCCAATGTGCTTGACTCTCAACTGCCCTTCAAGGGCAACTAGCGAAGGGCAATAAATGCTGGTCAGTCAGCAACACTCATATCCCACAAATGAATAAAAAAAATAAATGGACAAAATCTATCTGAAATGCTCAAAGCTGGATATAGCTCATGTTCATAGAATCCCTACTGTGCAGAAGGAGGCCATTCGGCCCATTGAGTCAACACCAACCACAATCCCTATTCCCATAACCTTACTTATTTACCCTGCTAATCCTCCTGGCACTAGGGTCAATTTAGCATGGCCAATCAACCTAACTTGCGCATCTTTGAACCGTGGGAGGAAACCGGAGCACCCGAAGGAAACCCACACAGATGCGGGAAGAACGTGCAAACTCCACACGGATAGTGACCTGAGGCCGGAATTGGGTCCCTGGCACTGCGAGGAGGCAGTGCTAACCACTGTGACACTCTTTGGAACTTGAGCGGCCGTTCCACAACAGTACTTGATTTAAAATTCACAACCCTTTTCAAAATCAGCTTTAACCCCACTGCAATGAAGGTGAGTGCTTTGTCATGAGGATAAGGAAAAATCACATCAATGGGAATGGCTGCATGTTGTTGAAACACTGGCAATGATTACTCTAATGGGATTGTTTTTTTTAAAACAGGATGCTGCTGCCACTAAATTATTTAAATTGTCCCTTTTAAGATAATAGAACTGAAAGGGAAGCATGGGGATCAGCTGGGGAACAGATATGTATGAGCTGTTATACACTGGTTCACAGGCACAGCTTAAGACAGCTGATATTGTGCAGAGGAATCCAGCTGAGACAACAGGTCACGTTTCAGTTTGAATTAGCTTAAATAGGGGCAACTCAATTTAATCAATTTGTTGTAACAGATCCTTTATTGTTGTTCGTATTCACCCCATTACTAAGACTGTCCATTTCCACTTCCCACTCAGATGAGGCTTATCCCATCTCTGCTGCAGAAACCCTCATCCGTGCCTTCATGACTATTCCTCTGGACTCCTAACTGGTCTCCCATATCAAAGAACAAAGAAAATTACAGCACAGGAACAGGCCCTTTGGCCCTCCAAGCCTGCACTGACCATGCTGCCTGACTGATTCAAAACCCCCTACCCTTTTGGGGAACATATCCCTCTATTCCCATCCTATTCATGTTCTTGTCAAGATTCCCCTTAAAAGTCACTATCGTATCTGTTTCCACTTCCTCCCCTCGCAATGAGTTCCAGGCACCCACTACACTGTGTAAAAAATCTGCCTTTACATCTCCTTTAAACCTTGCACTTCACATCTTAAACTTATGCCCCCTAGTAATTGACTCTTCCACCCTGGGAAAAAGCTTCTGACTATCCACTCTGTCTTTGCCTCTCAATCTTGTAGACTTCTATCAGGTCTTCCCTCAACCTCTGTTACTCCAATGACAACAAACCAAGTTTCTCCATCCTCTCCTCATAGCTAATGTCCTCCATACCAGGCAACATCCTGATAAATCTTCTCTGTACCCTCTCCAAAGCCTCTATAAATCGGAAGTTGTTTTAAAACTCTGCTGCCCATGACTTAGAGTGCACTATGTTGCATTTATCTGTCGCTCCCTCTGACCTACATTGGAAACCAATCATCTACATTTTAAAATTCTCACCTCTCTTTCAAACTCTTTTCTATCACGCTAATCTCCTCCAGCCCCATAATCCTCCCATGGCATTTGCACTCCTCTAATTTGGGCTTTGTGAGCATCCCCTGTTTTAATCACTCCACCATTGGCATCTGTGCCATCTGCTGCCTAAGCTCTGGGAATTCCCATCCTTCACCTCTCTGGTCCTCCATTTCAAAATCCTTCTCTTTTCAGCCACTCCTTAAAACTACCTCTTGGTCATCTAATGGACCAGACGTGATGCAACCAATCAAGGTGAAAAACATGTGAGTGGGACTTACTGAGTTGTGGGAGAAACCACATATCACTCTCAGCAGTGGAGAAAGCTCCAAACATTTAGTTGGAGGCTGGAAAGGGGCTTCTTTGGGGAGATGTGCCCAACAGTGCTGGGAAGTCAATTAGACACAGCAGAGCCAATTGTTACCAATTATCCAAATGTACCACATTTTAGTGTTGGCTCAGGTACTTGGGCAACACAGTGACACAATTGTTAGCACTGCTGCCTCACAGAGCCAGGGACCCGGGTTCAATTCCAGCCTTGAGTGACTGTCTGTGTGGAGTTTGTACATTTTTCCTGTGTCTGCCTGGATTTCCTCCCACAGTCCAAAGGTGTGCTGGTTAGGTGGATTGGCCATGCTAAATTCCCCTAGGGTCACAACTTGTGGAAGTTAGATGGTAAATATGTGGTCATCACAGGGATAGGGTGGAGGAGAGGGTCTGGATAAGACACTTGGTCAGAGAATCAGTGTAAACCCAATGGGCCAGATGGCCTCTTCTGCACTGTAGGGATTTATTAAGTGGGATTTGGATGGCTTTCCAACATCAGCCTCTAGAGGAGGTCCTTCTCTTAAAAGCAATAAATGCCTGATTGAGGGAGGCGGCATTGGAGAGGAGGTGGCTAATGAAGGCCATCTTCCTGCCTTGGCCTCCCATTAACCCCACAATCAAATCTTCTTCTTAAATTCTGCCCTTTAAGGTAATGCAAATATAAAAGTGAACATCAGGTTCTGCTGCAGATTGGATTGGGCAGACTAGCAGTACCCTGGTTGGAGACTAGGCAGTACAATAAAAGTGATGTAGCAATACTTCCAGCTCAGACATTGTGACTCCCAGGACCCAAATTCAAACTTCTATTGTTCCAAAAATTGCTAGTTATCTTTGGATTTTCTTTTTAAACTTTCTGTAACTGTGTAAATATGTCAACGTGCAGATTAGCTGTTGGAAACCTTTGATTTAAATGGTCGAGGTATATCAGCATCCTATTTGTTAATGTTTTTGGTGTTGGAGCAAATGTGGGAGACGGGAAATCTTGATTTCATGCCCACACGCTGGACAGTTTGGACATGCGAAGGAAACACAACTAATAAATGCCCAGGTCGAGAAAAAGATCAGTCGCTAATGTATCACAATAAAAAAAATTGCCACTTGCAATTCAAATACTTATAAACAAGTTGTGGTATGGAGTTAAAAGTATTGTAAATTGGATAAATACCTGGAAAACATTGCCTCAATAGGCAATTTATTCTTATAATGCAAACTCTCAGCACCAGGGACCTGGGTTCAATTTTGACCTTGGGTGACTGCCTGTGTGGAGTTTGCACATTCTCCAAGTATCTGCGTGGGTTTCCTCTGGGTACACCAGTTTCCTCCCCCAGTCCAAATATGAGTGGGTTAGGTTGATTGGCCCTTTGAATCAGGTGGGCTAGCAGGGCAAATACGTGGGGTTGCAGGAATAAGGCCTGGGTGGGATTGTTATCAGTGCAGACTCAGTCCTCCTCCTTCACTGTGGGGACTTTATGATTCTATGAAAAATGCAACTACATATCATACAAAGCATGTTTGTACTAAAATACAAAAAAAGAGTGTTTGAGTTGGGCAGGAATCGTAGAGCCACACAAATAGCCTGGAGCACTGGACTAGTCACACTAAACCTGAGAACCAGACTGTTGTTTTGGAGTGATCAGGGTATTGAAGCACAGTTTCAACTAATTGTTCATCAATTTAATATAACACTGCAGACTGCTATCCATCAATTAAAACCTGTTATAAAACACTTGGGTATGAATCGTGAGCGGAGGTATTGTCCTGAACAAGCAACACTTTATTGCATTGGAAAATCTACTACCTTTAGGCAATTTTAGATCATGTATAATTCTCATCTACACAAGTAGAATCCAGTATCAAATATTTATCCTCACGACCATTCCTTAGAGTTCCCAGCCATGGCAGAGCAC
Organism: Carcharhinus amblyrhynchos; assembly: GCF_965287045.1. NCBI lineage: Eukaryota > Metazoa > Chordata > Chondrichthyes > Carcharhiniformes > Carcharhinidae > Carcharhinus > Carcharhinus amblyrhynchos. The sequence goes on from NC_137352.1 coordinate 14,487,106, forward strand.
TTGAATAAAGACCCAAGCATTCAACATGAACTCAGAATCTCCTAAAACACAGGACATCCAAACACCATATTAAATATTAGGATCCACATTAAATGTTGGATGTCTCATTATGTATGCTTGGCTGAGAGCCCATACTGCCATTAGTCTTCTTGAGGCAGCTGTTCCCGAGAGAAAACATTGCTCAATGGAATACTCAGGCTCTCTGATCTCTGCTCAAAATCACAATGTTTATTTATACAAGGTTAAGTGGTTTCTAGCGTGTATGGTTCCTATAATTTAAATTTTAAAGGGTTAACGATTTTAATTGTCACTTTTAATGACAGTGAAATTATCTCATTTTTAAACAGTGGAGAGTAATGAATGATACTTTTTCCTTTTTTTCAAAGCACACACCCAAATGTCACTAAAGGGTTAAATGGTGTATACAGTATATACATATAGGACATGGAAGAGCAATAGTTTGGCATGGGGGCATGAGAGGCCTTGCGGGTGTTCGTGAGGGCCTTGCCTTAACATGCATGACATGAGAAGCAGTTTTTAAGCTGAACATTTTAAAAAGATCCCCCGATATAAATGATGGACCATGACACCTGTGAGGTGCCACGAACCACAACTCTTTAAAAATCTAATCGGACCTTGTGAAAGTTGAAGAGTAGGACATGCCCATCTCCCCTGGAAGCCAGGTTAGAAGTGCCAGGCTGGCTTTTGAGAGTAACCAGCCAGCGCTGTTTAAAAGCACCTCTGAAAATCACACAGCCCAAGAACTGGGTCAGGAATTCTGGGATCAGAACCCACCAGCCATTTTTAAAGGTCTCTCGAGTCATCTCAACTCAGTGAAAATTCAGCCCATTAACTTAGCTTCTCTCTCAGCAAAGGTGCTGCAAGACCTACTGAGGGTTTTGAACATTTTCTGCTTTCATTGGCAATAACGCATGTCCTAAATCAGTGATTACCAATGTTTTCAATGTCACACCGCACCTTGATACTACAGAAAGATTTTGAGGTACATCTCTTTTCTCTGAACCGCCTCGAGTAACGAGGCGATTTGTGGCTCGCGTTCTCCTGAGCCCCCTTCACTCAATGACTGCTCTGTTGGATGCTACTCTTTCTTTTAACTTGATTGATTTTTATTTCACACCTCTGTCCTCTTCCCTTACTGGGAACTTCAGTTTTAATTCCTCACTGTCCTCTCTCCTGTTTGTTTTACCTCTCTCTCACTTCTCCCAGGGCTTTTTTTAAGCCTCAAAGTTTAGTTTATTAGTGTCACAAGTAAGCTTACATTAACACAGCAATGAAGTTACTGTGAAAATCCCCTAGTCGCCACACTCCGGCACCTGTTCAGGTACACTGAGGGAGAATTCATCATGGTCAATGCACCTAACCAGTATGTCTTTCAAGCTGTGGGAGGAAACTGGAGCACCGGGAGGAAACCCACACAGACACAGGGAGAACGTGCAGACTCCACACAGACAGTGACCAAGCCAAATTAAACCCAAATCCCTGGCGCTAACCACTGTACTGCCATGCCACCCATTGTACTTTGAGATTTTGCTTCTTTTGCAGACATATGGGACCTTTATCTTCAGCTCCAAGTCCCGGTGATCATGTGCATGGGCCATATCAACATAAAGACTAAACCATACAGGTGTGAATCTTTCCCAACCAGCGCATCCAAGGTTCACTGGCTCTTGGAGATATCAAACACAGAGCTAAAGACGAAAGTTAGTTTATGTTTAATTACATGAACTTTTAATCATTTTGGATATTTTTTCGCAGCATCCTTGAGAGTCTTTGTGGCACTGTGTGCCGCGGCACAGTGTTTGGGAACCACTGTCTTAAACAACCCCCAAGTATTGCAGACCAACAAATGTGTATCCCTTGTAGAGTTGAATATAATGGCTAAATGCAGACCCCTTCCAATTTGTTCAATATCGGAAGTTAATTAAAGATTAGCACAGTGTTGCTAGGCTAGTGTAAGGATAGTGTGTATAAAAAGCACTGAAATTTCCCACCAGCCATGATTGCATTGGATGGAAGAATAGGCTCGATGGGCTGAGTGGCCTACTCCTGTTCCCAACTTCCATCCTTTCAATTTTGAAAATATGATTTTTCAACATTTGACTGACTGGGATTTTCAGAATTTGAAATGTGTCAAAATAAACGACTTAATGCAAGGCCAACTTACAAGGTGGTGGTGAGAAACCAAACAAGTCACCCTTAGGATTGAGTGAAGAGAGGTATATTTCCTTTGATTCGGAGACCCTCTAAGGAAGAGACATTAAAAGTGCAAAGTATTGGATACAGAAACAATGGCTACCACAGACAGACCCAGAACCAACTGCAGTCACGAGGGAGAGACTACAAGGAAGACATATGCTGAAGTCTCTCTCCTGGAAGAAAAGTATTACTCAATTTGGAAGCGAACCCAACCAACAAACTGAGATCTCCTAACAACTGCAACATTTTTGACATCTGACCACATCCATGAAACCAGTTAATCCAAATCAGCTATAGTGTTTAAAAATCCATCCCTCCAGGCCAAAGGACTCTTAACTATATATCCTTTACATGTGACAGATGTTTTAGGGTGAATCTTACCATCCCACCTGCCACGGGAATTGGAGAGGGTGAGGGGCGGACCAGGGAAAGGTCCGTTGACCTCTGGTGGGATTTTTCTGAGGTGAGCGAGGCCAGAAAATTACGCCCCGCATTTATTCTCCTCCCAAGTTGTGTGGCTAATAACTTTGCCCTTCAACTGAAGAGAATCTTATTTTGTGGACACTTTGTTCGCTGCCTGAAGAGTTGAACTAATTTGGATGCAGAGAAGTCATATCTTTGTGAAAAAAAAACTTAAACCTTTGGTCGTGAGGAACCGAGATGGTTGAATAGAGAGAAGACAGTTCACCTCTCATCTTGTCATATCAAGGTCACATCACTTTCCGATACAAGAAAAGTGAAAAGGAATGTTAATCAGTATTCATTGCAAAGAACTCCATCACTTGTTTGATCACAAGTAAATGAAAAGAACATCTTTAGTATTAATAGCTGAAAATTCTTTATCGGTTGAATTGATAAAACTTTTCCACCCATGCAGGGACCACCAGGCTCCTTGCCCACCAATTCAGTGGCCACCAGAGTCACTAATGTCCACAAATCAGTCTTCATCCCTGTCAGAGTTAACCCCTGCCTCAGCAAAGCTTTCCTGCCCATGTGATGTTGTCAGAATAACTATTAAGTGATACACACTGTATTGAAGAACATTTGTCCACAAGTTAGGCCAGAACAGTTCATGGCTGGATGGAATGCGATCAATTCACTTCAGTGAGGGAGAAGCATTGACACAAACCATTTCAGCTTCTGCCTGAGCGCAAAACACCGGGAAGGCAATGACATTGCAGAGGTGGCCTGTGGTTACGCCGCTCAAGGTAGTAATTTTAAATGAATTAAAGAAGTGTGTGTGCAACGGCCAGTGCTTAAGTACTGTATTTTTAGGTGTTAAATAATAGCTCTGTCAGTTAACAATGCACCCATAGAATATTGTAGATATCTTGAAATAAGTATCATGCAGCAAGTAACCCGCTCTACTTTTTAAGGATTCCTATTAAAACAATGCTGCCAAAAGTATGGCGAAGATCCTGACAATCATATTCATTTATAGTGGTAACCAGCTCTGAACCTTTTCCAACTTGGCAAGTTCCCAATCTTAGTTGATCTAATACTGACAATTTAAAAAAATTAGACATTCACCACAAATAAATTATCGTAACATTTTCTTGTATCCTGTTTCCCTTGTGCACCACGCCATTCATAGAATCATAGAACCCTACAGTGTAGAAAGAGGCCCTTCGGTCCATCGAGTCTGCACTGACCACAATCCCACCCAGGCCCTACCCCAATTTCCCTACATACTGTACCCACTAATCCCTCTAACCTACGCATCATGGGACACTAAGGGGCAATTTTAACATGGCCAATCAACCTAACCCGCACATCTTTGGACTGTGGGAGGAAACCCACATAGACATGAGGAGAATGTGCAAACTCCACACAGACAGTGACCCAAGCTGGGAATCGAACCCAGGTCCCTGGAGCTGTGAAGCAGCAGTGCTAACCACTGTGCTTAGCATTCTTAGCAACTTCCTATTGAAGGATGCACTAATTTAAAAATCTTCATTCTTTCCTCGAAATCTCGCTCCAATTTTACATCCTCTCAAGGTGGTGTTGTGGTAGATAATCAGCTGTGAGGGGAGGCAATGGCCGAGTGGGCGGCATGGTGGCACAGTGACTGGCACTACTGCCTCACAGCACCAGGGACCCAGGTTTGATTCCCAGCTTGGGTCATTGTGTGGAGTTTGCACGTTGTCTGCGTGGATTTCCTCTAGGTGCTCCAGCTTCCTCCCACAGTCTGAAAGACGTGGTTAGGTCCCAAACAGGACTATTTCACAGTAACTTCATTGCAGTGTTAATGTAAACCTTATTTGTGGCCAATAAATAAACTTTAACTTTTAATGGTATTACCCTATAGACTATTAAGCCAAAAATGCAGCTAACACTCTGGGACCAAAATTCAAATCCCATCATGGCAATGGTGAAATTTGAATTCAATAAAAAACATCCGGAATTAAGAATCTACTGATGACCATGAAAACGTTGTTGAAAAAATCCATCTGGTTCACTAATACCCTTCAGGGTTGAAATCTACCATCCTTACCTAGTCTGGCCTACTGTGACACCAGAGTCACAGCTATGTGGTCGACTCTCAACAGCCTTCAGGCAACTAGGGATGGGCAATAAAAATGCTGTTAGACGTCTGTCAACACCAGGTTTAAGTCCAACCAATTAAGTCCAACCAAAAGCAAACCCCGAAAGCTTGTGAGTTTACAATCAAATAAATTAGTTGGATTTAAACCTGGTGTTGTCAGACTTCTTACTGTGTTTACCCCAGTCCAACGCCAGCATCTCCACATCAATAAAAATGCTGGCCAGCCAGCGACACCAGTCCCACAAATGAATTTTTAAAAAATGATCTAATTGAATGGCAAAGCAGGCTTGACAGGCGGGAGGGCCCACTCCTGTTTCTATGTTTCTTCTGCACTCTACACACTTCACATTCCAGCCTTTTGTACCTCGGTTTTCTTCATTAACGATGACCAAATCTTGAATTGCTTTGTCTTTTCTGTGGAATTGGTTCCTATAAACCTGGTGATTTGTTTACTTGTTGCACTTTCCTGTAGCTCTCATCAATAAGTTAAAATGTACATACACATTTTTGCTCTGTAAAAATGAAAGGCATCAGGTAACACACTTAGATTTGGGTGGCCACGAGTTCAGGAATCATTCCAAAGGCTTGAGAACAATATTAAGATGAGGGCACTTCAGTGGAGTGCCAAGGGAGCACTGCACTCACAGATACTGCCTTTCAAGTAAGATGTTCAACCTCACAGTGTAAATCACCCCGTAGCACTTTTCAAAAAGAAAGCCAGTGTTCTGGTTGATAGTCAGAATTAGAGTGATTTCTGGCACAGAACGTGGCCATTCTGCCCATCACGGCCAGCTTCCTGAGGAGCAATCCAGTCAGTCCCATTTCCCTTCTCAATATCCATAGCTATCCAATTCAAGTTTCAGTCAGTGAAGAGGGAATATGAAAAGTGAGATTATGGCTGGGATTCTCCTGTCCTGCGGGAGGGAATGGAGATTTGGCTGACCACCAAATTCTCCATTCTCGGTGACAGAGAAGTGAAATTGGAGTGTCCCGGCTCAAATATGTATCAGTTTGCAATCTAACAGCATAGGTTAAAGGGGGAAGAAAAAAATCACAGCATGAAGAGTCAAGAAAGCATTTAGAAATGTCCTCATTCATGATAATGACCTGACTAGTAAAACAAATCAACTTGTTATCTGGAGAATTACTTGGCATCACTTAAAAAAAAAACATGCATCTGTACATGCATCTTTCTGGGATTTTGACTTGTGCAGAGTAAATGCTGTGTTTTCCTGCATTTCAGCAGTGATAATATTTCAAATGTATGGAAATGGCCAAGAACCTATTGCTTTGTGCCCACCGACATACATTGGCTCCCAGTTAACCAAAGCCTATATTTAAAATTCTAATCCTTGTTTCTAAAGCCTCCTGTGGCCTTCCCCTTCCTATCTCTGCAATCTCCTCCAGGCCTCCAAACAAAGATCTCCACACTCCTCTAATTCTGGCTTTGGGCATCTGAGATTTTAATTGGCACTACCATTGGCAGCCAAGCCTTCAACATTCAAAGCTTTCAGCTGTGATACACTCCTTAAACCTCTCCGCCTCACTTTCCTCCCTCAAGATGGTTTTTAAAAGCCTACACTTTGACCAAACTTGCAGCCATCTGTTTTAATATCACGTTAAGTGGCTCAACATCAAATTTTGCTGGAGAATGCTCCAGTGAAGTAAATTTACATGATGTTTAGGCAACAAAGGTCTGAGGTCAAGTACCAACCAAATCAAGAACAGCTTCTTCCCTGCTGCCATCAGGCTTTTGAATGGACTTATCTTACATTAAGTTGATCTTTCTCAACACCCAAGCTATGACCTTAACACTATATTCTGCACTCTCTCATTTCCTTCTCTATAAAAGGTATGCTTTGTCTGTATAGCACATAAGAAACAATACTTTTCACTATGTTAATACATGTGACAATAATAAATCAAAATTCAAACTGCCTGCTTATACATGCCTTAAACATGTAGGATCGCCACAGAGTGTATGAGATGATGCAGTTCAGAAAGAAGGAATCATTGGAGAGAGAACCATGGTGAATGGGCTTTCAAAACATCAGCAGCAGCATAGCCAGAGGATTATCTGAGCATGCGTATATCAGATCAGGATAGGGGCAGGATTTCAGCCCCCCCCACCACCAGCATGTGGCACAGGTGGGCCGCCATTGGTCAGCAGCAGGATCTTCTCGTCCCACCACCATCAATGGAGTTTCCCGTTGTTCGAACCCTTCACCAAAGGTTCTCCATGGTGGGGATTTGCCTTCACTGGGGCTGGATGATCCATCCAGGGGAAGGGCCAGGAAATCTGGCAGTGGAAAGATAAATTTATAACTGGAAATAAGTGATTTTTGATTTAGGAATGGACAGAAGGGAGCCAGAGTAAAAGTGGTCAAGGCATCACCAATTACAATAAAAGGCTGTGGATATAAGCAGGAGAGCGTATTGACACTTAAGAAACACACCTGGTACCAAAAAACCCTAAACAAACTGTAAAGAATATGTAATTTGAAATTCATTATCCGGACATCAATTCAATTTTATTCTCGTTTCAAAATTTATTTATTCATGTCACAAGTAGATTTACATTAACACTGCAGAGAAGCTGCTGTGAAAGTTTCCTAGTCGCCACACTCCAGCACCTGTTCAGGTGCACTGGGGAGAACTTAGCACGGCCAATGCACCTAACCAGCACATCTTTGGACTGTGGGAGAAACTGGAGCGCCAGAAGAAAACCCTCACAGACATGGGGAGAACGTGCAGAACCACAGACAATTACCCAGACCAGGAATCGAACCTGGGTTCCTGACGCTGTGAGGCAGCTGCACTAACCACTGTGCCACCGCCAAACCACGGAACTGAATTTGATGGCTGCTATGCAGTCTTTACTATCATACACGACCTTGAAATAATTATTCCTTTCCATATCAAAACAGATACATCCTACTGAGTCACACTTCAAACGATATCTTTCTTTGGCGTAGATCACTGCATTAGGAACTAATATAGGAGCCTGTCAAAGTATCACATTTTTCTTTTATGACATTTCAGGATCCATCATGAACATTTTTTAAATTGCAGTCCAAGATGGATTGGAATAAAATGGATTACTAGAGACAATTCAGATAGCAGTATAAAAGAACACCCGCAGAAGACGGACTCTGGGGTTACATGATCAATTCGATTTTCATCTAAACAATTTGAAGTCATATATTGCTCTGGCTCCATATATTGCTTTATAGTTGCAATGGACTTTTGAAAAATGCACTGTGATAAAACAAAAAAATCATGGCAAAGAACTTCATTTTATAAGTAGTACACATGATGCTCAACTGAAACTTTTCAAGCATTTAATCTTCTCACACCACGCTGCATTTGCACAAATGACTATCAGAGCCTTCAGTCTATTGATAGGAACAGTAATGATCTGAGCTAAGCAATCAGGTCTAGTTTTAAGTAAAGTCAATACCATCCAACCTTTCGGAAATCAAGTCAAGTGATCAAATCAAGTCATAATATACCAGATATTGACATTTAAACTGCTGCTAATTCACCAAAACCGAATTTTTATTTTCTCAATGCTCAAAGTGATACAAAGTGATACAAGTTGCATATAATCAAACTTATATATTGCTTAAAATGACAAATTAGCTCTTTTATATGAAACATGATACGTTAGGCAAATAAATATTTATCCTCCCTGCTGACAGTGACTTAAAAATGCTTGTATCAAGCTTTACTTTTAAGATAAAAGATAGGGGAAATGAAGGGATGAACATGGCTCTAGTTGCAGGATGCTGTGTAGAACAGTAATTCTGATGGAAAAAGTGGTACTGCACATCATGTTTGCTCAATGTATGTATTTGGATGATGGGTCATCTCGTCTCAAAACATTGGCTCTGTTCTTTCCCCACAAATGCTGTCAAACCCGCTGAGATTGTGTTTTTGTTTCAGATTCCAGCATCCGCAGTATCTTGCTTTTATCTTCGTGCACAATATAATGTTGCAGTTACCGAAAGGATGGAGAGAAAGATCAGCTTAATATGCGATAGGACGATTCAAAAGCCTGATGGCAGCAAGGAAGAAATTGCTCAAGTCAGTTTGTCCATGTTTTCAGACTTTTATATCTTTTTCCTGATGGAAGAAGGTGGAAGAGGCTATGTCAGGGGCCCGGGGGGTCCTTAATTATGTTGGCTGCTTTCCCAAGGCAGCAGAAAGTGTAGATGGAGTCAGTGGATGGGAGGCTGGTTTGTGTATTGGACTGGACTATGTTCATAACCCTTTGTAGCTTCTTGCGGTCTTGGTCAGAGCAGCAGCCATACCAAACTGTGATGCATCCTTTCTGGATGTTTTCTATGGTGCATCTGTAAAAATTGGTGAGAGTTGTAGTGGATATGTTGAATTTCCTTAGCCTTCTGAGAAAGTAGAGGTGTTGGTGGGCTTTCTTAACCAGTGTCGGTGTGGAGGGACCAGGACAGATTGTTGGTGATCTGAACAGCTAGAAACTTGAAGCTCTCAACCATTTCTACTTCTTCATCGTTGGTGTAGACAGGATTATGTCCTCCACTACATTTGCTGAAGTCAATGACTATCTCCTTATAATGGATGAGGTATATGCAGATATAAATCAGCATTCAGAGAAGGCTCCAGGTCTTTCATTCATCAGCTAAATATACTGTGTGTTTGAAGCATCTTTTTTCCTCAAATTTCACACTGAAAAATGCAGAATCCATGCTGATCATCGTGGCAGCTCTCCGTGAGTGTGGGTGGTACATTTGCAGCATCAATACTGGTATGAGTTTGCGGAGAATTTTAAACAACTGTTGGGCCTCAGTAAATGTGGCACAGGTGCAAAATGCAAGACAAGTTCAGTGAATGCGGGAAGTACTCAGCAGTTGGTAATGCAAGCAAAAATCAGCCTCGCAGCCTTCCTGGACAGGAACTTGAGAGTGTCATTGGAGGCAGGAGAGGGTGGGCTGGTAAGATCGCAAACCAAAATCTCACCGTTGAGAATTGTGTTTTCAGCATTTCGCAAGATTTAGCAGCCATCACAAGAACTTTGCCCATGGATACCATAGTCGCTGAGTTGCAATCATTGTCTGTTTCTTGCACCCCGATGCTACATGACTTGAACTCTTTGATTAGCTTAATGCCAGTTTTGCAGCACTTACAACATTCCTTTTGTATAAATGTGTGTTTTTGTTGAGTGAAGATACAAAATGGGTGAAATTCTCCCAAGCCCATGCCGGTGAGTTCAATGGTGGTTGGATGGGCTGGGGAATTCAGTCACCCACACCCTATTCTTCAAGGAACCAGTGGAAAATATGCCAGTGCAAAACATGTTTGGAACAACATGGCATGCAGATGTCAGGATTCACCTGAACCATGCCAGGGGCCTCTCCAGAGTTCAGGATCCTGGAACAATAATGGGTGGGTGGGGAAGAGCATCTGCAGGTGGACCTTCCAAATTCGGCATCCTGGAGGGGGTCCATCTCCAGCCTCAAAACATTCTTGAGAGATCCACCTTATTTCTCAGGAAGTCCATCTTCTGGTCTCAAGAGAGTTCTTGGAGAACAATTTTCAATTTCAGAAGGTCCACCTTCTTTCTTAATAGTGGATCAACGATGTTGGACATCTTTTCAAGATGGTATCAGATAGGATGGCACACTATACGCCATCATACCTGCCCGCCACTGAACACGGCGCAAAACACACAGGGGCATAATTTGTCGGGTTGAGACCAGAGGATTTGGCATGTTTTATCACCGGCCTTCATGTGCAAACCCTCCACATTCTTACCTCCACCACCGGACTTTGTCACAGGATGGGAGAATTCCATATGTGGTTCATGGATGAGTAAGTGGAGTGAGGTAAAGGTAATCTCTGATTTAATTAAATGCGCAGCAAACTCAAGAGGCTGAAATAACTACTCTAGTACCTAGGTAAAGTGAGTGAGGCAGGACGATGATATCCATTTTCATTTGGGTTATTGGAGGGAGAACTGTTGCTCAAGAGACCCGAGCAACTCTTCCTTTCAAAGCAAACCATGGGATCTATTGGATCAAGCAGATTGCAGTAGCTGGCCACTTTCAGAGGTATACACCAGGAATGTCTTGTAGCCCAATGGGGAGTGAGCGCAGGGATCTTGGTGCAGAACACAGGCCTGTTGACATTGTGGGAGTAAATTGTGTACATTGGCCAGAATTCTCCGTCCGTTCCTGCCAGCGGGATTCACTGGTCCCGCTGCAGTGAACGGAGATTTGGAGTAGCACCAAGCTCTCCATCCTCGCTTGCAGTGAACGGCAAGAGAATTCTGGCAATTATCTGCTTGTAAATGAACCTTTATCATTGGTTGCACTAACTGGTGGTCACCAATCCTTGTGATAACTACAAAGATGGTTTCATTTTCCAGCTGAAGGGCAGCACCACCTGTAAAGCAGCAATCTTAAAGTCCTGCACTGGAGTATCCAGAAAACCCAAACTAAGGCTTAAACCCAGAAGGTTCGAACTGTAAGTGACAGATGGGCAAACAGCTGCAGAGTAATTTGTGCTTATGCAGATTAATCCATCGAATGCACAGTAGTGCAGTAACTTGTCACAGGTCCAAGTTAAGTACTACCTTAGAACTTTATCCATCTAGATATATCTGTCTGAAGTAAGCTAGCATATCGGTCTTCTTTTATATTTTATAAACTCTAATATACTCTGATAATTGTTACCCGAATATAGTAATTATTGAGTGATTGATGAGGTCATTACAAGACAAAGGATAGTTTCTCTTCCGATTATAAAAAGACACAGCAACAGAGGAAAAGTGGGCTTTGAAGTAACATATCTTGTCAATAAGACTATGTTTAACAACATACATAAACAGGCCTTTCAGCCCACGATGTCATGCCAAACAGGACACAAAATTGAACTAATTCCTTCTGCCTGCCCTTGGTCCATATTCCTTGCACATTCATGTACTTATTTAAAAGCCCTCATCATATCTGCCTGCACCACCACCCCTGGCAGCATGTTCCAGACACCTGCTACAGAAAAAAAAATTGTTCTTCACATCTCCTGTGAATGTTCCCCCTCTCACCTTAAGTGCATGCTCCATCGGATTAAACATTTCAACTCTGGGGGAAATGATTCTGACCGTCAACCCTATCTATGCCTGTCATAATTTTATAGATTTCTATCAGCCACTCCAGAGAAAATAACCCTAGTTTGTCCAGCCTCTCCTTATAGCTCATACATAGCCTTATATAATCCATTCACATTTATTATTAACCATTGTTGGGGAAGGTTACTTAGGAGGCAATATACTTGGAAACGTGACTCCAACAATCAAAACCTCTTAACAAAAGCCAGAGACAAAATAAATTGGATGTTGGGTTTAGAAGAGGAGCACGATACTGGGAAAAAATGTGAAGTCAAGAGCTGTGATAAGTGCAAATGAAAAACACATTAGTGAGAAGTCATGTTGGACTGCCAATTTATTTTGCGCAAAATGCTATTTGATTTTGTTCACACAAATAAATTTGAAATTGGATACGAAGTAGGGAGGGTTGGTGGGGGGTGGAGGGGGGGGGAGGTGGCGGGGGAAGGACATCTGCATTCTGACTTGGCCTGGGACAAAGCCACGTTTAAATAACGTAGCAATCAAGAGAAGCAACCTGCTGCGATGTGTTGCTATATGAATTGAACGGGCTGGCGGGGGGTTGGACAGGGAGGGGGGGGGGGGGGGGGGATGTTGGGGGAGAAAGAGAGTGAAAGAAAAATTAACTCAGAACGGAACACAGATGAAATAAGAAACACCAATTCTAGGAAATAGTTATAAAAATAAACAGCTCAGATGCATGGAAACACAATGTGTTGGAGACACGGACAGGTTGATTACCTTGTCACTGCTCAGTATTTGGAAGGACATTTGGATAACCAAGGTGTAGAAATTGACTGAAGAAATAATAGCACAAGGAAATAAGCCTAACAACATGCAGCAATGTGAATCAAAATCTAATAACTGAATAGAATTCCAGCAAGGAATTTATCCATTGGTAGTGAAAGAAATCTCAATCCATCTCTTGCATCAGGTTCAAGTAAAGAACTAACCATCACCTAAACAGGATTCTTGGGGTGGGGGGGGTGGAGAAATGCAGCAGACATATGGAAACCTCCAGCTCATTTTCTTCAATCCCCATCATAAATTCACAATGCCTGGGGAGGCACAGTGGCTTGCACTGCCGCCTTACAGCGCCAGGGACCTGTGTTCGATTCTTAGCTTGGGGCACTGACTGCACGGAATTTAAACATTCTCCCCATGTCTGTGTGGGTTTCCTCCAGGTGCTCTGGTTTCTTCCCACAAGCCAAAGATGTGTGGGTTTGGTGGATTGGCCATATGAAATTGACCCTTAGTGTCAGGGGGACTAGCTAGGGAAAATGCATGGGATTATAGGGATAAGTCCTGGGTAGGATTGTGGTCGGCGCAGACTCAATGGGCTGAATGGTCTCCGTCCACACTGTAGGATTCTATGATTGTTATATCATCATTAGCAAAGGACACTTAAACATATCATTGGGCACTTCATTACTATCTAACTGAAATAAGCATTAGTCAACCAAGATATATCAAGTGCAAAAAATATCTAAAATACCTAGTCTTATTTAACACAGGTTAATCAATAGGTAAAACATTCATGTACCTTAACCTATAGGGATGGTTTACTGCAATTGCATAGGGCAATACTGAGGCTACACCTGGAATATTGTGTGCAGTTTTTGGCGTCCTTATGTGAAGAAGGATGTCCTTGCTATAGAGGGAGTGAAGAGAGGGATTACCAGTTGATCCTTGGGTTGGCAGGTCTGCCATACAAGGCGAGACTAAGCTGGTTAGAATTGGAGTTTAGAAGAATGAGGGGAGAATCGCTTAGATTCTTGTAAAATTCTAACAGGATTAGACAGGTAGATCCAGAAAGGATGTTTTGAATGATAGTAGGGGAATCCCAATTGGGGGGAGGGTCATAATTTGAGGATAAGGGGAAAACATTTTAGGACTGAGTTGAGGGGAAATTTCTTGGCCCAGAGGGTGGTGAATGTGCGGAATTCACTACGTGAAGTGGAGATGCCGGTGTTGGACTGGGGTAAACACAGTAAGAAGTCTGACAACACTAGGTTTAGGTCCAAATAAAGCGGTTGGACTTAAACCTGGAATTCACTACCACAGAAGGTAGATAAAACCAAAACATTGTGTGATTTCAAGGAGAAATTAGATATAGCTCTTGGGCTAAAGGGATATGGGATGAAGGGAGGAAGTGGAAATCAGGATATTGAATTTAACGTTCAGCCATGATCATGATGAACAGCAGAGCAAGTTCAACGGGTCGAATGGCCTACTCCTGTTTCCAGTTCCTACATTTAACTTTTTCTTAGGAGGACACCACTACATTCAGCAAATTGACCTTACCATCACAAATCCTCTGCTCATTATGTCCATTAGTGGTTGATGTCCATAACTACTAAACACAGACTTTTTGAATGAGAAGTTAGAAATGGAAAAAGCAAACATTCAAAGATATCGTTGTGCTTATTGTTGAACCATACAAGATGGCCAGACGTGAAAGCCACCATTCAATGGAATGTATGGAACCATGTTGCAGTCAAGCAGGCGGGGATAATGCACTTTATGATGAATGGTTCAGTTTGGGTATTGATATCTAATGCCAATAGTCTTCTGAACAAATGGTAACTATCCTCCTCGAGGGAGGGGGAAGGTTGTCGGTTTTCCAATTGGAATAAAGACAAAAATGTGGGAAAATTCTCAGCAGGTCAGGCAGCATCTGTGCAGAGAAACAAAGCTAACTTTCTGAGCATTCATGCCCCGCTGCAAGGATGGAGAACGTAGCTCCCAGCTAAATTTCCATTCACTGCAGCGGGACCAGGGAATCCTGCTGGCGTGAACAGTCGGAAGGTTCTGGCCAAAGTTTTAAGTTTGATGACTTCGTATCCAGAGTATTTTGTTTCTGCCTCTCTTTTTGTGTTGAGTGAACTCCAAGATGTAACTTGGTGATGGGATACTGGGGACTGTGATACAATACCTGAGAGTTTGGGCCAAGTATTTTTCAACTCATTGATGGGAGCTGGAGTTCTTCCTTGTTCGGTTCCGGAGAACATTGCAAGCCAAGGCAATGCCGAAAGATATGGACCCTCATCATGGTCCTGTGGTGCTAAACAGCAAAGCTGGTAAGTCATGGGTTTGGATTGTCATCCATCAAGAGTCCTGGTTCAGTGAACCCGAGCTTTAAATATGGCTGCCTGGATGTTGGATTTTCGGCCTGGGCATATGTGACCCTGGAAGTAGTGCGGAAGATGCCAGCTGCAGAGGCAGGCTGGGCAGAAAGTCTGCCTCAACGCTCCAATACAGTGTACAACATTTTAAAAACAATAAAATATGAAACATCTCTCCAGCCTTCGCCTGTCAAATTCCCTCACCCTGCCTACTTATTCTCCAGATCCCATCCATGCCACCTCATGCCCTTTATGCAATCATACCCTTAAAATTAATCTTAGCCCCTGTACTCACACTCATGGTCTCTCACACCTTCCATGCAAACTTATGACCTTCTACCAACCTGATAAACACTTCATCCAATTTATGCCACTGCATCTTTCCCCAATGGCCTACGATGACTCCTGTGTCAGTTTAACGCCAACCCATGCCACCCCCACCCACAATCCTTTTCCCCGTCCACCTACGATGTCAACCCACCCAGTGTTCAACACGGACAGACCTCAGGACACTTTACAGAGCTCAGATAAGTTGAAGTTCTGGTATTGGAATTCTTTCTGGGTCCCAACCATATACAGGTCAGAGGGGCATCTTGTCGATAAACATCCCTCCTCCCTGTTCACTGGGCAATTCAGGACAGAGAATGGCTTCCCAAGACAGGACATTCAGTGAGGGGACCCAAAACTGACGGCCAACAGCCCCAGTGGGAAAGGTGAGGGCTGCTGATGCAGACTGGGGAGAGCCAAAGTGCCTCAAAATAGAAAAGCTCCCTGAACAGTTGAACAAAATTAAAAGGAAAGAATAGCCAAGGCTGCCAGGCCATTATTGTGGAGAGCGATCCATTTGCAGCTGTGGCTGTGGTACTCTGACCCTCAGAACTTCTGATGGGGGAGTCATAGAAAGCATCAATGGCTCCCCATAAGCCTATCTATTTTAGGCCTTCTCCAGGGATTGCTGGGCTTCAGGCAAGGTGGGGAGCCCGCCAGACAATGGGTGAACATTGTCCTCATTGACTACCATCTGTAGCTAGTGCTGATCCCTCCACGAGCAAGATGGCAGCAGGAATGTGTAGGCAGGCAACCCAATGGGCTAATCCCTCACTTTGCTCCTGGTCCCACCTCAAAAACACATCTCAAAGGGACTGGGAAAATTTCAGCCTTTGTACCTGGTAAACTCACATCACGTGGCTTTCATAATCATTCAGGTGGGAGATTATATACCATGAAATATTATTGAATCCCTACAGTGCAGAAGGAGGCCTTTCAGCCCTTGAGCCTGTACTGACAACGTTCCCACCCAGGCCCTATCTCTGTAACCTCATATATTTACCCTACTAATCCCCCTGACGCTAATGAACAATTTATCATCATCAATCTACCTAACTCACCTAAATCTTTGGACTATGCGAGGAAGCCTGAGCACCTGGAGGAAACCCACGCTGACATGGGGAGAACGTGTAAACTCCACACAGACAATCACCCAAGTTGGGATTTGAATCTAGGTCTCTGGTGCTGTGAGGCAGTAGTGCGAACCACTGTGCCACTTGTCATCCTGAAGATCTTTTTTTTAAGTTTACTTATTAGTGTCACAAGTAGGTTTACATTAATAGTGCAATGAAGTTACTGTGAAAATCCGTCACCTATTCAGATAGAGGGAGAATTTAGCATGGCCAATGCACCTAACCAGCACGTCTTTTGGACTTTGGGAGGAAACCAGAGCACCCAGAGGAACCACGCAGACATGAGGAGAACATGCAAACTCCGCACAGACAGTGACCCAAGTCGAGATTTGAACCCGGGTCCCTTGCACTGTCAGACAACAGTGCTAACCACTGTGCTGTCCATATCAACCAGAAAAAATAAAAGTAAAAAAAAATCATTCCCATGATGGTAAATGTTAACATAACAAAAAGCAATGGTAAATCTGCAAAACCATATTTATTTGTGTTGACTCAAAATTTTACACCACAACTACGATAAGTAAATATAGCTGCCTGAAAAGCCATCCCTGATTATTACTAAGCTTAGCTTCTGTTTAAATATCACAGCTCAAGAGGCCAACTACACACTCGGGACAATGAAAATTTATTAAAAACCATAGAACAAGCATCTAATTCATTATCACACACGAGGAAGTAGTTAACGTCTGGCTAGCCTTCTGAGAATCTCTAGCAATGCCCTACATCAGATGGAAGTGTCCAGTGAGGTCATAAGGCCCATTGTCGAAATGTACAAGTACACGATAGGGAAAATAAGTGTTAAGGACAGGAAATGGTTCATAAGATGTGCACTTTAAAAACAACTTTTCTGAATATACTTTGAGAGAATTTTTTGTCATTTGTTTATATTTGGTTAACTTTATTTCTAATACACAGTTGTGTGTCATCTTGTCTTCTCTTCTCCTGCCTGGAGTACAGGTAGAAAAATTGCAATAAAAAGTTATGCCAGGGTGATTATTCAGGGTTAACGAGGAAGGCTGAGCAGCACTGGGAAATTGTGTACCAAGTCTCTATTGTACAAGGAAAGCATAAGTTCATCAGAGGAATTTATCAGCCCGATATCACGTATGATAAAAAAATTTAATCACCAAATTATCTTCACTGTTTTCCTTCCTTAACCTTTGCATCTGGTGATTTCTCAGCCCTGGTGAAGTTTTAAAAGCTTTAAGTTATTTATTAGTGTCACAAGTACGCTTACATTAATACTGCAAGAAGTCACTGTGAAAATCCCATAGCTGTCATACTCCAACGCCGTGTTTGAGTACAGGGGGAAAAATTTAGCATGGCCAGTGCACCTAACCAGCATGTCTTTTGGAATGTGGGAGGATACTGGAGCACCCAGAGGAAATCCACTCAGACATCGGAAAACATGACGACTCTGCACAGACAGTGGCCCAAGCTGAGAATCGAACCAGGGTCCCTGGAGCTGTGAGGTAATAGTGCTAACCATGTGCCACCATGCCACCCATTACACCTCCATCTCAACTTTTTGTTCTCTTTCTTCGGTATTCGCTGCTCTTTATTTCTCACTCCACAGATACCTAGCCACCTTGTTACCTCATGTGGCCTTAACAGCCAGTCAAATTAAGCCAGTGACAGATAAGGCCATTTCTGATCCCTTCCTTGTGTCATTCACCTCTACCTCCTTCTGTATTTGCCACTGGGAAAAAGTGATCCCTAATCCATTTACAATTGTACTTTCAAAATGCCAACCACCTAAGATTTGACCGTGTGTTTACCACCACCTTTCTGAAGCTTATAATTTATTCATGTCCCAGTCTCCAATAAAGAAACATTAATTTCTCTTACTCTGGCCAGTTCCATGATGTGGTGCTCACCTTCACACCCCAAAATCCAATTGGAAAGCAGACTTGAAAAGATATGGTGAAAAGTAGGTCCAGAGTCACACACTGCCAGATGTGGCTGGACAACTTGAAATACCATCGTGTTCTGCCCTTGTTCGCCAGAGACTGACCTGGATCCTACTGTTCATTGCTTATCTTTTTAAAGAGAATTATTTTGAGCATTCTAACACTGCATTCAAGTTCATCTTAACTAGTGTCAATTGATAGCAATTATCTAACTGATAGCAATTATGAAAATACATTAGCAAGAGCCTTATATTACCATCGTGAAACTGCAATTTTAGAACTTAATTGCTACTTGCATTACCGCACATTTTTTCACTTCAAGCACATGAAATAGTGTTACCTCACACCAGCGCATCAGATTAAAGTTGATCTTCAACTTTATCATTATCCATTATTTTAAAAGGAAAATATATTTTTACTCCCATTAAGCAAGACATTAAACATTAATAAGTGGAATCAAGACACTCGGTGGCAGTAATCCATTGAAAGATTTTACAGTCATTTGTCAGGACTGATGATTTTTTTTGGCAGTTGGAAGGGTTTAAAATACTAGTTGAAACTATGGCTGACCTTAATCAGAAAGCCACCTGTTATTAAATTATTGAGAAGTACAAGACATGGTGGTATCCTGCCGAGAGTTATACCTTTCACAGACACAGCCAGAAATAATGCCCTAGAGATTATTTCTGATCAGAACGCAGCTGAGAAAGGCTGATGCCAAGTATCTGGCATTTTGTTACAAAACCCTGATTCCAACACAGCCACATCATTCGAGAGTCTGACAATTTAACCCACTGGAGGCTCCGGGCACTGTTTTTATTATCTCCTCCCCGTGCAGCACTTGGAATCTAATTACAGGGAGTGAATCACATCAGTTCCGAGGAATACTGAAAAGACTGGGGTACACAGAAAAACATTTGGACTTTCAATATTTCCCCAAGTGATGTGACACTTTCAACAAACAATGCTGCCCTGATGCTTTACATTGGCTGAACAAACAAGTTGATACTGTTTAGCTGTAGTCATTCGCACAACGTACAGAAGATGATATTTGAAGTCTCAAAAGCTGATTAAGACTTCTTTTTTAGGGCAACAGAGTGCCAAGCGCTACTGTCTCAGAGCATCAGGGATCCGGGTTCAATTCTGGCCTTGGGCGACTGTGCAGACTTTGTTCATTTACCCCGTGTCTACATGGGTTTCCTACAGACACTTCCACAATCCAAAGCTGGATTGGCCGTGGTAAATTGTCCGTTAGTGTCCCAAGGTTTGTACGTTAAGCGGATTAACCGTGCTAAGTTGCCCTTTAGTGTGTAAAGGTATGCAGGTTAGGTGGATTGGCCAAGCTATATTGCCCCTTGGTTTTCCAAGATGTGTAGGTTGGATTAATTAGCCACGGTAAATGTGTAGGGTTATGGGGATTGGGTGGGGTAAAGAGCCTGGGCACTCTGTTCAGAGAGAGTCGATGCAGAATCAATGGGCCGAATGGCTGCTTCTGCACTGTAGGGATCCTACGAATGCAATCACCGAATTGGGCAACAAAGTACTGAAGAAACGTTGTCTTTCCAAAATGAAAGCCAGCAAACAAAACACAAACAGAACGGGAGAATAGTACTGGGGAAGCACATTTGGAAATGCCTGATAGGAGCGAGCACCTATCATTCCCTCAATGGGAGTCATATACAGTATAGAAGGATTCAGAAATTACACGCGAGTATCAGCAAGACCATGGGGCCACTGAAAACATACCCAATTGGTTTTGGAATGCATCTGTTCCACCATTGCACGAGTAATTTAATTAACATACGCAAGGAGTTGGTGGTTGATGCTTTGGGGCAGACTCCCCTCAAATAAAATTAAAACTTGAATTGATCATTGGATGTTATATTCTCAGAGTGCAAAAGCAGCAGGAGCTTTGTGGCTGAACTTAGCTGCGGGACATGATTTTATTCTATTCCCCAAATCCATTGCAAAACCTAGAACACGTTGCTCATTTATTTTTATGAAATTGATTAGATTGGCCTGCTCTTTTGGTCACAGGTACGAGGGTGGCTCATTAGATAGCGCTTGCACCTGATGCTTTTAACAAATCATCCTTGACTAACTCCCGCTTACACTAAATCTCCAACAATATGATTAAGTCCGATATAAGACATTTAACATTGCTTTTCCCTGTGTTTTTTCCTTTGCACATCATTTCACTTTAACTCTTAAGACTGGGCAAAGAGGTTTTGAGAATTGTTTTAGAAGAACATAAGAAATAGGAGCAGGAGTAGGCCATCTAGCCCTTCGAGCCTGCCCCGCCATTCAATAAGATCATGGCTGATCTGTCGTGGCTCAGTTCCACATTCCCGCCCTCTCCCCATAACCCTTAATCCCCTCTCTTATCAAAAACCCATCAACCCGCGTCTTAAAAATATTTAGCGAGGCAGCCTCCACCACTTCAACGGGCAGAGAATTCCAGAGATTCACCACCCTTTGAGTGAAGAAGTTCCTCCTCAACTCCGTTCTAAACCGCCCCCCCTTTATCTTGAGGCTGTGCCCCCTAGTCCCACTGTCTTTTTTGAGCGGGAAGAGTCTCTCCACCTCTATCCTATCCATCCCATTCATTATCTTATACGTCTCAATGAGATCTCCCCTCATTCTTCTAAACTCTAATGAGTACAAGCCTAGTTTATTCAGCCTCTCCCTCAACTCCGGTATCAGCCTAGTAAACCTCCTCTGCACTCCCTCCAAGGCCAAAATATCTTTGCGCAGGTGCGGCGCCCAAAACTGCACACAGTACTCCAGCTGCGGCCTCACCAATGCCCTATACAGCTGCAGCAAGACCTCCCTACTTTTATATTCAATCCCCCTCGCTATGAAGGCCAGCATCCCATTCGCCTTCCTGACCATATGCTGCACCTGCAGGCTGGGTTTTTGCGACTCATGCACAAGGACCCCGAGGTCCCTCTACACCGTCGCCTGCTGCAGTTTTTCGCCACGTAAGTAATAGTCCTTCCTACCATTCTTCCTACCAAAGTGGACCACCTCACACTTGCCAACATTAAATTCCATTTGCCATTTCCTGGCCCATTCGCCCAGCCTATCTAGATCCTTCTGCAGACTCTCCACACCCTCCGCACAATTTGCCGTTCCCCCAATCTTGGTGTCATCAGCAAATTTCGACACCCTACACTCGGTTCCCTCCTCCAGATCATCTATATAAATGGTAAAAAGCTGAGGCCCCAGCACCGACCCCTGGGGCACTCCACTAGTCACCATCTGCCAATCCGAATAGCACCCGTTGACCCCCACTCTCTGCCTCCTATTTGACAACCAATCCTCTATCCACGCTAACACCCTACCCCCAACTCCATGTCCCTCGACCTTCTGCAATAACCTCTTGTGAGGTACTTTGTCAAACGCCTTCTGAAAATCCAGAAAGACCACATCCACCGGCTCTCCTCTGTCCACTGCCCTAGACACATCCTCATAGAACTCCAGTAAATTTGTCAGACACGACTTCCCTTTAATGAGGAAGTCTTTGACTGTAACCTTGTGGTTGGAATATTAAGCTTTTTCAATACAACAAACCTGGGTATATCATCATGCCAGTTGGCATAATTCTTCTGTACAAATGTGATCTGGTGATCAGATTTACAAACCTATAGTTTTGATGTTATTTGCAGTGCCTTCATTACAAATCACAAGCTTTCTAAAAGTTGTTCACTGTCACTTTATCCACTTACACCATTTTATAAATATGAGAATATAAATGAAATGTTGCATATCCTTTTTGCTACAGACCAGAAGGTATAGGAGCAGAATTAGATCATTCAACCCATCGCGTCTGTTCTGCCATTCGATCATGGCTGATAACTTTCTCAACCCCATGCTCCCGCCTTTTCCCTGCGATCTTTGATTCCCTTACCAATCAATAACCTACCTATCATTGGAGTTAAATACACTTAGTGACCTGGCCACTACAGCTTTCTTGGCAATGAGTTCCCTAGATTCACCACACTCTGCCTGAAGAAATTCCTCCTCATCTCCGTTCTAAAAGGTCGCCCCTTTATTCTGAGGCTGGGCCTTCAAATCCCACACATTTTAAATCTATGATTGTAAAATGATGACTTTAAGAATAAAGATTAAAAAAAATTCTCAAGTCACTTCAAACACAGAACCAACTTAACTCTAAAGATATCAACAACCTTGGCTCAGCAGGGTGCATTCTTGCTTCAGAAAGTCAAGCTTCACTCCAAAGCCATGAAGTCTTAATTTAGGCTGACATCCAATAGACTCTGCACAGTTGGAGGTTCTGCCTTTCACAAGAGATGTTAAACACACTCCCTGCATTTTCTGTCTGGTGGAAATAAAAGACTCCAAGGCACCAATCCAAGAAGAACAGGAGATGCTCTCAGCTTCTCTCATCACCACTGCAAAACCTTCACTGTTCATTTATCTCACCTTCATTTTGTACAGACTAGTAGGCAAGTCCTAACACTCTGACGGGGAGATTTGCTGGAGCCACTTGGGAGGGTTTAAACTAGTTTGGCAGGTGGATGGGATCCAAGGCAGTAGGGAGACTGAAGAGAAGTGGGAGGACAGTACAGAGGTTAAAGAGAACACATTAAGTAGAAAAGGCAGTATCAGTAAGCAAAAGCAAGAACGAGAGCAAGGGAAATCCAGATTAACCTGTATTTATTTCAATGCAAGAGGCCTGACGAGCAAGGCAGATGAACTCAGGGCATGGATGGGTACGTGGGACTGGTTTATTATAGCAATTCCTGAAACATGGCTAAGGGAGGGTCAGGACTGGCAGCTCAGTGTTCCAGGGCACAGATGCTATAGGAAAGCTAGAACAGGAGGTAAGAGAGGAGAGGAGGGGTTGCACTTTTGATTAGGGAAAGCATCATGACCATACTCAAAGGGGATATATCCAAGGGTACGGCCACTGAGTCTATATGGGTAGAACTGAGAAATAAGAACGGGGGAATCACTTGGTAAGGTTGTACCATAGGCCCCCACATAGTCAGCGGGCAATTGAGGAGCAATTAAAGATTACAGATAGCTCCAAGAATAATAGGGCGGCAATAGGTGGAGATTTTAACTTTCCCAACATTGACTGGAACAGCCATAGTATTAAAGGGTTGGATGGAGGGAAATTTGCTGCATGTACTCAAGAGGAATTTCTCATTCAGTATGCGGGTGGCCCGACTAGAAAGGGGGCAAAACTTCATCTCCTCTTGGGAAATAAGGAAGGACAAGTGACGGAAGTGTTCGTGAGCGATCACTTTGGGACCAGTGACCAAAATTCTATTGGTTTTAAGATAGCTATGGAGAATGAAAGGTCTGGCCCAAAAGTTGAAATTCTAAATTGGGGCAAGGCTAATTTTGATGGTATCAGGGACGAACTTTCAAAAATTAATTGGGGGAGCTGTGGGAAGGCAAAGGGATAAGTGGCACAATATCAAAAGTATGTTTACCAGTGTTCAGGGTAAACACATTCCTCTTAGAGTGAAGGGCAAGGCTGGCAGAAGTAGGGAACCCTGGATGACTCAGGAATTTGAGGCCCTGGGCAAGAAGAAGAAAGAGGCACATGACATGCATAGGCAGCTGGGATCAAGTGAATCCCTTGAAAAATATAGGGGACATAGGAATAGAGTTGAGACACACATCAGGAGGGCAAAAAGGGGACACAAGATTGTTTTGGCAGATAAGGCAAAGAGCTTCTACAAATACATTAAGGGCAAAAAAGTAGCGAGTGAGAGAATAGGGCTTCTTATGAACCAACAAGGTCATCGATGTCTGGATCCACAAGGGATGGGCGAGATCCTAAATAAATATTTCTCATCAGTATTTCCTGTCGACAAGAGCATGGATGTTAGGGAACTTGGGGAAATAAATAGTGATGTCTTGAGGAGTATACATATTACAGAGGAGGTGGTGCTGGAAGTCTTAAAATGTAGCAAGGTAGATAAATCCCCGGGACCTGATGAAGTGTATCCCAGGATATTGTGTGAGGCTAGGGAGGAAATTGCGGGTCCCCTAGTCAAGATATTTGAATCATCAATAGTCACAGGAGGTCCGACCTCCAAATCCCTAAATATTTACCTACTAATTCCTCTAACCTTCACATCCCAGGACACTAAGGGGCAAATTTTAGCATGGCCAATCAACCTAACCCTGCACATCTTTGGACTGTGGGAGGAAACCCACACAGACACGAGGAGAATGTGCAAACTCCACACAGACAGTGACCCATGCCGGGAATCGAACCCAGGTCCCTGGAGCTGTGAAACAGCAGTGCTAACCACTGTGCTACCATGCCATGCCCACGTTAACTATAAAGCATGTTGGAATGCCCCAAGGTTATGATAGATGCCACGCAACTGTCATTACACTCATATAAATTATATCAATGTAACTAATAAGTAGATATTTGAGCAAATCAAAAATATGAGTGATGAGTAATTAAAAGACAATTGTCTTATCTACTGTCAAATTTATTAGCCCTGTGCAAATGAGTCCTTTTGGTTTATATTTCAAGTTTTACTCCTTACTCCAAAAGGAGCTACTGTGGTTAACAGTTATAGATTTAATATTCAAGTCCAAAGATGCATAAGTTAGGTGAATTGATCATGATGAATTGCCCCTTAGTGTCCCAAAAGGTGAAGGTTAGATGATAAATGTGTAAGGTTACAAGGATAAGGTGGGGAGAGGGTTTGGGCAAGATACTCAGTCAGACAGTTGGTGGAGATGGGTTAAATGGCATTTTCTGCATCGTAGGGATTCTACGATTAAAGCACAAGTTTATGGAAAACAGTGAGAGGCCAATATCATTCATCGATATTCCTCTGACAATCAAATTTGATTTAGTTCTGGATGAAAACCTGCAGGGGCCAACTTTCCCATGTGAGGCTATATACTGTGTGGGGTGGGCCATGGACCCAGTCCTCATGCCTGTACTGAGGTCAGGAGCAGGTCTTGATGCAACTATACAGGGCCTTAGTTAGACCACACCTGGAGCAGTGTGTGCAGTTTTGGTCTCCTTATGAGAAAGGGAAAGGATGTTTTCTCTAGAGTACGCAGAGAAGGTTTACCAGACTGATTCCTGGGATAGCAGGACTGCTGTATGAGGAGACATTGAGTAGGATTGTATTCACTGGAGTTCAGGAAAATGAGGGGGATCTCATACCAATCTATCAAATTTGAACAGGGCTAGAGAGGGCTGATGCAAGAAGGATGTCCCTTTTGGGGGTGTCCAGAACAGTCTGAGGATACAGGGTAGACTGTTTAGGACAGAGATAAGGAGACATTTCTTCACACAGAGATTTGTTAGTCTGTGGAATTCTCTACTTCAGAAAAGTAGTTGAGGCCAAAACATTGGGGCAGAATAGTGGTTAGCACTGCTGCCTCACAGCGCCAGGGACCAGAAAGTAAAAATGCTGGTGAATCGGGGATAGTCCCAAATAGGAGGCAAAACCTCTGTTTGAAACTTAGTAACTACTGGGCCATTCTGGAGTTGTAACTCTGGGGAAATAAAATACCACCAATAGCAACTTAAGACATATTTTTCTTCACAGAAAACTGCCTGGTTTGCAATGGATAATGGATGATCAATTTTGTTTTATTCGCACAGGATAAGCTTCAAATAACAAAAGCCAACACAAAATAACACTTACCTTCCAATTCTTTTAGAGAAGGTTGGAGTGCAAGTTTCTCAAAATACATTGAGGGCAAGTGCTATTGTCGTCATTTGTTTCTATGTAGCAACCACATTTGCAATCTTTGACACAATTTTCTTTCTCTCAAAAAAAACTCATCATTTCTCAGAAACTCACTTCAAAAATACTACATACACTTACACAGAGAGACAGCCATTTTCTGCCCCACAACTTAAGCACAGGAAGTGATATCATGGAGGTGAGAAAGATGATTGGATGAACCAGCAACTTGCTTTTTGCATAAATTGCTATCAATTGCTGTACTCTGAGGTAGTCATTCTAATGCGTTGAAGTCCAGTACAATAAAAAAAAGTGCTTTTACGTGGCACCTTGTATGACCTTAATGTTTTCCCGCAGATTTACGCATGATTTCACAAACAGGGAGTAGTTAATGACGATTTAATCTGGTTATGGTGGTGAGGGTTAAGAAAAGAACATGAGAGAGATGACCAGTTGAACTCTCTGCTTTTCTCTGAACAGCACAAAGCAATTTATTTGTATTCATCACAATGTGTAGCCATATCCTCATTTAAAATCTCACTCAAAAGGTGACAATTTAGCATTCCCTTAAGAACATATTAAAATGCCAACATCAATTGTGTGGTAAAGTTTTAGATTGGGACTTGAATCCATAATCTACCAACTCACAGATAAGGGATTGAGTTTAATGTGCTCCCGTCAACTGATTTTGAAGATGGGATGTGTGTCAAATCCAACAGACTGCTTGACACTGTCCCACCTGGTCCTGTCCCCACCAGTGACAAGGGTGTGGCAAATGGCACCCCACATGCTAGTGGGCAAAGTGAAGCTTTTAAGTGGGCAATTAATGCCCGCTTAATCCTCATCTGACCACTGCCAGTATTTAACAGGCAGCACTGTGGTACTGTGTCTAGCACTGCTGCCTCACAGTGCCAGGAACCCGGGTTCAATTCTGGCTTTGGGTGACTGCGTGACATTTGCTCATTCTCCCTGTGTCTGTGTGGGTTTCCTCCAGATGCTCTGGTTTCTTCCCTCAGTCTAAAAATGTGTGGGTTAAGTGAATTGGCCACACCAAAAAATTGCTCTTGTGGGAATTAACAGGGTAAATACAGATAAATACAATGATAGGGCCTGGGTGGGCTTGTTATTGGCTCAGGCTCAATCGGCTAAATGGCCTCCTTCTGTATTGTAGGGATTCTCTGATTCTATGAGGTGGGAGAGGTTTACATTAGCCAGTCCACTAGTTTACCTTGTAATAGGCAGCAGGTGTTCCTTCCTTAAAGGGCACTCTGCCCATTGGGTAGATTGAGGATAAGGGGTAATCCTTTTAGGGCTGAGATGAGGAGAAATTTCTTCACTCAGAGAGTGGTGAATCTGTGGAATTCACTACCACAGAAACGTTGTATGATTTTGATAGAAACCCTACAGTGCACAAGGTGGCCATTCGGCCCACTGAGCCTGCACCGACGACAATGCCACCTAGGCCCTATCCCCAAGTATTAACTTGCTAATCCCCTAAACTACACATTTTGGGACACTAGGGACATTTAGCATGGCCAATCAACCTAACCTGCACATCTTTGGAGTATGATAACAAACAGAAGCACCTAGAGGAAACCTACGCAGACATGGGGAGAATGTGCAAACTCCACACAAACAGTCACCCGAGGCCAGAATTGAACCCGGGTCCCTGGAGCTGTGAGGCAGCAGTGCTAACCATTGAGCCACTGTGTACCTTCTTTCAAGGAGAAATTAGATTAGCTTTTGATGCAAAACGGATCAAGAGATATGGAAGAATCAGGATATTGAATTTTAAGAATAGCCATGACCATAATGAACGGAGGAGCAGTTCGAAGGGCCAAATGGCCTCCTTCTGCTTCTATTTTCTATGTTTCTATGTTCTTCTCAGGGGGCTGCCCCTGACATTTAAACATTCCATGGATTGTTTAATTCAGCCAAAGAGCTGAAACTGAGCTGACACTGTGCAATGATTAGCCAAACGACTGCAATACAAGAACTTCATCCAATTTAACGGTAGTTCAGTGCGTACTTTTCCCCAAGTTGCTTACTTACCTAAATCCCTCCCATCATTTTCATCAGTGACGCCTAAGATCCATGAAAAGAATTTCAATGCAATGTTGAGGCCAATTTAGCCAATGTAAGATCTGAAAAATTATAAAAATTGATATGACTGATCTGTTCATCTCAAAGACAGAAACTTGACAGTAAAATCCATCACACGAGCTTAATGGCTTAACTTGACAAACTGTGGGGTGGAAATAGAAACCATATCATAATTATTCACATCTCACGTCATTATTCTTTGGACTGTACTTTTGTCAAATTAACATTTTTGTCAGAAATTTTACACTTTTGAAAATCAAAGGGAGACAACTGTGTTAAATAATAAGGAATCTCATATTAGGTAGTTACCTGTGTGTTCCCCATTGGATAAATAATTGAATAATACTCTGATATAATGATGTGTGTGTTATGTGGTGCTGATTTGAATAAGTTGCCTAAAAATATTTTTATGAGATTAATTTCTCTCGGGTTCCACAATGGCTAGACATGGAGACTGAGGGAATAGCTGAAGATCTCGAGAAGCAGTCCAATGATACATAGATGGTATCTGCCTCACCTTGAACGTAGTTACATTCTGCCCCTCAGAAACTCTCTTCACTCTATTTTATCAAAACACCATTGAATCCATGCAGAAGGAGGTCATTCGGCCCATTGGATCAGCACCAGCTGTTTGACGGAATATCTTACATGGCACAGTGGTTAGCTCTATTGCCTCCCAACGTCAGGGACACGAGCCTGATTCCCGGCTTGGGTCACTGTCCGTGTGGAGTTGATGCACCTTCTCCCCGCATGTGCGTGGGTTTCCTCCAGATTCGCCGGTTTTCTCCCACAGTCTGAAAGACATGTTGGTTAGGTGTATTGGCCATGCTAAATTCTCCACCCGAACAGCCACCAGAATGTGGTAACTAGGGGATTTTCGCAGTAAATTCATTGCTGTGTTAATGTAAGCCTACTGGTAACACTAATAAATAAACTTTAGACTTTAACTTTTTACCCAGGCCACCACCCCACCCTATCCCTGTAACCTCACATGGCCATTCCATCTAAGCTACACATCTTGAGACACTAAGGGACAATTTAGCTTGGCCAATGCACCTATCCCGCACATCTTTGGACTATGGATGGAAACCAGAGCATCGAGAGGAAGCCCACACAGACACGGGGAGAACATGCAAACTCCAAAGTGCCAGAAGCTCCAGAGCGCCATATTTCTGCCACAAAGTGCCAGAAATAGGATGTAAAAAGCTGCCATAACCATTGATTTAAGCAGTCAAATAGTGCCTTAAACAGAATCAGACTTTGCTGATTTTTCATTGGATTTGATTGATTTATTATTGTCACATTTATTGAGATACAGTGAAAGGAATTGTTTCTTGCGCACTAAACAGACAAAGCACGCTGTTCATAGAGTACATTGGGGGAAGGAAAGGAGAGGGTGCAGAACATAGTGTAGACAACTTAAAGGATTTAGAGTTAGACTTAAGAGCATAGAATGAGAGTAAAAGCAATTAGAGGGTACCTGGGGACAGTTTGTAAGAAGTTGTCTCGCTCCGGTGCCATCATTTATTTGGGACGACTCCATCCTCTGCATTCGAAAGTGATGGAGTTGGGGGTGATTGAATATTTTAAATGTCCAAGTAGAAAAAGTTTTGCTCAGCAAGAGAATCAAAGGCTATCAGGGGATATATGGGAGAGTGGAATTTAAAACACAGAAGGTCAGCCACACTGTTATGAATGATGGAGCGAAATGACTCCTGTGTTCTTCTCTTCATGTACCTTGTGCCAGGTCATAGCTCAGTTGGTAGTATCTGTGAGTCAAAAACTTGGGTTCAAGTTTTGCTCTGGGACTTGAATACCTGAATCAAGGCTGGCACTCCAGTACAGAGGGAGTACTGCATTGTGGGGGGGCCACCAGACATGAACTGAGGCCCCGACAGTGCCTACAGATTAATGTAAAAGACCACACGGGCCTGAATTCTTTAGATGGTGGGATCTGGTTTCCCACTATCCGGAGGGCCACAGTGGACAGAAGAGAAAGTTCAAGAAGATGTTGGAGACCAAGGATGAGATATTCTGGCCGTGTACGCCCCAAGGTCATAAATTTCTGTCCAAGGTCAATGGATCTTTGCAAGGTTCACCGAATTTTCTGTTGCTACCACTATGATTTCCATGGCGGCGGGACTGGAAAACTCAGCCCCATGTCTGGGAATTGGCAGCCAAGGTGAATTCAAAGGGTCCCAGGACAAGGAGAATAGGTAAGGTGTACAATGTAGAGTGAGTGGGCGATTCGGTCTCGGGGGAGGAGCTGGGGGAAAGAGGTCTGGAAGACACCAAACCCTAAGGGAGTGGGTGGGACTTGCACCTGACTTCAGAAAGGGGTTTTTGATGGAGTTGCCCTCAAGCCTCCCCTCCTGCCCCTTCCCTGGTGGAAATGTAACTTTGTTGTATTTTGCCTCCATTTATGAAGAACAAATTGAGGCTAGGAGGGAAACAACCATTAATTGGCCACTTGAGGGTCTGAAGTGGGGCAAGGGCATGCTTCCCATTTGAGGCTTCGCCGGTGCCAATGTAAAATTGCTGTGTGCTTGCGGAAGACAGGAGCCCAGAAGTAACTCCATTCCTTTAACTTCACACTGCCAACCCCGCCTCTGCCTAAAAACCAGCTAGTAGGGGAACATGAAATTCTGACCATGGTACGATTTGAAAGAAGAACGGGGGAATTACCACAAGTGTCCTGGACAACATTCATCCCCAACCAACATCCAAAAACAGATAGTTTGACCATTATGACATTGTCATTTGTGGGACCTTGCTGTGCACAAATTGACTGCCACATTTCCTACATTACGTTTGAATGTACTTCATTGGCTGTAAATCACTTGGCAATGTCTGGTAGTTGTGAAAAGTGCTACACAAACATCAGTCTTTTCTCCTGCTCCCCAGATAGCAAACCATTCTACTTTCCCCCTTCCCGCAGCCTTCATTCGAAATCAAGGCTCATAATAGTCTTTTATAGTCTACAGTCAATTGCAATTTAAATCTGGCATCCTCTGATCATTACTTTTACTATAAAAGTAATCTCATGTTCCGTGTAAGCGAACGTGAAGTGCTGAGTGGGTGATCTATCTCAGCTTCCTCCAGAGGTCCCAGCATCACAGTTGTCAGCCTTCAGTCAATTTGATTCACTCCATGCGACATCAAGAAACGGCTGACGGCATGTGCTTTGCAAATGCTATGGGCTCTGACAATATTCTGGTGATAATACTGGAGACATGTGCTCCAGAACTTATTATGCCCCTAGTCAAGTTGTTCCATTACAGTTACAACACTGGCATCTATCCAAAAATGTGAAACCTCTCCCCCACTACCCCTCCCCCCTCAGTCTTGGAGCACACAGGAAGATGGTTGTAGCGCACAGGAAGATGATTGTGATGGTAGGACATCGTTTACCCAGCACCAGGATGCACTGCAGGAGCTCCTCAGGGTAATGTGCTAGGCCCAACCATCTTTGGCTGCTTCATCAATGACTTTTCTTCCATTATTAGGTCAGAATGAGGATGTTCAATGATGATTGCACAAAGTTCGCAACACTAAAGCAGTCCATGTCCAAATGCAGCAATCCCTGAACAATATCCAGGCTTGAAAATTGACAAGTAATATTCCTGTCACAGAAGTGTCATAGTAAGAAGTCTGACAACACCAGGTTTAAGTCCAACCAATTTATTTGATAGTAAACTCACAAGTTTTGAGGTTCCCCACTTTGTCAGGTGAATGGAGAGTTCCAATGGAGTGAACTCTCCATTCACCTGACAAAGAGGGGAACCTTGAAAGCTTGTGAGTTTACTATCAAATAAATTGGTTGGACTTAAACCTGGTGTTGTCAGACTTCTTACTGTGTTTACCCTAGTCCAACGCCAGCATCTCCACATCATGACAGAAGTGTCAGGCAATGACCATCTCCAAGGACAGAGTCTAATCATTATTTCTTGATATTCAATGGTGTTACCATTGTTTAAACCCCCGCTATCAACCTCCTGGAGGGTTACCATTGACCAGAAACTGAACTAGACTAGCCATATAAATACTTTGATTATAAGAGCAGATCAAACATTGGGAATTCTGCTGAGAGTAATTCACTTCCTGACTCCCCAAAGCCTGTCCATTACCTACAAGGCAAATCAGGAGTGTGATGGAATATTCTTCATTTGCCTGGGTGAATGCAGCTCCAGTAACACTCAAGATTCTTAACACCATCAGAACAAAGTAGCCCACTTGATTGGTACCCCATCCACAAGCATTTACTCCATCCATCACTAACCCATAGTGGCAGCAGTGTGTATTATCTAAAAGAAACACTGCAGGAATTCACCAAGACTCCTTAAATAATACATTCCAGCCCCACAAACACTTCTATCTAGAAGGACAAGGGCAGCAGACAGATGGGAGAACCACCATCTGGAAGTTCTCCTCCAAGCCACGCACAATTCTGACTTGGGAAGATATTACCATTGCTTCACTGTCACTGGGTCAACATTCTGGAATGTTCTCCCCAACAGCAACGTGGGTTTACCTACACAAAAGATACTGCAGCAGCTCAACAAGATAGCTCACCACCAGCTTCTTAATGGCAATTAGCGTTGGACAATAAATGCTAGCCTCACTGACAATGCTAACATCCTGTAAATGATTTTTAAAAAAACAAAAGTCTTCATGATTAAAGTCTTCATGATTTTTTAAAAAATAAAAGTCTTCATGCTGGAATCAACAAAAACAGAAAATGCTGGAGAAACTCAGCAGGTCTAACAGCATCTGCAAAAAGGGAACAGAGCTCTGAAGAAGGGTTGTCCAGGCTCAAAACATTGGCTCTATTCTCTTTCCATAGATGCTGTCAGATCAGCTGAGACTTTCCAGCGTTTTCTGTTTTTGAAAGGGTTTCATGAGTTTGGTTCCAACGGATGGGGACCAGTGAAGAGTTGGGTGCTTTGAAAACAGTTCTTCAAGTACCTTTGAAAATATAGTTTTTGCACAAAGGATTTGCAGCAGTTGACAATATTCTAAGTCAGGCTGCCATGGGTCTCAGCCTTACTTCTCAAGGTCACAGCTGACATGGCTGATCTCACTAGGGGAAAGCTGACAAACAGCACACACTCAGAGTGTGTGCGGTTTTTCTTGATGATCCGGGGCAGCCACATAGTGACAAGGTCTCCAGGCTCTTTGAAATCTTATCTTGTGGACTGAAGAGGATTACTAAAGACCGTTCCCTTCAGAAATGCAATTGTATAGTTTATTTATTTATTAGTCACAAGTAAGCTTACATTCACAAAGCAATGAAGTTACTGTGAAAATCCCCCAGTTGCCACACTCCGGGGCCTGTTCGGGTACACTGAGGGAGAATTTAGCATGGCCAATGCACCTAACCAGCACATCTTTTGGACTTTAGGAGGAAACCGGAGCACCGGAGGAAACCTATGCAGACACAGGGAGATTGTGCAAACTTGACACAGACAGTGGCCCAAGCCGGGAATCGAAACCAAGTCCCTGGCGCTGTGGGGCAGCAATGCTAACCATTGTTCCGCCGTATATGATATAGGGAAAATTGACTTCAAATGATAACAGAGAAAAACGTATGACATTTCTCAATTCACTGTCATTCATTTTACGCTATCCCAGAAGATGAAAACTAGCTCCAAATGCTGGAGGACATGGTTCTTCTCGAATTCTTCAGAAAGATGCACTTGTTTCTATTCTAGTAAATGAAGTAAAATCAGCCATTATTTAGATTGGATCAGATTCTCTTGGGTATTGTTGCTGGCAGCATCCGAAAGGGGAACAACTCTTGGCAAGATACCTGTACATTTTTAATGGTGACATCTTGTGGTTGTCAATAATTTAGTGAACAGGATGGTTACTGACCGCAAGCTGATCTCCCGCTTCTACTTCCACTTCAACTTTCACATGTCCAAAGCTGAATCATAGTTACCGAATCAACACACTGAGCTCATGGACTGTTAGCTTATACCCAGCGTGCTGCAACTCATTTTCCTGAAGAATTATAGCCTGATTGCTTTGTTCTCCAAGTTAAAAGTGACAACCGCTTTGTCTTACCATTATCAGGAGAGTTCTTCTGCCTGTGTGCAGACACTCATAAGGTGGTCCCTTGCATGTTATTAGGAAATGATTTACATTGCAAGGAAATCTTATACACAATAGACCAGAGTACATGATCGAGGTAATGGTGAGGCTAACAGCACTCACTGTTTTGAATAGTGACTCCAACAGCAACATCTGCCAACTGCATATGCACACTTAAATGAGAAAATCAGGAAGTCGCTGTTCAAATCTGCTCCTCTAGAAAAGTTGTTTTTACGCCATTTCTTCAAGGCAGTTGCCTTTTAAACATTTGGAACAGTAACTAGCCATCCACTTGATTTGATTTGATTTATGATTGTCACATGTATTGGCATACAGTGAAAATTATTGTTTCTTGCATGCCATACAGACTAAACATACCATTCATAGAGTTCATCAAAGAAAAGGAAAGGAGAGGATGTGGAATATAATGTTGCAGTCATTGCTAGGGTGTGGAGAAAGATCAACTTAATATATGGTAGGTCCATTTAAAAGTCTGATAGCAACACAGAAGAAGCTGTTCTTGAATTAGTTGGTACATGATCTTAGACCTTTGTATCTTTTTCTTGACAGAAGAAAGTGGAATATAGAATGTCCCGGTCCATGGGGTCCTTGATTATGCTGGTTGCTTTGCTGAGGCAGTGGGAAGTATAGATGAAGTTAATAAGTGGGAGGCTGGTTTGCGTGATGGTCTAGGCTACATTCACAATCCTTTGTAGTTTCTTGCAGTCTTGGTCAGAGTAGGTACCAAGCTGCAGTGTAAGTAAATTTTTAATAATGTGGTAGGTGTTAATTATTGCAAAACAACCTCTCATGCATTAGAAATACCTTTTACAAATGGGGGTCTCATTCTTTCACATTTTCCCTCTGTCTCTTCCATTTCTCTCGTTCTTTCTGCCACCTTTCTTTTGGCCATTTTGTTTTGATTTCTATATATATTACACTGAATTAAATATCCCTAATTGGCGTTTCTGGAATAACTCTGAGTTAAACCATAAGACCATAAGACATAGGAGCAAAATTAGGCCAACCAGTCCATCGAGTCTGTTCCACCATTCAATTGTGGCTGATATTTTTCTCATCCCCATTCTCCTGCCTTTTCCCCATAACCCCTGATCCACTTATTAAGCAAGAATCTACCTATCTTTGTCTTAAAGATACTCAATAACCTGGCCTCCACTGCCTTTTGCGGCAAAGTGCTCCACAGATTCACCACTCTCTGGCTGAAGAAATTCCTCTTCATCCCTGCTTTAAAGGATCATCCCTTTAGCCTGAGGTTGTTCCCTCTGGTCCTAGTTTTTCCTACTAGTGGAAACATCCTTTCCAAGTGCACTCTTTCCAGTCCTTGCAGTATCCTGTAAGTTTCAATAAGATCCCCCCTCATCCTTCTAAACTCCAATGAGTACAGACCCAGAGTCCTCAACTGTTCCTCATACGACAAGCTCTCTATTCCAGGGATCATTCTTATGAACCTCCCCTGGACTCTTTCCAAGGCCGGCACATCTTTCCTTAGTTACAGGGCCTAAAACTGTTCACAATACGTGAAATGAAGATTGACCAGAGCCTTATACAGCCTCAGAAGTACATCCCTGTTATTGTATTCTAGCCCTCTCGACATGAATGCTAACATTGCATTTGCCTTCCTAACTGCTGACTGAACCTGCATGTTAACCTTAAGAGAATCTAGCAAAGGACTCCCAAGTCCCTTTGTGTTTCTGATTTCCTAAGCATTTCCCCATTTAGAAAATAGTCTATGCCTCCATTCCTCCTTCCAAAGTGCATAACCTCACACTTTTCCACATTGTATTCCATCTGCCACTTCTTTGTCCACCCTCCTAACCTGTCCAAGTCCTTCTGCAGCTACCACCCCCTCCCATGTCCTCAAACTACCTCACCCTCTACATACGTTTGTATCATCTGCAAGCTTAGCAATAGTGTCTTCAGTTCCTTCTTCCAAATTGTTCATGTATATTGTGAAAAGTTGTGGTCCTAGCACCGACCCTCGAGGTACACAACTAGTCACCGGCTGTCATCCTGAAAAAGACCCCTTTATCCCCTTTCTCTGACTTCTGCCAGCCAGCCAATTCTCTATCCATGCCAGGATCTTACCCTTAACACCATGGGCACTTAACTTATTTAACAATCTCTTGTCAAAGGTCTTTTGGAAATCTAAATAAATCACATTCACTCAGGACTGCTCAGTGGCCAGTACTCAAACTCATTGGTGAAGGAGGAATGCTTACCTTTTTCTCACGGTTCTAAGATTCCCTTCAGAGGGCATTGCATTAAACTAAAGACAGTGAATTCCAGTCCAAAATTCCATAGAAATTTTAAGCTATCTACTTCTCAACAAAGTGTAACGGGAAGTAAGTAAGTCAACTATACTTGGTGCATGCGAGTCCTTTTATAAACAATATGTTCAGCTACAGAAGAATTAGCAATAATCAACTTAAACTGCACTCAGCCTGAACACAGTAGCTGATATTTAGGTTTTAATGGTAACCTTTTAACAAGATTGCATGTCAGGTTGATTCTTAACCTGGTCCTTACTCCTACTTGACTTTTCTTGTATCACTTAGAATTTTGCCCTTCATGACACAGATATGGAAAAAGAAACAGGGCTTTATCTGGGCACACATTTTAATCCAGTCACGGGGAAGGATGACTATTGATCGACACCAGAGAAAAGTAACTGCAGCAAAAGTAATCAATCCTCCTCCAATTGAATTATGCACAATACTCACCAACACAATAAAAAAAATGAAAACAACAAGATCTTCTGTATAAATAAATGGCATGGGAATATGGATCCTGGCAGTTGCAATCCATAACTTGAAACTAATTGATGCATAATAAGATTACATTCTCATGAAGTCATGAGCCACTGTCACTTTTTCTAGGGTCTGTACGTTCTTTGCACAAAGATGTAATGCAGTGGTTAGAGTTACTAAAGTCAGTTAAATCACTTAGCTGTCATAAACTGCCACAACACATTGCTAACAGCATTCATTTTATGTAACCCAATCCAACACACACCATGTAAGATGGTGTCTGTTAACTGAGACAGGACTGCTTGAGGTAAAAAATAGTGCCTTAGTGGAATGTTGCCTTTGTTCATTGAGGAAAAGATGTGTTTAATTGTTGTGTTTCTAAAAAACATAATATATATATATACATATACACACACATACATGTGTTTCCTTAAAATATCTCAACATTTACCTCTTTGGAACAATGACCATGACTTAGCCGATATGTCAGTGTTGTATGAGGTGTCAGCTGCACTAGTTCGGTGGTTCTCTCAGTGCTGCGATGATTATTTTCTTCCCAGCAATATTGAAGATTGACTAGAACATTTTCCACTTCTGTCAAATGTACAACAGACAATCCAGGATGTTATGATGTGGAGATGCCAGCGTTGTCTGCTTTTTTGCATCTTTGTAGGAATTTGTCTGCTTTCTTGCATTATCCAGGATGTTAACCAGATTCCTTAAAACTAAATGACCAATTTCAATCTTCTTTTAACTAGACTCTGCCAATGAGCTAGTGTATTATACAGTCTGCCAGCTTACAGCAGGACATTCATTTTTAAATGTGCGCTATGAGAAGGGGATACATTTTTCGTCTTCTGCAACACACTCTGGGCAACATTACTGTGGATGCTTTGTCTCTCAAGTGATTAAAATTTTGTAAGGAATTTGGACTTAGAGCAAATGTGATGACTGGAGAAGGCCTGTTTTTTACTACCTCTTAATTTCAGACAGCTTTGAAGCAAGAAAATTATATTTAAATCAATAATTATGTGATATAACTCATTTTATGGCATGGATCAACAAACTTCACTTCAAAAAATGAACTTATCATTGTCTCATTGTTGTTTGTGGGATCATAGAATCCCTATAGTGCAGAAGGAGGCCATTCAGCCCATCGAGGCTGCATCAACTCTCTGACAGAGTATCTTACCCAGGCCCTCTCCCCCACTCTATCCCCCGACCCCTCATATTAAGTACACATTTTGGGACACTAAGGGGCTATTTAGCATGGCCACGGTGGCACAGTGGTTAGCACTGTTGCCTCACAGCGTCAAGGACGCAGGTTTAATTCCCGGCCTCGGGTCACTGTCTGTGTGGAATTTGCACGTTCTCCCCATGTCTGCAGGGGTTTCCTCCGAGTGCTTCAGTTTCATCCCACAGTCTGAAAGACGTGCTGGTTAGGTGCATTGACCCGAACAGGCGCCGGACTTTGGCGACTACGAGAATTTCACAGTAACTTCATGTAAGCCTTACTTGTGACAATTAAATAAATAAACAGAACAATGCACCCTAACCAGCACATCTTTCGGATTATGGAAGGAAACCGAGTATCCGGAAGAAACCCACACAGACATGGGGAAAGTGTGCAAACTCCACACAGTCACCAAAGGCCGGAATCGAACCTCGGTCTCTGTGAGACAGCAGTGCTAACCAGTGTGCCACCATGCCACCGGGATCTTGTTGTATGCAAGTTGACAACCGTGTTTATTGTGTGACAACAGCGATGACATTTCCACATAACTTTCTTGTCTGTAAAGCAATTTGGGATGTCCAAGGTCTCTCTTTTTACCGATCGGTCTGCAGCAAATTGGTAAGTGATTGTGATGCCAGGCCTAGACTGAATGATCTTCCTCACCCATTTTGTGCTTTTTAAAGCAGGATCTAGGTATTGTTTTGGAAGGGATTTGCAGCAGCCACTCAATGCATAGAATGAATGAGAGGAGTGAGTGCCATATGCGTTTCGCCCATTCAAACACAAAAACTACATCAGGCCCCCAGTTTTAAATACCGAGTTAAGACTTCGGCCTATGTCGAGGAACTGCATCATTTGAGCCCCACTTGAAAATCAAATATTTTTAAATTGTCAATTGACAACCACCCAGACTATAAGGCGGCATTGGCCCACAGTTTGAGCCAAAATGCCCTCCATGCCCTTGGCCATAGCATAGCGGGGTTTCCTGTATGAGCTGCTGCTACACACCTTCCATTGTCACTTCCTTGCCCATCGCCCAGATACACCTTGGCGGGCCTTGTTGCCATCTGATGGCAGAGATCCCCAGTGGAGGTCCCTTTATGGAGAGATCCTCCCCCACTACCGCAGGGACCTGGGCTGGAGGATGTTACATGCAGCAGTTCCAGACAATCTAAGTTTACACTGGTTCACAGGCTCCGAAGAAACCTGCCCTTTTTGCAATCTTGTTTAGTCCGTGGGTCATGTCTATGTTGAATGTTATAAGTTGCACTCCCTTTTTAGTTATCTTAAAAACCTTTTACTGATGTCTTGTTTGCACCACAGCCCCACTCTCCTGATCTACAGGCACCCAGTGCGAAGAGGGGTAGGGAAGGCGGAGGATCTTCTCGTGAATCTGCTCCTCGGGCTGGCCAAACTTGCCATCATCAGATCCAGGCAGCAGATGACCGAGGGGGTCGTCCGACCCGACTGTCTGCCCCTCTACCATGGCTATATTCACAGCTGGGTGTCCTTGGAGAAGGAACATGCAGTGTCTGAGGGCACCGTCGAGGCCTTCTGTGCTCGTTGGGCACCAGGCGGGCTGGGGTGTATTATCAACACATTTGATTACATTGAAATTTGATGTTTTTAAGTTTTCTTTCTGCTTTTTTTTTGTTTCGGGCGGTTCTCCACTTTTTTGGGGGCTGCCCTTTTTAATTTGTTCCTCTGTTAATTTGATTTAGTTTAATTGTTTGGTCAAAAAGATTGACTATAAGGCAACACAATGGTTTGCACTGCTGCCTCACGGTGCCAGGAACCCAGATTCAATTCCAGTCTGTGTGAAGTTTTCACATTCTCCCCGTGTCTATGTGCATTTCCTCTGGGTGCTCCGGTTTCCTCCTCCAATCCAAAGGCGCTAAATTGCTCCTTAGTATCCTCAGTAAATGTGCGGGATGGCAGAAATAGGGAAGGGGGGAAGGCCAGTGTGAGATAAGCTGTCAGAGAAAGTGTGCAGGCTCAATGGGCCAAATAGCCTCTTCCACACTGTGGGAATTCTACGATTCTATGAATAGGTTTTTGGATATGGACTTCTTAAAATATGAGCTCCCTGTTTAAGGCAGAACAGGGTTGGCAGATCAAAAAGCCCTGTCTATTTATATAACATGGTGTGTCACAATTTCCTGATTTACCTGAGTCCCAGTCCTCAGGGATCCAAGGCCCCTTATTCCTGAGTTTTCTTGGCATAGCAGAAATATCCATGACTGAGTTGTGGTGCTGCTGGAGCTGCCAGCTAATCGGATTGACTGGCTGCTTTGGAAGGCAGAATTCCTACCATTGAGGAGCAGAAATCCCGCTCTTAGCTTGTCTAGACTATTGGCTGCACGTCAGGTTATTTTCAATGTTAGTCCACAACCAACTTTTGCAACAGTGAGGGGCGATGTTGGGGATTCTTGGTGGTCCTGACCAAGTGCAACTGGGACACAAATTCTGACTCAACCACAACCCCTCATGTTTATGTGGCGCAGAATGTTCCCATCCGACCCACCATGGGAGTTGTAGCAGGCGGGGGGGATGGACCATGCAAAAGTCCATTGACCTTGGGTGGGAATATCCGACCTTGGACCTAACTTGGTCAGAAAGTCCAGCCCATGATGCCTATAATGTAGAATTGTAGAATCATAGAACCCCTATAGTGCAGAATGAGGCCATTGGGCCCATTAGGCCTGCACTGATAACAATCTCACCCAAACCCTACCCTCTGAACCCCACGTATTTACACTGCTTATCTCCCTGACACAAAGGAGCAATTTAGCATGGCCAATCAACTTAACCTGCACATTTTTGGACTGTGGGAGGAAACCAGCGCACCCGGAGGAGACCCACCCAGACACGGGGAGAATGTGCAGACTCCATACAGGCAATCACCTGAGGCAGGAATCGAACCCGGGTCCCTGGTGCTGTGAGGCAGCAGTGCTAACCACTGTGCCATTGTGCCACCATCAAACATACCTCATAGAAGCATATCATCAAATATCACTCGACAATGGATTACATAAAGAGATATTAGGACAGCTGACCAAAACCTTGTTAATAGAGGTAGGAATGGCTAAAGGGAGGAGCGATAAGTAGAGAGGCTCAAAGGGCTTATAGAAAAAATAACAGTGTTTAAGACTGACAAGATCTGAAAGCATGGTCACCAATAGTAGAGCAATTTAAATTGGGCATGTTGAGGGGAAGAAAGCAAATCATGAACGTAACTTCTATGAGCTAGTGTCCCTGCTGCAAAGCCTACTGTCTCTATGGAGATTAAAAACTGGTGTTCCCATGGTGATGGAAAACTGGGATGAGCTGTGAAACAGTACTGCTGACCCACAACCAACCACTTCCCACCCACAGAACAGCTAATGCGTCTGTGTCAAGATCCTCTTTCTGCTAATTTAACTGAGGCATTAGCCCATTTCTTTGTTAACTGGACTAAAAGAACACGTAATGTGTTATGTTTCAGGTTAGAAACTCCGAGGTGTTGTATGGAGCCTGTCAGAACCATAAGTCCTGAATTTGGCTAGGTATGTTTCACTTCAGGTATGATTACAATGATCCAGTAGGGAGCTTTAATCAAACAAAGTTTATTTAAGAATATAGTTAACATGCATAGTACAAAGGTTAGCAATAACTTTTATCAATTACAAACAAGAAACAAAACAACCAGTAAAATGTATAACCCTGAACAAAGATATATAATGTGTTCCAATCAAACCAAAGCTCTTGCCATAGACAAGATCCTTTAAACAGTTTCAATACAGTAAAGACAACTGCTCAGGTGATAAGGAAATTTGAATCCTTTGGTTGAAGTTTGCATTTATGTCTAGATCTACTCCAAACAGTTTGAAGACAAAACAGCTTTCAAAACACCAGAGACTCTGGTCCAGCTCCAACAACCCGTATAGGACACAAAATCCTGTTTTCAGCAAACCAGTAGAGTTTTCAAAACAACAGGGAGAGAGGGAAATC
The DNA here is from genome assembly GCF_965287045.1 of Carcharhinus amblyrhynchos. NCBI lineage: Eukaryota > Metazoa > Chordata > Chondrichthyes > Carcharhiniformes > Carcharhinidae > Carcharhinus > Carcharhinus amblyrhynchos. The sequence continues at coordinate 14,529,395 of NC_137352.1, forward strand.
ATTTCTTTTTAACGTGTTGTCCACCCTAAAACTCCAACCTGTTTAACTACAGCCAAACTTATATTCCCTGAAAAAAACTCTCCAAAAACACATGACTGTCCTCCGAACAATGCAGGATCGTAAAACTAATCCCAGAGTAAACACAAACAACTCTATTTAAGCCACTTAAGTAGCAATAAAAGCACTCATCATAGTCAGCCTGGCAACATAATGGCATCAGCTAAGGCTGTGAGAGCTGCAGAGATCATGATTTTTAAAAAAAATCTCTTAAAGGTACACTAACACCACAAATGGGATATGACACCAACATCCCATCACGCCATGGGATGCAAAGTCTTGCTTGTCAGCTTGGATCCTGTACGTCCCTCATGTGGAGACCATGATGGACTAAATTTGAATTTGATTAGAAATAAAGTAGCGAAAGATACCAATAAAAAAAAGTATGCCCCTACCTGGAAGGTGGCATCAAATCGCAAGTCATTAAACTACAATTGGCATTGCTGCTGAACCAGCCTTGCCTCTGACCATATCATGAATGCATTTCCAAGATTCTAGGAGCCCACAAACCATCTTCCACAAAGCACGTAATCATCTATTATCTTGAGAGAAATAAAATCGATGCAGGTTTTCTTTTCTTTTATCTCGATAACCTTGAATGCTATTATTAATCAGATGCTCATCTCGCTTTTCTTTTCTAATAAAACAGGAATGAAATGACGCAACATTAATTGCTTTTGCTGGTGGCAAATTCCTCATATCCATGCCCCAATAAGGAAAATGTGTTCCAATCTGAAGTTTAGCTTTGAGGCTCATTAATTTTGTGTCTTTGCATTCACAATGTAAGTTAAAATAAATTTCCATGATTTATAACTTTCTGCGATTTTGCATCTTTAAAATCATGGCAGAGGTTTTAAAAATCCAAGTTTTATGTTTAAAATATCCAGTGCAGAAGGAGGCCATTCGGCCCATCAAGTCTGCACCAACCTCAATCTCACCCAGGCCCTATCCCCATAACCCCATGCATTTACCCTGCTAATCCCCCTGACATTAAGAGGCAATTTAGCATGGCCAATTCACCGTAACCCGCACATATGTGGGACTGTGGGAGGAAACCAGAGCACCCGGACGATACCCATGCAGACAAGGGGAGAATGTGCAAACTCCACATGGACAGTGGCCCAAGTCGGAAATCAACCTGGGTCCATGGCACTGTAAGGCAGCCATGCTAACCACAGTGCCACCCCTGGTTTGCTTCTGATATGCAAGAAAAATGAACAATTAGATGATAAAATTGACCGCAAACAGCCAAGCTGAAGCTATGCAGTAAACCTCATTTTCTCACCGTAATCTCAATTTATTTTGAGTTCTGAGATTTATGAAATTAACTTTGGTCTGAATTTTACACTCCCCACCCCTCCCCACCAATCTCCCTTTCCCCTGGTGAATGGGTCTTAGGTTGTGGTAGGGAGCATGAACTTGCAGAGGTGGGATTCCCTCTGGATTCCCAAATGTTTCCAACCTTATAGTAATTTTAAGCTGCAGAGCGCCAAAGGGTCATTTCTCACCCAGCGTCAATTTTTAAGATTGAAATTCTGAAGGGCAGTCTGTAAATAACCTGAGTTTGATCAGGGCACTGGAAAGAGATTGCACCTCCGTCAGAAACATAGAACCATAGAATCCCTACAATGTAGAAGGAGGCCATTTGGCCCATCAACTCTGCACCGATCACTATTTCACCCAGGCCCTACCCCCTTAACCCCATACGTTTACCCTGCGAATCCCCCTGACGATAAGGGGTAATTTATCATGGCCCATCAACGTAATCCACACATCTTTGGAGAATGGGAGGAAACCCGGAGTAAACACAAGCAGACATGGGGAGAATGTGCAAACTCCACACAGACAGTGACCCTAAGCCAGAATTGAACCCACAGTGCTAACCATTGTGCCATGCATTTATCCTGCTCGATGCCACCCCTTATAACTAGGGATGCCCCCAATCTCTACCTATCTACTCATAATGCCTGAGCATTATGGAATGTAAACATCATAAGAGGATGGTGTGCGGAGGCAATGGGAAGACATACTGCAACCACTGTGACCTTCATCGTGATGCATGGCTAACTGACATGAAGATTCAGGTCTCTCACGATGGTATTGCGAAGAAAAGAAGATTGAAAAATCGGGAGCGCCCTACCCCTTTGCCTCCCCCTTGGAATCCCGATTGTCCCCTCAGAACTCCCCAGGCCTTTCAGACCCTCCCCTTTCTTGGACCTCTGACACTTACCTTCCACTCTGGCTCCTAGATTTAGTCATGATGTGGCGATGCCGGCGTTGGATTGGGGTAATCACAGTAAGAGGTCTCACAACACCAGGTTAAAGTCCAACAAGCTTATTTGATAGTAAACCCACTAGCTTCCAGGGTTTGCCCCTTCATCAGGTGAGTCAGCTGACGAAGGGCCAAAAGCTAGTGGGTTTACTATCAAATAAACTTGTTGGACTTTAACCTGGTGTTGTGAGACTTCTTACTGTTCCAGATTTGGTGTCAGGTCTTCTTGTGCAGTTCATCTTCCAGCCTGTGCAGGATTGGAGAGTTGCTGGCCAATCAGATTAGCTGGTCAATCTCTCAGATGGGGTGCCCCCAAGCAAGGGGTGGAAGTCCTGACAACCATTGATCATTAGAGCATTAATTGGCAGTGGTGCAGTTGGAATCAGAGGGCTGTATTCCCTGACAACTCTTTGGCATGGGAGAGGTGAACTCCTGCCATCCTACAGATCTGTCCCCTGCTGAAAAGGGAGACATGCTGTCAAAGCTTTTCATATTGGACTCATCAGAACAGATACAGGAATGAAAAATTTCAAAGGAAGCAACAATATATATTACATGAGAAAAGATTCCTGATTGGTTGGCCAGTCAGCTCTGATTGGTCAAGGCATCGCTGTGGAAAAGATAAAGGGAGATATTGTCCTCCTTGTTTTTGTTTAATTAAAAAAGTTCAATGCCTTATTATTAGAACAGTTTTAATGCACTCTATTTCAGCATTAAGTTTGCATGGTGAGCAAGTGGCTTGGGCCCAAATTACTGGGATGCTGAATAAACCAATCTTATGATGTGTCGAGCTATAGGGGTGCCTATGCATATATTGACCTTTGTGTTTCTGCAACACAGAAATCTGGCATCCTTGCATCTGTCCTGATGAGTAAGACATAAAGGATTTGCAAATAAAAAGAATTTGTGCAGGCATTTTAATTAAGCAAAAGCATGGGGAACAATAGTTTATTTGTGCTTTTTCCATGGAAACACTTTGACCTTGTAGACGGCAAAGAGACATTGATAGGATGCAGAGCTGGGCTGAAAAGTGGCAGATGGCGTTTAACCCTGATAAGCACGAGGTGATTCATTTTGGTAGGACAAACCTGAATGTGGATTACAGAGTCAATGGCAGGGTTCTGAGGAACAGAGAGATCTTGGGGTTTATACTGACAGATCTCTGAAGGTTGCCACTCAAGTGGATAGAGCCGTGAAGAAGGCTTATAGTGTGTTAGCATTTATTAACAGGGGGTTTGAGTTTAAGAGCTGTGGGGTTATGCTGCAACTATACAGGACCTTGGTGAGACCACATTTGGAATATTGTGTGCAGTTCTGGTCACCTCACTATAAGAAGAATGTGGAAGAATTGGAGAGAGTGCAGGAGAGATTTACCAGGATGCTGCCTGGTTTGGAGGGCAGTTCTTATGGGGAAAGGTTGAGGTAGCTGGGGCTTTTCTCTTTAGAGTGGAGGAGAATGAGATGTGACTTAATAGAGGTTTATAAGACAATGAGGGGGATAGATAGAGTGGCTGTGCAGAGACTATTTCCTCGGGTGGATGTAGCTATTACTAGGAGACATAACTATAAGATTCATGGTGGGAGATATAAGAGGGATGTCCGAGGTAGGTTCTTTACTCAGAAAGTGGTTGGGGTGTGGAATGGACTGCCTGCTGTGATAGTGGAGTCGGACACTTTAGGAACTTTCAAGCGGTTTTTGGATAGGCACATGGAGCACACCAGAATGATAGGGAGTGGGATAGCTTGGTCTTGGGTTTGGACATAGCTCGGCACAACATTGGGGGCCGAAGGGCCTGGACTGTGCTATATTGTTCTATGCTCGATTAATCAGAGTTGACTGGCCAAACAACCAGTCCCCTTTTCTCATTGTTACTTTATTTGAAACAGTCTGCCCTGCTGAGTATAAGATGAAAATGTTTGAGACCATGTCTCTTTTTCTTCGCATTACTCAATTTCTGTACTACCAAGCAACTAATTAACATTGTGAAGCCTGAAAATTCCCAATGGCCTCAGAGCTGTGGTAAATGATGCAGTGCAAGCCTTCCCCATTGCTCTCATTCTTTATCAACGTTTGCTAGCTATACTTATTCAATGTGAGCCCCCCCACGTGCGCTCTGTACGCTGATGAGACAGTGAACAATTAATGCTGTTTCAAGGAACTGCACCAGCCATTAAATCAGCTGCATCCTTACCTACAACCTAAAGAAAATACATTCTGCAGTGCAAAATCCCCCACAGCACAATGGTTAGCACTGCTGCCTCACAGCACCAGGGACCTGGGTTCAATTCCAGCCTTGGGTGACTGCCTGTGTGGAGCTTGCATATTCTCACTGCGTCTGCGTGGGTTTCTTCCAGGTGCCCTGGGTTTCCTCCCATAGCCCAAAGATGTGCAGGTTATTTTGATTGCTAAATACTAGATTGCCCTTTGCTGTCAGGGAGCTTAGCAGGGTAAATGTGTGAGATTATGGGGATAGGGCCTGGGCGTGATTGTCATTAGTGTAGGCTCGAAGGGTCAAATGGCCTCCTTCTGCACTGTAGGGACTCTATGAGGACAGGATTTGCTTTACTGATGCTACATTGAAACCCATTCTGGACAAACTGATGGTTAGGTGGCTGTCCTCTTTGACAATGAAGGCAGCCTCTGTCCCTTACTCCAAAATATGACATGTGGAGCCAGCAGAAAATAGGTTAATAGAGATTTCCTGTCTCCACGTAGCCAATTCTGACAGGATCAAGCACCTGCAGCAATAAGTATTTCCACATATCCCTTTAAATCTCGGTTCCTCGAGATCTATTCCCTAAAGGTGGGTGCAAAGAAAAGATCAAAGCATTTAAGATTGAGATCAATAGATTGTTGTTAAAAAAAGAAGCTGAATCATAAAATCCCTACTGAACAGAAGGATGACACTCAGCCCATCGAGTTTCTGACAGAGCATCTTACCCAGGCCCTATCCCCCTAATACCACATATTTACTGCACTAATCTAAATATCTTGCAACACTAACAGGCAGTTTACCATGGCCAATCAACCTAACTCGCACATCTTTGGACTATGGAAGGAAACTGGAACACCTAGAGGAAACCCATGCAGATATGGGGAGAATATGCAATCTCCACACAGTCAGCCAAGGCCAGATTTGAACCTGGGTCCCTGGCACTGTGAAGCAGCAGTGTTAATCACTGTGCCACCGTGCCAACCTCTGTTTCTATCTTCCTGAATATACAAGAGTTTTGCATTTAGTGTAATCAAGAAAAGAATGCTCCAGTGTTCCTCCAACCCACAATGCAAGTTTGCTGCATGAACTCTGGGCAGAGATATATCATCCAGGAAGAAGAGGAACAAATGGAATTACTCATACTTGAAAAATGAGAATTACTAACATCTATAGCCGTTTGGAATGGGAAATAAGTGACTCTGTACCCATATCTATAATTTCATTCCTTGAGACGTTATTGATAATTGCATTGCTCTGTAATGTGATATGTTGCCATGGCAAAATTAGGAATACAGTGAGCAATCACTTAATTAACTGCACAATGCTCTGGTTTCATAAATCTCTTTCACATGTAATAACAAATCTCCCTGGATGAACTGAATGTGGTGTCACTGATGCATTCTTTCTCATCAGAAGTGAGAGGGCGTCCAAAACGCACTCCAATTTATAAAGACAAACCAAATACAAAATCAATTTGAAATAAGCTGATTCAGTTGAGCTGAGAACAGGCCGGTATATTTTTTTTACTCCAGTTTACATTTATTCGGAGTCAAGTGTGCTGTTCAGTAAGAAACATGGCACATTCCCTGCTTATCCTTTTCCTCTTTCTGAGGGCTCCTCAATCTTTGTTCTACAGATATAACTCACAGAAACAAGGGAACACTCTCCGACATCTCACTGTGAGCGCTGGAAGATGTTGAGAGAGTAATTTTTTTTCATATTTCATTAAGTGACAGGACCAATCGTTTTGCTAGTTATCTTTCCCCAGAAGAACGAAACAAGTCTCTCTGCGATATATCTTACTACAAAATAATATATAGGCCTGAATTTCCTAATGGATGCGTGGTACTTTTTTTTTCTGGCAGCAGCCAACCTGTTGAATGCCCAATTTTAAATCTTTGCAGGTTGGTAGCTTGCTTGGAACTCCACCTCTGATGGGCAATTAAACTCACAATCAAATTCAGTTTAAAGTTTATTTATTAGTGTCACAAGTAGGCTTACATTAACATTGCAATGAAGCTAATGGAGAGAGTGCAGAAAAGGCTTACCAGGATGTTGCCTGATATGGAGGGTATTTGCTTTGAGGAGGGATTAATAAACAGGGATTGTTCTCCCTGGAAAGACAGACCTGATAGAAGTTTATAAAATTATGAGGGGTAGAGATAGGGTGAACAGTTTTCTCCCCAGGGCAGAAGTGACCATCACAAGAGCGCACAAGTTCAAGATAGAGGGGAAAGGTTCAGTGGAGATACGCGGGGGAAGTTTTTTTTATACAGAGGGTGGTGGAATGCACTGCCATGTGAGTTGGTTGACGCAGACACATTAGCGACATTTAGGACTTATCGGGATAGACATATGAACAGACGGGGAATAGAGGGATAAGGACAGTTGGTCTAGATAGGACAACATGATCGGTGCAGACTTGGAGGGCCGAAGGGCCTGTTCCTGTGCTGTACTGTTCTTTATTCTTTATATGAAGTCATCAAAAGCAGAATGTCCCTGCTGCTAGACAGGAACAGCATAGCTGAAATGTCCGCCCTGGCTGGAATACAGCTACTTATTGCTAGAAACCCAATGGGATCTAGAAATACAGATAAGGAAATCATTCAAAGCATCACCAATGGTCAACAAAGCACAGTGGTTGGCACAGCTGCCTCACGGGACCTGGGTTTGATTCCTGGCTTGGGTCACTGTCTGTGTGGAGTCTGCATATTCTCCCCGTGTCTGCGTGGGTTTCCTCCAGATGCTCTGGTTTCCTCCCAAAATTTGAAAGACAAGCTGGTTAGGTGCATTTATCCAAACACACAGTGGAGTGTGGTGACTAGGGGAATTTCACAGTGATTTTAGTGCAAGTAAACCTTAATTGTGACTAATAAATAAACTTCTTAAAAAAGATTCAAAACGTTAATAAAGCTCTAGGATTTATTTCTGTTTCTGTTTCAGATTCCAGACCTTCAATTTATCTTGAATCTTCCTTTCTTATTATTGTTCAAGGAGAGCCTGTTCGAGAGGTAGGGCTGGGCAGATCACTGCGCTCCGGCATCCCACAAAGTAGGCGGGTCACCCTCAGGGTGACTTTCACCCCGTCAAGAAGTCCTCTCACACAAGGACTCGGCCGTCATCCCCAGACAGTTATTTTCATTAGTCATGATTCTCTAGGCGCATGGCATTCAAAAATGGTAAACACAGTAAAAAGTCTGACAACACCTGGTTTAAGTCCAACCGGTTTATTTGAAAAGTAAATACTGTGTTTACCCCAGTCCAATGCCGGCATATCCACATCATTCAAAAATGGTGTATTTATATTAAAGTTACATAAGGTCCTGGTCAGGCTGCACTCAGTTAGCAAAACCAATTTGTAAGTGTGCTAAGAAAAACAGAAAATGTTGACAAATCACAGCCAATCTGACAGCATCTGTGGAGAGAGAATAGAGCCAATGTTTTGAGTCTGGGTGACCCTTTGTCAGAGCTGAAGATAGTTCTTCAATTCTCTCTCCACAGATGCTGTTAGACCTGCTGCGATTTTCCAGCATTTTCTGGTTGTGGTTTCAGATTCCAGCATCTGCAATGTTTTGCTTTTATCTTGGTAAAAATGCAAGCAGAATTGGTAGTTAAGAGCTCCCACAAAACTCTTCTTCCTTCCTTCAGAAAATAGAAAACTTGGAGGAGACCTGACTGTGAGTCTTTATGAAAGTTTGATTTGATTTGATTTATTATTGTCACATGTATAGTATACAGTGAGAAGTCTTGTTACTTGAGCGCTATACAGACAAAGCATACCATATATAGAGAAGGAGAGAGTGCAGAATGTAATGTTACAGTCATGGGTAAAAAAAGATCAGCTTAATGAGAGGTAGGCCTATTCAAAAGTCCAATGGCAGCAGGGAAGAAACTGTTCTTGACTCAGTTGGTACGTGTCCTTAGACTTTTGGAACTTTTTCCTGATTAAAGAAGCTGGAAGAGAGAATGTCCAGGATGGGTGGAGTCCTGAGTTATGCTGGCTGTTTTTGCAAAGCAGCGGGATATGTAGACAGTGTCAATGTGTGAGAGGTTGGTTTGAGTGATGGACTGAGCTTCATTCATGACCCTTTGTATTTTCTTGTGGTCTTGGATAGAACAGGAGCCATTTATGCATCATTTTTAGTCTGAAACCTTAAAAGTATTGACAGACAGAGGGATCTGGGTGTACAGGCACACAAGTCACTGAAAATTGCAATACAGGTGGAGAAGTAGTCAAGAAGGCATACGGCATGCTTGCTTTCATTGGCCAAGGCATTGAGATTAAAAATTGGCAAATCATGTTGCAGCTTTTTAGAACCTTAGTTAGGCTGCATTTAGTATATCGTGTTCATTTCTGGTTGTCATACTACCAGTAGGATATGGTGGCTTTGGAAAGAGTTCAGAAAAGATTTACCAGGATATTGTCTGGTATGGAGGGCATTAGCTATGAGGAGAAGTTGAAGGAACTTGGTTTGTTCTCACTGGAGGTTGAAGGGTGACCTGATAGAAGTCTACAAAATTATGAGAGGCATGGACAGAGTTGATAGTCAGAAGCTTTTTCCCAGGGTGGGAGAGTCAATTACTAGGGGGCACAGGTTTAAGATGTGAGGGCCAAGGTTTAAAAGAGATGTACAAGGCAAGTTTTTGATACAGAGGGTGTTGGGTGCCTGGAACTCACTGCCGGGAAGCTAATGGAAGCAGGTACGATAGTGAGTTTTAAGAGGCATCTTGACAAATACTTGAATAGGATGGGAATAGAGGGATATGGTCCCCAGAAGGGTAGTGGGTTTTAGTTCAGTTGGGCAGCATGGTCAGTGCAGGTTTAGAGGGCTGAAGGGCCTGTTCCTGTACTGTAATTTTCTTTGTTTTTCTTTGTTCTTTGAGCCATACCAAGCTGTGATACAACCAGAAAGAATGTTTTCTATGCCGCATCTGTACATGTTGGTGAGAATCGTAGCTGACATGCCACATTTCCTTAGTCTTCTGAAAAAGTAGAGGCATCGGTGGGCTTTCTCAACTATAGTTATATATAGCATGGGGGGACCAGGACAGGTTGTTGGTGATCTGGACACCTAAAATCTTGAAGCTCTTGACCATTGAAGCTTGAAGTTCTCGAAGCTCTCGAAAGTTTTGAACAGCTTAGATGTGGAGAGAATTTTCACTGTGGGAGAATCCAAATCATTAGTATAAATTGGTTGTTGAATGATGGTTAATGAATCTTAAAGAGAAATAACAAGGATTTCTTTACTCAGAGAGAGATTGGAATGTGAAACGTATGACCAAAGGAAAACAGCAGAGATCCTTTCACAAGGGAACAACACAAGGACTTAAGAGAAAAGGAATTATATACTGAAGGGCTGAGATGAGGTAAATGCATGGTGATACAATGGTTAGTACTGCTGCCTCACAGTGCCAGGGATCCGGGTTTGCCTCTGGCCTCAGATCACTTTCTGTGTGGAGTTTGCACTTTCTCCCCATGTCTGCGTGGGTTTCTCCCAGGTTCTTCGTTCCCTCCCGCAGTCCAAAGATGTGTAGATTAGGTGAATTGGTCATGCTGAATTCTCCCTCGAGTACCTGATCAGGTGCTGGAGAGTGGTGACTAGGTGGTTTTCACAGAACCTTCATGGCTGTGTGAATGTAAGCCTACTTGTGACTAATAAATAAACGTTACATAATTTTTAAAATATTCATTCATGGGATGTGGGTGTCGCTGGCTGGGCCAGCATTTAATGCCCTTCCCTAATTGCCCTTCAACTGAGTGGCTTGCTAGACCATTTCAGAGGGCATTAAAGAGTCAATCACATGGAGTCACATGTAGGCCAGACTGGGTAAGGATGGTTTACTTATGTCCTTCCCTAAAAGACATAAAAGAACCAGACAATCGACAATGGTGTCATGGTCATCATTTGGCTTTTAATTTCAGATTTTATTGAATTCAAAATTTACCATCTACCATGGTGGGATTCAAACCCACATTGCTCTGAGTTTTTGGATTAATACTCCAGTGACAATACCACAATGCTACTGCCTCCCCCAATGAGCAGAGACACATGTGAGGTAGAAGCATCTGCACAGATCACTTGCGCGAAATGGCCTATTTCTGTGCAAAGTCTTCTATTTACCTCCTGCCCTGCCATATGCTTGGGTTACCTCTGAAATAAGTCTGCCTCTGACATAGTCTATGACTAGCAAAAAGAAGTAGGCAATCTCTTGGACCTGAAGTTGCGAGCCTCATCATTGGAGCAAGGATTTGTGGAGAGCAGTAGATTTATGTCACTCTTGGGGTAGTACTGTTGGAAACTATTGGAAAGAGAATTTGCCAATTCAATATCATTGTCAGACTCGTTGGTATGTCGAGTCCGACATGCAGCTCAACATTTTGTTTCTTTTCAAATCTTTCTGGTTCAGCATGCAATGGGTTAATGCAAAGAAAAATGAGTCAAGAGACCCTGCATTGGATCTGTGCCTATTCCACACATTCCTGGCCTCTTCTCTGTGAAATCCTACAACAAAGTAAAGGAGACTGAAACCTTCAAAACATCTCCAGCCTTTCAAAGGAATAAAAATAATGTGAAGACAAGAGGTGCAAGAGTATGTTGCAGCATTGAAGATCAACAGTTCTGAGGTAAGGACCTAAGTTTCTGCCAGGGAAGATAGAATGATACTCCGGAAAGAAAGGATTTTAATTTGATTTATTATTGTTGCATGTATTTGTATACAGTGAAAAGTATTGTTTCTTGTGCGCTGCACAGACAAAGCATCCTGTTTATAGAGTACATGGGGAGAATGAAAGGAGAGGGTGCAGAAAGAGTGTTACAGTCATAGCCAGGGCGTAGAGAAATGTCAGCTTAATACGAGGTAAGGCCATTCAAAAGTATGACGGCAGCAGGGAAGAAGCTATTCTTGAGTCAGTTGGTACATGACCTCAGATTTCTGTATCCTTTTCCCGTCAGATGAAGGTGGAAGAGAGAATGTCCGGGGTGCGTGGGGTCCTTAATTATGCAGGCTGCTTTTCTGAGGTAGCAGGAAGGTTAGACAGAGTCAGTGGATGGGAAGCTGCTTTGCGTGATGGATTGGGTTTCATTCATGAATCTTTGTAGTTTCTTGTGGTCTTGGGCAGTGCAGGAGCCATACCAAGCTGTGATACAACCACCAGGAAGAATGCTTTCTAGGGTGCATCTGTAAAAGTTGGTGAGAGTCGTAGCTGACATGCCAAATTTCCTTAGTCTTCTGAGAAAGTAGAGGTGTTGTGGGCTTTCTTAACTATAGCATCGGCATTGGGGGCCAGGATAAATTGTTGGTGATCTGGTCATCTAAAAATTTGAAGCTCTGGACCATTTCAACTTCATCCCCGTTGATGTAGATAGAGGCATGTTCTTCACTATTCTTCTTGAAGTCGATGACTACCCTTCATTTTGTAGACATTGAGAGAGAGATTATTGTCATCGCACCAGTTCACCTGATTCTCCATCTCATTTCTGTACTCTGTCCCATCATTGTTTGAGATCTGACCCACTATGGTGATGTCGTCAACAAACTTGAAATTTGGCCACACAGTCGTAGGTACATAAGGAATATAGAAGGGGGCTGAGGACACAGTCTTGTGGGGTACCTGTGTTGAGGATGATCATGGAGGAGGTGTTGTTGCCTATCCTTACTGATTGTGATGTGTGCGTTAGGAAGTTCAGGATTCAGTCGCAGAGGGATGAGCTGAATCTCTGACCATGGAGTTTGGAGATGATTTTGCAGGAATAATGGTTTGAAGGCTGGGCTGTAGTCAATAAATAGGAGTCTGACGTAGGTGTCTTTGTACCCTATGTGTTCCAGGGTTGAGTGCAGGGCCAGGAAGATGGCATCTGCTGGACCTGTTGTGGCAGTAGGCAAACTATCATGAATCCAGGCGATCCAGGAAGCTTGAATTGATTCAGGCCATGACTAACTTTCCGAAGCACTTCAGAATGATGGACGTGAGAGCCACCGGACGATAGTCATTCAGGCACACTGCTTGGCTTTCCTTTGCTACTGGGATGAAGGTCTTCTTCTTGAAGCAGATATGGGCATCAGTTTGCTGTAAAGAGAGGCTAAAGGTGTCTGTGAATACCCCTGCTAGCTAATCCAGTGCTTGTCTGGATACCTCATCCGGGCCAGTCGATTTGAGGGTTGATCTTCGAGAAGGCTGTTCTGACATCTGCAATGTTGACCTCAGATATAGGTTCATCTGAGGCTTCCAGCGTGGAGGGCATGCTCTCGCTGACAACTTACACAAAACAGGAATAGAAAGCATTGACTTCATCAGGGAGGGTTGCATTGGAGCCGGCGACCTGCCTTCACCTTGTACCTGTTTTGCCTTGTAGACGTTGCCATAGTCAGCGGGGGTCCATGTGGCTAGTCTGGGATTCCAGCTTGGTCTTTTTGCATCTTTGATAAATTTCCTTAGACCACATCTGGAGCTATATCACTGAGAAGTTCACACCAGCAATGTAGAAGTTCCTAGTATAACACTGAAGTCTTGTAATGTTACCATGCTTTTTGATTTTGGACTGGGCAATGCATGGTTGTTGAATGGACAGTGGAGAGATTTCTGAGATGTGAACTGACCCCATGGAATATTCACCTGCTATCCAACCTCGAATTGCAAAACTGTTTCTAAAGTTTATTTATTAGTCACAAGTAGGCTGATATTAACACTGCAATGAAGTTGCAGTGAAAGTCCCCTAGTTGCCACACTCTGGCACCTATTTACACTGAGGGAGAATTTAGAATAGCTAATACATGTCTCTGAAACTGTGGCAGGAAACTGGAGCACCAGAAGGAAACCCATGCAGACACGGGAGAACGTGCAGTCTCCACACAGACAGTGACCCAAGCTGGTAATCGAACCCATGTCCCTGGCACTGTGAGGCAGCAGTGCTAATGACTGTGCCACCATGCCACCCTGGATGGCACATTTATGTTTAAACTGAGTGAATTAGGTCTAAAATCTTGTCTCAAACTCAATTGCCCCAGCATCACCCCTTCAGGATGGCATCTCAGCTCATCACTGGATTTTTCTGATTGTTACCACACTTGCTACAAAGAAGAGGTGAACCAGCTGGAGTAAGCCCTCTAAGTCGCTGCAAAGGAACAGACACACTATTTGTCATAGAGTCCCAACAGTTCAGGAGGAGGCCATTTGGCCCATTGAGTTTGTATTGACCACAATCCTGCCCAATCCCTATTCCTGTAACCCCACACATTTATCCTGCTAATCCCCCTGATACTAAGGGTCAATTTATCATGGCCAATCAACCGAACTTGCACATATTTGGACTGTGGGACGAAAGCAGAGCACCCGGAGGAAATCCACACAGACACAGGGAGAATGTGAAAACTCCACATAGACAGTGACCCGAGGCCGGAATTGAACCTGGGGCCATGGCGCTGTGAGTTAGCAGTGCTAATCTCTGTGCTACCGTCACCTCCTCTCCCTCCAAATGGGCCACAAACACCTACCCTTTAAGGCTCCTGACATGGCTAAATTATACTGTGTGTGTAGAATTGAGAAAGAATGCACAGAAGCTTCAGAGGTTGCCTAGCTGTGGGTACGTGTTGTGCTATATACTATTTAACGGCATAAGCATCAAAATGAAGGCGTTAACTTAAAAATTCCTTGCCGACATATAAACCAGTAAGTGACCTATGACACTGCATGTTCAATGACAAACATGTATTCAGGCAGCCACACAATAAAACTGTAGCTTAATGAAGAGTATCGCCTTGAAGTTTGCTTTGCTTTCAAACTGTTGCTAGGCAATATCGCACAAGTCATGTGTGCAAGTGTCACCCTCTTTGAATATTTCTGTACAACTGTCTCCCAGTCAGCGGGGGGCACAATATTAGATCTCTGGTATCGTACTCGACAGAATTTAAATTATAAGATGTCATTTTTGAAAAGCAAATGTTTTCTGTTTCCTTTAAGCCCTTGCTTCAGATTAGCAGCATAGCTTGCGCTGGTATTTTCATAATCATGCCATCATCATACCTGAAAAAGAAATCTACCATAAAATTATGGCGATTAATAGTCAAATTTTTCACAAAGCTTCAAATATAGTTGGAAATGTGCGTGGCTGTTCCATGGTACATGGTTATATCTGCACCGTCTGACCCTTCACTCATGCATAGTCTGCAGTATGTAGAATATTCAAAAATCCTCCAGTTATGGTTTATGAGTTTGCACTTTGGAACAGCTATAGAATGGGAAATAAACCTGCTTTTTTAAAATGATCATGGAATAGCAGCTTGTCTGTGAATCACACCCCAAGAGACATTAACATTTAAACATTAAGATCAGCCCGAGGCTGAGTTCAAGCATGGCCTCTCCAGAAGTCCCCAGAGTGGAGCCAACTCCAGATATTGTGCGAGGATAGTCCATAAACCCCATTAACGTCGCCATCCCAACTATGGCCCAGTAACAGACAGGCCCATCAAACCATCTATATAGTTTACCCACAACATCAGGACCATGGACCAAACAATCAACACCGAAACAATCATCCCCAAAGCAGTTACCACACCGCGAGACAAAACCAAGTCAAGACACTCATCTGATGAAGAAGCAGTGCTCCGAAAGCTCATGAATCCAAATAAACCTGTTGGACTTTAACCTGGTGTTGTAAGACTTTTTGCTGAGGCAGACATCGACACACAGGAGAAACTAAACAACTGGCACTGTGAGAGTGTACTTTTGCTTCATGTTTTTATAAAGGTCCATCGCCTTTGATGAAATTTCATCCAAGTTGTGGTGTCACTTTCATCCAGTGTAGAGACAAAGGCTTTAGACCAGATAGACAGTACAACATTACTGCATATTGGCTGGTGATATTATAGAACTTGAATCAATCCTTGTGATTTCTCCTTTGAATGAAGGCAATCTGAGGAATGGAATTTGAATGGGAAGTAATGGAAATCTATTGCAGGATGGTCACAACTGGGAGTCGTTGCAGGATGGCCACGACTGGGAGTTAAATATCCAGGGGTATCAGGCTGTTTGGAGGGACCAACAGGAAGGTAAAGGAGGTGGTGTAACTCTGATATTTAAGGATGACGTCAGGGTGATAGTGAGGGATAATACAGGTTCAATGGAAAAAATGTTGAATCCATTTGGATGAAATAAGAAATAGTAAGGAGAAAAAAATCACTGATAAGCGTAGTCTATAGGCTACCAAATAATAACATCATGGTCGGGCAAGAACTAAACAAAGAAATAAATGACGCATGTAAGAATGGTACAGCAATTATCATGGGGGATTGTAATTTACATATCAATTGGTCAAACTAGGTCAGTCAAAACTGCGTTGAGGAGCAGTTCATCGAATATATCCGTGATAGCTTCTTTGAACAGTATGTGGTGGAATCTACGAGGAAGCAAGCTATTCTAGATCTGGTCCTGTGTAATGAGACAGTAATAATTAATGATCTTACAGTTAGGGATCCTCTCAGAAGAAGCAATCACAGTTTCGGTGAATTTAAAATACAGATGGAATGTGAGAAGATAAAATCCAATACCAGTATTCAAATCCAATATCGAGACTACAAAGGGATGAGGGAGGCAGTGGCTAAGGTAGATTGGGAGCAAAAACTTTATGATAGGACAATTGAAGAACAGTGGAGGACTTTCAAAGCAATCTTTCACAGTGCTCAGCAAATGTATATACCAGTGATAAGGAAGGACTTTAGAAAAACAGATAATTAGCCATGGATATCTAAGGAAATAAAGGAGGGTATCAAATTGAAAGAAAATGCATTCAAAGTGGCAAAGATT
Organism: Carcharhinus amblyrhynchos; assembly: GCF_965287045.1. NCBI lineage: Eukaryota > Metazoa > Chordata > Chondrichthyes > Carcharhiniformes > Carcharhinidae > Carcharhinus > Carcharhinus amblyrhynchos. The sequence goes on from NC_137352.1 coordinate 14,545,740, forward strand.
AGTGGGAAACTAGAGGATTGGGAACTCTTTAAAGGTCAACAGAAAGCCACGAAAAAAGCTATGAAGAAAAGTAAGATGGATTATGAGCATAAACTAGCTCAGAATATAAAAACAGATAGTAAAAGTTTATACAAATATATAAAATGAAAAAGAGTGGCTAAAGTAAACATTGGCCCTTTAGAGAATGAGAAAGGAGATGTAATAACTGGAAATGAGAAAATGGCTGAGGCATTGAACAGGTATTTTGTGTCGGTCTTCACAGTGGAAGACAAATAACATGCCAAAAATTGATGACAGGAAGAATATGGCAGGTGAGGACCTAGAAACTATCATTATCACAAAAGTGTTGGGCAAGCTAATGGTAGACAAGTGTCCTGGTCCTAATGGAATGCATCCCAGGATACTAAAAGAGATGGTGGGGGAAATAGCAAATGCATTAGTGGTAATTTACCAAAATCCGTTAGATTCTGAAGTGGTTCCCGCAGATTGGAAAACAGCAAATATTACACCAGTTAGCTTAATTTCTGTAGTAGGGAAAACACTTGAATCTATCATCAATAAATATAAAAGTATATAAAATATATAAAGTATATATATAAGTATATATATATATGTATAAATATAAAGTATATTGAATATAAAAGTAGGGAGGTCTTGCTGCAGCTGTATAGGGCATTGGTGAGGCCGCAGCTGGAGTACTGTGTGCAGTTTTGGGCGCCGCACTTACGCAAGGATATTTTGGCCTTGGAGGGAGTGCAGAGGAGGTTTACTTGGCTGATGCCGGAGTTGAGGGGGTTGAGCTATGAGGAGAGGCTGAATAAACTCGGCTTGTACTCGTTAGATTTCAGAAGAATGAGGGGAGATCTCATTGAGACGTATAAGATGATGAATGGGATGGATAGGATAGAGGTGGAGAGACTCTTCCCGCTCAGAAAGGATAGTAGGACTAGGGGGCACAGCCTCAAGATAAAGGGGGGGCGGTTTAGAACGGAGTTGAGGAGGAACTTCTTCACTCAAAGGGTGGTGAATCTCTGGAATTCTCTGCCCGTTGAAGTGGTGGAGGCTGCCTCGCTAAATATTTTTAAGACGTGGGTTGATGGGTTTTTGATAAGAGAGGGGATTAAGGGTTATGGGGAGAGGGCGGGAATGTGGAACTGAGCCACGACAGATCAGCCATGATCTTATTGAATGGCGGGGCGGGCTCGAAGGGCTAGATGGCCTACTCCTGCTCCTATTTCTTATGTTCTTATCAAGGAAGAAATAACGAGACATCTGGATATAAATTATTCCATTGGTAAGGCGCAGCACGGGTTCATGAAGGGCAAGTCATGTTTGACTAGTTTGGTGGAATTCTTTGAGAACGTTACATGCACAGTGGACAATGGATGTTGTGTATCAAAATTTCCAGAAGGCATCTGACAAGGTGCCACACTAAAGACTACTGCATAAGGTAAAGGTGCACAGTGTTACAGGTAACGTATTAGCATGGATACAGCATGAACAGAAAGCAAAGAGTGGGGGTAAATGGGTATTTTTCTGGTTGACAATCAGTGACTAGTGGTATGCCTCAGGGATCAGTTTTGGGACTGCAATTGTTCACAATTGACATCGATGATTTAGAGTTGGGGACTAAGTGTAATGTGATAAAATTCACAGATGACACTAAGATGAGTAGCACATGGCAGCACAGTGGTTAGCACTGCTACTTCACAGCTCCAGGGACCTGGGTTCGATTCCCGGCTTGGGTCACTGTCTGCATCAAGTTTGCACATTCTCCTCGTGTCTGCAGGGGTATTCTCAGGGTGCTCCGGTTTCCTCCCACAGTCCAAAGATGTGCGGGTTAGGTTGATTGGCCATGCTAAAGTTGCCCCTCACTGTCCTGAGATGAGTAGGTTAGAAGGATTATTGGGTAAAATATGTAAGGATATGGGGGTAGGGCCTGAGTGGGATTGTGATTGGTGCAGACTCAATGGGCTGAGTGGCCTCTTTCTATACAGTAGGATTTCTATGTGTGGCAGATCAAAGTATGCAGAAGACGCTGAAATTCTGCAAAGGGATGTAGATAAATAGTCTAAGTGAACAGTTGAGGATCTAGCAGATGGAGTACAATGTAAAGTCATCCATTTTGGTAGGAATAACAGAAAAATGGACTATTATTTAAATGGTAAAAAAAATTGCAGCATGCTGCTGTGCAGAGAGACCTGGGTGTCCTTGTGCAAGAATCACAAGGAGTTGTTTTTCAGGTGCAGCAGGTAATTGAGAAGGCAAATGGAAATGTGTCCTTCATTGTTAGAGGGATGGAGTTTGAAAATGGTAAGGTTATGTTGCAGCTGTAAAAGGTGCTGGTGAGGCCGCACTTGGAGTACTGTGTACTGTTTTGGTCTCCGAGAAAGGATATACTGGCACTGGGGGGGCTGCAGAGGAGATTCATTTGGTTGATCCCAGAGTTGAGAGCATTGGCTTATGAGGGGACACTGAGTAGTCTGGGTCTCTATTCATTGGAATTCAAAAGAATGAGGGGAGATCTTATAGAAAGATGTAAGATTAAGAAGGGAATGGGTAAGATAGAAGCAGGGAGGTTGTTTCCACTGGTGGGGGAAACTAGAACTAAAATAAGAGGGAGCAGATTTAGGACTGAGTTGAGGAGGAACTGCTTCACACAAAGGGTTGTGAATCTGTGGAATTCCCTGCCCAGTGAAGCAATTGAGGCTACCTCATCGAATGTTTTTAAGGTAAGGATAGATAAATTTTTGAACAGTAAACGAGTTAAGGATTATGGTGAGTGGGCAAGTAAGTGGAGCTGAGTCTACGAAAAGACCAACCATGATCTTATTGAATGGTGGAGCGGGCTCGAGGGGCCAGATGGCCTATTCCTACTCCTATTTCTTATATTCTTATGTTAAATCACGTCAAGTTAATTGGTTGGAGTTCATTTTCAGTAAATAGCTCTGAAATATTTCAGTTATACATCTGTCTTCAAATGCTTCCTAAAAACTTGTCACATGTTGTATCTTTCACTAATACTAATGACTATGGCACTCACCCATCACCTCCCTCACTGCCCACCCCACCTGCAGTTCAAGGCAACATGAGAAAGCACATTTTCCTTCAATTTATTCCCAAAATGTGTCCATCATTGGCAAAGGCAGCATTTATTGCATGTCCATAGTTATTTTGTAAACTGTTGGAGATTGTATGGTAATGATCTTTCCCCATTACTGTTAAAGTAGGGAGTTTCACAATCTTGCCCCAGCAGTGTTATTGTTCCATCCTTCATAAGATAACGCCTCTACCTGCCTGTCTCTCCCTCCATTGCACATTGACAATTTATTCGGACAAATCAAGATTGGCTACCTTTTTTGAACTCCCATCAACAATAATTTTAAATATATACAACAATCTCACTCACAAACTAGTCTTTTATGTCCACCCTATGTACAGTGAAAGACATCATCTCAACTTTGGCAAGGCCCTATCTAACCATCGCTCACTTGATTTCCTTTCATGGAAAAGAAACCAAGTGTAGAACAGCCAACTGATCTGATTAGCTTTACACTCCATAAGATCATAAGACATAGGAGCAAAATTAGGCCCATTCAATCATGGCTGATATTTTTCTCATCTCCATTCTCCTGCCTTTTCCCCATAACCCCTGATCCCTTTATTAGTCAAGAACCTATCTATTTCAGTCTTAAAGACCTCAATGACCTGGCCTTACAGCCTTCTGTGGGGAGAATTCCACAGATTCACCACTCTCTGGCTGACGTAATTCCTCCATAGTCCACTCCCATCAAAATTGAAAGTTACTCTCCATAATGTTTGCATTCTGTACTTACCCAAAAGGTGCTTCACATGAAAGTCCAATGTACACTCAACTTGTTCCTTTTAACCTCATTCCTGTGACTGAACCTCATTGAATTACAATACCTCAGTTAACTGGTAGTGTTCTTGACCAATTGAGACCTTAAGCTTTATGTTCAGATGAGGCTATTAAGGCAGGGGCAAAAGGGACTGCAGTGCTCAGTATGAGTGGCCCTTGTCAATCCACATATCTAGCCAAGATATTCAGGCTTGTGCCAATAGGATGGTTTCAAAAAACCTCATAAATGCACAGAATTGCATAGAATATACAGCACAGAAACAGTACCATTCAGCCTGTTTGAACAAAAACAGAAAATGCTGGAAAATCTCAGCATCTTTTATTCATTCGTGAGACATGAGCTTCACTGACTGGCCAGCATTTATTGCCCATCTCTAGTTGCTCGAGGGCAGTTAAGAATCAACCACATTGCTGTGGTTCTGGAGTCAAATGTAGGCCAGACCAAGTAAGGATGGTAGATTTCCTTCCCAAAAGGACATTAGTGAACCAGATGGGTTTTTCCAATAATTGACAGTGGTTTCATGGTCACCGATAAATTCTTAATTTCAGATTTTTTTTAATTGAACTCAAATTCCACCATCTGCCTTGGCAGGGTTTGAACCCTGTTCCCCAGAACATTAGCTGGGTTTCTGAATTAATAGCCCAATGATAATACTACTAGGCCATTGCCTCTCCTCTATGGAGAGAGAATAGAACCAATGTTTTGAGTCTGGATGACTCTTCGTCAGAGCCAAAGACAAAAGACAAGACTATACAGGTTTATATTGTAAGGCTGAGGGTGAGGGGGGTGGGGGTGGGGCACAGGGAGAGGTTTGTGTAATTGGTCAAGATGTCATAGGCAAAAGGACAAAAGGAATGTAAATGTTGGCTAAATGACCTAAATTGTGGGTGCTCCACAAAAATCTCCTCCCTCTCTTCATTTAACATGTTCAATGTATTTCTTCAACACTTTCTTTCTCATGTGTTTGTCTAATTTTCCCCTTTCCCAGGGACAGAGCTCCACATTCGAACCATGTTGTAGTTAGAACATGTTTCTGCTGCATTTCCTATTGGATTTATATTTATGGCCATTAGTTTTACCATGACAGGTCCAATTCTTCAAATGGGAAGGACAGCCTCTCTGACCACCACTTTACATGGGATTTACTGGAGTTGCATTGGATTCCATAACAAAGATGACCATGTCACTGTTAGAGTCATAGATTCCTACAGTGCAGAAGGAGGCCATTCAGCCCATTGAGTCTGCATTGACCACAAACCCATCCAGGCCCTATCCGCATAACCCCATTCATTTATTCTAGCTAGTCCCCCTGACACTGAGGGACAATTTAGCATGGTCAATCCACCTAACCTGCACATCTTTGGAGTGTGGGAGGAAACCCACGCAGACACGGGGAGAACGTGCAAACTCCAGACAGATTGTGATCCAAGCAGGGGATTGAACCTGGGTGCCTGGCGCACACCAACCATTGTGCCACCCAGAGCAGTTATGCAGCTGTAAGCATAAATGCAAAGTAAAAAAAATCAAAGAGTAACAGGACCAAGTTACATAGTAATTACTTATTCTATTGTAGAGGCTACTTAATGTGAGTGCTTCTGCAGCAGAATGTTCCAAGTGTCTTGACCATCCTTAATAATTGAAGCACAATAAAATTAGTCATCCAATCCTTAACATATAATTGGGACGAAGGTAAATCACCAAGCAAGTATTTCATTCTACACAACTGCTTCTGGGAGAAAATGGGTTCAGTAAATTAAGAACAGTTTAACGTTCATTAATTTACAAAACAAGACAGCCTATGTCACCACTCTGCCTGAGATTTGCTGAAATCCTTATCTATATCTATACTGTACTTAAGGAAGGGGTTCAGAAGGCCAGTCTATGTTTCATTTGACAAGTTTTATGTTCGCTATTAAGTACCTTGTGATGTGCTGTTTGGTCTTTCAGAAAGGGTGGAAGTCACAGCCTTCCCTAGTATCCCCTACTTGCCTAATGATGACTTGCAAATCTGCATTTTACGCTCCATGAATGATACACTGTGCTGCTGTGCCCCTTCTGGAGGATCGCGGCAATTTTACAACACTGGGCAATTGGCAGAGAGTAGCAGAGAATAACAGAGGACAAGATGCTACTGACAAATTTCTGCCCTAATGGCGGGTCTCACCTTAGGAGATATCTTCAACATGCTGAACACAGTTGAGGCTCCCCAATCACTGAGCCTCGTAATGTTATCACCAATAAACGTGACATCCATGATACTGAAAATGATGTTACAATAGCAGTCAGCATTTCTAAAGCAGTGTTTACATAGTCTCAAAAGTGCTTGCTTCAGTGAATGCCATTTTGAGAAAGTCCACTGTGTTCACTGCTCATAAATTTATCAAGGCCGTGCTCTCAGTCTGAGACCTCACTGCGTGTGAGTGAGGTTTGCAGGCCTGTCACTTAGCCAAAGGGGCTGAAACTGCAATCCACCTAGGTCTGATGCTGGGAGTGCAGCCTTCATACATTTATCCTACATTTCTCACAAGGGAAGGTGGTCTTGGAAGCATTTAGACAATGATGATTATGTGAAATAATGGATGGCCAACTGTTAAGATTTCAAGTAACGCCTGTTCACCATTTTCGTATCTTTGTTTCTGGACAGCGACACTGAGTGGTAGATCATTCCTGCACAGCTCCAGATATCTCCCTCAGCACAGGTCAAGCAGATGTTTTATTTTAGACAAAGGCAGTGGCAAATACCCTAGAGCTTGAGAAACGTGCAGCGGGAGCAACGTGTTGTTACTGTGAAAGAAAGGAAGTTGAAAAATGGGTGCGATGCACAATGAACACATGCTTGTTCAATGTGATGCACCAAAATGACATCTTTAAAGTTGATTTATTAGTGTCACAAGTAGGCTGACAGTAGCAGAGCAATGAAGTTACTATGAAAATCCCCTAGTCGCCACTGTCTGTTTGGGTACACCAAGGGAGAATTTAGCTTGACCAATGCACCTAACCAGCACGTCTTTTGGACTGCGGGAGGAAGCCGGAGCACCCGGAGGAAACCCTCACAGACGCTGAGGAGAACTTGAGACTCCGCACAGATAGTGATGCAAGTTGGGAATCGAACAAAGAACAAAGAACAACACAGCACGGGAAACAGGCCCTTCGGCCCAACGAGCCCGCGCCGCCGTCCCACTGTCTCAGTGACCTATTCATGATTTTAGTCTACGCCTAACGTGCGAGGATCAGGGAGGTCCAATTTAGGGACAATTTGTTACCCAATCAATCAGCCTAAAAGCACATCTTTGGGGATGTGGGAGGAAACCGGAGCACCCGGAGGAAACCCACGCAACCACGGGGAGAACGTGCAAACTCCCACAGACACAGGCCCAAATCCATGTGTCCGCACAGCAACAGAGATAGTCTCTGAGCTGTCATGTTGCCCTCGAGATGGTCCAGTTTAAGCACACTAACGACATGAAGCAATAGGCAACTCCCGAAGCAACGTCCAAGAGCAGCCCACTACAACCTGCCGCATGCATGCCCCTTGCTGGACTTAAATGCCTGTGGAGACAAAAAAATTCATTATTAAACAGGCAAAGACTAACATCCCTGAGGCAAAACGTATTCCCAAGCCTACAATGTTTAGTAAGGCCTACTATATCCCCCTATATGTAGCCCGCTCATATGGCTGTCTAAGTGACTCTTAAACAACCCTAGCGTGCCTGCTTCCACCACCTTACTCGGCAGTGCATTCCACACCCCCACTACCCTTTGCGTGAAAAACTGCCCTCTAATATTTGTCTTATACCTAGCCCCCCTCAGAGAGAACCTGGGTCCTTGGCACTGTGAGGCAGCAGTGCTAACCACAGTGTCATCCTTGGTGATGTCTGCTAAATTCTATGAATTCTGCTCACAGACAATGCAAACCAAGCCATTCATTATTGGCACAGAAGGTGCCCAAAATCCTAATTTGTTGTTTGTTCCAACTCCCATGGAGGATAATATAGATCCGGTCACTATCGGATTGGTCAGTGCAGAAGCTGTAACAATTGCAGGAGGTGAGCTTGAAACCCTTGAAGGTGACAGCATCCTCAGATTTAATCCTCCTTCTCCCATCTCAATTTATCTTTAATGCCACATTTGTTGTAGGTAGTGGATACCCATCTTGCTTCCCATGCCACCCCCATCTAACCCACATATTTTACAAGTGTGGGAGGAAACAAGAACAGCCAGTGGAAACCCACATGGACTTATGGAGAACATGCAAACTCCATGCAGACAGTGACCAGAAGCTGGAATTGAACTCAGGCCCCTGGTACTGTGAGGCAACAGTACTAAGCACTGTGCCAACAAATTTACTTTAACATTGACAGCCTTTGGCTCAGTTACTGATACTGTGTGCATCTCAGAGATGGGATCTGCACTGGTTGAGACATTGGGCTGGGGCAGGTGGGGGCAAGGCTAGTGCAGGTGCCACTGCAATGTGAGGTCGCTCAGACATTCTACTGCAGGGGGCTCAGGTGAGAACCTCAATGGGCCAAAGGTGATAAATGCAACCAAACTGCTAGGGGCAAAGAGGCAGGGCTGCCAAAAGCTTGTGGTTAAAGTCAAGGAGCAATGAGGAAGCAAGCCCCAATTTGGCAGAGGAAACTGTGCAGGACTACCTTGCAACATGGAGTGGTGGCTCACAATCAACTTCTAATGCAGGTTCAGACTAATTATGGATATCAGTGTTCAAAAAGGCTTGGAGATGTTACTGTCTTCCTGCTATCTGCCTTTCGACAACTTTCGACAACTAGAATTGCTGAGGTGCTGCTTCTGCAAGTGAATGGAGCACACACTGACTGTCCTCTGTCAGAATGACTGCACCCATCCTCCCAGCCCTGCCACTCTGCGATATCCTTGTCCTACCTGTCAGCCAGCCAGCCCAGACTGTTGCTGCCAATCGAAGTGGGCCAGGCCCAGAGCTATTCAAGCTCATCCTCCAAAGTCATCAGCTGTCACCCCCACTGAAAGTCAGTAGTCATCCCCCAACTACATGGTGCCCACTGGGTTAGCTCTGTGTAAGACAGGCAAATGCAAGACAAGAATCAAGGAAATGTACGAGGGTAAAAGCAAAATATTACGGATGCTGAAATCTGAAACAAAAACAGAAAATGTTGGAAAATCTCAGTGGGTCTGACAGCATCTGTGGGGAGAGAATAGAGTCAACATTTTGAATCTAGATGACCCTTCATCAATGCACAAGGGTGATTCATTAACATTTCTATGCAATAGGAACATCGTCCGGCACTCCTGCTGCCAAACTTGTCGGAGCTGCTGTGTTTTGTACTTCTCTGGACCCCACGAGCAAGGCTGAGAGGCAGATTCTGATGCTTGGGCAACCTAGAACCCCTGACACAATGGCGAAGTGGTTAGCACTGCTGCCTCAGTATCAGGGGCCCGCGTTCAATTCTGGCCTTGGGTGACTGTCTGTGTGGAGTTTGCACATACTCCCCATGTCTGCATGGGTTTCCTTTGGGTGTCCCAAAGATATACAGGTTTGGTGGATTGGTCATGCTAAATTGCTCCTTCGTGTACAAAGATGTGCATGTTAGGTGGATTAGTCATGACAAACGCAGGGATAGGGTGGGAGGGCCTGGGAAAATGCTCTTTCAGAGAATCAGTGCAGATATGATGGGCTGAATGGCCTCTTTCTGTGCTGTAGGGCTTCTGTAATGGGGAATGATTTCATTTATAAATTTACTTATTTCGTTTAAGCTTCACTTAGCTTGGTGAGTCAATTTTAATGCTCAGCATACGTGATCAAATCACACAACCTCAGATTATAACAAGAGATAGTAAAATGTGACAAACTTTTCAAATAGAGGGTGTCTTTCCAAGCGAGGTTTGATAGATTGACAGAAGCGGGTGGAGTTGGCACCTTATGTGCATTGTGGGCCTGTAAATCAGTGAGTACAGATGGGGGTGGAAAGGGGAACCAGTCATAAATCTAATTGTAAGGTGAAAGATGATGTCTAACTTGTGAGAAAAGGTTTTTATGAATTAGATCAACATAATCCACAACGGGCAGGATAGACACCTGAATGATGGTAGAGTGAGTAAAGCAGGAATTACTGCGATGCAAAAAACCGAGTTAGGGTGCCACAGTAGTGCTGTGGCAGGCACTGCTGCCTCTTAGCTCCAGGGACCTGGGTCCAATTCCAGCCTTGGGTTACTGTGTGGAGTTTGCACATCCTCCCCATGTCTGCATGGGTTTCGTCTGGGTGCTCCAGTTTCCTCCCACAGTCCAAGGATGCGCATGTTAGGTGGATTGGCCAAGCTAGATTGCCCCTTAGTGACCCAGAATGTGTCGGTTAGAGGGATTAGCTATGATAAATGTATAATGCTACAGGGATAGGCTGAGGAAGAGGGCTTGGGTAAGATTTTCTGTCAGAGTCGATGGTGAACAGCCACTTCTGCACCCAAAAAGAAGAAAGCAAGTCTCAACATAATCTGACCTTGTTAAAAAAATCACATCAACGTGGGAATTAAAAGTCAAAGCATGATCCAGCCAGATTCCGAGATACTTGTAAATGAAAACTTGCTCAATATAGAGTTATCAAGCATTAACATTTTGTGATCATAGATAGGGTAAGACATTTTGCTAGTAAATAGCATAAGCTTTGTTTTAGTCGAGTTTGTTTTGGAATGTTTATTTTGTGATGTCTTTCATTTTTGCATTGTCCAGATCAGGACTCAGCTGATTAAGGAGCAGCGCTCTGAAAGCTCATGATTCCAAATAAACCTGTTGGACTTTAACCTGGTGTTGTGAGTCTCTTTATTTTGCTCAAGGAGGCCATTCGGCCCATGAGCCTGCACCAATAGCAATCCCATTCAGACTCTATCCCCCGGTATTTACCCTGCTAATCCCCCTGACACTAAAGGACAATTTAACATGGCCAATCACCTAACCTGCACATCTTTGGAAAGAAACCGGAGCACCCAGAGAAAACCCAAGCAGACATGGGGAGAACATGCAAACTCCACACAGATATCACCCGACGTCAGAATTGAACCTGGGTCCCTGGTACTGTGAGCCAGCAGTGCTAATCATTGTGCCACCATTCCGCCCCAAGAAGGCAGAATAGGAAACAATGTGGTGAGTCTGTTCAATAGGGTACAGATTTAAATTTAAGAGGAAAAGAATCAGCTGTTCCCTTCAGAAGGAACTCTTCAAAATGCAACTAATGAAAATACAACAAAACATACTCCAACCTACAAATCAAAGGAAAGTTTTAATAAAGAGACATCATTACTACAAACATGGGACATTGCCCTGAGCCACTCCAAGCTCCCTATAATTCTATATGGTTCCTTATTTATAGTGAATCAGCTGGTCAGCTGACTATTACATCACTCTGTGATTGGTTCCATGTTTTACTGGGACCCTTACATCTTGTTCCTGTTGGTCATATTACATCCAATCAAAGTTGTCACCGATTACATTCTAACATCAGCAAGGCTTCCATACAGATTACGAGAAACCAGGACAGAAACTATGAAAGCCCAGCAATCCATTAATTTATTAACAATCACTTCTCCAATTCTAAATTCTTACCTACATTAATAATTGAAAATGCCTTTGTAGCTTGCAGACACTTAGGGAGAACCTTTCCTCTCTGCATTAATGCATTTCATTAGACAAAGATGAGAGAAAGATGAGTGAGTTAAAAAGGATGGGTCATTGAGTTGACATCTGTTTGAATTTTGACAAGGAAACTCCCTCTTTAAAACATTTCAGGCAGTTGCAATTGACACGAGCAAAGGTTTCATCACACATATTTCAGTGGGTGTCTCATTTTTCTTTCATTTTATCAGTGTCTGTTTGGTGCATACAACCAACTGTCGGTCACCTCAAACACAGAATGACTTTCGTGGAAGACCAATGAAGCATTATTTAAAAATATATCTCTGTCTGAATTTTCATTGACCTTTTATGCCCTAGAAGCGTGCTTTAGTGATGGGGGAGGGTCGGGCACTTGGTTAGAATTTTCACTATTGTGAACTTTTGCAATTTTTACCCAGTTATCTATCAAATCAATCAATATTGGTATGTCAACATTTGATTTGATTTTGATTTCATTTGATTTATCACCATACGCATATAGTGTAAAGTATTGTTTCTTGTGCACGGTACAGACAAAACATACCGTTCATAGGCTACATAGGGGAGATGGAAAGGATAGAGTGCAGAATATAATGTTACAGTCATAGCTAGGGTATCAAGAAAGATCAACTTAATACAAAGTAGGTCCATCAAAAGTCTGATGGCAGCAGGGAAGAAGCTGTTCTTGAGTTGGTTGGTATGTGTTCCCAGACTTTTATATCTTTTTCCCAATGGAAGAAGGAGGAAGAGGGTATGTCTGGGTACATGGTGTCCTTAATTATGCTGGCTGCTTTGCCAAGGCAGCGGGAAGTGTAGACAGAGTCAATGGATGAAAGGTGGTGTTCTGTTTTAAGTCATTTGGATACAAGTAGCCTAAAAGTCAAAATGAGCAACAGCCTTCAATGGAGTTGGAGAATATGAAGCCTAATTATTCTCACATAATGAGATCTAAGGTGGCTGGCACAAGAGGAAGGTATTGTATTGCTCAAGGTCTGCATTAAAATGGCCATTTCCAACAAATAAAAACAAATTATTGCAGATGTTGGAATCTGAAACCAAAAGAGAAAATGCTGGAAAATCTCAGCAGGTCTGGCAACACCTGTAAGGAGAATAAAGAGCTAATGTTTCGAATTCAGGTGATCCTTTGTCAAAGCTAAAATGCATAGAAAGTGGAAGATATTTATACTGTTGGGTGAAGGAATGAAAAATGAATCACAGCTACAAAAACAGGGGGAAAGGCTGATAATGGCAGTCTGTAGAGACAATAGAATGTCTGAATAGCCAAATAGCAGAGAAACTGGAACCAGAGGGTAAACAGCTGTAGATGTTGGGGAAAGGGGAGGGGAGCCTTTTAGCTTTGATAAAGCATCATCTGCACTCGAAAGGTCAGCTCTTTATTCTCCTTACAGATGCTGCCAGACCTGCTGAGACTTTCCAGCATTTTCTCTTTTGGCCATTTCCAACAAACCTAACTAATACTGGTTTGATGCAACAGGATAGTTGGACCCTGACAATTATTCAAGATTGTAACTCATCACCTTGCTTTGATCTGAAATGAATACAAGTCAAATGTGGAATTCAATGGCAAGATTCCTTTCGGTTAAATCATTGGGCCACTTAAGTTTCTCACAAAGCTTTGATTGTTTGTTTTCAATGCTAACATTGTGTTAGCCTTGGTTATATTGTCATGACGTGTGCACCTAGTTAGAGTTTTCATAATATTAAATTTTAAAATCATTGTGTGACCTGCATATCGATTTAATTCTATTCTTTTCTTTTCTCTCTCAGTAGAATCCTGGAACATGTCCATAATTCACATTATTTACATGCCTCCAGCACCATTACGTACAGACGGACATGCAAATTAGGAGTAAGAGCAGTCCCTAGAGCCGACTGCATCATTCAATAAGATCACAGTCGATCTAATTTTAACCTCAAGTTCACAATCGTGCTCACCCCCGATAACCTTTCACCCCTCGCTTATCAAGAATCTATTCTGCCTTAGATATATTCAAAGATGTTACTTCAATCACCCTTTGAGGAAATGAATTCCATTGTCTCACAACCTCCAAGAGAAAGAATTTAAGTAAAGTTTGTTTATTGGTTGCAAGAAAGGCTTACATTAACACTGCATTGAAGTTACTGAGAAATTCCCCCAGTCACTGCACTCTGGAGCCTGTTCGGGTCAATACACCTGACCAGCATGTCTTTCAGACTGTGGGAGGAAACCCATACAGACACAGGTGAATGTGTAAATTCCACACACACAGTAACCCAAGCCTGGGATCGAACTAGGGACCCTGGCATTGTGAGATAGCAGTGTTAACCACTGTTCCACTGTGCCACCCATACACCTCTATCTTAAATGAATGACCCTTATTTTGAAATAGTGATTGTTAGTTCTATATCCTCCCACAAGGGGAAGCATCCTTTTTACATTCACGCTGTCACGTCCCCTCGGCAACCTTGGGCGGGATTTTACAACCTTGCTCAGGTGAGACCAGAACTTCCCGTCCAAAGTCAATGCAGATTTCCGTTGGCGGACTCTCGCCCGCTCTGATTCCAGGCGGGCAAGGGTTAGAGTTCCAGCCAATGTGTTTCAGTCAAGTGATCTCTTTCTCTTCTGAACTTCAGCAGGATGCAAGCCTAGCCTGTTCAGCCTTTCCTTATAAGACAATTCCAGGTATTAATGTAATAAATCTTCTCTGAATTGCTTCCAATTGATTTACATCTTTCCTTAAAAAGGACACCCACGCTGTAGACAGTACTCCAGGTGTGGTCTCATCAATGCCTTCTATATGCTCGAGGACATCCAGATCTCTCTAAATTTCTTTTACAGATAACAATCTGTTACCATTTAGAAAATGTACATCTTTTCTAACCTTCCTGCTAAAATGGACAATTTCACATTTCCTCACATTTTACTTCATTTGCCAAATCTTTGCCCATTTACCAAACCTATCTCTTTCCTTTTGTTGCCTCCTTTCTTCTCTTCACAACTTGCTTTTCTACCTATCTTTGTGCCCTCAGCAAATTTATTAAGCAAACCATCATTTCCTTTGTCTAACTCATTGATATAAATTATAAAGAGTTGAGGTCTCTGCACTGATCCCTGTGGCACACCATACTCCTCATGTTGGCATCCAGGAAATGGCCTGTTTATGCCTACATTCTGTTGCCTGAAATCTCACTTATTTTGTTTTAGTTTTATTTATTTTGTCAGTCTAAGTGGAAGAGGTATGCAGAATGGGTTAGATGTTGCAAATTCATGATTATCATTGATTTTATTGAGTGTGAAGCTTATGCAATTACCTTTCAATTGCCTTTGCAAGCTGCTGTGGTGTAAAAGCCCCAGCAAATTGTGCTGTGGTGTACATATTGGCATTGGTCTCCTACAATGTAATTTGCTGCAATGTCTGCACCATTGTAAGGGCATGGTCCCTGATGGCAGCTTTCCAGAGAAGTCAGGTCCAATATCTCTCTGGTAGTACAAGTTTTGGAATCCAGTTCTACCTGTCTTCAAGAAATTTAGATTTTTTTTAATTCATTCATGGGACATGAGCGTTGCTGACTGGCCAGCATTTATTGCCCATTCCTAGATGCCCTTGAGAAGCTGGTGGCGAGCTGACTTCTTGAGTCGCTGCTGTCCATGTGCTGTGGGTTGACCCACAATGCCATTCGGAAAGGAATTCCAGGATTTTGACTCACCAACTGTGAAGGAAAGCAATATATTTCCAAGTCAGGATGGTGAGTAGCTCGGGGGACAACTTGCAGGTGGTGAGGTTCTCATGTATTTGCTGACCTTGTCCTTTGAGATGGAAGTGGTCTGGATTTGGAAGATGTAAGGATCTTTGGTGAATTGCTGCAGTGCACCTTGTAGATAGTACGCACTGCTGTTACCGAGCGTCAGTGGTGGAGAGAGTGGATGTTTGTAGATGTAGTGCCAAACAAGCAGGCTGCTTTGTCCTGGATGGTGTCAAGCTTCTTGAGCTGCACTTATGCAGGCATATGGAGAGTATTCCATCACGCTCCTGATTTGTGTCTTATAGATGATGGACAGGCTTTGAGGGTGTAATGAGTGTTAACGTTGGAATTATATACTTGCGTTCAATTGATAATCAAGATAGGCTGTCCCCAGTTGAGGAAGTATTCAGGCTTCATTGCAGGAATATAAAAAGGTGTTCACACACAAAGTGTAGAGGGGATTGTAGTCTGTATCCTTACTCTGCAGGCTTGGAAATAAATCTGTTTTAATGTTATAGATTCATTTTTGTCTCGGTTTATAAATATTAGATTGAACAATGTATACATGGTTTACTGGCATGTTGGGCTCCCCGCAGATGCTTGGAAAGGATGTCACTAGCAGATGTTATACAATGAGTTTGAAATGCTGCAAGTGTGAGCACATGTCTGATAATTAAGTCTTCTACGAACATATGAATCAGGAGCAGGAACTCAGCTCCTTGAGCTTGTTCTGCCATTCAATAAGATCATAGAATCCCTACAGCGCAGAAGGAAGCCATATAGCCCATTGAGTCTGCACCAACTCTCTGACAGAGTATCTTACCCAGGCCCTTCCCCTGCCTTATCCTCATAACCCCCGTATATTTACCATGGCTAATTCATTGAGCCGATATATCTTGGGACACTAATACTTTTCACTGAATACTATTACATTTGACAGTAATAGATCAAATCAGGCAATTTAGCGCGGCTAATTGCCCTAACCTGCACATCTTTGAACTGTTAAGGAAACCTACGCAGACAACAGGAGAACATACAAACTCCGCACAGTCACCCAAGGCTGGAATTGAACCTGAAGCTGTGAGGAAGCAGTGCTAACCGCTGTGCCACCAGATCATGGCTGATCTGATGGTAAACTCAACTCCACAATCCTCTGTACCCCCGACAACCTTTCACCCCATTATTAATCAAGAATCTACCTCGGCCTGCCTTTAAAATGTACAATGACATTGCTTCCACTATTTTTGAAGAAGTGAGATCCAGAATCTCATAACCCTCAAGAGAAAAATATTCTCCTTATCTCAGTTTTAAATGATGACCCCTTATTTTCAAATTGTAATCCCTATTTCTAGATTCTCCAACAAGGGGAGACATTCTCTCCACACCCATACTGTCACTACCCCTCAGGCTCTTAAAGGTTTTGATCAAGTTGCCTCTTACTCTTCTAAAATGCAATGCATTCAAGCCTAACCTCTCTAACCTTCCCCCAGGTTTGTTTTGTAGCACAAGCTTTTGGAGCGCTGCCCTGCCCCTTCATCAGGTGAGTGCAGGATTTGATTCACAAACAGGGCATATATAGACACAAACTCAGTTACAAGATAATGGTTGGAATGCAAGTCAAAGGCATTCAGCCACTGATCTTCAGGTAGATGTTTTCCAAGGCAGCCTTCAAGACACACAACAATGCAGAATCTCCAAGCAGAAACTAATAGCCAAGTTCCGCACATGTGAGGACACCCTCAACTGGGATCTTGGGTTCTTGTCAACTATTTGTAACTCCCACAACTTGTCTGGACTTGCAAAATCTCTCAAACAGTCCTGGCTTGAGACAATTCACACCTCTTTAACACGTACATAACCCTCTGTCCACTCACATTGTTTGTACCTGTGAAGACTTGATTACCTGTTAAGACTCGCATTCCAAATATTGTCTTGTAATTGAGTTTGTGTCTATATATGCCCTGTCTGTGAATCAAATCCTGCACTCACCTGATGAAGGGGCTGCGCGCTGAAATCTTGAGCTACCAAATAAACCTGTTGGACTTTAACCTGATGTTGTAAGACTTGTTATTGTACCTACCCAAGTCCAATGCCGGCATCTCCACATCAACATTCCCTCATAAGACAATCCTTTCATTTCTGGTGTTAGTTTAGCAAACCTTTTATGCACTACTTCTAAGGCACTTACATCTTTCCTTTGATAAGAAGGCCAGCCCTGTACAAAATACTCCAGATATAGCTCTAGCTCCAACCAGCACTTAGGTCTCACAAGACTTCAAGCTACAAGTAGATCCTTTTAATTGCAATTCTTACACCCATTGCGATAGCATCATTTTGTGCACTTACTAATTAATTTGAACGGTGCTGAAAAGAGAGACATGTTGCTCAGATTTTCATTTTGCACTCATCAGGACAAATGCAAGAAGACCAAATTTCAAATGATCACAACTATTTATATTATGATAAAAACAGAAAATCTCAGCAGGTCTGGCAGCATTTGTGGAGAGAGAATAAAGGGCCCAATTTTACCATAGCGTTGTGCCCATTTTCAGATGCAAAAACTTGGTAAATTTGGGCATGAGAGGAGTAGTGCAATCTGCGCCAGCAGCCATGCTGGTTCCCCCTTTACCAAGGCCCGAAAATGGCTGCGATTAGGACCATGCCTGAAATGGGCGCAACAGCAAATTAAATGCATTTGCAGATATTTAAATTGACTTAATGGGCTGCATGTCCAACTTTACCGGCACTTCCCCCTTTACCACCGCAGTCGCCCATCCACAATCAGAGCAAAATAGACATGCTCCATAAAAGTCTTATTCAGGCGCTCCAGTTAATGAGGAGGTAGATGCCTGACATTTGATGGCTCTCCACCTGAGATTGAAGGGGAGGGCAAGGTGGTCCGCTGCCACTCTGCTTGAGATCGGTGGAGGGAAGGGGTGTCTGCAGCCACTCTGCTTGAGATCAGTGGAGGGGAAGGGGGTCTGGGTGGTCTGGGGGCGTCTGGGGAGATAAGGAGGTCAGTAATGTTGGGGGGGGTGATGGGGCAATGTCTGTGGGGGCCAGGGGGAGGCATTACCCAGCCGAGGAGGGGTGTGGCAGGGCAGCAGCATCCTATCTTTTTTTTCTGCGCATGCGCAGTTGGAGGAGCTTTTCGGAGCTGCAGGATTTAGGGCACAGGCTTGTGCAGTGTGATTCGTTGATGTTTTTTGAGGCAGAGTGCGTATGGGGGTACCTGAAAACGGGTCTAAAAGTCAGAACTGAAACACTCCCAGTTTCAAGTTGCCCAACACTTAGAATCAAGATAGTAAAATAGGGCCCATCGTTTCGAGTCTGTATGACTCTTCTTCAGAGCTGTTTAAACATTTTAAACTGCAGGGGAAAGATGAACAAATAAAGGACTGGGGTTCTGCTCTAAAGCAGGAACTGGTATTTCCAGAACTTTCCCCTTTTGTTTCAGATCTACAGTTTTTGCAGGGCTTTCTTTTGATCTGTGTCACCCGGTTACATTTGCACCAAATTTATGGTGTTGTTTATGGTCACACGAACAGAGAGTACAACATCCTTGTAACCAACAGTATATTGTCTCCCAACTTTCGAATGCAACAACTCGTAAAATTTTACTGTCTTGATTTAGTCTATCTATTAACTATCTTGATTTAGTTGTGATGGGGTATGATCTGACATAAATTTCACATAAAAAAGTAGCAACTCCTTTTAAAAAGGAACAGTATAAGTTTGTTTTGTGAGGTGCCTGTGCAGTGACTATTAACTAAGCCTGAAAGACAGAGTCACTGGCACCAGATATTACTTTTAACAACCTCTTGCCTTTGTAGGGCTTATTTTAGCACAGATTCTGCTGCTATCTGGAATGAAGAATAACAGATGTTGTCTGAGGTGAAGAATATCCAAGGCTTTTTCCCAGTGTAGAAGTGTCAATTGCCAGGGGGCATAGGTTCAAGGTGAGGGGGGAAAGTTTAAGGGAGATGTGTGGGAGAAGATTTTCATGCAGGGAGTGGTGAGTGCTTGGAACGCACTGTCAGAGGAGGTGGTGGAAGCAGGCACATTAGCAACATTTAAAAGGCATCTGGATGGGTGCATGAATAGAAAGGGAATAGAGAGACATGGGCCAAGTAAGGACAAAAAGTTTATTTTAGTTTAGTTAGGGCAGCATGATTAGCACAGGCTTGGAGGGCAGAAGGGCCTGTTCCTGTGTTGTACTTATCCTTTGTAGTATTGTATTTTTCAGGTGCTTGGAGTCATTGGCTTCTTAAGAAAGTAGAGTTGCAACTAAGGTATTCATAGTATACTGCAATGCTGCAATGTGTTGGGGAAGACTATGGCATAGTGGTGATATCACCAGACTAGTAACCCACAGGCCTAGGCTAAGACACTGAGGCCATGGGTTCAAATCCCCCTATGGCAGCTCATGTTTTCTAAGTTCAGTTACTGAACTTAAAGCTTGTCTCAGTGATGTTGAAAACTATAATTGATTGCCATAAAAACCCATCTGTTGGCCATTTAGGAAAGGAAATCTGTCATCCTTATGTGTAACCCAGGCCTGTGGCAATGCAGTTGACTCTTAATTGCCTTCTGAAATGGTGTAGCATGTCAGATCAATTCAATGACAATTAGGGATGACAACAAGTTCTGGCCTTGCCAGTGGCACTCACATCCCAGGAGACAATCAGGAAAAAAATTGATGTTCACAGAATTGTGGGCAGCACGGTGGCATAGTGGTTAGCACTGCTGCTCACAACACCAGGGACCCAGGTTTGATTCCTGACTTGGTGACTGTCTGTGTGGAGTTTGCACATTCTCTCACTGTCTGCATGGGTTTCCTTCGGGTTGTCCAGTTTCCTCCCACAGTCCAAAGATGTGCAGGTTAGGTGGACTGCCTGTGCTAATGTGTCCCTTAATAGCTCAGGTTTTGTGACTTAAGGGGATTAATGGGATAAATATGTGGTGTTATGGGGATAGGGCGTGAGAAAAGACACTCTGTTGAAGATTTGATGCAGACTTGATGGGCTGAATGGCCTCCTTTTGCACTGTATGGATTCTATGAATCTACCACAAATTTATACTCAAGGCCATTATTTTGTAGTTACAAATAGGCCCTAAATATCTCTAAAGCTGACAGAGTCATAAGATGGAATTTCACTTGCTCAATGCCCTAATTCAGAATAAGGAGCCATGGATCGATTGGAAATCCAGAATTCCAAGGTTTAACAAGGGAATTTGACTTCTTCAGTCCTAGTGACCTGATGGCCCTCATTAATGTTCTTCTATAATTATCTGTAGATGTAGCTTCTTTCATTAAATTGTTCACCACTTTTTCATTTCCCTGAAGTTATTAACAGATGCATTATTGTATTCCCGGAATAGTGCAAAGAGAAGTTCAGACAATTTCTCCGCAGAGAACCTGCGACAGACATCTTCTTGCAGAAAGTCGACAATGGGATACCGACGTGGCTGTCTGAATTGGCAAGTCCACAGCCCACTCAACATTGGGTTTGTCTAAGTAATCTGTGCTGGCTTTATTTATTCATTCATGGGACTTGGGCATCACTGGCTGGCCACCATTTATTCCCATCCCTAGTTGCCTTGAGAAGATGGTGGTGAGCTGCCTTCTTGAATCGCTGCGGTCCACGCGCTGCGGGTTGACCTTTAGGGAAGGAATTCCAGAATTTTGATCCAGCGACTGGGAAGGAACAGTGATATATTTCCAAGTCAGGATGGTGGAGGGAATGAATGTTTGTAGATGTGGTGCCAATCAAGCGAGCTGCTTTGCCCTAGGTGGTGGCAGCACTCGTTGTGCCTTCAGAGCAGCTGATACTCTGAGAGAATGATTCTTGGCATGCATGCTGCTGCCAGTGGCCTCAAGTAAGTGCAGTGGGGTGGAGGGCATGGAGAGGACAGTGGAACAGGCACTGATCATGTTCAATAAGAGTCCTATAGATCCTAGGTGGAGGGTTGATAAGAGGGTTACTGGAGGGGGTGGACCTCTCTTGCTAGTCAGGTCCGACTGGTGTATGCCTGGCGGGTGATCCATTCAAAGCAACCAAGTTTTTCACTCAGGTCCTCACTCAAGTGTTTTACTCTTTGAAGAGTCATCACAGCTTTAGGTGGCCAGCCAGGATGCCTAGTGAATGTTCCAATTTAATGGTGAGTCAGACATCTTCCAGGCAATGCACTGTGTATGAGTGTGGTGGAGGCAGAGTCAGCTGATACTTTTAAAAGTGAATTTGATCAGAATCTGAAAATGAACCATTTGCAGGAAAATGGAGAAAAGGCAGGGAAGGGCACATGGTGAATCACTCCTTCAGAGGGCAAGCACAGATACAATAGGCTGAATTCCTTCTATCTGGAAATCCCTATTGAGTAATTTGTTTCGGTATTCACTAAGAAGGACATGACAGATGTTGAGGTTAAGGATAGGTGTGTGAATGCGTTACAGAACATCAATGTATCAAAGGAGGAAGTGTTGAGTATCCTAAATTCCACTAAGATAGACAGGTCCCCAAGGCCGGGTGGGATCTATCCATGGTTACTGCAGTAGATAAGGGGAGAAATAGCTGGGGCCATAACAGAAATCTTCACATCCTTTTTGACCACAGGCGAGTTTCCAGAGGACTGGAGAATAACCAATGTTGTTCTTTTGTTTAAGAAGGGAAGCAGGGCTAACCCAACAAATTATAGGCTGGTAAGCCTGACATCAGTGGTGGAGAAGCTTTATATGGACTTTAGTAAGGTGTTTGACAAGGTCCCACATGGCAGACTTGTACAAAAACTAAAATCACATGGGATTTATGGTGGGTTGACTAGAACTGACTTTGTTATAGAAGGCAGAGAGTAGTGGTGGAAAGGTATTTTTCAGAATGGAGATCTGTAGCTAATGGTGTTCCATGGGGATCAGTGCTGGGATCTCTGTTGCTTGTAGTATACATAAGTGATCTGGAGTAAATACTTTGGTGGTCTGAATAGTAAGTTTGTGGATGACATGAAGATTGGCGGAGTTGCTGATAGTGCTGGGGATTGTCAAAGGATACAACAGGTTATAGATAGATTGGAGACTTGAGCACAGAAATGGCAGATGGAGTTTAATCCAAACAAATGCGAGGTGATGTATTTTGGAGATCCGCAGTTCCCTAAAAGTGGTAACACAGGTCGCCAAAGTGATTAAGAAGGCATATAGCATGCTTGTCTTCAACAGCCAAGGCAGTGAGTGCAGGAGCTGAGAAATCATGTTGCAGCAATATGAAACATTGGTTAGGATGCATTTGGAGTATTACACGCAGTTCTTGGTCATCACACTATCAGAAGGAGGTGGAAGCTTTAGACAGAGTGCAAAGAAGGTTCACTAAGATGTTGCCTGGTCTCAAGGGTATTGGCAATGAGGAGAGTTTGAATAAACCAGGATCGTTTCCGCTGGAAAGACGAAGGCTGAGGGGGAATTTGATAGAGACTTGAGAGGCATGGACAGGGGTGGACAGTCAGAAGCTTTTTCCAGCGAGTGAAGTGACAATTACATGGGGACACAGGTTCACGGTGAGAGGAGGAAAGTTTAAGGGAGATATGCAGAGGAAGTTTTTCACGCAGAGTGGTGGGTGCCTGGAATGTGCTGCCAGAGGACGTGACGGAAGTAGGCACATTAGCAACATTTAAGAGCATCAAGATGGGTACACGGACAGGGAGGAAAGAGGGATGGAAGACTTTTTTTAGTTCGGGCATCATGATCGGCGCAGACTTAGAGGGCTGAAGGCCTGTTCCTGTAATGTAGTTTTCTTTGTTCTTTGTTTTGTTCTGTAACCATTACATGATTCCATGATTCAGGCATCCTTTATTCACAAGCAAGTCAGTGAGAAAACAGACAGCAAAATAAATGAACTGACCATCGAATAAAATGGTAAATGATTGCCAAGTCCAGCCACTGGAATAATTCTTTGAAAAGCAAATGCAAATCAAAATCTATGGTGTAGCTTATAGAACGGTGCAAAGAGATTGTGTTCAATGTGATTCAGAACATGCTCAGTCTTGTACTGATGTCTATTCACATTTACCAGGTGAAGCGTATGGTGTTAAATACTATAACCACACTGATGTGTGCATTGAAGTATTCTCTCTTGTAAAAAATGGCCAGAAGTTTGCACCAGGCATTTAATCTGATGTGAAATTCCTACTTTGTAGCCCAAGCCAATCTCTGGGCCACACTTTCACCGGCCTCACTATATGAGGTGAAAGATCGTAACAATGAATGACTGCCCAATTTCCATCTGACCATTTTCTGTGCATCAGCTGTGAATTCACATCTGTAAGTTTATTTATTAGTGTCAAAAGTGGTATTACATTAACACTGCAATGAAAATATTGTGAAAATTCCTTAGTCGCCGCACTCCAATACCTGTTCAGGTACACTGAGGAAGAATTTAGCATGGCCGATGCACATAACCTGCACATCTTTGGAGTGTGGGAAGAAACTAGAGCACCTGGGGGAAACTCATGCAGACGTGGGGAGAACGTGCAGACTCCCACAGTCACCCAAGCCAGGAATCGAACCTGAGTCCCAAGTACTGTGAGGCAGCAGTGCTTACAATTGTGCCAACCTAACTTGAGCAGGAAAGGTAAACCAAGATATGTTTGTTTAACATTACTTGATAGGATAAGCTAGCTGATTTACCAAAGATATTTCATCTCCCTTTCTGTTCCTTGTCTTTCTTTGTTCTTGTATAATGCATTTTGATTCACTTTCTTCTCAAGCCTGTACTTCACAGCTCAACTTCCCTCTAATCTTTTCTGTGCAAAAGTACTCATTTGACATATAATTAGATTAGAATGAATTTATTCATATTCATACGTCTTTCATCTTGACTTCTTCTTTAAAACTCGGGGAATCCATCAGATTATGAGCACCATGGCGATTTTTCAGGAATAATTTTCTTTTCTTTTCCCTCTGTTCCCCAGTGATGCAGAAAACGATTGGCAAGTCGGAACTTTTCTGCATGTGTCTCTGTCAGTGGCCAATGTTGACGTAATGAGCATTATATTAGACTCTCAAGCACCTCATACCTCCATGTCAACATGACAGCTATAAACTAAAATGCATCTGTCATGCCCAGGACAGGGATGTCTTATTAAGAATTTTCAATCAATTCTTCTTAAAAATTGGACACAAACAAGCTCTTAATATGGCTGCTGCAAACCATGTGACTTTTGCCATTTGAACTACAGACGATATCAAGTCTCTGGTGGATAACTAATTAACTATGGACATGGGTGAGGGTACTTCATAGTCATTTATGGAATTCACACGTCTCAAAGTTTAAGGATGGGTCAACACCTAAAAACGCTGGCCAGAACGTTATCATTGTTCAGGCCAGCAGGATTTTCCCACTCTCCTGCAGTGAAAGGAGATTTGGCTGGGCGCCAAATTCTCCAATCCTGCTGCAGCGGATTGAACTTGACCCAGAAGAGAACAACCAATAATAAACCAGTGAAATGATAATTTCTCAAAAATCAGCCATCCTCCACAATTTTCTTGTCTTGATTTTAACAGGTGGGTTTTCTGAGTTCCTGTCAGGAAATCTGGGACCCATTTTGTCCCCACATGTCATCGAATCTTAACTTGCCAGCAGCATAGTTATTTCCATGACAGGCTTTCCTCCTGGAAGTCAGCTGGATTGAGACGCATGACTTTCAGTTTGATGAGGAATAGTCTGGAAAAATCTGGATCAGGGATGGCGGGATAAGGAGTGGGAAGGTCTGATCCCAGAGAAAAAGTAAGCTCCAGGAGGAAGGAGAGAAGGAAGAACCTCCTCCTGCTAGCCCACATGGAATGGAGAACTTATCCTTTCCACGGAGGTGTTGTTGAGTCCCTTTGAGCTGTTGGTTTCCCAAGAGAAACATGGCCGGCCAGAGTTAGTGTTACAGTTCAATCAGGGACTGTGTTGTTGTGGCAACTGGCACTCCTACTATTATATACTCCATTGGTGTCCTTATTTGAGGAAGGATATAAATGCATCAGAAGCAGTTCAGAGAAAATGTATTAGACTAACACCACATGGACTACCTTATGAGGAAAGGTTGGATTGGATTGTATGGAGGTTAGAAGAATAAGAGGTGGTTTGATTTGAAACCTTTATGAACTTGAGGGGTCTTGACAGTGTGAATATGGACCGAATGTTTCCTCTTATTGGAGGATCTGGAATAAAGGGTGACTGTTTCTCTACAGCCCTGGGCATTTACCATGTCTAATCCACCTAACTCTGATGTTGAGTTGCGGTATTGGACTGGGGTAAGCTCAGTAAATAGGTGGGCACAGTAAGTAGCCTCATAACACCAGGTTAAAGCCCAAAAGGTTTATTTGGTGGCACAAGCTGTCAGAGCGCTGCTCCTTCACCTGATGAAGGAGCAATACTCTGAAAGCTTGTACTACCAAATAGACCTGTTGGACTTTAACCTGGGGTTGTGAGACTACTTACTGTGCCCACCTAACTTTCAGATCTTCAGGAAACTAAGAGGCAATTTAGCATGGCCAATCAACATAACCTTTGCATTTTTGGACTGTGGGAGGAAACCGGAGAACACGGGGAAAATCTGCATGTATAGGGAGAGAACATACAAACTCCATGCAGACAATGACCCAAGGTTGGAATTGAACCTGGTTCCCAGGTACTGTAAGGCAGCAGTGCTAACCACTGAGCCACAGTGCCACCCTATTCCTCACATTTATCCATATTATTCTGCATCTGCAGTGCTTCAGCCTGTCCAAATCACGCTGAGCATTTCTGCATCTTCTCCACCACTCACCCTCCCACACAATTTTGTATCAGCTGCAGATTTGGGGATAATGCATTCAGTTCCCTTTTCCAAATCATTAATATATAACATGAACAGTCGGGGTCGTAGCACAGATCCCTTCAGCCCCCTCTAGACACTGCCAATCGGAAAAAGATCCATTGATGCCAACTCTTTTCTTCCTGTCTGCTAACCAGTTTTCTATCCATCTCAAGACATTACTTGTAATTCCATTATCCAGGATTCTTCTTTGTCCTTTTTCCATTAATAAGCCTTAACCTTTTGACAGAATGATCATTTTCTATTCCTCAGCACTCAGAATACCTCAAACTATTGAGTGTGGAAAACACTGATAATTATTGAATCAAATTATAGAAATTTCCACAGGTTTCGCTAAGAGGGTGGTCATAGCCCAATGCTATTGTCACTAAATTAGCAATCCAGAAACCCAGTGTAATGTTCTCAGACCCACAGTTTGAATCCCACCATGGCAGATGGTGGAATTTGAATTCATTTTACTTTTAAATCTGGAAATAATAAGTCTAATAATGACCATGAAACCATTGTCAATTGTTATTAAAACCCATCTGATTTCCTAATGACCTTTAGGGCAGGAAATCTGCCGTCCTTACCCAGTCTGGCCTACAGTTGACTCCAGAACCACAGCAATGCCGTTAACTCTGAGATGGCCTCAAACACAGTAAGAAGTCTCAAAACACCAGGTTAAAGTCCGACCAGTTTATTTGATAGTAATCCCACAAACTTTCGGAAATGCTGTTCCTTCATCAGGTGTGTGGCAGGTTCTGATCAGAGAAGGGCATATAAAGTCACATACAATTCTGTAAATCATGGCCTTGTATACCCAGGGCAGGGCAATAAGTGTTCATCCAATCAGCAACGCCCATGAGGCGGCATGGTAGCACAGTAGTTAGCACAGCACCAGGGACCCGGGTTCAATTCCCGGCTTGGGTCACTGAGTGTAGTTTGCACGTTCTCCCCATGTCTATGTGGGTTTTCTCTGGATACTCCAGTTTCCTTCCACAGTCTGAAAGGCGTGCTGACTAGGTGCATTGGCCATTCTAAATTCTCCCTCAGTGTACCCAAACAGGGGCTGGGGTGTGGCAATTAGGGGATTTTCACAGCGACTCCATTGCAGTGTTAGTATAAGCCTACTTGTGACACTAATAAATAAACTTTACATCGTATGAATCAATATAAGAAAAGAAACTTTTCCCCATGGTATTGTAATGTTCTAAATAATAATGTTTTCAGAAGGCCTCTTGGTGTTCTCCATTTACACTGGACAACTGTACTGGATTGAGATAAACAAGTGATTCCAGAAGATCCATTTGACATTTTATCTCTGCGTGATCAGGGAAAGCTTCTTTTAGGTTTCTCAGTCTCTGTTGAATTGTTGCTGTGTGAAGGTAGTGCACTATATCACCCAGTCTGTATCCAACGTCTTTTACTTAGATGGCGATTGCTCTTTTCATCCTGTCAAACACATCATTCTTGCCAAGCTCCCGGGGACACTCCTCTTTTGCTGCCGTTTCTGATATATCAACAATGAGTAGTCTCTAAACAATCCTATTGCCGGTGTGATAACATCATCAGCATCAGGACGATTGAGTTTTATCTAAACAGACATTCCTGGTTTGAAAAATCCACTGGAAATGAACATCAAAGCAAATGAGAATTCCTGCAGCTTGTTTGAAATGATAAAGATTAGGGTGGCACGGTGGCACAGTGGTTAGCAATGCTGCCTCACAGTGCCAGGAAGCCGGGTTCAATTCCCAGCTTGGGTCACTGTCTTTGTGGAGTCTGCACATGTCTGCGTGGGTTTCCTCCAGGTGCTCCACTTTCCCCCCACAGTCCAAAGGTGTGCGGGTTAGGTTGATTGGCCGTGCTAAATTGCCCCTGAGTGTCTGAGGGATTAGCAGGGTAAATACATGGAGCAACGGAAATAGGGCATGGATGGAATTGTGATTGGTGCAGATTCAATGGGCCGAATGGCCTCCTTTTGCACTGTAGGAATTCTATGGTTACCATCTCAGATCCAAGCACTCATCTCTGCATGCTAACTAAATAAAACTGTTGACAAACAAATGAAACATGTGGAAACCTTCCCAATTGCAAGTTCTGCATATGCAATGGGGTGAGAGTGGGAGCTCACCAATTCAAGAACCCACCTAATCCTGATATCATCAAAAACCAAGTGAAGGAAATCGGATGCTTCCACTATAGCAGACAAATCAATGCCCAGTTTACGGTGCTGAAAGCTCCCGCTATTATTTTCCCTTACCGATGGTACGCAGCCGAAATTTTGAATGACAATTATCTTAGTCATTCACAGCCACACCATGTCCCACTGCACTCATCTCTGCATGCCAAAAACCCCTGACTGTTCAGTCCCTTTTATTTATTTCAGCTTTTTATAGAAAATTGCCATTTATATAACAAACTGTCTGTAATTTGAAATTTCATTGAAGTATTTCAGCTGTTTTTCCATGAAGATCAAATGCAACAAGAGGAATGCTTGCAAGGAAAAATGAGGTAGCCAACTGAGTCTTTATAGTGCTAACAGCTCTTTGTATGTCCAGTCATTTTCTGTATATAAATTGCAATTAAATGGCATTATCTTGTCCAATTAAAAATAACATTTTGTTGGTGATTTCAATATTGAAGCTGTTGTGTTCTGTTTAATACAGTAAGATGCTTCACAACACCAGGTTAAAGTCCAACAGATTTATTTGGTTGTAGACGCCACTAGCTTTCAGAGTGCTGCTCCTCCGTCAGGTGAGTCCTTGTGTTTACCTCAGTCCAACGCTGGCATCTCCACATCATATTCTATTTAATCCAGTAAGATCTTTCTTCGTAAGATTCAAAATTAATCTTACATGTTTTTCCTACCATTTTCCATTTACTAATTCCAAAGTGCAAAGATTTTCATGACTCTTTTTGTTTAGTCCATTTTTAAATTATTTTTACTCTTGCCTGAGCTACCCCTCAAAAGACTTGAACTTCTAAGGTAGGTAATTAGGATGGTTTGATTCAGTCCCTCTTTCTGACTCTCCCCCTCCAACCCCCATACACCCAGACTCGTGGCAAGAATTGGATGTTTGCCGTACAGAATGTATGATGTGTTATATCATATACGACCACTGTTATCATTGAATCCTTACAGTGCAGAAGGAGGCTGTGGGCCCATCGAGTCTGCACCAACCACAATCCCACCCAGGCCCTATCCCTGTAGCCCCATGTATTAATCCTGATAATTCCCCTGACAGTAAGATAGAATTTTAGCATGGCCAATCAACGTAACCCATGTATTTTTGGGCTGTGGGAGGTAATCAGAGAAAACCATGCAGACACGGGGGGAATGTACAAAAGTCCACACAGTTACCTGATGCTGGGTTTGAACCCACATCCCTGGCACTATGAGTCAGCAGTGCTAACCACTGTGCCACCGCACTGCCCATACTGCTCAGTAAGGTTAAGTACTCCCACATAGTGTGCTGAAATAATAGGCAATGTAAAATATACATATTTCAGAGCAATAGTGTGGACATCTTTATAAATTCTGACAAGAAAACTCTTTTACCTAAGTATTCTGTACCATATAAACTGATACATGGTGAAGACATCCTAGTTTTAAATTTGGCACATGTATTCATGAAGGTATCCAGTGCTTTTTCCTTCTTGCTCAGCATCTCAAGTATTATTGTTGATGTGCTTCTTGTAATGTCCCATCATTTACTGTGGAGCTTCAGCTTACGAAAAACAGAGAGAAGCATTTCTTTCTACAGCTAATGTTTTATCAGGTAAGGTAATTAAAGACTATGGACCTAAGGCTCATAAATGGAGGTAAGGTAGAGAATAACCATAATCTGAATATTGGAGCAGATACAATGACTGGAATTTTACCATCACATCCGCCCCGATTCCAGCCCAAAATTCCTGCCTGAGGTCATCGGACTATTTAACGGCCTGTCAAATTTTCAGTCCCGCCCATGATGTTTCCTGCGAAGGTGTTGGGGGGTGGGGAGGAGGCACAAGGAAATTTAGCCGATGTGTGGAATGGTCTACTCTTATCCTAATAGGGCAGCATAGTGACACAGTGGTTAGCGCTGCTGCCTCACAGTGGCAAGTAACCAGGTTCAATTCCTGACTTGGGTCATTATCTGTGCGGACTCTGCACAATTTCCCCGTGTCTGCATGGGTTTCCTTCGGGTGCTCCAGATTCCTCTCACAGTCTGAAAGATGTGCTGGTTAGGTTCATTGGCCATGCTAAATTCTCCCTCAGTGTACCTGAACAGGCACCTGAGTGTGGCAACTAGGGGATTTTCGCAGTAACGTCATTGCTGTGTTAATGTAGCCTACTTGTGACACTAATAAATAAACTTTAAACCTATTCCTATATCCCTAATGTTTGTGGACAATAGGAATGTTGAATGGATTTTGCCAATCCGTGCTGTTAACAGGAATGCCCTTCTAAGTTAATGCTTCTCCCATTCTCCTCTGTGCACAGAAGTACACTTTGAACGTTGTTGTTTTGAAAATAAAAACAATTCTCTCAAAGGAAACATATTTATGAAAGGGAATGTTCATAAGATGAGAGAATCGACCATAGAAGAAATAATTACTCTGCTTCAATTTGAGTGAACATGTAAGTGCAATAAAGAAGAATATGTTTCTAAACGCATCAACCAGAACATTACTTCCACCTCAAGTGACAACTATCTCAGGTGATTTATGACTGTCAAGACTTTTTTCTTGGGAGGCATACAGAGATTGACTCAACGGAAGACCAGATCAGACAACAGGCTCAGCCTGCCCTGACTAACAGTCCAGCCAATCTTTTCCTGTCACTGAAATGAATAACTAGAAAGTGGGGGGGCCTCCTAAGTGGACACATTGGTCTCAATATCTGTCTGTCCAATCTGCCTTCCTGTCAAGGGAGGTTCTGTGCCAGGAGGACCAACTTGCAAAGATTACTGTCATAAGCCTGTTGTAAATAACAATGAGGCTCTCACACAATAGTATCAGTTGCTCCACCTCTCTTCAACTGCACAAACCTACAGGGGAAGAACAGAATGCTTAGTACCTCTGAAGTTGCCATTTTCAATTCAGAATTCAGTGCAAATTAGTCGCATTTCTAATTCTTTCTTGTCAGATGAACAGTGATGAATACCGAGGTGCTAAGGTACAGTAAAAAGTTAATTTTTCATATGTTTTAATAAAACATGTGATAATTTAAAGCTTATTTATTAGTATCACAAAGGTAAGCTTATATTAACACTACAATGAAGTTACTGTGAAGTTACCCCTAGACGTCACATTTCAGTGCTTGTTCGGGTACACTGAGGGAGACCTTAACATGGTCAATGTGTCTAACCAGCATGTCTTTCAGATCGTGGGAGGAAACTCAAGGAAATCCATGCAGACACGGGGAGAACATGCAGACTCTGCACAGACAGTGACCCAAGGCACTGTAATGCAGCAGTGCTAACCTCTGTTCTATCATACCATGATAATGGTCACATGCATATTCTTCTCCTAAGTATCCTGCACCATTTAAGCTGAAAAGAAGGGTGAATTGCATTTCTGCTCATCACTGAGGTTCAAGTTTTTTGAGGGGTAGCTCAGGCAAGAGAAAAGATAATGTTAAAATAGATCAAACAAAAAGAGAGGCAGCATGGTGGCACAGTGGTTAGCACTGTTACCTCACAGTGTCAGGGGCCCAGCTTGGACCTGGATTCAATTCTGGCCTTGGGTGACCATCTGTGTGGAGTTTGTACATTCTCCCCGTGTCTATGTGGGCTTCCTCCAGGTGCTCTGGTTTCTGCCCACTGTCTGAAGATTGAGTGGATTAGGTGGATTGGGCGTGCAAAATTGACCCTAAATGTCAGGGGGATTAACAGGCTAACTACATGGGGTTATGGGACAGGGCCTGGGGGAGATTGCTGTCAGTGAAAGCTAGATGAGCTGAATGGCGTCCTTCTGCACTGTAGGGATTCTATGAGTATTTGAACATATCTTTCCTTTAAAATATCAAACGGATTCTCACAATGTTGAGAAAAAAATTCACCATTTTACTGGCTTTCTGATATGTATATTCCTCTTCTCAGTAGTCTGTACCATGAGCTGATCTATTGTGAAAGAAATCCAGCTTTAATTTTGATGCATGTTTTGGAATGCCA
Organism: Carcharhinus amblyrhynchos; assembly: GCF_965287045.1. NCBI lineage: Eukaryota > Metazoa > Chordata > Chondrichthyes > Carcharhiniformes > Carcharhinidae > Carcharhinus > Carcharhinus amblyrhynchos. The sequence goes on from NC_137352.1 coordinate 14,577,992, forward strand.
GTACTCCTTTCTGTAATTCATTCGAGATAAGATTGAAGACTCGTTTCCTCCAATGCATTGTGTCATTTATTTCAGAGTTTTAGCTCACAAACAATACGAATTAGCATTTCCTTATTTTAAGTCCACATTCTGTGCGGTCGATAAAACTTTATAACTATGTGCCTTATACAAATATGCACAGTTCATGAGAGAAAGCGTTTCAAATTCGGTCTCACAGTAAGTAAAGGGAGATTTAAAGTGTAAGTTCACATCAGACAAACTTTCAATCACTTGAAAAATGAACACTGAGCAAGACCTCATTACCCGTGAATGTTCCTAAAATATGAAAAAAAATTGCATTATCTTTCTGACGCCAGAGGCTGTGCTTCAATTACAGTTCATTTTGGGATGAGTGATACAGATTCAGAAAAAATATTTCCTTGACAAAACTTAATATGTGCTAGGATCTTATCATTAAATTCAGCACATTGTCCGCACAAACCCATCACATGTTAGACACAGATAGACAAATCGTTCAAAGCTGACGCATTGATAACAATTATGATACTTCCTTAAGCTTCATGAGGTTGTAGGATTTAAACATCCCTTTAACATCATGTATTGCTGAGAATTACATTACCTGTTCTTTTCCTTTGGATGCTATTTATGGCCCTATTGTTGATGTACATTTACACTTGTGTGGTGTCTTTCTTAGTCCTTGTTAAGACCCAGGCCTGAAACTCCACAGCGTTTCGTGAAGATAGCCTAGACCCTAAGTTTTACATTTGATTTTGGCATTAAAGTGAGCATAAGGTATTTCACTCCAGGTATGATTCACATGATTCACTAGGAAGCTTTTATCAAAGTTTCTCTAAGAATATGGTTAGAATATAACAAAAAGAATTGACATAACTTTTCGCAATTACAAGTCTTAAACATGACACACTACAACTCCAAACAGCTAGCTATCTCTGTTGTTTCAAGGGAAAGCAACATCCCACAGACATACACCCTCCTTCAGACTTAGCAGAAAAGCAAATATACTCACGTGATGCTGGAGCTTCAGCTTTGTAACAGAAATCCAAGCTAGCAGTTTTCAGAGAAAGAAATATCTTCAACACAGCCAAATTTCAGAGAGATAAACACAGAATTTGACAGCTTTCGAAAACAGCCACCCAGACAACTGAATCTCCAACTCAAAGAACAAAGAAATGTATAGCACAAGCCTGTGCCAATCATGATCCCCTGACTAAACTAAAAAAAACCTTCTGCTCTTACTCGGTCCATATCCCTCTATTTCCTCGTTATTCCCGTCCAGATGCCTCTTAAATGTTGCTAATGTACCTGCTTCCAACATCTCCTCTGGCAGTGCATTCCAGGCACCCACCACTCTCTGCATGAAAAACGTACCCCACATATCTCCCTTAAACTTTCCCCCTCTAATCTACAGCCTGTACTTCCACCCTGAGAAAAAGCCTCTGACTATCCATCCTGTCCATGCCGCTCGTAATTTTGTAGACCTTAATCAGATTGCCCCCTCAGCCTTCCAGTGATAACAATCCTAGTTTATTCAACTCTCCTCGTAGTCAACACCCTTGAGACCAGGCAACATCCTGTTGAACTTTCTTTGCACTCTCTCCAAAGTTTCCACATCCTTCTGGAAGTGAGGTGACCAGAACTGTACACAATACACCAAATGCATCCAAAGCAAAGTTTTATATAGCTGCAACATGATTTGCCAACTCTTGTACCCAATGCAGTGGCTGATGAAGACAATCATGCCATATACTATCTTAATCACCTTGGCCACCTATGTTGCCACTTTTAGGGAAGTGCAGACCTGCATGATCCCTCTGTATGTTAATGTTCTTAAGGGTTTTACCATCTACAGTATAATTCACACCTAAGTTTGATCCTCCAAAATGCATCACCTCCTGACAAATATTCTCTGCAATGAGAGAGTGCTTTATACATACAATTCCTAATTCTTCCTTTTCTGACTGGATTTAAAAAAACAATAAATTGTAATCCTGTTTAGAGAATGGAAGACTGCCAGCCAGTTATAGTATACAACTTGTATTCCACCCAAGTGGAACAAAAAGGGAATGGGCACCCAACCCCCTCCTTCCCCAGAGAGCGTGAAGATGCAATCTCCTGTTAGTCTTCAAAAATTGCAGAGATGAGACATCAAAATGCAATTACCGGTTGTAAAAAAGACAATGACCACACCAGGCATGGAATTAATCCAATTCCTCTGGGATAAACAGCCTGCAGGACTTTAAGAACTGTTCACCATTCCAGAGGGAGCAGAAATCAGAATGCTGTATTGAAAAATTGCAAAGAAGATTTCTCTCTCCCTCTCTCTCTTCAAGATTTGCAAAGTAACAATCCTGAAAGGTTAATCTTCTACAAACCAAAACCCTTTGTCCGAAATGTCATCCAGACAGGAAACGTTAGCTCTATTCTCTTCCCACAAATGGTGTCAGACCTGCTGAGACTTTTCCAGCATTTTCCTGCTTTTGTTTCAGATTCCTGCACCCACAGTATTTTGCTTTTATCTGGCCACCCAGTGATACTGCATCTGCCAGAAGTCATCAGATTGTCTGTCTGAATCATAGAAACAACGAAACGTACAATGCAGAAGAGGCCATTTGGCCCATCGAGGCTGCACCCACCACAATCCCACCCAGGCCCTAACTCCATAACCCATGTATTCACTTTAGCTAGTCCCCTTGGCACTAAGGAACAACTTAGTATGGCCAATCCACCTAACCCACACACCTTTGGACTGTGGGAGGAAACCGGAGCACCTGGAGGAAACCCATGCAGACATGGGGATAATGTGCAAAACTCCACACAGATAGTGACCCAAACTGAGAATCAAACCAGGGTCCCTGACACTGTGAGGCAGCAGTGCTAACCACTGTGCCACCATTCTGCCCAATGAACCAATGTATTTTTGCACAACAGTTGCTTGAGAGTTGGGCTTAGGGTCATTTAATCCATCAACACATAATTCCTCAAAATAACCTCCTAAACCCAAAATCTGATATTATGAAAGATTATCTCCCTTGGACTGGCAGCAATAGATCAGCAGTTAGGATTACAAAGGATGTATGGCACAAAAATAGGCAACTTGGCACAACCAGACCATGATAGTACTTATGCTTTATTCAAACATCTTCCCACCTTTCTTAATATAAATCTATCATCATAATCCTCTATTCCCTTCACCCTCAGATGCTTGTTTCGCTTCCCCTTAGATACATAGCTAGGAATCGCTGGAACTGCTCACTGTGTTGGCAAATTCCACATTCTAACCATTTTTCGGGCAAAGAAGTATCTTCCAAAATCCCTTCGTATTCCTTGGTAATTATCTTATTGATGGCCTCTTGTTATGGTCTTCCCTGCAAGAGGAAATATGGGCTGGAATTCTCTGGCTGATTGCGAGTGGCGGATTCTCCGAAACCCGCTGCAGGTTTCCCACTGGCATGGAATGGCTGCAATGGGAAATGCCACTGACAGCAGCATTACCTGAAGATCCTGCAGCCAGTGACCAGCGCGCTGCCTGTCATTGCTGATAAACCACTGATGGGGAGGATGGAGACTGTTGGCCATAATCTCCGTATCGACTCGATTAAACCCTTTCGTCATTTTAAATACATCTGAACGTCACCTTTAGCCTTATTTTCTCGAGAGAAAAGAGACCCAGCTTGCCAATCTTTTCCTGACATGTATATCTTGCGTTTCTGGTATCATCCCTGTAAAATCGAGGCCGTTAGCTGACTACTTTCCTATTAGAGTCATAGAGATTTACAGCAAGGAAACATTCCCTTCGGCCCAACTTGTCCATGCCGTCCTTTTTTTTAAACCCCTAGGGCAGCCCCAATTGCCAGCGTTTGGTCCATATCCCTTTATCCCCATCTTACCCATGTAACTGTCTAAAGGCTTTTGAAAAAACAAAATTGTACCATCTCCATTACTACATCTGGCAGCTTGTTCCAGACATTCACCACCCTCTGTACGGAAACAATTGCCCCTCTGGACACTTTTGTATCTCTCCCCTCTCACGTTAAACCTATGCCTTCTAGTTTTAGACTCCCATGCCTTTATTGTTTTAAACAGTCAGGCAGGAACATCTTTCATCTTTTACGTCAATGTGCTAAGCTCTCTCATCATCAAGGAGAGAGATATTTATATTAGTTGTTAGATAATTCTGTTAGTTGTTTAATTGTCCACCACAATTTACGACAGGATGTGGCAGGACTGAAGAGCTTAGGTCTAATCTAATTTTTCTTTTTAATTTTTACTCCATTCTTAAAGTTACAAAGCCAATGCTCAGAGTGGACCAGACAAACCCAAATCCATTCTTTGTTAGCTCCAAAAACCAAATTCAAATTCCAATTGAATCCAATTCATGGTCCCCTCAAGAGAGACAAATATGATCCAAGCTGACAAGGTAAGGCGTTGCACCTTGGACTTGAGCTGAAGCTTGATCATAGCAAAAGGCCAAGAGCTGTGTACTACATGTTATTTGCACAGTCTGACATGCAAGTAGTCCTGTGTTGTAGCTTCACACCTCACTTTTAGGTAAGCCTGGTGCTGCCCTTGATGTACCCTCTTGAAGTCTGTATTGGACCAGGAGTGGTCCTCTGCTTGACGGTTATGGTGGAGTGTCCCAGTGCTTCAACACCACAGCTCTTATCTGGTCTGTCATTATGTAGCACACAGTTGATTACTTGTATTTTTCTCTTGAATTAGTTGAAGTTGATTAGCTGCAGTGCATCTGAAGTTGAAGGAGGTTGAGTCTCACAGAGTATTGTCAGTCTGAAAAGCAGCCATTTAAAATGTTCATCAAAGAGGACTCTGGATCTCTTCTCGATGGAGTTTAGAAGGATGAGGGGGATTCCATTGAAACTTACAGAATACCGAAAGGCCTGAGTAGAGGGGACATGGGGGATAATGTTTCCATTAGTGGGAAAGATTAACATCTAAGGGCACAGCTTCAGAATAAAGGGACAACCCTTTAGAATCGAGGTGAAGAGGAATTTCTTCAGCAAGGGGGTGGTGAATCTGTGGAATTCATTGCCACATAAGGCTGTGGAGGCCAAGTTATTGAGTGTGATTAAGGCAGAGGTAGATAGGTTCTTTATTGGTAAGGGGTAAATTTATCACTGGGAAAAGGCAGGAGAATGGAGTTGAGAAATTTATCAGCCAAGGGCAAAACAGACTCAATGGGCTGAATGGCCTAATTCTGCTTCTATATCTTGTGGTCTTTTGGTCTAAAGTCTAAAAGAATATATGCGCAACGCTGCATTATCAAGAAGTAAATCAGCCGACCGTGTAAAGGGGTTGACCAAGCTTTATATGATCTTACTGCATTTGGGCATAAATGGGGCATGCACATTTAAAACATGCAGCATGGTGAAGTGATGGTGATATAAAAAAATGAAGAAAACATGAAAATGTTGATGTTAGCAATACTTAAAACAAATAACCATATTACAAAGTTGTATTGGATTTTTCGTTTAACCTTGCTTAATTAGAATGCTGCTGGAATCTGCAAGTTAATTAATGGGTGGAAATGAATGGGTGTTACTTTAGTCAATGACCCTATTGTTCCATAATCTGATAAGAAATAAGAACAGCTGAACTGAATGGCTATTATGGATAGCTTATTAAAAGACACTACAGACAATCTTAAACATAACAGAACGGATACAATTGATGACATTTCTGTAAGTTACCTTTGATGTTCGGATGTGGAATGTTTCTGGGGGAAATGGAAAGAAATCAGAGAGGACGGCTTCAGATGAAAAAAGGAAAGGATAAAATAAAGCCAAATCGATCAAAAGCAGGAGCGGCACAATGGCACAGTGGTTAGCACTGCTGCCTCATAGCACCAGGGACCTGGGTTCAATGCACGGCTTGGGTGACTATCTGTGTGGCACTTGCACATTCTCCTCGTGTCTGCGTGGGTTTTCTCTGGGTGCTCCGATTTCTTCCCACAGTCCAAAGATGTGTGGATTAGGTGAATTGGCCCCTTAATGTCAAGGGGACTAGCTAGGCTAAATGGGGTAATGGGGATAGGGCCTCGGTGGGATTATCACTGGTACAGACTCGATGGGCTGAATAGCCTCCTTCTGCACTGCAGGATTCTATGATGGGTGGTAAATGTGAAGGCTCAAGGAGCTAATGACAGCTGGATGACTTTGAGGTGAGGTGGTTTAGACAAAGAATTGAGCACTTCTGGCAGTTGGTATCCCCTAATGAACTAAATCTTTATCAAGTGCTCAGGTCCTGTCAATAACCAATTCAAGTTCACCCATGAGAAAGGTATAAAGTCAGAGATTTTGGGAGAACTGAGCCAATAGATGGTGGAAAGAAATTTTAAAGAGTAGATCCAGGCTAACATTTGAGGAGTCATGAAGATATTAACCACCAGGAAAAAAAGAAAAAGGAAGAGTATGCCAGCCATCCTGCCTCTGTGAAACAGGTATTCACTATTTGTCATAGTCATGCATTTTTTGTTGTACAACCATTATGTTGTATCCCTTCCCAAACTCAGGTTAAACGAAACATACTCAGCACATTGGATGCAGTCAATCCAGACTCAAAGATTAAAATTACAAGAGGCTTGTGAACCTCCTCCTGGAGTACATTTGCAATATCCACCGCAATTGATTCACATTCTGCCATTAAGCTGGTTGTTCTAAATTGGACAGTTTGTTCGTAAGCAGCATATTTTAGCTTCCAGGAGCCAAATGACTCCACTTAAGAAATCAGAGAAACACTACAGTGCAGAAGGAGATCATTCAGCCCATCAAGATTGCACCAACAACAATCCCACCCAGGCCCTATCCCCATAAACTCACACATTTACCCTGCTAGTCCCTCTAACCTGTGCATCCCGAGACACAAAGAGGCATGTTAGCATAGTCAATCAACCCATCCCGCATATCTTTGGAGTGTGGGAGGAAACAGGAGCACCTGGCAGAAAACCACGCAGACATGGGGAGAATATGCAAAATCCACACAGACAGCAAGCCAAGCTGGGAATCGAACCCAGGTTGCTGGAGCTGGGAGGCAGCAGTGCTAACCACTGTGCCACAATGCTGCCCATGGAAATATAGAATGAAATTCTGAGCATTGTTGGGAATAGGTGGGAGAAACTGGTTGGCTGCAATTTTGCTGCCCTGCCGGCCACAGGAATTGGAGTGGGCGAGAAATGGACGATGGGAAGATCCGTTGGCCTCAGGCGGGATTTTATGGTTTCAGAATGAGCAAGGCAGTAAAATTCCACCTGTTGTCTTAGAGCTTCTTTACAATTCTTCAAATTAAAAACACACAGAAAATCAACCCCATCCTGGCAGCAGTGTGCCCAAAAATTTGCATCACAAGTGCTTATTTTAAGCACATTTTTGGCAATGAGAGAAACAGTCTGTTGATTTGTAACTGTGCCAAATGCATGCTAACAATACATGCATCAGAAAGACAGCGGGTTTGAGAGGACTGAAGGACATCACAGTGGTTTGCTATCATATATATAAAATCAGCACTTCACCTTTCTTTCATTGCTCTTACCTTAGAACAGATTTTAACTAACCTGAAGGATCTGTCACATTCTGATGCTTACAAGAGCCTCTACCCTTGGATTAATTGTGCCCATGTCTCTAAGCTTCTATCTTCATTGGCACCTTCCGACCTCACTGACAAGACAGCGCAAGTTACATCGAAAGTAATGGGACAATTTCTATTCAAGGCAGGTGATTGCCTCTGTCATATTACCAGTCAGGCAAGGACATTGAAAATTATCCCGAGCAAGTCTTCTCTTTTTGAAGCAGAACTCATTACTACTTTATTACAGTGTTTCAACAATGCAATTTACTAGGAAAAGGTTAATCATGCTTGTACAAGCATGTCCTGAGACTTTACATCAAGTGTGCCCAGCATTAATTAAAGGTTGGCCAGAATCCGTTGCTGTCCTGGGGACTTTGAATAACTGGCTGAAAGAGGTGCCCACTGTGTAGATTTCCTACAAAGCAGATTTCTGACGTGGCAATTTTTTTAAAAAAATATTATCTGTCTACATGTTTCTCCAGGAAATTTGGCATTTGATTTATCCCACAAACATTTAATGATTTTTAAAAATTATTTTGATCCTGTTGATGGTTCATGGCTTTGTTCTAATTAAAGTTCACATATTAGTGTCACGAGTAGGCTTACATTAACATTGCAACAAAGTTACTGCGAAAATCCTCTCGTCGCCACACTCTGGCGCCAGTTCATGAATGCTGAGGGAGCATTTAGTATGGCCAATGCACCTAACCAGCACATCTTCTGGACTGTGGGAGGAAACCAGAACACCTGGAGGAAACCCATGTGCAAACTCTACACAGTGATCCAAGCCAGGAATTGAATCTGGGTCCCTGACACTGTGAGTCAGCAGCGCTAATTACTGTACCACCATGCCATCCTCTCTCGGATTTGACATAGCAAGTCCATCCACCAAACAGGGATGAGAAAATATCAGCCATGACTGAATGGCAAAGCAGATTCAATGGGTTGAGTGACCTAATTTTCCCCCAAGTCTTATGGTCTTATGGACCTGTTGTTTCCAAAGATTTAGAATGTACCTCCTACTGCCCAAACTTAATCTCATGATTAAATAGCCAAGGGATTGGAACAGAGAATCTTGCGGCATATAATGGGTGCTGAAATGTGACTCAAACTGCCATTTGAACTTTGTGTTTCTTTACAGGAGGCAAACTGAAATATTGCTTTATAGAGATGAGGCTGAGCTCCAAATTATCAGATGGTTTATTTATACTGAATACACAAATAAACAGAATACAGATTTTGCCAGCTGTAGAAGCAATTGCTCTCTCGTTAGGATTAAAGAGAGCAGTAAAGAGGTTCACTCTCTATAGTTAATCCGCTAAAGCTAAACCAGCGCAGTGTTTTTTTTTAAACACAAACAGCTTCTTGCTGCCACTGTGCAAACACAGGTCACCCTCTGAGTCTCAAAGAAAAAGAGATCAACAGGAACTGGCCCCACATAAATCTCTAGATGAAAGGTTCGATGTACTGAACTATCCTTTATAGTTACTAACATAACAATGTGCGAGCAGGAGGGTGCTGAACATCTGCCTTTGCTAAAATCCAGCTGTGCAAATGAATTGGAATGATGCCTAAATCCTCAGGTGTCATGAGCAAACATCTTCCCATAGAGGCATAAAATGGGCTTTATCGAACCTGGCAACTCTCCTTTGTAGACCAATAACACTAAAGACCATTGTTATGTCTTAAAGTTCCAGTCGCTGGTTGGATCACATGCAAATTAATATGTTACGTTCTTATAAGCTGATTCGAGCATCACAGAAATCCAAAAAAGTACTCCTCGTAAAATAAAGCTCGGATAATCCAGACAAAACCAGTTTGTTACCTCTTATTTGTCTCCAGATACTGACCATAAATTCCGACTGTGGAAACACAACGTCACAATATTTTTCATCGTTTCCAACCATCGTGCATCAATCATAAAGGGGCTTGCATTCACTTTTACATAGTAGAAGTGCTCACGCAGTGAGGGTGGCACAGTGGTTAGCACTGTTGCCTCATAGTGCCAGTGTGGTGGGTTTGATTTCCAGATTAGGTCACTGTCTGTGCAGAATCTGCACATTCTCCCCATTTTTATGTGGGTTTCCTCCGGTTTCCTCCCAGTGTTCAAAAGGCATGTTGGTTAGGTGCATTGGCCATGTTAAATTCTCCCCTAGTGTATCCGAACAGGCGCCGGAGTGGGCGACTAGGGGATTTTCACAGTACCTTCATTGCAGTGTTAGTGTAAGCCTACCTGTGATACACCAACATATAAACTTTAAATCAAAGCTGTGTGTTGAGCGTAGTGATGGTTTGATGAGGAATGAGCTATAATAATTCTGGACACAGGTAAAACAGGTGGAAAATGGGAGCCTATTGTGAATGGAAAAAGCATTAGCCTTACAACACAGTGATGCATAAGCAAAAGACTAGATAGAGAAAAATGGATTGTAGTTAGTTCCACTGAACTTGGAGGCAAAGACTCATCAACATCAATGTTTTGCCCAGTGAGAGGGCATTTATTTATTTACTCTGTAGAAGTTATTGCCTTGCTGGATTTTCTGCCTCCCGTCTCTCCATATCTCATAAGAAAACTCTTATTCAGCAGTAGGAATTTATAAAGATCATAAGAGCTGAACAGAAATCTGTCACAAATATTTAACATGTAAAAGTAGCAAGTATGGCTTTGGACAGGCTCTGTCTCCTTTTCTTAGCATTTGCTGTTGATCCTCGATCTCCAAGTTGTAACGATGGGAGTTCTATTACCTCACCAAAGCTGTTAATACTGATTGAGCTATATAAATAAGTGCAAACTCGCTGTTCAATTTTGAGAAACATTACACCCAGCGTCAATCCCGTGTCTTCACTCGATGCTCAATCGCAGCAGAAATCAATGGCTTGTTAATGGGGGCTAGGAAACTTGCTGCCTTTCCCACTCTGTAACCAAGTTCTGCTACGAGGAGTTATGTCCCAATGTAATCAGCTCACTCACTCAGTCAGACTGATACTGCTGCAAGCTTCGATGCATATTTCAGCTAACTGTTCGCTATGTTTGCTGAGATATGGAGCAGATCCCTGGACAAACTCCCTCAACAGTTATGAAAGCATAATTGAAGATGGGGCTACATTTCTTACTTTAACGCAGTTTGGATAAATTATACATCAGGAACAAATGCTAATATGTGACATTGAAATATTTAAAGCCATGAAAATGGGTTGAAAAAGTAACAGTATACGAACAATGCTTGCTGTTATTAATATGTGAGTTGAGCAGATTCCTGAAATTAAGAGCTAAACCATGCATTGCTAGTCAGCCTACTCCAGTTTCCTTCGCAAAAATGGAATCACACCCTCAGACTCCTGCATTTTCCAGTTGCCCATCCAATTCACTACTGAAAGCCAAGCCTAATAATTAAATGTGTAACTCTGCACCATTACAGTGTGTGTCATCGACAAGCACTGCAGGAACTCACCAAGATTCCTTAGGCAGTGCCTTCCAAACACACCATCACTACCTTCTTTTTCTCCTCTCGTCCTAATCCTTAATTCATCCTCCTTCTCCACAGTTCCTCTGCTTACTTGTTAACCCTTAAATCAGAATCCTGACAGTGCACCAACTCTCTGACAGACAGGTAAAGGCTCCCCCAACCTATCCCATACATTTTCCATGGCTAATCCATATAACCAGCACAACTGGACACTAAGGGGCAACTGAGCCTAACCAATCCACCTAAGCTGCATATCTTTGGAAGGAAACCAGGACATTTGGAGGAGACAGGAGAGAACATGCAAACTGTTCACACAAACAATTGCCCAAGGCCAGAATTGAAGCCGGATCCCTGAGACAGCAGTGCTAACCACTGTGCCACCGTGCTGCCCTTAAATTTCATTGGTTAAGTCAGGATATACATTTTGGTTACTACCATTCATTCATTGACTCCCCAGTTTCTGTCATTGCTTTTAATCATCTGCTGATCAACTCACACTTACAGCAAACTCTTTAAGTCGGAAAAGTCCAACTAACGGTGTGTGCTGTGAGGTGACCCACACCAAATTCAAGCCAAATATATTAGATAACCATGTATCTGGAGGACAAAAAGTTTGAGTGTTTTTGTGCCTTTATACCAAATGCTTCTGTTAGTCACAGTAATCTGTCTGTATTCAATCTGCACATGAGTAATAAATTTTACCAGTACATTTTCAGTCTAAATTACAGCACTGTCATTTCACTTCTGGAGATTACATTGAAGTCCAGCCAATGCTGGTTTAAAGTCTGTTAAAGCATAAATACCAAAATACAGTATTAACTTGTCTTATTAAGGATGATTATTTTCTGCTGTGTATTGACAGTCAATGTACTCAGCTGATTGTGAAGTTTCTCAGTGGATTTAATTTGTGTCATCTCGTTCCCAGCTCCAAGCAGGTTTCAGTAAACAAAATGACTCATAGCATGGCCCTAATTAACTCCTGGAGAGACTGCTTGGGGAATGGCAATAGGTAGAGGAATTAACATTGATACTTACTGTATCCAGCTCAGGCTGCAATTAACATCCGATATTGTCTTGCCATTGTCTGTCGTTCCCCAGTGCAAACTTTGTTCCCTAGCTACAAGCTCCATTTCTTTCCCTGGAGGAGAATGTGTATAATAGTATGGGGAAGAGGGGAAAGATGATAGGTGGACTTTTCCTGTCCTGCCCACCACGGGAATCGTAGCAGGCGGGACAGGATCATGTAAAGGTCCTTCGACTTCGAATGGGAATTTCCGGCCTTGGGGCAAGTGAGCTGGAAAATCCCGCATTTAGAGTAAAAGGTAATGATAGCTCCCTATGCACATGCTCAGGAGCACTAGGGGGATAGGACCTAGGTGGATTGGGGTCAGTTCAGACTCGATGGGCCAAAAGGCCTCCTTCTAAACTGTAGGGATTTTATCATTCTATATCACACTGAGGGCGCTCACTGACAGGAGACAAGAGTGAAGCATCATAGGGCACAGCTCCAGCTATGGTCTTGGCCTTGTTTAACTTTTGTAAATAGTTAGCATATGAATACATGTTTCTAAACTAAAGATCACTGCCTCCAACAAGATCCCTTTTGCGATAAGAAACTAAAAATCCCCGAATAAACCCATAGCAATAAATGGTGGCAGGCAGTGACTAGACCTGTCGAGGAACAGCAGAAAACAGAGGACAGCAAGTGACAGACTTTGAGGCCAACTCAGCAACCACAGTGGAGACAAGGGCAGGCTCTGGTCAGACCATATTTGGAAAATTGTGAACAATTTTGGGCACTGTATCTAAGAAAGGATGTGTTGGCCCCAGAGAAGATCCGGAGGAAGTTCACAAGACTGATCCTGGGAATGAAAACCTTGACGTATGGGGAGTGTTTGAGGACTCTGGGTCTGTACTCAAAGGAGTTTAGAAGAATGAGGGGGGATCTCATTGATACCTACAGAACACTGAAAGGCCTGGATGGAGTGGATGTGGAGAAGATGTTTACATTAGTGGGAGAGACTAGGATCAAGGGACACAGCTTCGGAGTAAAGGAACAGTCCTTTAGAATTGAGATGAGGAGGAATTTCTTCAGCCAGAAGGAAGCGCATCTGTGGCGTTCAATACCACAGAAGGCTGTGGAGGCCAGGTCATTGAGTGCATTTGTGACAGAGATAGACAGGTTCTTGATTGGCAAGGGAATCAAAGGTTACCAGGAAAGAGGTGGCAGGATGGGGTTGAGAAATGTATCAACCAAGATTGAATGGTGGAGCAGACTCCATAAGCCGAGTGGCCTAATTCTGCTCCTATCTCTTTTGATTTTATATAAGACAATTTTGATCCAGGGTGAGAAATAGTTATTACTTTGCCTTTAACAGAGATACTTCAAAATATTAAGGGCCCAGACAGACTGAACAACTGGAAAATTGGGAAGATGATTCACATTACTATAATGTCTCAGGTCTTGCACGCAAAGAGAACAAATATCAAGTCACTACTTTGTTACACACTGTTGGGAGCAGAGTGGACAACATGCTGGCCAGACAGGGGATGAACAAAAGAAATCCTCCTTCAAGAATGTCACCAGAACCCTTGGCTCATACTTCAGTCATGAAAAATGGTCATGAATGTAGACCAGCAAATCAGCCTGCCATCTATTGCCTCTGTCTACACTTGTCGCTGCCTCAGCAAAGCAGCCAGCATAATTAAGGACTTCACGCACCCAGACATTCTCTCTTCCACCTTCTTCCATCAGGCAAAAGATACAAAAGTCTGTGGTCATGTAACAACCAACTCAAGAACAGCTTCTTCCCTGCTGCCATCAGACTTTTGAATGGACCTACCTCGCATTAAGGTGATCTTTCTCTACATCCGAGCTATAACCGTAACACTACATTCTGCACCCTCTATGAATGATATGCTTTGTCTGTATAGTGCACAAGAAACGATACCTTTCACTGTATACTAATACATGTGACAATAATAAATCAAATCAAAATCAAATCAAATCAAGTCAAATCAAATCAAATCAGTCTTTATAAAACTGTTGTCACAAAGAATGCTAAACTTAATTGACATAGTTAAAAGTAGGGTAAAGTGATTGACTCATTCAACGGTGAATTATACCAACTAGCTGAAGTTTGTGAGTATGGAACACTTCAAGACAACCTGATCAGAGATAGAATAGTCACTGATGTTTCAGATGAGGAACTTTCTGACTTCTTACAATTATTTAATAATTTACCTTGTACAGTCAATCTGTGTAACTGTCCAGAAAGGCCAAAGAGTGAAGGCAAAATAAAGCTTTTGTTAAGACAAGTGAGGGAAATTTCCCAAAAGTAGCCCAAAGAAGTGGTTCAGTTTTAGGGTTGTGAAGCTATAACCAAAGCAAGGCAGCAGCCCAGAAAAAGCATCAACTGCCATTTACCAATGTCCTCGCTCTGGCAGGAAGAAGGTCCATCTGCGGGATCTCCCCACTTGAATTGTGCACTGCCTTGGCTGTGGGAAGTTCGACCACTTTAATATGATCAGCCATTCCAGAAAATCTGTACTTACAAGACAGAAGAAATTTGTTGAAGGAATCTCCCCGTTCAGGAAGTCCAAGGCCTCGACAACCTGGAAAGTGCCTTCCAAAGGTGAATAAAGAAAAATAAAAAACAGTGACTCAAGCCGGGAATCGAACCTGGTTCTCTGGCACTGTAAGGCAGCAGTGCTAACCATTGTGCCACTGTGCCACCCCTGTTACTGAATAAAAGACTACTGCTTCTTACAAACTCTCTTCTAAGAAGCTAAGAAATCCCAAGGTGAACCCAGCAATAGCAGATTCCTGCCAATTGTCTGAGATTGAGCCAGATTCTTAATGCCATGTTTGCCCATGAGATGAGTTTGCAACCATACACCTTTTTCATCATTAAGACTATTTCTTCCTCTGATCTCCACCCTGCCTCAACTCATCTGCTGTTGGAACCCTCATTCACATCTTTGCTATCTCTAAACTTTACTAAGCCAATGCAGTCCAGGTTGCTCTCCCATTTTCTATCCTTTCTAATCCTCAGGTCATCTAAAATTCTGCCATCTGTGTCCCAATTCACATCCGGCTCCATTCATTCATCACCCTTATGCTCACTGGCATATTTTGAAGTGGGAGCCAACATTACAATTCTCATCCTTGTTCTCAAATCCCTCCATAGCCTGATCCCCTCCTTTTCCTTGCAATCTCCTTTAACTGCACAACCCTCGGATATATTGACACTCCTCCAATTTTGGCCTCTTGGGTATCTCTCAGATTTGAAATGCTGCACTATTGACGGCCATGCCTTAAGATTCCTCAGCCCAAGCTCTGGAATTGCCTCCCTGTATCTCTCTGCCTCTCTACCTTGATTTCCTCCTCACTTAAAACACGCCTCCCTGATTAAAATTTTGATTGTCTGCCCTAATAAGATTATGAGGCCATAAATTATAGGAGTGGAATTAGGCCATTTGGCCCATGGAGTCTGATCCAAAATTCAATCATGGTTGATAAGTTTCTCAACCTCATTCTCCTGCCTTTTCCCCGCAACCTTTGATTCCGATACCAATCAAGAACCTATTTATCTCTGTCTTAAATACACTCAGTGAACTGGCCTCCACAGCCTTCTGTGGCAATGAATTCCACAGATTCACCATCCTCTGGATTTAATATTGCTTTATGTGATTCGCTGACAAGTTTTGCTTTATTATACACCGAGAAGCCCTTTGGGCCATTTGATGACATTAAATAAATCCAAGTTATTGTTGGTGATAAAAGAGCTTTACAATTCATCTAAACTATTTTATATTTGATGCCAAGACACAATGAGAAGTTGTTTTTTTTTCCCTCAGTGCAACACAACCTCACGTTAATGAGACCACCACTCACGCCATTTCCTTCCACAGAAAGAAGCAAACACAAAAGGAGAAATTGATTCACCTCGTTAATGTGTCAGCCTAACAGCATAATGGTTAGATACAAGCTTCACGAAATAGGATTCAAGACTCAGAGCTTTGGGAGAATGCTCGTTTCTTAAACAACCTAATTTGGCTTATGCATATTGAGCATAATGAACCTCTTCTCCATGAACACATTATTCCTTTGGCACTCTGAATGGATTGAGAGTGATATTGTCCCATCAGCTTTACTACAGTAGGAGCGCATGAACTTGGTGGGGGCAGGGATAGGAGGCAAGTGAAGCTGTGAACGGGAAGGCTGGTGAACTTAAGTAGCAAAAAAGCATGCTTCCAACACATGACTTTGATGGCATTTACTTTTAAAGTAAATCTTGCAAATAGCACCACTTTGAACTTGTAAGACTCATCTTTCACTCTGTTGCACAGAGTGAAAATTAACAAAGGCACAACGTTTTGCTCCATTAAGTTACCATCAGTCAAGGATGCTCTATATTGGATTTGGAAAGTCAGTTATGTATGCTTTCATTTGGCTGTAATTACAATAATTTTGGAGTAGTTCCTGAATCGCCTGAACGTGAAGCATCACCTTCTGACTGCTTGAGTTGTGCATTATTCGGAATCTGAATGGGCTTGAGAAGTTCACTGAAGCTATCAGGATGAAAAAAGTCATCATTCTGAATAAAGCCATGACCGACTGAACATTTAAAAAACAAAACCTTTACTTTGTTCAGAACTGGTGGCAGATTTCTTTCCCCCGTGCATTACAAGTTTACAAAGAAATTCATTCTTGGCATAAGTGCACAGCTAGTATTTATTGTCCATTATGAGGTGCCCTTCAAAAGGAGCCTTCTTTTCCCACTGCAGTCAGTGTAGTGAAGTTCCTCCTTAGAGTACGGTTAGGGTAATAATTCAACTACTTTTGCTCAGTAATAATGAAGCAACAGTGATTTTTGTCCAGTGATATATGTCCAATCAAAATACTGCCAGAATCAATTCTGGCCTTGGGTGACTGTTTTAGTGGAGTTTGCACATTCTCCTCATGTCTGTGTGGGTTTCCTTTGGGAGCTCTGGTTTCCTCCCATAGTCCAAAGATATGTGGTTAGGTGGATTGATCATGGTAAATCGCCCCTTAGTGTCCTAAGAGTCAAAGTTAGTTGGATTTGCCATAGTAAGTTGAAGGATGAGGTGCCAATTGAGAGGGCTGTTTTGACCTGTAAGTTATTGGGTTTCTTGAGTGTCTTTGGAGCTGTACTTCATCCAGACAAATGGCGAGTATTCCCTCACGCTCCCAACTTGTGCCTTGTAGATAGTGGACAGGCTTTGGGGAGATGTAAGGTGACTTACTCACCGCAGAATACTTAGCCTCTCACTTGCTCTTATAGCCAAGGGGCTCAATCTTACCACCTTACATACCACGCTCCCGCTGCAGTGAAGACACAGAGTTTGGCAGCAAGCCAAATCTCCGTTTACTGCAGCTGGATGGGAAAGTCCCAGTCGGAAAATTCCGGCCATAGCATTGGGATTGCTGATCCAGTTCAGTTTCTGGTCAATGGTAATCCCTGAGTTATTGTTGCATATAAATATACAAAGCAGGACGTCCACGTTCAATTGGTCATTTCCGACAAAATTTATGATACTGGTTTGATACAACCCAATACTTGTAACCTGACAAGTATCTATGATTGTAACTCATGGCCTTGGTTCGCCGTGAATATGAATGCAAGTTGAAGTTATCATTCAAATGTAGGATTCCTTTGAATTGAACCAGTGGACTCCTTAAATTTCTCATTAAGCTTTCTTATATTTGTGTTAGCATTGGTCATTTTATCATGAAATGTGCACAAAGTTAGTTTTCTCAGAACATTAAACGTTAAAAACATTTGCCAAATACCTCCAATCTCATCCATGGGATTCTCCGGTGCCCACTGCAATGAATGGAGTTTTGGCTGAGCATCAAGTTCTCCATTCTTGCTGCCAAGGGCAGGTATGGACAAGATCGGAGAGTCCTGCCCATTATATCACTGTACGTCGATTTACCTTTGTTCATCTTCTCTCTTGGCAGAACCCTGAAATATGTCCATAATTCATAACATGTCTCCAGTTTACTATTTACACACAAACATACAAATTAGGAGCATGAGTAGGCCACTCAGCCCCTCAAGCCTGCTGCACAATTCAGTAAGATCATGGCTGATCTAATTTTAACCACAACGTCATGTTTCTGCATGCTCATGATAACCTTTCACCCCCGTCAGCGTGTCTAGAACCTATCCAGCTCTGCGTTAAAAATGTTAAAAGGTTCTGCCGCCATGAACTTCTGAGGAAGAGAGTTCCAAAGACACATGACTCTCTGAGAAAAAAAAAACTCTTCATCTTGGGCTTAAATGGGCAACCCTTCAATTTTAAACAGTGACTCCCATAATCCTAGATTCTCCGACAAGAGGAAGAATCTTCTTAGTGATGGGTTCAGCCACTGAGTGGCAAAGGCAGATCATTAGATTTGAAGATGATCATTACTTGATACTTTTGTAGTGTGAATGTTCCTTGTTTTTTGTCAGCTGAAGCCTGACTATTGCCCAGGCCTTTTTGCGTACAGACACGGACTACGACATTATATAAGGAGTCATGAATAGTCCTGAATATTGTGTAATCGCCAGCAAACATGCCCATTTCTGGTCTTATGATGGAGGCAATGTTGTTGATGAGCAGCTGAAAATGGTTCGGTCTAGGACACTCCCCTGAGGAACACCTGCAGTGATGCAATGGGGTAAGATAATTCACCTTTGACAACCACAAGCATCTTCCTTTCTGCTAGGTAGAGGGGAGGTAATGGCCTAGTGATATTATCGCTAGACTATTAATCCAGGAACTCAACTAATGTTCTGGGGACCCAGGTTTGAATCCCATCACAGCAGATGGTGGAATTTGAAATCAGTAAAAAATATCTGGGATTAAGAATCTACTGATGACCGTGAAACCATTGTCAATTGTTGGAAAAAACCCATCTGGTTCACTAATGTCCTTTAGGGAAGGAAATCTGCTGTCCTTATCTGGTCCGGCCAACATGTGACCCCAGTGCCACAGCAATGTGGTTGACTCTCAATAGCCCTCCAAGGGCAACTAGGGATGGGCAATAAATGCTGGCCAGCCAGTAATGCCAATGTCCAACGAATGAATTTAAAAAATAAGTATGACTTCAACATATGAAGAGTTTTCCCCTGATTTCTACTGAATCTGATATTCCTAGGACTTTTTGATGCCACACTTGACTGCCTTGATGCCAAGGGCAGTAAATCACACCTCACCTCTTGAGTTCAGGTTCTTTTTCTAGGCTTGGATCAAGGATGTAATGAAGTGAAGATTTGAGTGGTCCTGGTGAAACCTGAACTGTCAGTAAGCAGGTTATTGCTGAATAAGTGCCAGTTGATAGCGCTATTGACCACACTTTCCATCACTTTGCTCATGATTAAAGATAGACTGATCAGCGGTAATTGGCTGGGTTGGATTTTTCCTCCTTTTTATAGACAAGACACACCTGAGCCATTTTCCATGAAGATGCTGATGCTGCAGTTTAGATCTGGGTACAGCTTCTTCAGGAGCACAAGTCTTAAGAATATACAATTGCCGTAATGTTATCAGAGGCTTTATCCTTTGTACTATCCATTCCTTCAACCGATTTTGGTATCACTTACAGTGAATTGATTTGGTGAAGGTTGGTGATGCTGGCGATCTCAGGAGGAGGCTAAATTGGATCATTCACTCGACACTTCTGGCTGAAGATGTCTGCAAATGCTTCAGAACTTTGCGTTGGTGCACTGGACTTCCCCACCATTGAGGATGGAATATTTGTGGCTCTTGCTTCTCCCGTTAGTTGTTTAATTGTCCAACACCATCTATGACTGGATGGGGTAGGACTGCAGCACTCAGGTCTGGTTGTGGGTTTGCTTAGCTGCATCACTAGAATTCTGCTTTCGCTATTTGGCATTCAAGTAGTCCTGTGTGGTAGCCTGATTTTGCTCCTGGCATGCCCTCTTATATTATTCATTGAACCAGAGTTGGTCCCCTGATGGGGGAAATGCCAGGCCGTGATATTATAGAGTGAGGGTGAACACCATTCAGTTGTTACTGATAGCCCATAGCGCCTCATGGTTGCCCCATTTTTGAGTTCTTGAATCTGTTCAAAATCCAGTTCATTTCGCACGGTGATAGTGCCACACAATATTATAGAAAGTATCCTCAATATGAACGTGGAATTTTGTCTCCACAGTGCAGTAGTTACTCCTATCTTGAACAGATACATTTGCAGCCAGCAAATTAGTAAAGATGAGGTCAAGTAATTTATTTTTCACTTGTTGGGTCCATCACCATTTGCGCAGACCCAGTCTAGCAGCTATGTTCTTCAGAATTTGCTATCTCGGTCAGTAGTAGTGCAACTGATCCACTCTCAATGATGGATTGAGCTCCCATCCAGAGTATATTTTGTGCCCTTGGCACCTACATAGGGTGTTCAAAATGGAGGAGATGTTTGTGATCAGAACTCCCCACTCGCCTGACGAAGGGGGCAAAGCTAGTGGTGTTTGCTACCAAAGAAACCTGTTGGACTTTAACCTGGTATGGTGAGACTTCTTACTGTATTTACCCCTGTCCAACACCGGCATCTCCACATCATGACTACCATTGACACAACAAACTATGGGATTTGAAGCCAGATTTGGATCTGAGCCTCTGGAATACTACTGACGTTATCACGATGCCAGTATCTCCCAACTGCTGTAGCCTTCTGAAATTGACATCATGAATGGTGAAAACATTTACATTGGCATGGGAGTTGTCACTGTACACAATGTGAATAATTGTATACAGTCCAGACGAAAGCTAAAGAGATCAAGTTTTACATCCCACACTTATTTTATTTTTTATTAGAAGGGGTGTAGAACCATTCCTGTCACATTCTCTCACAATTTAGTGTTAATAACTGCAACAGACTTTGGACAGTGCCTTGCCAGTGGTACTAATGTACAAGACAACAGGGTGAGAACGCATGTTTAATTGAGATT
The DNA here is from genome assembly GCF_965287045.1 of Carcharhinus amblyrhynchos. Classification (NCBI taxonomy): domain Eukaryota; kingdom Metazoa; phylum Chordata; class Chondrichthyes; order Carcharhiniformes; family Carcharhinidae; genus Carcharhinus; species Carcharhinus amblyrhynchos. The sequence goes on from NC_137352.1 coordinate 14,599,041, forward strand.
GTGGTCATGAATTAATTACTGCTTAATAGGTCGAGTTTTCAAAGGTTAAACATCCTCAGAGCTCACTCAGATGTAGGCTATTTGTTGAGAAGTACAATCTGATCCTGATATCAATCCAACATTGCAATCCATTGCTACTGAACAATGGGCGATTGTATGCCAGGGATGATATTTCTGCTGTTTTAACAAGAAGGTTGGATTCACAATGTTCAATAAAACATTAAATAATCTATTGCTGCACTCAGCTTTAAAACCTTCCATTAACCACATTATACATTGCCTCTTTATTAAGGAGTCCTCATTAAAAAGTGTTCATCCAATATTTTTGGTTCCACGTATGCAATATTAGAAAACATCACTGTGGTGATTAATGACTCCACTTTTCTGATTCACTTACCTCCCCAAACCAAACAAAAGCAGAGAACGAAAAAACATTTTATTACAGGGGAGCCATCATTAGCTCTGCTCCAATTATCTCTCATTCTGATTATCTAGCAGACTTTCCTTGCAAGGCAGAAGTCGACAAAGAAATGTTGCCTATTTGCACAACTCCCTGACACCAAAGTTTTCCCCATCAAACATAAAATCAATCTCACAGCCCATAAAAGATTAAACTCAATTTATATAACGTGACTAGGGTATTGCTGTATCATGTCCATAAAATGAGATCGAGGGGAAGCAATTTCCATCCTTCACCGAGGGAGTGGCTCGGCGAGCGGGGTGGCAAGGGAGGGCGGGAATTTTGGATTCGTAGTTGGTGCTGGCTCCTCTATTTTATAAGTGACATAAATATCAATGTATTTGCTACTGACGGGCTCTATTCCAAACATCTGTAGTTTTCAACAGGAGGAAAATCATCGTTATATTCGGTGTTCTCGAGCCCTGCTAAGCACAAACCATGATTGTTAATAACGTGAGATTTTTTCTTTATTCTATTTTGCCAGGCTTAGTAAATCACTGGTTTTATTCCTGTACTGTATCATGAACATGCTACTCTAACAAGTTTTGTGCTATCCTAAAGGGATTTTTCCTTCAACCTGGTGTAAGATCAGGTAAAAAAACTGCAAAAAATTATTTTCAACTTGTTTATTGATTCCACCACTTGAAGAAAGCAATTTGGTACTTAATATTGGACAAGACTGAAAGGAGGCAGCTTCTTTTCCTGGAGTGTATTGCTGCTATGTTAAACATGGTTTCCCAGTGCATGTTCTTTTAGGTGATCTTTTCTGGCACGTTGGATTCTTAAGTGAATAAGGTGTTTTAAATTGATGTCCTGAACACAGGGCTGTTTTTTGCATGCTTCTGTTTTTGGCAAGGCAAGGGATGGAGAGTGTGGGGTGCACATAACACAGCAACGTGTTCTCCATACCATATCCTCCCACCTTCTTAAACAACACTGCCACCTCAGAACACACCTCCAGTGGTGTGGGTTTGGGGGCATGACATTAAATGTTGCCTTGTGTTTCCAAGTTACATTGAAAATCTCTCATGTTGAGGTTGGCATCTCTGCCATAGAAGTACAAAAGCGAGCCTTGTTCCATAAGTCACATGGTAAGGAGAAAAGAGAGAAAGCATTGCCAGGGATAGTCTAAAAATTAGATCTGTCCTTTCACTAGGACATACAGAAACAATAATGGAGGTTTGGATCCCTCTTCTGACGGTGGGTTAGTTGTTAATTCCAGATCTGACACTGACATTTTAGGGGGCAATTTTCCCATTCTGCCTTCCACGGGGAGGAGATTGGGTAGAACATGCAAAGTTCGGTTGACCTCAAGTGGGATTTTCCAGTTTTGGGAGTGAGCGCTGCCGGAACATCCAGACCTTTGTTTACCAAAGGCATCAAGGAATTGGAGGAAAATTTGGAGTTCTGTAGATCCATAGGTGGATCGATGGGCTGTAAAGTTCAGTATGATTTCGCTGAATGGCGGAACAAGCTCAAAAGGCAACATGACCCAATTTGTTCTTGTTGATTCAACTTTAAATCTGACCGGGGATCGTAACTCTTTTTGAAGATTGAAAATTTAGATTTTGTGCACATATAATTGCATCATGCAAGCCGACCAAAGCTAGTTTAATTCAAAACGTATGTTCCTTATCAGGCTACATAACCAATGCATTTTTTTAAAAAATCATTTAACCTTTTAATTGATCACATCGAAATTTGCATTTTGCATCTTGCAAGATTTAGCAACTATTATAGGAATTGTGCCCACTGCAAATGTGGCTGTTAACTTGTAGCCAGTATCTTTAAGCTTACTGATCTTATCTCTTCCATGTGTATTTGGCATTTTAGTTTTTGTCCATATGGACTTATTCCACCTTTTGAAAGAATTATTGCAATATAATGGGCATCGTAATGTCTGGCGACTTCTGATTGGAGGTAATTATTAACAGTGGGCACAATATCCCAGGTATTGGACGGGATTCCCCACCCCCCAACCCCATCATGGTGTATTTTACAGCATGGAAATGTCTTGTAATAGTCAGCCAGTGTGATCTTCCAGTCCAGCCGATGTCTATGGTGTTTTGCATGGCTTGCCTGTCCTGCTACAGGGGATCGTGGAGCGGGAGAGTGCGGGTGGGCGAGTGCGATCGCCTTCAGTGGGACCAGGAGATCCTGCCAGCAGGAAAGGCAGTAAAATCCCATCCACTGTCTGCTGAGAGCACAGATTTTAGAGCAGAGTGGAATTATTTATTTATGGCAACTATATTTCCCTGTGGACACAGGACAGAAGTGTCGCAAAATGTTTGAATTCCAATAAGCTTCTCTCACCTGAGTGTGTGTGGATGGTAAAGATCTCATTGAGCTACTGAATGTAGAACAAAGGGTTTTCCCATTATCCTGGTCAACATCCTTCCTTCAAACAATGCCACAATTCCTTCACGTAATGCCACCAATCATGCCACCAATAGGTTGACCAGTTATTCTCATCTCTGTTTGCGAAATCTAGCTGTGAGCAGGATGGCTGCTTATTAATGACGTAACGATGTCGGCGTTGGATCGGGGTGGGCACAGTGAGAAGTCTCATAACACCAGGTTAAACACCAGGTTAAAGTCCAACCGGTTTATTTGGAATTACGAACTTTCAGAGCGCTGCTCCTTCATCAGGTGAATGGAGAGGTAACTTTCACAAACATGGCATATATAGACAAAGAAACAATTGCAAGACAATGTTACAATCGTGCGATTGTGTCTTTGCCTACATATGCCGTTTTTGTGAAACCTACCTCTCCATCACTGATGAAGGAGCAGCGCTCCAAAAGCTCGTATTTTGAATAAACCTGTTGGACTTTAACCTGATGTTGTGAGACTTCTTACACTGCTTATTAATACATAGAATAATCCCTGTTTCTCCCTGTAATGTTTTAACACACCTCCCTTTCTGTGAGGTGTGTTAAGATATTACATAAATGCAAGTCTTCATTTTAAGATATTGAAACATCGAATGGAATCATTGTACCCAATGCTTTATCCTTCAGTGCTAGAAAGCATTTTATAAAGCCTTCATTCCTTTCCTACCTTTGTAGGATTTTAGCTTTAGAAATTTCTTCAGTCAGAGAAAGCAAACTAAGAGATTCGTACAGATGACAGTGTCTTTACTTTCTTCAGTGCCTTGAATGAAATACAAATGTCTATCACTTCTTTATTTTGTGTATTGGATCTCCAGCCAAGAATGGTTGGCATTTCACTAAGCCAGCTAGTGTGGTACACATATAGGGGTACAGTTTCTGAGAGGGCAATTAATATTCCAAAAGTAAATTGCGGACAAAATGACAGTGTTAATGAGAAGTGCTTTATCTTGTCTCAAGTTCCTGCTTAAACTCATTTGCACATTGTTGAAAGAAAGATCTGCCATGAAATGTAAGTTGTTCCATAAAAAAAGCTTTAAAAGTATTCTTTCATCTACTTAGGAGTGGCCGTGAACTTTCATTCATACATCCAAATATGGATACATCACAAAACTAAGCACTGGAGTATCACATCCGCAATCTATGAATAATCTGTTTTTAATTAGTTGAAAATTATTTTTAGAAATTGTCCATTGCCATTTACTGGTTGCATGGTGCGCAGTGGAACAATGCTTTGTTTCTTAGTAAATCAAAAATTCAGAACCTTTGGGAAGATGCCTTTTGGTGTTCATTACCCCAACAAAAACAGTTTAATTTCTGAACCCATATGAGGGCCTGATGGGCACAATGAGTGGAAATTTCCTTGTAAATGAATTCAATCTTGGGCATTCTTATCAGTTTTGTAGGTGGACAAGCTTCCAGCTTGATATTTCTGAAATCAGTGCAAAACAAGAGCATTGGGCTTAATTTGCACTTATTGTCCCACAATCTTTTGTCATGTAGGACGGCATGGTGACACAGTGTTGGCACTGCTGCCTCACACTGCCAGGGTTCCAGGTTCAATTCTGGCCTTGGATTGCTGTCTGTGTGGAGTCTGCACGTTCTCCTATGTCTGTGTGGGTTTCCTCCAGGTGCATCGGTTTCCTTCCATAGTCCAAAGATATGCGGGTTAGGTTGATTGACCATGCTAAATTGAACCTAATGTCAGAGGGAGTAGAGGGTAAATGTGTGGGATTTTGGGAATAGGGCCTGAGTGGGATTATGGTTGGTACAGACTCGATGGCCAAATAGCCTGCCTCTGTACTGTAGGGATTCTATTTTGTTCTATGGATTCATTGTTTATCCAATTTAGGGTAAGTTATACAGAGGAAAAGCAGAATCTGGAAGAAGCTTGAAAAGATCTTGAATTCTAAAACACGCGCCTCACCATATTTTCATGATATGACAAAAACTGCCCCTCATTCTGTTTTTGCACATAGGATATCCTCCATGACCTTCGGAAAAATTGTCAGGTGTGGAAGAACATTAATGGCTACACTCCTCAAAATACTTAATGAAGACTGAGTGGGGAGGGTGCTGAAATGTTTGTGGTTAACGATGAGTTAGTGGCTCATCTTTTAATTTTTTTTAATCTGATGATCTGGTGGAATCAGTGAAATTGCAAGCAAGATACTTAAAATGAAATTGTTGCAATACTTCAATGAATAAACTGTGAACTGGATAAGCCAGTAAAATACATTCAAGAAAAAGCATTTCAGCCACACTTCCAACACTTGGCATTCATTACCAAGTGATAGCTGTCTTTAGCTTCAGTCAGTTTCAGTGCTGTGAATAAATAACTTGGCCAACACCTCTGGCATGGTGGCACAGTGGTTAGCACTGCTGCCTCTCAGTGCTAGGGACACGGGTTTGATTCCTGGGTGACTGTCTGTGTGGAGCTGGTACGTTCTCCCCGTGTCTGCATAGGTTTCTTCCAGGTGTCCCAGTTTCTTCCCACGGCCCAGAAGACGTGCTGGTTACGTGCATTGACCGTGCTAAATTCTCCCTCAGTATACTCGAACAGGTGCCAGAATGTGGCGACTAGGGGATTTTCACAGTTACTTCATTGCAGTGTTAATGGAAGCCTATTTGTGACACTAATAAATAAACTTTAAACCTCCCAAATACACTGCAGATAATTTTGACTTTAACCAATAGTGTTAAAGCAGGCAATATCAGAATGGCTGAAAGATTATACACCATTTCCAATTAAAGTTAGTAGAAATGGAAAGCAGGTGATGTATGCAATAGGTGACTGATTCAATATCTCCTATCTTACTCTATCACCAACGGTTAAAAATTACTCCACTAATCCATGACTGATTTTACACTTTTTGTCACTCAAATCCCTGACATGTCTTAGAAACTCACTGCATCAAGTTTCCCTGATTTCCGTTCTCTGGTCCTGCATGCCTGATTTCCTATATTCCTTGTATTTGTACATTTTTCAAGTAAATAGTCATGTTTGCTTGTTTCATTTACGCAAACGCATGGACGGAGAAATACAGCCAGCAATACGTCTCTGTTGAGAATCGCGAATTGAACTGTCGGCTTGACTGACATCCAAACTGCTTTGCCCGAGCTCGGCAAATTTCACAGGTTGTGGACTTGAGCTGAGAGATGGAGTGCAGTGTGACAATGGCACTCCGTGTCATGGGGCTGAGGAAGGCAAAATTGACACGAGCAATCCAATCATCCCCATTGTTTGCCGATCATAAGCAGGGACGGTGGGATTGTCAAAAATGCGCGGAGGTGCCTGCAATCTGGGCTCGCTGAATGTCTGATTAAAAACGTGAGATTGCAGTGTTTAGAAAGAGAAAGGTGCCGGGAACAAATACATACAAAGCGGAGACATCATGACTCTTATTGCTTCATTGATTTTCTAAGAAACAATTTGTCATTTAAAAATACACTTTTGATGAGGTATTCTTTTTTATTCCAATGTGACTGAAATGATTATCCAATTTCATCTCTCGACTACAAATTGTAAGTGAGGCAATAAATGTCTTGGTTGACTTTTTTTTCTCTAAAAGATTTTCTCTCCTGACACTCATTCAGTTACTTACAATAACAGAGTAGCTACTAAAACTCAGCAGAACCTTAGAGCTACAGTGCACACAGAAGACAAATATTATGGGCGGCACGGTGGTACAGCGGGTAGCATTGCTGCCTCACAAAGCCAGAGACCCGGGTTTGATTCCTGGCTTGGGTCACTGTTGGTGTGGAGTTTGCACAGTAAGAAGTCTCACAACACCAGGTTAAAGTCCAACATGTTTATTTGATAGTAAACCCACAAGCTTTCGGGCTTTGCCCTTCGTCAGGTGAGTGGAGAGTTCTGGTCTCAAACAGAGCATATCGGAGCATAGGTGGCGTTTGCACATTCTCCCACTGTCTCTGTGGGTTTCCTCCTGGTGCTCTAGTTTCCTCCCACAATCCAAAGATGTGAGGGTTAGGTGGATTGGCCATGTTATATTGCCCTTTAATGTAAGGGTGACTAGCTAGGGTAAATGCATGGGGATAGGGCCTGGATGGGATTGTGGTCAATGCAGACTCAATGGGCTGAGTGGCCTCCTTTTGCACTGCAGGATTCTATTTCATTTGTCCTAAGTTCCTCATTTTGAAGCCCATTTGAGGTTTAACTCAGTGACACAAAATTGCCTGCCAACCCATTGCGCCTAAAATAGGCAAACATCCTTTTATCCTCCAAAGCTGAGCCAGAATGAAAGTTTGCTCTCTCTCACTCCCATCAAAATCATCCTGCCTTCCAAGTTAAAATATAAGAGTTTCTGGCAGCTAATTACAGACTGAAAAACTACCGATTTTTCACTGTTGAATAAATCTAGAAAGAAAACCCCCGACAACTTTGATTAAAAATAAAGGGGAATGCAACTTTAACAATCTTCAATGTGCATGTGGACAATACAATTAGAGTTCTGTTCTATGTGAATGGAGTGACAATTGAATTAAATCCTTGGGATACCCGGCAAAGATAACGGGTGCATTAATCATACGTTTAGCCGATTGAACTTTTTTCCCCTCATTCTTTTGACAATTAATCTAATTAGTCAATTAGAAAGTCAATATCTACAATTAAGAAGGACAAGAGCAGTAATATCATGGAAATGTCAGCAATTTCAAGTCATACACAATTCTACTTGGATATGTATACATCAGAATCTTGTTAGCTGTGGAGTAGAATATAAAGTTATGTAAATACTCAAAATCTGAAATAAAAGCAATAAATTTTGGAAATACCCAACTGGCTTGGCCACAGCAACAAGGTTAAGGCTTCATTTTATTTGTTTTTGTCTTTTGTTTGTTAACACTAACTCTGTTCCTCTCTCCATAGATGCTGCCTGACCATTTTTTATCCATTCATTTGGGGTTAGGGTCAGCATTTATTGCCTATCTCTAGTTGCCCTTAAACAGAGTGGCCTGCTAGGCCATTTCAGAGGGCAGTTGAGAGTCAACCAGAGCTGCAGCTCTGGAGTCACATGCAGGCCAGATTAAGTAAGGATGGCAGCTTTCCTTCCCTAATGGGCATCGGTGAACCCAATGGATTTTTCCAACAATTGACAATGGTTTCATGGTCATCAGTAGATTCTTAATTCCAGGTTTTTTTTATTGAATTCAAATTCTACCAGCTGCCATGGCAGGACCCAACCCTGGGTCCCCAGAACTTTGGGTCAGTTTCTGAATTAATAATCTAGCGATAATACCACAAGGCCACTGGCAACCCCTACTCAATGTTTCTGGCATTTTCTGTTTTTATTCCAGGAATTCAATATTCTGAAGTGAGGTAGGGCTCTGTAATGTCCTAACTATGTTAGAGATTGGAGGTTTTAAAAGAAAGAAAAGCACAATATTTGCACACGTAGATTCAGACAACATAGCACATTTCATTGAAGAACTGCTCTCTGTATTGCATCAAATACAAAACTGAAAGTAAAACGGCAGATTAAGTGCACAACCAAATTACATCTTTCCTGCTGTGATAGTGGAATTGGACACTTTAGGAACTTTCAAGTGGTTATTGGGTAGGCACATGGAATACACCAGAATGATAGGGAGCGGGATAGCTTGATCTTAGGTTCAGACATAGCTCGGCACAACATCGAGGGCCCTAGGGCCTGTACTGTGCCGTACTGTTCTATGTTCTATGTTCTATGTTCTATCACCATCAAATCATGTGATCAGCTCTTAAAGCAGCCATGCAATTCTGTTACATGTCCCTGTCGACGGTGATGAAACAGAAATCGTCAAGAGCTTCAAATTTCTAGGCGATCGGGTCACCAACAATCTGCCCTGGTCCCTCCTCGCTGACGCTATAGTTAAGAAAGCCCACCAACGCCTCTACTTTCTCAGAAGGAAATTTGACATGTCCACTACGACCCCACCAATTTTTACAGATGCATTATAGAAAGCATCCTTTCCGGATGAATCACAGCTTGGTATGGTTCCTGCTCTGACCAAGACCGCAAGAAATTACAAACAGTTGTGAACATAGCCCAGTCCATCACGTAAATCAGCCCCCCATCCATTGACTCTATCTATATTTCCTGCTACCTCTGAAAAACAGCCAACATAATCAAGGACCCCACTCACCCCGGGCATACTGTCCTCCTTCTTCTGTCGGGAAAAAGTCTGAAAACACAGACCAACAGACTCAAGAACAGTTTCTTCCTGCTGCCATCAAACTTTCGAATGAACCTATTATGAGCTAATCTTTCTCTTCGCCCTATCTGTAACTGCAACACTATATTCTGCACCCTATGCTCTCCTTCTCCCCTATGTATTCTGTGAGGGTATGTTTTGCCTGTATAGTGTGCAAGAAATAATACTTCTCACTGTATCCCGATACATGTGACAGTAATAAATCAGATCAAAATCAAATCAAATATAAGATTTGATGTAATAGTAAGATGGAGAGAGAAAAGAATTGTCACAAGCGTTGCCCCCAATACTCAGATCTTTGTTTTATCACAGACATCGAGACAATACAATTCCCTTAGAGTTACTGTTGTCTGATGACACTTTCAAATTATGCAACTTAAAATTGTAGAAATCTCCCTATTTAGTCAAAGCACGGCCTCTAATATCTCCATTTTTACATGGCAACTTTCAATTCATTATCTGCTTTATTACTAGACAAACTACTTTTATTCGTTGGAACATTTAAATGTATAATAAATGACAAACTCGATTCAAATAATAATAGCTTGTTGATCCCCAGTCTTTATCAACTGAAAGAATAAAGCCCATTTCATTTGAGTTTTAAGTTAATCAACTATTTTGTCAAATACGTAAACGATTGAATTTAATTCCCTGAACCTATTATGTGATGAATGTAAACCAATACATGGCTCTTAGTATTTCACCAGTAACTTTATTAAATCACTGAAGGTTAAAGAAGAAAAGTGTTCTAATCCTGAGTTCACAAAATAAATGGTGTTTCTTCGTGCCCAGTTGCAGCACCCAAAAAAGTGACAACATTTGTCCAATGTAGGTTTAATATTCGTTCAACCCATTATTAGAGGCTGACTATGGCTTGATGTGCTTAGAAGAATAACAGTGTTTAATTGAGTTTTACTACCACCTTAAATATTTAGTGCTTATGCATAGTTTAAATCAAGCAAGAAGGAGTAATGTTTCAGTAAAAAGAAATCTAAAGGCCAAATTTTACCACTGTTTAAGTTTATTTATTCGTGTCACAAGTAGGCTTACATTGACACGGCAATGAATTTACCGTGAAAATCCCCTAGTCGCCACACTCTGGCACCTGTTTGGGTTTCAGATTCCAGATAAGTATGTTGGACTTTAACCTGGTGTTGTGATACTTCTTACTGTGCCCACCCCAATCCAACATTGGCATCTCCACATCATGACTACTATCAACACCACAAACTGTCAGCTCGAAGGGCATAGAGAAAGATCAGCTTAATATATGATCGATCCTTTCAAAAGCCTGATGGCAGCTGGGAAAAAGCTATTCCTGAGTCGTTACTATGTGTTTTCTTGTATCTTTTTCCTGATGGAAAAAGGTGGAAGAGATTATGTCTGGGGTGTGTGGGGTCCTTAATTTTGCTGGCTGCATTTCTGAGGCAGTAGGAAGCATAGATGGAGTCAATGGATGGGAGTCTGGTTTGCATGATGGACTGGGCTACTGTGATGACTTTAATCAGGCAATTGAGGTTGGCCAACTAAAGTATGAGTTCTCTGATTGAGATCTAATTGATGGCCCAATTAGGGAGCCCCATGTCCTGCATTTAAACAGTCCCTCCGCACTTCTAATGCAGATCGCACACTATCAGCACTCTGTATGGTATGGTGGGATCTGGTAAATAAAGGGACTTTGGTGAAGGGACTTACACCTCCATGGACTTATTGCAGCCATGTCCACAACCCTTTGTAGTTTCTTGAGGCCTTGGTCAGAGCAGGACCCATACCAAGCTGTGATATATGTAGGGCCGGAGTGTGGGATTTTTCTACAGAGTGTCCACTTCTCATTTCTCTGAGATTCCAGGCCTTTTCTTCCAGTGTTCTCTTATCTCCCAGTCGCAGAGGAAGCAGCAAAATATTAATGCAAAAAAAATCAAAGTGAAAGGCTAGCGATGGACAGATAAAGCTGCAAGCTGCAGAGCTTTATTTAATAAGAATAAAGTTCACCAGGAAAGAAATAATCTTGTTCTGAGCAAAGTTTGCAATTACTTATTCCTGATTAACGTGATTAGAAAACACAACAGTTGGGTGGAATGTTATGGCACTGAATATTTACCAGGTTAATAACACCACTGAAAGGAAATCAGATTCGCAGAGGTCACATTTGCCCAAGCAGCAACAAGCAGCTCTAAGACTGTTTCTGGTGATTCAGAGGCCCACAGCAATTGGCATGGATGTAACATCTGAGATGGAGAATAAATATTTTTTTACAAAAAGTGCTAGGTTGTGGAATGTTTGTAATTCCTGATTAAAGCAGAGATCATGGCCTGGGTTTTCACACGAGGTAGCAACCATAGGGGGTGGGTGGAAGGGCTGAGCCTAGCTTCAGGAGTGTGAGGCGTGAGCAAAATGAGAGTTCTTAATATTCTTTGTAATATTATTGTTATACAGGTATGTAATGGGAAACAAGCATGTGTGCACATGTGTGTGTGTTTGTGTGCATGCGAGTGTGCGTGTATGTGTGCATGTGAACATGCGTGCATGCAAGCATGTGTGTGTGTCCATATTCATGTTTGTGCAAGTGTGGGTATGTGTGTGTGTCCCTGTGTGTGTGTGTGCGCAAGCATGTAAATTTGGGCATGACTGGTTTATTTAAGTTGGAGAAAGTTAGATGGTAGAGGTCAAAACATCACTAAAGGAGGCATGATGGCAGGTGATGTGGAGAAGCTGGTGTTGGACTGGGGTAAACACGGTAAGAAGTATGAACCTAGTGTTGTGAGACTTCTTACAATGAACAGGAGGCCAGGGAAACAGTTTGATCAGAAATTTACATTAGGCAGATAAGAAAAGTGATTTTAAAGCTGGGGCACATTTCCCCAGGGTGGGTTCTAAGGCTGTGGGAGGATGGGGGGGGGGGTATAAAATTGAATGGGAGCGTTTCCCCCAGGAACCTGCCCAACCAAACCCAGACACAATTTCATATTTGCAGGGCCTTGGGCATGAAATCCATCCTTTCATCTATTGAGGCTTTTAAATGGCCACTCAGTTGCCTTTTCCCACCCAGCACCAATTTTTTAGGCTGGTGGGAGCAGGTGTCGGTCGGGTGGGAAACAGAAAGAAAATCTCTTTTCTCCATCTTGGTGTGGGTAGAGGGTGCCTCAATATGAAGGTATCTGCAGCATTGCGGCACCCTCCCCTCTGGGATGGTGGAGCTCCTGCTCCCCACCTCCCTCTCACTGGCCTAACCCCAATGCCACGATCACTCCCTACCTGATCCTCCAAGCGCATCCTCTACCCTCCTGGCTCTGGGACTCCCAGGACTTATCTTTCCAATGGTCCTGATACTTTATTCTCAGCAAAGCACTGCAGTACTATTTTTTTTCACAATCATAGAATCCCTACAAATGCAGAAGGAGGCCATTCAGTCTATCAAGTCCAACTGACTATCTGGCACAGAATCCTACCAAAGACCACCTCCCACAACCCTATGTATTTACCCCCCTAATCTATGCGACTTTGGACACCAAGGTGCAATGTAGCATGGCCAATCCACCTAACCCGCATATTGTTGAACAACAGAGCTGTGTCTGGCTGGGTTGGACAGCTGTTGGCTGATCAGCTCTCACAGGTGGGATTTTCTTTCTTCCAAAGTCGGACAGAAGTCAATCTATCCAAGAGCAGACAGCATTGTCAATCAATGCTTATGTGCATGTTAAAAGGCAGTGAGCTATGGAGAGTTGGCGACATGCATCATCCTTAAGATCCCACCTTTGGGTTTCGAAGGAAACGTATACAAATGGGAACCAGTAAATGTGTGAGGTAAAATATCAAGTTTACTTTACAAATATGAAAGCCATAATGTAATAACAAATACTTTGAGGAAGAGGACTTCTAAAAGATTGTTGAAACAATAGTGAAAGATCAATGGGGAAACATTTAAAGTGAAACTGAAGGCTATTGAGGATGGCTGTCAGATTGTGAACAAGAGGGTGTGTGTTGAAGCCAGACCTGTCAGAAGCAGTTTGCCACCACCTTCGAAGAGGAGAGTCTGTGCAAGGTTTCCCCTAAGAGCATCAGGGCATTGCGTGGTAATATCACTGGAGGCTTGTATGGATTAGGAGATCTATAAAGCCTATTGCCATCTAAAGGGGGCTTTACTTCTGAGTTTATTTAAACCAATATTTTATAGAAAATGCTTATAAAGTACTGTTAACTGTGTAAAGATGCTCTTCTGTCATAAAATTTAAACTTTTTTTTTCTTTATTGATCATAAAGAATCCCTACAGTGCAGGAGGAGGCCAATCTACCCATTAAGTCTGCACTGACCCTCCAAAAGAACATCTTAGAAAGGTACACTCCATCCCCCAACCCTATGTATTTGTCCTGCTAACCTACACTAAGGACAATTTAGTATGGCCAATCTACCTAATGTTTGGACTGTGGGAGGATATCGAAGTACCTGGAGAAAATCCATGGACGCAGGAAGAATGTGCAAACTCCACACAGACAATCACCGAAGGGTGGAATTGAACCTGGGTGTCTGCTGTTGTGAGGCAGCAGTGCTAACCAGTATGCCAGTGCGCTGCCATTTGAATAAATCTGTAAATTTAAAATTAAAACTCATCACACGTTATCTGGAATTTACTTATCTTGATATCAGATAGCTCCTCATAATATACAAATTGCAAAATTGTTGTGGCAGCTTGTTCAATCTTTCTAATTGGGACTGGGGCAACCCGGTACTTACCAGTAAGTAAGGGTAAAAGGGCAAAGCTTGCCATGAGAGGCATGAAAAACCTTAGGAGTTCAATGGATGACAAATCATGACATGGGAGTGTAGGGTAAATGGCTAATCTCAAAGCACCTGATACTGATGTATCTACTGATGTAACTATGATGCAATGTCACTTGACCAAGACACTGGGATCTGGTGAGAAGCAGAAATACAGCCTCAAGTAGAGCATAGAAATACACATATATTTGCAAACAGGTTTTTTTATGCATAACAGTCAATGATAGGATTCTTAGGATAAGCGGCACAATGGTTAGCACTGCTGCCTCACAGCACCAGGGACCTGGGTTCGATTCCCAGCTAGCTGTGAGGAGTTTGCATGTTCTCCTCATGTCTGTGTATGTTTTCTCCAGATGCTCCAGTTTCCTCCAACAGTCTGAAAGACATACAGGTTAGGTGCATTAGCTATGCTAAATTCTCCCTCCGTGTACTCGACCAGGCACCAGAGTGTGGCAACTCAGGGATTTTCACAGTAACCTCATTGCAGTATTAATGTGAGACTACTTGCGACTAATAAATAAACTGTAACTTTAAGGAAACCCCAATTTGACCCTAAACTCAAGAAACAGGGGTCTGAGGAGAGCATTTGAACTTATCTTTTAAAGACCCCTTTATGCAGACTAGGGTTCATGATTCTTCTGAGAGGAAGTGAATCCCAACTCTTTAAAAAGTTGGTTCGACTCAATAAAAATTGTGAAGGAATAGAACATGCCTATCCCCTCAATGGAGGGCCTGGTCAGGTTGTTGGATGCATCCTTTTGACAACAACCTGTACCCTTTAAAGACACACTCCAAAATCAGACAGCCTGGGAATGAGGTGGGGAATCTCGGAAGGAGGTCTGGAATCTCAGAATGAGGTCTGGAATCTTGGAAGGTGATTTGGAATCTTGGAATGAGGTCTGGAATCTCAGAATGAGGTCTGAAACCTTGGAATAAGATCTGGAATCTCGGGATTGGGCATGCCTGCTATTTCTGTAGGGTTCCTGAATCATCCTGACGTCATGAAGACACAGACGCATAAGAACATTTCAGAAAAAAGTTTATATATGTAGTTGAAAAAACAGGGGAATAACATGATATGAAACAGGATAGGATCAATATCTCTGCTCATTAAAAATAAATATCAAAATGAACTGGTTGCCCTGGCAACCTGTTTGCATGTTATCTTGTTATAAGTTCAGAAACAAAGTGCAATTGAAAAATGGGGTTAGATTGACAAGGAAATGGAGTTGTCACAGGGACAACTTTGGAAGGCATGTTACTGGCAGTGGCCAGTGAACAGGATGGCATGGGGACAACAGCTCAGCAGTGCCATGGCTAATAGTGGCAACTGCTGGAACTGCAGCTGCAAGGAGAGTGTTCTTCAGTGGCTGAGTGCCCAGAAGAGCATTGAGATAAGTTGGGGGAAGTGGGCCCCAATGATTGAGCAGGAATGAAACTGTTCAGCACCAACAGTGCTATTGCCATGAGGGCAGCCACTGACACTGGACCCTTCCATGGACCATGGAGGACCCACAAAGGGCCACCCAGGCCTCTGGAACCCACTCTGAGTCAAAATACCTATAAAGTTGTGGAGTGACCCTTAATTGATCATGTAAGTGGTTCAAGTGGCCTCACAGTAGGTGCCCAAACCGTCAGCTTTCCTGTTGTTGACAATATGGCACAGTAGTGGGCGGACTTTGGGTTCTTCACTTCAGAATCCCTACAGTGCAGAAGGAAACTAATTGGCCCATTGAGTCTGCACTTAATAAAATTCAGCCAGGACTTATCCCTATAACCCCATGATTTTCCCTGCTAGTCTTCCTGACACTAAGGGACAATTTACCATGGCCAATCAACCTAATCTTTGGACTGCTGGAGTAAACCGGAGCACCTGGAGGAAACCCACACAGACACAGGGAGAACTTGCAGACTCCATACAGACAGTGACCCGAGACCGGAATTGAACCCAGGCACTGTGAGGCTGCAGTGCTAATTACTGTGCCAGTGTGTCACTCCATGCGCTTTCCTCCCCGACATTGCCAGCCCTAATACTTCCCAGTCCTTCACCAAAGGGCTTTGAAAATTACAGTCACAGAAATTGTTTCATCCATCTTCAAACTTACTGCATTTTATATTAAAAGACATTAAAGCTTGCAAACTTGTTGCAACAATACTGCGTCAGCTATCAATGAATTACAGACAGTTTTCCCACCCTGATTTTTAGTTGACAAGCAGATCATTCAAGCTTTATTCTCATGCTTAATGATCCAATTGAAACCCTTCAAATGGTTTGTGCTTTGGAGATTCTTCAACTATTGTTCAATGATCTTTACACTTTTGTAATTCTTCATTAGAATCAGTAGACGCTTCAAGAACAAGAATAGTATCCTTAACCGTTGAAAATCTTCCATCATTTTCTTTTAACCTGTTCAAATTGCTGGGACCTCTTCAAAAGATTATTTAATTTTTCTTCGACATATATTGGACGCAAAGATAGACTTGAGATTCAGTATGCGCAGAGGTTTGCAGCAACAGATGTGTGCTGCTTTCCTTCTGAAGTTCTTTGAAGGTGTTGCAGATCAAAGCTAGATGGTAGTACATCAAAAAAATCTCAGTACCATTGGTAATCATTTCGGAAAGGAAACATGAGGAGAATTATTCGCTGGGGATGGGAATGGTTTTCTTTCATTTCAACAACTTGAAACACCAACAAGCTGGTAAAATTGGAGGCTTTGAACAGGATTGAGAAATATCCCAATCCATTAATTATCTACTGTGAGTGATAGGTTGAAGTAGAACTGGACCGGCCTCCATTTGACAAACTTTGCAAACTTACCGATAGGCACAGGCCACAGGCCTGCTGCTGCTGCTGCTTCCTGGCAACTAGCCAATCAACTGCTGGCTTTGTTCCACCTTAGGACCAACAAAAGAAACACAACCACTGGGAAGCAAAATAGTCCATAAAAACTCAAGTGAAGAGGATTTCAGGTCTTGGGTTCATAGAATTCCCTACACTGCACAAGGAGGCCATTCGGCCCATTAAGTCTGCTTTGACCATGATCCCACCCAGGCCCTATTCCCGCAATCCTACATAATTACCCTACTAATCCCCCTGACAATAGGGTTAATTTGGCATGGCCAATCAACCTAACCCGCACGTCTTTAGACTGTGGGAAGGAACCAGAGCACCCGGAGGAAACACACGCACAGAGACAGGGAGAATGTGCACACACTGTCACCCAAGGCTGGAATGGAACCTGGCCCCCTGGCACTGCGACGCAGCAGTGCTAACCACTGTGCCTATGCAATTGATCACCATCGTTCCAGATCCATATAGAATAGTTGGAATTGGAGCCTCCGTTGGGCGTTCAGTAATTGCATTATAACAAGGGGTGATCACCATGGTGGCACATGTGACTGCTGCTGCAATCAAGTAGTTGGTGTCAGTACAATGCCCATCAGATTAACCGAGCAAACCAAAATCCCTGCTCAACCAACCCAGTAGGTCCTATCACCACTGTAACAACACAGGTCACTTTTTCCTTCCTGAAAATATGCAGTATCTGTCATGGCTCATTTAGTTGCATGCATGCCTTTGAGTTACAAGGTCTGGTTTGAGCACAAAGATCAAGGTTAAAAGTCTAGTGCAGACCTGAGAGAGCTTGGCACTGCTGGAGGTATCTTCATTCTAATGGTGGCACAGTGGTACAGCGGTTAGCATTGTTGCCTCACAGCACCAAGATCCCTCCAGGGACACGGGTTCAATTCTGGCCTTGGGTGACTGACTGTGTGGAGTTTGCACATCCTCCCCATGTCTGCATGGGTTTTCTCCAGGTGCCCCGGTTTCCACCCACAATCCAAAGATGTGCAGATTAGATGGATTGGCCATGCTAAATTATCCCTTGGTGACCCAAGATGTGTAGAGTGTGGGAAATATGTGGGGTAATAGAGATAAGACAGGGAGAGGGCCTAATTAAGATATTTTGTCAGATGGTCAGTGCAGACTAGATGAGCAGTTAGCTCTGCTGCCTCACAGCACCAAGGACCCAGGTTCAATATTGGCCTTAGGTCACTGTCTGTGTGGAGTTTGCATGTCCTCACCATGTCTGCATGGGTTTCCTCTGGGTGCCCTGGTTTCCTCCCACTGTCCAATGTTACCTTGATTAAGTGGCTATGGTAAATTGTCCTTTAGTGTCAGGGGATTAGCAGGGCAAATACATGGAGTAATGGGGATAGAGATTGTTGTTCGTGCAGGCTTGATGGGTCAAATGGCTTCCTTCTGCACTGTAGGGATTCAGTTGAGATGTTAGACTGAGCCTGTGTCTACCAGCATAGATGTAAACGATCCCTTGGCATCATCAAAGATGGACAGAGAAGGCGCCCTGACCAGTATAGGTTTCTCAATCAGCATCACATGGTCCCTGTCACCTAGCAGTTTGTGTGCGGTTCCACTGGGTGAGATTTTCCAGCCACCCCCCGCCCCATCCTCCACCCCCGCACCCCTATGACCCCCCCATACACCATGGCAATGTTTTCCTGCAGCGGAGGTAGTTCACCATTGGTGCCAATGGAATCTTCTAGTTTTGCCAAGATCTATGACATTTTGTATGGCTTGCCCTTCCTGATGCCAGGGAACCCATCATGGGGGCCTCAGCTATGGCGGGACTGGAAGATCCTGCCAACAGGATGGGCCAGAAAATCCCTCCCATTGTCTAAATTGGCTACTGCATTTCTGACCTCAGAACAATGACTACATTTCAAAAGCACTGGATTGGCTGTAAAGTGTGACATCAGACAGTTATTAAAAGTGCTAAATAAATGCAAGTCTTTCCTTTTTGTGGACTCTCGTCACTGAGTAATTGTTCAATGGCAGTTCTCAGCTATCGCAGACAAAAGGCTCAATTTATAGTTTATTGGAGGTGGTCTGGTAAGCAGGGAGGGACTTTGGAATTGGGAGTCATGCTATGGGCGCCATTCCTTGCACTTTGCCACCCATCCACAAACCTCATCTTTCCATGCACCTTTTGGATTTTATCCACAGTGGTACGGGTTTGGTACAAGCATCCAGCCCAACTTTCTAGTGACCATCACTGGACAGGCTGATGACTGTTCAAAGGAATTGCCCCCTTTATAGAGTCCTGTGTCCATTGGAGACCTTTCCACACCCCCTCATCCCCAACCACAAGTCATCTCCACATTTCAAATCCTCCAGACTGTCTGCTCCATTGTGTTCCCCGAAACCTGTAGCCAAGATTCCCAGTATGGTAAAATACTCGATTCATCTTTGATCCAGGTTTTATTTGATTTGATTTTTGATTTGATTTATTATTGTCACACATATTAACATACTGTGAAAAGTATTGTTTCTTCCATGCTGAACAGACAAAGCACACCATTCATAAAGAAGGAAACAAGAGAGTGCAGAATGTAATGTTATGTATAGCTAGGGTGTAGAGAAAGATCAACTTAATGCAAGGTAAGTCATAGAGTCATAGCGGAAGTCCATTTAAAAGTGTGACAGCAGCAGGGAAGAAGTTGTTCTTTAGTCAGTAGTACGTGATCTCAAACTTTAGTATCTTTTTCCTGATGGAAGAAGATGGAAGAGAGAATGTCAGGGGTGCATGGAGTCCTTAATTATGTTGCTGCTTTGCCGAGGCAGTGGGAAGTGTAGACAGAGTCAATGAATGGGAGGCTAGTTTGCATGACCTACATTCATTGGCCATACCAAGCTGTGATACTACCAGAAAGAATGTTTTCTATGGTGCATCTGTAAAAGTTGGTGAGAGTCGTAGCTGACATGTCAAATTTCCTTAGTCTTCTGAGAAAGTAGAGGCGCTCGTGGGTTTTCTTAACTATAGTGTCAGCATGGGGGAACCAGGACAGGTTGTTGGTGATCTGGACGCAAAAAACTTGAAGCTCTCGACCCTTTCTACTTCGTCCCCGTTGATTGGGCACATTCTCCTTTACGCTTCCCAAAGTCGATGACAATCTCCTTCATTTTGTTGACATTGAGAGAGAGGTTATTGTTGATGCACCAGTTCGCCAGATTCTCTATCTCATTCCTGAATTCTATCTTGTTATTGTTCGAGATCCGACTCACTACAGTGGTGTCGTCGGCAAACTTGAAAATTGAGTTGGAGGGAAATTTGGCCATACAATCATAGGTGTATAAGGAGTATAGTAGGAGATTGAGAACACAGCCTTGTGGGGCACCCTCCTGGACCGGGCTTGTTCCCTGCTGGACTGCTGCAGCTCCAGCAGTGACTACCAATCCTGGGTGTGCTGCTGAGACCAGAGACCGGATGACCATTTGATTAAACAGAGACAGCACTTCTACGCAACAAGGGAATTGAAATTCCGCTGTTATGGTTCAGGTTAATATCTCCAAAGTGTTTTATGAAGCCTGACTGAATCATAAATTTTGCATCTTGAATTTGCCTAGGGTAAGCATGAGATGTTTCACTTCAAATACGATTCAATGACCCAGTAGGACTCTTAAAGTTTATTAATCACAAGTAAGGCTTACAGTAACACTACAATGAAGTTACTGCGAAATTCCTCAAGTCGCCATAGTCCGGTATCTGTTTGGGCCAATGCACCTAACCAGCATATCTTCCAGACTGCGGGAGGAAACCAGAGTACCTGAAGGAAACCCATACAGACACAAGGAAAACATGCAAACGCCACACAGACAGTGACCCAAGCTGGGAATCGAACCTGAGTTCCTGGCGCTTTGAAGCAGCAGTGCTAACCATTTGCTACCGTTTAATCACACAAAATTTATTTAAGAATATAGTTAACATATATGGTAAGAAATTTAGCAAGAACTTTTATCAATTACAAACAGGAAACAAAACAACACTATAATGCATAACCCTAAATGAATATCTCTAATATATTCCAATTAAAACCAAAACCCATAGAAAACAAAAAACCTTTTGGCAGGTTTGACACAGCACAGATTAATGCTCACTTGATACTTGGATTGAGGCCGTTAGTTGAATTCTGCAGTCCAATGCTTTTGAGACACAGAACAGTCTGAAGACAACACAGTTTTCCAAAGCACCAGAGGGATTCTTAGTTCAGCCCCCAACAACAGATTTTCTACTCCAGGAAGGCTTTCAGCTTAAGAACAGAATTTTCCAAAACAGGGAAAAGAAAGAGAAGAGATGTTGCTTTCAGTCTGATGTCCACTTCCTTTTAAACTAAAACTCCAACCTGCAGCTCAGAACTGAAAATAAAAAGAACCTTCTTGCCACCTGACCTTTTAACCTTCTTTTTCGCTCTCCTAACAACGCAAGATCGTAAAACTAATCCTGGAGGGAACACAAACAACCCTGCTTAAATGGCAATAAGAGGACTCATTGTAGTCCGCCCGGCAACAATGACATCAGTGAAGCTGTGAGCTAAGGAGACACTGGCTGTGAGAGCTGCAGAAATCATGATTTTAAAAAAATCTCTTAAAGGTATACTGACATCACTCCCGTTCGTACTCCAAGGGACTTTGGTCTTACACTCGGGTGTGGTGGGGGTGGGAGATGTGGGGTGTTATGGACACTAATGGAACATATAATTCAGCCCATGGAGTGCCCTGGAATTATGTTAGAATGCAGAGGATATTGTTCAGTGTTTGATCATGTTAACTGATCTCTGTGTCTGAGTAGTTAGACCTGGGTGTCGAGAATATGAGAAAGAAAGTAAACTGTAGGGCAAGAGCTGGAACAGAAGAGAAGGCGTTTTAAAGTTTATTTATTAGTGTCACAAGTAGGCTTACATTAACACTGCAGTAAAGTTACGATGAAAATCCCCCTGTCGTCACACTCCGGCGCCTGTTTGGCTGCACTGAGGGAGAATTTAACATGGTCAGTATACCTAACCCGCGCATCTTTCGGACTGTGAGAGGAAACCCCAGTGCCTGAAGGAAACCCATGCAGACATTGGAGAATAAACAGATTCCGCCAGGTCCCTGACGCTGTGAGACAGCAGTGCTAACCATCGTGCCACCATGCCTAATAATTACTCTTGTTCAGGCGTATAACCTGGAGTGTATCTTTTCTGCAATCTCTGAGGCATAAGACAGAGCAAGCATCACAACCAAGCCCCAGTGTACAGACACACTTCCTGCAGGGAATGTTGTATACCATGCATAGGGTACAAATCCTGACCACTATTGTGCAAAAAATCAATTTATTTATGATTACTTATTCAGTCTGGTTTACTCTGTCTGTACACCCTCTGGGTAACATGTTGCAAAGGGTTTTCATATAATTGGTCCCATACAATGTTATTTTAGACCTTCTGCTGATCCCCAATTATCAGTGGAAGCGTACCTAATAAGTGTAAGAAAAACAATCAGCAGTGAAATTAATTGGGATTTAAATAAGTGAACATAATTGTTTCATTTTAAAAAAATGACTTCTCTTTATTTTAATCCTCATCTTATTAATATTATATAGCATAAGTTGTTTCAGCCACTCTGCCCATTTGACAAAGTATCATAGTGCTTGTATATTGTTGAATAACTAAAAGATCATTTGTTTAAAATTCACCTTCGTCAAAGTGGATATCGAAGTCTGATTTATTTTGGGGATGTGCAATTATTTCTAACACAACTAAAATTAAATACTAGATTTTAATTCAAAGAAGGATACTAATGTGGTAATAAAGAGAGCAATAGCTCTATTAGTATGACAATACTGATTGATAATGGTAGAACTAAAGGGACTATTAGTGTCAGCATTAATACTTGCATGTATAGTTTTTTTTAACAATTTATTTATTAGTGTCACAAGTAGGCTTATATTAACACTGCAATGAAGTTACTGTGAAAATCCCCCAGTCGCCACACTCTGGAGCCTGTTCAGGTACACTGAGGAAGAATTTAGCACGGCCAATGCACCTAACCAACACATCTTTAGGACTGCAGAAGGAAACCGGAGCACCAGGAGGAAAGCACACGAAGACAGGGGGAGAATGTGTAGACGCCACAGAGTGTCCCAAGCTGGAAATTGAACCTGGATCCCTGGCGCTGTGAGGCAGCAGTGTTAGTCATTGTGCCACTGTGCCCTGCCCTGTCTGTATTAACTCAATGAAATTAGGTTAACAAAATCAATTGTTTATGGGACTCATGCTGAGCTTTTTCATTGTTTCAGTATGAGTTACAAAGCTGAACGTGGATAAATTCACATGGAGGTCCCCGAAAAGAAAGTGTTCACTTTAGAGTCATGGGATCATAGAATCATACAGTGCAGAAGGAGGCCAATCAGTCCATTGAATCTCTACCAGCCAGAATCCTATCCAGGCCCTATCCCCATAACCCCATGCATTTACCCTAGCTGGTCTCCTGGAGCAATTTAGCATGGCCAACCCACCTAACCTGCACACCTTTGGACTTTGAAAGTTCAAACTATTCAGAACGGACTGCATTATTGTAAATACTTATACTGACACAGAACTTTGGAGAGTGGAATTAGTCTACAGTAGCAGTGCCAAACAGGGTCTTTGTGAGTCAGTTTTTAAACTGCACAGGATTTTATTTTCCATTGACTTGGAAAATATTGCAAAGAATTTAATTTCAAAGGAAACCAAAGCATCAGTCGGACTAGAAAATGGGTCTCCAAAAATAGTTTGGAACTTCTGTTCTGTGAGCATTGATGGAAAGAGTGGTGTAAAATCAACTGCCCATTTGTTATGAGCCTGTTTTTTTGAGGGTGCTTGAACTCCCATCTCGTTGTACTTGTGATCTATATAGAAGATTAACTTTGACATCAGGTAATGAATAAAGTGGCTTAACTAAAGCCATATGAACAAAGGTGTGCAAGCAGGGGTTAGTGCAATTATCTCAGAGAGGGAGAGAGGGCCTGGTCACTAATCCAACTTTATTTAGCTTCATCCTTTCATCTCCTTCATAACAAGGTAGCAAAATGTCAACAAGTTAGACCAGTGGCAGTACCTAATGATGCTGTCTCTCCATGCCCAATTATTTTGACACTGCACCTGCTGGGGTGGCACCAACAGCATTTCTGAAGTGAGGTGAGCTGGGGTCAGCGACGCATTGTCACAAAGCATTGCCGTGGAGTGTGATGGGGCAGCGACATAACGCTTTGTGTACCTTCCCTGAGAGCCTCTCACCAGCCTCTGCATGTGGTCAGTGTCCCACTGATTGGCAAGAGCTGTCAGTTAGCGGGTGAATGGCAGCACAGTAGGCTGCTCAAGTTTCAGGGAAAACAAAGCCTTTTGAGAAAGCAAGTCAAAAGTGACCTTTGTGCTTTCGGGGGCGGAAGCCCCTAGCAGTTTACCATTGAGCCACATAGATCAGAACGGCCCAGCTTTGATGCTCGATCTACGCTAGATTAGATAGCCTCAGGGCCAGGGAAACAGTGAGCCACTGGAGTTAGCCTTGGCAACCCCAGTATTAGACAGAAAAAAATTGTCCATTCAATGATATGTGCTGGAAAGTACATATAAAGGAGAAGAATTGGACTTGAGTATGATGTCTTCAAATCAGTGTCTGTCAGTTGGAGTGGGCGATGTAAAACCTGCCCTGTTTGTTTGCTGGAATTGCTATAAAGCTCTGATAATCAGAATGCACTTTGGCATGTCACAATTCTTGGTTAAACACCACAGCCTCACTATTTTCTTAATCAACAAATCTTGCTTCAAAATGAAATACAATCTCTCCTTTTTATTTTGATTACATCACAGTCAAAATTAGATTATTTGAACTCTATTCCTTACGAGTTTTATTTACACCTTCATTATATGGTTAGCTCCTGCTGCCTCACAGCGCCAGGGACCAAGATTCAATTCCAGTCTTGAGTCCTTGGTGAGGAATTTGCACATTCTCCCTGTGTCTGCATGGGTTTCCTCCAGGTGCTCCAGTTTCCTCCCACAGCCCAACGATGTGCAGGTTAGGTAGATTGGCTGTGTTTAAAGCACAGGGTTACAGGAATAGACCTTGATATGATGCTCTTTCAGACAATCTGTAAAGACTTGATGTGCCAAATGGCCTCCTTCTGAACTGTAGGGATTCTATTCTATTCTATTCTATATTGTTGCCTTATTTCTCTCATTTATTTAAACTGAGCTTTCCCAGAATTTTTCTCCTTACTACTAACGCTCGATAGATTCTTTATCTACATTTTCTTCCATTTTGTTCTAACTTGCCTACCGCCAATTTTAACAATCTTTTCACCATCAGCTTGAGCCTGTTCAACCCATTGCAATCTCTCAAGTCCTCTCTCCCTTCCTGGTTCTGTCATCAGGCCTTGCAACTCTCAAACCAGCTTTTCAATACAGATGCACAGCGCTGATTGCATTATGACAAAGAATGATTCCATTTCCAATGGCCCTGGGTCACTTCTTTCTATTGAATTTAAAACTCAATTCATTTTAACTACGTTAGAAATGGCAACCACCAAATCAACTTTCACTTGCTACAAATGACCCACTTTGCCGTGATGGACTATTCATTTAAGAGTGTGACACTAACTCTAGAGCTTAGAGAAAACAATGCTCAGACAAGTGTTGACGATCTATCAATAGACTTTTAAAAAAAAATAGTAAATCTTTTGTCTATCTTACCGAGTTGTGTTTGAAATATACCTTCAGTTTAACATCTGACTGACAGTAACATCCACTTTTATAGTGAGATCAATTATGGGTTTTTCATTCCTCACAGTAAGACATCATCAGACATCTCATTCTTCAAGGCTGTAGTCTTGTGCATGAAGCCAGCATTTGTGACAGAAAAAAATCTGCACATTTCTTAGAATAAAATGGGTCTTGCAGTGAATAACTAGGCTTAAAATGGATGGAAGGTACCTGGCGGAAGAGAAGAGGCAAGTAAGAATTTTTATGTCAAGTGGGAATATATGCAGAAAGGAACATAACATTACTTAACCCAATTTTTCAAATGTCCCAGTGGCATTGAAGGCTAGTTAGGGAAAGGAAATAACCAGTTAAATTTTTTTTTTAATTGTCATTATAATTGGTCTAAAGGCCATAATTTAAAATAGTGTGTTGGACACAGATAAAGGTAAGGTAACCAAAAGACAAAATGCTAGAAAATCTCAGCAGGCCTGGCAGCATCTATAAGGAGAGAAAAGAGATGCTCTTTCGAGTCCAGATGACCCTTTGTCAAAGGCATAGAAAGTGGGAGATATCTATATTGCAGGGTGAGGGAATGAAAGATGAATCATAGCCACAGGAATGAGGGGAAAAGAGAGAATAAAGTGTGCGAACAGCCAAACGGCAGAGAAGCTGAAATCAAAAGGTTAACTGTGACAGGTGAAGATGTGGGGGGAGGGGGGAGGAATGGGTGGAAGAAAAGTACAATTTTAAAAAAGGGGGAAAAGGGGAGGTAAGGAAAGGGGAGTAAAGTAGGGGCTAAGAGTGGGGGTGGGAGGAAAAATAAAGAAAGACAATAAAGAAATAAAAGATAGGGAACAATAAAAAATTAAATGAAATGAAAATAAATGGGTCAGGTGGGATAGAGCTAATCATCTGAAGTTGCTGAATTCAGTGTTGAGACCAGAAGGCTGTAAAATGTCTTAACCTAATTTTTCTAATTTCCCAATTGCATTGAAGGCCAATTAGGGAAAGGAAATAAACAGTAAAAGGTTTTTCAATTATCATTAAAATTAGTCTAAATGGCCATGGACAGTAAAATAGTATGTTAGACACAGATAAAGGTAAAGTCGCTGTAGTCCCAGATGTCCCCTGGCTGCTCTCCCCTTTCAGGGGGAGAGTTGACTGGTGGTTATTTAACCTAAGGATCACCATACCTCGGGTCAAGAGCAAGGTTGAGAAGGTGGGGCCTTCTTCAATAACCTCAGCCAGTAAGGAAACTGAACCTGTGCTGTTGGTGACACTTTGCATCACGAACCAACACTCCAGTCAACAGGGCAACAATTTTGCTCGACTCAGATGCAAGAATGAAGAGTGCGTTCAGATTTGTACATACTGCTTAAATGACTGGCCATTGGTTATTCCAAACAATCCTGCCTTGAGGCAATAATTGAACAACATCACTACATTAATATCATAGTTGACTTCCTTGTACATGATGATAGATTTGTGATGCCACAAGCTCTCTTTTGGTGTGAATAATGTAAAACTAGGCCACAACAGTTTGGTGTTGAAGGTGAAATATTTAGTGGCCAAATATTTCACCCTCTATTGACAACAGAGGGGAGGGAATTTCTGACTGCGCTCGCCCCAAAACAGGAAAATCCCACCCAAGGCCAACAGACCTTCGTGTGGTCCGTATCCCGCCCACTATAACTCCTGTGGGCATGGGATGGGAAGTTTTCACACATGCGGTGGGATTTTATGGCCTCACTCGAGCGAGACTGGAAATTCCTGTCGGAGGTCTACGGACAATTCTGCTGTGTGCCCCTTGCCCTCTCCGATTCCATGGCAGGTGGGGCATTACCTATACCATTCACAGACAGTAGTAGAAAGGGTCACTTCTGTCTCTTCATTCCCATCCACCTTGGCATGGACTTCTTTGAATATAAAGGGAAAAAAATTCTCATAGTCGTAGCTTATTATTCCTGCTGGATAGAGGTGTAAAAGCTCTATGGTCTCACCTCTGAAACTGTTATTAACTCCTTGAATAGGATACCCTCCATAATGAATTCCAGACATTGTCATCACTGATGATGGCCCACAAGTCGCCAATGAGCATTGCCAATCCCTTGACGTGTCATATGGAATTGTGCATGTCACAGATTCGCCAATGTCCCCTTAGCCTAACAAAGAAGCTGAGAGAGTCACGTGTACCATAAAAGACCTACTGGAGAAGGTTGGCTTTGAGCTCACTCTGCTCAGTTATTGCTCTACATTGCTGCAGCATTGATTTTTCCCTTCTGAGCCTCTGATGGGTCCAAGGCTAAGAAATCAATTTCATTTCCTTCCCCACATGTTGCTACCAAGTACCATGGTAGAAGGTCATGATCATGTTGGAAGGAAGGAAGAAACTTCATGAATAAGCCAAGCCCATACTTTTAACCAAAGGTACACAGCTCAAGATCTTCCAGCTCACAAAAGGGGAGCAAGAATATGGATCAGAGACTAGCCACGAGAAGGTACTATAGCTACCAGTAACCGAGATCCTATCTAGGCAAAACACAATCAGGCATCATTCACACTCAGACCTGCCCTAATTTCAATGGACAGAGATCCATGGGCAGAATGGGCTGCAGACCCTGAACTTCATGAGAATTTCACACCTATGGAACCACAAATGGTGGAAAGCAAGCATGGCAAATCGCAGGAACTGACCTTGGAGCAAAGAGATTCCCAGCTACCTCGGAGGAAACTCTGCACTCGCTCAAGAAGACTAATGAAACCACCAAAGAGCCTATCCCTTTGAAAGCAGAGGCATTGCAAGGAGGACTAGGAGGAGGATTATTTAGTACCATGGGAATAACGACTCAGGGGGTGATGTAGAACAAAGGGTTAACTTTAGCTATTGAGCATGTATATAAGATGCTAAGCCAGGGTATGTATCTTATTGAAGATGAGTAAAACATCCCATAGACTGGATGTAGCTATGTTGTGATGCCCTGTTAGCTTGTAAATAGTGATGAGAATAAAGGTATTTTGAACAAAAGACTATAACCTCCATAAAGATCTCTTCTAGAGTTAGAAACCAAGCAATCCTGAGAGAAACCCACAAAGGGTTGTGAATGTAGCCCGGTCCATCATGCAAACTAGCCTCCCATCCATTGACATTGTCTACAGTTCCCACTGCCTCGGAAAAGCAGCCAGCATTATCAAGGACCCTGGACATACTCTCTTCCACCTTCTTCCATCAGGAAAAAGATACAAAAGTCTGAGGTCATGTATCAACTGACTGACGAATGACTTCTTCCCTGCTACCGTCAGACTTTTGAATGGACCTAACTTATGTTAAGGAGGTCTTGCTCTACACCCGAGCTATGGCTGTAACATTACGTTCTGCACCCTGTCCTTTCCTTCTCCCCTATGTGCTCCATGAATGGTATGTTTTGTCCGTACAGCACACAGGAAACAATGCTTTACACTATATCCCAAAACATGTGAGAATGAAAAAGCAAATCAAAGACAGAATTTCTGTTTTCATTCAATGGCAAGTCTCTAATAAATTGTCACAATTCAAAGCACAGCACACAAAAACATACGTTACTGAAGTGTTATACAATTCACTAATGGTTACCCAATAATTCCTGTTAAATAAATCAGTAGAAGAAAAAGACTGTAGTTGCTGGAAATCTGAAATAGAAACAGAAAGTGTTGGTAAACTCAACAGGTCTGGCAGCACCTGAGAAGAGAGAAACAGAGTTTTGAGTCCAACGCCTGCCCCGTTCCCTCCTCCTTCCTCACTGTCCAAGGGCCCAAACATTCATTTCAACTAAGCAACATTTCACTTGCACCTCCTTTAATTTGGTCCAATGTATTCGCTGCTCCCAATGCGGTCCCCTCTATACTGAGGAGACTAAACGTAAATCGGGTGACAGCTTTGTGGAGCGCCTTTGCTCAATCCACTAGCATGATCCCAACCATCCTGTTGTTCGCCATTTTAACTCAGCATCTTGATCTCATGCCTGCATGTCTATTCTTGGCCTGTTGCAATGTTGTGGAGATGCCGGCATTGGACTGGGTAAACACAGTAAGAAGCCTCACAACTTCAGGTTAAAGTCCAACAGGTTTATTTGGTAGCAAACGCCACTGCTTTCAGAGCGCTCGCTGCTCCTTCATCAGGTGAGCACCTGACGAAGGAGCAGCGCTCCGAAAGCTAGTTTGAATCGCCTATAGGATATCCCTTCAGACCAACAACTTGGTTCTGACAGACTGAAAGAGTTAGGCTGGCCACTAAAGATTTTCTTTCATATACTGCATGAACGTTAGTTCTATGACAAGTTAAGTTGCTGTAATTCTTTTCAAAACAAGGTGTCACAAGCAATTTAAGTTTAGAAACTCCAATATTTATTCTGTCCGTAACGTGTCATAAATAACTGGAACAGGAATGATATATTTATTGAAATAGGAGGCATGTGTGTCTCCAAGCTTCACTGTGAGACTGAATGCAATATCTTTTTTACCATTTCTCTGTGCTACTGTAACTGGCAGTTGACTGAGAACAAACAATATATTTCTCACTCGTGCGAAACACCATACTTTTGACCCTTTCATGTTCCGTTATTCCAACACATTGAAGCAGCAGAAGTTCTTTACTACCTACAGTCAAACAAGATTTTAAAAATAGAATCATACAGTGCAGAAGGAGGCCATTCAGCCCATCGAGTCTGCACCGACAACAATAGCACCCAGGCCCCACCCCATAAGCCATACATTTATCTTAGCTAGGTCCCTGACACAGGGGCAATTGTGCATGGCCACTTCACCCGCACATCTTTGGACTGTGGGAGGAAATCGGAGCACCCAGAGAAAACCCACACAGACACGAGAAGAACATGCAAACACTACACAAACAGTGGCCCAAGCCAGGAATCGAACCCAAGTCCCTGGCACTGTGAGGCAGCAGCGCTAACCACTGTGCCACCCCCATAAAACATTTAAAACTTTTACTCAGGGAATGGGCAAATTAACTCATTGAATAAAAGCAAATACTGTGGATTTTGGAATCTGAAACAGAAACAGAAAATGCTGGAAAATCTCAGCACATCTGATAGCATCCAAGGGGAGAGAATAGAGCCAATCTTTCGAATCTAGATGACCCTTCAGAGCTAATGAACTAATTGCCCCATTGTTATTTGACATCATTTGGCAATAAATTCTGGAGATTATTTTTACAACTCCACATTATAGAAACAGTCACAAAAAAGAACCCAAGGTCCAGCTGACATTGGAAAATCTCAGCAATGTAAGGACATACATTTTGGTTCTCAATTAAACTGATTTACAGACATTCACTGGGGAGAAAGTGATTAATATCACTGGACTAGTAATCTGTGATGATACTCTGCCTTTAAGAAATGTTATTTGTATCATGTTCTTGTGCAGAATCTGTTGTAACATTTCTGTGCACCAACATCATATATGTTGCTGCAGCAGCATAATTGCTTCTAATTGGTAGAATGCTTGTTTTAATCTGAACCAATGCTGTTCTGCTGTTTTTGAGTGTTTTTCTCTTGGATTTGGATGCATGTTGCTTGATTGAGATCATTAACAGGTATTGTCATGTGATGGGGTGAAGCGATGCTGCTTTTGAGTTGAGAGAATGGTGTGCTTTTCTTTTATGAAGCTGGAGACTTGAATCTGTTAAGAAATAAGCCTCTTTCCCAGATTTTGCTGCTTAGGGGTGAATCTTTCTCTGGAGGTTCCTGTAAGAGAATTAGATGATAGCTGTCAGTCTGGATCTCTATTAAAAGGCTAGAAATCTAGTATCCATGTGAGCATATTAATTTTTGGTGCTAAGTAGTTCTGAAAAAGGATTTATTTCTATAGAGCATGTTGCTTAAAGGGGAATTATAGAGATTGCCAGCTGTTAAGGATTATACTTCGTCATGTTTTAAGTATTTTAATTGGTAAAAGCTATGCTAGTTCTTTTGTTTTATTATAACTTAAAAATAAAGTTTGTTCAGATAAAAGCTTCCTAGTGGGTCCCTTGAATCATATCTGGAGTGAAACACGTTATGCTCACTGTAATGCCAACATTAAATGTAAAAGTTAGGGTCTTGGTTTACTTCATAAATACCTTGCAGTTTCTGATCTGGTCCCTATCAAATCAATCAACGGTTGGTGGAATCTAAATTAGATAAATAAATCTGGAATTAAAAATGTCTTGGTAATGGCAACCATGGAAATATCTGCTCTGTCAGAGAGTTAGTGCAGACTCGATGGGCTAAATAGCCTGCTTCTGCACTGCAGGGTTTCTACGATTCTTTGCTGAGGGGCAGTGCCAGGGGGCATTGCTAGGCCATTGCCTGGTCATGTCTCTCTCTCCTGGGGAGACCCCCACGACAGGTTTGCTTCAAGGTGAACCTGTTGTAAAAGGCACCAGTATCCACTGAATATCTGGTGATGGGGGAACATCAGAAACAGTGCTCACTAACGACATGCTAATGTAGTAAAATGAGATTTCCACAGTGCCGCACTATGTTTCAGGCCACTCAACGAGGGGCCAGTAAGATTAGAACTCGGAAATTCACTGGCATGAATTGCGATCTCCGAATTTTGAGCTTTCACTGCTATTCCAGCAGACAGAGACGGAAATCACAAGCTCAAAGTCACCCCAGAGTACTATAAAGCTGCAGTGCTTACTGTAAGAGGGTGGCACAGTGGTTAGCACTGCTGCCTCCCAGTGCCAGGGAGCCAGATTCACTATCTGTGTGGAGATAACACATTTTCCCTGTGTTTGCATGGGTTTCCTCTGCGTGTTCTGGTTTCCTCCCACAGTTCAAAGATGTGTAGGTTAGGTTGATTGGCCATGGGGAATTGACCCTAGTGTCAGGGGATTGGCAGGGTAAATGTGTGGGATTACGGGAATAGGGCTGGGGTGGGATTGTGGTTGGTTCAGAAGGGCAGAGTGGCCTCCTTCTGCACTGTTTTGATTCTATGAATAGAGATCATTGACCTCATCAGGAAAAGGTAAGACATGTATATGATTTAACATTAAATTAAATATTTTAACTAACACCTTCTGGCTGTGCTGCTTATTCAAAATACTTCTTTGAGAATAGTTGAGGAAGTTCACAGTTCCCAGATCTTTGGTAGCAGTAACTATACCAAATTAGTTCTCTAATCACTGCAAATACAGTGTAGAAGTATATTAAAAGGCTGGGAACAAGCTTGAAGTGTAATGATCAATACTTGGTTATATGAATTGATTGTGTAGGCTTTCTTATGAATGATTTTGTGACTGAAAAGTGCCGATGACAAGAATTTACAATTGAGTTTAGGACGTTTGGACATTTATGTATCAGCCTTAATTCATTCATTCTCAGATGGAATCTGAACCACTACCACTCAATGGACATTAATGGCCCTGATCATCTGATCTTCAGATTATTTGAGACAAGACATAAAACCCAAAATGTGCATTGGACAATTTGTGTTGACCTGCATGGGAATTCCCTGGGAAGTTTGAACTCCCAAAGGATAATTCCCCAATTCTCCGGGATCCTCCATAAATATCTCCAACTCGGAGAGTCAAACTGTTCATTGGGGTTAACCAAGAAATGTTGGACAGAAAAATCCTAGCCCAAATCCTAGGTAACTAAAGAACTGGCCCCCTAATCACTCACACTGACCCCTCGACTCCCTGCTCAATGCCTAACTACAATGATCAACCCCATAACCAGCAATTCCCCTTAATCATCCCCTGACCAATTGACTTTTTCTCTTGCCCTAACCTAACTACACCTCAATCTGACTACCCTTCTCAGCCTGGCCCTACCACCCCACAGGCCAACTTACTTAATTCACATTCCTGGACACGACAGAAAGAAATTTTTTAAAGATTTTTTTTTATTCATTTGGGGGACATAGGCGTTGCTGGCTGTCAGCATTATTGCCCATCCCTAGTTGCCCTAGTTCAGAGGGCAGTTGAGAGTCAACTACATTGCTGTGACTCTGGAGTCACATGTAGGATGAACCAGCTAAAGACAGCAGATTTCCTTCCCTAAAGGACATTAGTGAACCAGATGGGGTTTTCTGACCATCGCTTCGTGGTCATCACTTGTCGTTTGATTCCGGATTTTTTTTATGGAATTCAAATCCCACCAGCTGCCATGGCGAGATTCGAACCCAAGTCCCCAGATCATTAGCTAAATTTCTGGATTAATAGTCTACTGATAATAGTACCAGGCCATCAGCTCCCCCAAAAATGGAAAAAGTACGAGCAGAATGGCAATCTGGTGAAGACTCCCATTTCACTGGAAATCCTGGCCATTAGTGCCGTTTGGTTCGAAATTTATGCAAAAGCTAAATGAGCTTCAAGATACAATTGGAATGTTAGTAAAAATGTGGAATTAAACTCATGGCTTTGCCGCGTCACAAAGTAATGCTTGATTCAGGGTAATGTATTCCACTGCGCATTTTGACAGTGTTAAAGTCAGATGAGGTAATTTTGGTTTATAAATTGGAAGTGCCCACATTGATTGGGAAAGTTACATGAGTATGTATACAAATCGCTGGTCTTTCCAAGGATCAATAAAAACGATGTGTCAGGCAATGCAGTATTAGTATTAATGTAGTCAGCAGCTTGTGGACTCGTTTGTTATCAGTGTGGTACAGATGTAGGACCATACTCCTATCAGTTCACTGAGACTGAACTTGTGGTTGTCTTTCCCATGCTGTCAAAGTCACATTGACCGTCTGACTAGCAAAACAATTTGGTTTAGGGGGCATAGTAGGGTTGAAAGTCAGAATCCTTTCCCCAGAGATGAAATGTCTAATACTAGGGGTCATGAGTTTAAGATGCAGGAGAAAAGTTCAAAGGTGGAGTGAGGGGCAAGTTCTTTACACAAGTGGTAAGTGTCAGGAACATGCTGTTGGGGAGTGGGGGAGACAGTGGTGCAGGCAGATATGATCAGGGTGCTTAAGGGGCTTTTAGATAAGCACATGTATATGCATGGAATAGAGGGATATGGACCAAGGGAAGGCAGAAGGGATTAGAATCCTGGTGATCGGTCCAGGAGGAGGCAATTCAGCCCATTGAGTCTGCACTGACCACAATCCCCATAATCCTATCTATTTATTCTACTAACCACCTGACACTAGGGTCAATTCAGCATGGCCATTCAACTTAACCTGCACATCTTTGGAGTGGTGGAGGAAATCAGAGCACCCAGAGGAAACCCATGCAGACATGGAGAGAATGTGCAAACTCTACACAGTCAGTGACCCAAGCCAGGAATCAAACCCGAGTCTCTGGTGCTGTGAGGCAGCAGTGCTAACCACTACGCCACCCCAAATTAGTTTAATTTGGCATCATGTTCAGCACAGCATTGTGGACCAAAGGGCCTGTTCCTCTGCTGTACTGTTCTATGTAAGTAAAAAATAGCATCAGTGTAAACTAATCGAGGCAAATAACGATCAATGAAACCGTTAATTTGATTATGTTTTAAATTGCAATACTCTGGAAAGGGTATAGGATGAGTTAAAGGTTGCAAATACTGTCAATAATTACCATGTAAAATATCAAAGTGTCAATTAAAATAGAAACCTATGGGTAAGTCAAAATCTTTATGCATGCAAGTAGTGCAACCCCCAAATGGAACTATTTTTCTTCATCTCGTCTGTCTGTTTATCTGACTGCTTATAAACTGTGAAGGAAGTATTAGTACAAAGGCCTTCGCTTCCTGTCAGCCCTGCTAATGTTTCTCATAAAATCACTTACAAGAAAATTATGCTCAGCTGCCGTTGTTTTCGTACACTATGACTATATTTATAGGATCATGGAGATCTTTTTAACAGCCTTCTAAACTCCTCAGGATGGCATGGTGGCACAGTGTTTAGCACTGCTGCCTCACAATGCCAGGGACCTGGGCTTGATTCCTGGCTTGGTTCACTGTCTGTGTGGAGTTTGTGCGTTCTCCCCGTGTCTGCATGGGGGTTCTCAGGTTTCCCCCCACAGTCCAAAGATGTGCGGGTTAGGTG
Organism: Carcharhinus amblyrhynchos; assembly: GCF_965287045.1. NCBI lineage: Eukaryota > Metazoa > Chordata > Chondrichthyes > Carcharhiniformes > Carcharhinidae > Carcharhinus > Carcharhinus amblyrhynchos. Next base: position 14,634,472 of record NC_137352.1, read on the forward strand.
AACTGGTCATGTTAAATTGCCCCTTAGTGTCAGGGGGACTAGCTAGGGTAAATTCATTGAGTAATGGGTTTGGGCCTGGATGGGATTGTGGTCGGTGCAGACTCGATGGGCTGAATGGCCCCCTTCTGCACTGTAGGATTCTATGATTCCTCATCCACCTTCAAACATGTGTGTATGCATAAACTTCCAGCTCTCTGCTTTTGCACGCCTTTCAAAATTGTACTATTTTGTTTACATTGTCTCATTTCCTTCTTGCTGCCAAAATGAATTGCTTCACAGTTTTCTGCATTAAATCTTATCTGTGCTTTTCATCATTCTGTCTCTGTCTTATTGAAATGTTATTATTCCCCTCACTGTTTGACTACATCTCCAAACTGCCATGTGCAAAATTTGAAATGATGTCCTGTGCGCCCAACTCCATGCCATTGTGGCCGCAAAGCTAACAGCTAGAGATACGCTTGCCTACAGTCTATTTCCACTCTGCTCTGTTGCTGTCTCTTGGCCAGTTTTATGTTCAGGCAGCCAGTACCCTTTAATACCACAGACTTCATCTTTGTCGAGTCATATGACTGCATCACAGTTAAAATGCAGGGTGGAGATATTGTGACACACTTGGGAATGTCCCAACCCCAGTATCAGACACCACACAGATTGGGATTAAGGAGTAGCTGTTCCCCCTGGTTGAGGGGGCCAATCACGAGAGGGCATAATTTTAGGGTGAGGGGCAGGAGACTCAGAGGGGATTTGAGGAAAAAACTCACTCAGAGGGTGGTGGGAATCTGGAATGCGCTTCCTGGGAAATTAGAGGAGGCTAGAAACCTTTCAACTCATGAATAATATTCCAGCACTTGAACTATTGCAACATTCAAGGGTGTCATAGAATTTACAGTGCAGAAGGAGGCCATTTGGTCCATCAAAAAGTCTGCATTGACAATAATCCCACCCAGTTTCCATCCCTGTAACCCCACATATTTGCTCTCTTAATCCCCCCGACACTAAGAGGCAGCCTAAACGTGCACATCTTTGGGCTGTGGGAAACCGGAATTCCCAGAAAAAACACAAACAGACACAGGGAGAACATGCAAACTCCACACAGACAGCGACCCAAGCTGGGAATTGAACCCAGGTCCCTGACGCTGCGAGGCAGCAGTGCTAATCAATGTGCCATTGTGCTGCCCCTGAGAGTCAACCAACTTTCTGAGGCTCCAGAGTCACATGTAGGCCAGACCAGGCATGAGAAAATGCAGGAAAATAAGATCATAAAACATAAGAGCGGAATTAGGCCATTTAGTTCATCGAGTCTGCTCCGCCATTCAATCATGGCTGATAAGCTTCTCAACTCTAAACTCCTACCTTTTCCCCGTAAACTTTGATCCCTTTACTAATCAAGAACTATCTATCTGTCTTAAATACACTCAATGACTTGGCCTCTACAGCTTTCTGTGGCAATGAAATCCACAGGTTCACCACCCTCTGGCTGAATAAATTCACCCTCATCTTGGTTCTAAAGGGTTGTCCCTTTACTTTGAGACTGTGACCTAGGACCCTAGTCTTTCCTACTATTAGAAACATCTTGCCTACTTCCACTCTATCCAGGCCTTCCAGTATTCTGTAAGTTTGAATGAGATCACACCCTCATCCTTCTAAACTCCACCAAGTACATACCCCAGAGTCTTCAAACTCTCCTACAACATCAAATTTATAATTTCTGGGATCGTTCTCATGAACCTCCTCTGGACAGTCTCCACATCCTTTCTTTATTATGGAGCACAAAATTGCTCACAGTATTCCAAATGTAGTCTGACTAGAGCCTTATAAATCCTCAGTTAAATCCTACTTTTGTGTGGGTTTAGTGTGCCTTTAGTGGTAGCTATTGTCAGTGCAGACTCAGTGGGCTGAAGGGCCTTTTCTACACTGGATAAGTCCCACTCCCAGAACTTATTAAGCTAACTTTCTGCAGCCAATGTTCAAGCTGGAAATCCTTTCGATATGACAATGGCAACGATTAATGTGGAGAGTTTTCCAGACTGACAAAATTGTGCGGTCGCTGCAGCGTAATGGCATCCCCATGTTAAAAGGCATCACGCGTAAACTTTTGTCACGAGCATCCGCCTCACTTCAAGGGACTGCTCCAGAAAGAGAAACAAAATGCATGAGTAAGGTTTAAACACAACTCTTCTAATCTATTTGAAGAACAGAAATGAAATGCATTTACTGGAGTCTGTTGGCAGTAATAATACCTGACTTTGAAAGCATTAGTAGCATAAGTTTTAAATATCAGACAATGGCAGATGTAAATTAATGGGATCTGTCCACAATAACTGGCTAAATGAGTATTTATAGCATGGACCTAGTATGTCATTACTAGTTCTGGAAATACGGTGGAATGAAAAGTCTATGTTTCTCCATTTTTCCATTCATGAGGTAATTCATGCAACATTTAATCTATTTTTACAGGCCGGATGATACAATCACAATTTAGATTGACTACAATCCACACACCCCCGCCAAAAAAATTCCCCAATGCCTATAGAAAATATGGATCGTGGCGATTATGTCAATGATTCAGTGTCATCCCGCCAGCCTCCGATCGTACGGAGGTCAATGCGAACCAGCGTCAGCCTGCCATTTTGAAAAAGGCAATTACCAAGCGACTGGAGCTTTTTAAAAAGCCAATCAAACGCAATTTTCTGTTGCCTACTCCATTTCTCGCTCGTCGCTTGGGAAGTGCATTGAGCGCGATTTACACCAAAAAGACCTGCAGATGAGACCGTGGTGGCAGGTAGCATCAGAAGCTGCTGCTGAAGATAACAACATTGTGTTTTATCAGCTCATGTTACAGCTGGAGCATTGTGCACAGTTTTGGTCACCCTGTTATCGGAAAGACATTGATAAACTGGCAAGGGTGCAAAGAAGATATTGCCGAGAACTAGTGGGCCTGAGTGATAAGGTGAAGTTGGCCAGGCTAGGACCTTATTCCGTGGAATGTAGGAGAATGAAAGGTGACCTTATTGAGATGGATAAAATCATATGGGGCATAGGTAGGATGGCCTGCACGGTGAATGCTGTTTGACTGAGTGGAGAGTTTTTGGAGTTGGGTGAAACAGACAGCAGAGGTTACAAGGGAGAGTGGTTGATTGTTAAGTCAGTGATTTCTTTTGCTCTTAGCTGTTGTAGTTGTTGTTGTTGTACACGACATTTGCAAAAGTTATATTTGGTAGCGGTGAGGAGCAGGAAAGAAGGTCCCTGGAAAATTGGATAAAATCTGAAATGAAACATCTTTCAAAAGTTTAATTTAAAGGGGTAAGACATGACAGGAGAACTCCAAGCTGTGGTTTTCTCCTCTTGCTCCATGTGGCAGGTTGGGGACAGTTCCAGCCCCCTGGGTCAGCATGTGTGCAGGAAGGGTCTCCAGCTACAGCTCCTGGAAGCTCGAGTTTTAGAGCTGGAGCTGTGGCTGGAGACACTACGGAGCATCAGAGAGTATCATAGGTAACACGTATAGAGAGGTGGTCACACCGCAGGCGCCGACTCTGCAGGCAGAAAATGAAGGGGTAACCACCAGATAGAGCAAGAGAGATAGGCAGGTACTGCAGGAATCTCCAGTGACCATTCCCCTGCAAAGTAGATATACGGCTTTGGATACTGTTGAGGGGAATGACCTCTCTGGGGAAAGCAGCAGCAGCCAAACTTGCTGCACCATGGTAAAAAGTGTGCCATTGCAATAGTTATAGAGGATTCAATTGTAAGGGGAATATACAGGCATTTCTGTGACTGCAAATGAGACTCCAGGATGTTATGTTGCCTCCCTGGTGCTGGGGTCAAGGACGTCTCAGAGCGGCTACAGGACATTCTGAAGGGGGAGGGCAAACAGCCAGTGGTCGTAGTACACATTGGTACAAACAACATAGGTAAAGAAAAGGGATGAGGTCCTAAAATCAGAATGTAGGGAGACAGGAAGGAAGTTAAGCTCTCAAACCTCAGATGTAGTGATCTCAGGATTACTACCGGTGCCACGTGCTGGTCAGAATAGAAATGACAGGACATAGCGGATAAATACGTGGCTGGAGTGATGGTATCAGGGGGAGGGTTTCAGACTGGGGAGGGTTTGAACTATTATGCCAGGGGAATGGGAACCTATGTAAGGAGTCCGAAAAGGAGGGAGCAAGGGCAAAATGTGAGGAGAATGGTCCAACTACATCAAAAATCAGGAAAAAAGTTAAGAAAAGAGAAGTCAGGAGATGTTATTAATGAAAGTGTTAGAATTCAAAGAGAAGGTACAAAAACTAGCCTAAGGACACTTTATCTGAATGCTCATAGCATTCAAAACAGGGTAAATGAATGGACAGTACAAATCATTGCGAACGAGTATGATTTGGTGGCCATTAGAGACAAGGTTGCAGGATGGTCATGAATGGGTGTTAAATATCCAGGGGTCTCAGACTGTTCAGAGGGATTGACAGGAAGGTAAGGGAGGTGGTGTAGCTCTGATATTTAAGAATGACATCTGGGCAGTAGTGTGAGATGATATAGGTTCTATGGAAAAAACGGTTGAGTGGAAAATTAGTAAGGAGAAAAGGCCACTGATAGCCACGGTCTGTAGGCCACCAAATAACATCATGGTGGGGTGAGAAATAAACAAATAAATTGATGCATGTAAAAAAAAATGATACAGCAATTATCATGGGGGATTTTAATCCACATATCAGTTGGTCAAACCAGGTCAGTCAAGGCAGCCTTGAGGAGGAGTTCATAGAATGTATCCATGATAGCTTCCTTGAACAGTATGCAATGGAACCTACAAGGAAGCAAGCTGTCCTAGATCTGGTCCTGTGAAAAGAGACAGGAATAATTAATGATCTTGCAGTTAGGGATCCTCTCGGAAGAAGCGATCACAGTATAGTTGAATTTAAAATACAGATGGAGCGTGAAAAGATAAATCCAATATCAGCGTCTTATGCTTAAACAAAGGAGACTACAAAGGGATGAAGGAGGCATTGGCTAAGGTAGACTGGGGGTGAAAACTTTATGGTGGGACAATTGAGGAACAGTGGAGAAATTTCAAAGCAATCTTTCACAGCACTCAGCAAACTTATATACCGGTGATGAGGAAGGACTGTAGAAAAAGAGATAATCAACCATGGATACCTAAGGAAATAAAGGAGGGTATCAAATTGAAAGAAAATGGCATACAACGTGGCAAAGATTAGTGGGAACTTAGAGAATTGGAACATCTTTAAAGGTCAACAGAAAAAAGCTGCAAAGAAAAGCAAGATGGATTATGAGAGTAAACTAGCTCAGAATATTAAAACAGATAGCAAAAGTTTCTACAAATATATAAAACGAAAAAGAGTGGCTAAAGTAAACATTGACCCTTTACAAGATGAGAAGGGGGGTGTAATAACTGGAAATGAGAAAACGGCTGAGGCATTGAACAGGTATTTTATGTCTGTTTTCACAGTGGAACACACAAATAAAATGCCAAAAATTGATGACAGGAAGGCTATCAAAGGTGACGACCTAGAAACTATCATTATCAAGAAACAGGTAATTAATGGGGCTAAAGGTAGACAAGTCTTCTGGCCCTGACAGAATGCACCCCAGGGTACTAAAAGAGATGGTGGGGAAAATAGCAAATGCACTAGCTGTAATTTGCCAAAATTCGCTGGACTCTGGGGTAGTTCTCGCAGATTGGAAAACAGCAAATGTGACACCACTGTTTTAAAAAAGAAGGTAGACAAAAGGCGGGTAACTAAATGCCGGTTAGCTTAACTTCTGTAGTAGATTCAAGAATTTTCCCTATCATCAAGGAAGAAATGGCGAGACATCTGGATATAATTTGTTCCATTGGCAAAAAGCATCATGGGTTCATGAAGGGAAGGTCATGTTTCATTAATTTGGCAGAATGCTTTGAGAACATTACATGTACAGTGGACAATGAGGAACCTATGGATGTGGTGTATCTGGATTTCCAGAGGGTATTTAACAAGGTGCCACACCAAAGACTGCTGCATAAGATAAAGGTGGATGGTGTTAATGTAGTAGCATGGATAGAGCATTGGTTAACTAACAGAAAGCAAAGAGTGAGGGTAAATGGGTATTTTTCTGGTTAGCGATCAGTGACTAGTAGTGTACCTCAGGGATCAGCGTTGGGAATGTAATTGTTTACAATTTACAGAGATGATTTGGAGTTGGGGACCAAATGTAGTGTGTTAAAATTCGCAGATGACACTAAGATGAGTAGCAGAGCAAAGTGTGCAGAGGACACTGAAAGTCTGCAAAGGGATATAGATAGTCTAAATGGGTGGGCGAGAGTCTGGCAGATGGAGTACAATGTTGGTAAACGGACACCAAAATGTCTATTTTGGTGGGAATAACAGCAAAATGGACTATTATTTAAATGGTAAAAAATTGCAGCATGCTGCTGTGCAGAGAGACCTGAGTGTCCTTGTGCAAGAATCACAAGGAGTTGGTTTGCTGGCACAGCAGATAATTAAGAAGGCAAATGGAATTTTGTCCTTCATTGCTAGAGGGATGGAGTTTAAATACAGCAAATTTATGTTGCAGCTGTACAAGGTCCTGGTAAGGCCATACCTGGAATACTCAGTACAGTTTTGGTCTCTTTACTTGAGAAAGGATATATGGCACTGGAGGAAGTGCAGAGGAGATTCATTAGGTTGATTCCAGAGTTGAGAGGGTTGGCTGATGAGGAGAGACTGAGTAGGCTGGGACTATACTCATTGGAATTTAGAAGAATGAGGGGATATCCCCTATGTTTTTAAGGCAAAGGTAGATAAAGTTTTGAACAGTAAAGGAATTAATGGTTATGATGAGCGGGAGAGTAAGAGGAGCTGAGTCCATGAAAAGCCATGATCTTATTGAATGGCGGAACAGGCTCGAGGGGCCAGATGGCCTACAGCTGCTCCTAGTTCTTATGTTCTTATGTACTTATTAACACACATACTCTTTTTTCTAGGGAAGGGAAACTGAAACCATAGGGCATAGGTTTAAAGTGAGAGGGGAAAGATCTGAAAGGGACCAGAGGGGTAACCTCTTCACACAGAGAATGGTGCGTATATGGAACGAGGTATCAAAGAAAGTGGTTGAGGCAGGTACAATAGCAACATTTGGAATTATAGAATTAACAGTTCAGAAGGAGGCCATTTGTCCCATTGAGTCTGCACCAACAACAATCCCACCCATGTCCTATCCCCATAACTCTACACATTTACCCTTCTATTCCCTTGACACTAAGGAGCACCTTATCATGACCGATCAACCTGCCTCACACATCTGTGGAGTGTGATAGAAAACTGGAGGAAACCTATGCAGACACAAGGAGAATGTGCAAACCCCACACAGACAATGACCCGAGGCCAGAATTGAACCAGGAGCCCTGGCACTGTGAGGCAGCAGCGCTAACCACTGTGCATGAAAAACATTTGGATAAGTACATGGAAGGGTAAGAATTAGAGGAATATGGGCCAAACAAGGGCAATTGGGATTAGTCGGCATAGAACAGTTGGCCCAAAGGGTCTGCTTTCATGGTGTATTGCTCTATGACTCTAATTAACCCCCCCACCCTCGTCACCAGACATCCCGACCTCAGTGACCAACTGGGTGCAGCCCTCTTCGCATGCTAACCGGCTAGCGTTCCCGCTGACCAGTTACAATTGACTGCCCGATACTCGATTTAATGTACTGAAATGACAAGAGCAAGGGGACCGGGCACTTCCTGTCCTGTCACCCTTCGCCCACCAGAAACCATAAAATCCAGCCCAATGAGGCCGTAGTCAGCCCAGTTCATAAGATTTCACCCATTCAATTTCTTATTGTTTATACTTCCTACAGATATATAGACCAGAAAAATGTCTTGAGTGGGAGTGTCACGGATGGAAAATTTCATATCTATTAACAGCTCTGAAGGCATTACAACCAAGGGAGGAGGCATCAAAGAAAACCCCTCTTTTCCCCCTCCTCATCTGGCCACAGAAGGAATGTTAGTTAAACTTGCCACTTCAATTTTTACTTAACTATTTATGTGCTTTTATGACTTTAAGGAACTAGTCACACAGGTTTTTTTGAGTTTAACAAAGTTTTATTACAAAAAAACTGTCTGAAAAAGAAAAATGCTTCCTGACTTCTGCCCACGGACTTCTGTGAAACACAGATTGTAGAGTCACGGAGAATAGATCTGGCCAAATTAGAGTTGGTAAAAATAAAAGAAGTTCATTACTCATTGTCAAAGAACAAAGAAAATTATGGCACAGAAACAGGCCCTTCAGCCCTCCAAGCCTGCACTGACCATGCTGCCCGACTGAACTAAAAGCCCCTATCCTTCCCGGGACCTTATCCCTCTATTCCCATCCTATTCATGTATTTATCAAAACACCCCTTAAAAGACACTATTGTATCTGCTTTCACTATCTCCCCAGGCAATTAGTTCCAGGTATCCACCACTCTCTGTGTGAAAACACTTGCCTCATACATCTTCTTTAAACCTTGTCCCCTAGTAATTGACTTGTCCACCCTGGGAACAAGCATTCGGCTATCCACTCTGTCTATACCCCTCATAATCTTGCAAACTTCTATCAGTTTGCCCTTCAACCTCCGTCGTTCGAGTGAGATCAGACCAAGTTTCTCCAATCTCTCATCAGAGTTAATGCCCTCCATACCAGGCAACATCCTGGTAAATCTTTTCTGTACCCTGGACCCAAGTGAACTGTCTTGTCCACTTTCCAATTTTAAGATGTAAATGATTGAGTTTTCACTAGTCCTCTTGAATCACAGCTCTGGAGTTGATTTCTAGGTTTAAAAATCTCTGTCTACTGCAGAATTGATGTCATAGTCACACCAGTAAACAGTGCTAAGCTTTTCGCTGGGAACAGAGGGGCAGAAGATTACCTTTTACTCAACTGCTACTGTTGTTAAACACAAAAAGGGGTCCTTGTAAATCCATTTGACTTCCCCTGCTGGTTTCAAACAATAGTTTTATATTCCAATTATAACTTTATTTAATTTTGTCCGGTCCAAAATCAAATAATCAGTCTCTGAATGGTTGGTTTCCATTTGTTGAGCACTGTAAATGGCTGACATAAAAGTTTATTTGTTAGTGTCACAAGTAGGCTTGCATTCACACTGCAATGAAGTTACTGTGAAAGTCCCATAGCCACCACAGTCCAGCGCCTGTTCGGGTACAGTGAGGGACAATTTAGCATGCAGACTGCATGCTAAATTGCGTTTCGGACTGCAGAAGGAAAACAGAGCACCTGGAGGAAACCCACACAGACACGGGGAGAATGTGCAAACTCCACACAGACAGTGAACCGAGTCGGGAATCAAATCTAGATCCTGGCACTGGGAGGCAGCAGTGCTAACTACTTTGCCACCATGCCATTTTTGAGATGGAAAAAGGGGTGTTGGTCAATCCCATTGTTTGTAATGAGTTTCATATTGTGTCTGTCTGTGGTATTTATTCAGATCTCGATTTGATTCAGCCATCCTGCTGTTGGTTCAAATCATTTTGGTCTTCTGAAAAATCTATCTTTCTCAAAGACCAATGCCTGTTTCTAGCTGATGAATTAAGAATCAATTTTGGCATAATTGCATCTTACTAATGAAGGTCTGATGGATGAAGAGTAACATTTAAACTATCTGCAGCAGGAGTTTTTAACTTTACATTTGCAAGCAACACATTTTCTGTATTTTCCTCCACGCAGACATGACCCAAGCCAGGAATCGAACTGGAGTCCCTGGCACTGTGAGGCTGCAGTGCTAACCACTGTGCCATCATGTCACCTGTGGTTAAAGAATCCTTACATTTTATGGAATAATTATAGTGCTGGAATTTTCTGATCTCGCTGCAATGAATGGAGATTTGGCCAAGTGCCAAGTTCTCCATTCCTGCTGGTAGCAGTAGCAGGGTGTGCGAGACTAGAGAATTCCAGCCAGAATTTGATTGATCAAAAATGATGAGAATACTACTCACAAACTAGCCAGATTCATTTTAAGATGATAAAACCATGATCCCACGATGGATTGATGTGTAGAGCCTACCAGAGATGAAGTAGCAGTTGACAAGGAATAACTTGATCATGACCCTGAAGAGCCAACCAGACCTGTCAATTCACAGAATCATATCATAGATTCCATACAATACAGATGAAGGCCAATCGTCCCATTGAGCCTGCACTGACAACAATTTCAGTCGATCCCCGTAGCCCCACATACTTACCCTGCTAATCCCCCTGAAACTAGGATCAATTTAACATGGCCAATCAACCTAACCCCGCACATCTTTGGACTGTGGGAGGAAACCCACACAGATATGGGGAGAATGTGCAAACTCTACACAGACAGTGACCTGAGGCCAGAATCGAACCTGCATCCCTGGCACCATGTGGCAACAGTGCTAGCCACTGTGCCACCCCAAGGTTCCTGGGAAATCCTGGCTGACCAAAATGGAGAAGGCTTACTCAGCAGAGGCGAACTTGAGACAATGAGGAGAGCGCACAAACCTCCAAACAACCCATCTACTATCTCCAAGCACCAGCTGCCTGCACCTGGCAGGATATGCAGATCATCCATCAGACTCACTGGCCATTTTCAGAACCCATCGAATTGGAATGGAAGCAAATGATCCTCGATCCTCAGCAGAAGGTGGAATGTTAACAGTCAAAGGAGGACAAACATTTACCACTAAAAGTCAGTAACAGTGTAAGGGAGAAAAGAAATGTAATTTAAAAGGTTTCACCATGGCTTTCTGCAGGCTTGTTGGTGATAACCAATGTCTGTTTTGGTAAAGAGAAGAAGAAACGAAGACTGTAGATTAGCAAGGGAGCAGTGTAACACTTAAACTCCTTACTTGCTGGAATCTCTGTGGAAGATGGATATACAAAGGGTTGATTTGCATGCTCTGCAATGGTCATGTCTAGTGTTCTGTGTACTACTAACAAGCTCAGAACAGGTGTTCAAGATGGAATATCTTAAGGACTGCATCAAGATAATCGTGCCCATGGTTTCATTTACCAATACATCACATTTTTTTTCTCAAACCAAGGTTTTATACACCCTCACAGCTTCTCACTAAATATCTCGCGCCATTCACAACTGAAGAAACACTCCAACTCAAACTAGCTGTACAACACTAAAAATGTCGTAATGAGGACTAAGGCAATGATGTAATGGTATTGTTACTGGACTGGTAATGCAGAGACCCAGGGCAATGCTCTTGGCATCTGGCTTTGGATCCCATCACAGTAGATGGTGAAATTTGAATTCAATTTTAAAAAAACTCCAGAATGACCATGAAACCATTGTCAATTGTGTGGTAATCTGAAAGTCATTGCATGGTCATCAGTAGATACTCAATTCCAGATTTTTTTAAAATTAAATTCAAATTCAAGATTCATGGAATCCCTACATGCAGAAGGAGGCCATTTGACCCATCAAGTCTGCACTGACAACAATCCCACCTACCCTGTCCCCGTAATTCAACATATTTAGTCTGCTAATTCTTCTAACCTACATACCTTGCGGCACTAAGGGCCAATTTAGCATGGCCAATGCAGCGAACCAGCACATCTTTAGATTGTGGGGGGAAACCGAAGCACCCAGAGGAAACCCACGCAGATACAGGGAGAACGTGCAACCTCCACCAGACAGTCACCCAAGTCGGGAATTGAACCCAGGTCCCTGAAGCTGTTAGGCAGCAGTGCTAACCACAGTGCCATCGTGCACTTTTAAAAAACTTTATATCCTCCTTTCCCAGCACAGACATCCATGTTGCAAAAATGATACACCATGGGCATTTCCTGGAGGTAGACAGTTAGAGTACAAAACATCATGACAGTTGCCTCAAGTAGACAGTTAAGAGTACAAAGCACTGAGGCAAGGTCAACAACATATCTATGGAGATCTCAGATTCCAGAATCCAACAGAGGACCCTGTCACTCCATTTTTTTAAAGATTTCATAGAATCCCTACAGTACAGAAGGAGGCCATTCGACCCATCGAGTTTGAATCTAGGTCACAGGACATTAGCTGAGTTTCTGGATTAGTAATCAAGTGACAATACCACTAGGCCATCACCTCTGCTAGTATAAAAATAAAGAAAAACATATATGGTGGCAAAGTCCTGAACAGAATTTGCTGGGATCAATGCAATTGTTACTCTGCAATGCAGATAGAGTTTAAAGTACTGGCAGACTGACCCAAATGCTGGTGAGCCATTTTACATAGTAATGATTACAACAGTGCGAGCGAGATATATTCTTTTGGAGGGGACGTTTGAAAGCCAACTTCCCATAACATATAGTTGAAATGGCCCAACATAATGCCATCAATTGTAATTCATAAAAGTGCTGAAAAATTTTCAGTAAAGGCAACAGTGTTAAACAATGTGCAGTGAACATTGAAGATAAATCACAATTTTTACAAGCTCCATGAGGTACACGGCATTTCTTTCTCTCATCAAAATGGGCTTTGAAATGAAAAGGTTCAGTCCCAGCATAACAGTTGGAAATTTATCATGAAGCATTGGTGTCATTGATGCAAAAAGTATCTGAAAGTTTACTTGATTCAGTTGGTGGCTCAAATAATAGTGCTTAAGTAATTGCCTAGTTAATTGTTTTGTTATATTGTTTAATTAAAAATAAACTTACCGAAACAGAACATATGCACTTTCAGGTGTGCTTACGTGACCTAAGCTAACATTCAATTCACAGAATCACAACATTGTTATGGCGCAGAAGGAGGCCATTTGGCCCATCATGTCTGCACTGACCCTCCGAATGGGTATCGTGACTTAGTGCCATTCTCCTCTCTTCCCATGTATCCCTACATCGGGGGAGTGGAATTTTGTCAGTCTGCCTGCCGCAGGAATCGTAGCGAGCGGGATGTGGACTATGCAATACTGGCCTCAAGCAAGATTTTCCGGTCTTGGGCAAACCCAGCTGGAAAATCCTAGCTGTTATTGAAGTAATCATCCAATGTCCTCATGAATGCCTCGATTAAATCTGCCTCCGTCACATTTCCAGGCAGCGTGTTCCAGACCCCAACCCCTTGCTGTGTGAAATAATTTTTCTCAATTCTGATATATGTATTTTAAAAGATATTTTTATTTGAATTTCAGATCTTTCACAAAGTCCTCACTGTGCCTAGATCCTCCTAGAATAAAATTATATAATCCGTGCTGAGCCTTCACTCTGAGATTTTCACTGATATATTCATGAATGTGGCTCTCAAGGTGATGTTTATCACATTCTTGTTCTCGATGAGAATGCTATCAGTAATGGAAGGTGGAATTCTTATTTCATGTTGTTTCCTTCTAAGTCAGTAAAGAACAGCTCCATCATAGATGACCTCTAATTCACAGAATCTCTACGGTGCAGAAAGAGACCATTCAGCCTATCGGGACTGCACCAACTCTTACCCAGGCATTATCCCCGTATATTTTCCTCCCTAATCCCCCTTTGTGCTGTGATGGCCGAGTGGTTAAGCGTTGGACTTGAAATCAAATGGGGTCTCCCTGTGTAAGTTTGAACCCTGCTTGCAGTGATAAGAATTTGGGGCAGCACGGTGGCTCAGTGGTTAGCACTGCTGTCTCACAGTACCAGGGACCTGGGTTCAATTTTCAGCTTGGGTGACTGTGCACCACATTCTCACCATGTCTGCGTGGGCTTCCTCTGGGTGTTCTTCCTCGCACATTCTGAAAGATGTGCTGGTTAATTGCATTGACCATGCTAAATTCTCCCTCAGTGTACCCAAACAGACACCGGAGTGTGGTGATGAGGGGATTTTCACAGTAACCTCACTGTGGTGTTACATTACATGTGACACTAATGAAAAGAGCTTTAAACTTTAACCAATATGTCCTGTATCATTAAGCAGCAATTTAACATGGCCAATCAACCTAACTTGCACTTCTTTGACTGTGGGAGGAAACAGGAGCCCCCGGAGGAAACCCTGCAGACACAGGGGAACATGCAAACTCCACACCGACAGGCCAGAATTGAATCTAGGTCCCTGGCACTGTGAGGCAGCTGTGCTAACCACTGTACCACCAGTGCTTTGGCTTTTCCCTAACTCCCAAGCACATACCGTGCACATTCCTTTTCCCACAAGAACCTTTCTCTGAGTCAAGGATCTGTTGCCTGGTCAATTCTGTGCCCCAATAACGTGTGGGATGAGATCAACCAAAAATTCTGAACCCGTTTAATGACCAGAGAGAAAGGAGCATCATTGTTACTATTCGAAACTGGATTCAAACTCAGGTAAGAAGTCTGACAACACCAGGTTTAAGTCCAACTGATTTATTTGATAGTAAACTCACAAGCTTTCGAGGTTTCCCTCTTCGTCAGGTGAATGGAGAGTTCTGGCCTCAGACAGAGCATATAAAGCACAGACAGTTCACAGATTACTGATTAGAATGCGAATCTTTACACCTAACCTGCTATTCAAGTCTTAAAGTGGCCGACAATGTGAGTGGAAGGAGCAATGATCACAGGTTAAAGAGATGTATATTGTCTCCAGACAGTACAGTAAGTGCAAACTCAGGTCCCAGTGCATTGAGGTGTACAGAACCATCTGAATCCTCCTTATGTCTGTGCACTGGTGAAGTGCAACAAGAGTTCAGAAAATCACTTGCCTCATCCTATACAATTGAAAATGATCAATTATTCAGCCAGCCGTGAAACACCTGGCTCTCACATTGGCCGACGCGTATCGCAATTAAGTAGGCTGAAGGATAACTGATACTTAGTAAGTTCAGCTGCTAAGTGACAGCCCATTAAAGCAGCACTGTGCATGTTTTTGGGAAAATGATAAACTTCATACATATTAAGCTGAACAATCCTCCCTCTCTCCCCCCACCTCCCCCCTCCCCCCATCCCCTCCTTCACCGCCAACCATTTCAAACAGTTATTGCTAAATTATGCATGATTACATTAAATTGAATGTTTCTCAACTAAGCACAGATTTCTGCGCTGGGTTTTTTGCCTCAGCGGGGTGGTAAATACATAAACGTTTCCACGGCAAAGCCTTTCATTTCCCTCACTAAGTCCTTTTGTCAAAGGTTGTCAAAGGATTCCCTGCTTCACGTCAGGATGATTTAAATTAGCATCATCTGTGGACCACTGAGCCGAAGCATTGATCGTCTGTTTGAGATTTATCAAAATACACTCATTTATTTCACAAATTATCAGAAATAATTTTGGAAAGTTATGGTGCAAGAACGAGGATATTTAATACCGCTTGAAAGAGACGATCAAGTTGACAAACACGATAGTTAGCACTGCTGCCTCACAGTGCCAGGGACCTGGGTTCGATTCCCATCTTGAGCTGTATAGGGCACTGGTGAGGCCGCAGCTGGAGTACTGTGTGCAGTTTTGGTCGCCACACTTACGCAAGGATATTTTGGCCTTGGAGGGAGTGCAGAGGAGGTTTACTAGGCTGATACCGGAGTTGAGGGGGTTGAGCTATGAGGAGAGGCTGAATAAACTAGGCTTGTACTCATTAGAGTTTGGAAGAATGAGGGGAGATCTCATTGAGACGTATAAGATGATGAATGGGATGGATAGGATAGAGGTAGAGAGGCTCTTCCCGCTCAGAAAGGACAGTAGGACTAGGGGGCACAGCCTCAAGATAAAGGGGGTGCGGTTTAGAACAGAGTTGAGGAGGAACTTCTTCACTCAAAGGGTGGTGAATCTCTGGAATTCTCTGCCCGTTGAAGTGGTGGAGGCTGCCTCGCTAAACATTTTTAAGACGCGCGTTGATAGGTTTTTGATAGGCGAGAGGATTAAGGGTTATGGGGAGAGGGTGGGAGTGTGGAACTGAGCCACAACAGATCAGCCATGATCTTATTGAATGGCGGGGCAGGCTCGAAGGGCTAGATGGCCTACTCCTGCTCCTATTTCTTATGTTCTTATGAGACTGCACCTTCTCCCCATGTCTGCATGGGTTTCCTCTGGATACTCCAGTTTCCTCCCACAGTCTAAAAGATGTGCTGGTTAGATGCATTGGCTGTGCTAAATTGCCCTCAGTGCACCCGAACAGGTGCCGGAGTGTGGTGACTGGAGGATTTTTGCAGTAACTTCATTGCAGTGTTAATGTGAGCCTACTTGTGACGCTAATAAATAAACTTTAAATACACTGTCTGATTCTTCCTCCGTCTCACTGAAGGCACTGACTTCTCATGGGATTTGAATTTACGGCCACAGGCATCCATTGCCTATAATTTACAATTGGAAAAGAGGCCATTCAGCCCATTTTGTTCTTGCTGGGGGTTCACCACATGAATTGTTCATGTCGCCCTGTCAGCAAATCCTCCTGCTTGATGCATGAGGAGTTTCTGAGGACTCTGGATCTGTACTCAATGGAGTTTGGAAGGATGAGGGGGGAATCTCATTGAAACAGAATACTGGAAGGCCCGGATAGAGTAGATGTGAGGAAAATGTTTCCATTGGTGGGAGAGACCAGGATCCGAGGGTATAACCTCAGAGTAAAGTGATGACTGTTTAGAATTGAAATGAGGAATTTCTTCAGCCAGAGGGTGGTGAATCTGTAGAATTCATTGCTATAGAAGGTTGTGGAGGCCAGGTCATTGACTATATTTAAGACAGAGATAGATAGATTCTTGATTGGTAAGGGGGTTACAGGGAAAAAGCAGGAGAATGGGTTTGAGAAACTTATGAGCCATGATTGAATGACTGGAGTAGATTCGATGGGTCGAATGACTTAATTCTATTCCTATGTCTTATGGCCTTATTCATTTCTCTTTCACACATTCAGCTAGCTACCCCTTCAATACAGCTCTGCGCTATTTGCCCCAGCCGTTCTATGTGCTTGCAAGGTCCACATTCTGATCATTCTCTGAGGAAATCCAAATGACCATTCCACACTTGTGAATTTGCACAAGAAATGTTTGCAAATTTTGAAAAGTAGCAAGTGTAAGAGTTGAGCCAGTTCCAATATGTGGACTTCATAGCAGGAAATCACCATCAGGTCGGGGACAACCTCAAGTGAATGCTCTCTTCCAATGAGACATCAGGGCGATGACAGCCGAGATGGCCGTGATTCAGCGCTGTAATCAAACCTGGAAGCTTTCTGCTCTGTATGGTATAGCATCGCATTCCCCAATGGCCCATTAGAGAAGTCGCAAATGCATATTTTCGCCTCTGGGAATTGAATCACCACAAGCCGTCCGGGCCTTGTTGGTTCTGCCCTAGTCCTTGCATAATTTGGATGCAAAATATAACTATTTAATTGATGAAGAAGCACTGCAGCAAAAGTAATGCAGAAGAGCTAGAAAACAGAAAGTACACAGGTAAGTGCAATGAAAGAGAACATTCTTCTTTCGCCTTCCTTGTGGTAACACAGAAACTTTTATGACTTAGAGGGTAGCCATCCAGATAACAAGCATTGCTAAAATCCAACTGCACAGCGGAACTCAATTCAACAGCGTATCTTAAGATCGCTACAGTGCAGAAGGAGGCCATTCGGCCCATCGAGTTTGCACCGATCACAGTCCCACCCAAGCCTGATTCCTGTAATCTCACATATTTACCCTGCTAACCCCCAGACACTAGGATCAATTTAACATGGCCAATCCACCTAAGCCACACATCTTTGGACTGTGGGAGGAAACTGGAGGAAACCCATGCAGACACAGGGAGAACATGCAAACTCAGTGACCTGAGGCTGAAATTGAACCTATGTCCCCGGCACTGTGAGGCAGCAGTGCTAACCACTGTGCCACTATACCACCCATAAATCACAAAGTATCTGAAATGACTTTGGTGATTCTGAAGGCTTCTCCGGAAGGGTATGGGTGCAGTCAGGCATGAAGGCAAATGTAACTTTCCTCGCTAAGCCCAAAAAGGTACTCATGGTCCTCCTGAACCCACAAAGCAAAGATTTAGATTTATTTGGAGTGCCTCTCCTGTTTCAGACCTGCTTTTAGCATGGTTATAATCCACAACAGTTTGACACTCAGTTAGAATTGCAACAGTAATCAGATTTTGATGGGTATTTGATTAGTACTGCTGCCTCACACCATATAGAAACATAGAACATTACAGCACAGTACAGGCCCTTCAGCCCTCAATGTTGTGCCGAGCTATGTCCAATCCCAAGATCAAGCTATCCCACTCCCTGTAATTCTGGTGTGCTCCATGTGCCTAGTCAATAACTGCTTGAAAGTTCCTAAAGTGTCCGACTCCACTATCACAGCAGGCAGTCTATTCCACACCCCAGCCATTCTCTGAGTAAAGAATTTACCTCGGACATCCTTCCTATATCTCCCACCATGAACCTTATAGTTATGCCCCACAGGGAAAATCACAAAAGATTTTGAAAAGGATGCAAAGTGCCAGCTCAGCAAGATTTCTTTGACAGCACTTGCCGAGCCCATAATATCTGTCACCTAGAAGGATACATGACTCAGAGGGCCACCATCCAGATAATAAGCATTGCTAAAATCCAACTGCACAGCGGAACACTGCCTGCAAGTTCTCCTCCAAGGAACACGTTATCTTGATTCAGAAGTATATCACTGTCCCTTCACTTTCACTGGATCAAAATCCTGGAATTCCCTTCTTGTGCACCCTAATTGCCAAACTGTGTATCTACCTGCACCAGATGGACTACAACTATTTAAGAGAGTGAATCACCATTGTCTACTCAAGGGCATTTGGGGATGAGCAACAATTGTTGGCTTTTCCAGTGATGCTTACATCCATTGAGTGAAATGAAAAGGAAATATGTTTGTGTAGCACTGCAATGTAGATTTGCATCAATTTGTGTATCGGGGCAGAAGATCCTGCAGGAAATTCAAGCCAATGTGAAACCTGGGCCTCCTACAGACCTCCCCCTACCCCTTTGCCTGCCATTGAACCTGCTGGTGGAGAGAATTCGGCCCCTGGTCTCTGGAATACAATCACCTCCAAGAGAAAGAGCGAATAATTCCCAAAACTAAGACATTTGTTTTGTAACTTTGTCCTTCCTTACCATCATGCAAGAATACTGTGTAGTAAATCTTCAAAGCAGAAGCCCCTTCATGAAAATCCCTTCATTTACAAACTCTAGCAGCAGTACATAGAGTGCTAGCAGTTAGCAGTCTATCTTTAACACTCCCGGTTAAAGTTAAAAATTTATTTAATAGTCACAAGTAAGACTTACATTAACACTGAAATGAAGTTACTGTGAAACTCCCCAAGTCGTCACACTCCAGTGCCTGTTCAGGTCAATGCACCTAACCAGCACGTCTTTCAGACTGCGGCAGAAAACTGGAGCACCGGAGGAAACCCACGCAGACATGGGGCGAATGTGTAGACAATGACCCAAGCCGGGAATCGAACCTGGGTCTTGGTACTGTGAAGCAGCAACGCTAACCACTGTACAAGGCAAAGACTCCCTGATTGGCCCATCAACTGGATCCTTAATCAGGGCGTTCATACTCCAATAGCCTGGTTGAAAACATTACATGCTGCTAACTGGATGCACCTCAGCAAGACAGAAGCTCAGCCCAGTATGGGATGTGGGTGTTGCTGACAATTCCAACATTCATCACCATTGCTCTGGAGAGAATAGTGAGTCCTTCTCTCTAATTGTCGCAGTGCGTGTGTTGTGCTGCACCCACAGTTCTGTTAGGGGAATGAGTGCAGCATTTTTATCATCTAACCCTCCAGCAATTTCTCAGCTTCCACCTGTTCTCCCTGTGTCACCTGCAGTACATCATCAGAACAATGCAATCCAGCTCCCGAACAAAAGAAAATCCTGCAAGAGTTGTCAAGGATACCATGGAGAACATTCAGAGAAACTAATGAACCTTTCAAATAACGTGCAAAAAGAACAATATGGCTGATAATTGACAATTTGAATTTTATTTAACAAAATCTGCACAATTTCCACACAATTAATTTTTACAGCACTATCTTGCATAAACAAAATGAACTGGCCAACTTTGCTTCTAATACAATGTTGCTTCAAAGTGAACCATTGATGCATTGCCTGCATGTTTTTTCACAATTAGTTACCAAGCTGTCTGCTGAATGGAGGATGAAAGGAACTTCTATTCACTTCCATCCTGCTTTGTTATGTGATATTAAATCCTAGTAAATAGAAATTTTGCTGCCCCAGCTTTTTTCAACAATTCCCAAAGGTACTACTGTCCTGTCCATACATCTTGAATGTTCATCTCTGCGTGAATAGTGCCCGTTTGGCATTTTTCACCATCCTCTGTACAGTAATGATCCTCTCAAACTGAATTAGCCAGCGAGACAAACACACTTAATTCAAGCCAGGTTTATCATTTATTTTTCAAGATATTTATTCGCCCCTGCGACCTTGCCATTTCTCCTGTTCTCCCCTTGCACTGGTAGTTCCTCCATGTGATAATCATCTCAGACAGTGAATAGATATTTGGCCATGGAGGGAATTATTTTTAAAAATTTATTTGGTGTCGGCATCACTGGCTTGGTCCTCATTTACAGCCCACCCTTAACTGAGCGGCATTTTTCCATGTTCTCCCCATGTCGGCATGAGTTTGCTCCAGTTTCCCCCTGCAGGCCAAAGATGTGTGGGTTAGATGTATTGGCCATGCTAAATTGCCCCTTAGTCTCAGAGGGATTAGCAGGGTAAATACGTGGGGTTATGGGGACAGCGGATTGTCGTCAGTACAGGCTCAATGGGCTGAATGGCCTCCTTCTGCGCTGTAAGGTTTCTACGATTTTATGACTTAAGAGTCAACCAGGTTCAGGAGACAAATGGGTTTTGATGACAATCGACAATGGGTTTCATAGTCATCCTTTGACTTTCAATTCCTGATTCTTATTGAATTCAATTTTCAGCATCCGCTGTGTGGATCCCCAGATAATTATCCTGGGATGGTGGGCGGCATGGTGGCAGAGTGGTTAGCACTGCTGCCTCGCAGCTCCAGGGACCAAAGTTCAATTCCCAGCTTGGGTCACTGTCTGTGTGGAATTTGCATATTCCCCCCTTGTCTGCCTGGGTTTCCTCCCATTGTTCCGGTTTCCTCCCACAGTCTAAAGATGTGCAGGTTAACCGGATTGGCCATGCTAAATTACCCCTCAGTGTCAGGAGGACTGGCTAGGATAAATGCTTGGGGTTATGGGGATAGGGCCTGGGTGGCATTGTAGTCAGTGCCTATTAGATGGGCCAAATGGCTTCCTTCTGCACTGAAGAGATTCTATGATTACTAGTCCAATGACAATATTTTGTGCCACCACCTCACCTTACAACCTGTCTTTACTGACACGTCCTCACATTTCCCTTAAGTCACTAGATAGTGATGAGGCACAGAGACTCTGCCAGATCATCCAAGTTCACTGGGTTTGTTTTAGAAAGCCCCACAGGGAGAAACACAGAAAAAGTTGGTGGGGAAATATCAATTTTGCAGCTTGTGTCCTGTGACCCTAACACAGTTAATAGACATCTGACCCTATGTCCAGGGATATTTCAGGTAACCGTGGCTCTAGACTTCAAGCATTATTAATGAGGGGCCTAACTTTCCAGGATTTACTCCAAAAGTGCCAGGCTCATGATTGCTTCTGTATGTGGCCAACAAGCAACCACGTGCCGTCACCCAAAAGGTCACCTCCCTAAATACATACCTTAATTTGGAGTCTACAAGAACAGCAATGATCCTCTGAGCTCCTTCGCACAACTGGGGGCTCCATTATATCACAATAGTTAGAATAATGGGTAATTTTAATGAGTGCAGGACAGATAAAAATCAAACCTTTAAGGGAAGGAAGCTACAGGTTTTCCCAGTTGCAAACAAGGCAAAGCAGGCTTGCTAAAGTGAATACCTACTAGCTGGCTCCGGTAGCTTTTAATTAACAGCTACCTGTGTTAACAGTTTCCACCTCTCTTTCCCTCTCTCTCACTCTCTTGTCTTGCTCTGCTCAATCCCCTCCAGGATCGAGCCCCTCTCTAATTCATAATTGCCATATAGTCACATGAGAATATATTGAATAAATTGTATGTGTCTGGCTTGTGGTCTTACCATGATTCTTGTTGCACTAAGTGAGTCCTATTTTTGTACTTTAGACACAACATAGAATAAAATTGTTTTCTCTCAATGCACAAACCAAATGAAAGAAGATTGAATCATTTCTGGGAGTCAGTACCTGGGGAAGAAAGCTGGGACCCCCATTAAAATTGGCATTAATGATAGATATCCATATTACGATACTGAATTTACCGCTCACATAGAGCTTAAGTGGCCCCTGCCATTTGATTTCCCCCTCAGTAAGGTGCATGGAATGGAGTAATAGCAATGTAGTTATAATGGCTCATTGACTCTGTGGACTTTAACTCGCAAAGTGACAACTGGAGCAGAGGGCATAAAATGAGAGATTGTACTTGCTTTCCGTAAAAAAAAACACCTTTCTTTATTCCCCCTATTGCTGTGTGGAGCAAGTACCTGTTAGCGAAATTGATGCAAGGTTGGAAAATAAGTTCTGCTGAAATCATCCAGCTATTACATTAAAATATTATGCACCGATGCACACTCCCTTGCTGTTTTCACTTAAGTTGAGATTTCCTTTACAGTGGTCATAAGGAGAATCATTATCACTTCTGGTGGGCAGCAAGGTATGATACTGAAACTGTATCAGTAGGGCATTTGCTATCTCATATACGTTAATGAAGTAACCATGTTGAGAGACTTTTGTCAACCCAAACTCTCTCACAATAGGTGTACTTAAGTACATATTCTTCTCCAATTAAGCACTCCTTGTCCTTTCAACATCTTAATTGTTTTATCCATTCCTTGGGTGAAGTGATCTGTTTTTTCATTTTGCTCATGATTGCTGAAAAGCTATTTTTTTTCTGCTCCATAAATCTTGAATGCCCTGCTATGCATTTTTATCAATAGCTATTTCAGATTTCCAACTATTTACAGAGTTTGCCTTCTGCCCTATTATTAAGCCAAAGGTTCCCTTTCTTTGTTCTTTCCCCAATCTGGGGGAGACCATGGCCTAGTGATATCATTGCTGTTAATCCAGAAACTCAGCTAATATCAAATCTCATCACTGCAGATGGTGGAATTTGAATTCAATTAAAAAAAAATCTAGAATTAAGAATCTATTGATCACAATGAAACCATTGTTGATTGTCAGAATAACCCATCTGGTCCTTTAGGGAAGGAAATCTTACTTGGCCTGGTCTGCATGTGACTCCAAAGCCACCGCAATGTGGTTGACTCTCAACTGTCTTCAGGCAACGAGGGATGAACAATAAATGTTGGCCCAGCCAGCGACACCCATGTCCCAAGAATGAATTCTAAAAATCTATTTTCATCAGCCCAATGGGTTGGTGTTTCCCATCAAAACAGTTGAGAATTACATTCTGGTGTTACTCACGTATCAGTGTAGACTTGATGGACCAAAAGGCCTCTTCTGCACTGTATAATTTTATGATTCACAGAAATATCCATGGAAAATCACCTCATCCATTTTCCCTCTGTGCTGCAGGAAAAACCTGATCTTCCCTCTGACAATGTCATAGGGGTAGCACGGTGGCACAGTGGTTAGCACTGCCGCTTCACAGCGCCAGGGATCTAGGTTCGATTCCTGGCTCGGGTCCTTGTTTGTCCGGAGTCTGCACCTTCTCCCCACATCTGCGTGGGGTTTTCCCAGGTGCTCCAGTTTCCTCCCACAGTTCAAAAGAGGTGCTGGTTATATTAATTGGCCATGCTAAATTCTCCCTCAGTATACTCGAACAGGCGTCATAGTGTGGCAACTAAGGGATTTTCACAGTAACTTCATTGCAGTGTTAATGTAAGCCTACTTGTGACACTAATAAATAAACTTTAAAAATGGGATCTTAGCGATGGTGGAATTAAAAATGGATGAGTGACCAACAATTCAAAATTCAAGCATTATCGATGCATGGCACCACATATGCTGTACAGTGCTGCACTTTGAACAAATTGCGCCTTGCATTTCAATTAGCAATGTAGATGAATCCATCATTACTTCCTGGAGCCAAGATGACTGCATATGCATCACTCAACCTGTGGGTGGACTTGTGCGTCCTTTGTGAAGTAATATAGGATACATGACTTGCATTAGAGTAGATACAATGAGAGTTTAGAATTGAATTTTAGAATCACAACTACTGGGGAATAAAGCAAGCAGGCAGCTGATAATCAGAGACAAAAGTTCCCCAGTTCAGTCCTGTAATAATGAAATTCCATTGCAAAGATTGCTGAAGGTTCTCTTGTAATTAATGGTTATTTGGCAATCTGTAGCAAAGTGAGATAAAAGTGAGACTTCACCATAAAACTGCATTATGATGAGTAATTCACAACAAAAAGATCACACTGAACCCTCTACGGTTACAATCGTGATATTTTATAATATTGTTATATTTTAGAATTCTATCTGAAGTATTAGTAAAATGGAGAAATGGAGGAGGATATATTTGAGCTGTTCTGAATTCTGCTGACAGCAAGCATGTGTGGTTTTATTGTTAAAGATTAACTGTGGGCTCAGATTACTTTAGTGGGAAGAAGGTGCAAGGTGGCCAGGCTTGTGGACAATAGCAGGAGGATGCTGACAATGAGTAGACTGTTAATCTCCAAGTCCCATGGAGTTGTTAAAAATGTCAGGTTGTGAATACTTATACTTTAAACTGTTCTATCTGAAATAAGGTTAGGGTCTAAAAGATGGCAAAATTTCTACCTGGATACAAGATCCTTGTGATTCATGTCAGCATGGAAGTGGGTTTTAATAGGGGAAGGATGCATAGAAAGCCATTGTGGGAATGGGTTAGTTTCCCTGAAACATATCCCTGAATTTCACAGACAGGTTAGTCAGCCACAATATCTGCAAAAGGAAGGGAAGTTTAACAAGGCAAAACTGCACCACGTAAGGAATGCTGGTGGGAGCTTTGCTCAGATTGAGAAGGTCAAATTCATGAAGATTTAGAACGAGGCTGGAAGACTGACCTATCTTGAACTAGACAAAGGATGTCCAAGAAAACCCTCACCATGAAAGATAATTCTGATGTTAGATGTTACTAGGCAGGGGAAAGAAAATGAAGGAAGTAAACCAGTTGGAACTAAGAATCACTTTGGAATGTTCTGGGAAAGTGTCATGTCTATTCCAGAGACAGAATAAAGTCTAACGATGAAATTGGATTTATGGTTATGTTAAAAGTAAAAGCTTTTGTTTCTCAGTTTAATGTATAATTTGCCTACAAAATAGTTTAGCCAATGTTGTTTGTTTTAATTTACTTGTTACCATAAATGTCTTCAAATATGAAATCTTATTGATTTCATCATTTCAGCTATCCACCGGAAGCTTGAATTTATGTTTTAAAGTTACTGGCTTGAGCAGAGATTGTAACACTTTCCAAAAGTTTGTTTTTTAAAGATTTCTGCAGTTTGAACCCAATCCTTTTTGGGAAAGTTGAAAATTTTAATCAGTCGTTCACAATCTCTTCCTGAGGTTTCTTGAACAACATCTTGCTGCTCTGACAAGCAATTCAATTTGTATCATTTTGTTATATTAGTGTCAGTAAGATTGCATTGTCTCTACCTGAGGCGATGTATTTTGTAAAAAACTAACATTACAGTCACCAGCCTATACATAGTAACTGAACTGCAACCAATTTCAATGGGTTCTGGTCCATAATTATCCACATCTCCACATACAAACCTGTCTCTACACACACCTATCAGCCCATACCCCACCTTTTCCACCTTCCTCCTTCCATCCCCGCACCCCTCCCAACACACACACACACACACACACGCACACACACACACACCTCCATACAGACACACCCACCCACACATACCTCCACACAGACACACACACACATCTCCACATAGACATACCCACACACACACACATCTCCACACAGACACACCCACCTCCACATACACACTAACACACAGACACACATAGGTCTCCACACAGACACACCCACACACACTTCCACGCACACACACACATCTCCAAACAGACACACCCACACCCACACACATACACACACACACACAAACCCACACACATCTCCACACAGACACACACACATATACAAACGCACACACTCACAAATACCTCCAAACACACACATACACACAAACATCTGTGCAGAGAGAAACAGAGTTAACATTTCCAGTCCATAAGTCCCTTCTAAGGGTCATATGGAGTCAAAGTTTTAACTCTGTTGCTCTCCCCACAGATGCTGCCAGACCCGCTGAGTTTATCCAGCATTTTCTGTTTCTAGCACACATATACACATGCATGCATGGATGTGCGCACACACACACACACACACACACACACACACACACACACACACACATCTTGATTGTAGTCAATATAATGTTAGAACTGTTGTTCTGAGAAAAACTATCATTTGCTGGACTGGCTTGCAATGATAACTGAACATACTGACAAAAATGAAAGCTTCCATTCAGTATCACCCCCAAAATATGCTGTCTTCACTATTTCATTCAGGGACCATGGACTTTGCAGGACACCCCTTAGAACAAAAATTTTAAAAGCAGATTTTTGGATAATGTAAATAACTATCTGGGAGATCTGGAGGAGGCAAGTAATTACCCAATGAATTGGAAATTTGTGTGCTTATCTCCTTTCAGTGTATGATATATCCAATTACTATCTTGCCAGCCTCCTCCCAATTACCAGCAAAGCAATGGAAGGTGTCATTGAGAGTGCTCCAAAACTTATTCATCAATAAGGGCAGCACAGTTGTTAGCCCTGGGTGTATTCCATGGCAATGAGAATCATCACTCGTGAGGACATCATCATGGCCTCCTTCTGCATTGCATGGGTTAAAGTTGTTGGAGTTGCCATGGTGAAAGAGGCATGGCTAATTATTTACCTTCAAATCACTATCAGGGTCTGTAGTAGGCATAATGTGGAGATGCTAGCATTGGACTGGGATGGGCACAGTAAGAAGTCCAACAGGTTTATTTGCTAGCACGAGCATTCAGAGTGCTCCCAAATAAACCTATTGGGCTTTAATCTGGTGTTGTAAGATTTCTTACATTGCAGAGTCTGACTAGGGAGGAATGTTCCTTTATGCACGTAGCATATGTGGTATCAGATAGGCACCCTGAGGTGAGCATAATCAGAAAGTGAGCTGTCGCAGCCATAATGCCCATTGAAGCTCCAGTGCACAGTGCAGCAACTCTCCATTGTTCCATCAGCCCCCCTGGCATGCTCACTGACAATGATGATATCCTCACCCTTTGCATTCCCAGGCTTTGTATGTATCTGATTGAGGGACACCACACAAAACCCTCACTGAGTCTTGTGAAGAAGAGGTGAAGGCCAACAGAAAATCATGCCCCAATTCTTGTATCAAAATCTGAAAAAAGGCAAAAGAAGCAGGGTAAATCATGTGGATGGCGAAGGATAGATCAAGATTTGTTTCAGTTGTTTGACAATTAGGTGTAGTGGGTGCAGTACAATTGGTCCAAGAGCTGATGCGGCTGACTAACTGCAATATTTCAGTCATGGGACAGCTCAAACACTGCACCTGCCAAAGAATGCAGGTTTAAAAATGCTACTCAGCATTATTACTGCAATTAACTTCAAACTCATTTATTCCAAGATGACGTATTACTCACACAAAACAGTGCAATAATTGTTGTCTTCATGTAGTAGGTTGTAGGGAAGCACACATCTGGAGATACGCCTTGTTTTTCTAAATTGCAGCATAGTCATGTGGTTCTTAGCACATGACAATTAATCATTTTAATAAATTTTGCTAAATTATTTAATTATCGTTTAGGTTTGATTTAGTTTTCCAAATTTATGTTAGTTTCTTCTCAACCTTCTCAAAGATTTTCCAGACCCTCCCCACCGGCAGGATCTGTGCTCCACTGAAGTGGGTTTCCCAGCAGACAAACCATAGAAACTGCCATACTCCTTGATGGGATGGGAAGATCTCAATTGCCAATGGGGAGCAGCCTCCATTGCTAGGAAACAAGCCGCAACGGGTGGGGGAGCCATAAAATCCAGGCGTAAGATTGATTAAGTGGTATAGGATCAGATACATCTAAGTTTAAGTTTGTTCATTAACATCACAAATAGGCTTACATTAACACTGCAATGAAGTTACTCTGAAAATCCCCTAGTTGTCACACTCCGGTGCCTGTTTGGGTACACTGAGGGAGAATTTTAGCATGGCCAATCCACCTAACCAGCATGTCTTTCAGACTATGGGGGGAGACTGGAGCACCCGGAGGAAACCCACGCAAACACTGGGAGAATGTGCAAACTCCACACAGACAGTGACCCAGGCCGGGAATTGAACCTAGCTACCTAGCGCTGTGAGGCAGCACTGTTAACCACTGTGCCACCATGCTGCCCATAAGGGATGGGACCAGATTGGAAAAGGTGAGTGGGGATTGGATAGTATATAAAGGTTAGGGAAAGAAAGGTTCCTCCCGACAGTTGGGAAAATTCATGGTCATTGCTCAAGGGACAGATCACTTGTGTTAATTGTTCCCTCTACGGCACTTGGGCATTTGTAAACAAACCTTGGCACACAAAACACTGAGCAGAACTTTAGACTGCAATAATCTATTGAAACGGCAGACCTATGCAGAAGGTAGAAGTTTCTTCGTGACTGCTGTAAAAATGAGAATTGAAGTTGTTGAAGTTGCCATGGTGAAAGAGGCACAGCTAATTATTTACTTTCAAATCACCATCACATTGCAGAGTCTGATTTGGGAGGAATGTTCCTTTGTGCATGGAACATATGTGGTGTCAAATATACACCCTGAGGTGAGGATAATAATTTAACTGTCTCACCATTTAATAATTTCCTGGATGAATCATCACTTAACTATCTCATATAAGAACACATTTTAAGAATTATAAATGGTTCTTCATTAGAATGGTGAGAAGCAGCATGATATGTTATGGGTTTTTGACATGTAGAAATGCTGTGTAGTCGCATTAGCTAATGCTTAAAGACAAAAAATGCATTGAAGCCTATTTGTGACAACATTTGCAACTCACTTCAGGTGATCTACACTGAAAGGTTGTCTCCTATTATAGTTTCAACCGAGAATCTTTCATCATGGTCTCCTAATGCATGACTACAGACTCCTCTGAAACGTACTCAAGGAACAACAATTGAAGTAAAGATAAGGGAGTGAATTTACATATACAATCTTTGGCTTCAGGGGCACCACGGTGGCACAGTGATTATCACTGCTGCCTCACAGTGCTAGGGACCCAGGTTCGATTTTTGGCTTGGATCACCGTCTGTATGGAGTTTGCACGTTCTCCCCATGTCTGCTTGTGTTTCCTCCGGGTGCTCCGGTTTCCTCCCACAGTTATAAAGATGTGCTGAATAGGGGCATTGGTTCGAACAGGTGCAGGAGTGTGGCAACTAGGGGAATTCCACAGTGACTTCATTGCAGTGTTAACGTAAGTCTTACTTATGACTAATAAATAAACTTTACTTTAAAAAATCTAAAATTCAGACCCAAACATTCCAATTTCACTTTGTGCAGGAGTAACCCTTGACAGTATGCTTTGCACTTTTAACTTCCCAAATATGTCCATCTTCATTTGGTTAGCTTATTGAAGATTCAATGAACATTTTCCTCAAAAAGTGAGTTGGTTTGTGGGAAAACTGTGACTGTCTCAGTTATGGACTTGTTTCATCACCAGGTATATCGAAACCTGCGATTCTGAAATTATCAAGTGTATGAGAATAACAAAGTGTATGTTTTGAATTCATGCCAATCATTAATAAAATCCTGTTTACCTATTTTTAAATGGTGTTTTTCAGAAATGACTCAGTGTAATTGATAAGTACTGAATTTTTGGGAAATATGAAAACCGTATTTATGTGGTTGAATGTGGCAATAATGTGCACACAGAAAGATCCAATAAATAACGACGAGATGAATCACCGGATTTTCTCTATCCTTTTTTGGTGGTTGTTTTATGATGTAGAAGTGATTTTTTCCCTCTGTTCAATTTTGGAACCACTTAAAGGGATATGCCTCACCTCGTACAAGTGTGTATGAGGTAACAAGAAGTTATTTGTTTTGTTAAATCAAAGCAGAGTGTGACACTCTCTACCATGAACAATTAACAATTTTTTAAACTGGTGACAACCTTATTAAAACAATTAACAAACTGAATAAAATCCCAATGGAATGCTGTTCGAATACTGTAAGACTCATTCAGGAATAATACAGTAAATCATTACAGTATTTAGTCACTCTCAAGTAAAATACAAACAGGCGTCTTTGGAAATATGAACTTTCTTCAATGATGCCTACGTCTGGAACACTTTCTGAGCTGGTATCTCTCTCGATTCTGAGGGTGATTTTATGATGACATACATAAAACTGCAGGATTTGCATGACAGCCTTGTGTACCTTCCTTCTGACCCAAGAGGTGGCAAACATACTCTGACAGTTATCCCCTCCTTATCTGGATGTATATACCTAGAATTACCTCACAGTATTCCTGCAGTCTGAGTGGCTTGAGGCTGTCAATAATCCTCACCATACAAGTCAACCAACGTTGATGGAAGGAAACCTTTTAGAGGCACCTATCTGTGGGAAAATTATTGATGTTTGGAAATATAGTGACAAACAAATGAAGGCCAGCAAGTTTTTGTTGAAGAGAAATTGTCTTTTACTGTCACTGATGAAGTGTTGGAAATGGTTGAAAAGTGTGGTTGATGTTGTGTATCTGGTCTTTCTTGACAAAGCACCACAAATGAAAGCATTAGCAAAATTAACGTGCATAAGATTAACAGCATGAAAATTAGCAATGGGATAGAAAGCAAAGAGTAATAGTAAATGGCTGCTTTCAGGCATATTCCCCAGAGATCAATGTTGGAACCACTGCTCTTTTTCATCAATATTCATGATCTAAATTTGGCATCATTTGAAAGCTTGCAGATAATATAAATTTCAGAAGTGTGGCGCACAATTAGGAAAGTTATAATAGGCTTTGGAAGCACTTTGACAGATTGGTAAAACAGGTAGCCATTAGGCAAATGAAGATTATAAACAATATTAGCAAGCATAAGGCATTCAATTAGATCATGCAAACCTGATTGTAGCCTTAACTCCACTATCCTGTGTGTCCACCATAACCCTAACCCTCAAGCCAATCAAGAATATGTCTGTCTCAGCCTTGAATATATTTGATATCCCAATCTCCACTGTTTGCTGAAGAAGAGCATTCCAAAGACCCGCTGAGCTAATAAATTCCTCCTCATTCTCTGTACTGCAGCATTCTGCAGCCTTTCCATTTAAATAATATTCTGCTTTTCTATTTTCTTGTCAAAGTAAACAACCTCACATTTTCTCCATCTGCCAATGCTTTGTTCACTCAAACTTTCTGCAGTCACTTTCCATCCTCCACACAATTTTTTTTTTTTATTTTTCACCTATCTCTGTACCATCAGCAAATTTGGTTATAGTCCCTACTGAAGCGAGACCTCAAGAGAAGGATTTTCCCACAAATGGAAACATCTGACAGCACTATCCTTTCACAGCCCCTCAGAATCTAAAATACTTCAGTCAGATCATCTCATGCAGAAGGGTGAGTTTTTTCATTTATTTGTGGGACATGGGCATTGCTGGCTGGCCAGCATTTATTGCCCATCCCTAGTTATTCGAGGGCAGTTGAGAGTCAACCACATTGCTGTGGCTCTGGAGTCACATGTAAATCAGATGAGTTAAGGACAGCAGATTTCCTTCCCTAAGCACATTAGTGAAGTAGATGGGTTTTTCCAACAATCGACAATGGTCATCAGTAGATTCTTAATTCCAGATATTATTCGAACCCAAGTCTCCAGAACATTAGCTGAGTTTCTGGATTAATAGTCTAATGATAATTCCACTAGGCTATCACCTCAGTGGCGAGAGGCACTGTGCCATTTACTAGCGGCAGGATCCTCTGGTCCCACTGCTGTCAATGGGGATTCCCACTGAAGCCACCCCACGTTGCTGGGAAACCCACAGCAGAGGGTGCACCACTGGCGAGACTAGAGAATCCTGCCAGCGTGAATTCCAGCCTAAGGCCAGAATACTATGTCTATTCATGTCAGAGGGATTTTCCCATTCCGCTGCGGGCAACAGAGATTTGGCTGAGCACTAAATTCTCCAATTCAGCAGGGGTGTGGTATGAACAGCCATTAAGATTGTGCACTAAGCGTTTTGGACTTGATCTGCTCAACCTTTCTCATAAGACAATCCCTTCATTCCAGGATTCAACCAAGCGAACCTCCACTGAACTGTTACCATTGCAAGAATATCCCTCCTTAGTTAAAGAGATTAAAACTACATGCAGATACAGTCTCACCCATGCCTTGTGCTCCTGTAGCAAGACTTCCCCCCTTTTACATTCCACTCCTGTTGCAACAAGATCCCGAAAGGACTACAGATCACGAACTCACTCAAGTTGAGCTATAACACAGAGTATAGTGAGAGATTCTGCCGTCTCAGCTCTCTCATATTCTTGCAATAATGGTCAACATTCCATTTGCCTTCCTAATTTCTTGCTGTACCAACATACTAACCTTTTGACATTCCTGTGCACTGACATCAAGGTCCTTCTTCAGTGTAACATTCTGCAGGCTTTCCTTTTAAATAATATTCTGCTTTTCTGTTTTTCCTGTCAAAGTAGACAACCTCACAATTTCTCCATCCGCCAATGCTTTGTTCACTCAAACTTCCTGCAGACACTTTCCATCCTCCACACAAGTCTTTTTTTTCCTCACCTGTTTTTGTACCATCAGAAAATTTGGTTGTAGTCTCTACTGAAGTGAGATCTCAAGAAGGATCTGAATTGGTGACACAAAGGTCTCAAATCTGCTTCACATCCCCTGGTCTGATGCTGCCTCCAGGCTGATCACAAAGTGGCAGCTTGATTGGACTATGGGGGAAGAAGTGGACTTGAGGGGGGAGGGATGTTCTAATGGGCATGGGGGATGGTCAGTAGATCTCCCATTGGGCTTCGTAGAATATGGGCATTCCTAGTAAGCGGGTGGAGGCTCATCCAATAGGAGTGGAGTAGCAGTGGGGGGGCAGGGTTTAAAACCAGCAGTCAAAGGACTTGGAACTGATCTGCACTGTGTAGCTGCAGAACACTGTTCAGATGTTCAGAACATGTATATAAAGGGTGAAAGAAAACTGTCCTCAGTATAATTGTTACACAAGGGTTAATAGAAATGGTTGAGCGGGTTGGTATGAGAGTTTTACCAACTCTGGACAACACCATTGACGTAATTAAATGAAGTTATGTTTTATTATTTCATTGTTCCTTTGAGCCCAAGAGTTATAAAAATATGTAAGAGAATTACAGTGGAAAATAAAGTTATTGTGTCAGATAGCTTTGGCTCTTTTCCTTGTCTGAACTGGTTCCTGTTTTGTGAAATGTATTGGCTGTCACTGATTTTAAGAGCATCGTCAGACCTTTGCTTCTTCGTTTTGTAATGGTAATCAGGCTTTTCCAAACATATATTTTTGACATCACAATGCATAGATGCAAGGAAAGGGTTTGGAGAGGGTTGTCGCACAAGGGGGCAGATTGTATTTGATTCAAATGTAGAGTTCAATATTGGTCACTCATGAGTGAAAGTGCTGAGTGTACTAATGTCCTTCCAGCTGCTTCATCTTCACAGACACACACACACAGAGCCGTGTTGCAATTTCCAAAGAAATATCATTTATTTGCACTCATGAGAACATTTCTTGAGGAATCCACTCAAGTTATTAGTGTCTCCAGAGACAATGGAACTTTCCATGGTCCGTCCCCCACAGACTCTGATTCCCGTGATGGGTGGGATGGTAAAATTTGCCCCATTTTGTTGAAGCTTTTGGTTTTGCTGGTTTCATTACAAATGGAAAAAATGGCAAATGTCAAATGATCACAACAATTGACACCTTCTGAAACGGTGACTGGTTGACAAGTTAACTCTGATTGGCAGAGGTGATGCCATGGAAGAAGCAATGGGGAATTATAAACTTCCCCAAGCTTTGAGCTAATTCAAAAAAAGGTGCATGACTTGAACATATTCTTTTTGTTTGCAGTCCCTGTGCAGGAATGTATGTCACGTCTATCACGTGAAAATGAATCATAGAATCCCATAGAATCCCTACAGTACAGAAGGAGGCCATTTGGCCCATTGAGTCCGCACTGACAGCAATCCCACCCAGGCCCCATCCCTGTAACCTCCCATAGTTACACTACTAATCCCTCTACACATCCTGGGACACTAAGGAGCAATTTAGCATGGCCAATGCACCTAATCCACACATCTTTGGACAGTGGGAGGAAACTGGAGGAAACCTACGCAGGCATGGGGAGAATGTGCAAACTCTGCGCTGACAGTGACCCAAGCCAGGAAGCAAACCCAGGTCTCTGGAGGTATGAGACAGCAATACTATCCACTGTGCCACCGTGCCACCCTGTTAATAGGAGAACATGAGTGACATCATGTAATGGGCTGGATTTTCCAGCTAAGCTTGCCCCACAACTGGAAAATCTCGGTCGAGTACAATGCAGCTTTGCATGGTCTGCCCCCTGCCTGCTACAATTTCCATGGTGGGTGGGAAGAGAATATTCCCTCTCATGATCACCTTAAAATGGCTGTTATGATAAGTATTAGTGCACTTGCCAAACAAGCAGCATCCTGTAATGCAAGTTGTTGTAATCATTTGAAATTTGCCATTCTTTTGTTTGTCCTGATGAGTGTAAGATGAAAAGCTTTGGTCTCTTGTCTCCTTTTTCAGCAATAACCAAGTTCTGTACGACTCAGCGACTACTTATGAAGTGGCATCGCCGATGAAATGTCCTTTCCACACTGGATCTGAAGGTGACAAGGAACAGTCTGCTTTTGTAATGCTAAAATCTACACTAATACTGAGAAAAATCCATCAACCATATTGAAAATTGCATCAGTTCAATGGAAAGATAAATATTCCTGGCTGTTGGACTGGAAGATTATTTTTATGTCATTATGCAACCAACTATGAAACTGTTTTGATCACACCACTGACTCAAATCAAAGCTTTACATAAGGGTCATGTTTTGTATTAAAGTTGACGAACAACAAACCATTCATGGAACCCAGTCAGCGCAACAGATATACTTTTTATCTCCTTGATAACTTTTTATAGTCTTCCCGCCTTACACAAAACTTTATCCCTCTGCATGGTGCCTTCACTACTAATTCTGATCTAATCAAACTTACTCTTTTGTCCATTTTTATTTTGATCACTAAAGTTCAACGAAATTCAGTTGACTCAAGGAGAAGCTGGGAGTGCTTGGAGGCCTCAGGATGTTAACAGTCATTGGAGAAAGGACAGAGGCTCATCTTAGATGCACGTTCAATGATTGTTATTAAATTGGGGCAGCACGGTGATCCAGTGATTAGCACTGCTGCCTCACAGCGTCAGAGACCCATGTTCGATTCCCAGCTGGGTCACTGACTGTGCGGAGTGTGCACATTCTCCCCATGTCTGCGTGGGATTCCTCCACGTACTCTGGTTTTCTCCAACAATCTGGAAGACGTGCTGGTTAGGTGTATCGCTGTGCTAAATTCTTCCTCAGTGTACCTGAACAGGCTTTTCACAATAACGTCATTGCAGTGTCAGTGTAAGCCTACTTGTGATTAATAAATAAACTTTAAATTTCAGAAATAAAATGAGAATATTTAGTCATTGAAGGTAAGCAACTGAATGCCCAAATTCAAAAGGATAAGCAGGAGGAAGAGATAGGATGGGATTTTCCAGCCTTATTTGCCAGAAAATCCTACCTGAGATGAGTGGATCTTTGTAAGGTCCATGTCCCATCTGCCATAATTCCCGTGGTGGATAGGACGGGAAAATTCCATCCATAGTCATTTGAATGGGCTGCCTTTGCCCTGAGATATGTTCAAGTACAATGTGGCAAAGATGTGCAAGTTAGATGGATTGGCCATGGTAAATGCATAAGGATAAAGCAGAGGAGAGAACCTGTATAAGTCTCTCTGTCAGAGAGTCGGTATAGACTCGATGGGCCAAATGGCCTTGTTCTCCACTGTAGGGATCCTAGGAACGTACACATCATGTTTCCCTATTGCACCATTGCAGAGGCACCAGGCACGCCCCAGAACAGAAGGAATGTATTTAAGAGTGGGAGTTATTTTGGGCATTATTGAAGAATTTCTGGTAGACAGTCAAAATGCTGTATTAGCATTGTATTAGTGATAGATTACTGACTTAATCTGCAGGGAATATACTGCAGCACAAGATGACATGAAGATGAAAAGGGAATAACATGCAAAATACTGATGCAAATAATTCCAGCAGTAGCACTGAAATTGAAGATACAAACCAATACTTTAATTTATTCAGGGAAGAAGCACTACTGCATCACAGTGCCAGGGACCCGGGTTCAATACCTGGCTTGAGCCACTGTCTGTATGGAGTTTGCACCTTCTCCCTGTGTCTGCGTGGGTTTCCTCCAAGTGCTCCAGTTTCCTCCCACAGTCCGATAAGACGTGCTGGTTAGGTGCATTGGCCATGCTAAATTCTCCCTCAGTGTACCTGAACAGGCGCTGGAGTGCGGGGATTTTCACTGTAACTTCCTTCCACAGTCCGATAAGACGTGCTGGTTAAGTGCATTGGCCATGCTAAATTCTCCCTCAGTGTACCCGAACAGGTGCTGGAGTGTGGGGATTGTCATAGTAACTTACTGCAGTGTTAATGTAAGTCAGCTTGTAAATAACAAATAAACTGTAAATTTTAGAAAAAGTCAAGGCAAGAAGTGTGAGGCCTCATCATTTGTGAACTTGTCAGCGTATATAATAGAGCTTTCTTGTTTCCCAAAGTGAGGAATTAAATCCTAAATAATGTTAAGGCTGACCAACAAAATTACTTCCATTATCATGTCCAATGTCTTCCCCCTCCTTCTCCTAAAGATACAATCTCACATTGATGCATGGTGCAACAAGCACCAATTTCCTTCCAATGCATCATCCATGGGAGTCTTGTGGGGCAGTGGATAGCGACCATACCTCTGAACAAGAAGCTCTGGTTCAAATCCCACCTCAGGACTTGATGGCCGAGGAAAGTGAGTTCATAATATGGTCAAACAGGTTGAGTGTGACAATCTCAAAGTCCGTCCAAACATGTCAATGGTTGGTGGTAAGAACGGGAGAGACTCTCAATCAACTACATTTGATGTGGAATGGCAACCCTCAAGCTATAACTCCCTGGTGACAGACTAGCGACCTGTTCTGGGAACTACCAGCTTTGGAAACAGGTATAAATCTGCCTTAGATGCAGGAAGAGAATTGGAATTGTTTCCTCATTCCATTGCAATCTATTCTAATGCTGTCCCCTGCCATTGTCCACATGCATGCACTCTAGTATAAATGTCATTGTACTGTGATCAGGACTATGTATGACTTTCCTGTTTTTAGCACAGGATGCTAACGTAAATTGTGCCTTAACTGTGACTCAAGCTAATTCAGTATTGAAAACTGAATGCAAGACCTTCTATGTTGAGAGATCCAGTAAGCTGACCGACACCATCCAGAATGGTTTGTCCATCTTTAGAGCTATGGTCGAATACTAACATTATACATAAAATACTTAATATTTTAAGAAATGGGTGTATCAAATCACTCATCAGTGAAATTTGGTCACCAAAGGTAAAGTTGATATTCATCACCAAGCCTCAGTCAACAAGTAGTGGTTTGACACAACCAAGTGGGGTGACATGGTGGCATTGTTGGTTAGCACTACTCCTTACAGCACCAGAAACCTGGGTTCTGTTCCAGTCTTGGGTGACTGTCCATGTGGTGTGGTGTTTGCATGTTCTTGTTGGAGTTGGAGAGTTAGTGGGGACTCGATGGGGCAAATGGCCCCCTTCTGTATTGTAGGGATTCTGAGTTGCTTGCACATGGGGCAGTTCAGAGTCAATGATGTTGATGCCGTATTCCAAACAAATGCTAAATTCTATAGTTTCCACTGGGAGCCATCTTATTCAGTGACATTTTCACACAAATGAACATCCTGAAATATTTAGTGAAACGCTATGTTTCCATTATTTTAAGGGAGGAACTTAACTGGTTAAATTAAAATGGGTTACCACTTCACAAGGAAAGCAGACAAAGGAATTTAACATTTAAACACTAATATTTGAAGAGCTCAATTTCAAGGTTTTAGATGCATTATTCCGTTGAGAAGTATTGCCAAAAGGAATGCAGATCACCTTAATCCAATCTATGTTTCACAGGTGATTTACTTTCATTTTCCAAAGAAAAATAGTTTGGATTTTTAACTTAACTGATACTCCCATTCTAAAAGGATTACATTGGGAGAGTTTGATGGGATCATCCTTGAGCTAGTCTGCTAGGCTTTCCCATTCATAGTATGTTCATAGGAATTACATTTGCAGGTGAAAGGTTTAAGTGAGTTGGATAACTTATGAATTTTTTTGGCAAATAGAAATACAAATTTGTCCCTCACGTCTCTATGAGCCGAATTTGTTTTTCATGAGAGCTGTTGTTCCATTTTGACCGTAACTATCGCAAAAATCATTTGCAGAAGCAGAGCTGAAAATTAAGAGGTTAAAATGGAATTCATGCCACGCACTTTCACGGTTTAATGATCTCACACTGTCAAGAAATGTGTGCGAGGCATAGTTAATGAAAAATGTGCGCAGATCTTAGCAAATACAACCAATTTCAGAGAATTATTAAAGCAAACAGATTGAGAGATTTATACAATATAATCTAAACATTAGATAGGTCATGCTTAAGTAGTAAGAGGTTGGGAATGTTCTGGAATCACTGCGTATACTTTCCCGAAGCTGGCACATAACGAAACGTAAGGTCTCATCTCTGGGTTTAGGGCAAGACTAGGACAAAGTCATGAATATGTCTGAGGCAGTCAAGCAGTGAAGCAAAACTGAGCAAATCTGAGCATAGAAATAGAACTGAAAAGCCACAAACAAAAGCTAAATTGACAATATTTATAAGATGAATTGAAAATCAGCGAGACATGTAATGCCAGATAGAGTTTTGTAAACAAAAATTTGAATGCAAGCCATAGCACAGTTATAGCAGTGTGAGATAATGAATAATTCATAACTCCAGTCAGACTGCATTATCTGTTTTGAAAAGTCTACTTTCGAACCATTGGTGCTAATTCAAGCTTTCTCCCCCCCGTGCCTCACATCACAACTCTCTGAATCCCAGGAAGATATAAGAATATCGGGACACTTTTTCATTATTGTTGCTGGAGAGATAGAACGTTGAATAAAGTTAATTCATTCACTGGTGTTCACCATACAAAGATTCATCACAAAACTAATAGCATCCACTAGGTTGGATCAAGCAATCAAATCTTTGCCACACATTGTTCCAGGAAGTGATCAAATTATGTCTGGTGGTTTGCTTTGCTTTTCTTCAGCTAGATTATTTCCATCATACTATTATGAAACTGTCACTATTTTAGCTCAGAGCACATCCATCATATTCAAAGAACACAGGTCTCTTACATCTCTGTGTGACTACTGCTCCATCATTTGCCATCTCATCATTTTTCCTTCATGGCCTTGTCCCATGAAACAGTCACTGCCTGACCTGCTGAGTGTTTCTAGCATTTTCTATTTTTATTTCAGATTTATAGCTCCTCGAGGGTTTTGTCTTTGTCTCTTTTATCATGTTTTTTTTTAAATTTCCCCTCCTCTCCTGTCTCGTGATATTCTTCATTCTCCTCAGTTGGCAACAGAAGCTCAATATATGCCAATCTGGAAAAGTGGCAAATCATAATCATTGCCTGGCACGTATGTGAGTGCCATTTTAGCCATTGCATGTCATGTCTAGATGTTGTCTTAATCGTGCTGTTTAATCACTGGAGGAATTGTGAATGGAGTCAAACACTGGAGGTTAATAAATAAATAATCTCATTGTTTAATGAATGATAGACTGAATAAAACACTTTGAGATGCAGGGATATAGATGCCCCCTTGATGCCCTGTTCTGTGATATTCTGGCCCACAGTTCCATTCTGTGATATACTGGGATTGTGATGATGAGTGACAATCAGCAATAACCATCTTCCTATGCGTCAGGTGTGAATCCGACCATCTTCCCGTTGACTTCCACTGATCCCGATTGAAACATTTTATGATTGTACATTTGGTGGAATCTTGATTTAATGGTGAGGACATCCACTCTGGCCTCTCCTCTTCTGATTCTGAAAACCTGACTCAGGCAAAGTTGTGCTAAGGTGCAGAACTGATTGTTTTTTCCATAATCTGAGCTGCACTTCAGCGAACAGGTTACTGCCGAATAGCTGTTACTTGAAAGAACTATTAATTGCCATGATGCTGATGAGGGGGAAGACTAATAGGGCTGTAGTTGGTTGGATTAGGCTAATTCTGCTTTTTGTGGGTTAGATATAGGCAAATGGCCACATGCCACATGTCAACATTCTGGTCTGCATTGGGAATAGCAAGGCTGGGAAACTGGCTAGTTCTGGTGGACAGTACAACAGCCAAGGATGTCAACAGCATCTATTGACTTGGTTATGACAGAAAGAAATCCCACAACACCAGCTTAGAGTCCAACTAGTTTATTTGTAGCAAATGCCGCAAGCTTTCAGAACAGGCTGAATTTGCTACAAATAAACTAGTTGGACTCTAAACTGGTGTTGTGGGATTCCTTTCTGTTTTACCCCAGTCCAATGCCGGCATCTCCACATCATGGCTTGGTTATGTCCAGTGTACAAAAGCAGTTACTTGATGTCACATGGAGTGAAACAAATTGGTTAGACATTGACATTATGATTGCGCATTAAACAAAAGGACATTCTTGTCCTTCTCATACAGTACATCATCAGACATACCATAATCGCATGAAAATTCATTTAGACAGCCAAGCAACGAGGAAGCGAGAAACAAAATATTTGGCATGTTAGCATGTGTTTTCTCTGAATTTTTTTTCACACTTCAAAATGTGTGGCACTTCAAGAAATAAGTATTTAATAAAGAGAAAATAGACCAATGGCCTGAACTTCAGGGTTGTGAGCATTTGACCCTTGCCATCCTGAGTCAGTGGGTAACAGTACCCCATCAACTCAAACAAGCTGTGACGTCAGTGCACCTTTAAGAAAGGTTTTTTTTTAAAACATAATCGCTGCAGTTCTCACAGCTTCAGTGATTTCTGAAATCAGAGTTTCCGTGTGTCATTGTTGCTGGGCTGACTACGATAAGTCCTTTTTATTGCTAGCTAAGTGGTTGAAATGGGGATTGTTTGTGTTTACTCTGGGGTTAGTTTTATGATCCTGCATTGTTCGGAGGATGGTCACGTGTTTTTGGACAGGTTTTTTCTTTCATGTTCAGCTGCAGATTTGAGTTTTAGTTTTAGAAGGGGCTAGAAGCTAAAAAGAAGTGTTTTCCCTCTCTCTCTGGTGTTTGACAATTCTGTTGGTTAGGTGAAAACAAGATCTCGTTTTACTGAAGGATGAAAATCTGCTGTTATTGGGGGCTGGACCACAGTCTCTGTGGTGTTTGGGGAAGCTGCCTTCATAGAAACCATACAGTGCAGAAAGAGGACATTTGGCCGATCGAGTCTGCACTGACCACAATCCCACCCAGGTCCTACTCCCATATCTCTACATAGTTACCCACTAACCCCTCTAACCTATGCATCTCAAGACACTAAGGGGCAATGTTTTTTAGCATGGCCAATCAACATAACCGGCACATCTTTGGACTATGGGAGGAAACCGGAGCACCCGGAGGAAACCACGCAGACACAAGGAGAATGTGCAAACACCACATAGTCACTCCATTTTACAGTACATTGAGCATTGATTGTTGGCAAGTGAGATTGCCATTTTCTTTTAGTTGAATTCCCACCTTGGAGAACTGTCAGCCAATCTGATTGACTGACAGCTCTGCAGCTCCTCCAGACACAGTGCTGAAGTGGCCAGGAGAGGTACTGCAGCACCATGCCTGAACCTTAGTTCCAGGACTGCACTTCAGGTAAGTCCTCAGGGTCCCAAGGACAGGAAGGAAGGGGATGCTCAGGGGTTGGAGGTGGATATAGGGAAGCTGGTGAGCTCTGTCTAGGGGAATAAGTCATAAGAGGGAGGAAGAGCCGGAGTTCCTAGGTCCTTGAGCGAAGGGCACCCCAAACCTGAAGGGGCCTAAAAATTAAGGCTGCGTAAGAGGGGTTCTTAAGAGGCCATGGGCAGGCTTCCAATCTAAGGCCCTGCCTGTCCCAGCATGAAATTGTGCATGGGTCAGGTGGGATTCCAGAGGGAACCCTGTCAATGCAATTTTATCTTGATCCCCCCATCATCTCAGGGCCTGCTTGGAGATCCTGAAGGGGGAGGGGGAGCGTAAAATTCTACTCAATGACTTAGAACTGATCAAGAAACTCCCCTTACAACTACAAGTACCTCAGTTACATGAAAGGCTAAGTGTTACACCTCATAGACTTCAGCAGCAGAGAAAATATACTGTCTGTGAAACAGTATGACATTCTCAGCCTCTTAATACCAATCCTCTGAATTAATGGTCCTATAAGGTCCAACATTGTATTGTATATACATATGCTGATAAAGTGCGCAAGAGAATTTAACCTGACACTCATCGCTGACAATGCAATTTAGACTTGATTTTGACTCCGGACAAGTTTTATTCGGGATGGATCTGTCATTTGGAGAGGCCAAGTCATCAGTGGGGAAGGCATAAACTTGCAGTACATGGGGGAAAAGCGCCTTATCTATTTTTCCTGGCTCCTCAAGAAACAGGAAAAATATAACAATATAAACCTCTTGTGGATCATCTTACCTGGCTGTAAACACTTGTGATTTCCTGAATGGTCCAGGAATGAGCATACATTGCAGTTGAGTCCTGCGATTGGATATACTTTAAGAACTGTTGATCTCATCAATGGAGGGGCATTACCACTGAAAAGCACTTTCCGACTTGTGCAATCTGTAAAACAATAGCGTCCTGCTAAGTAAAATACAGTACAGCAGTCACAGGGAACAACCCAACTGGAAAAACATATCCTTCAGTACACCAATAAATTATCTCAATTTCTTACCAAGCCATACTTTTGCCACCTCTGCACATTAGATACTATAAACCTTGAGATTGTGCAATAAGTTGAATGCATGTATTGTTTTAATGTTTGAAAATCTATTGTCTGTTATTTTACTGGTTTAAGATAACCACTTAGCATTGATAAGCTAATATTTTCAGTGAAATTTCATGGTCATTGTAACAAATTTAAGACAGTTTGCTTTTGTGGTTCTTTAGCCACTAAGAATTCGGGTGAACACACACTTAATCTAAGAGCTCACCAGGTAACAAAGTGAGGAGGCTGGGGACTCAAACTGTGTTAATACAAACTAATGTTCCAGTGCAATTAGTGCAGAATGTGTTAATTGTATATCAATTGTATACAGGTGGAGTGCATTAATTAAGAATGTATAATGAGATACTCACTGAAGCCAAGGGGTAGTTGAGTTAGGAGATGTCTGCTTGCGATGTTTAGTTCTGCAAATAAATGTTAACCTCTGTAAAGACTGCCTCTAGTTCTATTCTTCGCCAATTTTTTTTTTGAATGTAACAGAGCTAAGAGGCGCAGCATGGTAGCACAGTGTTAGCACTGCTGCCTCACAGCCCCAGGGATCGAAATTCAATTTCCAGTTTGGGTAATTGTCTGTGTGGAATTTGCACATTCTCCCCGAGTCTGTGTGGGTTTCCTCCGGGTGCTCTGCTTTCCTCCCACAGTCCAAAGTTGTGCGGGTCGAGTGGATTGGCCATGCTAAATTGCCTCTCAGTCTGGGGGGGACTAGCTAGGGTTATTGGGGATAGGGCCTGTATGGGATTGTGGTTGGTACAGACTTGATGGGCCAGATGGCCTCCTTTTGCACTGTAGGGATTCTATTATTCCAACACATTGGGCAAGATTTTCCGGCCACGCTCTCCCCAAAGCCTGAAAATACTGCCCGAGGTTATGGAACCTTTGGATGCTCCATGT
Source organism: Carcharhinus amblyrhynchos (assembly GCF_965287045.1). NCBI lineage: Eukaryota > Metazoa > Chordata > Chondrichthyes > Carcharhiniformes > Carcharhinidae > Carcharhinus > Carcharhinus amblyrhynchos. Next base: position 14,678,524 of record NC_137352.1, read on the forward strand.
CACTCCCATTACAATTCCCATGGTGGGAGGGATGGGAAAATTCCAACCATCATATTACTTAGGGTACTAGATATATTTTACTAATAAAGACATGGGAGCATTGAAACCACTGAAGTGATACCTGAAGTTACCTAAATAGCAATTCTTGGAATGAGGAAAAAGGAATGGTTCCAATGGCAGTTGTATTGACAAATAGAACCTTAGAAAATTACAGCTCAGAAATAGGCCTTTTGGCCCTTCTTTGTCTGCGCCAAACCATTTTTTGCCTAGTCCCACTGACCTGCACTTGGACCATATCCCTCCACACCCCTCTCATCCATGAACCCGTCCAAGTTTCTCTTAAATCTTAAAAGTGACCCCACATTTACCACTTTATCCGGCAGCTCATTCCACACTCCCACCACTCTCTGCATGAAGAATTCCACCCCCTTAATATTCCTTTTAAACTTTTCTCCTTTCACCCTTAGCACATGCCCTCTGTTTTTTTTTCTCCTCTAGCCTCAGTGGGAAAAGCCGGCTTGCATTCACTCTATCTATACCCATCAAAATCTTATACACCTCTAACAAATCTCCCCTCATTCTTCTACACCGTAGGGAATACAGTCCTAACCTATTCAATCTCTCTCTGTAACTCAGATTCTCAAGTCCCGGCAACATTCTTGTGAACCTTCTCTGTACTCTTTCAACCTTATTTACATCCTTCCTGTAATATCAATATTATATCGTCATAGGGAAGCCCAGTGCATTCAGTTCTGCTTATCTTTAATAATGAATATCCATCTCACTTAAGCAGTTTGAAATCTCTTGATCTGAGGTAATGCTACCCTTGGAACTTGCGATGTTTTAAGAATACAATTTAGGATATTCATTCCTCCTCTCTGTAGATGGTCTCCTAGTCCATTCGTAGCATTTTTCTTTCTATTCTGCTGCTCCTCCCTTACAACGTGCAATCTCCAACTTTCTGCTTTCTAAACGTGGACACTCATGTATTAGGAAGCCAATTTGAGCAAGTAGCTGAGGGTTTAGTTCTAAATATCTCATAGAAGCATTGAAAATAGAAGCAAGAATAGGCCATTTGGCCCTTCAAGCCTACTCCACCGTTCATTTCTATCATGGCTAATCATCAAATTCAATATTGTGATCCCGCCTTCCTCTCATATCTCTTGATGCTTTAGCCCCAAGGGAGATTTTTTCTTGAAATCACACAAAGTCTTGGCCTTAACTACTTTCTGTCGTAGTGAATTCCACACAATCACCACCCTCTCGCTGAAGAAATTTCTCTTCACCTCAGTCTAAAAAATTTACCCCTTATCCTCAAACTATGACCCCCTAGTTCTGGACTCCCTCACCATCAGGGACATTCTTTCTGAATCCACCCTGTTTGGTCCTGTTAGAGGGCCATGGGAATGAGAGAACCTGCTGCAGCAATTTTGTTTTAGTACAAAACCATCTTAAGATGGGCACAGAGCAATTCCTCAGGGCAGAAGCCACGGCAATGACACTTTTAAGCTTCTTGTTGTGCCAAAACTGTTTCAGGAAATTCCTGATTGGTATAACGTACAGCAAATACAAATCAACAAATAATTGACTGAGCAACTGCAATCAGTGACTGTCAGCCTGGCAAGTGATGTTGTTTGTAAAAGGGATTTACTGTATTTAGAATTTTTTTTCAAATTGTTAATGTTATTTCATCTTATCTTTTGACATTTAGCATCAAAAGCGAAGCAGCTACCAGACTGTCATAACATCATCACAAGTGAGGGAATAATAATCTATAGAACACGTCTGGTTTATATTCTCCACAGATATTCTTGGGTACAATGATCACAGCCAATGTTGTACCAGAGGAATGTGTTTCTTTGTAGTGAACGAGTATCATTTCATTTTCATTTTCGCCTTGGTAGTGGATTGTTGATCTCCAATCCCTTGGGTTCTGGACAATGAACTATTTTGTGCAGTTGGGAGAAAGCTCAATGTGAAAAAAAAACACATTATGTTGTTTGCCTTAAAAAAAATCTAGATCAAGACAAGCTAAAGCAACCTTTATATTTCCCATGACAATAGAGCTGTCAGGCGCCAAGTAAATGTTATGCTAGAAAAACTATTTTACTCTGTCTGAGTTTAGGTCCCTACACTGACGCTGGGAGCCAGGGGAAGACTGGCTATGAGTCTGTCACATATTTTCCCTACCGGAGTATTTCATCTCCAACAATGCCACTTCACACAGGTCTCTGTGGATTTTAAGGTAATAGCATGAACTTCACAATTTGAAACAGCAATGCCTTTCCTGGGGATAGATTTTAATTTATATTTTTGGTGAATATGTAAGTATGTTGCTGAGTAATGGAATACTGAGCCACTTCTAGCATTTAATGTCAATGTTAGAGATTTGTAAGTCTGATAAAGGACAGGTTACATAAAAATAGAAAAGTTCAGCAACTTATTTTTTTATTTATTCATGGGGCATAGGCATCGCTGGCTGGCCAGTACTTATTGCCCACCTCTTGTTGCCCAAGAGCAGTTGAGAATCAACCATGTTAAAGTTCATTTATCAGCCACAAATAAAACTTACATTAACACTGCAATGAAGTTACTGTGAAATTCCCTCAGTCGCCACAGTCTGACATCTGTTCGGATCAATGCATCTAACCAGCACATCTTTCAGGCTGTGGGAGGAAACAGGATCACCTGGAGGAAACCCACGCAGGCACAGGGGGAACGTGCAAACTTCACACAGACAGTGACCCAAGCCAGGAATCGGACCCAGATCCCTGGCGCTGTGAAGCAGCAGTGCTAACCACTGTGCTATCGTGCCGCTACCGTTGCTGTGACTCTGGAGTCAAATGTAGGCCAGACCGGGTAAGGAGGGCCAATTTCCATTCCTAAAGTACACTGGTGAACCATATGGTTTTTTCTGGCAATTGACAATAGATTCATGGTCATCAATACATTCATAGTTCCAGATTTTTTTATTGAAATTAAATTCCACCACCTGCCATGATGGGATTCGAACCCGGGTTCCCAGAATGTTAGCTGAGTTTCTGGTGGATCTTGTGGACGAGGTTGCCTTCTTTGGGGAGGGCAAATTAGGAGCCAATCAGCTGAGAGATCACCTAAGGGCCTTCATTCCCAGGATTAGGAGGCTCCAGCTGCCAAGAGTTGCTGGCCAATCAGAGCTCGTTGGCTTTTCAGAGTCAGTCGGAATACTGTGACTGCCCCCTCATTGACAGCCAATAGTGGCCCAGATTGCTGAGCTACCCAGGCCAGAATTAAGCAATGGTGAGAGGGATTTGAGGGGAACCAGCAGCAGGGGAAAGGAGATGTGGCTCTCAGAGAGCCATCACTTCCAATGCCAGTAAGGCTCTGCATGCCTTTGAATAGGAGAACGCCTACACTCATCCTCCCACTCCCGCTCCTCTGCCCTCTCCCCCCAGGAGACGACAAATGACCGACCATGTTCTGCTCCCCACATTGCAACAGTTTTACCCATCGCTGAGTTAATGATAGCAATGGCAGGATGGGGGCTGTAAAGTGGTCATTAATTGCTCACTTAAGGGTTGCAGTTAGCATTGGGTGGAAAGGCCAAATGCCACCCTCCTACCCTATTGGATCTTCTCCCTGTCTCCAAACACACCACTGGAGAAGGCAGACGATTCTGTCCTCTGTGTACTTAAACACGAACTTCAGAATAGCAATCACTAATAAGAAGTAATGAGACTTCCTTTTTTTATTGATAGGAAGTGAGGATTTCTGGCATGCCAGGATTAATTGCCCATCTTTATTATCCTTCTGACAGTGATGATAAGCCATCTTCTTCAAAGCAATGTTATGGCTTGCTAGGTTATTTCAGAAAACAGTTAAAAGTCAACCATACCAAAGTATAAGTAGTCCACACTGCCTAAGGACAACAGATTTCTTTCCAGATGCATTTTTACAAAAATCACATTGTTTTATGGTCATCATTACTAACACTAACATTTCAGTTGGAGATTTATTGAATTAATTGAGTTTAAATTCCCAGCTGCCTTGATAGCATCTGAACACACCTCTCTGTCTTATTGGACCAGGCCTTTTGTTCAGTCACACAGCTGCTCTTCTGCTGTACCTCCCCTGAACCCTTATCAACTCTCCAAATAGATGAAAAGCTTTTTTTTGTACAATACTGGACAGATTTGTTCAAAAACAGTTGAGTTCTTCAAATACAAGGGTTACAGCTACTAGCCCAGCCAGAAAAACAATCCGATTGGGACAACCAACAGAGATTTGCTTGAAGCTAACATGGGGGACTCACATGCCGAAGGAAACGTACATTTCATTTCATGAACGACTGCCTTTTGTATATGTTAGCTGTTCAACCTTTGAAATAGTTAATATATTCTCACTGAGCGTGCCAAGTAATGGAAATATTCATCCCAGTAGAAAGGATCCAAGTTCATGAGAGAGACTAGAAAAGTGGATTAGGATATTTGAGGCAATTAAGAAGGACATGCGGTGCGACATCTTTGTTTCATGTTTGCACTTTGAAATGCACATGTTAGATGCAAGATTTGTCATAATATAGATCGCTGAGGTTACTCACATCTTCTTTCCCCATCGCCATGAGTTGCTCACTTATCTTGAGTTTATTCCTTCTTACCGACCTCGAGGCTTTTCTCAGTTACATTAATTCATTAGAATAACAATATTATGAAATGAATGCAAAGAAACCCTATTATCTGTATTTGAGCCTCTGATGATCAAGGTTAATTTGGCTTATCTCATTCCCTCAAAGAAAATTCTCCCCTAGCCTTTGATGCACCTGATCTCATTTTCATTCTTCACACTAGCTGCTTTGGTTCAATTTTGCTGTAACAGAAAGTGCAATTCTCTTGATATTCCCTTTGAGATCTAAAAATAGTTAACATGTGCTTCCATTTTGTCCTGGTTTAAATCAGAATTCCTTAAGTTTCAGCCTTGCCTGACGTTCAGTACAGATTCGTGTCATGATGTCAGGAGCGAATGTACTCCTAAGCAGGGTCAAATCAATCTTGTTTGAATTGGCTAGAATATACACTTACCGTTCTCTTCGAAGAATTTTTCAATGATTTGTGTTAAGTACAAAACCGTCAATTGTGTAAAGGATTTCAGAGGCCAGAATTTTACCGTCCCGCCTGCCAGAGGAATCAGAGCGGGCGAGAGGTGGACAATGCAAAGATCTGTTGTCCTCGGGCGAGATTTTATGATTTCAGGACGAGCGAGGATGTCAAAGCTCACCCAATGACTTTTTAAAAATAAAATTATCAACAGAAAATGTCATTATTAAATATGAGTTGCATTTACACTTGGCTATTGTTTAAGTGTAAGGAAATGAAACAGATTTCAAATATAACCTATGTGAAGTCATGGAAAGATAAAATCAATCTTTCACGTGTGATTCTTGTTGCAGTCTGATTGCGATACAAGGGGGAGCATTTTTGAGGACCGGCAATGTTACAGAGAACTGCCCACTGTTTCTAACTATTTCTTAGAGTTAGTGATATGTGAGTGGAGTAGAAAATGATGAGATCTTTTAGGCCCAGCAGATTAGGTGAAGAATTTTGTTTTTGTTTCATTCATTCAAGGAATATGGGAATTGCTGGCTAGACCAGCAGTTATTGCCCATTCTTAATTGAGAAAGTGGTGATGAGCTGCCTTCTTGAACTGCTGCAGCCCATGTGGCGTAGCCAGTCCCACAGTGCTGTTAGGGAGGGTGTTTCATCCAGCGACAGTGAAGGGAGGGCGAAATAGTTTCAAGTCAGGATGGTGTGTGACTTGCAGGTGGGGGCTTTCCCATGTGTCTGCTGCCCTTATTCTACAGGTGGCAGCGGTTATGGGTTTGGAAGACGAGTAGAAGCAGTGCCAATGCTGGTCTTGACTGGGAGAGAAGTTATATAATTTTTGAAGCTCTTTCCTTAATTTATATCTTCTAAGGTCCATGATCATTTCCGTGGAATGTTTATTGCTTGGAAATATTGTCATATGAACTATAATTGGTGTTGTCATGCGCCCATAAGTCAGAGGATCATTGAACTTATTTAACAATCTGCATTTTGTTTTGAAAAAGATTTACGTACCCTGTTATTGAATATCATAAAAAGTGGTATATGAATCATACTAATGTTTTTGATACCTGTATTCTGTTGCATAAACATAAAATGCTGCTATTTGTGTTTCATATTTGCACTTGTATAACCCACTGGTTAATGAACTGATACATAAATGAAGTGTTTTTTTCATGATTAATAAACCTCTTCTGCATTTCTGGCTATGGCTCAGTTCACTTTTAGCCTCTAGCTATATGTATTTTTATTATTCATTCATGAGATGTGGAGCTCACTGGCTGGCCAGCAGTTATTGTCCATCCCTAGTTGCCTGAGGGCAGTTGAGAGTCAACCACATTGCTGTTGCTCTGGAGGTCCATGTAGTCCAAACCAGGGTAAGGATGTCAGATGCCCTTCCCTAAAGCTTACATGGGTGGCACAGCAGCACAGTGGTTAGCACTGCTGCCTCATAGCACCAGGTGCCCAGGTTCGATTCCTGACTTGGGTGGCTACCTATGCGGAATTTGCACATTCTCCCCATATCATCAGTGTTCTCCTCAGCTACATGAATGTAGCTGAGGAGAACACTGGGTTGCAGGGGTGTAAACTAGACAATACTGCAGTTGATAAGGGGGATGTGCTGGATATTCTTGAGGGTTTGAAAATAGATAAGTCCCCTGGTCCGGACGGGATTTACCCTAGGATTCTCTGGGAGGCAAGAGAGGTGATTGCAGAGCCTCTGGCTCCGATCTTCAGGTCGTTGTTGGTCTCAGGTATAGTACCGGAAGATTGGAGGATAGCGAATGTTGCCCCATTGTTTAAGAAGGGGAACAGAGACTTCCCCGGGAATTATAGACCGGTGAGTCTTAATTCTGTTGTGGGCAAGGTCTTAGAAAAAATTATTAGGGATAGGATTTATAGTTATTTGGAGAGTAATGAATTGATTGGAGATAGTCAGCATGGTTTTGTAGCGGGTAGGTCGTGCCTTACTAACCTTATTGAGTTTTTTGAGAAAGTGACCAAAGAGGTGGATGGGGGAAAGGCAGTTGACGTGGTATATATGGATTTTAGTAAGGCGTTTGATAAGGTTCACCATGGTAGGCTTCTGCAGAAAATGCAGATGTATGGGATTGAGGGTAATCTAGGAAATTGGATCAGGAATTGGCTAGCAGATAGGAGACAGAGGGTGGTGGTTGATGGTAAATATTCGTCATGGAGTTCGGTTACGAGTGGTGTGCCTCAGGGATCTGTTTTGGGGCCACTGCTGTTTGTAATTTTTATTAATGATCTGGATGAGGGTATAGTTGGGTGGATTAGTAAATTTGCTAATAACACCAAAGTCGGAGGTGTGGTAGATTGTGAGGAAGGGTGTCGTAGTTTGCAGGGTGACTTAGACAGGTTGCAGAGCTGGGCCGAGAGGTGGCGGATGGAGTTTAATGCGGAGAAGTGTGAGGTAATTCACTTTGGTAGGAATAACAGATGTGTCGAGTATAGGGCTAACGGGAGGACTCTGAATAGTGTGGATGAACAGAGGGATCTAGGTGTATGTGTACATCGATCCCTGAAAGTAGGGAATCAAGTAGATAAGGTTGTTAAGAAGGCATACGGTGTCTTGGCGTTTATTGGTAGGGGGATTGAATTTAGGAGTCGCAGCGTCATGTTGCAACTGTACACAACTCTGGTGCGGCCGCACTTGGAGTATTGTGTGCAGTTCTGGTCCCCACATTATAGGAAGGATGTGGAGGCTTTGGAGAGGGTGCAGAGGAGGTTTACCAGGATGTTGCCTGGTATGGAGGGGAGGTCCTATGAGGACAGACTGAGGGATTTGGGGTTGTTTTCGCTGGAAAGAAGGCGGCTAAGAGGGGATCTTATTGAAACATATAAGATGATTAGAGGTTTAGATAGGGTGGATAGTGATAGCCTTTTTCCTCGGATGGAGAAAGCTAGCACGAGGGGGCATGGCTTTAAATTAAGGGGGGGGTAGTTATAGGATGGGTGTCAGGGGTAAGTTCTTCACCCAGAGGGTGGTGAGGGATTGGAATGCCCTGCCTGCTGCAGTTGTAAATGCGCTTAGTTTGGGAGCGTTTAAGAGATCCGTGGATAGGTTTATGGATGAAAAGGGATTGGTTTAGGTTAGAGGGTCATTGTTTTTTAACTGGTCGGCGCAACATCGTGGGCCGAAGGGCCTGTTCTGCGCTGTAATGTTCTATGTTCTATGTTCTATGTTCTATGTTCTATATCTATGTGGGTTTCTGCCAGGTGCTGCTGTTTGCTCCCACAGTCCGAAAGACCTGTTGGAGGCGCATTGGCCATGCTAAATTCTCCCTCAGTGTACCCAAACAGGTACCAGGCTGTGTCCACATTTTCACAGTAACTTTATTGCAGTGTAAATATGAACCTATTTATGACACTAATAAATAAATTTTAAAAATTAGTGAACCAGATGGATTTTTCTAACAATCGACAATGGTTTCTTGGGCATCAGTAGATTCTTCATTCCAGGTATTTTTTATTGAATTCAAATTCCACCGTCTGCCATGGCAGGATTTGAACCCGGGTCACCAGAGCATTAGCTGAGGTCTTGAATTAATATTCTCGCAATAATACCACTAAGTCATCACCTTCCCCTTCAATCATCACAATAACAATATTAAATTCTTTTTTCTAAATCTATCATATACTAAGGAGCATGTCAACATCTGAGAAATTCTTTCCCACAGGTACCAGTGGCACAGATATTGGCAAGTAACATATTAACATGGTTTACTCAAGAAATTCCTTCAGCCACAGTGCAGATTCCATCAGCCGTTTTATCGTGATGGGGAGGGGTGAACAATTCCATGAGAAACTTTCCCATTGGGGTGACATGGTGGCACAGTGGTTAGCATTGCTGCATCACAGCACCGAGGTTCCAGGTTTGGGTCACTGCCTGTGTGGAGTTTGCACATTCTCCCCTTGATTACATGTGTTGCCTCTGGATGCTATGGTTTCCTCCCACAATCCACAATTGTGCAGGGTAGGTGGATTGACCATGCTAAATTGCCCCTTAGTGTCAGGGAAACTAGCTAGGGTAAATGCATGGGGTTATGGGGATAGGACCTGGGTGGGACTGCGGTTGGTGCAGACTTGATGGGGCGAATGGCCTCCTTCTGTACTGTAGGGTTGTATGATCTAAGTTGTATATTTGGAAAGTTTCTTAGCCTCCCCAGAAATTCTTCCCAGCGCACACTAATGAGGTAGCATTGAGTTCTAACCAGCTTAAAATTGCAGTGAGTACCTCACAGGCTCTAAAGGCCCAAAACATTTAGAAGATAAAGACAGTTGACTCTGATTAACATGGAAGTGTGTGTTAATAGTTGATTTGGGAACTGAGGGCTTTCTAAAATTTAAATTTTTTCAGTACAGGAAGAAACTCACATTGGGATCAATTAATATGTTGCAGTCCATATCCAAATGCAGCAAGACCTGGACAATATTCAGGCTTGGGCCGACAAGTAACATTTGTACCACTCAAATGCGAGGCAATGATCATCTCCAATAAAGAAGATCTAACCGTCATCCATTGACATTCAATGGGATTACTTTGCTCAAGTTCCCACTATCAACATCATGGGGGTTATCGTTGACCAAAAAGTGAACTGGATTAGCCATGTAAATAATATGACTACAAGAGCAGATCAGAGGTAAGAATCCTGCAACGAGTAACTTAGCTCTTGACTCCCCAAAACCTGTCTACTATCTACAATGCACAAGTCCAAAGTGTGGTGGAACACTCTCCACTTGCCTGAAAGAGTGCAGCTCCAATAGCACTCAAGAAGTTCGACGCTATCCAGAACAAAATAGCAGGGTTGATTGACACCCTTTCCAAAGCACATGTGGCCTTCACCACTGCTGCTTATTGACAGCAGTTACCATTGACAAGATGTACAGCAATAAATCCCCAATGTTCCTTAGGTAGCAACTTCCAAATCCACCACTGATACTATCTAGAAGGACAAGGGCAGCAGATTCATGGGAACACCACGAGTGGCTTAGAAATGTATCTCTGTTCCTTCGCTATTGCTGTGTCAAAATCTTGTAACTCCCTCCCTAACAGCACTGTTGGTATATCTACATGCATGGATTGCAGTGGTTCAAGAAGGCTGCTTACTACCTTTTCATGGGCAATTAGAGATAGACAATAAATGATGGCCTCATTCCCATAAATGAATAAAAATAATTTATTCTGCACATTTGTTTGGATCTAGAGCATGTGAAGAAACAATTTATTCAACACTTAACTTAAAAAGTTGCACAAACTATGATTCATTCCTTTCTGGATTATCCAGCTGTTAGACTTACCGATATGTTTTAGAAAGTTGGAAAACTGTGCTCTCTGTCAGTTGTCTAATAAAAGGATAAGGATCACAGCTAGAAGGTCAAAGCAGGATTGACTTGAACAAATGTAATCAAACCTGAACATGTGCACCATGAATTGAGTTCTGGGCGTTAAAGAGCCTTAAGCTGCTTCTTATTCTTCGTCAGCTAAAGCATACCAATTCTGAGTAATGTTTGCTGTCTGTGGCTGTAGGACACAAAAGGCTTAACCCCCAAATCAGTATCATCTCAATATGGGGAGAGATTTACTAAGTACAAATTATGCGCCATCTCACTGCTGTCTTGAGAGAAATGGGCAGGAAGATGTTCCCAGCGAACAGATCCTTAGTGTTATTTTATAATTATCATATATCTGGATGGATTTTCATCAAGTTAGATCAACTATGCCAGTTTCTCCTGCCTTCTTAGTCCAGTATCATCTCAAAAAATTAACCAGTCTTACAGATAAAAATTGAAAGGAATCTTCCACCCAATCAGCCTTGTCTCTATTTGAATTCAGGCTTCATTGGCAAGAGGAAAATCTATCTGTCAAACTACTGCACAAATTCAGTCCCGACAGAGACAATTTTCCTTTTGGGGAAGGTTATGGGGCCCAAAACTGCTACAATACTCCAAATTGGGTCTGAGCAGAACCTTATTCAGCCTCAGAAGTACATCCCTGCTCTTGTATTCCAGCCCTCGCGACATGAATGCTAACATTGCATTTATCTATTTATCTATTGCTGAACACAAGGGAAAATAATACAAATGTTAAGACCCTCATTCAAATAACAATGCATATACACACACACACACACACACACACATGCGCACACACACACATACATTTTATTGTCTGGTATTGGACTAGTAACCCAGAGGTCCACACTTTCCTGAGAATGTCTTGTTTGTTCTCCACCTTGCATTTTAAGTAATTTGTTCTGTCTCATTTCAAATTGCACAATTTCTAGTTAATTGAAAGTTGAAAAGTTATATTGCCAAAAGTAAAGGGACATAGCTATTAGGGACCAGATCAGAAACTCCAAGCTATATTATGAAGTGATCTTAGACCCAATTTTTTTGATTTTGGTATTAGTGCAAGGTCAGATTGAAACAAACATCAATTATGCTGCTGTATGTCAGCATGTTGGTTGCTGGTCGTGGACAAAGTGGCATTGGGTAAACAAGTAATATGACACATATACATTTTTTAAAGGCCCAGTATTGTCACATAGCCTTGTGACAAATGTTTTCAGCAAAAGATGTTAAAAACTACCAAAGGGAAATTAGGCCCCAATCTACCTATCTGGAGCTGACTCGATTGGTGTAATGCTGCTTTTAAACCTTTTGGTTTTGAAAATGGAGACTAATATTCAAAGGGCTTTGAAATTGGTTTTGTACTCCATCCTGTGTTTTTCCTGCCAAGCAGGATGCAAACTGCCATCAAAGATTACAAATATAGGCCACCATATTGGCACAAACAGATTTTTCAAGCCCAAACGTTTGGCAAGGGAGTTTTGACTTCAGGATGTACAACTTATACGCCCAACATGATCCCACCCTGAAAGTCAGCCTGATTAACAGCTTAACTCCCACTCAGGTGGGAATCCACTCAAACAGGCCCCCTGCAATGGATCCCAAATGGGGTCTTTGGATTGGGGCAAGTGATCCAATGGTTGGGAAACAAGTAGTTTCATGGACAGAGAGGAAACAATACTCCTTCATGCTGCAGAGGCATTTATCTTTCCCCCAATATGGTCCTCCCCTCCCTAGGGTTACTAGGTTTCATGAAGCCAAGAAGACCTAGCTGGCCAAACTTGACTGTGTAAGACAGGTCACACCTGAGGCTCCCAACCTCATTTTTAGTATTTAAATGACCTGCCTCCTGGGAGCCCACACCTCTCTTTTATCCATTACATTTGGCAGCAGACAGGATGGAAACAGATTGGTGGGGGGGTGGGGGTTGGGCTCACACCTGAGACTTTAAAAGGTTTTACATCTCACTGATCCTACCTTGTGAGGGGAGAGTTTTGACATGACTTCCATTGTTCTTATTGAAGATTGGCTTTGTGAAATACATTTTCATGCAAGGCACCAGGTTTGCAAAACACTTGTGAATTATAAGAAAAATTCAGTTTGAGAATATGTGAAATAACCTGCAAGGAATGTCACACCATTTCCTTTTGGGATGGGTCGGTTGCACAATGTTTAGCACTGCTACCTCACAGCACCAGGGATCCAGGTTCGATTCCCAGCTTGGGTCATTGTTTGTGTGGAGTTTGCACATTCTCCCTGTGTCTCCGTGGGTTTCCTCCGGGTGCTCCAGTTTCCTCCCACGTATGAATGACGTGCTGGTTACGTGCATTGACCCGAACAGGCGCTGGAGTGTGGCAATATGGGAATTTCACAGTAACTTCATTGCAGTGTTAGCGTAAGACTTACTTGTGACTAATAAATAAACTGTACTTTAACTTTGGTAAATCCAGACTTCTTGAGACTTTCTCCCCCCAATTTTCAGCCAACGGATTTCTCCTTTTTGTTGCTGCATACACGCAGAAGGAATTTTTTTCAAAAATGTATAGTTTGTCCAGATTTATTGATGCCCCATTGCAACAAATGATTCATGTCATCGTTGAACAAATGCAAATGGAAAGTGATGGTGTGAAGTGAATGTTAATCATGACATTTTCATTCAGACCTTTCCTACCTGCTGTCATCTACATCTTATAAGGTGTCAGCAAATGACTGGGATGTACTATATGGAACAAAATTTAATTTAGCGAACATTTGTACCAGGCTTTTCCTGACATCTCATGCCAAAGAAAGAAAGCATTTTACTATCTTTTAATTCAAGTTCAATAACAAATGCTCTTTCATTTTCCTCCTGTGAATCCCCCCTGATAAAACTATGCTGCATTGAGCCATCAAAGAATTAGGGTTGGGTCAAAACAGCTTTATAAATTGTAGCTTCGGCTGCCAGTCAGTTCGAAGTTGCAACAACATGCAGTTTGATAATTGTCTTCAAGTTAGGGTGACTGGCCAGAACTGAGTGACTAAATGCATGGTATTGTGCAGTCTGATCCATGCTAAGTCAACTGATCTTATCTATGAATAGAAGCTTCTTCAGCTGACCAAGCTCAGGGTACCTAGGGAGAAAGTGGAATGGGCAATTAATGCTGGCTTAGGCAGAGAAGCCCACACAACTTGAATGAATAAAAATCATCAGCCAAAGTCCCAATGCCTCACTGCTCAGCAACAATTTTTGTCCAAAGTATACATGCACGGATTCTACCAGGCATTGTAGTTATGTCTCTTGCAATGATGGGGAGGTGATGGCCTAGTGGTATTATCGCTAGATTATTAGTCCAGAAACTCAGCCAATATTCTGGGGACTCAGGTTCAAATCTCACCACGGCTGATGGTGGAATTTGAATTCAACAACAAATATCTGGAATTAAGAATCTACTGATGACCATGAAATCATTGCCAATTGTTGGAGAAATCCATCTGGTTCACTAATGTCCTTTTGGAAACGACATCTGCCCTCCTTACCTGGTCTGGCCTACATGTGACTCCAGAGCCACATCAATGTGGTTGACTTTCAACTGCCCTCCAAAGGCAACTAGGGACGGGCAATAATTGCTGGCCAGCCAGCGATATTCATGTCCTCTGAATGAACAAAAAAAAGTCCTAACGATGTCAGGGGTTGTGGGTTTTAAACATAAAGAGAATGTGGTTTGCACGCATACTGTCAAAGTAACATGTAATGGATTTATTGAAAGATATGTTCTCTGCATTGAATAGAAACAGAAACTAAAATCAGAAGCCTCTGAAATACCCCAGTGAAATCCAATGACCAATTCTATCAAGGACAAGGGAAACAGATACATGGGAACATCAGCACTTGCAAATTTCCCTCCATGCCACTCACCATCCTGAAACATTGGAAACATATCGCCGTTACTTCACAGTTGCTGTGTCAAAGTCCTGGAATTCTCTCCCTAATGGCATTGTGGGTCAACCCACAGCACGTGGACGGTAGTGATTCAAGAAGGCATCACAACCTTCTCAAGGGCAACTAGGGATGGTAGTAAATGTTGGCCAGTCAATGACGTCCATGTCCCAGGAATGAATTTAAAAAATTTCAACAGTGCCAATCTGGCTGAGTCCCCATCATTAACATCTCAAAGGTTACCACTGACCAGAAGCTTAACTGGACTACCTTCATCAACACTATAATTACTAGAATAGGGAAGAGTGGGAAGGATGTAAGCATATTGGAAGCAGTTCAGTAAAGGTTTGCCAGACTAATACTCAGAATGGGCAGTTTGTCTTATTAGGAAAGGTTAGGCTTGTATTCGCTGGAGTTAAGAAGATTAATAGGTGACTTGATTGAAACATTTTAAGATCCTAAGTGATCCTGAGTGGATGTGGAGAGGATGTTTCCTCTTGTAGGAGAGACGAGGAATTGGGCACACTATTTAAAAATAAGGGATCGCCGATTTCAAATGGAGATGAGGAGAAACATTTTATCTGAGAATTGTGAGTCTTCAGAACTCTCTTCCTGAAAAGACAGTAGAAGCAGTCTTTGAATATTTTTAAGGCAAAGCTGGATAGATTCTTGCTAAGCAAGGGGTGAAAGGTTATCGCAGAAAGGCCAGATGTAAATTTGAGGTTACAATAAGATCAGCCATGCTCATTTTAAATGGCGGAGCAGTCTTGATGGGCTGAATGGCCTACTCCTGCTCCGTGTCTGTAAAATTGTGGATACTCTGATGATCTGCTCGTCTCCTGTTCCCCTAAACTTTCTGAAAGAATGTTCTCGAAGATGAGGGGTGAGTCCAGAACTCGAGGTCATAGATTGAGGATAAAGGGTGAATCTTTTAAGATTGAGATGAGAGAAATTTCTTCACCCAGAGACTGGTGAATGTGTGGAATTTACAATCACAGAAAATAACTGAGGCCAAAACATTGTGTGATTTCATGAAGGAATCAGATATAGCTCTTGGGACTAAAGGGATTAAAGATATGGGATGGAGGCGGGATCAAGATATTGAATTTGATGATCAGCCCTGATCATAATGAATGGCGTTAGGACAAGCTCAAAAGGCAGAATGACCTATTCAAAGAACAATACAGCACAGAAACGGGCCCTTCGGCCCTCCAAGCCTGTACTGATCATGATGCCTGCCTAAACTAAAACCGTACGCACTTATGGTGTCTGTATCCTTCCATTCCCATCCTAATTATGCATTCGTCTAGATGCCCCTCAAATGTTGCCATTGTACCTGCTCCCCCCCCCACAGGGCAGCGCGTTCTAGACATTCACCACCTTCTGTGCAAAGACTTGCCCCACATATCTCCTCTAAACTACTCCTGCATCTATTCTCCATTTTTGTTTCTATATATCAACAAATGAAAGGTGTAAGGAACACCCACCACTCCCCTCCCCATATACAGCCAGAATAAAAGTCAAGAACTATGCACCATCCAGGGAAAATGGTCTTGCCTGATTGACTCCCCTGCCAATGAACTAATTATCTGGTATGTCTATAAACAAGTTGTGAACATGAGAAAGGAGAGAAGACTTGTCTTTGCATTTTATCAGCCTGGTGTGAACTACTAATAACAGAAAATTCAGTGAAGAATCATGAGCGGAATTAAAAGCATAATGAAAACTGTCAGGTCAGGGAGAGACTTAAAGTTACAGTTAAAGTTTACTCTTAAAGTTGTTATTTTTTGTTACAATCTCTCACAGCTCTAACCCATTCTTCCTCCCTTCAGTTCTGATGAAGAGCCAAAGGACTCAACATGTTAATTGCTTTTAGGGGAGACGATAGTCTAGGGGCATGATCACTAGACTATTAATCCAGAAACTCAGCTAATTTTCTGGGGTCCCGGGTTCGAATCTTTCCACGGTCAATGGTGGAATTTGAATTCAATAAAAAATACCTGGAATTAAGAATCTACTGATGACCATGAAACCATTGTTGATTGACGGAAAAACCCATCTGGTTCACTAATGTCCTTTAGAGGAAGAACTCTGCTGTACTTACCTGGTCTGGCCTTCATGTGACTCCAGAGCTACATCAATGTGAGGTGAAGAGAGAGTGACAGCTCTTGATATCAAGGCCGCAATTGACCGAGTATAGCATCAGGGAGCTCTAACAAAACTGGAATCAATAGATATCAAGGGGCAAACACTCTGCTGGTTGAAGTCATACTTCACACATAGGAAGGTGGTTGTGGTTGTGGAGGATCAGTCATCTCAGCTCGTGGACATCTCTGCAGGCGTCTCTCAGGGTAGGGTCCTAGGCCCAACAATCCTCAGCTGCTTCATCAATGACCTTCCCTTCATCATAAGGTCAGACATGGGATAATTGCCGATGATTGCACAATGTTCAACGCTATTTGCAATTCCTCAGATACTGAAGCACTCCATGTTCAAATGCAACAAGATCTAAACAATATCCAGGCTTGGGCTGACAAATGGCAAGTAACATTCAAGCCAGGCAATGACCATCACCGATAAGAGACACTCTAACTACCACCCCTTGACATTCAATGGTGTTACCATCACTGAATCCCCCACTGTTAACATCCTTGGGGTTACCATTGACCAAAAACTCAACTGGACTCACCATATAAACACAGCGGCTACAAGAGCAGGTCAAAGGCCAGGAATACTGCAAGTAACTCATCTCCTAACTCCCCAAAGCCTATCCACTATCTACAAGGCAAAAGTCAGGAGGGTGATGGAATACACCCCACCTGCCTGGATGGTGCAGCTTCAACAACACCCAAGCTGGAAACCATCCAGGACAAAGCACCCACTTGATTGGCGCCACATTCACAAACATCCACTTCCTTCCATAGCAGCAGTGTGTACTATCTGCAAGATGCATTGCAGCAATTCACCGAAGATCCTTAGAGAGCACTTTCCAAACCCACAACCACTTCCATTTCAAAGGGCAAAGGTAGCAGACATATGGGTACACCACTACCGGCAAGTTCCCCTCTAAGTCTCTCATCATCCTGACTTGGCAATATATTGCCGTTCCTTCACCGTTGCTGGGTCAAAATCTTGGAATTCCCTTCCTAAAGGCATTGTGGGCCATCCCACAGGACATGGACTGCAGAGATTCAAGAGGGCAGCTCACCACCACTTTCTCAAGGGCAATAAATGCTGGCCAACCAGCAATACCCATATCCCATGAACGAATAAAACAAAATGTGGTTGACTCTCAACTACCCTCCAAGGGCAACTAGGGATAGGTAACAAATGCTGGCCAGCCAACGACGTTAACGTTGCGTGAATGAATAATAAAAAATAAATCCTGATAGATTTTGCCAGGCCTGCTGAGATTTTCCAGCATCCTCTGTCCTTGTGAAAGGTACATATATTGGGATAAGTCTTTATAAAAATCAATGGCCCAGATGTTCCAATCATATTATCATTGGTAACCTATTTTGAATGAATGGGTTACCTTTAATGATATGAACAATAATAAAGGACAATAACGCGAGGACCATGGGAGAGTCAGCTTGTGAGAAGCAAGTTTGAATGTCTACATAGTAATCACCACACTTCAGAAAGTCAGTCTTTGTACAAAAGTAAAGGCCAGAATTCTCCGGTCGTTCATGCCGACAGGATTCTCCAGGCCTGCCAGCAGCCTCCCCCTCTCACAATTTCCCACTGGTGTGGGGTGATACCAATGGGAATTCCCATTGATTGTGGCGGGACCAGAGAATCCCACCGCTCGGAAACAATGTGCCACCTCCCACTGGTGGGAAACACAGGTGTGGGAGGCCGGAGAATTCTCACCCGAAATATTTTGAATAATTTTCATGTGTAAGCAGCCATAAAAATAGAAAAGTCAGGGTGTCAACTGCACACAATTGAATCAATTGCGAGAAATCTTGCCCGTTGTGAATCCTGTCACAGTAAATAACAAGCACAAGTCATTCAACGGGGTAAGAACAAGAACTGAGGGGTGTTGATAATGTCATAGACTTGAAGAGCAGCTTACATAGTCATCAGAATTCATAGAGGGTGACACAGCCAGCAAAATACTCTCAGCCATTCTGATAAATGTTCAGATGCCAATCAACCTGGTCTCTGTTTGCAGCATCTTCTGTTCAACTTCAATCACTCCCAGCTAATGGTTGCCTTACTAAATTGCAGGCAGACAGTTATCACTTTAACTAACTGATTCCTATCATCTGCTCACCAATTGATTTTGTTGCTCAGTTTTCTGCATTTTACCGTTTGCCTATTCTTCGAGGAGTAGATGATGTGTGGCACAACAAAAGTCTTTGTGGGAAAGAACTTCATCGAAATAAAAAAAATCTGTCGCTTGTTACAATTCAGCTACTTGCATTCCAACACAATTTCAAATGGCAGCTGCTACATAACTTAACTGCATTAAGTAAATTGGAGCTCACCGAAAGTTCTGCCATCTGTAGCATGGCTCCCACCAAGATTCACTCACCATTCTTGAAGCTCATAGAAGCTCAGAATCCTGCAGTGCAGAAGGAGAACATTCAGGCCCATCGAGGCTGCACTGACCACAATCCCACCCAGTCCCTATCCCCATGTATTTACCGTAGTTAGTTCCCCTGACACGAAGGGGCAATTTATCATGTGCAATCCATCTAACCCAGAAGGAAACCCACGCAGACATGGGGAAAATGTGCAAACTCCACACAGACAGTGACCCAAGCCGAGAATCAAACCCGGGTCCCTGGCGCTGTGAGGCAGCAGTGCTAACCACTGTGTCACCGTATCACCCCGTCATTACCCTTGATTACTGATACACGATAGTGGGTTGGCAACACTTTCATTTATATCACAGCATTAATGGCAGCCAGGCTGCCCAGTTGTTGTCGATTTAGAACCACGACCATCATTACCTGATGCTTGAAGATGCAAATCCAAAACCCTCCTGTTTGAAGTTAGCAGATTTAGTTTTGAAATTTGTCACCAGTCGTGAGTTTTCTCCCATTTTTTTTTAAACATCACAATTCCTGTACACATTCCCTTCCGCCATACACCCTCCAGTGGCTCGCAGTGTAAGCAGGTGGATTGCAGACATCTCTCCCTGTCTTGGGGCACATTTTCTGAGAGACGGATCAGCTGCTGAGCATTGGCCCGAGGTGAGGTGTCTCACCTCACAACTCAGCTGTGAGCTAGCAGCGCACATCACATGTCATCAGTGTCTGAATGTCAGCTATTGCTGGGGTACCAAATGGACTCAAGGCAACGTGAAATGTGCATCTTTATCATTACACTCCATTACACTAAAATGAAGTTAATGAACATCCTGTTGATGTGAACATGAAGGCACCAGATGGCTCCATCTATGTTCTGTAGTATTTGGTTATTTATTATAATTAAGAAGGAAGAAACACCGCAAGGTTCTTTATCTTTACTACACCTGGATGTTATTCTTAAATTACTTTTTCTCTCTTTAGTCCCAATTTCTCTTGTTCAGATTACACTTCTTAAGAACAAAGGAAAAAGAAAATTACAGCCCAGAAAGAGGCCCTTCAGCCCTCCAAACCCTGCTGATCATGATTTCCTAACTATGCTAAAAAAAACAACTTTCTGCCCTTACTCGGTCCATTTCCCTCTATTCCTTCCCTATTCATAGAATCATAGAATCCTATAATGCACAAGGAGGCAATTTGGCCCATCAAGTCTGCACAGACCACAATCCCACCCAAGCCCTATCTCCGTAACCCTATGCATTTACCCAAGCTCGTCTCCCTGACACTAAGGGGCAATTTAGCATGACAAATCCACCTACCCTGCATATCTTTGGACTGTGGGAGGAAACTGGAGCACCCGGAGGAAAACTACGCAGATACAAGGAGAATGTGCATGTACATATTCACGTACCCATCTAGATGCCTCCTAAACGTTGCTAATGTCCTGCTTCCAACCCCAACTTCCAGGCACACACCACTCATTGCATGAAAAATTTCCCCCGCACATCTCCCTTAAACTTTCACCTTCTCACCTGTGCCCCCCTTATAATTGGCACTTCCATCCACAAGAAGAAACTCTGACTATCCACCCTCGCATAATTTTGTAGACTTCGATCAGGTCTCCCTTCAGCCTCTGTCTTCCCAGTGAAAACAATCCTAGTTCTCCTCATAGTCAATGCCCTTGAGACCAGGCAACATCCTAATGAACCTTTTTTGCATTCTCTTCAAAGCTTCCACATCCCCTGGCAATATGGTAATCAGAGCTGCATGCAATACTCTAAATGCAGCCTTACCAAGGTTTTATATAGCCGCAATATGATTTGCCAACTCTTGTACTCAATGCCCCACTGATGAAGGCAAGCATACCATTTACTTAATCACCTTGGCTGCCTATGTTGCCATTTTTAGGGAACTTCAGCCCAGGTCCTTTCTGCTGTCTACACTTAGTGACATAGTAAAGTCACTATGGGCTGAATTTCCCTGTGGCCTTCAAGATCCAAACATCAGGACCAATGGGGGAACCAAGCCCACAAGGACACTGGCAGAGCAATCTTCTTGAGGCCTCCTAATTGGCTGTGTCAATGCAGGGTCCCAATGCTACTAATTCAATCAGGATGTCACAGCCTTAGAGCCTCAGCAGCCCCATTGGGGGAGGTTGGGTCCACTGGGCAAGTCAAGGACAAAGAGGGCTCCTCAATGTGGAGCCAACCTGGGAGGCATCAATTTAAATGAGGAATTCAGAGGGGCCAAGACAGTAGCCCTTCCCCGCTGGGGGTGAGAAAACCTTAAGTGGCAACCTGCATCAGAGAAACAGACACAGGACACAGAGAGATAGAGAGACAAACAAGGGAGCACACAGAAGAAGAAAGAGAGAGAAAGACAGAGAGACAGAGAGACATAGAGACAGGCAGACAGAAAAGGAGAAAAATAGAGAGAGAAAGACAGATGGAGAAAAATGTACACTAGAGAGGGAAATAAAGAGACGGACAAAGGGAGGGTGAGACTGTTGGTGGGGAAGTAATAGAGAGACAGACAGAGAGAGATAGATAGAGAAAGAGAGAGATAGATAGAGAAAGAGAGAAATAGCCAGGTACATAGATAGGGGAAGAGAAATCGATAGGCCGATACAGAGAGAGATAGAGAGAGGAAGATATGGGGAGAAGGAGAGACAGACACAGAGAGAGGGAGAGAGAGAGAGAAAGACAGAAAGCATAGGAAAAGATAGAGAGACAGAGAGAGAAAGAAAGGGACACAGGGAGATAGAAAGACCGAGAGAGAGAGATAGAGGGATACAAAAAGACAGATAAATAGAGATTGACAGGAGAAGTGAGAGTTGGAGTCAATGAGGGGGAGAGAGTCACCCTGCCGGAGAGGTGGGGATGGGGTGTTCAGGAGAAGGAGTTATGATGATAAGTTGGAGGTTGACTTTTCCATGAGGTAATCTATGATTTGAGTATATATGGCAGATGGAGAGAGAACTATCGCATCTATTTCATTAGCAATGACAGAAGGCAGAATCAATGTTTGGTATTTATGTAAGTCTGTATACCTGATCCCCACATAAACAACAAAACTTAAATACTATCTCAATCACTCAGTTAAATTAATAATATGATGTCATAACGCTACATGCTTAAATGAGGAAAGTAACAACAGTCATAACTGTATGAAAATAATAAGTTAAAAATATAAAGCTCCATCTAGCACTGTCATTAATTATGACAGTGATCTCTATTAATCATGGCATTCTTCCTTCGGGCAAGTGCACATCACCTTTGGGAAAGTAGAATGTATCTCGTGCTTACCTATTCAGGGAAGTGGGCCAAACAGATGACCCAAAACTGTCACATACTTTACTCGGTAAAAAAAGACACATGCTCAAACTTTCACCCAGCTCTGAAACAACAGTAGGTTAATCAAAGGCAAACATCAACCCACTTTGCCACCTCACCTTTCGTTTTGAGCCAGCGTCCTGAAAAATCAATGAGATGCCTTAAAATAGGAGACATCTGCTCTTAGATAAATGTACTGTCCAAATCGTCATCATGTCTCAGAGGTCTCTGCGGGAACATTACCAAACCCAGGTTTCAGGGAGGACAATGCTGATGTGAGCAGTCGCTGTGACACTCCTTTCGAATGTCAGCGTTTGATCAAGTGAGCCAAAAATGATGCTAAGGGGACTTTTCTTTCTGCCTTCATGTCATTAATGGCTGGATGAGTAACTTGGATTAACGAGGGGGGTCAAATAGTGTGATCTTCTGCCTCAGAATCAAGCATGATGAAAGGTAGGTCGGTGAAAATGTTATCATAAATTCGCTAAGAAGGAAAGAAGTACACCCATGAATCTTGGAAATCACTCACTTTACTGGGCGAGGATTTGTGGAGGTTAATTTGGACCTGTCCAAGAATGTCCTTTTTGACACACGCCAACAATTCACCATTAGTGAAATGCTTCACTTTGCTGCCCACACATAAACCTGCCACCCTATACTAAGTAGAAACCGTTACACCCATGAGTTACCAGGACATAATGACTCACACATGATGGAAAGGCTGACAAGCCAACCTTGAAGCGCAATGGCAATCGTAATTTTTTTTTTGGTCTTTGCGACTCAGAAATTGCAGCCACAATAGCTGCAATGCTTGTCAAAGCAAACTGCGTGCTGTAATTTGCCTTTCAGAACTGTCTGCGCTAAAAGGCGGTGATGTCTCTTTTTCCCCATTTGAGAAGGTGAATGAACGCATGGTGCTGACTGGTGGGCCAGCATGCCTCACCTTTATAACCCAAAAAATATTAACCAGCATGAATTATTCAGCTCCTCCAAGCTTTTAGACAGTCACGAGGCTACACTGTGTGACACATCTGTCCTCCTTGAAGATGCTTCCAGCTGTAACATGCGACTGCGCCACCTCATAAAGAAAACAAATGCAGACCATATAAAAATTATGATTACCAGCAGCTATTGCTGGGAAGGTTTAGCTTGTTTGAATGATGGTGGTTAATTCAAAATCAGATCAATTCCAGTTTACGACTCACCTTGACAATGAAATAATTTCATTGCTGCTTTCAATTATTTATATCTTTATCAATGTCCCAAACAGAGTCTGGAAAGCATCTGATAATAATTAAGCTATAAGAGCCAGCCGATGAGGAGGCGAGGGTTCAGACGAGGAAATAAAGCACCCTCGTAGAGTTACAATCACAAAACCCTACATAATATGCTACTTCTGGCCATGAGGAAGATATATGGGATGATAGGAGTGAAAAAAAACCCCTAATATTCTCAGAGGACAAATGTTACCCTGGAGAGAGGCACTGAGGAGAAGCACTACGTCAAATTAGAACTGGAGAAGAAAGTAATCAGAATGAATAGAAAGGTCTCAGTTTCCATGAAGAGGGCAATTTCAGAATTGGCTTCAGCAAAGCAGCATGCGCCATAAATTGTCCCGGGAAAGAAGAGATGCTGCTGTCTTTTGCTTTACTTTCTAATGGTTCGCCTCAATCCACCGATTAGGGGTGAGATTTCAAACCATGGCCCCATCGGCTGGTTCAGGTGAGCATAAAAGAACCCAAGGAAGACAAGGGAGTTCTCCTTGGTTACCTAACCAATATTTATCCCTCAATCAACATCACACAAAATGGATTATCAGGTCATTACCTCATTGATGATTGAGGGAGCTCTGGCGGGATTCGAATCCTGGTCGCCAGAACATTAACTGACCTTCATGGATTGATAGTCTAGTGATAATTCTACTCGGCCATCGCCTCCTACTTTGGAATAGTGAATACACTGAGAAAACAATCATTAGCTATAATGAGTTTTGGAATGCCATGTGATTGTGAAAGGCATTAAATAAATACAAGTTTTTTTTCAAAGTAAAGGCAGAAAATGGCATTTTTTTCCTTGAGAAAGAGGATTGCGATTATGGATTCTAACAATTGATTGAAGGGGCAGAATCCTAACTGGTTTATCTGCAAAGAAATACCAATAATAATTTAAAGGCTCGCTTACAGGTCTGACACATTTATCATTTCCCACATGCTATAGCCTCCCATTAGTGCAGCCTGCTTTTAAGAACAGAACAATTGCATTAGAATTATTTTTTTCCTTAAATACAGTCATAATAAACCTGTAAGGTAGCAATAATCAAGTTGCTTTACAATAACAAGACCGTAAGAACAGAAGACATCGGAGCAGAATTAGGCCACTTGGCCCATTGAGTCTGCTCTGCCATTCAATCATGGCTGATATTTTTCTCATTCCCATTCTCCTGCCTTTTCCGCATAACCCCTGATCCCCTTATTAATCAAAAACCTATCTATCTCTGTCCTAAAGACACTCAATGACCTGGCCTCCTCAGCCTTCTGTGGCAAAGAGTTCCACAGATTCACCACCCTCTAGCTGAAGAAATTCCTCCTTATCTCTGTTTTAAAGGATTGTCCCTTTAGCCTGAGGTTGTGCCCTCCGTCTCTACTTTTTCCTACTTTTGGAAACATCCTCACCACATCTACTCTATCCAGGTCTCGCTGTATCCTTTAAGTTTCAATAAGATTCCCTCCAACAAGTACACACCCAGAGTCCTTAAGTGTTCCTCATATGACAAACTCTCCATTCCAGGGATCATTCTTGTGAACATCCCCTAGACCCCTTCCAAGGCCAGCACATCCTTTCTTAAATATGGGGCCCAAAACTGCTCACGGTACTCCAAATGGGATCTGACCACAGCCTTATAGAGCCTCAGAAGTACATTTCTGCTCTTGTATTCTAGCCCTCTTGACATGAATGCTAACATTGCTGTTGGTTACTAAAGATCTTACAAAATTTCAGGATGGAGTTATATAGTCAGACTCAATTCTGATGTGATAAAGTCTTTTTTAACAAACTGATGCACTGTCAGACTTACATATTTTAGCAATGAGGATTGACAAACCCATATACCTGCAGTTGGTAGCAACATAATTTTCACCCTTCAGTTAAACTCAGTTATATAAAGCTCTGGTTTGATTCCATCTGAATTATTGTGTTTAGGATGGCACAGTGGCACACTGGTTAGCACTGCTGCCTCACAGCCTCAGGGGCCTGGGTTCAATTCTGGCTTTGGGTCACTGTCTGTGTGGAGTCTGCATGTTCTCCCCGTGTCTGCGTGACTTTCCTCCGGATACTACGGTTTCCTCCCACAGGCCAAAGATGTGCAGGTTAGGTGGATTGGCCAAGCTAAATTGACCCTAGTGTCAGGGGGATTTGCAGGGTAAATATATGGGGCTATGGGAGTAGGGCCTGGGTGGGATTGTGGCTGGTGCAGACTCGATGGGCCAAATGGCCTCCTTCTGCATTGTGGGGATTTTATTATTCTATGAGCTCTGGTTACTGCACATCGGGAAGAATTAGTGGGGTGTAGCACAAATACAGCTGAATGTTGCTGAGGGGATAAGGGTTCAGTTGTGAAGCTAAATGCATAGACTAGGCTTGTAAAACCCTGTCTCAAGAAGGTGACCTAATTCAAGTGTTTCAGGGCAGATGGGGGAAACTATTTTCTCTTATAGGCAATATTATGGTCAGGGGAGAGAGATCAGTCTAAACTCCTCTATTTTTTTCACCCTGTGTCCTTAAGCAGAGGTGTTTTCACTTCTGAAATAGACTATGGTGTGTTTTCCCAAATCCTCTGTCTTGTGAGGTCAATTTTTAAAGTGACTCACGGGAATCTGAACAAAAATGTATTCACACATCTAAACCTGGGGAATAGTTGGAATTTCATCCACATCCACAAAGACACAACAGGAAGGATTATTGAAACTACCAATAACTTAAGAAAAAGCACCACTGCTGTGGATATCCTTTCTCATGATTGCCGGAGTCCAGAAAGTCAGAGTCCAGAAAGACATAGTCCAGCGAAAATTCCTTTTCAGAGGAACACCATTCAGCTAATTGAAGCAGGATTTTGCAGAATTCCTTTTAGGTTGTTGGTAAAGCAGCAAGATTAAGTTGGTATATAGAGACTCAGTCCCCTCAGCAGAGAAACAGGGTTTGAGGAAGCTCAGTAAGCTCTTGGCCAGCCTGCAGCGTTGCATTGAAATTTACAGGCTGCAGTTTAGACAGCAGACTGTGTTGCAAGACTCAAAATGTAATATTAAAACTTTCCAAAGGCCAGAGGTTTAAGTCTTGTCATGTGGTCCATTACTGAGTCAGTTGAAGGCTAAAACGCAGTTTCTATGTAGCTGTTCAAAATCCACTAATTGCCTTAAGAGATAGATTCATGTAATATTTCCGTAGGTATAGTGAGTTTTGATGGCTTGTCCTTTGTTATAGTCCAAAACTAGGAGACAATTTGTCTACTGATCGCTAGTTTTATTAATTGCATTATGTCTTGTATGAAATTCCTCAAGGATGAAGATCTTTGTCCTCTAACTGCGTTGAACATTTCCAAAAACTGTACTCATGCGACCTGCGAACCAATGACCTGTACAGCCATTTTTGATTCAGAAAAGTCCACTTTTTAAATAAGCAAAAAGGTAAGGAGTGATTTCCACAGTTTATGATCCCTTTCATCTCTTAGGACCATGATAGCCTGAGTCCAAAAGAGGGGGGGATGTCCTCAAAATAGGTGATGTCAAGAAACAAAAACAAAGAATACTAGAACACCTCAGAAGGTCTGACAGCGTCTGTGGAGAGAGCATTTTGAGTCTGGATGATCCTTCGTCAGAGTTCTGATGAAAGGTCATCCATGTTATGAATACGCTCACAGACCTTCCAATTAATTCCTAATTTGATGTCAATTATTCAGTCGAAGTCACTGATACATAAAGGGGTTACAAGTGGCACTGAGTGTTGATGCAGAATTGTATGTGATGTTGGATCAAAGAAATAAAGCTAGTTTATGAAGAAGCAGAACTCATGTTCTCCTTTATTGAGCTGAAACCTAGAAGCTCAAATAATCCAGATTCAAAACATTGGCTCTATTCTCGCCACACAGATATTGTCAGACCTGCTGACATTTTCCAGCATTTTCTGTTTTTGTTTCAGATTCCAGCATCCGCAGTATTTTGCTTTTATCATTATGTAAAGAAATGTTTCTTTTTAAAATATAGGGTGGAATTCTGAAACTCTCTTCCCCAAACAGTTGTTAAACCTGGAGTTCAGTTTGAGCATGAGATTTTATAAAGTGACGTCCAGTCAATAATTTGAGATGTCAGTTAATAAATGAATGGATGTGTGGATTCAGATATTAATGTGAGCAAACACAGAAGCACAACAGCAGAGAAACAAAATTCAGAAATGTTTGATTTGATTTATTATTGTCACGTGTATTAGTATACAGTGAAAAGTATTGTTTTTTGTGTGCTATACAGATAAAGCATACCATTCAGAAAGAAGAAAACGAGAGAGTGCAGAATGTAGTGTTACAGTCATAGCGATGGTTTAGAGAAAGATCAACTTAATGCAAGGTAAGTCCATTCAAAAGTCTGACAGCAGCAGGGAAGAAGCTGTTTTTGAGCTGATTGGTACATGATCTCAGACTTTTGTATCTTTTTTTCCAATGGAAGAAGATGGAAGAGAGAATGCCCATTGTGTATGGGGTGCTTAATTATGCTGGCAGCTTTGCCAAGGCAGTGGGAAGCGTAGACAGAGTCAATGGATGGGAGGCTGGTTTGCATGATGGATTGGGCTACATTCATGACCTTTTGTAGTTCCTTGTGGTCTTGAGCAGAGCAGGATCCATACCAAGCTGTGATACAACCAGAAAGAATACTTTCTACGGTGCATTTATAAAAGTCGATGAGAGTCGTAGCTGACATGCCAAATTTCCTTAGTCTTTTGAGAAAGTAGAGGCATTGGTGGGCTTTCTTAATAATAGTGTTGACATGAGGGGCCACGACAGGTTGTTGGTGATCTGGACACGTAAAAACTTGAAACTCTCGACCCGTTCTACTTTGTCCCATTGATGTAGACAGCGGTGTATTCTCCTTTACAGTTCCTGAAATTGATGATAATCTCCTTCATTTTGTTGACATTGAGGGCGAGATTATTGTTGCTACACTAGTTCACCAGATTCTCTATCTCATTCCTATACTCTGTCTCGTCATTATTTGCAATCTGGCCTAATACAGCGATGTCATCAGCAAACTTGAAAATCGAATTTGAGGAGAATTTGGCCACACAGTCATAGGTGTATAAGGAGTATAATTGGGGGCAGAGAACACAGCCTTGTGGGGCACCAGTGTTGAGGATGATTGTGGAGGAGGTGTTGTTGCCTGTCCTTAATGATTGGGGTCTCTAAGTTAGAAAGTTCAGTCACAGAGGGAGGTGCCAAGGCCTGGGCCACAGAATTGGAGGTGGGTTTCGTGGGAATAATGGTGTTGAAGGCTGAGCTATAGTCAATAAATAGGAGTGTGACATAGGTGTCAGACCTATGTGAGGGCTAAGTCTTTGAAATAAGAGAAAAATAAAATCCTAGAAATGCACAAATGAAGGCAAGCAGCATTGGAAGAAGAAAAAATATCTGGCCATTTAGAATGTGAACAATCATCAAACAAAGAAAGGGTCATGTCCAAAAATACAATGGACATAATTTTCAGAAGAAAATTTCTAAGTGCCCAATGGGTGGAAAAATGGAAGCTTTTTACCAGGATGTTGCCTGGTATGGAAAGACTGGGGTATGAGGAAAGATTGAAGAAATTGGGGCTCTTTTCCCTTGAAAGACGCCAACTGAGGGGGGATCTAATAGAGGTATATAAGATTATGAAGGGTATAGATAGAGTAAACAGAGGTAAGCTATTTCCTTTAATAGAGACACGTAGGACAAGGGGCCATGGACTTAAGGTGAGGGGGGAGCGGTACAACACAGATATTAGAGGGAGGTTTTTCACAAAGGGAGTACTGGGGGTATGGAATGCTCTGCCAAGTAAGGTGGTGGAGGCAAACATGCTAGAGTCCTTTAAGAGTAACTTAGACAGGCACATGACTGAGCTGGAGATGGGTGGATATAGGAGAACCTTTTAAATAAGGGTCATTAGCATTGGGGCATCCCTGGTAATGTAAATGGGTATAGTATGATAATAACGTTTTTTTTTCTCTTTCATTCACAGGTTTTAAGTCGGTCCACCTCGTGTCCAACAAGGGGCATACAGGCGATGGGTCGTACTGGGGCTGCTCTTGGTTGTTCGAGATTGGCCTAGTGCTTCATGTTGTTAGCGTGTGCCTAAACTGGACAAGATACTGGGCAAGACGACAGCTCAGTGACTATCGCTGATTGCTGTGCAGACACATGGATTTGGGCCGGTGTCTGTGGGAGTTCGCGCATTCTCCCCGTGCTTGCGTGGGTTTTCTCCGGGTGCTCCGGTTTCCTCCCACACCCCAAAGATGTGCTGTTAGGCTGATTGGCAGGAATAAATTGTCCCTAAATCAGTTTCCCTCAATCTGGATGGCCATAAAACATTAGATAGGGGTCATGGGTAGAGAGGTGGACTGGTGGTGTTGAGATGGTGGCGCAGGCTCGTTGGGCCGCAGGGCCTGTTTCCCGGGCTGATTTTGTTCTTGGTTCTTTAACTAACGGTGAGTTAGTGAAATGAATTTACGCCGCTCTGTGCAACACAGAGGCCATTAGGCGATTCACATCACTGGGGAGCAGGGGGTTAGGTGTGTAGAGTTTAAACCTACTGGAGAGGCTGGCATCAGAAAGCTGAGGGGGCCACTGCGAATGCGCTGATCTCTCAGTATACTGGGTGACATGCTTCCCATTTTTGGCCCCCAGCTTAAATTTCCTGCCCTAGTACGCTACTCGACAAACATCAGTTGGGGGGTGGGGGGGGGGGGGTGGGTAGAGAGAGAGGGAATTAATGCCCAATATTTGTCTTCAAAGGCTTCCTGGGCTTTTATGAAAGATTATTGAAATCCTTCAATTCTTTATGAAATTGTCATTAAACTATATTCACAAGTGTACCGCAGTAATGTGATCTCTCTTTAATTACTGCCAATCAATGAATAATTTTAAAAGCCCCACATTGCATCTTTTGTTGTTTGACAAACTGAAGTAAAACTACTCGTGTTAGGAAAGAACCTTTAGTGTGAGAATTAATTAAGCATTGATACAATTTAGTAAAGTGTATCGCCAGGGGTACAATTTAAATGCAGCATCTTACTGCTGAGAGGAACACTGCTGGAAAAAATGTTCAGGAGGCTTATTTCTAAGCAAGTGCATTCGAAATGTAAAGTGAAATTCTCTACATTTACTCTTAAGCAGTGCTTACTGATTTATATTTCAGGTGTCGATTGGAAATTAAATGACTTTATTTATTGCATGTAGGGATCCACTGGACAGCTCCTACTTGGAATATAATGTGCCATACATGCGATCAACAGTTCTGCAGCCTGCTTTGATGAGTGTGACAACTTCAATCTGTCATCAGTCTGACAAAATTGAAATTGCGATTGTCAAAGGCAGTCAACATATGTGTCAACTTAAATGGCTATCTGAGCTGCCAGTCACAAATTGGACTAGTCCTTACAGGACTGCTGTGCTTCATAATTCAACTCTCCGCTGAAAGCAAGTGGTTTAACTTGAATGTCAGAGTGGTTCACACTTGTGCATATATATTAAGCTTCTGTCTTGCAAGCAGACATCTCTCGACTGATGCAATGCACAGCTGCTGTAAAAACCGCGTTGCTGTGATTCCAACGTGTCACATAAATCCTTTTTGAAGAAATAATGTCAACAATTTTGAGCAACCTTCACTGTGTAAGTCTTTTTCATAGTAACCCAACAATAGGAGGAATTTGTTGCTGATGTAGACTTAGGCTTCTTACTTGTACAGGATTTGTGTCCAAGGTCTAAGAGGAGACGGTGATATAGTGGGAATGTCACTGGATTAGTAATCCAGAGGCCTAAACTCAAGTTTTCATGAGTTAATGTTAACCAGTTGGGTTTCACAGGCAGATGAGATAACAGCTATGTCAATATTGGGGTTTCATAGAATCCCTACAGTGCAGAAGGAGGCCAGTTGGCCCATTGAGCCTGCGTTGACAACAATCCCACCAATGCCATATCTCCATAACCCCACATATTTACCCTGCTAATCTCCCTGACACTAAGGGGCAATTTAGCATTGCCAATCCACTTGACCTGCACATCTTTGGATTGTGGGAGGAAACCAGAGCACCCAGTTGAAACCCACACAGACACAGGGAGAGAATGTGTAAACTCCACATAGGCAATGACCCAAGGCCGGAACTGTTCCTGAGTCCCCGGCACTGTGAGGCAGCAGTGCTAACCACCATGTCACCATGTCACCAAAGGGTGACATGGTGATCAAGAAATTTGTAGTCCTCACCTGGTCTGGCCTACATGTGACTCCAGACCCACAGCAATGTAATTGACATTTAATTGACCTCTTAATAAGCTGCTCAGTTCAGGGCAATTAGGCAACAAATGGTGGTCTTGCTGGCAATGTCCATTAAATAAAATACATTTAAAAAACAGGCAACATTCCTGTCGAAACTTTATAGTCACTTCAGTACTGTTAAAGAAACACTTCTGAGGAGTTTTGAAAATATGCAAATTAATTGCAGTTTTCTATGAGAGTAAGTTGGCCATTTTTCCCCCAGCATGCCCGGCTGTTATTAATACTTAGCTTGTGGCAGCACTAGCTGATATCCACATGACCTCTTCAGGATATCTCATTCCATCATCATTTCTGCCTTATTGACACAATTGCTCCCAATTACATCATAGAATCTCTGCAGTGCAGAAGGAGGCCATTTAGTCATTGATCTGAACTGTCTGTTTGACAGAGAATCTGACCCAGGCCCAATCACATTTGGAACACTAAAGGGCAACTTTTAATGGACAATCAATCTGATCTGCACGTCTTTGGACCATGGGAGGAAACTGGTGCACCCGGAGGAAACCCATGCAGACACGGAGAGAATGTACAAACTCCACACAGTCATTCAAGGCTGGAACTGAACCTAGGTCCCTGGTGCTGTGAAGCAGCAGTGTAAACCATTGTGCCACTGTGCCACCCACTTCAGAGGTTATCTTCTGAAGTTCTCATCCTTATCATTAAATCTCTCAGGATCTTGCCTGTACTCTTCCAATGCTACCATCACTTCTAATCCTCCAAAATTCTCTGTTCCCCACTCTTAGATTCAACATTGGTCTTTGGCCAACTGATGCTCATTCTGGAATTCCCTCCATTATCCCCCTCTCTGTCTAACATTAACCCACTCCTCCTTTAATTCTGTTCAGCCAATCTCTTTGACCAAGCTTCAAGACACATCTTCCAATATCTCCTCCTTTGACCCAATGCCTCTTTTATATCTGAATAAGCCTTTCTGATGTGCCTGTGACATTTTTCTGCTTTAGAAGTGCTGCGTTAATGCTAATTATTGTTTTTGTTGGCTTGATTTCATTGACCAAATAAATCGATTTGAAAGTTGCAACCTGTATGAAATGTAGAGTGCTAGCATTACATGTTTCCAAAGATACAAAATCATTTAATGCCTTTGCATAAATATTGGAGAGGAACAACACTCTTCATTACGTACCTAAAGAGAAGCGCTGAACTTTCTTATTAAAGGCAAACATCTGCAATGCCGTAAACAATCATGCGGACAAATGTAGTCAGCAGGGCACAGTGCAACATTGTTTAACCAGTTCTTCACCTTGTAACATGTTAGGCAAACAAAACAGTAAAATGGATTGATCTGATGGCCTGAATTTCCATTACGTACCTAACATCAGCGTAACAATAGCACCTTTTAATGACAGTAGATCAATCTATTGATGATACGGGAACAAGCACTGAAGCTGCAAGAGGGATTTATGTAAAGGAAGCAGCAACTTTACTGCCAGGTTAATGTATGAACAGTGATAGATGAAGGCTGACACCAGACTGACACTAGCATTGTAACAGGAGCCCAGGGATCACTTATATTTTTGAATTGCCAGATTCCTTAAGCCTTTGGGCTCAAATTAATCAGCGTTCAGGTGTCCTAAATTGGCTCATCGCATGTGTGTGTAGTCTCCCAGCTTAAATTACTTTCTCCCACTTCCACACACTTCACTTTAGACTAACACAAGGCTTCAGTTTTCACTATCCCTGCGGTAGTCTGATTCCTTCATTAACCCATCGTCACAAAGTCAGTTTAGGATTGGAATCCGGAACAACAGCTTTCAACGAAAGCTTTCATAGAATCATAGAATCCCTACAGTGCAGAAGGAGGCCATTTGGCCCACCTAGCCTGCACTGACAGCAATCCCACCCAGGCCCTATCCCTGTAATCCCAGGTATTTACCTTGTTAGTCCCCTGACGCTAATGGACAATTTAGCATGGCCAATCCACCTAACTTGCTCATCTTTCAGACTGTGGGGGGAAACCAGAGCAACTGGAGGAAACGCATGCAGACACGGGGAAAATGCGGAAACTACACACAGACAGTAACCCAAGCTGGGAATCAAACCTGGGTCCCTAGCGTGGTGAGGCAGCAGTGTCAACCACTGTGCCGCCATGCCGCCGCCTTTTCGGTGCCAAATTGTATCTGTCATTTTGAACCCTCATTCCCGCAAGACTTGAGAAAAAGGGAAAAGGAGGAAAATTGATATGAATGTGTTTTTGCTTTTTCAAGAAGCGAAAAGTGTGATAAATAAGCTCCGGTGTGCAGAGTAATGTAGCCTCTTCGTAACTCACAGGTAACTACACGAATGAATTAGACATCATTGAAATATTCCGAGAAGACAGTTTGATGTTAGACTCAGAGAAATAGCTGCAGTGATACATAATGTGCAGTACGGCTGAATCTGAACCAACGATCGTTTGGCTTTCAGTACTGGGGCGTGATCAGCTCCTTCAGATAATATTCTTGACTGTGAGATAACTAATAAAATTCCCATCCTGCTTGCCTGATTCTATTGGCTTAGTGTCACTCAGCACTCGAAGGGGAGCTCTCTCCCTGTGCTCACAGTGCCCCTGTCACAAAAAGGAGAGGGTTTACTGTTTCTACTTGTGGAATCTTGCTATGCACAAACCTGCTGCCACACTTGTCTTTGTAACATGGTCGCCGTAGTCAGAAATGTACTTAATTCATAGAATCATTGAACCTTTATAAATGCAGCACATCATATCTGCACCCTGTCCGCTTTGACAGATCATCCCACCTAGGCCTCATCTCCATAACTCTATGTGCTTACCTCATTACTCCCCTTAACCTGGACATCTTGGGACATTAAGGGGCAATTTAGCATGACTAATCCCACTAAGCTACATATCTTGCGACATGAAGAGACAATTTAGCATGGCCAATTCACCTAATCTACACATCTTGGGCACCAAAGGGCAATTTAGCATGGCCAATCTGCCTAACCTGCACATCTTTGGGGTGTGAGAGGAAATGGGAGCATCTGGAGGAAACCCATGCAAACACAGGGAAAATGTGCAAACTCTATACAGTTGCCTAAGGCTGGGATTGAACGCATGCTGTGAGGGAGCAGTGCTAACCCTTATGCCACCATGCTGCCCAAATGTATGTGAAAACCCTTGGAATGTGAGGAATCGGAGTAAGGCACTATATAAATGGAGATAATTAGTGAAAACAAGGTTTAATAGGACCTTAGGGCTGCCATGAGAAACTGAGAGAAAGACAGAATAGAGAGAAATGGAAACAAGATAAAGTCATTACTGAAAGCTGCAGGCCTGAAGATGTTGCGATTGCAGCCTGACACCAGAACAGTGGTGGGTCAGAACCTCTAGATGCTAACCCCATCCTAAATCCTTGGGGCAGCTTCATTATGATGACTCAAATTTTGTAAACGTACTGAAACTGTCAGCGTTCACTCTCACTGAAAATGACATCAAATTCAGGAGTGCACACATGCGCAGGATAACACAGAAGTGTAGTCTAAGGAAGATAATCAATCATCTTTTTTTTTTAATTTTCCCTTTAGTCATTTGAGATCTTCTGCTGCCATAAGTTCTTGGCTGACCAAGAATAACATCTGCCATCGTACTCTTCGTTTCATTTTGGCTTGGGATCACAAACCAATCCACATGACTGGAAGGTGAATCCAGTAAAATAAGCTGCTATGACGACTACCACTGAATGAGCAGATGTCCCATGTTACTCATTTTAATAACCCCCACGGCTTGTGTGGGAAATCACTGATTGCCCTCTCTCTAGGACTCATAGAATACAAACTTCCTGGAGAATGATAATTATCTCACCAGGTAGAGCTCATAAACAGAGCCCTGCATAAAGCAGACCCTGAGTTGGGTCCATTGCGGTATTATCCTGGTTGGGACCTGTTTGTGTTCACCACAGGCTTATGGTTTTGCTTTATTTTGTGCAATAAAGCACTGTTCCTCCACAGCTGGCTCCTGGAGTTTTTATGCTCATGATATACATTTTCCCACAGGAGTGCAGGGAAAGTGGGGCCTGGACTTAAACAGCCCAGTGTACAAAATCAGAAGTCACAACACAAGGTTGGGTTAACTTCAACATAAGGCATATGTTTCACCCAGCATTCATCGTGTCAAGTACTGACGCCCAGTTCTACGTTGTATCATAGAATCCCTACAGTACAGAAGGTGGCCATTTGGCCCATCGAGCCTGCACCCACAACAATCCCACCCAGGCTCTATCTCCACAGACCCATTTATTTGTCCTGCTAATCCCCCTGACGCCAAGGGGCAATGTATCATGGCCAATCAACCTCACCCATACATCTGTAGGAGAAAACCGTACCAGAATCCTACATAGCAGAAGGAGACCATTTGGCCCATTGAGTCTGTACCAGACACTATCTCACCCAAGCCCTATCCTCATAATCCCGTGTGTTTACTCTAGCTAGTCCCCCTGACACTAAGAATGGCCAATCCACCTAACACGCACATCTTTGACTGTGGGAGGAAACCAGAGAAAACCCACACAGTCACGGGGAAGATGTGCAAACTCCACACAACAGTGACCCAAGGCCGGGATCAAACCCAGGTCCCTAGCACTGTGAGGCAGCAATACTAACCACCATGCAATCCCTTTCTAACATTTTCTCCCAATGTAGCTTCAAAGTTACCTACTGTCAGGACAACAGTACAAGCATGGTACTGAACAAGATAGAGATACCCATAATTTCCAGTTAATGTACAAGTCATAAAGAAATGTAATCCAACTTCAACAGTCAGCAAGAAATACAACTGAAAGCACAATTTCACTGTACTCATACTAAACGCGACAGAACACAAGACTCAGCAGCTGGTAAATGCATTCAGACATCACAGAAACAGGTGTTGCACTTGTCCCAAACAACAAGAAGTCATTTTAATGATTACATTCCCTAATAGTTTTCTATTGCAGCAGATTTCAATAAAGAAACTCATATCACGGCAGAATTATTTGGTTGTAAATGAGTTCAGGCTGTCATTATTTTTTTCTCTCTCCTATAACATTCCCCCATCCAGTTCTGCATCACATCAAATTGCTGAGCATGTTTCCATTCTGCTCTAATTGCT
Organism: Carcharhinus amblyrhynchos; assembly: GCF_965287045.1. Taxonomy (NCBI): domain Eukaryota; kingdom Metazoa; phylum Chordata; class Chondrichthyes; order Carcharhiniformes; family Carcharhinidae; genus Carcharhinus; species Carcharhinus amblyrhynchos. The sequence goes on from NC_137352.1 coordinate 14,715,428, forward strand.
AATTTATGTAGGGTGTATAAACAATATTTTAGTGATTGCACATTGATTCTCCTATATTATTACTACTGTTATTTATTTATATCGAATGTGATGTGATAGAGTTTAGGCTATTTGGGTTTGCTAATGGTTGTAGTCATTCCAATAAATTCTGCAGGTTAAACATAACAATTCAGAGAAAGAAATTGTGAGGAGGACTGTGCAGACATTCACCCATTCTGTTACTTTTCATGCCTGTTGAATTCAGCTCCATTGTACCATGCTGCGAAGCACTTGTTGTGATAGAATGATTAAGTGTGCCCTATTTGCGGACAGCCAACAACTCTAGGAGTGGGGCTTTGCTTTGACACTCTTGTACAAAACACGAGGTTCAGAGGATAGCAAACCTAATTCTCTCCCTCCCCTTTCCACCCCTCATTCACTCCCCACCACAAGGGGAAAGAGAGATGAGAAGGAGGGAGAGGGATGAGAGCTAAACATAGAAACACAGAAACGCGAAGCAGGAGTAGGCCATTTGGCCCTTTGAACCTGCTCCGCCATTCACTTTGATCATGGCTGAACATCAAATTCAATATCCTGGTCCCACCTCCCCCCCGCCCCCCCAATATCACTTGATCCCATTAGCCCCTAGTGCTATATCTGATTAATTCTTGAAATCACAAAACCTTTTGGCCCCAATTACTTTCTGTGTCAGTGAGATCCATAGATTCACCACTCTGGGTGAAAAAATTTCTTCGCACCTCAGTCCTAAAAGGTTTACCCATTACCCTCAAACTAGGGCAGCATAGTGACGTAGTGCTTAGCACTCACAGTGCCAGAGACCCAGGTCCAATTTCGGTCTCGGCCTCCACTCTGTGTAGAGTTTGCACATTCTCCCCATCTCTGCGTGGGTTTCCTCCGCATGCTCTGGTTTCCTCCTACAGTCCAAAGATGTGTGGCTTAGGTGGATTGGCCAAGATAAATTGCCCCCTAGTGTCGGGGGATTAGTACGATGTATAGGTGGGGTTACGGGGATAGGGCCTGGTGAGATTGTGGTCGGTTAGGCTCATTGATCTGAGTGTTCTATGATTCTATGACCCCCAGTTCTGGATTCCCCCACCATTCTTTCTGAATCGACCCTGCCTAATCCTATTAGAATTTGAGAAGTTTCTACGAGATCCCCTCTCACTCTTCTAAACTGCAATGAATACAATCTTAACTGTCTTAGTCTCTCCTCATGTGCCAGACCTGCCTTCCCTGGAATCAACCTGGTAAACTATGTGGAGCTCAGGAAGAAGAGGAACAGGAGGAGTGGAAGGAGAGCAACTTCAAGAAGAGGATTGCACAGTCTTTGCTTCAATTTAGCTGGGTTTGAGAAGGCAATAAAATGCCAGAGCTTTCTTCCATCCTGTCTGACATGTGAATGTTATTTAAATAGAGGAAGACTTCAGAAAGCTGCAGCATAGAATGGACTTGGGGATGAGAAGGGGGACTTAGTGGTAGGGGATGGGGATATGGCTGAGGTCTTGAATAACTATTTTGTTTCGGTCTTCACGGAGGAGGACGTGAATAATTTGCCGGATGTTAGAGATGGAAAGGTGGTAGGACTGGAGGGTCTCGATGACATTACTGTTACTACAGAGGTGGTGCTCGACAGACTGGAGGGGCTGATTGTGGACAAGTCCCCAGGACCGGATGGAATGCATCCGAGGGTCCTGAAAGAAATGGGGGGGGTGATAGTGGATGCCTTGGTGGTTATTTTCCAGACGTCGCTGGATTCCGGGGAAGTGCCGGAAGATTGGAAAACGGCTAATGTTACGCCGTTGTTTAAGAAGGGTGCCAGGCAAAAGGCGGGGAATTATAGGCCTGTTAGTTTAACGTCTGTTGTAGGTAAAATGTTAGAATCCGTCATCAAGGAGGAAATAGCGAGGCATCTTGAGGAGAACTGCTTGATAGAGCAGACGCAGCACGGTTTCGTTAAAGGGAAGTCGTGTCTGACAAATTTACTGGAGTTCTATGAGGATGTGTCCAGGGCAGTGAATAGAGGAGAGCCGGTGGATGTGGTCTTTCTTGATTTTCAGAAGGCGTTTGACAAGGTACCTCACAAGAGGTTATTGCAGAAGGTCAGGGGGCATGGAGTTGGGGGTAGGGTGTTAGCGTGGATAGAGGACTGGTTGTCAAATAGGAGGCAGAGAGTGGGGGTCAATGGGTTCTATTCGGATTGGCGGATGGTGACTAGTGGAGTGCCCCAGGGGTCGGTGCTGGGGCCTCAGCTATTTACCATTTATAGAGATGATCTGGAGGAGGGAGCCGAGTGTAGGGTGTCGAAATTTGCTGATGACACCAAGATTGGTGGAAAGGCAAATTGTGCAGAGGGTGGGGAGAGTCTACAGAAGGATCTAGATAGGCTGGGCGAATGGGCCAAGAAATGGCAAATGGAATTTAATGTTGGCAAGTGCGAGGTGGTCCACTTTGGTAGGAATAATGGTAGGAAGGATTATTATTTACGTGGAGAAAAACTGCAGCAGGCGACGGTGCAGAGGGACCTCGGGGTCCTTGTGCATGAGTCGCAAAAACCCAGCTTGCAGGTGCAGCAGGTGGTCAGGAAGGCGAATGGGATGCTGGCCTTCATCGCGAGGGGGATTGAATATAAAAGTAGGGAGGTCTTGCTGCGGCTGTATAGGGCATTGGTGAGGCCGCAGCTGGAGTACTGTGTGCAGTTTTGGGCGCCATACTTACGCAAGGATTTTTTGGCCTTGGAGGGAGTGCAGAGGAGGTTTACTAGGCTGATGCTGGAGTTGAGGGGGTTGAGCTATGAGGAGAGGCTGAATAAATTAGGCTTGTACTCATTAGAGTTTAGAAGAATGAGGGGAGACCTCATTGAGACGTATAAGATGATGAATGGGATGGATAGGATAGAGGTGGAGAGACTCTTCCCGCTCAGAAAGGACAGTAGGACTAGGAGGCACAGCCTCAAGATAAAGGGGGGGGGGGCGGTTTAGAACGGAGTTGAGGAGGAACTTCTTCACTCAAAGGGTGGTGAATCTCTGGAATTCTCTGCCAGTTGAAGTGGTGGAGGCTACCTCGCTGAATATTTTTAAGAAGCGGGTTGATGGGTTTTTGATAAGAGAGGGGATTAAGGGTTATGGGGAGAGGGCAGGAATGTGGAACTGAGCCACGACAGATCAGCCATGATCTTATTGAATGGCGGGGCAGGCTTGAAGGGCTAGTTGGCCTACTCCTGCTCCTATTTCTTATGTTCTTATGTTATCCTCATGCATAAGGCACAAAAAGCGAGCATGCAAGCTCAGGAGATAGTAAGAAAGGCAAATGGAATGTTGGCCTTTATTTCAAAGTGAATGGAGTATAAATAGAGAAGTCAAGTTAAAACTATACAAGACAATAGTTGGACTGCACCCGAAATACTGTAAATTGGTTTTGATCCCCTTATCGAAGGAAAGATATACTGGCACTGGACTCAGCCCAGGGAAGGTTCAGTAGGCTGATCCCTGTATTGGAGGGATTTTCTTATGAGGAGAAGTTGAGTAGGTTGGGCCTGTACTCATTGGAGTTTGGAAGAATGAGAGGTGATCTTATTCAGACACATCAGATTCTCAGGCGGCTTGACAAGGTAGATGCTGAGAGATTGGTTCCCCTTGTGGGAGAGTCTAGGACCCGAGGGCACAATCTCAGAGTAAGAAGTTGTCTTTTTAAAACAGAGATGAAGAGGAATTTCTTCTCGTAAAGTGTAGTGAATCTGTGGAATTCTTTACAGCAGAGGGCTGTGGAGGCTGGGTTGTTAGCCATGTTCAAAGCTGAGAGAGACAGACTTTTAATCAGTAAGGGAATCAGGGTTACATTTAACTTTAAGTTCAAGTTTATTTATTAGTGTCACAAGTAGGCTTACATTAACACTGCAATGAAGTTACTCTGAAAATCCCTTAGTTGCCACACTCTGGCGCCTGTTCGGATAACTGAGGGAGAATTTAGCATGGCCAATGCACCTAACCAGCACATCTTTCAGACTGTGGGAGGAATCCAAAGCACCCAAAGGAAACTCATGCAGACACAGGAAGAACGTGCAGATTCTGCAGACAGTGATCCAAGCCGGGAATTGAACTCTGATCCTTGGTGCTGTGAAGCAGCAGTGCTAACTCATATAGTTGTGGGGATAAGGCGGGAAAGTGGAGTTGAGGATTATCACATCAGATCAATAGTGATCTCATTGAATGGTGACACAAACTCAATGGGCTGAATGGCCTACTTCTGCTGCTATATTTTATTGTGGTCTAAGTGCCAGTCTCATCACCACTCCCAAGCTTCTCTCAACCATCCGACTCACCTGCTCCAGTGGAGACATGTCCTTGGAACAATTTATGTACCCAGCTCCTGTCTGAGTTGGGTATTCTTGGAGATTCTGAAGGAATAGCATAAAGTTCATTCTTAGATGGGTTCAGTGAGAAGGCAGACAAAGACTGAGAAGTTATTCCTGGAATTGTGTCCTGTGTCTGAGGAGGCTCATTGACATCAGAGGTTCAGTGAGGTTCCGGATTCCATGAATATGAGTCGGCAACAACTTGAGGCAATATTGTTATGCAACGATCAATGAATTGGGATTAACACTAAAATATAATAAGTCAATTGTTACACAGAGTATTTAAATTTAACAGCCCGCAGTGAAACACTTTCTTCATGACTTCAGTATTTGTTTAGTTCTATTATATGCATTTTGTTGAGGAGGAAAATACACGGGGAAATCATCACTTTAGTTTCGTCAAATAATCCTATACATTTTGTAAAAGAATTTGCCAAAATCTCAACTGTTTCCACTGACCTTTACAAGAGAACTGTTGTCTCAAAGATTTGTGAGCATTTTTAAGCATGTAATAAATCCCTCAGCTGAAGTTATGGCATCACTTTGGTAGCTATCAAAATCAGTTGACTGCACTTGATGACTGCAGTGTTAACATTTGTACATGTTCCCATCTTATAAACCTAATTTCAAAACCAACATCTACTAAAATTTAAAAATGTACTTCTTTTTGAACTCAGGGAGTTTTCTGGAGACTAAGGCAAGTCACACTGATTCCACAAATATGGGGACGAGACCCTCACCACCCCCTCTTTTAAACTCTCCACTATAATTGTGTTGTCTGACTGCTCGTTCGATATCATCTCTTGGACACGCCAAGCTTTCCTGGAATTAAATATCGGAAAGACTGAAGCCAGCATTTTTGGTCCCAGACACAAACTCACTTCTCTGATCAACGATTCCATCAATGTCACAGGTCATTGTCTGAGTCTGAATCTGACCATTTGTAACCCTCGGTGTCCTATTTTACCCCAAAATAGGCTTCCAATAATTTAACATACCCTTCATAAAGACTTCCACATCCGAAATAGAGACCACCTTCATTCCACACATCTATTGCTTAAAGCCCTCATTCTTTGTTTTTGTTCCCCAGACTCAATTATTCCAATGTTCTCTTGTTCAGCCTCCTATCTCGTACCTTTGGATTCATCCAAAATTTCTGTGGCCCATATACTAAATCATACTAAGTTATCTGAGCATGTGAATTAAGGACAGGAGTAGGCCATTCAGTCCTTGAAGTCTGCCCTGTCATTTGATAAAATCATGGCTGATCTGAATGTGGGTTCAACTCTGCATTCCTGTCTACCCCCAATTGCTTCCCTTTTCAACCAAGAGTCCATCAAACACTGTTAAAAATCTTTCAATGACCCAGCCTCTGGTGCGCCATGGGGGGAGGCAATTCTGCAGATTAACGACCCCCTGAGAAAAAATTCTCCTCGTCCCTATCTTAAATGGGAGACCCTTAATCTTTAAGACGTGTCCTGTCTGTTCATAAGCTGTTGGGCGGCACAGTGGCATAGAGGTTAGCACTGCTGCCTTAGAGCACCAAGGACCTGGGTTTGATTCTGGCCTCAGGTCACTGTTGGTGTGGAGTTTGCATGTTCTCCCCGTGTCTGTGTGTGTTTCCTTTGGGTGCATTGGTTTCCTCCCATGTTCCAAGGATGTGTGGGTTAGGTTGATTGGCCATGATAAATTGCCCCTTGGTGTTTGTCTCACTCCTTAGAATAAATACGTGGGGTTATGGGGATAGGACCTGGTTGGGATTATTGTTGATGCAGGCTGGATGGGCCAAATGGCCTCCTTCTGCACTGTAGATTCAATGATTCTTCTTGTTCCAGTCTCTCCAATGAGGGGAAAGATCCTCTGAACATACACTTTCTAATCCTATTTACCCGATGCCAATTTGGTTGTGCCTCGGGTAATAATCCATAAATTATTCATCCATCACTCAATGTCCCACATTGTCTCCCTATCTATATTGAAATTTTCATCAGGTTGAAAACACTTCATAGCCTCTCCCCCATCTTCTCACAATAATGTTCTTTAGCCCCCTACTACCACCACAGAATCTGCATCTTCCAACTCTGAGCTCTTATGTATTCTTCATTCCATCAATCCACAATTGGCCATGCCATCAACAACCTAGTTCTGGAACAGCCTCTTTATAGCTCTCCAGTTCTCTCTCTTATTTATTGACTCCACTTAAAACTGACCTCTTTGACTTTTGATCAGTTAATCCAACGTTGGATTAACTGATCAATCACCAATCTTTGGCTTGGTGTCAATTTTTGGCTGTTCATGCTCTTTTGAACTGCCTTGGGATGTTTTACTACCTTAAAGGCAGCATATAGTGAAAGTTGAGCTTATGATAAGATGAGTGGACTCGGTCTATGTTTTCTGGAGTTTAGCGATTATGATTGATGTCATGAAAATGTAACATTCTTACAGGGCTTATAGGATCAGAGAATCGTAGAATTTATGTCATGGAGGCAGGCCCTTTGGCCCAAACTGGTCCATGCCAACCAAAAAGTAAAAACTAAGCTAAGCCATCTAAGCTAACCACATTTGCCTACATTTGGCCCATATGCCTCTAAACCTTTCATATCCATGTATCTGTTCAAATGTCTTTTAAATGTTGTCAATGTCCTTACCTCAACCACTTCCTCTGGCAGCTCATTCCACATACATACCGCCCTCTGCATAAAAAAGTTGGTCCTCAGGTTCCATTAATTCTTTCTTCCCTTAACTTAAACCTATGCCCTCTAGTTCTCGATTCCCCAACCCTGGGGAGAAAACTGAGTGCATTCACCCTATCCATGCCTCTCATAATCTTATTTGCCTCTAAAAGACCATCCCTCAGTCTTCTACGCTCGAAAGACAAAAGTCCTAGCCTGTCCAATCTCTCCCTATAACTCAGTCCCTTGAGTCCTGACAACGTTCTTATAAATCTATTCTGCACTCTCTCCAGTTTAATACTATCTTTCCTATACCAAGGCACCAAAACTGAACACAATACTTCAGGTGTGGCCTCACCAACATCTTGTCCAATTGCAACATAACTTTCCAACTTCTATACACAATGCCCTGACTGATGAAGTCCTGTTAAGGCTTGTTAAGATAAATGCTGTGATGTTGGTGTGATACTCCCATAGCAGCCCACCACTCTTCTGGTGGGTCTGGCAGGAGAAGTGCATTTGCGGTCTTGAAGGCGGATTTGTGCATATAGTGAGGAATGCATGCACATCTCCCAGAGCTAGCAAACAGTCACAGGCCAGACCACGCTGGAAACTCACGGGAAAGCAGATAAGTCATTTAAATCTGTTTTTAATTTATTTTAAATATGTATATTTGTTAATTGTCGAATCTCCCACCCCGCCAGGAGTACTACATTCCGGTGGGGTTCAGACTAGCTCCCCACATTAGACCCTGCCGGATTGAAGGGGGGGCAATCGGGGCCTCCCAGGGAGTCAGGCAGTGGGGAGCGATGGTGCCCCAGGCATGGGCACCCTGGCAGTGCCAGCCTGTTCCCCTGGCACTGCCCAAGGAGCAAAGTGCCCATGCTCAGGGGACACCTTGGCACTTTGAACCAGGCATTGGGCAGTGAAAAGGGGGTGGGACCTATTGTGACCAGGCCTAGGTGCGATTGCTGGGAGTGGGTGGTCCTGCTGCCATTCTGCATGAGGATTGGTCTGGGATGGAGGGAGGGCAACAATTGGGGCGGGCTGGGGAGGGTGGTCTCCCAGGGAGGGTCTGCCTCCAGGGAGTTCTGACCCCAAGGAGGAATCAGTCGGGGGGTGGGGGGTGGGGGGGGCGGTGGTCTGCTGGTTTGAAAGAGGTGGAGGAATTACTACTGCTGGGGGTTGGGGTCTGGACATTAGGGCATTTTGGGACGGGGGGCATCAGGGCTGGTCTGGAAATTTTTGTGGGGGATACGATTGGGCTGTGGGGGTAGGGCTGGAGGAGCACCACTACAGAGGTCCTGGGCTGGCCAGCTCAATCGCTGGCCAGCAAACAAGAGTTTGATAGTTTGGGGCCACTGCGCATGCGCAGAGTTTGGAGCTGTCAGGCTCCAGCGCGAATAGACTGCATCCCACTGGGTTTAATGATACTCACAACTGGGACCTCTTCAGTGCATGGAGTGCAGAGATTCAGATGAGAAGCTGAACTGTTGGAACAATTGGGATTTAGAACAGTTTTCCCACCAATTCAGCACTTTTGGGAGAATCACCCCCATTGTTTCCTCTCGGTGTCAAGTCTAAAAGAAGAAGTCAGTGTTTCAAGGTAAGAAGTCAACTACTTAACACCGAGATGAGAAGAAATTCCTTCACTCAGAGACATGAGTTTTTGAGTTATGGATAATCAGTTGATGAATATATTCAAAATTAATATCAATAGTGTTTTGGGGACTACAAAACAAAGGAATAAAAGAAACATTCAGAAAACAGAGTCAGTACTAAATTTCAGCTTTGATCTTCTAGAACTTAGCTTGCGAAGTCACATGGTCTAGTTGTGCTCCAGTAGTTCTTATTTTCTTAAATTGTTGTGGTAGTCGTTGAATTTTTAGAAACCTACATCAGTATTCACACTACAAAAACTAATCTCCATATATAGAGGAAGTGTTCTTCCCTTTATTCCAATATAACTCGTGCAACCAAATATTTTTCCCACTATAGGGTTGTGGTGTTGAGCACAGCTGATTATTAATGTCACTTTTCAAATAACTAATGAACTCGGATTCCAATTCCTTCAGTTTCAGCTTTACTGAGTCACGAGCTCTCCATTAATATAAATGTCCTTGCAAAATTGAATTTGCAGCAAGAGCAAAAGGTACATTTCACTTTTTGGCACCTTAACCTCATGGTTAATAAGCGCAGATTAAAAACATATAAACATCGAAATTAGGAGCAGGAGTGGGCCATTTTTCTTTGTAGGCTAATTTGCATGCCTCTTCCTTGGAGCTAATAGTATTTATAATTTCTCTTGAAAGCCATGGGGGTTAGGCCTCTATTCATGTTTTACTTTTGTGCCAGGCAATAATGAACAGTTCACTCATGCGCTCTTTGAACGTTTGCCATTGGCTATCCATCATCATCCCTTTAAGTAACATTCCCCAATCCATCATAGCCAAGTTGCGCCTCGTACCATTGTAGTTTCCTTCATTAAGTCTCAGGACCCTAGTCTCAGAATCAACCACATCAGTGTCCACCCTGATAAAGAAGTCGATCACATTATGGTCTTTCATCCCCAGGGCTTCGCACAACTCGATTGCCAATTATTCTTTTCTCATTATACAGTCCCCAGTCTAGGATGACCTGTTCTCAATTTGGTTCTTCAATGTGTTGTTCCAGAAAACCATCCCGTATACGTTCCAGGGATTCCTCCTCTACAGCACTGTGATGAATTTGATCTGGCCAATACATATGCAGATTAATACAGATGCTCCTCTATTGCATCCATCTCTAATTTCCTGTTTAATGCCATTCCCAACATCACCACCATAGTTTGGACGTCTACATACAACTCCAATTAACGTTTTTTGCCCCTTGCTATTTCTCCGCTCTGCCCATACAGATTCCACATCATTGGATCTAATATATTTCCCCACTATTGTGTTAATGTCATTTATAACCAATAATGCAACTTCACTGCCTCTTCATTTTCATTTGCCTTTCCTAAATGATGAATATCTGTGGATGTCCATTTCCTATCCCTGGTCACCCTGCAGCATGTCTCCATAATTCTGACTATATCATACCCATTTACAGCCATTTGTGTGATTTGTTCATCCACTTTGTTGTGAATGTTCCATGCATTAAGGCACAAAGTCTTAAAACTTGTCTCTTTAACGGTACTTTCCCGATCCCACCATTTTTCACTATGGCCCTTCTTGATTCCAACCCTTGATTTCTCTGCCTATCACTTTTCTTGTTCCCCTTATGGTTTTTTGTTCTTGTTCTTGAATTCCCCTTCACTGACTCCTTGTTTAGGTTCCCCTTGCCATTTTAGTTTCAACCCTCCCCAACAACTCTAGCAGATATTCCCCGAGGACATCAGTCACACAGTCCTGCCCAGGTGCAACCCCGTCCCAGTTTGTACTGGTCTCACCTCCCCTAGAACTTGTCTCAATATCCCAGGAATCTGAAACCCTCTCCCTCACAACATCTCGTCAGCCACATATTCATCCAATATGTCCTGGTATTTCTACTCTGACTAGCATGTAAACACTGGCAAAAGTCTTGAGATTGCTACCTTTGAGGTCCTACTTTTCAACTTACTTCCCAGCTCCCAACATTCTACTTTAGGGCCTCATCCCATTTTTAATCTATGTCTTTAGTATCAATGAGCCATGTGCCATGTACCATGACTAGTGGGTTCCTCTTCAGAACATCCTGTAACCACAAGATATCCTTGCCTTAGCACTAAGAAGGGAACATACCATTTTGCAGCCACAGAAATGCCTATCTACTCCCCTTACAATTGGATCCCCTTTAACTATTGCCTTCCCATACTTTTTACTCATACCATGTGCAGCAAAGCCAACTGTACAAGAAATTGGGCTGTTGCTGCTTTCCCCTGAAAGACCATTCCCCTTAACAGATCCAAAGTGGTAGCTCTGTTTTAAAGGGGAATAGGCATAGGAGATTCCTATACTACTTGCCTAGTCATAAAAACATAGCGCCTTGTTTTACTATTTTAATTCAAAGTGCTGGGCAGACTTGAAACTGGGAGTGTTTCAGATCTGACCTTTAGACTCACTCTCAGGCGCCACCATATACACTCTGCTGAAAAGGTAGCAGTGGTTCTGAATCGCCCTGCAGAAGCCTGTGAGCGGGACTTATCATGCCCAAAACACTGCAGCTCCGTTCAGTGCCTCCAATTCCGCATGTGCAGAAAAAAACGGAAAAAGCCACATCTCTCCCGGGGCCTTTTAACGCCTTCCCCCTGGTTGTCAGCAACCTTATCCCGCCCCACAACATAACTGACCCCCTCATCCTCTCCACCTCCCTGCCACACACACCATTGCAGGACCTTACCCCCTTTTCTGTCCCACCAATCACACACGGAGGGGCAGTGGACCCCCCTTCCCCCCACCAATCACATGCAGAGTGGCAGTGGACCCTCCCCCGCGCTTTTCAAGGACCTCCCCCGAGCCCCCTCCCATCAGAGAGCCATCTGACCCACCTCCCTTCCCCCCCCCCACAACCAGAAAGCCATCTGACCCACCTCCCCTCACCACCGTCCATCCCCCTTCCCGCCCATCACCACTGATCTGAGTCAGAGGGCAGCCGGAAGCTCGGAACTTATCTCCTGAGAAGCTGGAGCACCCAAATCGGACCTTTGTAGATGATCCCTGTTTTGCTCCGAATATGGACGGGCGAACGCGGTGATAAAGGGAGAAGTGTCAGTCAGTTTGGGAGTGCAGCCCATTGAGTGAATTTAAATGCATGCAAATACATTTAAATTGACGTCGCGCCCAATTCGGGTGCAGTCCTGATGGTGGCCATTTCCAACCCTTGGTAAAGGGGGAACCGGTATGGAGGAGGGTGCAGATCACGCGGATAGCCTCACGCCCAACTTCACCGACTCGCCACTGTCTGCTAAGCCGGGAATTGAACCTGGGTCTCTGGCGCTGTGAAGCACTCTGCCACAGTGCTGCAAGGGCTAAATTGATGGTCTAATCAGGGAACCCCATACTCTGACACTCCGGATGTAGACTGCATGCTGAGAGCTCTCTATGTAATCTTGTTGGATCTTATAAATAAAGGAATTTTGGTGAAGGGATTTCAGCCTCAGAAAACATATTACACTTCTCCCCTACTGCTTGTGCTCAAAATTCACTGATCATGCACTTCTAGTAGTCCTTTTCTTAAATAGTGTGCGAGTCATCACAGCTCACCTCTCCTCCATTTAAGTTCCAATAATAATCAACAGAGGCACTAATCAGGGTTTCAGGTGATTGAGTCATCCCCCTTATCAACCTTTTAACTAGACGACTTATAAAACGAAAGGAGAAAGACTTACAAGTTTCATACCCACTATGCCCCAGATTTCCAATACTCACACTTGCTCTGGCTGTGTCTTACTCATGGTGTGGTCTCTTCCATTGCTCGTGCCCAAAGCTTTCTGACTGTTTGGTGCAAAAAGACTACAGGTGGGATTTTCCAGTCATATTCACTCCAAAATTGGAGGTCAACGGACCTTTCCATGGTCCCCTCTCCTTCACCCGCTCCAATTCCTGTGGTGGGCAGGGCAGTAAACTTTCACCCTATAAGTCAAGAGCCATGTCTATACATCAGTTAAAATTATTAGTTTACAAGAGCAAGAAATTAACTTTTTCCAATCGTAGTCTCTTCCACCAGCAAGTGAGATGAACATTTATATGAAATACCCTATGTTTTGGATAAAAGCTAAAATAATGCTTATTATATATAGAAGATAATTCGAGCTACAATATTTATCTGGACAGAATGATTATGACTTACACAGCACTTCTCTTCTATTGTTCTGAATTATTTACTCATCTTATTTAATATATATATTTAACAAGAGTGCATCTTTATATGCTGAAAAATTTTGTTGAATAAAATGCTTGATATTTTCAACAACGTGCAAGATTGGAGCTGTATCAAATCATTCAGTTGAGCTCTGAGTAGATACAGGATAAGGTGTTAAAAAGATTTGTTTAGATGTATAATATCATATCGTGAATACTAAGAATGAGGTAATTAATCTACTCCACTGTTAACGTGTGCAAAGGATACAAATCTTGGCAAAAAACAAAAATGCCTTTAGTGTCCACGATACACTCGCCAGTGAGAATCACGTATGGTCCCCTCCATGGACACCAGATATGATGGCCAGAATTTTACTGCCCTGCCTGCCAGGGGAATTGGAGTGGGCAAGGGGTGGACAGTGGGATGGTCCATTGACCTTGGGCTGGATTTTACAGTTTCGGGATGAGCGAGGCCACGAGAGCCCACTCGATGACCTAGCTGGTGGGACCAGATGCAATTGAAGCACCCCCAGTGATCAGGGGCAGAACTGGGCAGTGCCCATGGAGCAGTGCCAGTCTGGCAATGCCCACCTGGCACCCTGGCACTGCCCTTCTGGGGGGAGGGGAAGTGGAGGAGTAGAGAACAGCACAGGGAGTGATCGGCAGTGGGTCCCAATGTAGGCAACTGGCTTTACTGGTGAGCTTAGGCTCCAAGACATTCAGCACCCCCCACCTCCCGACAAACCTCCCCCCCCCACCCCCCACACCACCACTGGTGAGAATTGCATTCTGGCACTCTTTTTTTAAACTAAGACCCGTATGATTGTGGCTGGGTGTTCACCCAAAAAATGGGTGATTCTCTCCCATTTTCACATTCGTCTGGCACTTAGAATTATTTTCAAAAAAAGTCTGCCCAGAGCTTTTGTTGCCAGTTAACTTCTGTGTCCAAATGGGAATTTGATGTTCATTGTTATGGTTTTCAGAGAGCCCTTTCGTTTGGACTCAGAATACTGAAACAGGCTCACTTGAAATGATGATTTTCATCCCATTTTCTCTCTGTGGTGAATAAGTGAATGCACAAGAGGAGGCAGCAAACCTAATAGCATGAGATGCCAAATGTTTATAACTGATACAAGCATTAAAGAAATGCACAGAACATTGTTGGATTCCCGCGAAGATTCTGGTGTTATAAGTTCATTAAATCCCATGCCAACATATGAAGCATTGAACAAGTAAATATTAATAATGGAGTTGGAAGAACATGTACCACAGTGCAGAAGTATGTCTGCCTACTGTAAGGTTCTGCTGTCTGGAACAGTGACCTGTCTAAGTTTGACATTCACAAAGTGATTTCTAGCTTTGTGACCTGAATGACCCAATAATTCTACAATAGTTGAAAGCTTTGTACATCCTATCATTTCTCCACCAAAATATGTCACAACTCAATTCATTTCCAACCTGTTAACTATTGCTTTCTTTGTTGCATCTATGTAAAGTGGGACTGCATAGTCTGTTAGGAAGCTACACCATCAGAATTACAATTGGAACAACAAAGAAAATATTGCATTGATTTGCATGACATAGCACAGGGAAAATCAAGAGCAGAAACCATCTGCATGTTGAGCAGTGCCAAAGGGTAAGCACAACAGCATAATTAGGGAGGGGAGAATGGAGCTTGGAGGAGATGGGAACGGCTAGACAATTGATCCCGGATATGGAGGAATTTCTTTTTGAGGAGAGGTTGGGTAGATTAGGCCTGTAATCACTGGAGTTCAGAAGATTGAGAGGCAACCTCATTGAGACATGTAGGATTTTCAGAGGTCTTGACAGGGTGGATGCTGAGAGGTTGTTTCCCCTTGTGAGGGAGTCTAAGATCAAAGGGCATAATGTTGAGCTGAAGGTATTCCCCCATCCTTGGAGGGTGGGGGAAAGGAATAGAGATGATATTTTAATAATGATGAGGCTGGAATGTTGTTGCAAAAAATCTGCCCATTTGCCAGACCAGATATTACTGAAGTTCTTGTCTTGGATGGGATATATACCAATGAATGACTGACAGCAAAAAGTTACATGTTTTCATCTTTACTTCAGATGCTACGTTTGTCCTTTTACAATTGGCATCTTTGTTCTGCCATTTACACAATCTGATCTCTTAATGAACACTCATAGCACCATTCTCAGCCTTTATGATCATCATTTACATTCCTTGTCCATGCCTTTCCTATCTATTACAGCCCCTCAATACACCCCGCAAATTCTACTGCCACCCTCATAATATAAATCTTGTCCAATATTCTTTGTCTTCAGCTCCGACAAAGGGTCATCCAGACTTGAAACATTGGCTCCATTCTCCCTCTGCAGATGTTATCAGACCTGCTGAGATTTTCCAATATTTCCTGTGTTTGTTTTAGATTCCAGCATCTGCAATACTTTGCCTTTATCTTTGTCTTCCCTGAATTTTGACTTCTTGGTACTAAAAAAGTACAGTAAAGATATGTCAAATTCGTAACTTTACACATGGAAGGAGTGGATATAGATGCTTTGGAATTGACTTCGATTTGTTTCAAATGGACAATAATAAATATTAAGATGGCTTCTGAGAGGCCAGATGAGTTTTGCTTATTCAACACAAATCTTCAATCTTCTAGGAAATTCAGAATTGAATAACCATGGGTAGGTTTTCCCCTTGAAATGAGCATGTTGAGGCAAATGTTATCTGTGGTATTCTCAACTGCCATTGTTCAAATCTTACTCAAGATACAGGGTCAATGGAATCCTATATTCTATGTCTCCAGGCTGAGAATTCAAGAAAGTAAAGGTGACAAGACCAGTTATCCACGAGTTAAATGTGGAAGACCACCATCTGTTTCTTATTGTATATCAATGCACTTTGACCTTTGAGCCATTCTAGGTGGACAATAACCATTGAACACATGGCTGAAATTCCCTTCTGTCACTGAGATATTTTATAATCCCAAGACGCATGGGCAGACTGCAGCGTTATACTGACAAGATAGCAGCTGCTGAGGAAGGCTGTACCATCCTTTGTCTTGTACAAACCATCAGTTATCAGTCAGTCTGGGAACCAGACTCTGGAACTAGCTGCAAGTCAATAAGCAGCCGAAGCACTTAATCTGCTCCTGTTTCACAGTTCGGCTGAGCATTAACCTCTTAGATATTAGAGTACTAAAAAAAAAGCCTCACAACATGCTGTTATAAAACAAGCCTTCATTTCAACATTAAATCATTGAAACCATTAAAGAAACCATAATCCTTTCACATGGGGAATGAAGATCATTAAATACAATCTGTAAAAGTGCACCATCTTTGTCTATAATGTGTATGTGTGTGCATATTGGCACGGTGGCACATGGTTAGCACTGCTGTCTCACAGTGCCAGAGACAGCTTCGATTCCTGGCTTTGATCATTGTCTGTGCAGAATCTGCACATTCTCCCCGTGTCTGTGTGGGTTTCCTCCGGGTGCTCTAGTTTCCTCCCACAGTCCTAAAGATGTACTGGTTAAGCCCATTGGCCATGCTAAATTCTCCCACAGTGTACCCTAACAGACACTGGAGTGAGCAGATTGGAAGATTTTCACAGTAACTTCGTTGCAGTGTTAATATAAGCCTACTTGTGACACTAATAAATAACTGTCTGAGGCAGTGTTAATTCAAGGTAAGTGTGTGAGAATAAATAACTTTCCTTATTTTAAACTCACAGATACTTGCTCCTGAATTACACACTCAAAGGGTAAAAGACAGATCTCTTCCCCAACAAAACCTACCAGTTATCAGCAGTAAGAGAGCAAATACATTTTGACCATTACACTAGTCATGAGGGCTTCTTACTTAAAGGTAATGGAACAGGGTAGTGAAATACTCAAATAGATGAATAAACAGAGGTGGGAGGAAAAGAGTCAACATCAGAGGTGTAAATGAAATTTAATCTTTAGGATATTAGGTTAGGAGTCAGGGATCGTCTTCTGGATAGAAGATTCTAATAGGTACTATCCATTTAATAAAACCTACTTGTTCACTCCTGCTGAAAAAGCCTCCAAAATAACTTGAGAATCCCTCAATCAGACTCAAGTACTGGTTCAGATAACTACCTGTTGTCCAGACCAAGGAATTACAGAATAATGGAGAAATCAGGGCAGAGGCCAACAGTTGCAGACCCAGTAAATATTATAAACATTCTCAGCACTGATGGCCTAGGATTATTCCAAGTGTGATGACTATGGATGTTTTGAAAATACTGTACTCCTCTTCCAGGAACACCCTACCGTCAACAAACTCTGTTCCCCTCACTAGCAGGATTTCTGTTTGCTTCCTTTACAACATTTATTTCAGGGCTTTCATCTGTTTCCTTCTCGCAGTATTGCTTTGGAGATGACCATTTTCATAGAATTCCTATTGTGTAGAGAAAGGCCATGTAGCCCTCCAAGTCTACACTGACTCTCTGACAGTGAGTCTTATCCAGGCCTTCTCCCCTACTCTATCCATATAACTCCACACAATTACCATGCCTAATCAATCTAACCTACACATCTTGGTGCTCCAAGGGGCAATTTACCATGTGCAATCCACCTAACCTGCACATCTCTGGACTGTAGGAGGAAATCCACGCAGACACAGGGAGAACGTGCAAACTCCACACGATCTCCCAAGGTCAGAACTGAACCTGAATCCCTGGCACCGTGAGGCAGTAGTGCTAACCATTGTGCCACCATACCATCCCACTTTGTGAAGGTCACTTGCATTGGTAACCTCGAATCATGTTTCAATGAATGGTGGCACAGTGGTTAGCACTGATGCCTCACAATGCCAGGGACCCAGGTTCAATTCTAGCCTCAGGTCACTGTCTGTGTAGAGTTTGCACTCTTTCCCCGTGCCTGTGTGGGTTTCCTCCAGGTGCTCTGGTTTCCTCCCACAGTCCAAAGGTTATGTTGATTGGCCTTTCTAAATTGATTTTAGTTTCAGGGGGATTAGCAGGATAAATGTTGCAGGAATAGAACTGGATGGGATTGTGGCCATTACAGACTCGATGGGCCAAATGGCCTCCTTCCGTTCTGTAGGGACTCTATGATCCTATGAAAGCACTAGGTAGGAACTGGTTGGTATTTTGGAGATTGGTCAGCATTTTGCAAATAAAATTGAGTCAATGATTGGGGTGACACATATATATCAAAAAGGTGAATGATTAGTGTGTATGTTTTTAGTTCTAGTCAAATTCATAGCATCACTCATGCCTCCATATATGCACACAGATAGCTACCCATTAGCATTGAATAGCACATAGTTGGTTATTGGGATTTTTCCACAATTCTTTTCTAACTGCTGACCAGAATCTACTTTCAAAAGGTACTTTTGACTTTCAGAATATTCAAGGCTTGCTTTGCTGCATAAACAGCTGAGATCTCATCTCATTTTGGTTCATCTCTACCACTAGTCTGCGGTTTGCCAGAAGCAATTTAGTTAAAAGTGCAGCAGGGCCTTTATTTGAAACAAAAAGCACACAATATATTTTATTAATTATTTTTGTCAACTAAAATGCAAATAAATGCAAGAACAACAGAGTGCACTTTCAAGATGAAAAAGCATTTCTAAGTAAGCTTTTATATTCAGAGCATGTTTTGAAGTCATCGTGTACAATACAAAAAGGATCGCTCTGCTTGGAGTTGAAGTAGCTTTGCTTTTGTTCATCGACATAGATCAGTTTTAAACAACACATCAAATATACAAATAAACAAACCCATCTTTCAGCATATTTAAATATTTTTCTCTTAAAAAAGGCAAATCACAAAGATTAATAAACCCATTCGAGAATGAAGTTCCAAGGTCCAATCATTTCATTATTCGAAAACTGATGAATAAATTTCATGGAAATTGTGGAATTTAAATTTCAGAGCAGGAAAACATACCTGAAAGAAGCCAGTTTTTTTTGTGTGTTTTACGAAGCCATTGTTGTAACTCTTTAAGGACAATAGTATTATGCGTTTCAGATCTGCTCAGTTGGTAACACTGTCAATTCTTCAACTTGAAGGATATGAGTTCAAGTTTCCCTTTAGAAGGGCATACTCCTGCTTGCCACACCAGGAAGAGCTAAATATTGGCCAGACTCCTATTTATTAACTATAGTTCAGCTTTCAACAGCATTATCCCAACAAAACTCATCTCCAAGCTCTGCGATCTAGGGCCCAGCTCCCCCCTCTGCAACTGTATCCTAGACTTACAAAGAACAAAGGAAATTACAGCACAGGATTAGGTCCATCGGCCCTCCAAGCCTGCACCGACTATGCCGCCCACCTGAACTAAAACTCCCTACGCTTCCAGGGACCATATCCCTCTATTCTCATCCTATTCGTGTATTTGTCAAGATGCCTCTTAAAAGTCACTATCGTATCTGCTTCCACTACCTTCCCTAGCAGCAAGTTCCAAGCACCCACTACTCTCTATATAACAAACGTGCCTTGTACACCTCCTTTAAACCTTGTCCCTTGCATCTTAAAGATATGTCCCCTATTAATTGAGTCTTTCACCCTGGGAAAAAAAATTTCTGACTATCCAATCTGTCCATGCTCCTCATAATCTTGTACACTAAACCTAATTAGACCGCAATCAGTTAGCATTGATAACGACATCTCCTCCATGATTATCCTCAACACTGGTGCCCGACAAGGCTGTGTCCTCAGCCGCTTGCTATACTCCTTATGCACTTATGACTGTATGGTCAAATTCCCCTCCAACTTGATTTTTGAGTTTGCTGATGACACCACCATCGTGGGTCAGATCTCAAACACTGACGAGATGGAGTGCAGGAAAGAGATAGAGAATCTGGTGAAATGGTGTAACGGCAATAATCTCTCTCTCAATGTAAATAAAACAAAGGAGATAGTCATTGACTTCAGAAAGCATAGTGGAGGACATGTCCTTGTTTACATCAATGGTGGTGAAGTGGAAATAGTCGAGAGCTTCAAGTTTTTAGTTATCCAGATCACAAACAACCTGTCCGAGTTCCTCCTTACTGATGAAAGAGTTAAGAAAGCCCACCTACACCTCTACTTTCTCAGGAACCAAAGGAAATTTAGTACACCTGCTACGACTCTCACCAAGTTTTACAGATGCACCATAGAAAGCATTATTTCCAGATGTATCACAACTTGGTATGGCTCCTGCTCTGACCAAGACTATAAGAAACTACAATGGATAATGAATGTAGCTCAAACTGACGAGAATACCTGAGAAAGCAACATTTGCACAGTTTCATTTGTCCCATTGCCATCCTTGGTAAATTGTCTCAGAGCCTGATGGACATGGCCAGATACTCAATTAGTGACCTGTTCCATCTCTCTAGTGTCATCACAAACACTGAAAGCTAGCTGCTGTTATTTTCAGAGCCTTGACAGTATTTCATCTGGAATTAGTAAAAAGTACATACAAGAGGTATCTTGGAGAGTAATTGCTGCAACCTGCTTCCACCCATCAAGGAGGCGTCTAGTAGAGCAGCTAATACTAAATGTATATCATTTAGCACTTTGTACACATTGTGTAACTGACATGCAAGCTTGGGGAAGTTTCTGCTCCAAAATAGACATGATTTTAGTTACTATTCTTCACTACTGCCCAGTTGGAAAACTGTGATAGATGTTAAATAGAATCATAGAATCCTACAGTGCAGAAAGAGGCCATTCAGCCCATTGAAGCCGCACCAACAACAATCCCACCCAGGCCCCATTCCTGTAACCCCATGCATTTACCCTAACTAGCCCCCCCTGACACTAAGGGGCAATTTAGCATGGCCAATCCACCTAACCCTGCGCATCTTTGGACTGTGGGAGGAAATCGGAGCACCTGGAAGAAACCCACACAGACACAGGGAGAATGTACAAACTCCACACAAACAGTGACCTGAGGCTGGAATCGAACGCAGGTTTCTGGCACTAAGAGGCAACAGTGCTAACCACTGTGCCACTGTGCCATCACTTACTTGGACAGCTAGATCAGTTCTCTGTTTCCCAAAGCTAGGGGCATTAGCATTACGACTCCGTGATTTGGGTAAAAAATTTCTGCAAATATACCCAGCAAAGCATGGCCAGATGCAGATTAGGACTTCTTCCTTTGTTTTGTGTCAACCGCAAAAGAGCAGCATTTATTGCACCAGCATACTACTGCCATCTCCTTGCCAATTAAACATTGTTCAACAGCCAATTCCATCTCCATTGCTGCACATGAGTCTGATTTTTTTTAAAATCCCTGCAATGTAATTCACACAAAAATATAAGGGTCAATTTAATTACATGTTCCTGAAATGTTTCATTGTTATATTTCAGACTGCAACTTATTTCCAGACCTTGGAAACTAGTTCGCCACCAGGAAGAATTTTGCTTTTAACTTTGTTCCAAACAAGAAAAGAGACTAAAACAAATCTCTTCTTAACCGTTTGAACTGTAGTGTGGGTTTTAGCCAACCAATATGCCCTTTATACTGTCTGTCTGCTGCCAGGTTTGCATTCTTCCAACCAAAGAACATGACACCAGATTATTTATATGTTACTGTTTGAATTGTTTTGAGACCTTGAACAGGGCCATCTGTGGTCTCAATGCATTTAAATAAGCTCTAAACAAATAGGAAAGGTGCCCATTAGTTTTAAAGCTCTCCAAGCAGCTATTCCAAAATGCAACTCCCATTGCTGTTTTCATGAACGGGCCAACAAAAAAAATGTAAACATGTTTCAGACGCTTGCAACTGCACAAGTGATAAGCAGCTCCACAACCCTGAGCCACCACTATTCAGCCGGCATTTGGACAGGTACATGGATGGGAAAGGTTTCGAGGAACATGGGCCAAGTGCAGGCAAGTGGGACTAGTTCAGTTTAGGAAAGCTGGTTGGCAGGGATGAGTTGGCTGAAGGGCCTGTTTCCCTGAGGTATATCCCTATGAGCAGGATTTTCCGGCCCAATCCCACCCAAAGTCAATGGACCCTTGTGCAGTCTGCCCACCCCCACCCACTATGATTTTCTGGGCAGGCCGAATGGGAACATTCCTCCCTATGGCTCAAAAATCTCTAGAGAACTATGGCCTGGAATCATGTATGTCCTACAATCCGTGTCCAGGAATCTCTCAGTAATCAGTATTTCACAGAAATCAGAATGGGTTGATAAGAGCTTGGAAGCACTCAAAAATAATTGCGATATTCATTATGATTCCCATAGAGACTGCCCTGAAAGAAATTTCCCAGTGACTGATTGATAAGATCACTTAACAGGACTTCAGGTTTTAAAGACTTTTACTGTAGCAAACAAAGTAAAAGCAACATTGAATAACCATTACTTAATAGGCAACTTATACTTTAACTCACAAGAAAGATCCCCCCATGTGATTTTTAACACAGTCAACAATACTTCACCATAGTTGTACTTCACTCTGTTCTTTAAATGAGCACTTAATTCTCCTTGCATCAGCCCAAAGCATTTTCCCTGCTCCTTGTGGACTTCTTCCTTTTTCTTTTCCCAGCTGGTAAATTTTAATCCTCAGACTGGTTTTCACTGAGAAAATTGACCTGGAAATTTCATCCCTTAGCCAAATGGAAATCTCATTGGGATGAAAGGGATTCATTGAGATTTGATTGTGGGTAAGGAGCGGATGGAGGGGCAGGGGATGAGCAAAGGCCTTTGGTGGAGCTGGAGGTGATGGGTGTAGGTTCTGACTTTGGAGGCGGGGAGGGGGCAATTATCGGGGGACAGTGGCCGATATTTGTGGGGAAGGGGGTATAGAAGCCCCAGAAGAGCCCCTGAGACCTCCATGGTGGGCTGAGAAGTGGGGGGGGGGTGTGTTTTATGATCGGGGCGTCCTTTAAAGATGGCACCCCAATTTCAGTGCAACTGGGTTCTGGGTGTTGAGGCCCAAGCAGTCTGCATGACAGGATGAAATACGTCCCTTTGATTTTTTAGGCAGAGTGTAATTATATCTGGCAAAAAAAGTGTGTTTCTCTGCACCACCCATCTGTATAGTTGGACAGGTCGACTTGTCTTTATTAAGTTGGAAACAAGTGTTTCTTTCTGTTGAACTTTTTTGGCACAACCACTATGATTTTAATGCGGTTCTGAGCCTATGTTGTATTTAATATGCACTCGGACTTGTACAAATTCAAGGTTAAACAGGCAACTGACAATGATTTATAGCTTCATTACATCTCCCACACTAACTGAGAAATCTGCACTGAGGCGTGCAGGCATCAACAGTTGCCTCTGTGACTTGACGGGGCAAGAGTTGAAAGCATTTAACACCATCGGCCATCCCATGAGTGATACCCAACCCTAGTTCAGGAACCAATCCCCCATTTATACCATCGTTGCAATGGGAAAATCGAATCTGACTTGCAACATTTTGAATTACAGCATGGTTTTTCAGAACCATTGTGTCTTAAGTTTGAGGCTGCCTGTATGGCAATTTTGTGAAGTTCTTAAATGCAATCTCACTCTAATGGGTGTGTAGGTCAAGAGACAGGGCTTTATGACCTTGTGGCAAATTCTGATCATTTTGAAAATGATCCTTATCACTTTGCAGTAGCCTACATTTTTTTTCACAAGAGGCTCTCTTATATATTTCAATTCATTTAATGGAATGGGACAATGCGGCCGAAATTTTAATGGCACGCCCACACCGATTCCAGCGGCGGGCGAGGCTCGGAGAATAGCGTTCTCCATTGGCTTCGGGTCATGGGCAGGATCGTACGAACTACCGGTGGACGTGCAGGTAAAATTCCACCCTAACAAGTGTTTGTGGGTTGAATAGGCAATTGAAGGAAAATTAAGATGAATCATGTGAGAATAGAATGGGCAAGTGTGATTCTAAATATTTGCATGCATGGAAGGTAAATCCCAACACAGAATAATTGGGCCAACTATATTTC
This sequence comes from Carcharhinus amblyrhynchos, assembly GCF_965287045.1. Taxonomy (NCBI): domain Eukaryota; kingdom Metazoa; phylum Chordata; class Chondrichthyes; order Carcharhiniformes; family Carcharhinidae; genus Carcharhinus; species Carcharhinus amblyrhynchos. The sequence continues at coordinate 14,739,181 of NC_137352.1, forward strand.
CATGTTGTGACTTCCATGTATTTCTATGTAAGACAAGTGCATTCTAAGGCTGATGCATTTGGATTTGGAATAATGGGCTGAATTTTTAGGCCTTGTTGGGTGTGGGCCAGACATGTAAATTCGCATCACCAGCCACTGTGTGCCAACTCCAGCATCATCATACCCGTGGGCGATTTTCCCTGAAGCAGGTTGGGAGATGGGGCAGCCACCCCATCACACCCCTTCCCCCAATCAACTGATTTGGTTAAAGTCCCATCAAGAATTTCCCAATCAGCCTAGAGCTCCCCAGAGGTGTTGGGGAATATTATAGCTGCCTGGAGGTGACTTGCAAAGCAGCAGATTTGCTTTGAGTTTTGGGAGTCCATCAGCCTTCTTTAATTGGATAGCAAGTCTATCCGAGGACCATGAATAGGGAAATTCTGGAAAACCAGAATTGGGCTGATCCCTTTGCATTGTAGGCTTCTGACTCCAATTTGACTGATAATGGCAGGATATCTGAGCTCAAGGTGAAAATCCTACCCAATGTTTCTGTTCATGATGTAATGGCATGTCCTTTTCATAACTTTAAATTTGGACAATGTTCAAATGCAAGTTCCTGGAAGTGCATTTTATTATTTTTTTTCAATGGACACCAACAAGATGGCTAGGATAGCTTCCAAAGGACAGGAGACCTTTCTAATTTAAATTCACAACATTTCAAACTTCTGGAAAATTCCTAATTAAATTATGGTGGGTGGAAGCCACCTCCTTGAATGGGCATACCCAGCTAGCACCCCTCAAAAACAATGGATTTGCAACATTCATATCTCCAGGTTTGCAATTTAGCAAATGGCGAATTGCAGAAACAGTAAGAAGTCTCACAACACCAGGTAAAGTCTAAAAGGTTTATTTTGGAATCACGAGCTTTCAGAGCACTGCTCCTTCCTCAGGCTCACCTGATGAAGGAGCAGCACTGTGAAAACTTGGGATTCCAAATAAACTTGTTGGACTTTAACCTGGACCAAAACTGGCCTGAAATAATGGGTTTCATCATCCAAAGACACAGAGATATGTGGGCGGTCTACAAAGAACACAACTTCAGAATATCAGTTATAGACCAAGGCAGTACCACTTAAGCATTTTTGAACTTGGAGACTACTAATATTAAAAGACTCCAAGCTTGGCTCCTAATTCAAGCACAGCAGTAACAAAACTTGACCTCCTTATAAGAAAATCTACAAATGACTAACTTTGTGACCCTTAAATATCTACCTCTTCAAGGGAATCCTTCAATCATCCTACTCTAGAACTCCGGTGTTGAAACTGCCCAGACCTCTCTTACAGAGTTAAATGCATCATTACTTAGCCCAGAATAATTTTTCCCCATTGATGAATCAAATACACGAACTATTCTTTTGTTTGCAACTTGTGAAAGTGCACTATTCTCTTTAACTATATCTTTCTTGAGTGTGCACGTATATGTACATAGTGTGTTTTTATATGTGTATTTATATGTATGTGTGAGAGATGTTACACTCAGACTTACACAGGTGAATGCACAACTAAATAATCTTCTTTTAAACACTGAAAAGCTTGCTGCTGCATTCAAATACACACTCAGGGAGATTAAGAGACATACATATACTTTCCTTTACTAACAGCATATGGATTATGAGTACTAAAGAAAAAATAGTGGTTTCAGTTCTCTCCCACCCCATCCTGAACATTGAGGTGAGGCATATAAGTAGTTGAAATCGGAATATCTTTCACTCTCAGTCCCGAGTGCTTGTATTAGACAGCCTTTGTTCAAGTTTAGTGACTGATAGGTGTAAAGTTCCTTGCACTCTATTGCCACAATTCAAATTAATTGCAGCCTTATGCAGCAGTCATTCCACAGGCTTCACAGTGAGAGGCTGCAAATGTAGTGCGAATTAGTGCTACATTATTGTTGGATTTATGCAGTGGACTCTTACCAACTTTGAGCTTTCTTGACACTTTCATTTCATTTAAGTTTCTCACAAATTGTAGAGAGGGGTGACATTCAAATGCAAGATAGAGAAAATGCAGAATGACTTCATGTGGTGAGATTCACTGACCTTTCCAAACCAAGAGGAGAATCACAGAAAGGTATCCTATAATCTGTACTGGCTGGTTGTAAAATCTTGCATTCAAGGACAACTTCCTGAAGCTTTTTGAAATTCCATCCTAGATTCAAGAAACTGCCCCCTCAGCTTTGTGTGAATGAAAGCCTTAGTGAATGCAAAGCGACTTGCAGGTTGTGTAAAGCGGCTGTCAGATATAAAAAAAGATAGATGGCAAATAATAGTTATCTCAAACTTCTAAAACACTTAGGGAGTGGGGTGTGGTGGGGGGCACAAAGCAATATGTCCTGAGTACACAGCACAATGAAAGGTCATTCTGTCCTGTTATCAGTCAAGTAAAACCACAGGGTTGGCACAGAAGCATTCTTTACAACCCTTATTATGTACAGTGAAACCAGTTATCATGCACAAAGCAGATACAAAACTTGGACAACAGCCTTCAAGTGCAAAGGGACTGCATTAACCGTTCCTATCTTGCTATCTCAGTAGCTTTTTTTGTGATAGTCAGAATTCTAATTACCTTATTAAATGTAGTGTCAGATCTGTCTTCATAATTGCCTATATTAATATAAGAAATAATAGTCTTCGACTGACATCCAAACATGGGAAGAAATCCTATAACATCTGTTCTGAGAATTGTCCTTTGCAATTAATACTGACACTTTAAGGTTTTATGACAAAAGTGATGGTACAATGGAAGTCTTTCGCATGAGGAAGCATGTTGCTTTGCTAATCTATTTAACTCTAGTAGGATGCAAGTTTTTTTTTAATCTTACCGATTTGATCATAGCCTTCCATTGGCTTTATTAATCCCTCTTGTGTCCAGCTACTACTTCCCACATTCCTCTCCGCATTGATCTTATGTCTTTAGACAAAAATTCAGCTTTGGAAAAATCTAAAACCAGTTCTACTCTCCTCCTTATAACTAGATAGGCAGTTCTTACTGAGGGATAGAGAGAAGTGAACATAAATTTAATGCTTTCAGGAGTATTACCATTCATAACATTTTCAGGCAATGGTCTAAATGATTCTCACCGCTCCAACAACTATTTGGGAAATGGGGAAGATTTTTTTTTAATTCATTCGTGGGGCATGGGCATTGCTGGCTGGCCAGTATTGATTGACCATCCCTAGTTGCCCTTGACTATTGTAGCAATTGATACAACTTAGTGGCTCGCTAGGCCATTTTACAGGGTAGTTGAGAGTCAACCACATTGCTGTGACACTGGAGTCACATGTAGGCCAGACCAGGTAAGGTCAGTAGATTTCCTCCCCTGCAGGAACCAGATGGGTTTTTCTGACAATTGACATTGTTTTCTTGGTCTTAGTAGATTCTTAATTCCTGATTTTTTTTATTAAATTCAAATTCCACCATCTGCAGGATTTGAACCCAGGACTCCAGAACATGAGCTGAGTTTCTGGATCAATAGTCCGATGATAATACCACTAGGCCATCACCTTCCCAATATATTAGATATTAGTAGTAGATGTCCTATATATATTTAGATTTTTTTTAATAAAAGGTGCAGAAGAGGTGTACCAAGATGCTGCTATGAACTGTAAGGAGACAGTGGACAAATTAGGGTTGTTTTCTCTGGAGAAATGAAGGCTAAGACACTTGAAAGAAGCCTATAAAATTATGAGAGGCATTGATAGAGCTGACAGTCAGAATCTTTTTCCCAGGGTTGAAATGTTTAATCCTAGGGGGCACACAGTCAAGGTGAGAGGGAGAACGTTCATAGGAGATGTGAGGGGTAATTTTTTTTACGTAGAGGGTGGTAGGTGTTTGGAACGTGCTGCCAGGGATGGTGATAGAGGCAGATACGTTAGGGGCATTTAAGGGATTTTTAGATAAGCACATGCATATACAAGGAATAGAGGGATATGGACCAAGGGCAGGCAGAAGGGATTAGTTTAATTTGCCGTCATGCATGGCACAATATGTGGGCCGAAGGGCCTGTTCCTCTGCTGTACTCTTCTATGGTCTATGTTCCATGCTAAAATAATGTATGTGGTTACCTTGAGATCATTACAGATAAGTTTCTCTCAAACTTTGGTTTATCAAGCGTAAAATGTTTTAAGATTGACAATCAGTAATTCAGTGCAGCTCTGTGATATTTTAATTACACAGTCAATACGCATAACACCAGAGTGTCGGATAAAGCACTACAGATTCAGGAGGATCTAATGTTTACCAACTATGGTTGAGGTCTCCTGACAAAGCACTGAAGGATTATTTTCCCCCACAGATGCAGATAACAGGAATGCAAATTTAAAAATGTCAGAACTCTGAAGTACCAGTGCCAATAGAGTTTGCACTCTCCATCTCCTACAAAAAAGGAAAACTTCAATGCTGATTAGAATGCAACTAAGCATATATAGTGATCGTGAAATACATTAACAATGGAAAATTAGTGAGAAGGTTATTATGATTCAAATTAATTTTGTTTTGGACATAAACAACCTTAAATTCATAGCACCCTGTCCCATTTTTAGTACCATAGAAATATAATAGACAATTATTAAGAAAAATATAAATGATCAGTTTTCCCCAAGCATGGTGGCACTGTGGTTAGCACTGCTGCCTCACAGAGCCGGGGATCTGGGTTCAGTTCTGGCCTTCGGTCACTGTCTGTGTGGAATTTGTACATTCTCCCCATGTCTGCATGTGTTTTCTCCGGGTGCTCCCATAGTCTAAAGATGTACAGGTTAGATCGATTGGCCCTGCTAAATTGACCCTAGTGTCAGGGAGATTAGCAGGGTAAATATCTGGGGTTACGGGAATAGGATCTGGGTAGGATTGTGGGCAGTGCAGACGCAATGGGCTGAATGGCTTCCTTCTGCACTGTAAAGATTCTATGACTCTAAAAGGAAACTCATAAAAATCAATCATTCCTGCCTGCCATTCCAAATTTTGAGGGTAAGTGTTATACCATGCTTCAAGCAGGTAGTATAGCCCCATGATAATTACCAGACCTATGTAAACCTGTAAAAATATTTCATGACTTTCTTCTCTCACGCCAAAATGCTTTTTTCTCCCCTCTCTTGAATAACTATACCTTAACATCACCAATCAAACAAAAATGTCAAAATACCAACTTACTATAAAAGCACAAATTTCTTGGAACATCACTTTTTCACACATTCAGTTATCCAGTCAAGCAATTAGAGATCTTCAAAATAGACCTTTCAATGACCTTCACATGAATGCGTGGCAAAAGTTTCCGGTTCGACAGTGTTTCCCTGATTTGGACTGTTCTGTCTGCCACCTCACAGACATGATGGACATTTTGTCCAATCCACTAACACAAGCATCACAAAACAAAGGCCACTTTCACTCAGTTCTCATTATCTATGCTGCTGAAATAGCCGCTTTGAAAACAATAAGAAAAACTTGCATTTTGTAGTTGCTTCAGTGCAGTAAAATGTTATATTTATAAGTTTATTTATTAGTTACAAGTAGGCTTACATTCATACTACAATGAAGTTACGGTGACAATCTCCTAGTCGAAACACTCCAGTGCCTGTTCGGGTACACTGAGGAAGAATTTAACATGGCCAATTCACCTAACCAGCAGCATGTCCTTCGGACTGTGGGAGGAAACTGAAGCACTCAAAGGAAACCCATTCAGGGAGAATACGCAAAATCCACACAGACATTTACGCAAGCTGGGAATCGAACCTGGGCCCCTGGTGCTGTGAGGCGGCACTGCTAACAACTGTGTCACCTTGCCGCTCACTTGTAAAGTGCTTCACAGGATCATTATCAAACGAGGCTCAAAAACGACCTACACAAGGTGTTAGGACAAATGACCAAAAACTCGGCCAAACACATCGGCCGGAATTTTCCAGCTGCTCATGTTCCAACGCTGCAAACGAGGACAGAGAATATGGTGACAAATCTCTGTCCACTGCAGCGAGACCAGAAAATCCCACCGGCATGAACAGTCGGAAAATTCTGCCTGTCAGCTTTAAGTTGCATCTTAAAGAAGGAAAGGAAGATGGAGAGATGGGGGCAAGAAGGGTAGGAATTCCAGAGCTTCAGGGCTCGTGGCCAAAGGCACAAAGGTGGAGTGCTTAAAATTAGGCCTGTGCAAAAGGTCAGAACTGCCGAAGAACAAATATTTCAGAGCATCAGAGGATAGCAGGTGATTCCAAAGATCAGGAGGGATAAAACAATAGAAGGATTTGTAAAAAGGATTGGAATTTTAAAACGGCACATTGTGTGACCAGGGTCAATATCAGTCAGTGACCCCAGCTTAAATAGAACTTGGTGCACGTTGGTATATTGGCATCAGAGATGGGATATCGGTCAGGGCTGCATTGGGATAGTCAAGTCCTTAATTGACTAAGGCATGCATGAGGCTGTCAAAACAAGAGATAGGAGCAGGGTGAAGTTATTTCACAGTGGTGGAAACAGGAGGTCTCGGTTGTGACGCAGATATCTAGGCCAAATCTCAAATCTAAAAACTTGCTTACATCATTGCTAGTCAGCAAGGCAGCCATTGGAATGAAAAGTTTTTTTAAAATTCATCTCTGGGGCATGAGCATCGCTGGCTGGTCAGCATTTATTGGCCATCCCTCATTGTCCTTGGAGGGCAGTTGAGAGTCAGTCACATTGCTATGTCTCTGAAGTCACATGTAGGCCAGACCAGATCAGGATGGCAGATTTCCTTCCATGAAGGACATGAGTAAACCAGATGGGTTTTTTGAAAATCAACAATGGTTTCACGGTCATCAACAGATCTCTTAATTCCAGATTTTTTTTGTTGAATTCAAATTTCACTACCTGCCATGGCAGGATTCAAACTTGAGTCCCCAAAACATTACTTGAGCTTTTGGATTAATAGTCTAACAATAATACCATTAGCCATCGCCTCCCCTGAATGGAGAGTGACTCAATTGGAACTCTAAAATGTTAAATTCCATTTGGCTCCTTTATTCTTTGAAAGTTTAGGAATTCCAACCTTTAAGTTAATGACCAACCCGTTATTTTGTATAATGATATGCAATTAATTTCACAGTCACATCCTAGTATAACACCAGTTAAGTTGAAAGAAATTAATACACAAAGATGCAGGAACAGAGCAAACAATATTTTCAACTTTGGATTTCAATCCAGCTTGAACTGGTCAAATAAAAATATCCTTTTTCCATAATAACTGAAAGAACCTTAAGTCAAGGACCTTTTGGTAGCAACAATGAAAATGGAAACATGTTAACATCACGTTTCCAATGCTTTGACAATTAGTTGGTGGTCTCACCCTGAAAAGCCAAAAGAACAGTCTATGTGAGAAGTGGTAATGAAACATTGACCAGAATTCTCCAGCGGTTTACACCCTGCCACTACTGCCAGAGAAGATAGAGAATTTGACGCTCAGCCGAAGCTTCGTTCACTGCAGCTGGACCAGAGAATCCCACTGGTGTGAACGGCCGGAGAATCCCACCCATTGCTTTTCCTTGTCACTTCTATTGAGCAAGTTTCTTGTGAAAAACAGTTTGAGGAATCCTAGATCAATTGGAGTATAAAACCTGAAATGCAGAGTATTCCACCAACTCTGTCCAAAGCCCATACAATTATTCCGCAATCAATTTCACTCCCACAAATGGAGGCGGTGGCATAGTCGTATTGTCACTGGACCGGTAATCCTGACACCCAGGATAATTCTCTGGGGATCCAGATTCGAATACCCCATGGCAGATGGTAAAATCTGAATTAATGAAAATCTAATGATGATCATCAGACCATTGTTGGTTATTATAAAAACCCATTTGGTTCATGAATGCACTTCAGGGAAGGAAATCTGCCATCCTTACATAGTCTGGTTTACATGTGACTGCAGACCTACAACAATGTTGTTTTATTTATTTTTATTAGTGTCACAAGTAGGCTTGTATTAACACAGCAATGTTACTGTGAAAGTCCACTAGTCTCCACTCTTCAGCACCAGTTCGGATACACTAGGGAGAATTAAGCACGGCCAATGCACCTAACAAGCATGTCTTTCAGACTGTGGGAGGAAACCCCCGCAGACACACAGAGAACGTGCAGACTCCGCACAGACAGTGACCCAAGCCGGGATTGAACCTGAGTCCCTGGCACTATGACCAGCAATGCTAACCACTGTGCCACCATGCCACCCGACAATGTGGTTGATTCTTTAATGCCCTCTGAAGGTTGAAGGGCAATTTGGGATAGGCAATAAATATCGGCCCAGCAAGTAATGCCCTCATCCCATCATATAAAAATGTTTAAATAAAAATCCTTCAATGGATGAAATGGAACATTTTCCATTTTGAACAGGAAGGTGTTAATATTCAGAGATCGCATCCCCAGCAAGGAACCTTTGAAGCTAATCGTGCATGTTAGGCATTGCAGGTACAGCGCCGGCAATCTTCCAATATGTGTGACTAACAGGCAAGACTCTCTGTCAGAAGAACACGCTGAGAAAATGACCTCTTTTGTCACAGCATTGAACACTCTTGAGTCAGTTATAAAATGATTGGGTGCAAAGTGAAGATCTTTTCACTTTGTCTCCAGTTGTGTGTCTCAGTCCCAACTGCACCTTCATCACCCTCTGAAAAAGTCTCTTCTATCTAATCAACGTGACATGCTTCAGTTATCGTCAAAAGTCCCTTAACCTGACAATTCAGTGGAAATTTGTACAGAGGTTAGAAAAGTTTGCTTTGTCGATGAAGGACTGTTTTATACTGTCAAATCTCATATTTTCCACCAGGTTTAATAGTGAACAGATACAGCAAATCTCTCATGCCATCAGCAAGGCTAAATTTCAACTTAAGAGTTATACAGCACAGAAGAGGCCCTTCGGCATATCACGTCAGTGCCATCCATCAAGTACTTATCTATCCTAATCCCCTTTTTCAGCACTTGGTCCTGTAACTCTGTCTGCTATAGTGTTTCCAGTGTTCATCTAAATGCTTCTGAAGTGTTGTAAGGGCTCCCGCCCCCACCATCGTTTTAGGCAGTGAGTTCCAAATTCTCAACGCCCTCTGGTTGAAAAGATTTTTTCCTCAAATCCCCTCTAAATCTCCTGCCCCTTAACCTTAAATTTATGTCCCTGCTTATTTTCTCTCTACGAAGGGCAATTGTTTCTTCCTATCTACATTTACTATAATCAGCATAATTTTGTACACCTCGCTACCACGATGGAGACAGCCCCCAACCTCTTCAGCCTTTTCTGCTCTAACAACCCCAGCCTATCCAACCTTTCTTCATAGCTGAAATTGCCTAGCCCAGGCAACATCTTGGTGAATGTCCTTTCACGCGCAACCATATCCTTCTAGTAATGTGTAGCAGTAAGAACATAAGAATTGGGAATAGGAGTAGGCCATCTAGCCCCTCAAGCCTGCTCCACCATTCAAATAAAATCATGGCTGCTCTTTTCATTGATTCCGCACCACTTACCCATCCGCTCACCATAATCTTTAATTTCTTTACTGTTCAAAAATTTACCTATCCTTGCCTTAAAAACATTCAATGAGGTAGCCTCAACTGCTCCACTGGGCAGAGAATTCCAGATTCACAACGCTTTGGGTGAAGAAGTTCCTCCCCAACTCAGTCCTAAATCTGCTCCCCCTTAATTTGAGGCCATGTTCCCTTGTTCTAATAGTACTGTCCCCAACACTCAAACTGTGGCCTAAGGAGCATACTTTACCGCTCCATCATAACCCCCCTACTCTTATATTCAGTGCTTTGGCTAATAAAGGCAAAAATCCCATATACCTTCTGAACCACCTTAGCTACCTATCCTGCTGCCTTTAAGGATCTTTGGACATACATCCCAAGCTCCCTTTGTACTTCTTAGTGTCCTACCATTCATTGTGTACTCCTTTGCTTTATTAGTCCTCCTAAAATGCATCACCTCACACTTAATTCCATTTGCTACTGTTCTGCTCATCTGACTAGCAAATCTATATCATCCTGTAATCTAAGGCTTTCCTCCTCGATATTTACCACACCACTAATTTTCATGTGATCTGCAAACTTAACTAACCATACCCCAAAAATTCCCATCTAGATCCTTAATGTACACTACAAACAGCAAGGGCCCCAACACCAATCCCTGAAGTACATCACTGGACACAGGCTTCCAGTCGCAAAAATAAACTTTGACCATTACCCTTTTGTCACCTGTCACTAAGCCAATTTCGGATCCAATTTTGCAAGTTGTCCGAGATCCCATGGTGGCTTCAGGAGATGGAAGGAGAGCTACATTGCACTGCAGGGCCTAGTCACCAGGGGGTTTACGTGACAAGTTAAAATGAACAAATTTACATCTCATATCTAACTTCATTCATGATGTTGAGGCATTTCAAAGTGCCATCAGTTTTGGGGATGGGGTACATCAGAGAGCTATAGTCCATTCACACTAAATTTTAATTTCTGGAAAGTCAAAATTGTGGAAGGAAATAGAAACTGGTGGCAAATGCGATTTTGAAAAACTAGGAAAGATTGTGCTACAGATGGAACAATAATATATATATTACAGAGTTGAGGAGGAACTTCTACTCTCAGAGGGTAGTGAATCTCTGGAATTCTCTGCCCATTGAAGTGGTGGAGGCTACCTTGTTGAATATGTTTAAGTCATGGGTAGATAGATTTCTGAACAATAAGGGAGTTAAGGGTTATGGGGAGCAGGCGAGTAAATGGAACTGATCCACTTCAGATCAGTCATGATCTTATTGAATGGCAGGGCAGGCTCGAGGGACGAGATGGCCTACTCCTGCTCCTATTTCTTATGTTCTTATAAGGAGAAAGAAGACCGTCTGATGTGGCATGTTTAGAATTCAGAAGGAATATAAGCATAGGAGAAGCACTGTCCATAACAACATTGTTCACCTTTTTGTATTCCATTCATGATGCAGAAAACTCTCCAGACTTTGTGGGGCTTTTTTTTCGTTAACAGTTGATTCTTCCTATCACAGCTAAGTGCTTCCCAAGTGGTTTTCAAATTTCCCCTTTGATTTTCTTCCTCCCCTGCCACAAGAGTAATACTTCAAAGCAAGGCTTTCAATTTTCTATAATTTGGAAGTAACCACGATGGAGAACAGCCTGTGAAGTTTCTCCACTTATTGTCTGATATTTCTACCACCAAATAGCCCAATTGCTTACCCACTAATTGGGTCTGCACCGTGAAGCAATATCCTCACAATGCCTTACAATTTCTTTACCACCAGTTCAATTACTCCTCAGGGCACAATCTTACCGGCCGTTCACACCACGCTCCCACTGCTGTGAGGTCAGAGAACTTGGCGCCCAAAATCCCGCCGGCATGAACAGTGATAAAATTCTGGCCAAAGATTTTTTTTTAAACTTTGTTTGTCATCATATTTTCATCTTTTTATTAATCACTATTATCTTATGAGTTGGTTAGATAAGGCCCTGAAATACACTGAACTATAAAATCACACAAGATAAATTGGATAACATAGATTTGGGTTGAGAAGAAGCGCGTAAGTGCAAAGCACCAGTGCTAACCACTGTGCTACTGTGCCGCCACATAAGGGCAGCACGGTAGCACAGGAGTTAGCACTGCTGCTTCACAGCTCCAGGGACCTGGGTTCGATTCCCAGCTTGGGCCACTGTCTGTGCGGATTTTGCACATTCTCCTCATGTCTGCGTGGGTTTCCTCCCACAGTCCAAAGATGTGTGGGTTAGTGCTAACCACTGTGTCACCATGCCACCTATTAACATGAACGAAATAATACTCATAACAAAGGCAAGGATAACTGTTAGAGAAGATTGCACAAAGCTATTCATTCATTGAAGTCAATGGAAAGGCTAGTCAGACAAAGTGGAAGGAAGATGGCCAATCCACTACCAGCAGTTTTACAACCCACCAAAGTTGAAAGTTCAGTCCTGCATCAATGTCTGATGTCAATCATATGAGGAAAGAAGTTTTCATCAATCATTTATGTATAAAAGAGTAAGAGGGAGAGCGAGACAAGAGATTTTGGAATGGGGCAAAGCTCAAAACACCTATCTTTGACTGTTTGCATTTACACAAAACAAGATTAAAAGCATTAAACTGTAATATTTAACAATGATAGTCTTCCTAATGACCTTTTAATGATCTCCAAGCATCAGATACTGTTGACGGTGTTTATATTTTCAATAGTCATTTCACAAAATTTGGATATCACACACTCACTGAATTTCTAATAATATGGTCCTGCAGGAGGTTCTAGTCATTTGTAACAGCAGTGCTGTCTTGTATGCAAAAGCTTTGTTATTCCTTTGGAAAGGAAAAAAAAATCTATAAATAAGGCAGAGGCCTCTACTTAGTTTGAGTAGACTTGATGATCTTTGGTAGCATCCTGTCACGTGGAATGTCACTGACAGTGTGTTTAACAAAAGTTTCATTGAAGTAGATGAAAGGACTGGGAAAGCAGCAATCCAGCACCTCTTTCCAAAATAATCACATCAGAAAATGTCATCTTGACAATAAGAGGCCTCAAATCCAACACACAATCAAATTCTCCTTCAGCAATGCAGTCTAGTCCTCACAAGTCAAATTATTTACAAATTAAAGAATTGCTCTGCAAATTAAAGGACTTAAATTATCAGGAATAAACAAAAGTTCCCAATGAAGATATAATTCAATTCAATTCAATTCAATAAGCTTTTGCAATATAATAGCGATTTTCTTTGTTCTGATTGCCTCAGCAATCTAAGGTATGATCTATTTTCTTTCCATATGTGCTATACTTCCACATGCACCACATGCTGAATCAAGGACCCTGCCCCTTGACTAATGATGGGGGGAATGATGGAATAGAGGTTCTTTAGATGTCAAAATATTCAAAGACAAGGGAAATGGCCATGCAGAGAAAAAAATAGTCATGGAGAAATGCAGGGTGGAGAATTGTGGTGAAATTGCAAAACTTTAAGATGTTAAAATATCACTATTCATCAATGCAGGATCAATGCAGATGTAAGAAATTATTAGCACCATGTACACAGTCAAAAGGATAAAGAATGATATTAGAAAAATATGTTTGGGCAGAATTTTCCCATCCCACTCGCCATAGGAATTCTAGTGGGTGGGACAAGGACCCATGCCAAAGTCTGTTGACCTCAGGTGGGATTTTCCAGTTTTGTGGCGAGCACGGCCCAAAGATCCCGCCTGCTGTGTTGTGACACGGTGGCGCAATAGTTAGCACTGCTGCCTTACAGCGCCAGGGATCTGGGTTCGATTCCTGGCTTGGATCACTGTCTGTGCGGAGTCTTCACATTTTCCTGGGGTTTCCTCTGGGTACCTCAGTTTCCTCCCACAGTCTAAAAGATGTGCTGATCAGGTGCACTGGCCATGCTAAATTCATCATCAGTATACCCAAACAGGTGCCGGAGCGTGGCGACTTGGGGATTTTCATGGTAACTTCATTGCAGTGTTAAAGTAAGCGTACTTGTGACAACAAACAAGTAAACTTTAATCAAATTTATATGTGACCTTTGTCCCCCATTGTAAACACTTTTTAAAATCATCCCATTCATGAATTGCCTCAATGCAAACATCCACCTCCTTCTCCTGCACATCCCCTCCCAAACACCAAGCCAATGGTCTTTTGTTCTTAAAGTTGCTACACCCCATTGCAATCCCTCCTAGCTACAGTTTAATATCCAACCCCCCACTTTACTTCTGATGAAGAGTCAAATCGGGCTTGAAACATTAACTCTGCTCCCATGCTGCCAGACCTGCTGAGTTTTATTTCCAGCATCCTCTGTCTTTCTCAGAAGAAAAGACTTGATGGTTTCTAATTAAAGAAAGGCTGTCACAATTTTGGAGCAGTCACCTGATCACCTGATCCTGCTCAGCATGAAGGACCACGAGTTAGCTTTCATTTCCTATGAACTGAACAGTCACTTTCTAAAGCACAATCTCTGTTAATTCAATGTTTCCCAGGGGCTGCGCTGCTGAAAAAGACACTAGCTCCCTCCTTTCCGCCGAGTTCTTCAGGGAATGGCAGACTTCCCCATCAATCAGACTACAAATCATTTTAGTTATATTTATAGTTTTACTTGTAATTTTTAATGACATATATACATATTCATATACAGATATTCACGATACTGAAATCATTCTCGCAGTGGGTTCTAGATGATGAGCTTGATACTGGAGATTTTTTTAAATTTCATTTTAAAATGTTCTAGGACTGCATTTATTTTCTTTCCAGATCCTGTCTTACATGTGGGCAATCTGCTCCTGATCCTTGCCAATGCCACATGGGGTTCAGTGCGGATGAAGCCTGGGACTCATTCTCTTGCTGATGGCCTCTGTTCCTTCCTCCTCACTTCAGCTTATTTCCTCCCAATAGCACCTCATTTGGAATAAGAAATTGGGAAGTGTTGCTTCCTGCAATGTATCAAATCCCAATAAAAAAAACTCTGCAACACTGCCATACTAATCTGGGTCTTTGAACCTCCAATGGCCCAATGGACACAAGAAGGATGATTGCGAGTTCGCCTTGATATTAATTCCTCTGAGACAACTTCCACAATCAAAATTTTCCAACCATTCATATGGCACAGTGGCAAAGTGGTTAGCATTGCTGCCTCACAATGCCAAGGACTCAGGTTCGATTCCTGGCTTGGGTCACTGTCTATGCAGAGTCTGCATATTCTCCCACGTCTGTGTGGGTTTCCTTTGGATGCTCTGGTTTCCTCCCACGTTAAGTCTCACAACACCAGGTTAAAGTCCAACAGGTTTATTTAGTAGCAAAAGCCAATAGCTTTCAGAGTACTCACTGCTCCCTTGTCAGGTGAGTGGGATTTCAGTTCACAAATAGGGCATATAAAGACACAAACTCAACTTACAAAATAATGGTTGGAATGCAAGTCTTTACTGGTAATCAAGTTTTAAAGGTACAGACAATGTGAGTGGAGAGACGCTTAAGCACAGGTTAGAGAGATGTATATTGTCTCCAGCCGGGACAGTTAGTGAGATTTTGCAAGCCCAGGCAAGTCGTGGGGGTTACAGATAGTGTGACATGAACCCAAGATCCTGGTTGATGCCATCCTCATGTGTGTGGAACTTAGCTGTCAATCTCTGCTCAGCAACTCTGTGCTGTTGTGTGTTGTGAAGGCTGCTTGGAGAACGCTTACCCGAAGATCAGAGGCTGAATGCTCGTGACCGCTGAAGTGTTTCCCAACATGAAAAGAACACTCTTGCCTGGTGACTATCGAGCAGTGTTCATTCATCCGTTGTCGTAGCGTCTGCATGGTCTCCCCAATGTACCATGCCTCGGGATATCCTTTCCTGCAGCGTATCAGGTAGATAATGTTGGCCGAGTTGCAAGTGTATGTACCATGTACCTGGTGGATAGTGCTCTCACGTGAGATGATGGCAGCCACGTCGATGATCCGGCACATCTTGCAGAGGTTGCTGTGGCAGGATTGTGTGCTCTGTTCTCCTGAAGGCTGGGTAGTTTGCTGCGGATAATGGTTTGTTTGAGATTGTGCGGTTGTTTGAAAGCATGAAGTGGGGGTGTGGGGATAGCCTTGACGAGATGTTTGTCTTCATCAATGACATGTTGAAAGCCCTGGAGAAGATGTCGTAGCTTCTCTGCTCCAGGGAAGTACTGGACGACGAAGGATACTCTGTCCGCCATGTCTTCTGAGGAGGTCAGTGCAGTTTTTCACTGTGGCGCATCGGAACCGTCGATTGATAAGTTGAGCGCCATATCCTGTTCTTATGAGGGCATCTTTCAGAGTTTGGAGGTGTCTGTTGCGATCCTCCTCATCTGAACAGGTCCTGTGCATACGGAGGGCTTGTCCATAGGGGATGGCTTTTTAAATATGTTTAGGATGGAAGCTGGAGAAGTGGAGTATTATCCATGGGCTTGCAGTGCAGTGTTGTGCTGAGGTGACCGTTCTTAATGGAGATGTGTGTGTCCAAGAATGCGACCGATTCTGGAGAGTAGTCCATGGTGAGTCTGATGGTGGGATGGGACTTGTTGATGTCATCATATAGTTGCTTCAGTGATTGTTCACCATGAGTCCAAAGGAAGAAAATGTCATCGATGTATCGAGTGTATAGCATCGGTTGAAGGTCCTGTGTGGTGAAGAGGTCTTGTTCGAACCTTTGCTCGAAGATGTTGGCATATTGAGGTGTGAATTTGGTGCCCATGGCTGTTCCGTTTGTCTGGATGAAGAACTGGTTGTTGAAGGTGAAGATATTGTGGTCCAGGGTGAAGCGGATGAGTTGTAAAATTGCATCTGGAGTTTGGCAGTTGTCAGCGTTGAGTACTGAGGCACACTTGAGCTTGTGTCTTTACATGCCCTGTTTGTGAACTGAAATCCCACTCATCTGATGAAGGAGAAGTGAGCGCTCCAAAAGCTAGTGGCTTTTGCTACCCAATAAACCTGTTGGACTTGAATCTGGTGTCGTGAGACTTCTTACCGTGAGTACCCCATTCCAATGCCGATATTTCCATATCATCCTCCCACAGTCCAAAGATGTGCAGTTTAGGTGGATTAGCCATGGTAAATGTGTGGGGTTACGGAGATAGGGGAGAGGACCTGGATAAGATACTCCCTCAAAGTCTATGCAGACTTGACGTGCCAAATGGCCTCTTCTGCACTGTAGGGATTCACTGATTCTATGTTTTCTTGCTCTAACTCTCTGTTTCCCTAGCACCCATCCTTCACCTCCATTTTGATCTTGCCTGTTCTCCATTATTGCCTCTTACCCCTTTTTCCACACCTACCAGGCATCTTAGGGACAAATTTTCCCTTCGGAAAGGGTGCATTTTGTTTTCGAATTAACCCCAGTTCGTTTACAATCAATCCCCAGTCCAACACAAGTTCAGACCACATGAGTATTCGAAAAATCCCATTTCCGTCCAAGGATTGGATGTCCTTCACATTCCTCTGCTTGAATTTGTAAAAATTAAAGCAAATAAAGCCAACTTGGCAGCTGTTGCCCCATGTTTTATGCAGCCATTGGCCGTAAGTGTGTATTTCTACTTCCTGTTTTGTAACTGGCAGAATCCTGCTAACTTTGGAACATGTTGTGAAGCAAACAGCGGGCAGCAGGGGTACAGTTGAAAGAAAATTATTCAGCTTCAAATGATCACTAATATAGTTGTTCATAATATTTGAGTAATAGTTGCACCATAGTGCCTGCGGCTGCCAGTTTTCTTTATAATATGGACAATGGTCAAATGATGCTGTCTAATATTGTGCAACTGTAATCTCTCAAATCCTTAATTGCCATCTGCTCAGTATCTCTCCAATTTGATCTGCATAAATAAACAGCTCAGACTCCTGTGAAAATGCTTACATTTCCAGACTGTTGATATGCTGAAACATGAAAGAGAGTGCAGTCTGATCTATTCTCAATCGGTAATTGGGGCAGAACGACGGCACAGTGGTTAGCACTGCTGCCTCATAACACCAGGACCCCTGTTCGATTCCCAGCTCGGGTCACTGTCTGTGCAGAGTGTGTATGTCCTCCCCACATCTGCGTGGGTTTCCTCCGGGTGCTCTGGAGTCCTCCCATAGCCCTGATGTGGAATTGCCAGCATTGGACTGGGGTAGGCAAAACAAGTAGTCTCACAACACCAGGTTAAAGTCCAACAGGTTTATTAGGTAGCATGAGTTTTCAGAGTGCTGCTCCTTCATCAGGTACATGTCCATCTGATGAAGGAGCAGTGCTCCGAAAGCTCATGCTACCAAATAAACCTGTTGGACTTTAACCTGGTGTTGTGAGACTACTTACTGCTCCCACAGCCCAGAAGACGTGCTGATTAGATGCATTGGCCATGCTGAATTCTCCCTCAGACGCCAGAGTGTGGCGACCAGGGGACTTTCACAGTAACTTCACTGTGGTGTTAATGTAAACCTACTGGTGTCAATAATAAATAAACTTAAACTTAAAACTGCTTACAAGTGCCTGTCAACTTGGCACCCAGCAAGATCCCAAAGCACTGAATCAAATTATGATCTTACATTGCATGCCTCTGTCCTGAAATGCTGGAGAGCTGCTATCATCTGGTTAAAAAGGTAGCTCTCTGAGGCAGAGCTTCCAGTTCCTTTGGGGTGCAAATTCCAGCACCAGCCCAGCAAAGGTCAACATGATGTTGAATAGCTGCAGAGCAGAAGCTGCTTCCCTCAGCGGCTTCTCCTTAACCTGACGTTCTAGCCAGGGATTCAGGGAATTCAGCGTCACACAGAACTCAGGCCCATGTAACAAAACCTTCCTCCCATTCCACTTTCATCTTTCTATCCTCAGCCTTCAGCAGTGTTCTAGTGAAGCTCAAGGGAAGCTCAAAGAGCAGCACTTCGCGTTCTGATTAATCACTTTAAAGCCTCCTGGACTCAACGTTGAGTTCAACAATTCCAGATCGCAGATTTTATTCAGACAACAGGTCTACAATTACATAGAACATACAACATAGAACATTACAGCACTGTACAGGTCCTTTGGCGCTCGATGTTGCGCTGAACTGTGAAACCAATCTAAAGGCCATCTAACCTACCCTATTTCAATATCATCCATATGTTTATCCAATGACCATTTAAATGCCCTTAATGTTGGCAAATCCACTACTGCTGCAGGCAGGGCATTTGACGCTCTTGCTATTCTCTGAGTAAAGAACCTAACTCTGACATCTGTCCTATATCTATCACCCCTCACTTTAAAGCTATTTTCCCTCATGCTAGCCATCTCTATCCGAGGAAAAAGGCTCACACTGCCCACCCTATCTAATCCTCTGATTATCTTTTATGCCTCTATTAAGTAGCCTCTTAACCTTCTTCACTCTAACGAAAACAGCCTCAATTCCCTCAGCCTTTCTTCATAAGACCTTCCCACCATAGCAGGCAACATCCTGGTAAACCTCCTCTGCACCCTTTCCAATACTTTCACATCCTTCCTGTAATTCAGCAACCAGAACTGTACGCAATACTCCAAATGCGACCGCACTAGAGTTTTACACAGAGTTACGATTCACAACTCCTGGCGCCCATTCTTTGTTCCTAGACTTATCCTATTAACACTTTCCCCCACTTCCCTTTGCTTAGCACCATCAACCCAACCCTTTTCCTATTTAAGCATCACTACTTTCTACCCAATTCATAGAACCATACAGTGCAGAAAGAGGCCCTTCAGCCCATCAAGTCTGCACCGAACACAATCCCACCCAGGCCCTACCCCCATATCTCTACACATTGTACCCACTAATCCCTCTAACCTATGCATCCCTGGACACTAAGGACAATTTCTTACCACAGCCAATCAACCTAACCCGCATATCTTTTGACTGTGGGAGGAAACTGGAGCATCTGGAGGAAACCCACGCAGACACGAGGAGAATGTGCAAACTCCACACAGTGACCCGCGCCGGGAATCAAACCCAGGACCCTGGAGCTGTGAAGCAGCACTGCTAACCACTGTGCTACCATGCCACCCGGCACTTGCTTTTCCTCCTCTCCCGCCAGGCTCCTTCCTTTGAGTACAGGAGGTATGTCACTTCTTCCAGTTCGGATGGAAGCTCTTTAACTTGGAATGTTAACTCTGTTTCTCTCTTTACTGATGTGCCTGATCTGATGACTATTTCTGTCTTCATTAACCTGCTCTAGAATTACTTTCTCTCAATCTCTTTTGGCCTTATGATCATAGCATCATAGAATTCCTACAGTGCAGAAGATGGCCATTCAGCCCATCAAACCTGCAATGATAACAATCCCACCCAGGCCCTATCCCCATAACCCCACATATTTACCCTGCTAATCCCCCTGACACTAAGGGTCAATTTACCATGACCAATCAACCTAACTCAGGGAGGAAACCGGAGTATCCAGAGAAAACCCACGCAGACATGGGGAGAACGTGCAAACTCCACACAGACAGTCATCTGAAGCCAGAATTAAATCTGAATCACTGGCACAGTGAGACAGCAGTGCTAACTACTGTGCTGCCCTTATGCTGGCTATCTTATTGTTTTCCCCAATCCCTTTATTGATGGCAGAACAGACAGTCACTAAAGGTATGGGGATGTGATGGTGGGAAGGGGCCTGGGTGAGATGCTCTTTCAGAGAATCAGTGCAGACTCAATGGGCCAAGTGGGTTGTCCTTCAAACTACTTAAATGCCAACATTTCTCTCCCCTTGTGAAAATTGTTTCATCATCTTCTTGCTTTTTAATTACTCTTACTTCAAATAAATGTACTCCTATTTCTGTTAACACTGCAATTGTTGAGTACAGTTGAGTGCTCCTTTGATCTTCCATTATTCTCCGACTGGCTGCAGAAACATACAGAAATGTGTTTCCATGAGATTGAAATGGTGAAAGATAAAAGATCCTCGCATATTTGGAATTTGCCTATGGCACTTAGCACTGAAAGGACTAATCAAAAACCAACTTCAACAATGGATTCATCCTTTAAATTCATCGCTTTTATGTACAAAATGAAACTCAGCTATTGGCCTTCCCTAAGTAACTTGGTGCTCATTGAGGAGTGATTGGTATTTCTGCCCTCGAGTAGCCTAGTAATTTTACAATCGCTACACACAGTCCCTCCATTCCTGTTATTAATCCACTCAGCATTTAATTCTGGTTTGGCAGGTTTGTTGCTATCCATTGTGCTTTTGTTCTGGGGTTTTGAGATCCTTGTCGACATGAGAGCGAAGTGGCGGAAGAAGCAGGCTGAAGTGTAACAGGCAAAAGGTGAGGCAGAGGTCCAGGTGAATGACTGCTGAAGATGCAGTACTGACCAGGCTTTGTTTAATCTTACATGGCAAATGGACTCTGACGTTTCTGTTTATACATCTTTTTCTAAGACCATCAATTTAGAGGCACCTTGGATGCTGGTCATGAGAGGATCTTGTACATTGATTTGTTGTGGTACTGTGCCTTTATGTACAGTAGTTGCAAAATAAAATGGGAAAACTAAAAAAAATTGTGCTTTTGTACTGGCATTTCAATCACTTTATAATGTCTTTGTTGTTCATTGTACTTACAACCTTAAGAATTAGGATCATTTCTCTTTTTTGCAAACTTGCAAATCACTCCTTAACTTGATATGGACGCTGAACAATGTGTAAAATTGTAAGGATAAGGATGAATGCAAAAGCCTCATCAATATCCATATTGACCCATATTGGAGTTGAAAACATCCCTTCGAATTTCAATATGCCAGATTCATTTCTGAATTTGTGTACAGCTGTGTTATAGTTCCATAAGAATCAGGGGCAGGATGTTATGACAGATAGCATAGTTTCATAGAGCCACAGAGGTTTACAGCATGGAAACAGGCCCTTCGACCCAACTTGTCCATGCCGCCCTTATTCTTTTTTTTAAAATCACTAAGCTAATCCCAATTGCCCGCATTTGGCCCATTTCCCTCTATACCCAACATACCCATGTAACTATCTATAAGCTTTTAAAAAGATAAAATTGTACCCGCTTCTACTACTATCTCTGGTAGCTTGTTCCAGACACTCACCACCCTCTGGACACTTTAGGCACTGGAAGAGATTTCCAAAACTTGGCCCCTGCAATAAACCCCATGATTGGAAGGGAAATCACTAATTGATAATATTGTAGGACTCAGATAAGAGTGCCCTGGGGATTAGTAACTAACTAGCTCGATGGAGCTTCTACATCGAGCTCTGTATAAAGCAGGACCCTGAGTGGGTCCATTATTGTATTGTCCTGGTTGGAACCTCTCGTGTTCACCACAGGCTTATAGCGTTTGCTTTTCTTTATTTTGCACAATAAAGCACAGTTCCTTTATGAACAACTCCTGGAGTTATTACAACCCCTCTATTCAGTGATCCCAAACTGGAATGATGAGAGATTTTCAAAATTTGAATTCAGGATTCAAAATGGATTTGAGTTTGCAGTCCGACTGAACTAGTCAATGGATTAGCTGTTACAGCACATTAAAAAAAGGGACTTTTGAAGATAAGCAGGTAGATTGATAGAAAGAAATGAATTACTCACCAGGTAGTCAGTTATTGATGGATTTGATTTCCAAAATTATTGAAAACTGTTTGCAGGAAAATATTTGAAGTTTCAGATGGACAGCTTAGGTACTAAATGCACTGGCACATTTGATGTTGTATCAGTTGATCTTAAATTAGTTAAAGATCTCAGAATCAAGTCAACAGTTTGGGGAAGAGCTTTGAACTGGGCCAGAGAAAGTTAACACAGGCAAATCTGTCCTGATCAAATGACAAGAGCCAAATACAAAGTTTGCTGTTTTTTCCAATCCGCCTCCCACTTTCTTTCCCATCCCATATGCCAAAATATATTTTTAAACGTATCTGAGCATAGATCTGCAAATGAACAATTAAAAAAATCTATTTTTTTATATAAAGTTAGAGTTATGCATGTGCCATTTCGGTTGTAAATTTTATGGAATAAATGCCAGCCACCTATGACAGACTGTTTACAAATCTTATTTTCTGTTGATGCCAAGTGCCAAGTTTGATGACAGTGTTTGATGAAGTGTAAGAATGGAATACTTAATTAGTGACACAAATTAAGCAATTGTTTCACTTAGATTTGCAAGGATTTTGGCAATCTAGGAAATTTGACTTGGACTGTGCTGATGGGCAACATGTCACATGAGGAAGTTCCAAATACTACATATGCGGCTGAGGACCAGAAACAAAAAGCGAAATGTTTCATGCAGATTGTTAGTGTGTTTAGCACGCATACATTTGATTTTGATTTGATTTGTTTATTATTGTCACATGTATTAGTACACAGTGAAAAGTATGGTTTCTTGCGCGCTATACAGACAAAACATAGAGAAGAAATCAAGAGAGTGCAGAATGTAGTGATACAGTCATAACTAGGGTGTAGGCAAAGATCAACTTCATGCAGAGTAGGTCCATTCAAAAGTCTGATGGCAGCAGGGAAGGAGGTGTTCTTGAGTCGATTGCTACGTGTCCTCAGACTTTTGTATCTTTTTCCCGATGGAAGAAGGTGGAAGAGAGAATGTCCGGGGTGTATGGGGTCCTTAATTATGCTGGCTGCTTTTCTGAGGCAGCGGAAAGTGTAGACAGGGTCAATGGATGGGAGTCTGTTTTACGTTCACACCTGTTTATACATTCTTGCGATCTTGGGCAGAGCAGGAGCCGTACCAAGCTGTGATAGTTTCTAGTTTTGGTGATCAGGTTGAGAGCTTGAGGCAAGGAAGGTGGAAGGAGAGTGGGGAAATCACCATCTGCAAACAAATTGGGAATATTTGTCCCATTCCTCTTGTGATGTCAATTACTGAACTGGCTTCACAATTATAAACTTCCTCGAAATGACCCCGCAAAAATTGGGGGCCACATACATAGCAGCAGCAAAGAAAACAAAAATAAGAAAGAACTCGTGTTTATGTAGAGCAGGATTTTCTTTTCCCTCTGCGGGGGTATTTTGTGGCAGCGGGAGGTGGTGCAGCAGCAGGAATGCTCCTGCCCTTGTCTATGGGGTTTCCTGTTGGACACATCCCTTGTCACCGGGAAACCCACGGTGGGGGTGTGCCATCAGCAGAACCATAAGATCCTGCCGCCGTTAACAGCAACAGGATTTCAGCGATATTGCATGTATTTCATATCTTCAGGATGTGTGGATTGCTCTTCCAAATGTAATTAATCGTATTGTAGCCAACACAGCAGCCAGTTTACACATCACAGTATTGAACTCCCAGCAATGGCCAGTTTTTAGGGGTAAATGTTGGCTGTGAGGTCTCTTGGCATGGCAGGAAATGTCCTTGTCTCTGAGCCAGAAGCTCTGGGTTTGAGTCACAACCCAAGACTTGATGGCCAAGGATGGTTAGCATGGCTGCCTCACAGGTCCAGGGACCCAGGCCCGATTCAGGCTTTTGGTTACTGTCCATTTTGAGTTGACACATTCTACCCATGTCTGCGTGTGTTTACATAAGAACATAAGAACATAAGAAATAGGAGCAGGAGTAGGCCATCTAGCCCTTCGAGCCTGCCCCGCCATTCAATAAGATCATGGCTGATCTGTCGTGGCTCAGTTCCACATTCCCGCCCTCTCCCCATAACACTTAATCCCCTCTCTTATCAAAAACCCATCAACCCGCTTCTTAAAAATATTTAGCGAGGTAGCCTCCACCACTTCAACGGGCAGAGAATTCCAGAGATTCACCACCCTTTGAGTGAAGAAGTTCCTCCTCAACTCCGTTCTAAACCGCCCCCCCTTTATCTTGAGGCTGTGCCCCCTAGTCCTACTGTCCTTTCTTCCGGGTGCTCCTGTTTCCCTCACAGACCAAAGATGTGCAGGTTAGGTGAACATGCTAAGTTGTCCTTTAGTGTCCCAAGATGTGTAGGTTAGATGGATTCGCCATGGGAATTATATGGAGCTATGGGATAGGGCGAGGAGAGTCAGTGCAGACTTGGTGGGCCAAATAACCTCTTCTGCATGGTAGGAATTCTATGATTATAAGATGCATTCATAACACAGCCAAACAGTCTGAGTGTTTCAACCTACAAACCCTATCAAACATGCCAATGGCCGGCAGTAAGACCAGGAGAGACTTCAGGTCCGCCATGCTTGATGTGCAGTGACGCCATTCTGGTGACAGACTAGTGACCTGTCCCAGAAATTACTAGCTATGGAAATCGACAAAGGTTTGCCTTTGTGTACCACTGGATGCGGGAAGAGAACTTGAATGAAAATGTTGACTGGGACACCAGGAAGACACCCTATTCTTCTTCAAATAACACTTTGGGAGCTTTCATATCCAACTGAACAAATTGATTTAATGTATCATTGAAAAAATAGAACCCCCAACATTGTAATACTCCCCCATTGCTCAATATCATCCAGCTACACATCCTCCAAGTCTCGGGACTGAGGCCTAAACCCACAACTTTCTGACAATACTGTACTGTCATTTTGCTTTATATTATAGTAAGAAGCTCTAGCATTCCCTCCCTGAACCTCCGCACATCTCTACATCTCCCACATTTTAAGATGCATCTTAAGTCCTCTTTTCCAAGAGCTTTGTCAGCCATGCTAATGTCAGCTTACCTGGTGGTATTGAAATTTTTGATAAAGCAACCTTGGAGTGCCTCAGGCTATGTCCACCAAAGAAGTTGTGTGTCCTATAACAGTGTTCATTCAAAAACCAATGGGATTGGAACCATATAGATTTCCGAGCCTCGCACAAAATACGAAACAGAACAGAACAATCTATATTGCAGAGGAGGCCATAACAATCATATGAGGAATGGTTGAGAAGTTTGGGTCTGTACTCATTGGAGTTGAGAAGGATGAGGGGGGGTCTTACTGAAACTTTCAGGATACTGTGGGGCCTGGATAGAGTGGATGTGGAGACAACGTTCCCACTAGTAGGAAAAACTGGAACCAGAGAGCACAACTTCAGACTAAAGGGACGATCCTTTAAAACGGAGATGAGGAGGAATTTCTTCAGCCAGGGAGTAGTGAATCTGTGGAACCCTTTACTGCAGAAGGCTGTGGAGACCAGGTCATTGAGTATCTTTATGACAGAGATAGATGGGTTCTTGATTAATAAGGGGATCAGGGGTTTTACAGAAAAGGCAGGAGATTGGGGATGAGAAAAATATCAGCCAGACTCGATGGGCCGAGTGGCCTAATTCTGCTCCTATGCCTTATGGTCTTAATCTCTCACACTCCTGCTCATTTTTTCACTCCAGTTCATATTTCACTTATAAACTGCAACGGTCAACCTGTTACATTTTGGAATCAGTTCCAATTTCATGCATGGTGAAGTTACCTTCCTTTTAAAGTGTTTGAACATTATCAAAATTAGCAGGCCAGACACACTGCGGCATGCACAATATTAAGCATACGTGACAATCGTGTGCACAGCACACTCAGCGCAGACTAAAGACATCAGACAAGACTCTTGAACAATTTGGATCAGCCCCAAATTAATTATCATCTCCTGCCACACACTACAGCACCATCTGTACAAGCAAGAAAGATTAGCGTGCGTTTGGAAGAGGAGCATTCATTTTCTGTGATACTTTTATGATGGAATGAAAAGAAGTCATGAGGAAGACTCAATAGTTATTAGCCAATTTTTAAAAGGTGTTTCCTCCTATTTCTCAAATTAGAAACAGCAATTTAGTCACAGCAGTGAAAAGGTCAGAGGGTTCTTGAAACTCTACGTTGGGTGAAGGTTCAACGCAATTAGGGATGGGGGAATAAATTCGGCAGAAACTGAGGTTACTGAAAGGTCCGGACACAGCAGCAATTGGTCAAATGCCTCTTGCTGGAAAAATCTGTACCCTAAGAATTGCTTATCAGCTTCCAGGTCTTTAAACAAATTCTGACATTTTGAAATTGGTTTTATGTTTTAAAGGGGCTGATTCAGCAATGGCACATGTCCTGGGAGTGAAGCTTATTCAATCAGGCAGATTCTTGCACTTAAATTGCAGGAGGCTTAATTCACTCAGTCAAACATTTTGCAGCACTTACAGTGAAGGCATGGGAGCTTCTTCTCCACTCTGAACTTTCGTCAATGTCAGGCAAATTGCCCCCAAACCGAAGCAAAGAATATTTTTTACTTCTTCAGTGCTGCACACCCATATGAAATAGGGCACTGCCGAGGCTTGCATCATTGTGATTTGAGAGTATGTTTCTTTAGGTCTGCCTGATCATTTGGTAGCAATTCTGTTTCTTTCTGCTTCTTGGTTCCCTCCACTT
The DNA here is from genome assembly GCF_965287045.1 of Carcharhinus amblyrhynchos. NCBI lineage: Eukaryota > Metazoa > Chordata > Chondrichthyes > Carcharhiniformes > Carcharhinidae > Carcharhinus > Carcharhinus amblyrhynchos. Next base: position 14,765,942 of record NC_137352.1, read on the forward strand.
GCTGATGGTTTTTCCCCAGGCTTTGCGATCAAGTAATCGAGATCTGCCTTTTCATTTGCAACAAGCTTATTCCTCAACACAGGAATTTCTTTGGGCATTCCTATGCAGTGATTTGCTGGACACATTGCATAGAAGGCGGGTGTGATGGCAATTACATGGTGGCACAGTGCTGCCTCACAGCACCAGGGATCTGAGTTCAATTCCTGGCTTATGCCAAGTCTGCATGTTCTCCTCGCGTCTGCGTGTGTTTCCTCCAGGTGTTCTGGTTTCCTCCCACAGTCTATAAGATGTGCTGGTTAGGTGCATTGGCCATGCTAAATTCTCCCTTAGTGTACCTGAACAAGTGGTGACTAGAGACGTTTCATAGTAACTTCATTGCAGTGTTCATTTAAGGTTAAAAATTTAAAAAAACTTAAACATTAATGAAAATAACATCAATTCTTCCTTTGCCTTTATGCAAGTTAATGCTGAGCACCATTTTTGGGACTCTCTGTTGCCCCCTTCATATTGCCTCAACATCTTTTGCGGAGTTCAAAACTCCATACAGTTCTCCAGATGCAGTCTAACTGATGTTTGTATAGATGCATCATTCCATCTTAACTTTTATATTCAATTGGAAGAGAATTGGTCTCTTGCAATTTTGAGCATGATCTGTCATCACTGATGAGTTTTATGATATCCTTCAGGACACATCTACTCTCAATATCACAACAAAATACAACTCATTGGACCACGACTATTTCCTCATCCATCTTTTTTATCTCTAAATATATCCCATTGGGTCTCTTAATCCTCCTTTAGCTTAACTAAACTAGTCTAATATTACTTAACATATTTATAATATCTTTGATTAACTAGAAATCTCTTTTGTCAAACCTGAAGGAAAGTACTTTTCAATGTGTCCCTTCCATATTAATCCTCTACATCACCAATATTGCCATTGCTCCTTCAATCTACCTGTACTGTGACTCCTTAAATATTAAAATCTTTGGTGTTATCGCATGTGGCTCACAGCAAGTTTATTGTCATGCCATGAAATCCATCACATAATCTCATCCAATCCCTTCTTTCTTCCCATATTCTGAGGCTTATCATTAATGGGTTTGTCTTCATTTTTTTTGTGTGTAAAGTCATTCCTTTGATCGTTTTGTCCAAACCAACATCTGGGGCAGGGTTTTACAGCCTCGCTCGTCCTGAAACTGTGACCCAAGTGGAGAATTGAACCCAGGTCCCTGGCGCTGTGAGGCAGCAGTGCTAATCACCGTGTCACCGTGCCACTCTGAAAGGGTGGGGTAAGCAAGACTAGTGAGGTTTATCCTACAGAAAGCCCGTATGGCTCAAGAAGTTGAATAGCTCCTTCTGCCCTATAACCATTCTATAATTCTATCTTCCCCAGAACCTCAGTCACTGAAATAATAACCAACTCAACACCAGCCCCATCTCCGAGCAGTTACTTAGCTAAAAGCATATCGCAGGAACATTCCTCCTTCTTTATCAAAAAACAGTGAACAAAACAAGAGGGAGAAAGGAACAAAGGACAGTTCCAACTGTTTACAGTTCAGCAACATAATGTGAGCAGCTTTCATTTTCACATCAAAGTATTCCTTGTGTTTTCATCTTTACTTTCCTGCATTCTGCAAAGAGTTCCACAGGTGACCTTCAACCTACACCCAAACAATCACTCAGGGGACTTAAAGAACCTGATCTGACAGGCAACATATCAGCACAAAATGTAAAAGAACTAGAATGAAAAAGTCACTAAAATGTTAACTTCTTTTATTCTTCCGACACTGCAATGATATTTATATAATGAACCGAGGATCATTATGTTGCTGTCTTCCAGTGAAGCGTAAATGAGTCGCACGTTTGTGCGATGAAAAGGAACTGTTAACGGGGTCATTCTTCTCCTGCTGGTGTGGTCAGCACAGTAGACAGGTGCAACAATCTCCAATTTGCCAGCTTTATGGATGAAAATGAGAAAAGAACAGACAATAAGGAACTCGATCCTTGCACATCGGGAATCCCAGTACCCAATGAACGCTGCCCTTGGGATGGCGCTGGCAGGAAAGAGGCCATTGCGCACTTCCTGCATGGATGGGCCTTTGCTATGGACACAGTGTTTATAAGGGCCGGTCCCAAGGATGCACGATGAGAACAGATACCAATCTCTTATTGTTCCCCATTCTGCCCTTGGTGAGTTTGGTGATGGGCGGGAGAGGAAAGCCTAGCAGCACAGAAAAAGGTCACAAAACTGCCAACGTAAAGTCACCTCGCAATTCTCCCAAAACCATTTAATGGCAAGTCGGTAATCCCATTGGCTGCCTGCTCTCATGAATGATCATTTAAATAGCTGCCCATCAGATGCTGTCAGACTTTCCAATCTTGTGTCACATCAGTGTGAAAATACTTTGGTCTAAAACCCGATTAGTAAAGAGTGATGGCCACAAGGTGATCCTCAGTTTGCAGGAGGCCTTTCTGCCATAACCCTAACGCTAATGTCCCTGATGTGCTTTACACCACTATGTCAGGGCAGACCAGTTCCTGTCCTTCATCTTCATGTCTAGTTGGACCTCATGGACAGCACCGTGCTATTGGACACATGGAACTTTCTGTAGTGCTGTCACAGCTCATTACTGCACCTGGGGTCAGAAGGATTGACATTCATGGAGTACATTGCCATTCGTGGGACATCCCAAATGTTTTCTAGCTAACAAGTTACTGTTAAAGTACGGTTTCCATTGCTCAAATGGCAAAGACCAACAAACAGTCAGTGAATGAACAGGGTCAGATCATAAACAATGTAACAACATGCTGCTAGAATCCCCAAACATGCTTTAAAATTATACAAAGGAAATTCAAATTAAACCAAGAAACATGATTTGTGACTTACAGAAGTGCTATTGTCGGTAACTACTGGGATCTGGTAGCAAGCCAAGCAATTGGACAATCTGGCAGATGTTTTTAAATCCCTTAAAGTCCCATGAAGACTTCTTACATGGCTAAATACCTTAAGTTTTTTTTGCAACATTACATTTTTTTCTACTCCATGGTCATACCATGAGACACCAGTGCAGTGACAGACATTGCAGTCAATCTATCAACGGAGATTTGACCATGAAGTCTTGATTAAGAAACATTTGCATTTATTCCACAGGTAAAGTCAAACATTTTCTTATGAACATACAACTTTGATGGCTGCCCAGAAATACCTTTATTCTCTGTGCAAAGTATAACTAATGCATGCGACACACAGAATAAAGATTGAAATTTACCATAATGAATTATTAATGCAACCAAGTGTAATATTCTAGCTTTCTACCTGCCTTCTTAAAATTACATCAACTATCATTTATTGATAGGTCTCTGGGGGCATTGCCCACAGGGAGTCAGGGAAAGCAATCTTCTCAGGAATGTTTGTGATGCTAGAGGCATAGCTATGGGGATCTGTTTGTTTGAACCTCTACCCAGTGATGGTGATGTCTCTGCTACGTGCTCCAGATGCTTGGGTGCATGTGTCAAAGTCCCCACATGCACAATCATTTTCTTATCATATGAAAATCTTTGGGCATGATCTAACTGATGTTCATGCCCACAATTTCGCTGCAGCAAGGTCAGAGAATTTGTCACCCAGCCAAATCTCGATTCACTGCAATGGAATGGGAGAATCTCGCCGGAATGAATGGCCATAAGGTTCCAGTCTTTATTTCTTACAAGTACAGAATTGTCCTGTCATATATTGCACCATCACTCACACACATGCGCACAAGAACACACACATTTTTAATCATACACGTGCATGTACACATTCTTAAAATCCCTTTGGTGTCATCCTCCTGACTCCTTCCGCCATTTGCTTCTGGTCATCTTGTCTCCTTTATGAAAGTCTGAGGACACACTGTAGACCATTTAGGATTGAGATAAGGAGATATTTCTTCACCCAAAGAGTGGTGAGCCTGTGGAATTCATTACCACAGGAAGTAACTTTGATGCCAAAACATTGAATGTATTCAAGAGGTGGTTAGAAATAGCACTTGGGGCGAATGGGATCAAAGGTTATGGGGAGAAAATAGGCTTAGGCTATGGAGTTGGACAATCAGCCATGATTGTAATGAATGGCAGAAAAGGCTCAAAGGGCCAAATAGCCTCCTCCTGCTCCTAGCTTCTATATTTCTGTGTTTCTATTAGAATAGCAGAGTCTAGAAATCATAAATATATCCCAACCAATAAACATCCTAGTTCCTGAGCAACACAATTATCCTAAAATAGCCAGAGATAGTGGCTATAATTTTATAATTTTGTTCTATTCCAATCTAGGTGCTTAACTTTGGTGAGAGAAATCCAGCACTTTGTTGCCTCTGCCTGTGTGTGTTAGGTATTCATCCTCAACTCTCTGCCCTGAGCTATACATGGAAATATCATCACCTCCAACTTCCCCTTCAAGCCACACACTTTCCTGACTTGGAAATGTATCACTGTTCCTTCACTGGGATAAATCCTGGAACTCCTTTCTTAACAGCACTGTGGCTGTACCTATACCTCAGGGACGGCAGTGGTTCAAGAAGACAGGGCATCAACACCTTCTCAAGGGCAATTAGGGATGGGCAATTAATACTGGCCTGGACAGTGATGCCCATATCCCATGAACAAATATAAAAAACATACACTAAATGAATTCCAAAAGTTCAAGAAGGCACTTTCCTCTACCCCCTCAAGGGAAATTAGGGATGAGCAACAAGTGTTGGCCTTGCCAGAGATGCTCACATCTCATGAAAGAATAAAAGCAAGCCCATCTCATATGTACCAGCAGACTCAAGTGCAAAGTTCCAGTCGTGACAGGTATATTTATAATTGATACATGCTACTGAAGACTAAATGGTGATATCCAAACAAGTGGGGCACAGCAGACTTAACAGATTTAACAGAATGGTGATTTTATTGCAATTGGGCAGCCTTTAAAGTGACACTGGGGATATGTGAAGTGCTGGCAATCTTAGCAAGTAAATTATGTACCACCAGATGTTGTGGGACTTTGGCTCTTTTTTAACACCACTTTAATGCTTATGAATTAAAAAGATGAATTCACCCTGTTACTGGGATCAAATCCAATGAGTAGAATATCCCAATGAGCTAAACTCAGTAACAATAACTTTTGGGCTTAAATTCAAAGATACTCAAGACACATCCCAGCACACCATCAACCTTGGTGGTAACAGCTTTATACTGACCAGTATGTTTGGTAAATTAACAACAATACTAGTGGGCACATGCTTGCTTCAAACTCTGAAGGCACCACCTTACAGTCATGTGGGCGGTACAGGCAGACTGATACTTCTGCATTCATGCAATTTACATATCATTACACTTTGTGGTTTCTGATCAGATGTTGGGTTGGAATCCACTTGAGTAGGAAATGTCAGATGTGGCCTGTTAGTGAGACATTTCCCTGTGCCCTTTAACTGTGAACATTTGTTTGCCACGTAAGTTGCTCGACATGCAAGCTGATAGTGGCATAGTATGGACAACAGAGCATCTGGGATGCAAATGAATAACAGGACCAACAATGCACTTCTTACACGCAAGGGGGGGGGGGGGGGGGTGGGGGGGGGCGGCATGGTAGAACAGTGGTGGAACACTGCTGCCTCACAGCGCCAGGGACCTGTGTTCGATTCCCAGCTTGGATGACTGTCGGTGTGGAGTTTGCACATTCTCCCTCTATCTGCAGGGGCTTTCTCTGGGGGCTCTGATTTCCTCCCACAGTCCAAAGATGTGCACGTTAAGTGGATTGGCCGTGTTAAATTGCCTTATCATGTCAGGGAGACTAGTTAAGATAAATGTATGGGGTTATGAGGATAGGGCCTGCTTGGGATTGCGGTCAGTGCAGAGTCGATGGGTTGAATGGTCTCCTTCTGCACTTCAGGATTCTATGAAATCTTTCAGAATTAAGGACTGAGAAATAAAGCAAGGAAGGACTGAGAGGGGAAATGTGAATTAAAGTATGAATTTAATGTTAAAGCAAGTACAGAAACAAATAAAGAGAGGAAATATAAGATTGGATAAAGAGAAAGAGAAAAAAGCAATAAGAAAAGAAAGGAAAAATGAAAATCTGACAAGTTAAAAGTCTCCAATAAAAATTTACTACCTGACAAAATGAAATTCTATGGATTGCACTGTTCAGTTTCTGAGCCAGCTAGGTTGATTCAGGTTATGATCCCAGCTGATGTTCCTACATGGGAATTAGGATCAAAAGTAGAAATTCAGCCCTTCAAGCTGCTGTGTCATTCAATCAGATCATGGCTGATCTCTTCCTGGTCTGAAATTTACCTTCTCATCTGTCCCTGATATCCCTTTATTCCTTTTTTATTAGAAATGTATCTATTTCCTTTTTGAAACCACTCAACAGTTCAGACTCCACCCTGCTCTGGGGCAGTGAGTTCCATAAATTCATCACCCGCTGCTATTGGATAGCAGATAGCAAGCCCTACAATAGGGTTCCTATTGGACAGAATGGAAGCCTGGTTCAATTTTCATTTTGTTTAGAGATGTGGATGAGTTGCAAAACTACTAATTAACAAAATAATAAAACACTTATTCAGCAGGAAAAGGTTAATTAGATATACTACTCCCTCACTCCCACTACATCTCTACAGGTATATACAGCTTTTTAAGGATTATACAAGTTACAAGAAATCTTCAATTCTAACATTTTTGGTAAGTACACAGTTCATGTAATCCAATGGGTAAAATGTAATCAGATACACCACATTCTGACACCAAGTAATGCCACCCAAGACAACGTCTGTAGATTTCTCAGCAATCTTCCCAGATACTTATCACACAGTGAACCAACTATTCTCACTGGAATCTGGCTTTCACCCAAATGTTTCCAAAGTGCACTCTTGGAAAAACATGCCTCAAAATCTTCTCCCAAACAATGGTTTCTCTTGGGTGCTTTCACCAAGGATCCACTTCCAGGATTTCAATCTCTTCTTTCAGTATTCCTTTGCCTTGGACTGCCAAGTACATTCAAGCTTCCACACAATCTCTCCAATACCCAGCCATACCAACAGAACACCACTGTTTCAGAAGCTGTATTCAGGTGACACCAACCTTAGGATTACTTCAGCTGCTTGGACCCATGGTAGCTGACTTCACGAGGTCTGCATCTTTCAGATCTATCTTTTACTGGGAGTTTTCTCTGTCCTTTTTTTTATCTTCAATGAACAGCACCTGGTTGAGATTCCATTATTTGTCCCTTTGAGTTCAGTCATCCTAGGACTTCTCTTTTCATTAATAAAAGCAAATTACTGTGGATGCTGGAATCTGAAATCAAAAGAGAAAATGTTGGAAAATCTCAGGTCCGGTGGCATCAATAAGGAGAGAAAAGAGCTGGTGTTTCAAGCGCAGCCAACCCTTTGTCAAAGCTTTGACAAAGAGTCATCTGGACTTGAAACGTCAGCTCTTTTCTGTCCCCACAGATGCTGCCAGACCTGCTGAAATTTTCCAGCATTTTCTCTTTTGGTCTTCTTTTCTCATTCTCTGCTTTCTAGAATTATCTGTTCTTTAGCTTCTGGGCTTGTTTCTTGTCACTTAACTAATTGAGCTGCCGTTCTACTGGTAGTTTCTGTGAGAGCTGGTTTCTTCTCTAGTACCTGGTTCCAACTGACTCAAAGATGCTTCTGCCTTTCAGTGTGGGCCCTTGGCTGCTAAGCAACAGTCTCGTCTTTCTTTAAACCCAGTTTGATTCCTGTCATAAATCCTTTAATTACAATGCAGGCAAAGTGTGAAATGAAACCAAAACCCATAGACTTGCAGGCACTTTGGTTTAGCATGAAGTGAACTAATTTTTTAACCATTTCTTACACAGAAACACAAAATCAAACTTAATTACAGCTATGCCTTATTTCTAACACCCACAAATACAAATAAATTAATACAATAATACAATGTAAATTATTCAAAACTACCTGTTTCCTGACATCAGTGGTCGGTGAAAGGGTGCTTACCCTACTAATTACTAGACTTAACTTTTTTGTTTTATTAGTCACAAATAGGCTTACATTAACACGGCAGTGAAGTTACTGTGAAAACATTAATATGCAATTAGTGTACAAATGTATAAAATTTCATGAAATTCATAGGGAGATTGAGGGAATGATTCCGTTTTACTAAGTATAATGGCGGAGTGGTGCAAAATGTCCTGTGACAATTCACATTTCACAGAGAATCGATTCTCACCGCAAGTCATTGGCTCATTTACACATTAATAACAATGTGCATCATTCACACATCATTATTTTTTTCAATCTATTTCTTTATGCTCTGCATCAAAGATCACTCCATGTTTCCCATGATCTGAAATACAATGTATGAATCACTTTCCCAATGAGAAAATGAGTCCGATATTTGGTATTGTAGCATCCTCATCGATTAAGCAGAAAGGCTTGCCAATATATTTAACCTGTCAAATATATGGAAAACCCTTTTATAACCTCCTAGCAATTGGAAAGCTGAGGAACAAATATTTTAACAGGTCATGGCTGAAACTGGACATTAAAAAAATGTCAAGTAAAAGTAGGAGGAAAAAAAATCCCAGTTTACACTTTTTATAGAATCCCTATGGTGCACTAGAGGCCATTTGGCCTGTATCAACTCTCTAACAGAGTGGGCAGAATTTTCCTGTCCAGCCCACCACAGAAATTGTAGTGAGTGGGGGTGAACCATGCAAAAGTCCATTGACCTCGGGTGAGGTTTTCTGGTCTTGAGTTGAGTGTGGCCCAGTATCTTACCCAGGCCCTCTTACCCACTCTATCCCTGTAGCCCCACACATTTCCCACAGCTAACCCATCTAACCTAAACATCTTGTTTTGCTAAGGGCAATTTAGCATGACCAATCTACCCAACCTGCACATCTTTTGGATCGTGGGAGGAAACCAGAGCACTCGGAGGGAACCCGTGCAAACATGGGGAGAATATACAAACTTCACATAGACAGTTACCCTAAGACTAGAATTGAACCGGGGTCCCTGGCGTTGTGAGGGAACAGTGCCCACCATTATGTCACTGTGCCGCCCCAAATATATTAGTATATTCTGACAGTACCATCCATACCTCTTCAAGTGATCAAAATTCTGAAGCAGACAGGGCACTTGCTACCACTATTATGAATAATCTTATGTGGATATCTCATAAATCACCTCAGAGAACTTCCCTTTGATACTATCAGAAAAATTGATGATCTGGGAACATGTCACAGCTGAGATATATCCTGGTAACCTTTGAAATGTAACCAAGAACAAAGGAAATCAAAAAATAATATAAAGCTGCCAACTATACAAGTAAAGTGAAAAAACTGTAAGCCCATCAAAGGGCAACCACCAAATGCTAACTAAAATACTGAGGACAACTAAGGGAGAAAAAAATGTCATTCAATCAGTGGCATTAAGCTTTCTGCCCTGGTAAACTGAGTGCTGGATCTGCATTTATTACCAGCTGAGTAAATAATGTATGTGATTACTTTTCGGATCAAAACTATAAACTTGAACTCAATTTAAACTTTTGAGACTATCTAAACTTGAAGTCTCTATTCCGAACCATGGTTCGTTGCTTGTCCTTTTGGATGATATAATTATCGCCACCCTTGGCAGTCTAGCAAATGTTAATTCTGACACTATAGCTGCTCCAATCATCGTTAAATTAGGGTCAATCCTGCCCCACAGGGTTTACTATTTGTTTTCAAAAATAATGAGGTTCTCAGTGCCACTGATTTATTTTGCTCAGTGAAAAATCGTGACAATTTGAGGGTCCACGTTGCATACCAAAGCTGATTTTAATTTAGTTTCAAGGCTATCTTCTCAGCTAAGGTAGTACGCGGCCAGTGCACTGAAAAGTGAGGCTCTATTATCTAGCATAAATCGGAGATTGAGAGCAAGATGTCCTTCTAACTCATGAAGTGGTCAAACATATACAATGTTTTTTTTGTGCTAAAAACTGTGTGATGACAAAGAGAAAAGGGGTTATGATATTCATTAGCACTGACAGAGCCAGTCTACTTTGGATGCGAAGTGGGAAAGTGAAACATGCATTATTTATGAATGGAACATGAATACACATTAGCTTGCCTGTTCAGAGATAACACAGCAGAACTTTCTTTCCTTTTTGAGTTGAGCACATTTCAGGGCCAGCACTGATTGACGACAGTGCTCTAAAACAAGACTATTTCACTGAGCTTCCTTTACTCTAATTACTTATTTAATTTTTGCTCGGAGGCTCAACATGTCACAGAATCTAACGCGGTCTGATTAAAAATAATGGCAACAAACAAACGCCAATGAGTCAAGAGAGAGCACAGTGCCATTTGTCACTCTCTGGAAATACCGGCTGTTTATGAATCCACATCAATCACTTTAATGTCCAGTCAGAGATCCCTTAATATAAATGTTTACATAATACGCAGCTATTTTATACAGGTTGTTGCACACTCGCAGAAGAAGAAAGTCAGCCTTTGGAAAGAAGTGGATGAAACCTTGGGGAGGGGATGCAAATTAACCTTCCAAGCAAAAAGCAAGTGGAAAGATTATGGACTATAATTTTTTACTATCACTGGGGCAACATTTCAGAGGCTTAAAAAACAGGAATTTTTGAAAAGTCGCCTTTGGATTTTGTGATCGCCGTTCTCTCAATGCAGATCAGTGATTTGCATCTTCTAGCCCAGTCGCACTCACAACTGAAGATAATGGGTAGGATTTTCCGGCCTCGCTCACCCCGAAACCAGAAAATCCCACCCGTGGTCAACACACCTTCTGATGGTCCGTCCCACACCTGCTCCAATTCCCTCAATGAGAGGGACTGTAAAATTTTCCCCATTGAGTGGGTTTTTCCAATCTCGCCATACATCAACGTTGATCCCAGAGAATAGCGGGCAGGCCTCGGACATCAGTTTCATGCCCGGTGCCAAACAGTTTGTGAGTTTCCCCCTCGCTTTTTAATGGCATATAAATCAGATTGTGCCCAGAAAGGGCTCTGTGCCAATTAAAGTAGCATTCAAATATTCACAGACTGTTCAAATCCTAGCACACAGCAGTCTCTGGCCTTCAGGCATGGCACGATAATGTTGAGAATCACGACTGGTCACTGTTAGCCGAGATTTGGCACATGTCACCCCAAAGATCTTGGAAGCCATTGAAGCCCTGAAGTGGTTGAGAGCATGATGATTGGGAAGTGCCTCCTTGGTGGAGATCACATGGCACACCAGTGGTGCCCATCAGACGCTCAGGCATTGGCCTCCAGACACCCAGCAGTGTGCCAAGGGCAGTGCCAATTGGGTAAGGCCTGTTTTGGGCTATGACAGACAGGCAATGACTGGGGTCTATAATGGCAGGATCATATTGGGGGTCAGGTCGGGGGTTATGATGTCAGGGATTATGATGTTGGGGTTATGATAAGGGCACATGTTGGGAGTAAGGCAGGGACACCCATCAGGAAGGCCCTGATGCTGACACCACATTGTCAGGGAAGGGGTGAAGGAACATGCCACTGATGAGGAAGGGAAGGGTTGGCCTGACGTCCACAGGGATGAAGGGGGGGAAGAAGGAATCTCCCAATGCACAGTGAGATCAGGAGGTTCTTGCCCAAATGGTGCCGAGCGTTCTGAATCTGGGCTCACCAATGCTCCTTCCCTGCCACCACCCCAACCACACCCCCCCCCCCCACCTCACCCTCGTTCCAGCACAAAACTTCCAACTTCCCCAGAAAAGTGGGGAGGATTGTGGTGTGGAGTGCCCTGAGGGACTATCATGGATCACTCCATTATACTCGCTGTTATGCCATTTAGCTTTTTTTGGGTGAGAATTGCACCCATTATCTCCAGGGATGTAAATGGTTTATCAAACACCACACCAAAAATTGGGGCATTTATAATAAATGGGATTCCAGCCTCACTGTATTCTGACAATTCAACTCCCCATGACCAAAACAAAGAACTTCTTAAAATAATCAATTATCTATGGTACTTCTTTCTATCCATCACAACACGCATGGTTCAAGTGCAAGCCTCTTTACATCTGGTCAATGGTCAGGAACAGGAAGCTGTGACAGCAAAGGCAGATAGGGGGATTCTGAAGGCAGAATTGGAGGAGCCTCAGCTTTTGAAAGTGTCCAAACGATTTGAGGTTTTTACAATTGGTGTTATGAAAGCAGTGGCTAAAGGGTTAGGTGGACAATTCAGAGCCTCATAGTATGGGAAGGCATTCAAGTGGGGCGAGTTAAAAGGAATGTGGTGGCATTATAGGACAGTATAATCAGGGGACAGGCACAGATCGCTGCAGCTGTGACCTGTGCTGGAAAGGAACTTGCAGCAGGAGGAGGAAGGTCCAATGGTCATGGTCTATATAGTTACCAATGACGTAGGCATAATTAAGAGAGAAGTTCTGCTGAGAGAGTATGAGCAGTTAGGGGCTTAAATAAGAAAGCAGAACTTCAAAGGTAATAATATCTGGATTACTACCTCATCTATGAGCAAATTGGCATAAGTAGAGTTAAATGTGAGGCTCTAGAATTGGTATGGGAAAAATGGATTTGATTCATGGGGCAGAAACAAAAGTTTCCACAGGTATTTGAAAAGGAGGCATAAATAAAATGAGCATTGATCCTATAGAGAGTGAAAGTTGGAAATTAATAATGGAAAGTAAGGAAATGGCAGATGAATTTGCATCTGTCTTCACTATAGAACATACAAATAACAGCCCAGAAATAATTGTGAATCGGGTGGTGAAAGGCAAGGAGGGACTAAAAAAAAAATGCAGTTATCAGGGAAAGGGTACTAATAAAATCATTAGCTCCAAAAGCTGACAAGTCCCCAAGTCCTGATGACATGATTCTAGAATCTTAGAAGGAGCGATCACTGAAAAACTAGATGAAAAACTTGGATTTTAATTTTCCAAGGTTCCCTAAATTTTAGAAACATCCCATTAGATTGGAAAATAACAATTTGGAGTCCTCTTTTTGAGAAACAGAAGATATAGAGAGCAGGAAACTACAGAGCAGTTAGTTTAACATCTGCCTTAGAGAAATTGCTGTCATGTCTTTTCAAGGTTATTGATGAGCACTTTGAAAATCCCAATATAATCAGGCAGAATCAACATGTTTTGTGAAAGGGAAATCATGTTTGATTAATTAATTGGAGTTTCTTGAGGAAACAACAAGCAATATGATTAAAAGGGGAACCTGTGGGCGTACTGTACTTAGATTTCCAGAAGGTGCCATATTACACTCTATCGCACAAAATAAGAAAACAAAACTCATTACCGAAACAGATACTTCTGGTCTGCCTGGGTGATTTTTTTTAGATTTCTCTCTCTCAGCACAAGGCTAATCTCAGGACATCTCCCCCACACAGTCACTTCCAGCTTAGCTCAACATCTTTTCTTAAATATCCTTTTCCCCTTTCAGTTATGGTTCCAATATTCTCAGTATCTCTTTAAACTTAAGTATTCCAAATTATAAAAATATTTTTTCCTGGTGTCTACACTTCTCAGGTCAATTAAAATGTAATAACCTTCCCTTGTTTATATATGAAACCCCCTGTAAGTTGTGAAATTTCCTGAAACTTCCTGTTTAAATTTAACAACAGAAAATGCATGTCCTTACCTATCTCCTAATGCAAATTTTAAAAACCCAATCTATTTAATTATGAGTCCACTTCACCATTGTCTCTCATTAAAATGCATGCAGCTAGCGCCTTTATTGTTTCACCTCTCAACTCCCTCAAACAAGTTGTCCATCTTAACCTTCCACCAGCTTAATTAAATCATACATACACATATCTGAAGCCTTCTTTATGGAGAATCATCATATTCCCGAAGAATATTTTTAAAAACCGATCTCCATAAATGCCATAACGATCAGTACCAGTATCTCAACTATTTATAATCTATATTAATGACTTGAATAATGGGATTGAATGTATGGTCGCTGAATTTGCTGATGACATCAAAATAAGCAGGAAAGTAATTTGTCAAGAGGTGGTTGAGTGTCTGCAAAGGGATGTAGATAAGTTATATAAATGAGCAAACACAATTGGCTAGAAGCTGGTGGAAGCAGGCAGTTTCTTTCTCTCTCTTCCTCTTAGCAGAGGTTTTTTGAAAGTTCTAGGACTGGGAAGCTTCAGAGGTTTAATCCAACATTCAAAGGACCAGTTCACAGCAGGTGTTAAAAATCTAAAAATCCAGCATCAAGTGAGCACACTTGTTTTTGTGCCAAGTCTATAGCAGGGTGTATATCTATGGGATAGTGTTTGACTTGGAACAACATAGATAGCTAGCTATTAAGGATTATACGGTGCCATGTTTGAATCTTGTAATTGTTAAAAGTTATGCTAATTATTTTTATATTTTAACTGTGTTCTTAAATAAACTTTTATACAAGTTTCATAGAGGGTCACTTGAATCACCTTTGGTTGCACTGCCTTATGCTCACCTATGCCAAATTCAAATGCAAAACTTACGGTCTAGGCTAACTTCATAAAACACCTTTGGAGTTTCTAGCCTGAGTCTTAACACCTGGTACATGAATCACAAAATGGTGTATGCAGGCACAACAAATGATTAGAAGGTAAATGGAATTTTGCCACTTATTGCAAGGAGCATGGAATTTAAAAGTAGGTATAGTTTGCCATAGTGTTGGTGAGATCACATCTGCAGGACTATATAGAGTTTTGGTCTCCTTTTTTAATAAAGATATAAATGCATTAAAAACAGCTCAAAGCAGTTTCATTCAACTGATATCTGGGATAGGAGGAGTTATGAGGATGGAGCTGGGGCTACATCCTTTGGAGTTTAGAAGAATGAGAGGGGATTTTATTGAAACATATGAGGAGAATTGGTGAGGTGGATACTGAAAGGATATTTTCCTTCGTGAGAGAGATTAAAACTAGAGGACACAGCTTAAAAATAAGGTTTCTCCCATTTAAGACAGTGAAGAGGAGAAATTGTTTGTTTCAGGGGAGTTATGAGTTTCTGGAACTCTTTTCCCCAGAGACCAGTGGATGCAGCGTTACTGAATATTTTTAAAGCAGAAATAAATAGATTCTTGACTAACAAGGGGTTCCAAATTCATTAGTGGTAGGTGGAAAGTGCAGTTGAGGTCAGATCTGATGATCTATTGAATAGCGAAGCAGGCTTAATTTGATTTGATTTATTATTGTCACATGTATTAGCATACAATAAAAAGTATCGTTTCTTGCATGCTATACAGACAAAGCATACCATTTACAGAGAAGGAAAGGAGAGAATGCAGAATGTAGTGTTACAGTCATAGCTAACGTGTAGAGAAAGATCAACTTAGTGCGAGTTAGGTCCATTGAAAAGTCTGATGGAAGCAGGGAAGAAGCTGTTCTTGTGTTAGTTGGTACATAACCTCAGACTTTTGTATCTTTTTCCTGATGGAAGAAGATGGGAGAGGATATGTCCAGGGTCCTTAATTATGCTGACTGCTTTTCCAAGGCAGCAGGAAGTGTAGACAGATTTAATCGATGGGAGGCTGGTTTATGTGATGGATTGGGCTACATTCACGACCATCTGTAGTTGCCAAACGGACTACTCCTGTTCCAAACTTGTAGTTGGTCGAGCATTGCTCTGTCTTCGATGCACAAAACCACCCCAGAGGCATTCAAGATATTTTAGAATACAGAGACCGTCTCTTAACCATCAGTAATAACATAGTTCACGTAGGACATACTATCGTAAAGACCAGGGGACATCATATTAGTTTGTTGCAGGAAAACATAGAATACAGGCAGCAGCCAACAGAATGAGTAAAGGAAAAGACAGCAGGAAACAGAAATAGGATAATTCATTATGCCTGGATATTTAATCAGCATCTGGCTTAAATATAATACACATAAAGAGCTGTAGGCACAGGAAATTTAAGATTCCAAGTAATTATTTGGTTAAAAGAAAAGTCCATCCAGTTCACCTTCTGCTATCCTGAGGTCCTGGAGTTGTTGACTATTCATGGCAATCAATCATTATCAGTCAGTCTACAACAGATTCAGCAATCAGTCAAGGGAAGCATTAGTGATGGAAAGCCTTGGGAAACAGATTCAAAATTAACTGTTCCTTCCAAACTGCTGTCACCATATATCATGTCCCAAAGAGCACATTCATTGTATTCCAAAAGATATGGGGCGGGATTTTCTGGCCACCCTCGCCGCAAGGTCGGAAAATCCCACTTGAGGTCAACGGGCCTTTACGTGGTCTGTGTCAGTAATCAAAGTGGGTGGGACCTAGATTTCTGAAGACAGAGGGGCATGTCCGTAGGGTGGTGAAAAAGGCATTTGGGACATTTGCCTTTATCAAAGCAGACATTGATCAGAAAAGCATGATGAAGTTGTATTGAACTTTAGTGAGGCCACAGCTAGAGTACTGAGTGCAGTTCTGGTTGCCACATTATAGGAAGAACGTTATTGCATGGAGGGAATACAGAGGAGATTTACCAAAATGCTGCCTGGGATGGAACATAGAATCATAGAAACCATACAGTACAGAAGGAGGCCATTTGGCCCATCAAGCCCGCACCAATAACAATCCCATCTAGGCCCTATCCCCATAACCCCACATATTCACCCCACTAATCCCTCTAGCCTATACATCCTGGGACACTAAGGAGCAATTTAGCATGGCCAACGCACCTAACCCATGCATTTTTGGACTGTGGGAGGAAACAGGAGCACCCAGAGGAGAGCACGCAGATAGAGGGAGAACATGTAAACTCCACACAGACAATGACCCTAGCCAGGAATCAAACCCAAGTCCCTGGAGCTGTGAGGCATTAGTGCTAACCACTGGCCATTATGCTGTAACATTTAAGTTATGAAGAGAGGCTGGATAGGCTTAGGTTGTTTTTGTTGGAGCAGACAAGACTGAGGGACAACCTGATTGATGTGTATAAGATTATGAGAGAATTGGACAGGGTGGATATGGAGAAGCTTAGTTGAAGGTCAGTTGCAAATGTTCAAAATGAGGGGCAGGAGGTTCAGGGAGGATGTGAGGAAAAGCTTTTTACCCAGGGGGTGGTGATGTTCTGGAATGCGCAGCCTGGGAGGGTGATAAAGGCAAGTTGCTTCACATCCTTTAAAAAGTACCTGGATGAGCACTTAGCATGTATTAATATTCAAGGCTTTGGGCTACGTGCTGGTAAATGGGATTAGGTGGAATGTCAGGTGTTTCTCGTGTGCCAGTGCAGACTCGATGGGCTGAATGGCCTCTTCTGCACTGTATGATTCTATGATTCTATTACCACTCCATGATGCCCAGGTAACTAAGTCTGTTACAGGACATGCAGTAGATACTTTCTCTTCCAGTTGTCTGTTATCAAGCCACTGACATGTCACCTACTTCCCCTTTTCTGTAATTCACTTACAGGATGTGGGTGTTGGTGGCCAGGGCACTATTTATTGCCTATTCCTAGACCCTCTTGAGCCTGTTGTACAAGTACTTTCTGATCTTAAAAGGACCCCAGCATATATTAATTTCTGTTGCTTGCTACACACCCGTGGGAGAACCATAAACTAAACTATTCAAATTTACTGAATGACTCCTCAAAATGAAGAAATTATTAACAAGATTTCACTGCTTCTAACTTTTACTTTAACACAAATCAGATCCAACGTGAATTAAATAAGAATTAATAGGCAAGTGATACTTCAAATAAAAAGGTACATTTCACTTTAAATAGTTGACATCCCTAAGATATGTCTTTCAAAACCATAGCCACTCATATCATTCCCGGCAGACATGTGATACTTCATGAAGTTTTAATTTGGCATCTGACACACAGGATTTCACACTGTCCCACTCAATCAATTAGGCCCTCGAGTTACAATCACTGGCAACAGTATTCTACTGGAGGTCCCCAGAGACAGTCATCACCTGAACAGCACAGGCCTGCAGAACCACCTTAGCTAGGTCTTTTTCGAACAGGTACCCCAGAGATTCCTTTATCCCGCACCCTTAATAAACTCCATTAAATGGTCCGGTGAGCCCTGGAAAAACTGAAGAAGCAGCAGCAGAGTTACGTAAATCACAATCCCTACTCTAACCTTGTCTTCAGCTTTTGATCTGGTTTAACTATATTACATATGCACACAGGTCCCTGTAAATGTGCCTCCTGTTTCCCTCCCTCTGCTGCTCCACTTGGTGGCACAGTGATTAGCACTGCTGCCTCACAGGACAAGGGACCCAGGTTCAATTCCTGTCTTGGGTCACTGTCTATGTGGAATGTGCACGTTCTCCCCCTGGCTGCATGTGTTTCCTCCCACAGTCCCAGAGACGTGCTGGTTAGGTGCATTGGCCATGCTAAATTCCCCCTCAGTGTACCCAGATGCCAGAGTGTGGTGACTAGGGGATTGGCACAGTAACCTCATTGTGGTGTTAATATAAGCCTACCTGTGACAAAATAAATAAAGAACTCTTCTTTGTTCTTTACAGAAGCTTCTTTTGTCAGTGTTCTGTGTCTAGCCACACAGCTTTCGCATCACAACTTCCTTTTTGTTGTTAATGTCAATGTTTGCCCAAGTCAGTTTGACCAATACTTACTACCCAAAATATTTACAATTAATCCCTGTAACAATTGATGCAAACTCTTCAAATTTCTTCTCAAGCATTCTTTGCAGATTTAGTGAACATTTTAAATAAATTACAAAATTGCCTCATTGTACCATTTCCAGTTCAAAAGGTATCACATATTGTAGTGGTAAAACTCAGAAACATTCCTGTTCATTAAGCTCATTAAACACCAGGTTTGACCCGCAGTTAAAATTAATCACTTTCTGATTCGAATGCCCAGTTGTAGCAGGCTGGACTCATTCATCATTTAGAATTGTAACAAGGCTTGAAGCAAACAAACTTGACTTTGTGCTAATCTACATTCATACTTTTCAGAGGAGTGGGAAGTAGGAGGATTGATGTTAAGCATAGGTTAATCATTTGTTACTGATCTCCCACCCACCCACACACCTGGCCACTCTTAACTCTTGGCTACTTTTTCCATTAAATTATCAAAGGAAAATACCAAACAATATTCAAACATGAATAAGTCATATTTTTCTGCCATAGCTGATGTTTCCTTATAATGACAAGCTTTTCCTCCCATCGAATTGGCAAGTGATTTTAAAATTTTAAGCAGAAGTTTATTAAGTGTATCCACAGAATATGGATGCCCAAGGCAATGTACCAATTTACTTCCTGGCACATTCCCAATGTTCTGGCAGAGGAACATGGACAGGGTGAAATATGAGAATGATTGTCTTCGCCCCAACTGTTCTACCAAGGAGGGAGTACATTACTCAGCTCACTATGCAAAACTTTCAAACCTCAATGCTTTTATATATGCCATCGATAAATCTTCACATTCCATTAAAATTGCAACAGAACAAGGCCAAGATATACTGTTCAGATTGGAACTCAGCACAAACAATGTGGGGGAATTCTCCCATCCCGACCACCATGAGAATCGTAGTGGGCGGGGAGGTGGGGTGAACTATACAAAGATCCATTTGACCTTGGGTGGAATTCTTTGGTTTTGGGGTGAGCGCGACCAGCAAATCCCACCTAAGGCATTTAGAAATCCTAGTAATTAAGTTTCGGAACAAATTATTCCAGGATTTATGTAACATTTTGGATCAATGATAAACTTCATTTGCTCTTTTACCTAATGAGAAACAGAAATAACGTAAGGCTCTATCTTTCCAGGTACATGTCAGTCTTCAGGGCGGCACAGTGGTTAGCACTGCCGCCCCACAGCATCAGGGTCCCAGGTTAATTCTGGCCTTGGATGACTGTCAGTGTGGAGTTTAATTTGCATGTTCTCCCTGTGTCTGTGTGGGCTTTCTCCAGTTTCCTCTCACCAGTCCAAAGATGAAATATAGGTGGCACAGTGGTTAGCACTGCTACCTCACAGCACCAGAGACCCGGGTTCGATTCTCGGCCTGAATCACTGTTTGTGTGGAGCTTGTACATTCTCTCCATATCTGCGTGGGTTTCCTCAGGATGCTCCGGTTTCCTCCCACAGTCCAAAGATGTGCAGGTTAGGTGAATTGGCCATGCTAAATTATCCTTTAGTGTCAAGGGGACTAGCTAGGGTAAACATATGGAGTTACGGGAATAGGGCCTGGGTGGGACTGTGGTCTGAGCAGATTCGATGGGCCGAATGACCTCCTGCACTGCAGGATTCTATGTGCAGGGTAGGTGGATTGGCTATGCAAAATTGCCCCTTAGTGTTTCAAAATGTGCAGATTAGGGGGATTAGCAGGGTATGTACGTGGGATTGTGGGGATAGGGCGGGGTTGGGTCAGGGTAAGATGCTGTATTGGAGAGTCAGTGCAGACTCGCTAGGCCAAATGGTCTCATTCTTCACTGTAGACATTCTAGTCTTGTGAAAGTACAAACTGTCCGCGCAGTAACAGCAAGCTCAGAATGGTAGTCTGCGCAGTTTGTGTTTGCAAATGCAAGTTGCTCAGAATAGAATTTATTTTCAAACTCACATTAAGTTGTAGTGACTCCACTGAACAAAGTAGCCCAAGATGAGTCATTGATTAAGTTTGAATGGATGGAACAGATGAAGAGGCTAGAACAAATAAAAGTACTTACATCAATTTTGAAACTACGCCATTAGCACTGTCATCAATTATTTTCATTCCACCAAGTTTGAACTTGATCCTATGAGTTGGGCAAACTTAAGTTAAAATTAAGTTAAAATGGGTCACTGTCTTTTGTGGAGTTTGTACGTTCCCCCCATGTCTGCATGAGTTTCCTCCGAGTGCTCCGGTTTCCTCCCACAGTCTAAAGATGTGCAGGTTAGGTGGATTGGCCGTGCTAAATTGTCCCTTATTGTCTGGGGTGGGGGCGGGGGTGGGAGCCTAAGCTAAGGTAAATGCATGGGGTTATGGGGGATAGGGCCTGAGTGGGATTATGGTTGGTGCAGACTCGATGGGCCGAATGGGCCTCCTTCTACACTGTAGGATTCTATGATTCTATGATAATTGCAACATACTTTGGCTATTGGAAGGCTGAATTAAAAACAGGAATTCTCAGCAGTTCAGGCAGCATTTATGGAGAGAGAAACAACGTTAATTCTCCAGATTGGTGACCTCTTAAAGAGTATGACTTTTGAAATACAGTGGCCTAAGTTTCGATTACTGTGATATGCAAGAGGGCAGCATTTTTGTGGTTTGGCCTCATTTGAGTGAAACTGGGGTGAGCGCGACCAGCACTCAACCAAAGAATCCCAACCAAGGTCAAATGGACCTTTGCATAGTTCATCCCCGCGCCCACCCCCCCGCTCTGCCCGCTACTGTTCTTATGGTGGTCGGGATGGGAGAATTCCCCCCCACTTGTTTGTGCTGAGTTCCAATCTGAACAGTATATTTTGGCCTTGTTCTGTTGCAATTTTAATGGAATGTGAAGATTTATCGATGGCACATATAAAAGCATGAAATAAGCAGGTTAGGAAGGTGGAGAACATCTCAGGGTCCCAACAACTTAAAAACAGCCAACAGCACCTGAAATAGCTGCTGCTTTATTGGCACTGGACAGGCACAGTGAAATTGTGAAGCACCAGACAAAATGGGTTCAAACAGATTGTCGGGTGCAGTGGTGGAGTTGCTCATTGGCTAAGTGATCCACAAGAGAAGATTTCTTCTTTCTCTAACATAAAGTAGGCAAACAAAGTTAGTCAGCAAGAATAGAGAGAGGAGCCAAACCATACAAACACAAACAGTGAGATGGAACGTTTAAGTTATAGAGAGAGGTTGGATAGGCTTTGGTTGTTTTTGTTGGAGCACAGAAGGCTGAGGGGTGACCTGATTGAGACGTTCAAGATTATGAGGGACATGGACAGGGCAGATAGGGAGCAGCTGTTCCCCTCAGTTGAAGGGTCAGTTACAATCAGATTGTTAAAAGTGAGATGTGGGAGGTTTAGGGCGGATTTGAGGAAAAACTTTTTTTAATCAGAAGGTGGGAATGGTCTGAAATGCATTGTCCTGGGAGAGTGGTAGAGGTGGGATGCCTCACATCTTTTAAAAAGTACCTGGATGAGTACTTGGCATGTCATTACATTCAAGGTTATGGGTGAAGTGCTGGCGAATGGGGTTAGTTGGGCAAGTCAGGGCCTTTCATGGATCAGTTCAGACTCGATGGGCCGAAGGGCCTCTTCTGCACTGTAGAATTCTGTGATTCTGTGATCCTTGAACTTCTCTCCCTCCTCCAGTCCTCGGAGATCTATCTGCTCCTCCAATTCTGGTCTCTTGCACATCCCCGATCTTATCACTCTACTATTGACCGCTGGTTTTAACTGTCAAAGCTCTGTACACTCTGACATTCCCCTTATTACCTCTCCTCCTGAAAGATTCTTCTTAACACCTTTAACTAAGCTTTTAGTCACCTGTCCTAAAGTCTCTTTATTTTCACAGTAGATTTATTGCAATGTTAATGTAAGCCTACTTGTGACACTAATAAATAAACTTAAAAAAAACAGAACTCTTTATGGGGCTGAGTGTCAAATTTTGTTTGAAAATCCTCCTGCAGAAGGAATTGGGGGGGCCAATTCTAAATGCCCAGGGGCACCTTGGCACTACCTACTGGGCATTGGGCAATGAAAATGGGATGGAGCATAATGGGGAAGCTCTAGGTGGCAGATCTGTGGGGGTGATGGGTCCCACTCGGGCAGAGGGAGAGAGACCAGAAATTAGGGCTGACGTTTGAGGTGTTGGGAGGGTGGGGGGTGTTGGTGTTGGACTGAGGGGTTGGGGGTGTCAGGTCAGCAGGGTGGGGTCACGGGGCTGGCCAATGATTGAGCTCCCAGCAGTTGGAAGGCAGGCAGTGCAGGGTACTAAGCATACGCCAAGCTCAGCACTGACAGATCTGCGCATGCGTAAGGGCCCACTCAACGTTACACTGCCGGCCTCTCTGGCGCAAACACATGTTCCCCTCATTACCAAGACCATAGCACCACAACACACCCATCCTGCCCACAGATTTTTCATGTGATTCACACTAGCGCACTCTGCACCAGTGTGAATCAGTGGGCAGAGTGTGAGATTAATTTTGAAAAATCAGCAGGATTTATTCCAGTTTTTAGGCAGGTTTGACACTTAGAATTTTTTTGGGAGAATCACCACCCCCCCACTTGCTGCTTTACAGGAGCTATATAAATGCATATGACCATTGTTGTATCACCTATGGTTTGCAGGTAGAACTGGCAGCATCAGTACAGAAAGAAGTAAATATGGAATTGGGGGTTATAACTCCGTACCTGATTGTGATTTGCCAAGAGCCTCACTAACTTCCAATGCACTTTGGTCAACTAGATTGAGGTCCATCCAACAACTGGAATAGGTGGACAATCAACAGTAAGTTGAACTTCATGTCCCCTGTCAGTTTGGCACTGTTGCTGGCTGATTTATAGGTAGGATTATAGAAATAATGCCCAATCACATTTTCCCCCCTCCCATTCTCTTCCACACCTGCCCACGCCTAAAAAAAGTCTACACTACAAAAAGTGCAAAAAAAAATGATTGATCTCCCCTGTAAAGAAGCTGAACTGTGAAGAAAGAGACTAGCCCTGAAAGGTCATTAAGTGGATGGAGGGGATGCAGGGTTGGGGGGAGGGCGGGGGGATTCTTCATCTAAAGATATAAAATATCAGATGGCAGGGATAAGGTAAACATCGATTATTACTTCAAAGTAAAACAAGAAACATGAATCAGACTTCATCAATAAAAATGCGAAGTACATTTCGACTTAGACTTAAAAGGCTCCCATGTTCCATGATGCATGATGCAGACAAATCACATGCTTCACATACACTTCGAATGGACAGTAAAATTTTCATAGGGTTGGAAATATTTGAAGCAATCTGTAACCGCTACACATAAAAAAGTTGAAATTTCAGAATTATTGAAAATGCAAGTTATATTTTGCTTTGCTGCATATCTAACCTGCACAGAAAATTGCACTGCAGTGTTTAAGATTCTCTACAGAAAACTGAACTAATGAGGGATCAACCTAAATTATCCAGTGTGAACACCTTCCTCATAGGGTTGTAGCCCATTCTATGATATACTTAACTGTTACAGCTTAAGGTCAGAACGCTTTACCCTCCTAATCCTTTAAGAGCTTCCCTTGGGCCTGACCACATAAAATCAAAACACTTAGCAGAAAGGGCATTTGACGTTTCTGCCAAGTTTTTGTTTTTTAATTAGGAGTCGTACAGGGGCACAGTAAAGGGGGCATAGTGGGTGGCACAGTGGTTAGCACTGCTGCCTCACAGTGCCAGGGACCAGGAGTTCAATTCCGGTCCCGTGTGGACTTTGCACATTCTCCCCATGTCTTAATGGGTTTCCTCCGGGTGTTCCAGTTTTGTTCCACAGTCCAAAGATATGCTGTTAGGTTGATTTGGCCATGCTAAATTGACCCAAGTGTCAGGGAGATTAACACAGTACATGGGGTTACAGGAATAAGGCCTGGGTGGGATTGTGATCAGTGCAGACATATTGGGTCAAATGGTCTCCTTCTGTACTGTAGGGAGTTTATGATTCTATACCATTCAAGTGATAGCACAACTCAGGTTCAGGTCTAAACTCTTTCTAGAAATGGGAGTTAGCAGAATAGCTCACTCATCATTAATTAACAGGGGTTTCCTCTAAAGAGCAGGACCCAGATTAATTGGCTTCAAGTTGCCCAGTTCTTGA
The DNA here is from genome assembly GCF_965287045.1 of Carcharhinus amblyrhynchos. Lineage (NCBI taxonomy): Eukaryota > Metazoa > Chordata > Chondrichthyes > Carcharhiniformes > Carcharhinidae > Carcharhinus > Carcharhinus amblyrhynchos. The sequence goes on from NC_137352.1 coordinate 14,790,684, forward strand.
CCACGATCACAATACAAGTCCTATAACCGGTGACGTAGCAAAGTTAACCTAATAGTAAAATTGATTGATGTAACTGGACGGTTTGCATTTTGAAATAAACATGTCAGTACCTTACCCCTAGACCCTGTGTTGCTCATGTATCTGCTGAAGAGGATTACATGGGGATTTTACTGTACAGAGACTGGTCATTCAATGCAGTAGGCCTTTGCTGATGTGTATACTTCACACGAGTCTTTTTGCAACTGAAGTAATCTAATCCATCAACATGTACATGTACAGGTATCCTTTTCTTCCTTATGTACTAATTTAACTTCACCTTAAATGTATCTATACTATTGACCTCCACCACTTCAATGGCAGGGGGGGCCTACATTGTAACAACTTGTTACAGGTTCAGCATGGAGCTCAACCTTGAAAACTAGCAGTAGTTAATCATAGAATCCCTACAGTATGGAAGGAGGTCATTTGACCCATCGAGTCTGCACCAACTCTTTGACAGAGCACTTTATCCAGACCGACCGCCCCCCCCCCCCCCATCCCATAACCCCATGCATTTACCCTGCAAACCAACCCCTCATTCCCCCCGCCAACCTACACATCCTGGGACACTAACAGCCAATTTAGCATGACCAATCCAATGCCCCAGAAAGCCCCACTGGATGTATAGAGAAGGCCACAAGCAATGGAACTTAACTAGGGAGAAGGAGAGCCTTTTTCTCAAAGTTCTTCCAACGCCAACACAAAAACCACAATTAAGATATTATTCTTTACCATTTATGTGTAAACAGAAAGCAAAAGGTAGTGACAGATCATATGAAAGTCATATAGCACCAGGGACTTGTACAAGGGGAGGGAAATTGGATAATAAAACAATCTTAAAGGCATTTGAGTGAATTTTACTGTTCCATCTGCCACAGGAATCAGAGAGGGCAAGGGGCGATCTATAGAAAGGTCCATTGACCTTGGGCGGGATTTTCTGGTTTTGGGATCAGTGTGGCCAGAAAATGCTGCCCTTTGAATGCATGAAGCATTCAGAATAAAATTAATGAATTAACAGCGTAAATCAAAACAAATGGCTATGAGTTAGAGGCGATGAGGCATGGATGCAGGGAAAACAGGTTTGGGAATTGAATGTCCAAGGGTGCTCAGTATTTTGGAAGGTTAAGCAAGAAAAGAAAGGAATTGCTGCAGCTGAAGGAAGAGATCAATGCTGGAGTGAGAAATTGTATAAGAACTGAAGTCCAAGACTTTGAATCAGTCTGGGTAGAAATAAGAAACAGAAAGGGAGAGAAGTCCATAGTGGGAGTGATCTATAGGTCCCCAAACAGTAGTTACACAGTTGCACACAGCATAAACCAAGAAATACTGAGTGCTTGGAAGAAAGGCAATAAACATGGATGATTTTAACGTGCATATTGACTGAAATAATCACATTGGCAAGAATAGCCTCGAGAGAGTTCATTGAATGTATTAGAAACTGTTTGCTGGAACAATAAGCTGTGAAACCAACCAAGGAATAGGTTTCTAGATTTGATATCATTTAATGAGGTAGGGCAAATAAATGATGTCATAGTTAAGGACCCTCTGGGGAAGAGTGACCATAGCATGCTAGAAATTCCATTTGAAGGCAGGAATCTGGATTCCCACACTAGCATTCTGGATTTAAATGAAGGCAATTACATAAGCATGAGGACAGATTTGACCCTAGTGGGTTGGGCATGAGCTGAGGGATTTCACTTACAACGAGAGATTGGGCAGTTAAGTCAATATATCCCCTGGAATTTAGCAGAATGAGAGCAGATATAATTGAGGTATACAGGATGGTAAGAGGGATTAACAAAGTAGAAGTGGAGAGGATGTTTCTTCTTGTAGGGCATCTAGAACAAGAAAACATAGTGTTAGGATAAGGGGTAGCAAAGTTAAAACAGAGAGGAGGAGAAATTACTTCTTTCAAAGGGTCATGTGTCTGTGGAACTCATTACCCCCGAGCATGGTGGATGCTGGGACATTGAATAGATTTAAGAAAGAGGTGGACAGATTTTTAATTAGTAAAGGTTTGAAGGGCTATGATGAATGGGCAGGAAAAGCGGAATTAAGGCTGAGATGATATCAGCCATGACTGTAATCAATGGTGGAACAGGCTCGAGGTGCCCACTCTTGCTCTTATAGTAGTCCTTATAATAATCATTCTTATGATTTAGCAAACCACCCCGTGACAAAAAGAACTATCAGTGTCCATAGTTACTTGATTTATTTCACTGTGGGATTTGACATTGGACGCTACCATTGAAACAAGATGTGAAAATACCACTGTCAATATAACTGTTGGCACCTAAGTGGGATCTGTCAACAGGACCTGCTGTCTACTGAGAGGCAGGACCAAGACTTCTTGCGTGTGCAGCCAGCAAGCAATACACCACAAATCTAGTGCTCTGTGGCAGTCTGTCCACTTAAAAGAGCAGGAACTTGGTCACATCAGATGTGAAACCAGTCAACGATGTGCAAGAGGAATGATGTTCCCAGGGTGTGAGAGAGAAGCATCCTTGTTTTCAGCGGTGCCATCAAAATTCTAGTTAAAAATGTCATTGAGCCATTTGTTGAGTAGCCTGCAGCAGTTGCATCGGGACAATTGGTCTGGCAGCTCAATGTTGGTACAAAAGGCAGCGTGCACTCCACCAATTTGTGCACCAAAATTGATTTGATTAATGGTGGCACAGTGGTTAGCACTGCTGCCTCACAGCGCCAGGGACCCAGGTTCGACTCCAGCCTCGGTTGACTGTGTGGAGTTTGCACATTCTCCGTGGTGTCTGTGTGATTTCTTCTGCGTGCTCCACTTTCCTCCAAAGGTGTACAGCTGAGGTTTATTGGCCATGCTCAATTGCTCCTTAATGTCTTAAGTTGTGTAACTTGGGGGATTAGTGATTTTGATTTGATTTGATTTGTTATTGTCACATGTATTAGTAGACAGTGAAAAGTATGGTTTCTTGCCATGCTGTACAGACAAAGCATACTGTTCATAGAGAAGGAGAGGAGACAGTGCAGATTGTAATGTTATGGTCATAGCAAGGGTGTAGAGAAAGATCAAGTTAGTGCCAAGTAGGTCCATCCAAAAGTCTGATGGCAGCAGGGAAGAAATTGTCCGTTGATATGTGACCTCAGACTTTTGTATCTTCAGAAGAAGGTGGAAGAGGATGTACCCGGGGTGCGTGAGGTCCTTAATTATGTCGGCTGCTTTGCCGAGGGAGTGGGAAATGTAGACAGAGTCAATGGATGGGAGGCTGGTTTGCATGATGGATTGGGCATAGGGCCTGGGTGTGATGCTCTGTCGGAGAGTATGTGTAGACTCGATGGGCCAAATGGTCTCCTTCTGCACTGTAGGAATTCTACGCCTGAGCAGAGGGAAAGAAATAGATTTTCCCAGCCACTTGGTTATGTGAAAGTAGAGTCTGGCTTGATGTTATAAAGGACATAATGTTCTGGTGGTCTCACTCCATAAAGCTTTCCCCACTGGCAAACATTCATAAAGTGCACTTGTAAAATGGTACTTCGTTTTATATCTGATCTCCATTAAAATCAAAACAAGCAAAAATGGCTTTCGCCTCAAGAGGAATTAGTTTATCAGACAGTTGTGTACAAGAATGGCCCATTTTATTCATGGTTTTTTTCCCAGACTCCAAAAAAGCAGTGATTTCACAAGAGGAAAAGATTTCTTTAATAAAAATAAATGGGTGATGACTTGATGCTTGCCTACCACTGTGTTTATATGTTGCAAATAAAAAAGGCCACGAATAAATTTGCAAACTATTTTATTTTCTAACTGAAAATGAAAGTTCAAAGTCACTCCCTCACCTTGATTTGAGGAGTATGAGTGCTCTTCCCAGCCTTGCCATAACCATTAGTTAGCAGATTGAACACCTTTGGATTTCCAGCTTCCTGCTTCGACTCGACGGAGGTGCTACCAAATTTTCCCCACTCCTCCCACCAAAATGCCAAACCAGTTCTGTGCATTCACTGAGCACTGGCTGCTCGTCCCAAATAGTTACAGAAGGTCCAATCATAGAATCCCTACAGCGGAGAAAGAGGCCATTCACCTCATCATGCCTGCATCGACAACAATCCCATCCAAGCCCAATCCTCTTCCCACAAATTTACCTTGCTAATCTACCTGACAGTAAGAGGCAATTTAACATGGTCGTTCCACCTAATGTGCATATCTTTGGAACGTGGGAGGAAACTGGAACACATGGAGGGAACCCACGCAGACACAGGGAGAATATACAAACTCCACACAATTACCCAAGGTTAGATTCGAACCCAGGTCCCTGGTGCTGTGAGGCAGCAGTGCTAACCACTGTGCCAATATGCTGCCCAATGAAATTTTCATGGCCTCTTACTGACTCCTTCCCAAGTCATTGCTCACTTAATGTATCCTGATGTTATGTATTGACCTCTGGATTTATTCCAGTGATTGATTTGTATGCTAGTAACAGCCTCAGCTTGACTGGAACAGATATAAAACGCCAAGACCTAAAATATCACATGTAAATTCATATAGAATGTGAACACCTCTGCCAAGGGCAACAATGTTGCCCATCCCTAATCACCCTTGAGATTGAGGTGGTGAGTCCCCTTCTTGAACCACTGTCATATATCTGATGTTGTGATGTTAGGGAGAGACTTGTAGGAATTTGACCCAGTAACAGGTGAAGAACAGCGATATTGTACCAAGTTAGAAAATTACGTTACCTGGAGAACTTTCAGGTGATGGTATTCCCAAGTTCTTGCTTCCCTGGGTGCAATCTTACCTGCCATTCACGCCACACTCCTGCTGCAATGAGGTTGGAGAATTTAGCAGCCAGCCAAACCTCCGTTCACTGCAGTGGGAGGGGAGAATCCCACTAACATGAACGGGGGTAAGATTCCAGCCATTATGTTTTTATTTATTCCCATTGCTTCTTTTAATAACTTGTCATAGCCTCTTTGAGATGTCGCAGCTAAGAAACCTTGCATTTACATAGCACCTTCGAAACACTCCACAAGAGCATTCAGGTAAAACTTGACACAAAGCCACATATGGCCATAAGTTGGTCAGTGAAATAAATTTAAAGATATGTCTTGAAGAGGAGAGCAAGCAGGAATGAGGCAGTGAGGATGAGGGAGAAAATTTCATAATTGAGGGATTATTGATGGCTGAAGAAATCGTTGCCAGTGGTGGAGTGATAAAAATTTGTGTGCACAAGAAGTCACAAAGATGTGCAAAGACAGCATGGTGGCACAGTGGCAATGCTGCATCACAGTACTAGGGACCTGGGTTCAATTTCGGCCTTGGGTCACTGTCTGTGTGGAATTTGCACATTCCCCCATATCTGTGTGGGTTTCCTCTGGGTGCTCCAGTTTTCTCCCACATGCTAAAGATGTGCAGGTTAGGTTGATTGGCCATGTTAATTTGTCCCTTCATGTTAGGGGACTAATAGGGTAAATTTGTTGGTTTGGGGGAAAAGGGCCTGGGTGGAATTGATGTTGATGCAGGCTTAATGGGCCAAATGAGCTGCTTCTGCACTGTAGGGATTCTATGATTTCTATGAAGTCTGGAAGATGTTGCTAAGATAGGGAGGGGTGAGCCATGAATTGATCTGGAATCAAGGACACAGGTTTGCAAGCCATTGACAACCAGAGTCATCAATCCTGACTTTTCACTTTGATTTATTGCTCTTTCCTGACTCTCCTTTACTTTATTCAGTACCATGTGAAATAGATTATTTATCTTCCAGTTCTAATAATGAGCTTACACCGAAAACAGCAAAATCTCTTTTCATCCTGTTACGACGCGTAGGTGACTTTTCCCTCTGCGTGATTTTGGAACCACCCAAAGATATTACCTCACCTCATAATCTTATACAAATGTGCGTGTGGCAGTTGGATGCTACTGGTTTTGGTAAATTAAAGCAAGATCTGACACTTTCTATCATGAACAATTAATAGGTCTTTATTTTAAAACTGGTGACAGCCTTATTAAAACAATTAGCAAACTGAATAAACTCCCCATTAGCATGCTGTTCAAATATTACAAGACTCATTCAGGAATAATGAAACAAATCCTTATAGAATATAGTCACTCTGAAATAATATATCAGCCATCCGTTGGAAGTATGAACTTTCATTCCATCTGGAACACTTTCCAAGTTGGCATCTGTTTCCCTTCAGATGGTGATTTTATGAAGACATATATATTAACCTGCAAGATTCTATATAAAAGTCTCGCCTCTCCCTTCTTCTGATTAAAGAGGTGGTAAGCTTACTCAAGTCTAGGTTTGAATATCTGGAATTACCTCACAGTATTCCTGCAATCTGAGTAGCTGAGGCTGTTAACAAACCTCACATTTGAATTCTATTGGTCCTGTGTCTCTGTGTGCTTGCTTTAAATTCATTGGTTCAATTCAAAAGCCTGTTTTGCTATATTAGAACATTGCCTTCTGCTTTGGATAGAAAGACACATGCCTGAAAGAGACAGCATGAAAGACACAGGGGAATTTCACAGTAACTTCATTGCAGTGTTAATGTAAGCCTACTTGTAACTAATAAATAAACTTCAAACACTTTTTAAAGAGACAATGCTATATGATTTCTTCTTTTGGTTTCAACATTTCTTTTCAATATTTACATTTGTCAAGCACCACATTTCTAAGCTTATATATGCAACTTCATAGCAACCCTTCAAATTCTTTTGAATCAGTTCTACAATTTTAGCATTTCCTGTTTTAGCTTTGCTTATCAGGTAATTTGCTTTGTTCAACAAGAAAGCAGTGGTAGCCAATTACTTTCTCTGCCCTTTTCTATATGATTAATCAACACAGAGGAAGTTGAATGGTCCATGACTATTCATCTAGAATGTTGCACTGATCACCTACTGGATTAACAGAGTGTTTCTTACACATCTTATTATATGATCAGAATTGAGTACATTTAAGAACTGGTGCTTCTTAACGCGGACAATGATATGGTTGATTTTTTTTTTCTCTCTGATGGCATAATTCCACTTGAAACACAGGATTTCAACTAAAGAGAGAGGGGATTTGAATCACCAAAGAACTGGTGTTGAAAAACTATTGATCTGAATACAAATGCATAGGATCTGGAATTGGAAATCATAGAATCCCACAGTGCAAAGGAGGCCCATCGAGTCCCACCCAGGAGGGATAACCCCATAACCTTTCACATTTACCCTAGCTAATCCTCCCCACACTAAGGGGCAATGTAGCATGACCAATCCACCTAGCCTGCACATCTTTAACCTGTGTGAGGAAACTGGAGCACCCGGAGGAAACCCATGCAGACGTGGGGAGAATGTGCAAACTCCACATAAACAGTGACCCGAGGCCAGAATTGAACCCGGGTTCCCTGGCGCTGTGAGGCAGCGTTGCTAACCACTGTGCCACCATGCCCCTGTCTATTTACAACTAGATGAGACATACAAACATCAACAAACGTTGTCATTTTCAAAGGCTTCTGAACCCATTCAAAATGACAGTCAAGGGGAAAATCTGGGACAGAGTCCATTCCAGACCATATTTTAAATTAGGACTCTGGAAGGCTGCCTAGATGTGTGACAAGGATTGAAAAGCAATCTAAAACCTACTCTCTTCGCTTAATTGCTGATTCCTGTAAAGTGTTCATTTGGCTGAACACTTTAACAATGCTGGAAATGCTGCCCAGATCATCAAATCCTGGCCACGCTTGAGAAGACAAGGATTACAATGTCAGCTGATGATGATATCGGACAGATCATAAGGCAAAGCTTAACTTGATAGATCCAAACTTTGCTCATTTCTAGAAATCGTGGAGGAAAGTTACTGAACAAATTCAAAGGAATTGACTGATGAACTTCTAACATAAAGAATAAGGCATTTACTAAACAAGGAAATTTATCTGTATTACATCAGGTGAAAAAGTTGGAAAGACCTCAATACAAATATCAGGAAATTACACATACTCATATGTTGCTTTTATCCCAGAAATATCCTGAGAGGCATAAAAGCCCAGTGAATAGTTACCACTATCTTAACACTGGGCTTCTTACTTAGGCTGGGCAAGCTGCAAAAAGTTTCTTCCAGCAGATTTCTGAGCATTCACTACATTCTCATTCTCCAGATGGTATCTTTCCTTGAGGCAACCGGAGCCATACTCTGAATCCACTTTTATTTCATCTGCAGAATGAACACAAGTTCCCTAAACTCAGTTCCCCAGCAGATTTGCAGTATTTCTTATCAGAAAGCACTAGTCTTTCCTCCCTGAGATATACACTCTGAACTCTTTTTCTGCCTTTCCCTGTTTGTTCATGTCACCAGATCCCTGTCACTAGGCAACAGCACAGTTTTTTCTGCTTTGTATATTTTCTCCCCCAACATCACTGAACTACTGACCCCTTTTTAACCCATCTTTTCGCTTCAAGTATTGTAAATCTTCATTAAAAATGCATGGCTGCAGCTACAAATGACTCCAGCTACAAACAACTGCTACTTTGTAAATGGAACGATTATTAGCACTGCTGCCTCACAGCACCAGGGACCTGGGTTTGATTCCCAGTTTGGGTCAGTGTCTGAGTGGAATTTGCACATTCTCCTCGTATCTGCATGGATTTCCTTCAAGTACTGCAGTTTCCTTCCACATTCCAAAGATGAGTGGGTTAAGTGGATTGGCCCTGCCAAATTGCCCTTTAGTGTCGGGAGACTAGCTAGGGTAAATGCATGTGGTAATGGGGATAAGGCCTGGGTGTGATTGTGGTCGGGTCAGACTCGGTGGGCCAAATGGTCTCCTTCTGCACAGTATAATTCCATGAAATCTGATGTTTGCTGTGAGGTCCTCCAGATTTCCAACATCAAACTCCACAAAAAAACGAATGGGACCATAATCCACCTTTCTTAGTGCACAAACATAAATAAAAATTGAATTCAAAGTTATATATTGTCCCTAACAATAGTGGTGGGTCTTCCTCTTGGCTCATTGCAGTCCTTGAGCCAATGTTTCTCCAGCAGTGCTGTTGAGAAGGGAACCGTGCAAACTGTTTATGCAATGTTGATGAAAGACAGTATCAATCAAGATGCTTGGTGACTTAGAGTGGAGTATGATGGTCCTCTGCTATAATGATAACTGAATCACAGCACAGTGGCACAACGGTTAGCACCAGGGAACAGGGTTCAATTCCAGCCTCGGGTGACTGTCTGTGTGGAGTCTGCACGTTCTCTCCTTATATACGTGGATTTCCTCTGAGTACTCCAGTTTCTTCCCACAATCCAAAGATGTTAGGTTGATTGGCCACGCTAAATTCTCGAGGAGTAATGGCCGAGGGCTATTATCACTAGACTATTAATCAAGAAACTTAGCTAATAATCTGAGGGCTCGGGTTTGAATCCCACCAGGGCGTATGGTGGAGTTTGAATTTGATAAAAAACATCTGGATTTAAGAATCCACTGACAACTATGAAACCATTGGTTTTTCCAACAATAGACAATCTGGTTTATTAATTTCCTTTAGGGAAGGAAATCTACTGTCCCTACCTGGTCTGGCCTACATGTGACACCAGAACCATTGCAATTTGGTTGACTCTCAAATGCCGCCCAAGAGCAACAAGGGATGGCAATAAATGCTGGCCAGCCAGCGGCGCCCATGTCCCGCAAATGAATAAATTACCCCTTAGGTGTCAGAGAGATTAGCTGATTAAATACTTGGGGTTATGGGGATAGGGCTTGGGTGGGATTGTTGTCAGTGCAGACTCGATGACCTGAATGGTCTTTTTTTACACTGTTGGGATTCTATGATTCTATGAATCACATTAGCCTTAAACAGAGTGCAATTGAAACTTGGATTATTCATCAACACTCAATTGCAAGCTGGAAGCCCAAAATTAATTTGGATTTAAGCTGCTTTGCACTTTAAAACCAGGTGCCAAGTTTGCATCAAAATAGCATTGTAAGAGAGCAATTGCCTTCCCCTTACGTCAATATCATGGCAAGCTTGTGGCTGAAGCCACAGTGGGTGTCAAGCATCTGTCTCTTATTGGCTGACAAGAGGAGTCAGCATACTTTCTTCCTGGCAGGATCTCTATTCACTTGGGAGAAATTGTGTGGCTGCTTCCCAATATTGAGTGAAACGTGTCTCAGTTTCCTATCGAAGGAACATTTCTCTGCTCTCCGGCAGTGTAAAGGGACTTGAAGAATCGTATCACCGGCCTGTGAACACTCAAAAGCCCAAAAGAAAACACTGAAGAAATGGTTTCTCATCAACAGTTTCTTATTCCTCTGGTACAAAATAATTAGTAGCCTGGGGGGTAAATTGTCGACATGCATAGACACTCTGAAAGCTAGCAGGTGGTCACGTATATCCAAAACCCAAGGCTTGATGTAACTGGTACAGAATTACAGGAAAGCAGCATCCATTTTCTAGCACAAGCAGATAGTGCTTTTAAAAAATTCAGGAGATTAAATCATCTCCCAGCCCACATTATCTCAGAATTGCTCCATGTTCCATTGTTGCTGGAGATATCAGGCTATTTTGATCAGTTGTTTGAGTTGCCATTAAGCTGAAGCAAAATGCACAGTGCAGGTAGAGAACAAGCCTTAATTTGTATTGACTTCCTGTAGCTGAGTACGATTAAAAGGTTGACTTGTTAACCTGTCCATTGATGTCTGTTTTGTGTTGCGAGGTCTTTAATTTGCCTCAACACGAATCTTTTTTTACGGTTGCAATTTTTTTCCTCAAGTTTCGGCTCTATTAAAGAAAAGAATGACATGACGAGAAGCCAAAAACAGTAAAATGATGAAAAACTACTGAACCAAATAGCCCATAACAGAGACCAATTCAGTGCGACTAGATTAATAAAACACAGCTAGCAGCCAGGTGAGTGATTAATTTGCACAGGATAACAGCTAGACTGCGGATTTTGCTGGCCCAGATCTTTCAATATCTAGGAAGTCGGAGAGTGGGTGTCACCCGTAGAATGTGTCACGGAACACCTCGGAAGTCCCAATGCCAGACATTGTGGGAATTGCCCAGGAAGCTTCAGCGTCCGGTGTGAAGGCATATGGGGAGAATGTTGGATTAGGCCACTGAGGTAGAGGATCAGCCATGATCATATGGAATAGTAGCAGTTTCAATGGGCCAAATGGCCTACCCCAGCTCCTAAATTTTATGTTTCTATGTTTAACTTCTGATGTACAATTCCCCTGAATCTAAACCTCTCCAAAAAAGCCTCCAATTAGTTAGAGTCAGGAGGGTGGAATTTACCTGCCCCGCCCACCAAGGGAATTGTAGTGTGCGGGACACAGACCATGCAAAGCTCTGCTTATCTCGAGCAGGATTTTCCAGCCTTAGGGCAAGCCTGGCCAGAAGATCCAGTAGGAAGTCTCAGAACTCCAGGTTAAAATCCAACAGGTTTATTTGGTAGCAAAAGCCACTAGCTTTCAGAGCGCTGCTCCTTCGTCAGGTAAGTGGGAGTTCTGTTCACAAACAGGGCATATAAAGACACAAACGCAATTTACAAAATAATGGTTGGAATGATTAACCTGTGCTTAACACTTTCTCCACTCACATTGTCTGTACCTTTGAGACTTGACTACCTGTAAAGACTCGCATTCCAACTCTTAAAGTTGCTTATGTGCCTGCTTCCAATACCTCCTGTGCGCATTCCAGGCACTGGTCACTCTCTGCATCCCGCATATTTCCCTTAAACATTCCCCCTCTCATCTTGACCCTGTGCCCACTTGTAATTGACACTTCCGCCTTGGGAAAAAGCCTCTGACTCTCCACCCTATCTATAATTTTGTGGACATCTATTAGGTCTCTCTTCAGCCTCTGTCTTTCCAGTGAAAACAATCCTAGTTTATTCAAGCTCTCCTCATAGGCAACACCCTTGAGACCAGGCAACATCCTGGTGAACCTTCTTTGCACTCTCTCCAAAGCTTCCATGTCCTTCTGGTAGTGTGGTGACCAGAATTGCGTGAAATAGAGACAGACAATAAATGCTAGCCTAGCCAGCGACGCTCTCATCCTGTAAAAATGGATTTAAAAAAAGACAACTTTCAAAACAACATTGTCACACAATGTCTAAATATGTAAAACATTGTTAATTTAAGGAATCAAATCCCTGTTGATCTCTACAATGGAAAGGCTCTTTCTAACGGAAGCAAGATTCAAACAGAAACACGACTCACCAATACTAAAATTATCTATCACATCTTTGACTATCTACTGCTTCCTAATTTTCTTTCAAATGTCCAATACTTTTACCTACATAATTAAGACTGCAGCATGTCACATGAGATCTAAGACTTGCAAAGATTAGTTTTGGACACTGAATATTTTGTGAGAATGGCACATTCTAATAACAAAATGTTAACTCTCCAAATTCTAATAAGAAAACCCCATCTCATATAATATTACCAGTAGCAATGTTCCATCAATGGCTCATAAAATAAAAGGTAATCTCCATTGCCATGGAGATAGGGAGGATAAAATTGGCACTAACGTCCCTAATCTAGGGTGGGGAACATAAATATTTTTTCTCATTTTGCTGTTAGTTCCTGTCAATTGTGAAGTAAAGAACGAACCACAAAGCAGAAAACTATTTGGAACCACAAAAATGTTCTTGAGGATACTGACCTCAACTGCAAAATAATCTCAGTAAAAATATATGAATGTCCTTTTTCATTTCTTTCTGCCAACGAATCTCTCATCTCTCCTGATCCTTTGAATGTGCAAACTTCTCTATGGAGGAAGGTTCTATTGGTATTGGCCTTCTTTTGCTCTCTCATCCAACTGGTCATTATTCATGTTGGGAACCTGACAGGAAATATTAGAAAGGTGCTCAATCATGGGCACATCACACCTGAGACCAATACCAATGCTGTCCTCACCTCAGCTACACATAAACACATATTCAGTCATTGCTGTGTAACAATCAGGACAGGAGCGTGAGCTAACTCAATCAGCTCTCGGTTCACCTCCACCTCAATGTCAATTTCTTATCCTTGTCTTCAAATCCCCTCATGGCCGAGCTCTTTCAAGCCTGTAAATATTTCCAACCTCACAAACCTTTATGTTCCTCCAATCTGGACTTCTTGGCAGCCTTGTGCTCAGCTGCCTAGGCCTTTAATACTTGGATTAACTCCTCAAATCTCTCTAGCCAGAATTCTCTGGCCTTGCTAGTGGCTGGGATTCTCCAATCCCGCTGCAGTGAATGGAGATTTGACTGAGCACCAAATTCTCCATTGTCATGGGTTATGCAAGACCGGAGTATCCAGGCCTCTGTCCCTCCCTCCTCCTTTAAAACCTACCTCTTTCCCCAAGCTTTTGGTCACCTATATAAACATCTCCTTGTGTGGTTTGGTGTCAAATTTTGGATGCTCATAGTTCCTCTTTAGTACTTTGGCACATTTGATATCTGAAAAATACTTTTTTTATATATCTTACAGATGAGTTAAACCAAGTAGTTTATGTTTACACGACAGATAATAAAATTAAAAATGCATATCTTAAAAACCTAGAAGGAATCCAAACAATGGAACGTTAAAATGACTAAAACTCAAAATGAGAGACAATTAACCAAAAAATTTAAGAACAATATAACTTTTTGCTCATAAGCTCATTTGTTCATAAAAGACGATAACTAAAATAAGACTAAGGTGAAGGAGGCAATTGTATTGGGGAGGAATGGTGATTATGCTGATAAATGGGGCAGCACAGTAAGGCAGTGGTTAGCACTACTGCCTCACAATTCAAGGGACCCTGTTCAAGTAAAGCCTTGGGTAACTGTGTGAAGTTTGCACGTTCTCCCTGAATCTGCATGCGTTTTCTCTGGGTGCTCCAGCTTCCTCCCACAGTCCAAAGATGTGCAGGTTAGGTGGATTGGCCATGCTTAAATGTCTTTTAGTGTCCAAAGATGTGGAAATTAGACGAATCATTCATGCTAAATTGCCCCTTATTGTCCAAAAATGTGTGGGTTAGGTGAATTAGCCATGAAAAAGGCACAGAGTTGTAGGGATAGGGCAGAGAGGAGGGCCTGGATGGATGCTCTTTCCAAGAGACAGCTGAGACTCGATGGGTCAAATGGCCTCTTTCTGCACTGCAGAGATTCTATAATTCTATGAAATGTTTTGATTCAGCTTTCACAAAGGAAGAAATTTTGGACCCTGCTCCATTTCAGTAATTGAGACATTGTAGATTACCATTTGATCTCCCTCTGCAATCAGCAACCTCTCCCAGACCAGCATACAAACCCACCCCTGCGATCTGGCTCCACCCCCAGACCACAATGGCATTCTCATACAATCCAAACCTCGTCTCCTCCACCCATAAAACCATAGAACCATAAAACTATAGAAAACTTATGGCACAGAAAGAGGCCATTCAGCCCATCATGTCCATGCCAGTCCAACAATAAAAAGTGCTAGACGTTATCAAGAAGTAAGGTTAGAAAAGGGACACTCGGGAAATCAAATCTTTTTCACTGGAGTTGAGAGTTGAAAGATTGACTCATTGAAGCTTTGGTGATTATGAAAGGCTGTGATCTGTTTCTATTATCTGGTTATGTTCCCAGTGGAATCAAGGAGTGTTTAGTGTTGCAACTTACTTTTAAAATGGTCTCGGTTGCTCGAAAAGGAAACATAATGAAGGATATAGTGAGCAGGATTTGTCAGCATGAGAAAGACACAGTTATCCTTTTCTATGTGGAATATTCTATCATTCCATATTACACACACACAGCAGAGGACAGGTCATTAGGCAAAATTAGTCGATGCTCGTGATTATGTTTCACATGAGCCTCCTCCAGCAACCCTGCCCCCTGCACTTCTTCATCTAAGTAAGAAGCCTCACAACACCAGGTTAAAGTCCAACAGGTTTATTTGGTAGCAAGTCCCACTTGCTTTCAGGACTTTGCCCCTTCGTCAGGTGAGTGAGGAGTTCACATCATGACTTCTTCATCTAAGCCAACAGCATGTTCATTCCGAAGAAGATTAGATTGTCATCCTCCTGCAATAACTGGGATTGATATGTGTCAGGATAATGCCACAGTTGAGGGGAATTTGAAGAGTTAGATAACATTCCAAAATGTTCTGTGCATTTGTCCAGTAATAGTTGAATCATACCAACAAGGGAGGCCCAAATTTCAATCCCTATTTTGTGTTGAGTTAATTACCCTGAACCAGCAATGCTTCAATTGTTCTCTGAATGTCTCCACTATTTGGGAGGACTTTGCTGATCTTTATGTTGGCCTGAGAATCACGTAGTGGGTACAATCCCTTCCCTTGCAATTGAATCACCAGACTTAGCATTAACACAAAGCAAATTTCTTCAAGATACCTGGCATCCATTTAACAATATCCGAGAAACAATTCCAAAACTCAAGCGTAGGACAAGGGAATAAAACAGAAGGAAGGCTTGCTGAAATGCTCAGCAATATCATTAGATTTCCTTGCCAGATATCACAATCCAACGCCTTTCTCTTTCACTAGTACTAAATCTTCCCTTCCACATCATCAACATGAGCACAAACCAATCCCCTGGTGCTCATAACAAATAATGAAATATTTTATGCTCCTGGACAGAACTGCACCTGATGAAAAATGCCAGACAAAAGTTTGTAATTAAATTGATTGGAAATCAGTAAATCAGCAGTTCCTTCAGTGATATAGGACAGGATAGCAATTACGACACTTCTATTAGTAATACGGATCACTTTTCACTATAAAGAATTCAATAACAATTATTCATTGACTTAGTGATTAAAATACTGTCATGTTGCTCTGCAGATCACGAATGATAGTGAATATAATGAGGAGCCAGTGTACAATGAAACAAGGTGTGCAACTATGCATATGTTCAATCTTGGACATAGATCGATAGCAAACTACACTATGTAAAAGGGCACCGAGCTTCCCCTCATTCAGTATTCCACTCGCAAGTCTATTTGCAACTTAAGGTCAGAGAGACTATATATTCAAACAATTCTAGATTTTGTGGCTCAAGTTTCAGGCCTGGGACTGTGAACCTATAATCTCAGTAACATTGAGCCAATGCTAATCAAACAAGTCTGTTGTTTAAGTTTATTTAGTGGTGTCACAAGTGGGCTTACACTAACACTGCAATGAAGTTACTGTGAAACTCTCCGAGTCGCCAAACTCCAGCGCCTGTTTGGGCACAATGTTTTTTTAAAAATCTCTGTAGATAATCTACTGTAAATGAAAGGACAATGTTAACCTGCACGAAAGACCCATATTTAGAACTACATTACTAAAAAAAAATTATTGGTAATTACCTGTAACAGTAGTAGCATTAGCTTCTTCTGCCTTCTACATTTGCAATGTATAAATGTATAAATCAACATTTAATTTCAAATGGTTAGCAAATTCTGAAAATGAAGGTTTACCAACAATGGCCCTGATTTTACCAGCATGGCCGCTGCAAAACTGGGGTGGGTAAGGCCCGCAGAACGGCATTCCCCGTTGACCCTGGGTACGATCTTATGAACCTCGAGTGACTGTATTGGTAAAATCAGGGCCAATATCTCTTTTGAGACAAAGAGCGAGAGATGCACATAATGACTAGTACCTCCTTTATGCCAATGGGAAATGAGTTGAGCCAACTAATGGCCTGGAGAGATATTTGCAGCACAAATCTTTTCATTTGCATATCCACTGTAGGAATGTTTGATCTGTGTAAAATTGGACAAAGTGAAGATAAAGGATGATTGAAAGTAAAGCAATGGGAGTGGATTGCTGTTAGCTAAGGGTATCAATAGGAAATGGAACTCAGGTGGGTAAAGGGAGTTAAGATACAGGTCAGCCATGATCCAATAGGGTGGCATGGTGGCACAGTGATCAGCACTGCTGCCTCACAGCGTCAGGGATTTAGGTTCGATTCTGGCCTTGGGTGACTGTCTATGTGGAGTTTGCATGTTCTCCCTGTGTCTGCGTGGGTTTCCTCCCGCAGTCCAAAAATGTGCAGGTTAGGTAGATTGACCATATTTAATTGTCCCATAGCATCCCAAAATGTGTAGGTTAGGGGGATTAATGATTTGATTTATTATTCACATGTATTAGTATCAGTGAAAAGAGTTGTTTCTTGCATGCTATATAGAAAAAGCGTACCGTTCATACAGAAGGAAATGAGAGACAGTGCAGAACGTCATGTTACAGTTATAGATAGGGTGTAGAGAAAGATCAATTTAATGCAGGGTAGGTTCATTCAACAGTCTGATGGCAGCAGGGAAGAAGCTGTTGATCATGCCCTCAGACTTTTGTATCTTTCTCCCGACAGAAGAAGATGGAAGAGAGAATGCCTGGGGTTCGAGTGGGGTAATGTGTTGGGTTACGGATATAGGACCTAGATAAGATGCTCTGTCAGAGAGCTGGTGCAGGCTCGATGGGTCGAATTGGCTCCTTCTGCACTGTAGGAATTCTATGATAAGCAAACAGTGAAGCATTTGGTCGAATCTTATTCCTGTGTTCTTAGGTAACAGCTCACAGCACCTCCAAACCTCCCAGTGGACAGGACAGGACTTGTTTTCAGCATTAAGTCTAACAAGCCTGTCAGAGGCTCAGGGAGATTAGTAATAATATTTGTAACCTGTCACAAGCAAATTAGCAGTGAATTTAATACAGGAAATCCCGACTGTAATATACAAAATACACTTTGGAAATGCAGGAAGCAACAAAGAAAGCTGAGAAGAAAACATTGGCAAAATTTCTTGATAATTAGAAAGAAAGGAAATCAGGTTATCTTAAATTAAATAATTGTAGATTATCCATGCACTGTCCAAGTTTTCATAGAATCCCCACAGTGCAGAAGGAGGCCATTCGGCCCATCGAATCTGCACCCACCATAATCCCAGCCAGGCCTGAGTCCCATAACTCACATATTTACCATGTTAATCCTCCTGATACTAGGGTCAATTTAGCATGGTCAATCAACCTAACCCACACATCTTTGGACTGTGGGAGGAAACCAGAGCACCTGGAGGAAACCCACTCAGACACGGTGAGGACATGCAGACTCCACACAGACAGTGACCTGAAGCTGGAATTGAACCCAGTTGCCTGGCGCTGTGAGGCAGCAGTATTAAACACTGTGCCACCATGCCGCGTTGTATAACGGAGGAATGACATTTTGGACAAGTACAGACAAAATCCGGGAGATTGAATATATTTGTAAATTCAGCAGTAGCCCGTAATTGTAGGTAGTGGACTTTGAGAAAGGTTTTATCCTGTACAAACTACACCACCTATTGGCTGAAGTAAAGACAAGCACTGATTTTCAAATTCCAATTAAATAGTGGGAAAAGAAATGTGGTCGATAGCTATTCTCCAGTGCTTGGCCACATATCCAGATATTTAAATATTGCCAACGTGCTGCCAACTTCTGTGGACAGTTTTAAAAAGAAAATTACACCGCTTAAGATAAAAATGCCGCAGCAGTGATAGACACCGATGGCTGTTTCTTTTTGTGTGTTTGTTTGGTACACAGGATGGGTCTGCAGCTTGAAGCTTCAGAGGGCAGCAAAATTGTCTGCTGCAACAATGTCAGCATATAGCTACCACAAGCACGTCAGCAAACAAGATCACAGATTTTGTTCTGGAGAAATATGATGGCACATCCCTTGTGGGCTAGGAGAAGAAGCAGGTGAAAGTACAAGCCTTATTGAAATGTAATATGATTGTTCTTACAGAGCCTGAATTCCCGCATGGTTTGGAAAGCATTGGAACATAGCTGCTAAATTCCAGTTATTTTATCACGCTTTGGCAGGTGGCAACTTATCTCCTCCTCTTCCGAAATTTCCATTTTCTTGTAACATTACTTGACGACTGCTGTCATTAAAATTCATGGCGTTTCAGATGAAAACGCGGCGACACCATTGGGGGCGGTGGGGGCGGCATTTCCAATTCAATTACTGGAATGGTTAACATCAATCTATGCTGTAACTGAAAGTCTGTCAGGCAGGATAATGTCACGCAACAATATTTCCTGTGGGTGCGTAATGAGGAAAATTACACCCGCAGTTGCCCTCGTGCAAGGTGTCCATTTGGCCGAATACTACCCAGTTTTCTGTCTATATGGCCAGAGTGCCATTAACTGCACAGTAGGAGGCTATTCGGCCCAACGAGTGAGTGCCAGCCTTCCATAGTGTGATTGAACCAGCCCCATTCCACAATCCCCAAGCTCTACCCTCGTAGCTCCGCGAGTTTATTTCCATCAAGCATCCATCCACTCTTGAGAACATTGATCATCTCTGTTTCCACTGCCTCCTGGACAGTGAATTCCATAAGCTGGAATGTAAAGACTTGATTTGATTTATCATTGTATTAGCTTACAGCAAAAAGTATTGTTTCTTCCACGCTATACAAAGCATATCTGTGGGATCCTTTGTACGGTTTGCTTTAGTTAAGAGGCTTCATTTTAAGGTATTTCTACCTATGTAACTAATTTACAGCTATCTTGACCACATTTTAAAATTCAGCTGGGAACTCTGGGATGAACTTGGAAATTGACTACATTTGAAAGTACAATGCAAGCAGAGTTTTACATAAGCAAGTTTTTCATGGTCATCCAGCTGCAAATTGTTCATGAAAGTTTGGGACTGTCTGTACCAGTAATTTCATAACACAGATAAGCAAAAGGTTATTATGCTCTATACAGCTATATGCATTCAGTTGCATTGAATCCTGTACAAGTTCAAGTTGAAGTCTGTATCAGGACCAGCTTTCTGCCCCCCACCAGAAACCACCCCCCCACCTTCTCTCTTTCTCCAGTAAATCCATTTATTTCGCTCTCAGTACTTTTTAATTTTAAATGCTAATCAATAAAAGAACTTTCACTTCAGACTAGTTTTGCCTACATCTAATGTAGGAAGAGAACAGACCCTAAAATATCATATATAGAGAAGAAGAGGGTGCAGAATTTAATATTATAGCCATAGCTAGGGTGTAGAGAAAAATCAACTTAATTTGAAGTCGGTCCACTCAAAATTGCCTGATGGCAGCTGCGAAGAAGCTGTTTTTGAGTGAGGTGGTACATATTTTCAGACTTCTGTATCCTTTTTTCTGACAGAAGAAGGTGGAGGAGAGTCCAGAGTGCGTGGAGTTCTTGATTATGTTAGCTGCTTTTCCGGGACTGCGGGAAATGGAGACGGGATCAGTAGATGAGAGGCTGGTTTGTGTGATGGAATGGATTGGGCTTCATTGACAACTCTTTGTAGTTTCTTGTGGTCTTGGACAGAACAGGAGCCATACCAAGCTGTGATACAAAAATGTCCGTGTGAATAAATGGATCTGAGGGTTGAACTCATTCTGTATATTTCCCCTTGAATCACATTGAATTTCAATGATCAGGGCCTCACATTTTTCTGATACTTTGTCAAATGTGTCTGCAATTGACTAAACCAAGGCAAAATGTTGTGAAAGTATGAAAGTGAGAAAAGGCCAAAGCAAATCAAGTTGCATGATTTGTACCACTGATTTAACAATTATGGTGAACATGAACACTGCCCACAAAACTGGACATGACCCTAGATGTCCCAGAATATCCATGAGGTGTCAATCACCGTCCAATTGCCACTTTGCTCCTTTATTTATCCAGGCCAGGAATTCGTTGCACAGGAAGCCACGCAATCTTCCAACCTGGGCCTGCTGAGAAACATGCATGATAGAAGCTCCACGGTGTCCTTCCAGTGAAGTGCAGGTTCACCAGGGGATGTGAAGCAACATCCCTTTTCACAGCACTAACTGCTGTAAACTGGTAAGTTTAAAGGTCCAAATCACTTTGGGAAGCCAGGGACTAGGTAAGTGTGCAAGATCAGTGGTGAGGGGCTAGGGTGGTTCAGGAGTGGGTCAGCTGGTTGGGGAGATGAGGGCGGGGGGAAGGTTGGGCAGTGGTTGGAGATGATGGATGGGTCAGGAGGGTAATTGAAGTGTCAGGGTTGTCATGAGGGTAGGGGGGGCGAAATTGGATGGTCAAGGAAAGGATTGGATGGTGAGGAGTAGGTCTGGTGGTTGTGGGGGGTGGTGGGAAAGTTTGGGGTAGGCACTGGTCAGCGGGGTAATCGGAGAGTGAGAGTTGTCGGGAGGATATGGGGTGCGATAGTCTGAGGATGGAGGTTAAATCGAGTGGTTGAGGGAAAATTGTTTGGATGGTCAGTGGATAGGGTGTTAACCAGGGGAAGATACAAGTGGTTGATGGAGGGGTGGGGGGGGGGGGGGGGGGGTGGGATGTGTGGCCTTCAGCAGGAGGACAAGATCCCACCTGCGGGAAGGCCTGGAAAATCCCGACCAAGATGTTTTTACACACAGCCATTAGTGAATAGATGTTATAAGTTTTTAAATACTAAAAAAAATTGAATTTACTATGAAACTGACCAATGTACACCAATGGAATTAGCAAATAGTTCTATATAGTTTAGTTTTTATTAGTGATTTAAAATCAAGTCACTCAGAGGTACTGAACTGGATATTTATCAGAAATACTTTTTTCTGATAAATGAATTCTCATTTGTATTTATAACACCAGGTTCCCACTCTTAAATGCATCTGTCAATGTTTTTTGTAATGCACAGAAAAAAAATGAACAATTACAATCTATTACGCTGTCTGATTTGATGGCTTAGTTTTAACTCACTCAAAATAAATTCTCTAAGACTGCAGAGTTAAAATCAGGCGTTGTTTGTTGTAATGCAAAGGAAACTTTAACCTTAATTTCCTTTTAGAAAGCCATCACAGTGATGTTCTTCCCTCATGTGTAATGATTGACAATTCTTGGAGTTGAATTTTCTCGGAGGCTTCAGGAATCTGGAAGAATATTGGTTATTGCTGCCTAATAATGCCATTAAGCAAAATTCCCAAACTGCTTCTAAACTACATGTGATATGGAGGAAATGCAATGTTTCAGGCCAAATTTTAGCCAAGATCAGAACAAAATAATCTGCAATTAAACCTTGACCAAGGGAGCAAAGACAAAAACACAACAAGAGAGGGTCCCTCTGAAATACCTACAGAAAGGAATGAAGTTTCACTATTTTGTTTCATTCATTTGTGAGACATGGACCTCACTAGCCTGCCAACATTTATTGCCCATCCCCAGTCACCCTTGAACTGAGTGGCTTGCTAGGCCATTTCAGAGGCCAGTTGAGAGCTATCATACTACTGTGACTCTGGAATCACATATAGGCCAGAACAGGTAAGGATAGCGATTTCCTTCTCTGAAGGACATTATTGAACCAGATGGGTTTTCCCGACAATTGGCGGTGGTGCTTGGTCATCATTTGATTCTTAATTCCAGATTTTTTTTATTGAATTCAAATTCCACCAGCTGTCGTGGCGGGACTTGAACCTGGGTCCTCTGAATAACGGCTGAGTTTTTGGATTAATAGTCTAGTAATAATATCACTAAGCCATCATTTACCTTTTGGCTGTACTAACAACATAGCATATAGACAACCTGTGGTCTATGCACCCTTTATTGAAAGCTCTGGATTCAATGTATCTCTCTTTCACAGATCTCCTGACTGTCAGATGTTGCCTATACTGTAAGGATCACTGCCATTCTCTTCCCCACCAGTAAGAGATAACACTAGTGTTGTTAATAAATGAGGTTATTCCAATATTCGCAGCACACTCCATCACCAAGCTATGATAACCTTCACACTTAATTGTGCTTCTCCACACAGTGAATGATGTCAAGACCTATCATTGATAACATCAGGAAGCAATAAAGTTTATTTATTTGTGTCAAAAGCAGGTTTACATTAATACTGCAATGAAGTTACTGTGAAAATTCCCTAGTTGCCACATTCCAGTGTCTGTTCGGATACTCTTGAGGGTGAATCTTAGCTTGGCCAATGCACCTAACCAGCATGCCTTTTGGACTGTGGAAAGAAACCAGAGCATCCAGAGGAAACTCACATAAACACGATCAGAAAACATAGTAGTGGAAGAAGTTGAAGGGAGAGTATTTCAAAAACCAACTAACGTATCAATCAAACAGTTCAAAGAATCTCTACAATACAGAAGAGGCCATTCAGCCCATCAAGTCTGCACCGACCACTGTCCCACCCAGCACCTATCTCTGTAGCCCCCAGACATTAAAGGGGCAATTTAGCATGGCCAATCCACCTAACCCGCACATCTTCGGACTGTGGGAGGAAACCAGAGCACCCGGAGGAAACCTACGCAGACATGGGGAGAACGTGCAGATTTCACACAGACAGTGACCCAAGCTGGGAATTGAACCCAGGCCCCTGGCACTGTGAGGCAGCAGCACTAACCATTATGCCACTGCCAAAGGATGTATCTCTTTTATGCTAGAAATTTCACACGAGAAGGAGTTGATAGTTGGCCTCCTTGGACCTGGCTCCTCTTCAGGAGAATTGTGTTCTGTCTTCATTTGAAAATGTCCATTCTCCACATGATGCTACCATCACTCACTTTGTTATAATCAGGGAAGTCAGATTCTCCCTGCTACTGAAGGTAGTGGTGTCATTTAATTAGCAAAAATGTCAGAATGGTTTCATGCCTTTACATTGCAAAATTATTGCATTTCATTCAGAGAAGCTTCATTTTCCTTAAAGTCCCATCTCCCCTCCATCGTCCTACCCCTCCTCCTGATCAACTCTGTCCATAATGAGGGTGGATAAAAGCAAATTACTGTGAATTCTGGAATCTGAAACCAAAAGAGAAAATGCTGGAAAATCTCAACAGGGTCAGACAAAGGGTCATCTGGACTCGAAATGTCAGCTCCTTTCTCTCTCTCATTACAGGTGCTGCCAGACCAGCTGAGGTTTTCTAGCATTTTCTCTTTTGGAGTGTGGTTAATATTATTTCTTTAGAGCCTGGGTTAGAGTGGTGAATGGAAGTTGCCACAAACCAAAGAAAAGTAGGAATTTTCAAAATGTGGTTCCTTTTTTGGCTCTGTACTACTCTAAGCTTAGAAGATAAAGATTAAATATTAGTTATTGGTGTGACAAGTCAGCTTACATTAACACTGCAATGAAGTTACGGTGAAAATTCCCTGATCGCCACACTCCGGCACCTGTTCGGGTAAGGGAGAATTTAGCCTGGCAATGCACCTAATCAGCGTGTCTTTTAGACTGTAGGAGGAAACTGGAGCACCTAGAGAAAACACATGCAGACATGGGGAGAACATACAGACTCCACACAGACAGTGACACAAGCCAGGAATTGAACCTGGGTCCCTGGCTCTGTGAGGCAGCAATGCTAACCCCTGTAGCTTGTAGCGTTCTTCTATTTCTTCTTCTGATTATGCTGTAGGTTCTAATTGACAGAATATGATATGAATAATAACTTAAGAGAATGCACCCATTGGAATTAAGAAGGCATGTGAAGGAATACAGAGGTATAAGAAGACAGCTTTAAATAAGAAGTTATATTTGATTAAAAAGAATTATTTTCTTATGAAGTAGGGATTAAAAATTGAAAGCAAAGTTTATTCACTGGACAAAAGTTCATAAATTTATAAACATGCCCGGGCATAATTTTGTGCCGAAGGACACTAATATCCTACGGCATAAGATGCGGTATATTCTCTGACACAAAACAGTCCTGACAAAAAAGGAACTGGCCTCTGAATCACCTCAGCAAAGCATCAATAAATTGTTAGATAACCACATCCTAAAAATGGATAACTTTAAGGATGTCCCAAAACAACTTGTTAACTGAATCCTGGGAACTGAGTGACCATCGTCTGCACCTCTCGGTATCCTATTTGTTTAAAGGATGTTGACTAAAACAAAGAATTTTGTCCAGCATGTATGTCTAATATGTTCCCTGTTGGTTCAGTTCTACCTTGATATAAATATTGGAACCACACAGTAGAATTTTTAGACTTGTTGCATTCACTCCAATATCTATTAAAGTAAAGGTGCAGTTATTGTAGTGTAGCAATGATACTTTTCCCCTTAATTGAGATATAGGTAATGTTGCCAGACTCAATAGCTTTCTCCTCGGGATTTAAGGTTAAAATAATACTTTAAATATTGATGAATATCTTAAATATCTGTCAGTCACATTAATGAAACTTGGGTTCTCTAATAGAAAAAAAGATTATAGTTGCATTTGCTTGGTCTATCAATGTTGTGAATACCATGAATTGCCTGCTTGGGCGGCATGGTAGCACAGTGGTTAGCACTGCTGCTTCACAGCTCCAGGGATCTGGGTTCGATTCCTAGCTTGGGTCACTGTCTGTGTGGAGTTTGCGCGTTCTCCTCGTGTCTGTGTGGGTTTCCTCCCAGAGTCCAAAGATGTGCAGGTGAGGTTGATCGGCCATGCTTAAAAAAAAATTGCCTCTTAGTATCCTAAGATGTGTAGGTTAGTGGGTAAAATATGGGGGGTGTGGGGTCTGGGTGGGACTGTGATCAGTGCAGACTTGATGGGCCAAATGGCCTCTTTCTGTACTGTAGGATTTCTATGGTTTTTCAGATAGGTTAAAAAATATTTGATTTGATTTAGATCAGTTCTTCTTACCCATTGAAGTGTTTGTGAGGCCTATCTTTTTCAACCACAAATGAGATTGTTCATCCAAGGAGTATGTCTGATCTGGGACAGTCCCAAAAGCAGGCTGAGATTTCCATCCGTTTCAGACAGACTAGGCGCAGGTCAGTTACTTCCCCAAATTGTTTTATTTTATCATTTAACTGAGTAGCAGAGTACTTGTTTGAGCGACTCTACACTGCTGTGTACGAGTCTGCTAAAGGCATTTAATAAAACTCCAAACTAAGACAACGGAAATCCAGAACCAAAGATGGGCTCTCTACATGTCATCTCTACATGTGAACAACTTGTCTCCAACAAGAGCAACCAATGAACAAGCCTGAACTTGTAATTTCACTTGTATTTTGTTACCTAGACTGGGACCTGAGAAGATCACCTAAGGAGTGAAACAAAGGAGTGAAGACTGGTCCCCACTCGCATCAATAATCAATAAACATGGAGTTTTGGGTTCTTTTGCCCAAGCAATTAGCATTCAGTGTGACCAGAAAAAAAAATCAGGACCACGTTAAAAAAAGAAATGGCAACAGGAAATACTTGTTTCCAGGAAATAGATAAAAGAACAGATAGCAAGTGAACAAACTGATATGTTCACAGTTGAGAAAGAGAACTGCAGTTTAGGAAAGAAATTAAATGACTGTAATCATAGTAAATTGTTGGGAGCCGATCAGGAGTATTTAAAACATAATGTTAGTGCAGTACATGGTTTTGTTTTTAATTACTGTGTATGTGCTTCCTCTTGGCTCTTGCGCAAGGCCTTTTCCACAGGAGACAGTATGTGCAACCAGGGCATCAAAGCTTCTGTCACACCAGGTCTTCCAGGCCCACAGCTGTCTGTGTGAATCCTTTGCTTTATAGCACAACTGGGTGTCGTAACACTAAGGTAACCCATCCGTACTAATTTGTACAAGAGGGCTCCAACTAGAATATCCATGGCCCATTGCAGTCCTGGACTGGATATTAAGGGTGCGGCACTTTTTGATAGTTATTTTTATTTTTAAAAACATGATTTTGCCTCTGACTGGACTGTCTGCCAGAATGTAAATCTGCTTAGTACCTTAACATTGACTTGATTTGATTTGATTTATTATTGTCACATATGTTAGCAAACAGTGCAAAGTATTGTTTCTTGCACACTGCACAGACAAAGCATACCATTCATAGAATACTGTTCATGGATTAACCATGGAAAATGTGTGCGGTTATGGGGATAGGACAGGGGAGAGGGTTTGGGTAAGATACTCTGTCAGTGAGTTGGTGCAGACCCAATGGGCCAAATGGCCCTGATTTGATGTTTTTTTTTTATTTGATTCATTATTGTCACAGATATTGGGTTACAGTGAAAAGTATTGTTTCTTGTGCACTATATAGACAAAGCATACCATTCATAGTGTACATAGGGGAGAAGGAGAGGAGAGGGTGCAGAATGTAGTGTTATGGTCATAGCTAGAGAAAGATCAGCTTAATGTATGGTAGGTCCATTCAAAAGTCTGATGGCGGCAGGGAAGAAGCTGTTCATGAGTCAGTTGGTATTGCTGCAATGTACTAGTCACGAGAGGGTTATCCAAATATTGCAAAGCAGCAGCAAAATCAATGCTCTAGACAAAAGTACACTCCACTGACTCCATTGAATTTGATGCACAGACAGGGACTGTAGGGAGCAATTCAACTGGAACAGCAAGCAGATAATTAAGAAATGTCTTGTGTTGTGCTCACATTGAGCCAAGGCATATCTTCCAAAGCATTCATTACCAAAATGTAAATTTACTTAATGTATATTCAAAATTAAACTATTTACAGGGTTTACCATATTTTTAAAAAATTCCAATTTAAGCAATTACATCCCTATGTCAACATATTATACACATGTATGTACAATTATATTAGTGAAGAAAGCAATTGTAAATCAAACAATTTATTTTGAGGTTTAATGATTTTCTAGTGTGTGTTAATGGAAAGGGGGAATCAGATGCTTATTATATAATTGCAATATTATTCAGGAGCTACGATCAGTGACTTTTTTTGGATAGAAACTCCTACCTGTAAAACTCGGGAAATGGTGTTTAACCATGCAAGAGCATTAAGCTCAATGTGTACTCAACAACGTGCATCAGTCTACTTGTCTCTCAGTTGAAGGAACCGAAAGTGGTGTAACAGCAGGTTGGGCACAAAGTACTTCCCAAAACAATGAACACACTTCTGAGAAAGGAGTCACGGATGCTTTTCATGTCTGAAGCATTGAACTTCAATATTCTCAACTCCATAATGAAAAAGAAAATCTATAGTTAACACATACACAGTTCTTGGAAATAAGTTACATCAAATAGCCAGAATCATCGCAGCATAAAATATTAAAACTGAAGCAGCTAGAATTGAAATATTTCATATTTACTGTTTGAGTTTTATACGAGACACTCCAGATCTTATTTTCTTCATTTCATGTCCCTTCTATTTTATATTTCTTTGTACTGTGTCAAAATAATTTCTTCAGTCCTTTATTTCTTGTACACATCACTTTCACAATCTTTGGCCCAGAAATTAATGTTGTAAAGATTTCAGCGTAATGTATCACCTCACTGGCCAACAAAGAGGATAAAATTGATCTATGCCAGCTGTGCGAAATGGGTTCGTACTGAATCAGCCACCTTTTTCTTCACTGCACTTGATCTTCTCGCTACTGAAATTCAAATGATAGTTCAAACGCTTTTTTAGACATACCTCCTAGTCTTATTGCCACTTTTACTTGGTTTGATGTTTAGATTTTCCAAGCCAATAAAGAATAAAAATTGGAATGGTGAAAAATCGACAGCCAATTCGCAACAATTTGCCATGCAGGTGTTACCAATTCCACCTTCCAAGTGTTTTGATATGATTAATAGTAATCATAGAATCCCTACAGTACTGAAGGAGGCCATTCAGCCCATCAAACCTGCACCAACTTTTTTTTAACCAGAGCCTATTCCCGTAACCCCATATATTTACACCGTTAATCCCAGTAAGCTACACATCTTGGGACAAAGGGGCAATTTAGCATGGCCAATCAAACTAATCTACACATTTTTGGGCTGTGCGAGAAAACTGGAGCACCAGAGGAAACCCACGTGGACACGGGGAGAACATGAAAACTCTACAAAGACAGTCACCCAAGGCCAGAATTGAACCCAGGTCCCTGGCACCGTGAGGCAGCAGAGCTAACCACTGTGCCATGATGCAGGATTATGAAGGTAAGGTTATGGGTGGCACAGTCGCACAGTAGTTCGCACCACTGCCTCACAGTGCCAGGGATCTGGATTCGATTCTTGATTTGGGTCACTGCCTGTGTGGAGTTTGAACATTCTCCTCATGTCTATCTGGGATTCCTCCAGGTGCTCTGCTTCCCTTTCAGAGTCCAAAGATGTGTGGGTTAAATTGCTATGCTAAATTGCCGCTTAGTGCCAGGAGGACTAGCTAGAGTAGATGCATGGGATTATGGGGATAGGGCCTGGATGGGATTGTGGTCGATGCAGACTTGATGGGCTGAATGGTCTCCTTTTGCGCTGTAGTGTCCTAAGCATCCACACTTCTTGATCCATTTTGGTCTTACTTTACTCATAAATAACATTTTGAAACACTTTAAAACATCTCTTGAATTAAGTACACTGATGCACGACTCAGGGGTCTACCTTCGTTCCAATGTTTCTGTAGAAGCTATCAAGGTTGTACTGGATTGGTAAGCACTCCACAAAAGATCCGTTGCAAAAAAAGGCCTCAGCAACAAGATTCTCCCCTCCTTCCACATCACCCCCTTGCCTATTTAGCCACTGAGTTTTTAGTTTTGCGTAAAACTCTGAACCAATTTCTCTATGGTCCAATGCACTTCATTAGGTTTTAGTCCAATATCTAAAAGGAGATTTCCACCTCAGGATATGATGTGTGCTGGCCTGAGTATGAGGTGATTTCCAGACCGAACGTTCAACAGTGTCAATTTTCTCCCCTGTCTTGTTATCTGGGCTTCTGGCAACTCAATAGGATTTTAATGGAACTACAAGCTAGTTTATTTAATTCTGCAGGCCAAACCACTGGGACGTATCTACTTGAAGTTGTTGCAGATATCAATTTTGTTATTGCATGCTTGAATGGGCAAGATTAAAAGAAAGAACTCTGAAGCGCATATTTAATATTGGTATCTTTCTTTAATTTAAGCCCTTTTTTCAGCAAAAAACCCACCTAACTAAGACAAATCTAAGGACCAGACAAATTCTAAAGATCAGGAAAGCTACCTAGGGATCAAAAACAACATTTTTTAAAGCTTCAGCTGCAAATCTTTCCAATGTTTTTCTGGATGAATGTATCACTTTCTGTAATCCTGAGGTCCAAGCAAACCAAAAATTCCAGGTCCACTTCATTTATCTCTTAAGTGATTGTGTGTGAGTTAGGGAAAACCCAAACAGAGGAACAGGCAAACATAGAAAATAAAAACTAGACTATCTAACGGCCATACAACAGAAAATAGGTTACCTTTTCTTATTGTAATGAAAATCAGCATTTCTAGAGTCCGCATCAAACTACCTAGGAGATTCCTCGCAAAGAGACCCAGCTAAATTTCAAGCATCACACAGAGTAATAGTTTGAAGTTTACTCGGGTCACAAATAGGCTTACATTAACACCGCAATGAAGTTCCTGTGAAAATCCTCTACTTGCCACGCTTCCGGAGCCTGTTTGGGTACAACTAAAGGGGAACTTAGCATGGCCTAACCAGCATGCCTTTCAAATTGTGGGAAGAAACCAGAGCAAACTCACGCAGACAGAGAGAGAATGTGCAGACTCCACACAAACAGTGATCCAAGTTGGGAATCAAACCCGGATTCACTGAAAATTTGAAGGAAAAATTCTAGATTTGCATAAAGAGGAAACCCTTGCAAAATTGTAAACTCTGTTTCTGGCTTTCATCAGTTGAAGCAGAGGCATCTCAGCAAACTATCTAACACACTGGATTCAACATTAAACCCACAGAGGGACAGTGTCAACAGGATGGGTTAAAGACATAAAGATGGGAAACTTGTCCCCAATTTGCCACGCACACACCCTTTTTTATGGAATTGATATTGTGGAGTCCAAGTGTCATTCTGTGAAGAAGCAGGACACTATCACAGAATCTTAGAATCCCTACAGTGTAGAAGGAGGCCATTCAGCACAATGCGTCTCTACTGACTCTCCGAGACAACATCTTTACTCAGGCCCACCCCTCCCTTATACGCATAACCCTATCCATTTACCATGGCTAATCTACCTAACCTACACATCTTTGGACACTAAAGGACAATTTAGCATGGCCAATCCACCTAACCAGCATATCTTTGGACTGTGGGGGGAAACCGGAGCACCCAGAGGAAACCTACGCAGACAC
The DNA here is from genome assembly GCF_965287045.1 of Carcharhinus amblyrhynchos. Taxonomy (NCBI): domain Eukaryota; kingdom Metazoa; phylum Chordata; class Chondrichthyes; order Carcharhiniformes; family Carcharhinidae; genus Carcharhinus; species Carcharhinus amblyrhynchos. Next base: position 14,821,616 of record NC_137352.1, read on the forward strand.
AGGGAGAACACGCTAACTCCCACAGGCATTCATCCAAAGCTGGAATCACTGGTGCTAAGAGACAGCAGTGCTGACCACTGTGCCCACAACCACATTTAACGTATGTCAGTATCCCACAGTTCAATTCAGAGCTTGGTTTAAAGATCACTGCTGCTGCAAGTGTTTGCCATGGATCACAAATCAGAGAGGAAAAGGATCCTTTGTCTCCAAAGGTTAAGCGCTTTTCTTAGCACTCCATCTGGGCCAGGAAGAGTAGGAGCGCTCCACTGATCCACTCCTCACTGGTCACTCAAAAAAGCCTTCACTCTCCCCATCCCAAACAAAGTCTCTTTTCTCTGTTCCTCATGGGCTGCTCTCCACCCTGTGCAATGGCTGATATCTCAGCTACAAAACACCCTCTAAAACCCCCCACCGCTCTCTGCCTCAATTCCACAAGGTCAAATTTGTGCACTGGTGGACGTGAAAAGGAAGATCTTTCCGATATTGTTGTCTCCAGGTTTTAGACAGGCATCAATGTTGCTTCCCTGTCTGCTGCTATTGCTCCAATTATTGTTGGATCTGGTTGGATCCTCTCTGGTTCTTGAAGTAAAAGATTTGTTAACTGAAGACAGTTTTGATTACATGATCAATGCTTCTATTGTCCACCCAGAATTATCTGGACGTCTGAAACACAAGTGGGAAATGGCTGGATCATCCACACTTACTTACAGTGAGCTGGTTTGTCTACACTTCCCTTTGTTAAGTTCCAGGTTTAGAGCCAGTTGACCTGGAGGCCCATTGATTTGGAGTTTCAGTGAAGTCCGCAAACACTAGAAGATGGTTTTTGACTTGGTAGCCAGGGTTTTATGGCCTCACTTGCCCTGGAACCGTAAAGTCCCACCCGAGGTCATACTCTGCCCTTTGCCCGCTCCAATTCCCATGGCAGGAGGGCTGGTAAAATCTCACCCGGTATGTCCATTCAAGAGCAAGCACCCGTGATTGCGTAACCTTCTAAAGACTTGAGATCATTCTGAGTCAGTGCAGGGAATGAAGAAGTTATCGGATCCTCAGCACTCTTACAGCAGCCTTTCAGTGTCCATTTTTAAGAGAAAGTTAGTTTCAGAAGATTCCAAACCAATTCCATTTATTAAAGTAACGCAGAAAACATTCCTCTACTGGGCATGATGTGTGTAAGTTACTTTACAACCTCCTATTACGCAAAACCTGCTCTCTCAGCCAGGACACCAAGAGAGAGGACTCTTCCTTGTAACCAAAATGAAGAATGGGAATTCTAGATGCAACCATGCAGTCAGTAAACTGGTATACTGTTAACTGGAGAATTTGTCAATTCATCTTTCTCCTAAATTGTCAATGAGTACAATTCTTGTAGGCCTTCTAGTTTTCATGTCACTTTTCAACTGGTGTAAAAATAAAATTGGAGTGAAGTCAGCTGCAGGAATAATAATCATTGGCAAGAATCTTCATAAAAGATAAAACTAAAAAATAAAAGATAATTCACTTCCACTTTTGTCTGTGTCCCGAATTCAAAAGTTTGTACCCATGGGGAATTCATTCAGATAGCAACACGGTGCAATTAGCAGTGAGGGTCATCCACACCATTATGTCCATTTTTATGAGGAGGGGGTGAACTTGTTCCCCTTGCCAAACAGTGAAAACAATCATGCAAGTAGAATGTGCTTCTGGGGCAACACAGTGCTTAGCACTGCTGCCTCTCAGTTCTGGAAACCTGGGTTCGATTCCTGCCTCGGGTCACTGTCTGTTTGAGATTTATACATTCTCCCACTCCAGGTGCTCTGGTTTCCTCCCAGATATGTATGGGTTAGGTTGATTGGCCATGATAAGTTGCCCGTTAGTGTGTCAGGGGGATTAGCAGGTTAAACACATGGGGTTACATTGGGGTTTGGGTGGGATTGTTGTTGGTGCAGGCTCGACCTAGACCGAATGGCCTCCTTCTGCACTGTAGGGATTCTATGATTCTATAGGGCATGATCTTACCGCTTGATCATACCACGCTCCTGCTGCAGTGAAGACGGATTCTCCAGTTTCCTCCCACATTCCAAAGATGTGCAGGTTAGGTGGATTTGCCATGCCGAATTGCCCATTAGTGTCCCAAGTTGCGTAGGTTAGGGGGATTAGCGAGATAAATACGTTAGGTTATGAGGATAGGGCCTGGGTGGAATGCTGTGACAGAGAGTTGGTGCAGACACGATGAGCCAAATGGCCTCCTTCTGCAGGGATTCTATGATTCTATATGGAAATTTTATCTTGTGGAAATGTTTAAAATCAGCAATCAAAATATTGAGCTATACAATGAGTAAAAGTGTATTTTCCTATGACATGTGATTAAAGGGTGACATGGTGGCACTGTAGTCAGCACCAGGGACCCGGGTTCAATTCCCAGCTTGGGTCACTGTCTGTGCAGAGTATACACGTTCTCCCTGTGCCTGCGTGGGTTCCCTCTGGGTGCTCCAGTTTCCTCCCACAGTCCAAAAGATTGCTGGTTAGATGCATTGGTCATGGCAAATTCTCCCTCAGTGTACCTGAACAGGCATCAGAGTATGAGGAGTAAGGGGTTTTCACAGTAAACTCATTGCAGTGTTAATGTAAGCCTACTTGTGGCACTAAAAAAAAATAAACAAAAATGGCCATAAGTTGAAAGAAGCACGTGATTATTGGCCGTGCTAAATTCTCCCTCAGTGTACCCAAACAGGTGCAGGAGTGTGGCGACTAGGGGATTTTCACAGTAACTTCATTGCAGTGTTAATTTAAACCTACCTGTGACAAATAAATCAACTTTAACTTTACTTTAATGCTGCCTGTACACTTCCTATTTTATACAAGGAAAATTGCTGTCCTTTCTGAAGATCATTGCAAAGGAGAACATAGAATCCAATGCCCCTGGTAATTCAGGACAAGCTCAACGATGTAAAGGCAAAATATTTGAATCACGAGACAAGTTGCGTCTTTACAAGAGCAATATCAGGGGAAATCCACATAAAGTCCCATAGCTTTCTATTATCTGCACTTTGAGCAGAGAAAATCATTGAAGGTATCTTGAGGAATCTTCAACACAATTTAAGTGTAAGCTATCATGCAAAATGCAGATTTTTGAATCAATACATCACCACTGGAGTGTTGCCAAGGGATCTTGGTTATCCTTGATACTGTAAATCTCATCAATTTGAATTTGGGATTGAAGAATGCATAAATAATTTACTGTAGCATGTTCTTATTGATTGCTTACAGAAAAGTGAAAACTTCTTTGATTAACCCATTAAAGTCAAAGGAACGCACCCACCATTGAAGCTAAAATGATTTCCAGAACTGAGTGAAAGGCATTGTCCATAAATCAAGTTTCCACTTCTGTAGTTGGTCCACATACTTTCAGTTGTAATGGTTGCTGACCTGAAGAATGCATCTGCAATAAAGTTGGGCCAAAGGTTAGCAAGCAGTATGCACCTTGGCCATCATGTTATGGGACAAGCTTGGGTGGGGGAGGGAGAGCTGTTTTCTTACCCCTCCCCATGACTTTTGTAACTTTCCAAGGAAAATATAGTGAGATGAGTTTCTGAGAAAGCAGCTGTTGACTGAATGGGACTGGCATTCTTGCAGTGATATTGTCAACTGAATTTACACATCGAAAGGTGACAGAAAATGCTATTGTGGGTAATTCAGCAATAAGTCCATTAAAATAAAAATAGAAGGTGCTGGAAACAGTAAACAGATGAGGCAGCAACTGCAGAGTGGTGTTTCAGATTAATCACTATTCACTGAAATTAATCATTGTGTGAATCAAAGAATCCCTACAGTGTAGAAAGAGGTCAATTGGCCCATTGAGCATGCACAGAAAACAATCCCACCCAGGCCCTATCCCCGTAATTCCACATATTTACCCTACTAATCTCCCTGACACAAACGGGCAATTGAGGGCCAGTCAACCTAACCTGCACATCTTTAGATTGTGGAAGGAAACCAGAGCACTCGCAGTGAACCCACGCAGACACAGGGTGAACTTACAAACTCCACACAGACAGTGACCCGAGGCCAGAATTGAAATGGGTCCCTGATGCTGTGAGGCAGCAGTCTTCAGCATTGTGCCACCCCTAAATCCATGGGGCTGCTTCTCATCTGAAATTGTGGGTGGAATTCTCCTATCTCGCACACCCCACTGCCACCACTGCCAGCAAGAAAGGTGAGTTCAATATACAGTCAAATCCCCATTCATTGCAGCGAGACCGGAGAATTACAGCCACAAGCAAGGTTGAAGAATTCCGTCCTGAATATGTTTTGAATGTGGACGGTGGTGGAGAATTCGATGAAAGTTTTTATTAATCAGCCTAGAGAGGACTTTAATGAAGCATTTAACCCACAGGTCAAGAATGGTGACAGAATTGAACTTCCAAATGTGCTAACTTGGTAAACAGCAATTAATTTTAAGGTCAGTAAGAAAGTTCTGACATGCAGATATTTTTATATACTCATAACTTCGAAACTGTTCAGTAACTATAAGCACCAGTATGATTACCAATTAACTCAGCTAGGGTCATAAGACAAAAAACTCAATCCAATTATTTATTTCTATGATGACAATAAGCTCTGGATGAACCTGTCAGAGTGGGTTTCTTGAAGGTCAACCCACGGAAAGCGACTGGCCCGGATGGAGTACCCGGACGAGCGTTCAGATCCTGCGCGGATCAGCAAGCAGGGGTATTCACAGAGATCTTCAACCTCTCTTTATAACAACCTGAGGTCCCTATCTGCTTCGAGAAGGTGACCATCATCCTGGTACCTAAGAAAAAAACAAGCAGCGTGCCTTAATGACGATCGGCCAGAATTGAAATGGGTCCCTGGTGCATTATGAAATGCATCGGAAGGTTAGTCATGGCACAAATCAGTTCCAACCTCCCAGATTGCCTGGATCCACAACAGTTTGCTGACCTCCGCAAAAGGTCCACAGCAGACGCCATCTCCCTGTTCCTGCACTCAACCCTGGAACACCTAGATAACAAGGATACCCATGTCACACTCCTATTTATTGACTACAGCTCAGCCATCAACACTATTATTCCCATGAAACCCATCCCCAAACTCCGGGGCATGGGCCTCAGCACATCCCTCTGTGACTGGATCCTGAACTTCCCAACTCACAGACCGCAATCAGTAAGGATAGGCAACTACACCTCCTCCATGATCATCCTCAATACTGGTGCCCTACAAGGCTGTGTTCTCCGCCCCTTACTATACTCCTTATACACCGATCACTGTGTGGCCAAATTCCCCTCCGATTCAATTTTCAAGTTTGCTGATGAACCACCGTAGTTGGTCAGATCTCAAACAATGGTGAGACAAAGTACAGGAATGAGATCGAGAATCTGGTGAACTGGTGCGGCAACAATAATTACGCCCACAATGTCAACAAAATGAACGAAATTGTCATTGACTTCAGGAAGCGTAAAGGAGAACATGCCCCTGTCTACATCAATGGGGATGAAGTAGAAAGGATTGTGAGCTTCAAGTTTTTAGATGTCCACATCACCAACAACCTATCCTGGTACCCCCCAGGCCGACACTATAGTTAAGAAAGCCCACCACTGTCTCTACTTTCTCAGAAGACTAAGGAAATTTGGCATGTCAGCTACGATTCTCACCAACTTTTACAAATGCACCATAGAAGGCATTCTTTCTGGTTGTATCACAGCTCGGTATGGCTCGTGCTCTGCCCAAGACCGCAAGGAACTACGAAAGGTTGTGAATATAGCCAATCCATCACATAATCCTGCAGCAGGCGACGGTGCAGAGGGACCTCGGGGTCCTTGTGCATGAGTCGCAAAAACCCAGCTTGCAGGTGCAGCAGGTGGTCAGGAAGGCAAATGGGATGCTGGCCTTCATAGCGAAGGGGATTGAATATAAAAGTAGGGAGGTCTTGCTGCAGCTGTATAGGGCATTGGTGAGGCCGCAGCTGAAGTACTGTGTGCAGTTTTGGGCGCCGCACCTGCGCAAGGATATTTTGGCCTTGGAGGGAGTGCAGAGGAGGTTTACTAGGCTGATACCAGAGTTGAGGGGGTTGAGCTATGAGGAGAGGCTGAATAAACTAGGCTTGTACTCGTTGGAGTTTAGAAGAATGAGGGGAGATCTCATTGAGACGTATAAGATGATGAATGGGATGGATAGGATAGAGGTGGAGAGACTCTTCCCGCTCAAAAAAGACAGTAGGACTAGGGGGCACAGCCTCAAGATAAAGGGGGGGCGTTTTAGAACGGAGTTGAGGAGGAACTTCTTCACTCAAAGGGTGGTGAATCTCTGGAATTCTCTGCCCGTTGAAGTGGTGGAGGCTGCCTCGCTAAATATTTTCAAGAAGCGGGTTGATGGGTTTTTTATAAGAGAGGGGATTAAGGGTTATGGGGAGAGGGCGGGAATGTGGAACTGAGCCACGACAGATCAGCCATGATCTTATCGAATGGCGGGGCAGGCTCGAAGGGCCAGATGGCCTACTCCTGCTCCTATTTCTTATAAAGCAACCTCCCATCCACTGACTCTGTCTACATTTCCTGCTGCCTCAGAAAGGCAGCCAGCATCATTCAGGACTCCATGCATCCCAAGCATTTTCTCTTCCAACTTCTTCCATCGGGAAAAAGATACAAAAGTTTGAGGTCACTTACCAACTGACTCAAGAATAGCTTCTTCCCTGCTGCTGTCAGACTTTTGAATGGACTTACCTCACATTAAGTTGATGTTTCTCTACACCCTATCTATGACTGTAACACCGCATCCTGCATTCTCTCATTTCCTTCTCTATGAACGGCATGCTTTGTCTGTATAGCTGGCAAGAAACAATGACTTTCACAGTGTACTAATACATGTGACAACAAGAAATCAAATCAAGTCAAATAATAAATCAAATATCGCATTTCAGGATTTCATAAAAAATCATTTTGTTTTGCTTCCAAGGAAGGACCTTGTGATTGAGCTGTGTGTAAAGATGTTACAACGCGGAGGTGATGTATCCCTCTGCGCGATTTTGGAACCATCCAAAGGGAGATACCTTGCCTCATAATCTTATACGAGTGTGTGTGAGCTAATAGGAAGCTACTGGTTTTGGTAGATTAAAGTACAATCTGACACTCTCTATCATGGACAATTAACAGGTCTTCATTTTTAAACTGGTGACAGCCTTATTAAAACAATTAGCAAACTGAATAAAATCCCAATAGTCTGCTGTTTAAATATTACAAGACTCCTTCAGGAATAATGAAATAAATCATTACAGAGTTTAATCAGTCTCAACTAATATACAAACAAGTGTCTTTTGGAAGTATAAACTTTCTTCAGTGATGCTCTTGTATGGAATACTTTCTGAGATGGTATCTTTCCATATTGTGATGGTGATTTTGTTAAGACATTCATGAAACTACAGGATTTACATGAGACCCTCGCCTACCCTCCTTATGACTCAATTACCTTCCCTTGTCCGGGTTTATATCCCTGGAATTAGAATCATAGAACCCTACAGTGCAGAAAGAGGCCCTTCGGCCCATCGAGTCTGCACCGAACACAATCCCACCCAGGCCCTACCCCCATATCCCTACACATTTACCCACTAATCCCTCTAACCTACGCATCTCTGGACACTAAGGGGCAATTTCTTAGTATGACCAATCAACCTAACCCGCACATCTTTGGACTGTGGGAGTAAACCGGAGTACCCGGAGGAAACCCACGCAGACACGAGGAGAACGTGCAAACTCCACACAAACAGTGACCCAAGCCAGGAATTGAACCCAGGACCCTGGAGCTGTGAAGCAGCAGTGCTAACCACTGTGCTACCGTGCCGCCCAGCATTCCTGTGATCTGGATGGCTTCAGGTTGTCAACTCTCACATTTGAATTCCGTTGGTTCTGTGTCTCTGCGTGTTTGCTTTAAACTCATTGGTCCAATTCAAAAGCCTGTTTTGGTTAGGCTGGAACACTGCTAGGTTTTTGACACAATGTTGTAAAAATCGCTTCTGCAGCCTGCTCTCTGTATTTCAAAATCCACGCACAAAGACCTGTTTTCTTCAAGAAACAATGCTACATTATTTCTTTTTTTTTCTTTTAGCATTTCTTTTCACTATTTACATTTGTCAACCAACTACATTTTCAACCTTATATGGGCAACTTCACAACAAAGGTTGTATTTCAAGACAAGGGACCAGATTATCTAGGAGGGATGGGCGAGCCACACAAAATCTTCACGCAAAAGGCTATTAATCTGTGGAATTCCCTGCCCAGTGAAGCAGTTGAGGCTATATCATTGAACGTTTTTAAGACAAGGATAGATAAGTTTTTGAATAGTAAAGGAATTAAGGTCATGGTGAGTGGGCCGATAAGTGGAGCTGAGTCCACGAAAAGATCAGCCATGATCTTATTGAATGGCAGAGCAGGCTCGAGGTGCCAGATGGCCTACTCCTGCTCCCAGTTCTTATGTTCTTTTAACTCCAATAATCTCCCACCTGACAAGAGCATATTAGTGAGCACTGCCGGGTCTGCAATCAGGAAGAAGGTCTGATGGATTCTGGAGCTGGGTACAACTGATGTATTGGAAGGGTTTGGGTGAGGCAGAGAGTGAGGTATGGGGTGTGGGTGTGGCATTTACTGCAGCAGGTGAGCAGGAAGAAAGCAGAAGGTCGTATCTTAGGTGGGCCACCCCTGATCCACAAAAGGCAAGCCCTGATAGTACAACTATCTGCATACCGTCCCCAACTTCCTTCCCACTCCCTAAAATTTGCTTTTAATCCTCCCACCTGACTGCTCACTTCAACCATTTTATGGCACAGGCATTGTATTACCAGGGTCAATTAGCTTGGTAGCAAGCCCAATTGACTCGCAGTTATTTATTTAAATAAACGTAGAAACTAGAAGCAGGAGTAAGCCATTCACCCTGCGAACCTGCTCCGCCGTTCGTTTTGATCATGGTTGATCATTGAATTCAATACCCTGAACCCCCCTTCCTCCCATATCCCTTAATCACTTTAACCCCAACAGCCATATTTAGCTTCTTGCAATCACACATTTTGGCCTCTGTGGTAGTGAATTGCACAGATTCACCGGTCTCTGCATGAAGAAATTTCTCCTCACTTCAGTTCTAAAAGGTTTACCCCTTATCCTCAAACTATGACTCCTAGTTCTGGTCTCCCCCACCACTGGGAACATTCTTTCTTAATGTTTGAATTTTATAAGTTTCTATGAGATCCCCTCTCACTCTTTTAAACTCCAGTGAATATAATCCTAACCGACTTAGTCTCTCCTCATATGATAGACTACCACGCCAGGAATCAGCCTGGCTAATCTTTGCTGTACTCCCTCTGTAACAAAGACATCCTTCCTCAGAATATGAACAATGCTGTTGATTTTGATGTCCACCCAGCAGTGATTTGATTGAAGAATCATGTCTGGCAGAGAAAAGGAGACAAAGGGCTGGGAAAAGGCAGAGGAAAGCAGCACCGCAAAGTGCTTTGTGATAACATCCAGGGCATCACCAAAGCAGACATCCATCAGCTGGTTGCTGTAGCAGGGTCAAGTAGATCTTGGGCTTGATCTGCAAGGAGACACGTAGGGTGCTGAAGGTTTTGTTAGAGAACATGATCAGAATGCAGTCACCTACACCGAGTATGTCAAGCGTAAGACGGTCACTGAAGCACCAGGGCTGCACTCTCAATGGATTCAGTGACTGAATAAATCTACCATGCATCATAGGGGCGCACTTGACTGTAGGCAGGAAGATGGTGGAGTGGGCCATATTTTATGTGCACCGTCCAGCAGAAACACACCTGACAGGGTCACGTAAAACACAGCCCTTTGTCCCACTGCTTCTTAGGAAAAGGGACAAAGAGGTAGGGAGGTTTGGAATCGATTCGTACTTGTTTTGTTTCTGGTAAGCCCAGCAGGACTTTACAACTTCACAAGTTTCCCGATCATTTGCTAGTTTTGTGTATCTCAGCTTCGAACAAGCATTTCACTCAATTTCCATGAAAGTGCAGTCATCAATAATGTTTCTCACACACCCAGAATGACCATTAACTTCACTGCTATATCATCAATCTGTGGCACAGTTGACACATTTCCATTTTTACACTCCAGAAATCACCTTTTCAGCACTTTTCTATTTTACATTGAACATGTTTCTTTCACTATAAATTATTAGTGCTTTATGTCCAATGGTATGTTTCTGAATTAAAGAGTTTGTTCACTAACCTGTTCCCCTGCTTTTATCCTGTTTTTCTCACTATATTAACAGTATTACACATAGGGTTGGGAGAGAACTGCAATCCCTGTACCATTTTCTTTACTATCCAGAATCATTTTGGGGCTTTTTTTTGGTATGGAAGGTGCACACGTTCCTGAACTGCTGAGTATCTGGACAATTTTAAATTAATCATCAGCAAGCTTTTGTGGGTTTAAAGACAGAGAATAGTTGATTCACTCATGCACCCTAAAAGTCAAACACTATGTTATTCCCACACACATGCAAGAAACATACAGTTCAAGAAAGGGTGCGCTTTTACAAGTTGTAAACAAAAGAATAGGCAAAGTTCATGTGTTTGGCTTGTCTCAGAGAAAAGTCAGTTTGCGCCCAATGAAGGTCGTGTTTTCTGTCCAAACAGGTAGTTTATGTGGATTCAATAGCTAAGGTTGTACGTCAGATTATTGCAGGATTCTGTCAAGAAGGTGAATGCTCAGCATGACATAAAATTAGTCACTTGTAGCTTTTTGTGCCAGGAATCCTTTTTGGTGGCCTGGGAACGGGAATCAGATTGGCAGACTTTTATCATTAAATTCCTACACTACAGAAGGAGTGTAGGACTACATTCTACAGAAGGACTGCATTCAGTCCACTGAGTCTGAACTGACCACAATCCCAGCAGGCCCTATTTCCTGTAACCCCATGCATTTACCCTGCTAATTCCTGTGACACTATGGGTTTTTAGCATGGCTCATCAACCTAACCCATCACATCTTTGGACTGTGGGAGGAAAGAGGAGCCCCCGGAGGAAAGCCACGCAGACATGGGAAGAATGTACAAAATCCACACAGACAGTGGACGAGGAATTGAACCTGGGACTCTGGTGCTGTGAGGAAGCAGCGCTAACCGCTGTGCCACCATGCCATCCACCACTGTGCCACCCTCCACTGCGTCACCCTGCCACTCTGTAGTAGTCTTCAGTTTGAAAAGTGTCACTCCCTTGTTCTTTGCAGACTACCCTGTTTTTTTTCCTGTTTATTGAGGCAATAGATTAAATATCTGCAGCTGGCTTGGTCACTTGATGGCAAATTTCAGTGACTTCTAATGTCCGCATCAGGGTTGGAGCCAGGATGATTGATTACACAATGGAAGAATGATTGATAACCTGTAAAAATTTCAGCCACGATTAGTTCATTGGGAGACAGGAAACTGGAATAATTCAAGGTTGTTTCTTTCAGTGAAAGGTCAGAGAAGAATCTCTCACACTCAGTGCACTGTAGGTGTCACTAGCAAGTATATCAATGAGAGATGCCTATTCCCGCTGGAGAGGTATCTTCAGTTTCCATTTTCTCTTGTTCAGATTCATTTGGTGACCTCTGACTAGAAGTTTCACCATAATCAAGGTCTGTTTTGGCTCCTTCCATTATATATTTACATCCATAGACTAACAGGTCATCAACAATCATTGATAGATCACGCCAATCATAAAAATTTGCACACAGGCCTAAAATGGGTATCGTGCTTGGCAGCAAATGGTTTGCAATTGTCCTGATCCTCTTGTATTGGCGCATACCAGATCATACCCAAAAAAGGGTGTATGGACAATTATTTCAGCACTGCTGAAGTGCAATGGGCAGTGCTAAGAACATGGGATTTGAGAGGGCTGGGTCTGAGTGGCAGTGGGGGGCATGTAGATGTAGGGCAGGAAGGGGTAGAGCAAAAGAGAAAATGCTGGAAATTCTCAGCAGATCTGGCAGCATCTATAAGGGGAGAAAAAAGCTGACGTTTCGAGTCCAGATGACTCTTTGTCAAAGCTAAAAGGCATAAAGTGGGAGATATTTATATTGCAGGGTGAGGGAATGAAAGATGAGACATAGCCGCAGAAACCAGAGAAAAAGGCTGCTAATGACAGTCCACAGAGAGAATAAAGGGTTTGAATGGCCAAACAGCAGAGGAGCTGAAATCAGAGGGTAAACTGTGAAAGATGAAGATGTGGGTTGGTGGGAGGGGGTAATGGGTGGAGGAGAGGTAAAATTTAGAAAAAGGGGGAAAGGGGAAGCAAAGGGGGAGAAAAGGTAAGGCAAGTAAGAATAAAGTAGGAGGAAAGAGTTGGGGGGAAGAAAAATAAAGAAAGACAATAAAGAAATAAAAGGTAGAGCGCAGTAAAAATATTAAATAAAATGAAAACAAAGGTGGGGTAGAGCTGATCATCTGAAGTTGTTGAGGGCATGTTGGATGTCATGAAGGGGATGGAGTGCATGTCAGGGGTCATAAAAGAAGGCCTACTGGGAAAGATCCAGTGCCTTGGTGCCAGCAATCCGTATTGCTTGGTGGGATGTTTGGGAACATGGTTTGAAAGAAGAAAGAGTGCCATTCCTCCCCAGTGCCAGGTCCCAATGCCAGGCACAGTGGTTAGCATTGCTGTCTCACAGCACCAGGAACCTGGTTTCAATTCCGACCTCGAGTGACTGCGTGGAGTTTGCACATTTTGACAATGTTGTCCTGTTATCAATGCCTCTGATTCTAGATTGAGTTACACACAAGCCATTCAGTTCCCCAGTTTCCGAATTGTATGTTTTGTAAAGAGTGTCTGTGTGGGCTTCCTCCGGGTGCTCTGATTTCCTCCCATATTCCAAAGAGTGTGGGTTAGGTGGATTGGCTGTAATAAATTGCCCCTTAGTGTCAGGGAGATCAGCAGAGTTAATATGTGGGGTTATGGGGATAGGGCCTGGGTGGGATTGTTGTCAGTTCAGGCTCCTTCTGCATAGAAGGGATTCTATGAATCTCTTGAACAGGTACCAAACATCTTTTAGCCCACGAGGAAAACCTGGTCATGTCTGTTTCTTGGATTTCCCCTTTCCCATCTGTTGCTGGGTGAATACCAGTGGCAACAGGATGAGGGTCTTCTGTGGGCATCAATTGACCACTTAAGGGCCCATCCATGAGCTGTTCTGTTCAGGACTGAGGTAGAAGGGTCCCCATTCCTCAGTGTCTCCAAACCCACCACCAGGGGGGCATTAAATTCCACTGCAGATGTGCAAATAACAGAATGGTTCCAGAACATACAATTCAGGAATTGAGGAACTGAATGGCTTGTGTGTAACTCAATCTACAATCAGGGACATTGATAACAGGACAACATTGTCAAAATGATTAGGTGTAAATAAAATGCTAGGGAGTTAACTAAGTTTATAAGAGGGAAATATGAGGGAAAGAGATGTAAGATGTGGCAAGCAGATTAGCTTTGTACGCTTTCAAAGAGGTTTCCAAAGCACAGTTGGCCATCTTATACCCTTAGCCTACAGCTGTTCATAAATCTTGAGGGCCTACATCAGTCATACACTCTGCTGGAATTCTAAGAATGTTACGTCAATATGACCAAAGGGCAATCCTAGGGAATACTCTGGAAAAAAAATGCATGAGCAAGTCAGAGAAATAAAGGAAGGGAGAACTAAGAAAGCAGAGTCTGTGCTTTGGCCTTTCAGATTATAGGCTCCAGCACTGAGTACAGCCACCTGCCTTTGGAAGCTTTTGGCATAGTGATTAGCAAGTCAACAAGCAACGTGTTTGAAGTCCAAATTCATTTCTATCAGTTTTTCCCACGTTCATAGAATTATAGAATCCCTACAGTGCAGAAGGAGGTCATTCGGTCCATCAAGTCTGCACTGACCACAAACACACCCAGGCCTTATCACTGTAACCCCATATATTCACTTTGCTAGTCCCCCGACACTAAGGGGCAATTTAGCATGACCAATCCACCTAACCTACACATCTTCTCGCTCTCGCCCTGTTGCCCATGTCAAACATTTTATGGTGTGGGCAGCGTATTATTGGGGTTAATTGGCTTAATAACAAGCCTGGTTGACCATTAATTGTTTATTTAAGTATGGCAGGTGATCTTTTAATTTCACTATCCAGCCATGCTCTTGAATAATGGGGGTGAGCTGGCATTAGGTGGGTGGCATAGGTGTTCATTCTATTCAACGTGGCAACCCCCTCCTCCTGCAGGAAACAGGCTCACTGGGGGCATGTAACACTCAGCATGATGTTATTGTGGCTATAATAACTCCTGGAGTCAGCTGTGAAGGAACAACGCTTTATTGCACAAAGTAAAGTAAAGCAAAAAATCACAAACAGGTCCCGACTTTCTTTCTTTTGGGTAAATCAAATAAACTAAATCAAATAATATAGAATCATAGAAACAATGCAGAAGGAAGACATTCAACCCATTGAGTCTGCACCGGCAACAATCCCACACAGGCCCAATCTCCATAACCCCATACATTTACAACCTGATCCCTCTAACCTACACATTCCAGGACACTAGGGGACAATTTAGGTTGGCCAGTCAACCTAACCTACACATCTTTGGACTGTGGGAAGAAACTGGAGAACCAGGACAAACACAAGGGGGGCACGGTAGCACAGTGGTTAGCACTGCTGTCTCACAGCGCCAAGAACCTAGGTTTAATTTCAGGCTTGGGTCAATGTTTTTGTGGGGTTTGCACATTCTCCTGTGTCTGTGTGGATTTCCTCCGGGTACTCCTGTTTCCTCCAATAGTCTGAAAGATGTGCTGGTTAGGTACGTTGACTTGAATAGGTGCCGGAGTGTGTCGAGTAAAGGAATTTCACAGTAACTTCATTGCAATGTTAATGTAAGCCTACTGCTGACTAATAAATAAACTTTTTGAACAATAAGACCTACTCCAGTTTATGATGGTACTTTAGCACTAGCCCAACATAGAGTTCAATTCGCTTGTACAATGTTAACTTCTTCGATACTCCGCAGTTGAAAACCACTCGTTAGTCAAGTTACCAGCTGGAAAAATAATGTTCAATATCTTCTTAAGAGTATAAGGAAGCATAATCTTTAAAAAATGCTTCATTCTATTTGCACCATTCTCTTCAGCACAGACACATGTGGTTTGATGCTTTGCTTTAGCGAATAATCCGATTTTCCCCTCACTCAGCCCTCAACAGGTTTCTAAAGAAATGGTGGTGTGCCATTTCCAGCGTTTTTGATAATGCGCAGGATTATAATTGACTGAACTTCGCTTTTGAAGGTATTATGTGAGGAATAACAACCTGGCAAACAGCAGGGTGTTAGAGATAATCAGCACCCAAATGTGTAAATGGGGATATAATAGTGCTGGCTATCAAAGACTTGCAGGCCATGTTGTGCTGCTAAATGACTGAGAGATTACAGTTTAGAACGAGAGCAGATCAATTATGCCCTGACGGACATGCAAATGTTGACATCCAAGTATTTTAAATGCTGCCATGTTGGCTAATTACTGTGGGTGAGTAAATCCTTTGGAAAACAGCCTTCAAGCAATTAATCAGATTTTCAACAAAGAAGTAAACATCCCTTTGCATGGAGATTATGTAAAGCAGTGAAGTTGCTTTGATGTTTCCAGAAAGCTGGAGCCTTTTCTCCCCCCTCTGTTTCAGCAACAGCGCAAGCCACCTGGGCGACTCTGACAGAATGTCTGACGATAATTGAAAGCATGCTGACGCTGTCGCATGACATACCCTGAAGAATACAAGTTTAACCTTTTAAAGAATGCAATAACCTTTCCATCCCACATCTAAAAATAAATAAGTCACAACCTTCCACCTCCTTAACAGGGTTCTATAAATAGAAACAAGCGCCACTGTATAGCACATGCCATTCTCTTTCACGCACAGAGTCCAATTTAACCGAACGCTGTGTTTATAATCCTTCACCATGGCTCCCCTGCCCTACGAACCCAATTTTTCCAAGTTTAGAAATGGGCAGCGGCAGTAGTAGAAGGCAGTTATTGCATCGTCCCTTAGGTATTTGTTGACAAAATAGGTTCTCATAGCCGGGAGAATAGTGACAAGGGTATATGTTTCACAAGCCGCCAGTGGGCCTTTTTTCTCAGTCAGTGCAAAGTGAACCTGCTATAACCTAGCAATACAACCCACCAAATTGAAGGAGATCAGAATCACAGATATTGATAGTTCATAGAATCATAGGCCAGAATTTTACAGCCTGTCCACCACGGGAATCGGAGCAAGTGAGGGGTGGACAATGGAAAGGTTCATTGACCTCAGGCAGCATTTTACAGTTTCAGAATGAGCGAGCCATAAAATCCCAACAAAAGAATCCCTATAGTGCAAAAGGAGGCCATTTGTCCCATTCAGCCTTCACTAAAAACAATTCCATCTAGGCCCTTTCCATGTTAACTCATGTATTTACCCTGTTAATCCCCCTGACATTAAGGGGCAATTTAGCAAGGCCAATCAACCTAACCCGCACATCTTTGGAGTATGGGTGGAAACCAGAGCACCCGGGGGAAATCCACACAGATTCGGGGAGAATGTGCAAACTCCAGATATCACTCGAGGTCAGAATTGAAACCAGGTCCCTGATGCTGTGAGGCAGCAGTGCTAACCACTGTGCCTGGCATTGGGGAGGAATGACACTCTGAGAACCTTTTTTCCAGCCTTGCCCCCAATGTGCAAATTCCACACAGTCACTCAAGGCTGGAATTGACCCTGGGTCCCTGGCACTGTGAGGCAACAGTGCTAACAACTGTGCCAACATACTGCCCATTTCATAATTCAAATGTTAGCTGTTTCATCATTTTGTTTTTTTATAAATAACATGAAGGAGCAAAAGTTAAGTTTGACAGGGGCTGAATGGATGGATTTTAAATGTCCATTCATCCAAATTGACAAATTGTAAAGGAAACAGTGAAAATATCGATATTAAAAGGAAGTCAGAAACAATTATTTTAGATGTATCTTTCAATTCTGAATTGGAGAAAAAAGTACTTCAATGATGAAAATTCATTGTTTTTATTTCATTTCATGAATGCTCATGCAAAATTATTATAATAAATGTATTTATATAATTATATGTCTAACATTAGGTATCAGCTGGTAACAAACTGGTCTCTGAGTCTAAAGGTTATGGATTTTTACCTTCTTTAGATCAGAGAGATTTTCAAATTTCCATCAGCAATTTGTAAACCAAAAAATTTACCAGCAATTTGTGTTAAACAATGAAATTTAAAATTTAAGGCTAATTGTCTTTGAATTCTCCTAATCTCATACACTTACCCTAACTCCCAAGCAATCTGAGCAAAGTCCATTCTTGTTCTTTAGTCTCAGCCTGCCCTGTTTAAAGAATCAGTCAGAACTGGCTTATGGGTGCCATGGTGGCACTGTTGCCTCACAACGCTAGGGACATGGGTTCAATTTCAGCCTCAGGTCACTACCAGTGCGAAGCTTGCATGTTCTCCCCATATGTGCATGGGTTTCCTCCGGGAGTTCTGGTTTCCTCCCACAGTCCAAAGATGAGCTGAGTAGGTTGATTGGCCATGCTAAATTGTCCCTCAGTGTCTTAAGATGTCTAGGTTTGATGGGTTAGTTGGGTAAATATTGGGCCCACTGTTATTTATCATTAATATAAATGATTTGGGTGAGAATATAGGGGGCATGGTTAGTAAGTTTGCAGATGACACCAAGATTGGTGGCATAGTGGACAGTGAAGAAAGTTGTCTCCAATTGCAACGGGATCTTGATCAATTGGGCCAGTGGGCTGATGAATGGCAGATGGAGTTTAATTTAGACAAATGCGAGGTGATGCATTTTGGTAAATTGAACCAGGGCAGGGCATACTCAGTTAATGGTAGAGCATTGGGGAGAGTTACAGAACAAAAGGATCTAGGGGTATATGTTCATTGCTCCTTGAAAGTGGAGTCACAGGTGGACAGAGTGGTGAAGAAGGCGTTCAGAATGCTTTGTTTCATCAGTCAGAACATTGAATACAGGAATTGGGACGTCTTGTTGAAGTTGTACAAGGCATTGGTAAGCCCACACTTGGAATACTGTGTGCAGTTCTGGTCACCCTATTGTAGAAAGGATATTATTAAACTAGAAAGAGTGCAGAAAAGATTTACTAGGATGCTATCGAGACTAGATGGATTGAATTATAAGGAGAGGCTAGATAGACTGGGAGTTTTCTCTGGAGCATAGGAGGCTGAGGGGTAATCTTATAGACGTGTATAAAATAATGAGGGGCACAGATCAGCTATTTAGTCAATATCTTTTCCAAAGGTAGGGGGTTTAAGGTGAGAGGGAATAGATACAAAAGTGTCCAGAGGGGCACTTTTCTCACACAGAGGGTGTGAGTGCCTGGAACAAGCTGCCAGAGGTAGTAAGTAGTCGGGGCAGGTACAATTTTATCTTTTAAAAAGCATTTAGATAGTTACATGGGTACGATGGGTATAGAGAGATATGGGCCAAATGTGGGCAATTGGGATTAGCTGAGGGGTTTCAAAACAAAAGGGTGGCAGGAATAAGTTGGGCTGAAGGGCCTGTTTCCATGTTGTAAACCTCTATATGTGGCGTTACAGGGATAGAGTGAAATGCTCTTTTGAAGAGTCAATGCAGACCCGAAGGGCCAACTGGCCTCCTTCTGCACTGCAGGAAATCTATGATTTTACTAACTGCTCTAAATTAATCCTTTGGCGAGTCCCACTAGGGGACTTTGTTTTTACATTCTTTAGATCAGAAAGATTTTCAAATTTACACTTAAGCACAAAATCGAACACTAACACTCCAGTACTGAAGAAGTGCTGTATTGTCAGGGGTGCTGTCTTTTGAATGAGGCATTAAATCAAGGCCTTTACTGCTCTCTTGGATGGATTGCTTTGAAGAAGGGAAATCCATGGTGTCCCGGCCAATAGTTGTGCCTCAATCAACATTCTGAAAAGAGATAATTATCATGTTGCGAATTGGGGGACTTCTCCAAGTGCAATTTGTTACCTTTTATTCAAGTTCTGCAAGGACACTTCAAAAGTGGGCAGCACGGTGCTAAATTCTCCCTCAGTGTACCCAGACAAGCATCGGGGTGTGGCGACTAGGGGATTTTCGCAGTAAATTCACTGCAATGTTAATGTAAGCCTACTTTTGATACTGATAAATAAACTTGAAAAACAAAAACTTTAAACAGTGTTTCAAGAAACTGGGTGGTGCAGTGGCAAGTGGTTAGCACTGCTACCTCCTTGGTCAGAGACCTGGGTTCGATTTCCGACCCCACACAGTCTATGTGGAGCTTGCACGTTCCCCATGTCTGCATGGGTTTCCTCCGGGTTCTCCAGTTTCCTCCCACAGCCCAAAAGATGTGCTGATTAGGTGCATTGGCCATGCTAAATTCTCCCTCAGTGTACCGAACAGGTGCTAGAGTGTGGTGACCAAGGGATCTTCACAGTAACTTCATTGCAATGTGACTGATAGATTTATTAGTGTCACAATCAAGTACTCCACTGGTTGTAAAGTGGTCGGGAAAGATGCTACAAAACGAAAGTGCTATTTCCTAATATAATAATTCAAATCAAAGTTATTGTTACAATGTGTTTTTACCAAAAGCAACAGAATATTAAATATTGATAGGCTGGTAAGCAGATCAGATAATTTTCAGTAAAAACTATTAGAAATATAAATGTAATTATAACATTTGAAATGAAAACAATTATACAGTTCCAAATATTAATAAATCAAATGTTATTTTATCAATATGATATATGTATCTGAATATTTCATATTTATTGTTCCTCTGTCATTCAAAGTACAAAGTACTTTAGGTTAAATTTTAGGTTAAGTTATAAAGGGTGACCCAGGTTTTTGCTAAAATGTATGTATATTTTGCAGCATGTATATTATATGTCCTTTGCCAATCACTGCGTTCAGCATTATCAGTTCTTTATATTAAAAGATTAAGAGCCATTTCATCCTGTAAAGCAATATTACTCTTCTGCCAAAGTAAAAATCTCAATAATTAATCTGCATTTACCCCTCGGCTATCTTTCAATAGATTAAAAATTACTCATCAGTGTTAAAATCCACACTAATACACATCTGCACTTTGTTCCGAGTTGACGCAATTTTCTCAAAATTAAGAAAAATGCTTCTAGGACCACGAGACCTTCCCACCCTCGATCTCTGCATAAATCATTGCGAATTTAGCTGTGACTAATCTAACCAATGTTCAGCACGCAGAGTGATTTATAATGAACCTGCACTAATACCTTCCTGGTTGACAAATTTTCACACATCTCTTTGCCTCCATGGAAGTGCTGGCTTCCATTCACAACACTTTTAATTGAATCAAAACACTTGGAGAAAGCTTAACTGGATAACCTTTTTAAAAAAATCTTCATCATAAAGCTTACTTCTACGTGTCCAATTTTTTCCACCCATTATCACCATGGCAAAAATAATCTACTTACAGATAGTGTTTGCTTGTTTGTGTTTTGACTTAATTGTTTGTTGTTTACTGGCAATTTCTACCATCGTTTGGTCCGCTCTAATCTTATTGAGCTGTCAAACAGGATGGAAAAATCAAGGCTCTCTCCTAACTTTGCACAAATTAACCCTTCAACTCCCACCTTGCTCTCCCAATTGGCTATCAACATATTTTTGAAATTTAGAAGAAAGTTAGTCAGTCCCTAGAGCAGTCCCAATGGAATTTTAAAAAGTTAAAGTTTATTTATTAGTCACAAGTAAGGCTTACATTAACATTGTAATTAGTCTCACAACGCCAGGTTAAAGCCCAACAGGTTTATTTGATAAGGAGCGCTACCCCTTCATCAGATGAGTCACTAGGTTGGAAAATTTCAGAGCAGCATTCCCAAAGCTCGTGCTACCAAATAAACCTGTTGGACTTTAACCTGGTGTTGTGTGGCTACTTACTATGTCCCCAGTCCAACATTGGTAACTCCACATCGTGACTGCGTTAACACTGCAATGAAGTTACTGTGAAATTTCCCTAGTCGCCATACTCTGGGTAAATGCACCTAACCAGCACGTCTTCCAGACTGTGGGAGGAAACCGAAGCATCCAGAAGAAACCCACACAGACACAGGGAGAACGTGCAAACTCCACACAGACAGTGATCCAAGCCAGGAATCGAATCCCTGATGTTGTGAGGCAGCACGGCTAACCACTATGCCACCATGAATCATACTAGCAATGACATATAGGGTTTCTAGAAGTTCTTTATTGTAAGAAAATGCTCCAAAGTAAGAAAAGTCCAGGCCAATCTATAAGGAAGGCATTAGGAGCTGTGATCAAACGTTTTTGAACAGATCTTCAAGCATTTCTTCAGCACCATTTCACAAGCTCAAGAGGTCCCAAAGTGTGTAGTTTAAAATTAATTTATTAGTGTCACAAGTCAGCCTTCATTAACACTGCAATGAAGTTATTGTGAAAATCCCCGAGTCATGTATCTACTAATGGAACACTTCAAAAGTGTACTCACTGGTGTACTGGAGAGAAATTTGGCAGTAAGCATCCGCAAACAGCAATGAGATAATGCCCAGACATTATAGCCGGAATTTTATAGCCAGAAAGGCCCGCCCCGCAGTTGGTGTGGGCAAGGCTCGCAGAACGGCATTCTCCATTGGCATCATTAGGGATCTTACAAGCCACAGGAAGCCGTGCTGGTTAAATTCCACCCATGACATCCAGCATCAAGGGCAAACAGTTTAAACTCTTACCTAAACTCTCAGCTATGGCCTGGCACTGCGGTTAGCACAGCTGTTAGCATTGCTGCCTCATAGCACCAGAGATGCAGATTCGAACTCCTGCTTGAGTCACTCTCTGCATGGAGTCTGCACATTCTCCTCGTGACTGTGTTTTTCCTCTGGGTGCTCCCGTTTCCTCCCACAGTCCAAAAGAGACGTGCTGGTTAGGTGCATTGGCCATGCTAACTTCTCCATCATTGTACCCGAACAGGCACCAGAGTGCAGCGACTAGGGGATTTTCACAGTAACTTCATTGCAGTGTTAATGTAAGCCTACTTATGACACTAATAAATGAATAAAAGACAATTCAGACATTGCAGCACTCTTTCATCTCAGTAGCACTGGAATATTAGCTGAGATTATGGCTGGAATTTTCCAGACATTGCCGCCGGCGAGATCATCTGGTCCATGGAGGATGCATATAATGGCAAACGTTGTCAACTGCAGCAGGACCAGAAGATCCCTCTGATGGCCAAAGGCAGGCTGCCTCTATTGCCACGAGACACACCACTGGGGTGCACACAAAATCCCACCCTGTGTATTCAGTCTTTGGAGTGGGACCTGAGGGCACAAACCTCTGTTTCAGAAGCGAATGTGCTACCCCTGAGCCACATCAGATGTTCCTTTCTTTATGTGAGTCGTTTTTGAAAGAAAGCACTCCATTGACTGGAACCAAGTATATGGTTAACTACATTGAAGGTGGTCCAGAGGAGGTTTACTCAATTAATACCTGGAATGAACAGGTTTCCTTATGAGAATAGGTTGGAAAATCTGGGCTTGTTTCCACTCAAGTTCAGAAATATGAGGTATCTTGATTGAAGTGTGAAAGACCCTCACCTGTTGCAATGAGGTGGACATGGAAAGGATGTTTTCTCTGGTGGGTGAGTCGAGAGCTAACGGGCACAGTTTTAAAATTAGGGGTCCCCTGTATCGGACAGAAACGAGAGAAATATTTTCCCTTGAGCTTTGGAAATCTCTGGGCAGGATTTTCTGGCTGCGTTCACTCCGAGGTCAGAAAATCCCGCCTGAGGTTAATAGACCTTCACGTGATCCATGTCCCGCCCTCTACAATTCCCAGAACAGATGGGATGGGAAAATTCCGCTCTGCCTCAGAAGGCTGTGGAAGAGGGAATCACTAAATATTTTGAAGGTGGAGTTCAATAGATTCTCGCCTGCAAGGGAGTCAAAGATTATTAAGGTAAATGGAGAATGTAGAACTCAACACAAACATTTCCGCTATGATCTTATTGAATTGCAGAGCTTGTTCAAGGGGCCAAACGGCCTACTTTTGCTCCTATTTCATATGCTTGGATACTTAAAACTGATGAGAGACCGTGTTCAACAAAGTTAACTCATAATATCAAGGTTTCCAGTGCACAATGTGTCTTTCTTGCTGGTTAGGTGCATTGGCCATGCTAAAATTCTCCCTCGGTATACCCAAACTGGTGCCAGTTACAGATTTTCACAGTAATTTTATTGCATTGTTAATGTAAGCCTGCTTGTAACATGAATAAATAAACTTAAAACAATACATGCAGCTGCTTGGATTCATTGCATTGAGGCTTTCGACAATTAATTAGAGTCACCTTCCCTGTGTGCCACATATATTCTTTCTAGTCCAGTGAACCTGCTAGAAAATGGATGCACGGATATTGGGTGGCAGCAAGGTTGGGTTCAGCTCTAATGTCTTTTTTGCAGTTGAGCAGTTTCCTGATGTGCAGTCGTGAAAGTCATATATGGAAAATAGCAACCTGGGCAAGGTACCAGTGAGCGATCGCCACCTGTGCAATCGCTGGCATGGACGGTGACTTTGTATGTTAGTGCCAAACAGATGATAGCCTGTCAGCAGCCGTTTCTTCATCTCCTCAATTTCCCTCATTCATTAGATATTACACAAAGTCAAGGTCTACCCCAATAACTTTGGTGGGGGAGAAAAATGTCCACTAAAGGGATAAAAACAAAGAATAAAGTGTAGTACAGGAACAGGCCTTGAGACCCTCCAGGCCTGTGCCAATCATGATGCCCTAACTCAACTAAAGAAAAACCTTCTGTCCTTATTCAGTCCATATCCTTCTATTCTCTCCCTATTCATGTACCCATCCAAATATCTCTTAAATGTTGCTAATGTGCCTGCTTCCACCACCTCCTCTGGCATCGCATTCCAGGCACCCACCACTCTCTGCGTGAAAAACCTCCCTCACACATCTCCCTTAAGCTTTCCCCCTCTCACCTTGAAGTGTGCTCTCCCCGCTCGCCTTGTAATTGACACTTCCACCCTGGGAAAAAGCCTCTGATTATCCACCCTGTCTATGCCTCTCATCGTTTTGTGGACCTCTATCAGGTCTCCCCTCATCCTCCATCTTTGACTATTCCATGGATGACAACTCGTCATTAAATGTGCAAAAATAATTTCATAAAAATTAGCTTCATGGATTATTCAGTAACATACACTTTCCTCTTAAGCACTCAAGAGTATTGCCTGGCAAATTACTTCATTGATCTACTTTACAGAGAATCGAATTATAGGAATTAAACTGCCTGTTATTGAGCTGCAGCCAATGCATCACATTGTAATGCTAATAATTTGATTTATGACAATGTGGCTTTCCTTTCAACGTTTGAACATTGGCAAAGGTGAATAGTGTTATCTTCTTGGTTTTTTTTTCCCAGCCTGAGAAGGAGGCTGAAATTAGATAGCCCCTGAAATCGGGTAATTGTGATTTACAATTACCACCTCCCCTCATCCCACCCCACCGCCCGTTCAGTGTGCTGTCAGCAACTCTGTACTCCCTGCTCCCTGCGCATAGTGGTGATGTGTTGGCACAATGGTTAGCACTACTGCCTCACAGGGACATGTGTTCGATTCCTGGTTTGGGTCACTATCTGTGTAGAGTCTGCACGTTCTCCCCATGCCTGCGTGGGCTTCCTCTGGGTGCTCTGGTTTCCTCCCACAGTCCAAAAAACGTGCTGGTTAGGTGCATTGGCCATGCTAAATTCTCCTTCAGTGTTACCCGAACAGGCGACTGGGGGATTTTCACAGTACCTTCATTGCACTGTTAATGTAAGCCTGCTTGTGACTATAAATAAGCTTTATTTTAAAGTCAGTGCTTATCACCCTGCTCATTGTCTGCCTTCCATTATTTAATAGCATAACTTTAAGCAATACTGCATCTCTCAAAAAGAAAAGCAAGATACTGCGAATGCTGGAATCTGAAACAAAAATCGAAATGCTGGAAAATCTCAGCAAGTTCGACCATATACGTGGAGAGATAATAGAGCCAACATTTTCTGTTTTTTCCTCTCTCAAAGAGAAGGTGAGTTGTGAATGCTGGAGGTGTGATATCATTCAAAATGGTCATGAGTAACCAACAACTGCCATGGGAGCGAACATGCCTTCAGATTGTTTGATGTTGCACTGGAGGAGGTGGGGAAATGGAGGAGAGTATTTTTTAAAATTCATTCAAAGTCTTTGAGCTTCATTGGCTAAGCCAGCATTTATTGCCCATCCCTAATTGCTCTTGAGAAGATGGTGGTAAGCTGCCTTCTTGAACCACTGCCATCCATATGGCATAGGTATACCCACTGTGCAGTTAGGGATTTAATTCAAGGATTTAGAAGTGAAGGAACAGCAATATATCTGCAAGTCAGGATGGTGAGTGGCATGGATGGGAACCTCACGAAGATGGTGTTCCCATGAATCTGCTGCCTTTGTCCTTCTACATGGTAGTGGTTATGGGTTTTGGAAGATGCTGTTTCAGGAAACTTGGTGAGTTCCTGCAGTGCATCTTGTAGATGGCACATGCCGTGGCCACTGTACGTTGGTGATAGAGAGAGTGAATGTTTACGGATGAGGTACCAATCAAGCGGGCTGCTTTGTCCTGGATGGTATTGAGCTTCTTGAAGATTGTTGGAGTTGGACTCATCCAGGCAAGTGGAGAGTACCCTCATATTGTACAAATCAAATACAGTTGAAGGTAACTGTTTCAACTTTCCCTTCTGAGATTGGAACAACTTGGCATTTACCATCAGCTGTGCCCTTAAAACCTGGTACATTTGTGGCACAAATGTTACTTGCCACTTGGCAGCCCAAGCTTGGGTATTATCCAGGTTTTGCTGAACGTGCACATGCACTACTTCAGTATCTGCGGAGTCTCAAATGATGCCAAATACTGCGCAAACACGAGCCAAGAATATCCCCACATTTAATGTTATGACAGAAGGAAGGCCATTGATGAAGCAACTGAAGATGATTGGGCCTAGGATATTACCCTGATGAACTCCCGTACTAGTGTCTTAGAGCTGAGATAACGGACATCCAAAAATGACCACCATCTCCATCTCCCTTTGTGCTTTCTATGACTCCATAATCTACAAGGCTCACTCCTGACTTATACCTTGTAGATTGTGAACAGGTTTTGGGAATTCAGGAGGTGAGTCACTCACTACAGGATTTACAGGGGTTAATTTTCCCATTCCTCCTGCCATGGGAATCATAGTGGGCGAGCAGCATGGACCATTGACCGTGGGTGGGAATTTTCTGGTTTCAGGGCAATCAAGTCCAGAAAATATCACCCACAACCTCTGACTAGTTCTTATAACAATGGTCTTTATATGGCTAGTTCAGTTAAGTATCTAATCACTGGTAATCTCAGGATGTTGATATTGGGGAATTCAGCAATGGTAATGCCATTGAATGTCAAGGAATGATGGTTAGATTCTCTCTTGCTGAAGATGGTCATTACATATGTCATGAAAATATCATGGCTATCCAAGCAATTGGAATATTTTCTGTTGGTAATGTTCTGGCTATATATTTCAAACTTTGAGGAAACTGATTTGAAATGCAAGCTACTGGTTTACCTTGGAAGAAAACCCAAGAGACATAACTGAATTGTTTGGTAACAATTATTGGATTTTATACCTCTTAAAGTCTATAAGGTGTTGTGGAACAGATTAGGAAGAATTAACTCTGAAGATAGTTACGATTGTTTGGAACATTTAGAATAGTGATACTGTGTAAAGCAACTGTCTTAGTTAAGTGTACTTCTAGTTTTCTTTATTATTGTTTCTTCTACTCCTTTAATTTTTACATTAAATATTCCTTAACTATTTACTTTGTTAATATCATCAAAAAGAGTTAGCAACATCATTTTCTAGATTTCAAATCTGTCCTTATATCGTACAAATCACTAAATATAGTTGAAGGTAGCTATTTCAACTTTCCCTTCTGGGATTGGAACAACTTGGCATTTACCATTAGCCACGCCCTTAAAATCTGGTACTTTTGTGGCACAAATGTTACCTGCCACTTGTCAGCCCAAGCCTGGATATTTTGTGTTGCATTTGCACATGGACTGCTTCAGTATCTGAAGAATCTCAAATGATGCCAAACACTAGCCCAAGAAAATCCCCACATCTAACGTAATGATGGAAGGTCATTGAAGAAGCAGCTGAAGATGATTGGACCTCGGACACTACCCTGATGAACTCCCGCACTAGTGTCCTGGAACTCAGATGATTGACATAAGAACATAAGAAATAGGAGCAGGAGTAGGCCATCTAGCCCTTCGAGCCTGCCCCGCCATTCAATAAGATCATGGCTGATCTGTCGTGGCTCAATTCCACATTCCCGCCCTCTCCCCATAACCCTTAATCCCCTCTCTTATCAAAAACCCATCAACCCGCTTCTTAAAAATGTTTAGCGAGGCAGCCTCCACCACCTCAACGGGCAGAGAATTCCAGAGATTCGCCACCCTTTGAGGGAAGAAGTTCCTCCTCAACTCCGTTTATCCAACAACGACCACCATTTCTCTTTGTGCTTTCCATGACTCCAACTGCTGGAGTTTTCCCCTTGATTCCCATTTTGCTAGGGCTCCATAATGCCACTCTCAGTAACATAAGGCCTTGCTGGCAATAGCAGAAGATGCTGCAGATGATAAATGGGCAGTGACAACTGCTGATAGCCTTCGATGGGCTGGTCGCAACATGGTATAAAATGATCTCAATAGAAGCAGTCAAGGTCAGTAAATACATCTGCAAATGACATACCTGCTGGAATTCTACTGCCCCACCCACATGGAATCAGAGCAGGCAAGGGGCGGACGTTGGAAAGGTCCTTTGTCCTCAGGCAGGATGTTCCGGTCTTGCTCAAGCCAAGCTGTAAATTTGTACCTCCAGTGTCCACTGCACCACTCCTCAGCTCAATTCATCACATCTCCTTCAATCACCGACCAACAATCTCTTTCAGTCAGGACTCATACAACATTCATATGCAGAACATACAGGTGCTCACACACACACACATTCATATGCTTCATCTCACCCTCACACATTCAGCACTGCTGCAATTCTCACACCCAAAACGGATTGTAACAACATTCGCCCACATTGTTCCCTCTCTTTGGTAGATAGGAGTGTGTGTGTGTGTGTGTGTGTGTGTGTGTGTGTGTGTGTGTGTGTGTGTGTGTGTGTGTGTGTGTGTGTGTGTGTGTGTGTGTGCGCATATGTCTACGTGTATGTGTGCGTGTGTGGGTGGGTGGGTGTGTTTGCATATGTCTGCGGGTGTGTGTGTGCGTGTATGTAGGAGCATATTCTAACTGCCGTGAAGCTGTAATGAGTTGAAGCTCAGTGGGTGGTATGTCAATAGAGTTGAGAAACGGACTCCAATATTAATGAGCAGAAACCACCTACTATTAAAAAAAACCTAGACTAACCAATGAATGGAAAGTACATTCCACTGTCCCGTTATAAGAAGTAAGTGTAATGAGTTAATTGGGGGTAGGCTTTGAATCGCAGTTTGGATAAATTAAATCAAGGCCAATTTCTTTCATTCATGTTTGCAGCATTGATATCAATGCCCAATTGGAGGATTGATAGAAAAGGGAATATCTTTTTTGAGTGTGTCCACTGTAAATCAAGGTAAACATATAATTGCTGTGACAATTAAATACAAATGCTTAACTTGCTGAAGAAGTTTCCTATTTATTAATTCACAGTTGAACGCAATATATAACTGTTACTTGGCAATCAAACTGCAAAACTTTTTAAAAATATATTCGACAGGGACTGAACTGTGATTTGACTTTGATTGCAGATGTGAGGAAAAAAGAGAAACGCTAACCCCTTCATTGCAGGTCACCGCTAGAATGTAACCAAGGTGAAAATTGTCTAAATATTTATGTAAATTGGAGCACGCTGTACGAAGTTTAGTAACAAGCCCGACTGAGCACAGGAAGCACAGGCGAGATGGAGACAGGCGGTACTCTGATACACTGCCCCCTCCCTCCTCACATCATTACCACAGCATCATCCAAACATCATGACCTTAAAATAGACCCAGTCCTCAGAAAAATGCACACTGAAATTTAGGCTGGCTTGAAATTGAAATATCTCAGGTCACAAATGCTATAGTGACTAATCCTTTCACTCTTCTCCTCATACAATGGGAACAGTGCCCACCATCCCTTCAATCATTTAATGTGGGGTTGCCTGCCATTCTTCACTGCATAGCTTCCAGTTCCACAAATTGTTTCATGCAATAAAGTTTCTGTTGTCTTACAGCCAGTGAGGCAGTGCCAACTTCTCACTGATGGTGACAAATATTAATGAGGTGGAGATATCAGCATTGGACTGGCGTGGGCACAATAAGAAGCCTCACAACATCAGGTTAAAGTCCAACAGGCATCACCTGATGAAGGAGCAGCTCTCTGAAAGCTCCTGATTCCAAAGAAACCTGTTGGATTTTAACCTGGTGTTGTGAGACTTCTTCCTGTGACAAATATTAAGGTATATTAACATTTTAAATGGCAAATGCCCTTTACAATTCTCAAAGTGCACATGTATGCTGTGACGTGCGAAATAATTATTCTAAAAGCAGGTCCAGCATTGCTTATTGAATGTTATTAATAAATGTGTGGAGTCAAATATTTTTTTCATTTTTACTAAGGTGCCAACCATGAAAATATAGACACGTCAATAATATCAAAATCAAGGCCTACATTATCTTCCCTGAGGTAGGTAACGGGAGTCAAGAAATTTCCCAGCCAGGTGTACGTGCTTGAGAGAAAATGCAGCAAAGGGGCAGCATGATGGCACAGTGGTTAGCACTGCTGCCTCACAGCCCCAGGGACCCGAGTTCAATTCCAGCCTCAAGCCACTGTCTGTGTGGAGTTTGCACATTCTCCCCGTATCTGCGTGGGTTTCGTCAGGGTGCTCCGGTTTCCTCCCACAGCCCAAAATGTGCGGGTTAGGTTGATTGGCCAGTCTAAATTGACCCTAATATCAGTGGGATTGGCAGGGTAAATATGTGGGGTTCTGGGAATAGGGCTCGATGAGATTGTTGACAGTGCTGATTTGATGGGCTGAGTGGCCTCCTTCCGCCCTGTAGGGATTCTATCAGTACATTTCCATTCCTAGTTGGATGTGGAATGTGGGGCTCTCCAACCCCAGAAATAGTTAAGAGGTAGAGTCCCAAGGGAAGCTGGTTGAAAGGCCCTCTCAGTGCGTTGGGAGATTTGTTTGTTCTCGTCCTCACCCTTCATACCCCCTCTCAACCCACACACCATCCTCAGTTCCCATCCATGCCCTCTACCACCTCCCCATGGCCCTTCATATATTCCAGACCCATGTATTTCCCTCCACCTATCCCAAAGGCTCTTCTCACCCTGCATGCCAGCCTATGGCACTTGCATATCCATTCAATCACTTTGTCCAGAACCAATGAACGCTAGAGTAAAAATGAGCAATGATTTGCAAGTGGCTCACACCCCTTCTCCCCATCCCTGGAAGCAAAGTCAGCATGGACTGAGTCAGCTCCACACCAATTTTCCTTCTGATGGGGTGGGGTGGGGAGGGAGGCAAGCTGTCAATCCACCAGCCCCTCCCTCCGCACAGATCATGCAGCCCATTGATAACATTGGGTTCATAGGTACTGATTGGTTGACAGTGTTACTGATATCTGGATAGGTTGTTGGTTGTTGAGAAATCCATGGATTCTGTTGGCGTTGCATCAGTCATTTATTGTTCAGTGTGGTGTGTTTGATCACAGTCTGCTTGTTAATTCATGTGTACCTGATATTGACCCTGGATGTTAGAGTATAACATAGGTGTTGTATTCTTTTTTCTCTTTCTAACCTTACGCAGTAATTTAATTTTATTTATTCAAACCCACGGAATCATGTAACTTATTCATTGAGAAAATGTGTTGAATCTCAAACCCTGTCTACATTAAGCAACAGCATGAAGTCTCACAACACCAGGTTAGAGTCCAACCAGTTTATTTGATAGTAATCCCACAAGCTTTCGGAAGCGGTGTTCTTTTGTCAGATGTGTGAAGGGTTCTGATCAGTGAAGGGCATATAAAGTCCCACACAGTTTGCAGAATACTGATTAGAAAGCAAAACATTATTGATTTTACCAAAAATATGTGTGTGTGTGTGTCTATGCCTGTGTGGGACTGTGTGTGTGTGTGTGTGTGTGTGTGTGTGTGTGTGTGTGTGTGTGTGTGTGTGTGTGTGTGTGTGTGTGTGTGTGTGTGTGTGTGTGTGTGTGTGTACTTAACTGAAATAGAGAAGGTGATCAGTCCAATATTAGCAGTTTTTCTAATGCTGAAGTTATACAATAGTTGCACTCTTAATCTGGTGCAGCCTATTTGTGGATTTGTCACCATGATTTGGATTACTAATTCACAAAATTGGACTGCCCTGCCTGAATGGCCAGAAAATTTCAGCCCTTCTTTCTCATTAAGATTTCCACATTAAATATTATTCAATTGAAGATGTTGCTTGGCATAAATTGTTATTAACTGTTACCTTTCTACACAACAGTGAATGGACCCTTCTACCCATGTTTAATACACTAGCCACTAAAGCTATAACTACCTTAACTATATGGCTAGCATAAATATTGTCATGTATTTCCCGCACTGGCATTTCTTACACGCAACATTCAGGTGTCTAAAGCAGAAGACAAGCGAAAACTACATAGGCATCATGTTTATCTTGAAAAGTCTGATGCGCCAAGCTGCAAACAATTTGCAATTTGAATTTTATGACAAGAAAGTGTGTATACTGAAGTCAGAAGCAATTTCAATATCACTTAGAGTCACGGAGTCATAGAGGTTTACAGCTTGAAAACAAGCCTTTCAGCCCGACTTGTCCATGCCACCCAGTTTTTATCTCTAAACTATTCCCATTTACCCACATTTGGCCCATATCCCTCCCACTTCTGGAGATTTTAAATATTTAAAAAAAACTTGAACACACAAGATTACAGTTACACAATAAAATTTAGACTTACAGCATTTCTGGAAAGATTTCCACGATATAAACCCAAGTCTTGAAATTAAACCTTGTTTTCTGGACTAAACAAACATTTCTCTGGAGTAGATAGATGCTGCTTACTTTACAGGTGTGTTCTCAACACTGCACACTCTTCAATATAATCAATGGCTGCTCCTACCATACTATTTCCCATTTTTCCGATATATATTTCTTTCTCTTACAAATTCAAACCCATTATTCTTAGCTTTATTTTGGAAGTTACCTTTCCCAGAATATACAAATATTTTATGTTGTCTTCATGGCTGCCCCTTTCAGGAAATGTCCAAAATCTCCACATTTGCAGATGACACAAAGTTGGGTTGGAGGGTGAGCTGTAAGGAAGATGCAGAGATGCTTCAATGTGATTTGGATAAGTTGAGTGAGTGAACACATGTATGGCAGATGCAATATAATGTGGATAAATGTGAGGTAATCCACTGTGGTAGCAAAAAAGGAAAGCGGATTATTATCTGAATGGCAATAGACTGGGAGAGGGGAATGTGCAACGTTACTTTGATGTCCTTATATACCAGTTGCTGAAAGTAAGCATGCAGGTATGGGAGGCAGTGAAGAAGGAGTATGGTATGTTGGCCTTCATAGCGAGAAGAGGTTTTGCTGCAGTTATTTAAGGCCTTGGTGAGATCACACCTGGAATATTGTGTGCAGTTTTGGTCATCTTATCTGGGGAAGGATGTTCTTGCAATAGAGGGAATGCAGTGAAGCTTTATCAGATTAATTCCTGGGATTGCGAGACTGATGTATGAAGGGAGATTGAGTCTGTGTATATTTGCTGGAGTTTAGAAGCATGAGGGGCGGAATCTCATAGAAATCTATAAAATTCGAACAGGATTAGACAGGGTAGATGCAGGAAGGATGTTCCCGATAGTGGGGGAGTCAAAAACCAGAGATTACCAGTCTAAGGATATGGAGTAAACGTTTAGGGCTGAGAAGAGAAATGTCTTCACCCAGAGAGTGATGAACCTGTGGAAATCACCTCCACAGAAATCAGTTAAGGCCAAAACATTGCAAGTTTTCAAGAAGTTAGATCTTGAAAAATATTTCATGTTGTCCTCATTAATTATTTTGGAAGCCTTTGAACAGCTTAAACTGATTATCAACTTTAGCTCTTGGAGCTGAAGGAATCAAAGAATATGGGAGGGAAAGCGGGAGTAGGTTACTGAGTTGGATGATCGGCCATGATCATATTGAATGGCGGAGCAGGCTCGAAGGGCCGAATGGCCTCCTCCTACTCCTGTTTTCTATGTTTCTGAAAAATAAACTTTATAACATTGCTTTATTTGTTCGTGATCTCTGCCTGTTTTAACCCTTCCTTTGAAATTCAAAAAGTAAATACAAACAAACCTTTATCTCCCTGTGCAAATTTGCATTCAAACACACCAAAATTGGAGGTGTGGTAGATTGTGAGGAAGGGTGTCATAGTCTGCAGGGAGACTTAGATAGGTTGCAGAGCTGGGCCGAGAGGTGGCGGATGGAATTTAATGCGGAGAAGTGTGAGGTAATTCACTTTGGTAGGAGCAACAGATGTGTCGAGTATAGGGCTAACGGGAGGACTTTGAATAGTGTGGATGAACAGAGGGATCTAGGTGTGTGTGTACATAGATCCCTGAAAGTTGGGAATCAAGTAGATAAGGTAGTTAAGAAGGCGTACGGTGTCTTGGCGTTTATTGGTAGGGGGATTGAATTTAGGAGTCGCAGTGTAATGTTGCAACTGTACACTACTCTAGTGCGGCCGCACTTGGAGTACTGTGTGCAGTTCTGGTCCCCGCATTACAAGAAGGATGTGGAGGCGTTGGAGAGGGTGCAGAGGAGGTTTACTAGGATGTTGCCTGGTATGGTGGGGAGGTCCTATGAGGAGAGACTGAGGGATTTAGGGTTGTTTTCGTTGGAAAGAAGGCGGCTAAGAGGGGATCTTATTGAAACATATAAGATGATTAGAGGTTTAGATAGGGTGGATAGTGATAGCCTTTTTCCTCGGATGGAGAAAGCTAGCACGAGGGGGCATGGCTTTAAATTAAGGGGGGGTAGCTACAGAACGGATGTCAGGGGTAGGTTCTTTACCCAGCGGGTGGTGAGGGATTGGAATGCCCTGCCTGCTGCAGTTGTAAATGCGTCTAGTTTGGGGGCGTTTAAGAGATCTCTGGATAGGTTTATGGACGAAAAGGGATTGGTATAGGCTAGTGGGTCATTGTTTTTGTAACTGGTCGGCGCAACATCGTGGGCCGAAGGGCCTGTTCTGCGCTGTAATGTTCTATGTTCTATGTTCTATGTTCTATGTAGTTTACTTATCTCAACTTAGCTTTGTTCATCTAGACTTCAAAATGCCTGCTTTTTCCACC
The DNA here is from genome assembly GCF_965287045.1 of Carcharhinus amblyrhynchos. Lineage (NCBI taxonomy): Eukaryota > Metazoa > Chordata > Chondrichthyes > Carcharhiniformes > Carcharhinidae > Carcharhinus > Carcharhinus amblyrhynchos. The sequence goes on from NC_137352.1 coordinate 14,856,071, forward strand.
TAACCCTTTGATGATTTAAACCTTACTGCCGTCAGTTTAATGAAATTGGTCACACACACAAACATACACATAGTCCTCATCGTCTGCTGCACAGTATCTCATGGTAATATTGAAAAAGTTTCATTTACACATCACATCACTGTACTCAGTCCCACATTAACTCCATATGTACCACGCCCTTCTCGTCTGAAAAGGGACGGGACATTTAGAATGTGGAGTTAGGTTGAAACTTCTTTGGGCGTTAATTATTGTGGAAGTCTTTGAAGAGCCGAGACTGATTATAGATCTTAACAATAGACTGGTGAATAGGGCAGCATGAAGAAAATGCAAAGCTAAGAAGCCATCAATATGAATCTTCAGGCTAGTGTTGGAGCAGCTCATCACTTGATCTAATATCTTGAGGCTGCTGAAGTAGATATAATGCTACCTAAAGTGAACGTGTGGATTCTTCCCCCTAGGCTATTCTCCATAATCGCCATTGCAGCATGTTTAAAGTTTATTTATTAGTGCCACAAGTAGGCTTACTTATCATTGACGTTACTGTGAAAATCCCCTGGTTGCCACACTCCGGCGCCTATTTTGGCTACATGGTCAATGCACCTAACCAGCACTGGACAGCGTGGGTTTCCTCCGGGTGCTCCGGTTTCCTCCCACAGTCCAAAGATGTGCGGGTTAGGTTGATTGGTCATGCTAAGAAATTGCCCCTTAGTGTGTCCGGGATGTATAGGTTAGAGGGATTAGTGGGTATAATATGTAGAGGTATGGGGGTAGGGCCTGGGTGGGATTGTGTTTGGTGCAGACTCGATGGGCCGAAGGGCCTCATTCTGCACAGTAGGGTTCTATGATTTTTGGACTGAGAGAGCAAACCATCTAGAGGGAATCCATGCAGACTCAGGAAGATTGCATAGACTCAGTGATCCAAGCCAGGAATTGAACCTAGGTCCCTTGTGTTGTGAGGCAACAGTGCGAACCACAATAGCCTAGGGGGAAGAATCCACACGTTCACTTTAGGTAGCATTATATCTACTTCAGCAGCCTCAAGATATTAGATCAAGTGATGAGCTGCTCCAACGCTAGCCTGAAGATTCATATTGATGGCTTCTTAGCTTTGCATTTTCTTCATACTGCCCTATTCACCAGTCTATTGTTAAGATCAATAATCAGTCTCGGCTCTTCAAAGACTTCCACAATAATTAACGCCCAAAGAAGTTTCAACCTAACTCCACATTCTAAATGTCCCGTCCCTTTTTAGATGAGAAGGGCGTGGTACATATGGAGTTAATGTGGGACTGAGTACAGTGATGTGATGTGTAAATAAAACTTTTTCAATATTCCCATGAGATGCTGTGCAGCAGACGATGAGGACTATGTGTATGTTTGTGTGTGTGACCAATTTAATTAAACTGACGGCAGTAAGGTTTAAATCATCAAAGGGTTAGATGGAAAAAGCAGGCATTTTGAAGTCCAGATGAACAAAGGTGTATGTGGAGGCAGGTTTCAGGCGAAAACGGACCATTGTGCTGATTAGCTGTGCATCCTTAATATAAATCACACTTTAAAAAGACAATTCTATACATGTTGGTGCTTCATAGTGTGTAGAAACAGTGGGTTTTTGTTTGGTAAATGCAGAGAAAGAGGCAAAACCTATTCTTTGTTAACTGGAGACGCTGGCCAGAATTCTCTAGCCGTTCACGCCAATAGGTCTCACCGGGCTGCGCACCTCTGCCTGCGGGTTTCCTGCTGGCATGGAGTGACATCAGTGGGAATTCCCATTAACCATGGTGAGGCCAGAGAATCCTGCCACCAGCAAACAACACGTCACCCCCCACCAGTGGGAAACAATACTTAATACGTGTGACAATAATAAATAAATCATATCAAAATAGAGGGGAAAAATGAAATTATCAACTGACATCTGAGTGCCAAAACAGAAAAAAATGGTGAAGGAATGACAAAAGCACAAAACTTTGTGTCATTTCCATGACCTCAAGGATATTCAAATCCAGATGGCCTGCTTAGCCGATAAACAGGAGATTCGTACCAGCAAATCCCCCAAATAGAGAGGAAAATGAAGTGTCCAGCTGATGTATTTCTATCAGAGCGTGGAGCACTCCAAATCTCTACGATTAGGCTGACCGCAACAGTGGCTGTAAGATAGGCAGCGATGTGGAATTGGAAGGTTAGGGGGCACAGGTAACAAAAAGATGGAGTCATTGAGCCCTATTTTATCATTTTGATTCTAAGTGCTGGGCGGACTTGAAATTGGGAATGTTTCAGATCTGACTTTTAGACCCATTCTCAGGCATCCCCATACGCAACGGCCTGCAAAAATATCAGCGAATCCGAATCGCACTGCACAAGCCTGTGGGTGGGGCTTAATGCACCCAAAATCCTGCAGCTCCGATCAGTGCCCCCAACTGTGCGTGCGCAGACAAAACATGATAAAATACCGCTCCCCTGCCACATCCCTCCTGAGCCGAATAATGCCTCTCCCCCTGGCCCCACAGACATTGTCCCACCCTCACTACATTAATGACCCCCTTATTCCCCCCATCCCTCCGCCATCCAGAATGATCGTGGACCCCTCCCCCTTATCCCCCGATCAATCTCAACCAGAGTGGCAGCAGACACCACTTCCCCCACAATGATCTCAGGCAGAAAGATCCCCCTTCCCCCTTCACCCTACAGATATCAGGCAGAGTGGTTCCCCCTCACCCCCACCCCAGACCCTCCCACACAAGACCCCCATCTCCTCCAGACTCCAATGGCTGTATGACACCTCCTTCTCTCTCCCTGTCCCCAGTCATTGAGGCACTGATCCACCTCCCCCCATCCCCCCTGCCTCCCATCAGCAAGTGCTCACTTGCCTTCCCCTCAATGCTAACAAGCAAACTGCATGGAACTTGCTGGAAGGCTCTGCCAAACTGCGGAGCGCAGATAGGAGTCAGACTAGTTTGCACCAGGGCATCATCATAATGGTGCTTAGTATGTCGTCATCACCCTCCTACCTGCCAAAAATCTCGCTAACACAGCATACCCAGGCCCACCATTCTGGTGTGACAATGTTGCAGGAGATAGGAGGAATTTTGGCGGTGGGGGGAATGGAACCCACAGACACAAACCCTTAGCGACTGAACGGTCTGGTGATCAGGGCCTTCCTTGCCACCCTCGCATGCCAGCCTTCTAGTGCCTGGGTGGTGTTCCAAGGTGTGCTCCTCCTCTTCCTGCTGGTCATCCTCCCCAGCGATGCCCAGTTGGTCAGCCTCCACGTTCTCCTCCTCCTCCTTCTCCTCCTCCTCCTCCTCCAATAGGTCACCTCTCTACAGAGCCAGGTTGTGCAAGGCACAGCAATGACCAGAAAGTGGGAAGAAATCACTGAGCTACATTGGAGGGCACTGCCACCTCAATCCAGACACTGGAATCACATTTTGAGGAGCCCAGTATATCTCTCCAGTATTGTGTAGGTGGCTATATGGGCCTCATTAAAGCAGGTCTTTGCCTCAGGCACAAGCCTCCGCATAGGCGTCATCAGCCATGTCTGAAGCGGGTAACCCATATAGCCATGAGCCACCCCCCGCAGCCTGGGTTCCTCCTCAAATGCCTCCGGGATGTCCAGGCTCCTGACAATGAAGCTGTCGTGCATGCTGCCTGGCAAGGGGCAAGTAGTGTTCCTTAACCTCAACATGTGTTCCTCACCATCTCCAACCTGCCCACTAACCCCCACCCCCTCCCTTCAGAATGACGAGATGGCTTTTGCAACGCAACCAATCAATCTTGCTGTCCTTTTGGTTGCTGCTGGAGCTGAGGAGGGAGAGCTGGAGGAAGAATTGCGGGCACAGGAGGCGCAATGTGGTTCTGGTAAGGCCCATAATATGAACATTATTGAGACATGCATAATGTTCATATCATGGTCAGTAGTTGAACATTTAGGGAGTGGAATCCCTTTCTATTGACGAATCTTCATGGAGTCTGTAGGGGAGCCTTGAGGGCAACATGTGTACAATCAATGGCCTTGTGAACATTGATGTGGCGATGCCGGAGTTGGACTGGTGTAAACACAGTAAGAAGTCTCACAACACCAGGTTAAAGTCCAACAGGTTTATTTGATAGTAAACCCACAAACTTTTGGGGTTTGCCCTTCGTCAGGTGAGTGGAGAGTTCTGGTCTCTGACAGAGCGTATAACAGCCATACAGTTTACAGAATACTGATTAGAATACGAGTCTTTACAGCTAACCTGCTATTCAAGTCTTAAAGATGCAGACAATGTGAGTGGAGGGAGCATTAAGTTAAAGAGATGTGTATTGTCTCCAGACAGGATAGTAAGTGAGATTTTACAAGCCCAGGCAAGTCATGGGGGTTACAGATAGTGCGACATGAACCCAAGATCCCGGCTGAGACCATCATCATGTGTGCGGAACTTGGCTATCAGTCTCTGCTCAGCGACTCTGCGCTGTCGTGTGTCATAAAGGCCGCCTTGGAGAACGCTTACCCGAAGGTCAGAGGCCAAATGCCCATGACTGGCACTTGGCAAGACTGTTCCCTTCCTGTTGGCGAACACTTCAGCCGTTACCTATACCCTCCAGTTTTAGCATCCTCCCCTACCTTTGGGAGAAGATGTTGGCTATCTGGCTGAGCTGTGCCCCTCATTATTTTATAGACCTCAGTAATATCACCCCTAAACCCCTTACGGTCCAGGGCAAGAAGTCCCAAACTACCCAGCCTCCCCTTATAACTCAAACCATCAAATCCCGGTAGCATCCTAGTAAATCTTTTCTGCACTCTTTCCAGCTTAAAAATATCTTTTCTGCATTCGGGTGACCAGAACTGTGCACAGTATTCCAAGTGTGGCCTTAGCAATGCCTTGGACAACTCCATCGGGTGAAGTGTGTTCTTCGAAACATGTGCGACGAGAATAATCAGAAATGTTATGTTGTTGGTTTCAATTCCTGTCCAATTTTCCAATTTGGGGGAATCATCCGCCACTTAAATTGCAAATAAATAAAAGAAAAACAAGAAATTGATGTTTTGGCATAGCTTTTTTTTAAAAAACAAAAATGTTCAAAACAGTATCCTCACGAACAAATGAATTTGCAGTGTCACATTAAATAGGCCAACTGTATTTTATTAAATCACTTTATCACTGATATCAGAAATGATATACAATTATGTTGCAATAATCTAGCGTGAATTAGATTTTATCAATGACCTTTAAGCCAAAGTCACAGCATGATTGGATTGTATGTCAAGTGGAACAGTTGTGATGATCATTGCTTACATATCTTAGAAACTTACATTAGTTTGAAAATTGGCTTATTTGTAGATCAAGGGTAGAAGGGACATCACAATCAAACAGTATGAGTGTTGACTGAAAAACGGTAAATTACAGAGTGTGAAATAATCAGAAACAATTTCAAGCATTGCATTTTTCAGGTGATACGATTTTGCTCGGACAAATCATTGTGATGCAATTTGATGAGAATTTGTAAAAACAAGTATTGCTGGTCCATCAACACATGCACTGATGTCGCGCGTTGTTGTTGAGCTGTTTCAGACCGAGATTAGGTAAATTGGAAAGAAATAGTGGGTTGAATAAAATCTCTGTGGAAGTGACAATGATAAATGAGACGAAGCTCCGAACATAAAGATTGCTGCTACTCCATGCATATAAACCTGTTTTTAGTTTTACCAGTGCAAAAGTATATTCCAACAGTTATACTGCATTTTGTAAAGAGTAACACTGAATGAAGGGTATGTGGCAAAATCACAGGAAAATTGTTTTACTTCTTAAATATGCTCCACTATTCCCATGCTAAAGTGTCAGGCATCTACAATGTTACAATATTCTGTGAGTACTTCTGATATTGTGAATAGAATTATGGCCGGCACTTTGCAGTAGCAGTAATGGATAGGCTATCATAACTTACTATTAACATGGAGCAAAACAAGCATAGAGGCTGGAATTTTACCAGCACATCCGCCCCGATTCCAGGAGCGGGCGAGGCTCGGAGAATGACACTCTCCGTTGGCCTGAGGTGGGATGTACGATCCTCAGGCAGACATGCAGGTAAATTCTGCTCAGAAACTAGAAACTAGAAGCAGGAATAAGCCATTCAGCCCTTCGAGTCTGCTCGCTATTCATTTTCATCGTAGTTGATCATCGAATTCAATGTCCTGACTCTCCCCTTCCCTTTGATCACTTTAGCCCCAAGAGCTATTTATAATTTCAATCAGACAACATTTTGGCCTCAACTATTTTCTGTAGTAGCGAATTCCACACATTCACCACCCTCTGGGTGAAGATATTTCAGTGACTTCTAATTAGCGGAGCTTTCCTTGCAGCCTTCCGAATCCCACCATCAGGGTCAAATTGGGTCAAAATGAAGCCAGGACATGTGAGGAATCTTCACTCAATGTGATCTCCCTGGTGCAGACACTTATGGCCAGAGGTGAGACTCACTAAAATTAATAATGGCAGGCAGGTTCTTGGAACTGGATGGCCAATCAGTGACCTTCCACTTTGAAAGCATCATCAACGCCAACAGAATGCCATACTGGACAAATGAGGGATGAAGTATGGTGGCACAGTGGCACAGTGGTTAGCACTGTTACCTCATAGATCTAGGGACCCGGGTTCAATGCCGGACTTGGGTGATTGTCTGTGTGAGGCTTGAACATTCTGCATGTGTCCATGTAGGTTTCCTCCGGGTGCTTCAGTTTTCTCCCACAGCCCAAAGATGTGCAGGCTAGGTGGATTAGCCATGCTAAATTGCCCCTTAATATCCCAAGATGTGTAGTTTAGATGGATTAGACATGGTAAATGTGTGGGATTGTGGTATAGGGTGACAGAAAGGGCCTGTGTAAGGCATTCTGTGATGTTTAGAGTACCTTTAAGAGATTTTTTTAAAATCATGTTCTCTGCAGCTATAAGCAATTTTGGTTTCATTGCTGCCAGGCCAGCTGCTGGAAGTCCTTTTATTGCTCCTTCAGTGGTGTACATAGAGTTTGTTTATTTTTATTCTGGGATTTTTTTATGACCCTGCATTGTTAAGAGGAATGTCATGTGTTTTTTTTCTTCCTAGTGAGTTTAACATTTCATTTTTCAGTTTGGCCGGCAACAGTTTAGATTAGAAGGAACATCAAGCTGGAAAGAAGTGTTTCTCCCTCTCTGGTTTTGTGAATTCTGCTGGTTCGCTGAAAGCAAGGCGTCTTGCCTTGCTGGAGAAGAAAATCTGCTGTTGGTGGCTTGACCAGAAAGTCTCCCTGGTGTTCTGAGAAGCTGTTCTAACTTCAAACTGCCCGGGGTATATCCAGGAGGCTGCTTGCAGTTACAAAGCCGAGAAGTCAGAATTTCAATTCTCCAACCAAAGGACTCTGTTCTAGTATCAGGTGAGCCAAAGGAAAGGGTTTTTGTCTATGGGAAGTTTTTGTTTGATTAGAACATTTTAGATATATTCTTTAAAGTTTATGCATAATCTTTGTTGGTTTGCTTTGTTTGTAATTGATAAAAGTTCTTGCTAATTTTCTTTCCATACATGTTAACTTTATGCTTAAATAAACTTTGTTTAATTAAAGCTCCTTAGTGTGTCATTTGAATCAAACCTGAGGTGAAACATATGCTTATCCAAGCTAAATTCAAAGTGCAAAACTTATGATCCAGACGGGCTTCATAATAGTCTTTGGAGTTTCTGACCTGTGTCGTAGCAATTTTCTGTCAAAAGCCAGTGCAGACCTGATGGCCTCTTCCGACTATAGAGATTCAATCATTCTAGTTCAAAATGTTGCCACCCTCTCTTAAACATTTTCAAAAGTTTGAATTAAAAATAACCTCTGGAACCAGGTCACCACTGCTTGGTGGAAGTCCTCTATAGGGTGACCTGCCACTTCTGCTGCTCCCAGGCAGGCAGAGACGGCATCCAACTCTGCTTAGAATGCTTGGTCCCATGTTCTGCCACCAGGAAGCCTCCAGGAAGCTTGAAGCCAATCAGAAATTTCCAATCATCCTGCATCATTGGCCTTAAGTGGCTACTAATTAGTTTGAATAGCTAACCACTATATGTGGGCAGGGTTCTACATCTTGGGAAAGATTTAATTTTGATTTGGTTTGATCTATTATTGTTGCATGTATTAACATACAGTGAAAAGTTGTTTCCTGCGTGCTTTTTAGATGAAGCATACTATTCACAGAGAAGGAAACAAGAAAGTGCAGAATGTTGTGTTACAGTCATAGCTAGGGTCTTGAGAAAAATCAACTTAATGCAAGATAAGTCCACTCAAAAATCTGACAGCAACAAGGAAGAAGCTGAGTTGGTTGGTTTGTGACCTCTGGCTTTTGTATCTTTTTCCCGATGGAAGAAGGTGGAAGAGAAAATGTCTGGGCTGTGTGGGGTCTTTAATTATGCTGGCTGCTTTTCCGAGGCAGTGGGAAGTGTAGACAGAGTCAGTGAATGGGAGGCTGATTTGTGTGATGGACTGGGCTACATTCATGACCTTTTGTAGTTCCTTGCAGTCTTGGGCAGAGCAGCAGCCATACTAAGCTGTGATACAACCAGAAATAATGCTTTCTATGGTGCAGCTGTAAAAGTTGGTTGTAGCTGACATGCCAAGTTTCCTTAGACTCCTAACAAAGTAGAGGCATTGGTGGGCTTTCTTAACTATAGTGTTGGCATGAGGGGATGAGGACAGGGTGTTGGTGATCTGGATACCTAAAAACATGAAGCTGTCAACTCTTTCTACTTCATCCCCATTGATGTAGACAGGGGCATGTTCTCCTTTATGTGTCCTGAAGTCGATGACAATCTCCTTCGTTTTGTTCACATCGAGGGAGAGATTATTGTTGCTGCACCAGTTCACCAGATTCTTGATCTCATTTAAAAGACTCAGGCATGGAATAGAGTTGGGAAACCAACACACAAGCCGGCCCATCTTCAATCCTATATGTGCGAAATACGATCAATATGAAATTAAAAACACATTATATTGAGGTTAAAATGTTGTTGAGGCAAAAATGTTTAATGTAATGCATATTCATTGGCTGTATTATGAGCACCTGAAATTACAGTATATCTCATGAAATGGCAGATGGTAATTGCTGGGCTGACCAAATCGCAAAGGGAATTTCGTGCAAGCTCTCACAACAATTTGCAATTTGTATTTTGTTACAAGAAGGTGTGTGCACTGAGGTCAGGAGTCAAAGATTCCAATACTACTTTTGGAGATTTATAATACTATATCAAACATGTATTAACCAAAGAAAAGATAATGTGAACACGCAAGATTATACTTACAAAGTTTACAAACATTTCATCAAAAAAAATTTACTTAGTTAAACTCACAAATAAACACTGTTTAGGCAACAGTCCCTATGGATATTTAATCTATAAAAATTATCGCAGTAGGAGAGGTATTCCATGGGGCATTACTCTCCCACTCATTCAACAGTGGAAATCAAAGGCTTTTAACAAACACTACTTTCTGGAACAAATAGATAATTCTCTGGTATTTCTGGAGATGGCCCACTTTGCTTCTTTCATGGTTCTCTCTTAGCAAAGCATACCCTTTCAGTTTTGTATAGCTATTGCTTTAACACATCTTTCAATCCTTCCTTACATAGGTTTTTTTTCACTTCCATCTTCAAACTTATTGCTCTTAGCCCTCTTTGGAAGTTACTTTTCCCAAAATATCAAAATCTTCCATGTTTTCCTAATGGCCACAATTTTCCAGTAAAATAAACTTAATTACATTGCTTTGTTCATGTGATGTTTGCCATTGTAAAACTCCTTTATATTTCGCTTTGAATTTGAAGAGCTAAAATCAAAATCCGCACTTATCTCCTAATACAAATTTGTACCCATATTGTACTCACTTCTGGATTTGTTTCCTATCTATTCTTTCAATGTTGTGTTTTGAACACAAACATACTGGAGATTCCTTTAAAGTTACAAAAGATTCATGCTAGTGTTCCCGAGTGGCAATGCTCACTGCAGAATTCAGTGATAAACTCATATTGATTGCTATTTGTGTTAGCTTCATTGCAGCTGAAGCAACAGTACAAATACTGACTTCAGCTTCACTAGTTCCGAGTAAAGAAGAGAAATAAGGCAATGAGCCAGCATTTATTCTTCTCACCAATTTCCTATCACCTCTGCTGGGGAAATGTGCACATTTGGGATTGGGATCAATTGTGATGCACACATGGAAACTTGTCACCAACACTAAACAACACTGCACAAATGAATAATTTACTGCAGTATTTATCCTACAATGAGTCTGTTCTTTCAGGGGCAGGAGGGTTTAATCAAGTGGAAAAGCTGGTCTTAATCATACCTTAAAAAATAAATGTTAGGTAAAAAATAATTGTCATTCAGGCACTTAATGCAAAGTTATATGTTTATGTATTCAAAAGCTACTGCTGTCAATGTAACCACAATAGCACAATTTTACTACTAATTAATCTGCATAAATATGCAAATATAACAGTTAATTTCAGATAAATGCATAGCTAGATTGCCAAGCAATTTTATGCTTTTGATCAGGGGTTTGAGAAAAATAGTCAATTTGCATAACTTGGCTATACAATCCACTTAATCCCCCATTAAGTAATTAAACCTAAACAAAAACATTTTTTTTTACATAAATGACTGCATTTCTGACGTATCCTAGTTGTTAGTTGAAATTTGGCAGTGAAATGAGGGTGGAATCTTCCCCTTTGGAGTTTAGGTTCCATGCTGGACACTGATGTGGGAGTGATTCCCGCTGCAGGCTGGAATGGGTGACCACACATGATCTTGCACTGTGAAGCTCATTATCTCTGTATTTTTGAGGAGCACAGCATATTAGTGATGGGGTGGCCAGGAGGTTGCCAAACCCCTTTGTTAATTAACTTTGCACAAGGGGTTTGTAACTAAAGTGCATTGGATAACATTAAAGGAATGTGTTTTAGTGTGTGAGGTGAAAGGTAGGATGGGCCTGTGTGCCTGGACAATGCTGCAGACCATGAGGTTATCCATGTGAAGCAAAGTAGCTCTACTAGGTCTCTGCAGGGTCCATGCAAGAAAGATGCTTACCTTGGCTGGGGTGTCCAAATGATGGATTACAGTCTCACACCAATGCTAATGCCATGTAGGACTGAGACTTGTGGGAGTCTTTGCGATTGGAGGTTCTGCAGTGGATGCAACTCAGCAACCCATAATCCAGGAGAGGCACTCTCGGTGAGCGGAATACCAAAGTAGCCTTGAAACCTCTCAGGGTAAAGATGTCAAGGGATATGAGCTGACTGTGAGTGAGGGATGATCAGAGCACCATCTTGCTTGAGCAGTCCGCAAGAGGAACAATGTCAACGGGCAAAATGGTAGTCTCAATCTGCTGTTCCCTGTGGACCCATATCTGTGCTAAGGCGAAAGCAGGTTTCAGGTAGCATGAGTGTACCTAATTAGGTCTTATACTGCCTGCCAAGCACATGGACTTTAAAGTAAAGTAAGGGTAAGCTTTATTTATTAGTCACAAGTAGGCTTACGTTAACACTGCAGTGAAGTTACTGTGAAAATCCCCTAGTCACCACATTCCGGCGTCTGTTCGGGGCCACTGAGGGAGAAACGAGCGTGACCAATTCACCTGACCTGCATATCTTTGGACACTGGGAGGAAACTGGAGCACCCCGAAAAAACCCAAGCAAACACTGGGAGAACGTGTAGACGCCACACAGACAGTGACCCAAGCCAGGAATCGACCTGAGTCCCTGACGCTATGAAGCAGCAATGCTGCCCACTGTGCCATAGCTTGTTGAAGCTACGGGTAAAATCACAATTCTATTTAGTGCCTGAGGCTGTGGAAAAGCCACGCAGGTTTGAACACTTCATTTACCACTCTGCATATTAGCACAGGACTCTGCATATTAGAATAGTCTGGTGCATGCAAAGGATCAAACCAACAGTAGGGCACATGGTAACAAGCGCAACTTAATTCAGGTATCATAGATCAAGATACATTAGAGAAAAAAATAGGGTGAGATTCTCAGGCTCCCCCCGAGCTGTGTGCTTCCCGGCAATGGGATTCTTTGATCCCCCTGCTGTCAATAGGTTTTCCTATTGATGTCACCTCACGCCATTGTAGGGAGGGATGGAAGGGGTGATGTGCTGCTGGTGAGACCAGAGAATCCCACTGGCGTGAACTGGCCGGAGAGTTACGGCCATAATGTCTCTAAACAAAAAGTGCTGGAACCTTCCAGCCAGCAAAGGGTTGAAAACTAAAAAGTTCAATAATGCATCCACAGCTTCCTCGGCTGGAAATTTGGTAGCTATCAGATTGTCAGAGGCCTGTCTGCCATATCATAGCTCTGCTATGGACTTTGCAATGGACTTTCCTTTTCCTGATCTGGATGAGAAACTGTAAAAAGGCAGTGTTGCCTGGAGCCTGCAGCATCTAGGCCTCACTGGATCTGTGAATGGATTGAAGTAGCTAAAGGTCTTTACACGTTTGCCTCCATCTAAGAGCCACCAAGCCAGTGATAAACCCTGAGCCTGGCTTCCTTCTAGAGATGCCTTCACCACCCCACCGCTTCCAGATGAAAGAACACACTGGAGGGGCAGAGGTGGGTGTTTCTCCTATTCATACATGACTCAACATGGAGACATTGGTCTTGGAGCGGAGTGAAGAGAGCCAAGTACAAGAGCCTTTCCCATGACAATATTCTGCTAACATCCACTACCCTTGATAATCTATTGGCAGACTCACTTTTTCAAAATTTACAAACTTACTTTCCAGCTATTTTGAGGTCCAGTAGTTTGTTTCTCAGTGAATCTAATTTTACAAATTACATTCAAAACTTTTTGCAAAATACTTCTAAATGTCCATTCGCCTAATAGATCCAGCTTAATTTTTAGGGCAAAGCTGTGGAGGGAAGCACAGTTAGTAGAACAGCCCATGGTGATTAATTCACCCTGAGTGTTTGGTCCATTTGGTGAAAAGGGCAGCTTTTTAATGTGATGCCTTTTAAGTTTAACACTGAGAAAAACCAATGCAAATCAAGCAGTAAATCCAGGCCAATGACTTACCCAAGTTAAATATCATTGACTCATAGAATCCCTGCAGTGCAGAAGGAGGCCACTCAGCCCATTGAGCCTGCACCAACAACAATCCCACCCAAGTCCCATCCCCATAATGTCAAATATTCATGCCATTAATCCTCCTGACACTAAGGGGCAATTTAGCATGGCCAATCCACCTAACCTACACATCTTTGGACTGTGGGAGGAAACCAGAACACCCAGAGGAAACTCACACAGGCACGGGGAGAAGGTGCAAAGTCCAAAGAAGTGTGGATTAGCCATGCTAAATTGCCCCTCAGTATCAGGGGGAACCAGCTAGGGTAAATACATTGTTTTATGGGGATAGGGCTTGGGTGGGATTCTGATTGGTGTAGACTCGATGGGCCGAATGGCCTCCTTCTCCACTGTAGAATTTTATGATTCTATACAGACACTCACCCAAGCTTGGAATTGAACCCAGGTTTCTGGCGCTCTGAGGCAGCTGTGTGCTAATCATTGTGCCACCATGCCGCTTGATGTACTTGCATTTAAAAAAATTGAATGCGAAAGGCACACTACTGATAGATGTTAGCTTTAATATACTCAACACTCACTACTTTAATAAACCACATCCTTGGTATCCATTTATCTGAAGAAGTAAAAGATTGCAACATTGCCATGAATCATTCAAACTATAATCATGATACTATTCCGGAGGACATTATAATCAATCAGGAACAAATATCTGATTCAGTATGAAACCATGTATGCTTCGCTGCTGCCTCTGGTGCTGTTTTCAATATCCAGTTAAGGACCAAAAAACGCTTTGCTTAAAGCAGACTGAGGTTGAGATTCAAGACACTTGTTCAATGAATAAAGCCTCAAGATTTCATAGGCTTTAAACAAACAAAAAATGTTACTTTGCAAAGTCAGAATGATAAAACAATTTATAATATCTATCTTATACTCTAAGATTTAGTGTGCGCATGAGGTAACACGTGAGTTAAAAAATAATTGAACACCTCACAATAATTGGCAGATGCGGCCAAAGCAGAGTCCACAGATTTCTCAGCGCCAGTGAAAATGTGTGCCGACCAATCACCAAGGATGCGCCAAGGATATTCAGAGCTAAAGCAAGGCTTAACACTTCTCAACTGGAATATTTTTGTGCATTTGTATTAAGTTTTCTTGGGCAGTACCCAGCTGGATGTTCTGTGCCAATGTTACCCATTTGCAACAGTACTGCTCTGACACCTAATCACTGCCATCAACAGCTATTTTGAAATGCCAGTTGAAATCCAGAGCAGCCAAAACAGGTTTGTTCATTAATACAACCTTCCCTGAAGATTCCTAATGTGTTCTTATTACTGCCACCTATTTGCACTATGGACATACTCACTTCCATCTTCTTCTGTCGGGAAAAACATACAAAAGTCTAAGATCATGTATCAGTTGACTTGAGAACAGTTCCTTCCCTGCTGCCATCAGACTTTTGAATTGACCAACCTCATATTAAGCTGGTCTTTCTCCACCCCCTAACTATGATTGTAACACAATATTCTGCACCCTCTCCTTTCCTTCTCCACTAGGTACTCTATGAATGGGATGCATTATCTGTGTAGCACGTAAGAAACAAATTTTTCACTGTATACTAATTTGTGTGACAATAATAAATGAAATCAAATCAAAGGGCTTTGAGATTCCCATGTCTTATGGTATTAAAAACAGACTGGTTTATTTGCATTTCTTTTATCCACTACACAATTACTTTTCTTGACTGGAACTCCTAAAAAACAAAATTGACAGCACTAACTTATTCCTTTACTGAATTTATGGGTGGCACGATGGTAGAATGGTTAGCACTGCTGCCTCACAGCGCCAAGGACCTTGGTTTGATTCCCAGTTTGGGTCACTCTCTGTGCGGAGTGTACATGTTCTCCCTGCGTCTGCATGGGCTTCCTCCAAGTACTGTAGTTTCCTCCCACAGTTGGAAAGATGCACTGGTTACATGCATTAGCCATGCTAGATTCTCCCTTAGTGTTTCCAAACAGGCTCCAGAGTGTGGCGACTCAGAGATTTTCACTGTAACTTCATTGCAGTTTTAATGTAAGGCTACTGGTGACACTAATAAATAAATACTTAGAATCATCAAAGAATCATGGAATCCTACAGTGCAGAAGGAAGCCATTTGGCCCATCAAGTCTGCACCAATCACAATCCCACCTAGGCCTAATCATCATCTATCCTATCTAGTCTGCCTGATACTGAGGGGCAATTTAGCATGGCCAATCAACCTAACCCACACATCTTTGTATCTTATCTTTTATAAATAAATTTACATTATACTCCTTGTCCAGGCACTCAAGTTGTTGATAATATACAATCAGGACCAATAGTATTTTGTTTAAAGTTTCAAGTTTCTAGAGTATTCATTAAAGCACCAACTCGCAAGCACAAATACAAGTCTTTGGCCATACTTAGCATGACACACATCCTCAGTCTGAGTTACCAACATTCAACTGCCTTCTTCACAAAGTCCATTCCTACAGCCCTTTTCCCTGATTTGTGCCTGTTTCTCTGTTCCTCTTTTGTTTTAACTGAAATGGGACCTTTTCTGTTTCTCTCCCTCTCTTTTTGGACCTGTTCCTGTCCCGCATCTGAGACGCATCTTCTCAATGATGTACTACTCCCGGTTAAATGACCAAGGTTTCTGATAATCCTTTATCTGTCTCTATATGTGCCCGACCTGTACTGAGTCTGAAGAACTTACAAACTGCAGAACTGTGCACTTGCAATTCAACCCTGATCTGCGCATGTGAAGACATGATGGGTCAAATGGCCTACTTCTGTTCCTACATCTTATGGTCGAAAAGTTTTGAGATCTGTTGGGAGATGTAGTTCCTAACCTCTGGTCTCAATGAGCTAGGTACAGTTTTCGTAACAATATATGAATGATTTTCATTGAATATATAGTCTACATACTTGACAATATGGTAACTGATTTTTTTGAAAGTCTTCCCTCTTCCTTTTCAAAGTAATTTATTTTCTGTGCCACAAGTAGTCTTACATTAACATTGCAATGAATTTACTGTGAAAATCCCTATTTACCACACTCATTGACCCTGTTTGGGTCAATGCACCTAACCAGAACATCTTTCAGACTGTAGGAGGAAATCTGAGCACCCGGAGAAAACCCATGCAGACACAGGGAGAACATGCAGACTCCAGACAGTGACCCAAGCTGGGAATCGAACATGGGTCCCCAGCTCTGTGTTGCAGCAGTGCTATCTCACTGTGCCACCATCCTGCTTGTACACACAGTCTCTTTCAAAAACGTATGCAATTTTGGTGGCAGCACTCTATGAATTCATTCATTTCCAGTATTCATCCTCTTGAACCTGCACTGCTCATGTGACAAACATCCTGCAGAATATACAAAGAAAAATCACCTCATATAGTAGTTAACACACAAAGTAGGATGCATTATTGATTAAAACAAGGATATGCGGATGAAGTATTAACCTCTCAGAAAGTACACTTTGCATTATTGTCTGTCTATAGTTCATTTATTGAAACACTTGTCAAATTCTGCTTTTCCAATGGGCAGAATTTAATGCTGTCCCTCGAGACGTGTTTGGTGGCCATACGTAGCATTTAATAACGCTAAATGTTGCGAAGTGTAGACCCTGCTTCCTTCCTGCTTCTGCCCTCTGTTACAATCCCGGTTGATGTCCTTACTGGGCAGGAAGTTCCCAGAATGGAAGGCTGGCTCAAAGGACCATAAAACTTCTACTTTCTTGGAAAATGTGGATAAACCGAGTTAGAGGGCTACCAATTAATTTCTAATAAAAAAAAGAAACATGAAAAGTTTGATTTGATCTATTATTGCCAGGTGTTCAAGGATACAGTGAAAAGGATTGTTTGTTGTGCACCATATAGACAAAGCAGACCATTCATACAGCACATAAGGGAGAATGAAAGGAGTGCAGAATGTAGTGTTATAGTCATAGCTAGGGTGAATAGAAAGATCAGCTTAATATGAGGTAGGTCCATTCAAAAGTCTAATGGCAGCAGTGAAGAAGCTGTTCTTGAGTCATTTGGTATGTGACCTCAGACTTTTGTATCTTTTTCCTGATGGAAGATGGTGAAAGAGAGTATGCCCGGGGTGCGTGGGGTCCTTAATTATGCTCGCTGCTTTTCTGAGGCAGCGGAAACTGTAGACGGAACCAATAGATGGGAGGCTGGTTTGTGTGCTGGACTGGGCTACTTCACAACTCTTTGTAGTTTCTAGCAGTTACGTCCAGAGCAGGACCCATACCAAGTTGGGATACATCCAGAAAGGATGCTTTCTATGCTATATTTGTAAAAATTGGTGAGAGGTGTAGTGATCCTTAGCTCCTGAGAAAGTAGAGGTGTTGGTGGGCTTTCTTAATTATAGCATCAGTATGAACGAAAAAGGATAAGTTGTTTGTGATCTGTACACATAGAAACTTGAATTTTTATTCATTCATTCATGGGGCATGAGCGTCTCTGGCTGGCCAGCATTTATTGTCCATCCCTAGTTGCCCAAGGGCATTTGAGAGTCAACCACATTTCTATGGTTCTGGAGTCACATGTAGGCCAGACCAGATAAGGACGGCAGATTTCCTTTCCTAATGGACATTAGTGAACCAGATGGGTTTTCCCGATAATCGACAATGGCTTCATGGTCATCAGTAAGTTCTGAATTCTAGATTTTTCTTTTTATTGAATTCAAATTCCACCATTTGCTGTGGTGGAATTCGAATCAGGTCTCCAGAACATTAAATTAATAGTCTGGCAATAATACTGCTAGGCCATTGCCTCCCCCAGAAATACAATACTCCTTCACTCATACTTATCTTCACTCAGATCTTAAGGACAATAGGTGTTACAAATTATATATTATGCTATAAAGTTTTCAGTAATCATGCTTCCTGTAACCCAACTGGCTAACTGTGGTCAGGCAGCACCCCACTCTGAAACGAAGTGGCATGCGCCACTCAGTCCACCTTCAGTGATTTCCCCTCAAACTACACCCACCACCACCACCACCACCACCACCACCACCGTTGTAAACTCTCTCTGTCTGGTCAACAGAAACACAGATTGAACTGAAGCCAAAAACCCTCCAAAAATGCAAAAACCTTTGTTTAACATGAATCTAGTCATAGATTTACTTTCCCTTACATGGAACCATTATATTAAACTCATATAAATCTGTACCTTATTTTTAATGCCCCACAAGACAAACATGTGCCACTTAAAGCTAGCTCTGGTTTCTAACACCCAGTTAACTCTGGGTTAAGAAAGCTCGTGGGTGCAATTCTAACCTCGACACAAGCTATGTCCGCTTAAGGGTCTCACCCTGGCAACGGATACAGAAAGCCCAAAACGCAAACTCTATTGAGTTGGCTTGCAGTCTCCCAAGAGGTTGAGGGGGGAACACATTCAAAGGCCATCAGTTTCTGAACAAGGAGCCAAGTATCAGGAAGCGAGGAGTGGGTAGGCTGCTGAGACTCATCCCATGCCCTTCCTTCTGATCTCCCTACCCTACCCTCTCCACAACCTCCATCCCTCTAACATTGTGGCCAGGATCCCTCACTGATCCTCCGCCTCTGGTGGGTTCATTCCCACCAGCTAGCAGCACTCTCTCATTGTATTGCCTGTAATGAAGTGCAGCTGGCCTTCAAATTGAGTCATAGCTCTCACAGATTTTCACTTTTCAGTCTTTAATCCCAGGCAAGGCTTGTTGTTGGTCCTTTAATACAGCATGCCTTCCCATGGGGTTGGTTTAGCTCAGTTGGCTAGATGGCTGGTTAGCCTGCTCTCCCATTCGTTATTATCAAGGCTGATCATCCAAATCAATAGTCTCATCCTGTCATCCTCCCATATTCTTTGATCTGCATCACCTGAACAGCTATATCTTACTTCCCCTTGATGTTTTGATCTCAACTATTTTCTGTGGTAGTGAATTCCACAGGCTGATCGTGCATAGGAAAACAGAATCATAGAAACCCTACAGTGTAGAAGGAGGCCATTTGGCTCATTGAGTCTGCACCGACAACAATTTCACCCAGGCCTCATCCCCTAAACCCCACATATTTACCCTGTTAATCCATGTCCATGGGTGAATAAATTTATCCTCACCTCTGTCCTAAACAGTCTACCCTCTATCCTCAGACTGTGACCCCTGGTTCTGGACCCCCCCACCATCAGGAACATCCTTTCTGCATCTACCCTGTCTAGTCCTGTTAGAACTTTACAGGTTTCCATATCTGTGCAGAATTAGTCTGACTCGCAGTGATGTTATTTAACTTTCTCATTTTTGTTTTCATTCAGCAAACTGTGCAGAACAAAAAAGTGCAATGTGAGGATAAGAAAGCGAGCAACTGGCAAGTGAGGAATATGGCTTTCATACTGCAAATTAACTAGTTGCAGAATTTTGCCAGCCAAAGTGATTTTTCTCCATTTACCCACATAATCTTGAAAACAAATGAAGGCTGAACTTGGAGAAGCTGAGCAAAGCCCAGCAAATGGGTCCTGTGCTGGGGGGCTATGAAATAATTCCTCAGAGACAGGTATCCCATCCCCAGATTCCCTTTATTTACAAACTTCTCCATTGCAAATTCTTCTGGTTCAAAGTCAGAATCTGGAGTGTTGGTGGAGCTGACACTGCTCATAATATACACAGGTGAGACTCCCTGATTGGGCAGGCAATCATTAGCTCAATCAGGAAGCCCCACCTCATGGGGCTTGTTGAGGTCATCACAGGCTGGAAAAGTAGGTCTAAAACAGGCTGAATATTGGACCGCCTTTAAATTTGAATAGCTGACTGTGGTTCCTACTACACATACCCTTAGGCAGTTCACTGGTGAAGTGGTTTTAAGTTTCTGGCAACTACCTTGCTACCAGCAGGCCTCAAATAATTCCTGAGGGGTTGGCGAGAAGGAGGCCTGGGAGCAACAAAAAGGCCTTTTGAACTGCTATAGAATTGGACAAAGTGTATCTATTCTTTCCAACTCCATATTCAAGTGATCATTTTTCAAACAACTTAATTTTTAGTGGCAGCTGGTCCTTTTAAAGATCCTTGGTGTAGGCCGCACGCATGCAGTATACTGGGGGAGAATTTAGCATAGCCAATAGACCTAACCAGCATGTCTTTCAGACTGTGGGAGGAGACCGGAGCACCTGGAGGAAGCCCACGCAGACACGGGGAGAACATGCAAACTCCGCACAGTCACTGGTAATCAAACCCAGATCCCTGGCACTGTGGGGCAGTAGTGCTAACCATTGTGTCACTGTACTGCCATTTCTGGCATGGACTGTGTATGCACATGTTTGCAATCATGTTGGAAACATATTGGCATTCATGTTATGTCTCTAACATGACACAGTGTGCCTAATGCCTATTACATTTCCTATAGCCTCTTTCCCCTACCAATCGCTATTTCATATGGACAGGTAACAGGAAAGCACATTCCTAAATGGATATTTTATTACAATTGAATGAACATTTGTGTTGTAAAGGGGAATTAGTTCATCTTCAGCCATTCAAGAGATCACTTATTCAAATACAAATTATCCCCTGCTAGGTTAGAAGAGCTTAAAAGGAAGCCAAAGACACTCTTAACACAGCAATCGCTTTTAAATGTGATGTTCAGAGAATGTAACTCTTCAAAATATTGAATTCACAATTAAGTTTAAAGTTAATTAGAAAAAGTCATCTCCCAGTTCGTTGATTTACTGAATTGTACCATCTGTATTAAACACTGTCCATGTTAACCTTGGAGAGGCTCATATTGTTTCTGCTAATGATATAATGGAAGAAAGGTATAAAATACAAAGGGGCCCCTGAGGATTATCATAGAATAGAATCCCTACAGTGCAGAAGGAGGCCATTTGGCCCATCGAGTCTGTACTGACCACAATCCCACCCGAGTCCGATTCCCACAATCCCACACATTTACCCTGCTAATCCCCCTGACACTAAGGGCAATTTAGCATAGCCAATCAACCTAAGCTGCACAGTTTTGCACTGTGGGAGGAAACTGGGGTACCTGGGGGAAACCCATGCAGACACGGGGAGAATGTGCAGACTCCACACAGACAGTGACCCAAGGCTGGAATTGAACCCTGGTCACTGGTGCTGTGAGGCAGCAGTGCTGATCACCTTGTCATCAGATATGCCTATCATTGTCTGAAATTGTAGATATTTAAGTTCAGCAGAAGCTTGTCCTGGAACTATGAAGGATATGCCCAGATAGTGCTGAAGCACTATCCCAGATCTCCTCCATAATTAGGGGCAGCAATTTGGCAATTCTTTTGTTTCCTTTCCTTGTGTTGGAAAGTATGATAAGACTAACCATAAACCTAGACCTGCTGTAAGGATTTGTGCTGATATTACTTTGAGTGATATATTATTTCACATAACGACGAAAATGAGCTATAAAGCAGTGCATGGCATATTTTGTGTGAAACATTTGTTTTAAAAAATTACTCTCATCAAATCAAAGTATGTATACTCATGACCTGATGTGGAGATGCCGGCGTTGGATTAGGGTAAACACAGTAAGAAGTCTCACATCACCAGGTTAAAGTCCAATAGGTTTATTTGTAGCAAACGCCACTAGCTTTCGGAACTGGCTGTTCCTTCCTGCCGAAGGTTGGTGATGTGAGACTTCTTATTGTGTTTACTCATGACCTTACAGAGTCCACACTCTGCCTTGTAGCATCAAGGAAGTGACCAACCTTGGCTCAATGAATCAGTGCATGCCAGGAACATCAGTAAGCATTAAACACAGAAACAGAGAAAATAGGAGCAGGAATAGGCCATTCAGCCCTTCGAGCCTGCTCCACCATTCAATATAATCATGGCTGATCCTTCAACTCAAAGCCACACTCCCCATACTCCTTAGTGCCTTTAGAGTCTAGATTGTAATCTATTACTTTCTTAATTATATTCAATGACAGCCTCCACAGCTTTCTGTAGTAGAGAATTCCACAGGTTCACCTTCTGCATGAAGAAATTTCCCTTCATTTCTGTCCAAAATGGCCAATCTCATATCCTGAGACTGTGGCCCTTTGTTTTAGACCCCTTCAGCCAGAAGAAACAACATCCCTCTGTCTAACTCTGTCAGAATTTTATACGTTTTATTGAGATTCCCTTTCATTCTTCTAAACTCCAGTGAGTCCAGGTGCAGTTGGCCCAATTCCCCCTCATATCATAATCCTGTTATTCCAGAAATCAATCTGGTGAACCTTCACTGTACTCCCTCGGTTGCAAATATATCATTTCTTAGATAAGGAGAATAAAAACTACACACGATACACAATGATTTTGACTCAGCGATAGTGAAGGAACAGTGACATATTTCCAGGTCAGGATGGTGAGTGACTTGGAGGGAAATCTCCAGCTGGGGGCGTTTTCATATACTTGCTGCCCTTGCCTTTCTAGTTGGTAATGGTCATGGGCTCTGCAAATTGCTGGAGCCTCCAGGTGGTGGTGTTCCCATCTGTATTGTTTTAACAATGTTAGGGGTTGTGGACTTTAAGCAAAAGCTGTGGGTCAGAATTATCCGGCCATTCACACCAGCAGGTTTCTTCAATCCCTCCAGCAGCTCACCCATGCCTGTGGGTTTCTCATAGTCAAGCTGGGAGGTGGGGGTGGGAGGTGCGGTTCAAGGGCCATTGAAACCCTCGGGTGGTCAGGGGAATGGCCTGGCAGTGGCCACTGGATAACCCAGCTGTACCAGTTGGGCACTGCCAGTGTGCTGGGGGTGTCCCAAGGGCATAGGGCCTGAGTAGGAATCATGAGAGGGTGTGGGGGATGGGGTGGGGGAGGAGTCGGTGGGGGGGGGGTGGCGGAGGACTCTGCAGAGTAGTCTGATGCGACGGAGTAACAGGGAGGTGATCTGATGGGGCGGGGGGGGTTTGTGCGAGCTGGATCGTGAAGGCGGTCATGATGTGGGGGGCATGTTGGGGGCCATAAGGGGTTGGGGGGGCATGTCAGGGATCATGATGGAAGGCATTTCATGGGGGGGTCAGGCAAAGGACTCATTGGGGGACCCCCAATGCCCTGATACCAGTGTCGGGGAACAGGTGGGGAGCCTGCTGCCAATGAGAGGGGGTCTTTCAGTTCTCTGTGAAACCAGGGTACACTCGCGAGACAGCACCTGGGCACTCTGACACAGGCCTCACCGGCATGTTTACCACTGGCATGAAGTTCCCAAGTATCCAAAAAAGTGACTTAGTGTGGGAGGATTGCTGTGCCCCTAAAAAAAGGTTTCAGTGATAAGTGGCACAACACACAAGTGTCAGACAATTGTGCAAAATGTTGCAAATAGAAATGTAGAAAGTCTCAGGATATCTCACTGAGACAGGTTATTTGCCCCAGCCTAAATTGTATCGTTCGGATTACCTCACTGAGATAACCATCGCAGCCAATCTTGACAAATTGACAATACAAGCATTGAGTTAGCTCCTTTAATCCAATACCAAAATGAAACATTCAGACTCTACTTTATTATAGGCCTATCAATTTTTGAAATTAATTTAAAAATTTATAAGCAATTATTGCCCTGTCATTTTAACCCCAAATTTGAGTTTAATATTGGTGAATCATATGACCGCAAGCATATTTTCTTCTAAGACAAATTCTCCAGCCAGGTTCTGGGGCTTGGAAAAGTGTTTTCTTTGTAATCACTGTTGACGTTTGTATTTTCTGCTTCTTTACACTTAACAATTATAAAAGTGTGACTCCTTTGCGAAAGCCAACTGAATTATTTCCACTCACTGATGTGACAGTTTTATAGAATTTCAGTGTAGCATTGCATGGATAACTTAGAGCTGGCAGTAACCAAGTGTGGCTTGTCTGGGAATAAAGTTGTTTCGATTGCAGCAGCTAGGATCAAAACCACCTTTCAAAAGAGAGCTCCAGTACAGACAGAAGTATTTCACTACAAGTTATTAAGGTTGTGGTTAAATCTACACAGTACTGAAGAATTTCTTTCAGAAAATATTCCCTACCTCTTGTCAACTTGAGTAAAACACACCCGATCAGAAAGTCTAGGCACTGTGGAATGCTGATTAGCACTGCTGCCTCACAGTGTCAAGGACCCGGTTTCAATTCCAGCCTTGAGTGACTGTGTGGCATTTGTACGTTCTCCCCATGTCTGTGTGAGTTTCCTCTGGGTGCTCCAGTTTCCTCCCACAGTCCACAGTAGGTTGATTTGCATTGCTAAATTGATCCTCAAGTGCAAGGTGCCAACCTATGTCATCCTTTTTCATAGTTCCAAAAATCTCTTCCTTGTTATACTTTTGCCCTTATGTATTTGTAGAAGCTCTTTGGATTCTCCTTTGCCTTATCTACCAAAACAATCTCATGTCCCCTTGATGCCCTCCCGATTTCTCTCTTAACTCTGCTCTGACACCCCCTGTATTCCTCAAGGGATCCATTTGATCCCAGCTGCCTATGCATGTCATATGACCCCTTCTTCTTCTTGACCAGGGCCTCAATATCCAAAGTCATCCAGGGTTCCCTACTTCTTCCAGCCTTGCCCTTCACTGTAAAAGGAAGGTGCTTAGCCTGAACCCTGGTTAACACATTTTTGATGACCTTCATGTGTAAATAGTTTGTTAATACTCGCTACAAAGCAAATAGACACGAGTGCAATGTGCCAACCCATGTCCAAGATTTATGGAACTATGAAAAAGAACAGGCAAGTGTATGAACTGTGACAGCATCTATGGAGAGAGAGCAGGTCAATGACCTTTCTTCAGCATAGCTAGATGGCAGCTTAGCAAGAGGTAAGAAGATTGAACTTTTCTATTCTTTATGTTCAGTCAAATAAACATGTTAGTTGGATTTAGTAAAATGCCAGCTATCTGACACCATGGCAAGAACAAATATCTGATATCATGCTAATCTCAAACTGGTTGGTGGCAGGGCAACGGCCAGTATTTTAAATAACTAATTAGTTCAAGGACAGCAAAGGCAAGGACAGAATTTACTCAGCTAGCATGGATCGACTAATGCATTCTCTGATGACAAGATGTAACAATGTACCAATCATGCTGCCATACATGTTTTCTGGCAACGGTATCTTGTTTTGATTATTGATTAATTAAGCATGAAAAGGTTAATCAGCTACAGATGCTGTCTTCCCTGCCCCTTAATATTACCAGCGCTGGAATAATTATCTACAAATGTGGAGCTTCAGTGTCACGAAAGAACAGTGTTTGACAGTTTGCAAGCATGACAAGGTTCTCACCAATAAACAACCACACACAGCCCAAGGAGCAGGAGTCAACCTAATATGTTTCAGTCCATCACCAGTTTGAGGTTGAAATTTGTCCAATTTATTGTGCAAGATCCTACTTCCTATTAGTACTATTGCTATTAGGTGGCACAGTGGCACAGAGCCAGGGACCTGGGTTCGATTCCCAGCTTGGGTTACTGTCTGTGAGGAGCCTGTACTTTCTCCTCATGTCTGCGTGCGTTTCCTCCGGTTGCACTGATTTCCTCCCACAATCCAAAAGACGTGCTGGTTAGGTGCATTGGCCATGCCATATTCTCCTTCAGTGTACCAGAACAGGCATTGGACTGTGGCGACTAGAGGATTTTCACAGTAACTTCATTGCAGTGTTAACGTAAACCTACTTGTGACACCAGTACATGAACTTAAGCATAAACTTAGTGCTCTTCTCTGGCAGATCTCCTTATTGCTTTTTCCATGTACCCTCTCGAGAGACACTCACCCAGGCATGTTTGTATTAATCTGACAGAAAGGTCAGAGTTGTTGTCGATATAATGGTTCACTGCCTATTTGGGAAGAAGGAGGTGTGACAGTGTCATTTGTGGCCACAGTCTGCTAACTCCTATCTCCAATTGATTCTGGTTGGAAAATAAAGTGAAAGACATAGCTAATGGTGTAGATCATTCTCGCAACTGGTACACACAAGCCAAGACATATGTGCAGTTCAGTTTTGTCCAAGAAGAGGAATTTGACTCAATATTGGTTCAATGTGCTGATGCAGAAGTCTTGCTTCATTGACTGAATAGATTTTTATAAAACCATCCCATCGGCATGAATAAAAATTGTCTCAATTTCTCTCATTATTATTCCTGTTCATTTTGGTCCGTTGGTCTTATGAGAAAATTATTGATCATCCTCATGTTGTAAATTTTATTGACATTTCTCGCCCAATTTAACCTATGGGGGATTGGTCCCTGCATTCCTCTGGGCTAAAAATATTTCCATTCTCTTTTTTTCAACTCCGCTTTATAAATGATCTTGTGTTATTCTACAACAAGTGAAAACATGAGTTTATACACAACACAGCGGAATTTGGTGTCGTAGAAATCGATATATTTTCTTTGAATAGAAATGTTTAGTTTATTATTTCACTGTTGGAGATGTCATTAATGGAGAACAGGACATTTTGCATTTTTGCATGCTGATACGGGTTATATTTTGATTTTTGGATTGGGGAGCACGCAGGTTAGCCAACCAATCCCATGGCAAGGCAGACCTAAGGATTTTGATTGCCTCAACTGAATATGGCAGGTAAGGTGAGGTACCAGAATGGCATCTCATTGGTTTGAGGCTTCAAGATTCAAGGAGAAGGGAAGGGAGGGGCAGTTGGCTGGGGAAGCGGCCTGGATCTCGCAAGTAGGTGTCATGGGGAGCAGACAACAGTGCAGATTTATCTTGTAGGCCCTGTCTGGGGGAACCCCTTATAAGCTCTGGCCCATTTGTGACTTAAATGACAAATGGGATGTGGGGTCTCACTTATGCCACAGGTTTGTCTATTTTGGATACCTGGCCACAAGCATCATTCAGAATGGAGCTAGCCAGGTCTAGGACATTAACAGGTCAGTGAGGCAACCAATCATGTGTCAAGGTTGCTACTCTCTTGTCAGCAGCAGACAAAAACAAGGAAATAGATTTAGATCTCAGGTCTAAAGGGAACGGGGATATAGAGGGAAGAAGGGATCAAGTTATTGAATTTGATGATCGGCCATGATCAAAATGATTGGTGGAACAGGCTTGAAGTGCCGAACGACCTATTCCTGCTTCTAGTTTCTATATTTCTAAACTGATCCCAGTGTTGGTCTCAACAGCTCAACAATGCATCACCTAAATTACTTTCTCCACTGGTCTAACAAATGAGTGCTCCGCTTTCCTTCCAAAGATGTGTATGTCAGGTTGATTGGCCATGCTAAATTGCCTCTTTGTGTCCAGAGAATTAGCAGAGTAGACAAATGGGGTAAAGTGGAGAGGGCAGATGTGGGACTGTCATCGATCAGGTTCAATGGGCTAAATGGCCCGTTTTTGCACAGTAGGGATCCTATAAATATATTAAATGTTTGCACCCTATTTCAAGCAAACAATTACCACCAGCCAAATCAGATCAGCCATAATGTAATTGGAATGGAGGAGAAGCTATATAACTTGCTGTCTTCCTAAACATGGTTTCATTTTTCTTCTCTGTGGGGAGCTGACTACTGCACATCAGTAGGGTGTTTGCATCTTTTCATTCATATTTGGTGTCTGTCTCAGTGAGGATTTATTTTCTAATTAATGATTGAATCATGGAAATTGCAAAACACAGGACAGCCACCTGAGCCATGCAACATTTGCTGATGATAGCTCCCCTGCTGGAACTATCTAATCTCATTTCATTGTTTCTTCCCCCTCATCCTCCCCCCCACACCCCCCTACCGCTTAATTTCTATCTTTAAAGTGTCTAATTCCATCATAAATGTCACAATCAACTTGACTTCAGTAGATGCAGGTATTTCCAGCTCAGGGAGATTACAAATTCTCCTAAAAGTCCCCTTTGTGCTTTTAGCACTAATCTCAAGTGTGCACTACATTCCCAAATCTTTTCATAATTTTGCACATTCCTGTAAGCTTTCCTTCAATTTTCTCTACTCTGATTATCGCCACTGTCATTTTTACTTACAGTTCTCATCAATACCATGTCAGTTCAATCCCACTCCAGAGACCCAAACGAACAACATCCAGGCTAACACTCCAAAGTCATGCTGGGGAGTTGGTGGTTCTGCCTTTTCCATGAGACATTAAGACAACTATGCTCTCTGAGGTGGAAGTAAAACAACTGCATAGCACTGTTCCAAAGGAAAAGTGCCCCCATGCCATTATCTATCCTTCAGCCAAAAACACACAAAAAAAAATTGTTTTGTTCTGTGGTGGAACTTGCTGTTATGTTTCTTACATTACAATCGTGATGACAGCCATTAAGGCACTTCTGAAGTGCAAAATGCTTTACGGATGCCCAGAGGTCGCAAAAAGAGGATTTGAGGACACTGGGTCTGTACCGATGAAGGTGAGAAGGATGAAGGAGGGATCTCATTGGAACTTACAGAATATTGAAAGGCCTGGATAGAGTGGACGTGGGGAGGATGTTTCCATCAGTAGCTAAGAATTGGATCTGAGGGCACAGCCTCAGAATAAAGGAATGACCCTTTATGATGAGGATGAATTTCTTCAGCCAGAGAGTGGTGAATCTATGGATTTCATTGCTACAGAGGGCTATCGAGGCTAGGTCATTGAGTATACTTAAGACAGAGATAGATAGGTTTTTGGTTGGCAAGGGGATCAAAGATTATGGGGAAAAGGGGGTAAAGGGGGTTGAGAAACCTATCAGCCATGATTGAATGGTGAAGTAAACTCAATGGGCTAAATGGCCTAATTCTGTTCCTATGTTTATGGTCTCATGGTTATGGTCTTATGGTTATAAATGCAATTCTGTGTTTGTTTATTTTAGTTATCACTGACATCTTCCTGATCAGTATACACTGTACTTTTTCCAAAGATTTCTGTAACATGGTGGCCAAAATTGCACATGGATCTCAAATTGCAGATGAAGCAACATCTTGCACAGATTAGTCATTGAATTTGAGCTGTGACTCATGCCAATCAAGGATGAAGTTAAGAATCCTGGGCCTCATTTCAGTTAAAGCCTTTGCACCTAGTTATCCACCATATAAACATTAAAGCAAATTAGCGGATGCTGGAATCTGAAACTAAAACAGAAAATGGCTGGGGGCCTCAACTGTTTACCATATACATAGAAGATCTGGAGGAGGGGACCAAGTGTAGGGTAACAAAGTTTGGTGATGTCACAAAGATGAGTGGGAAAGCAAATTGCATGGAGGACGTGGAAAGTCTGCCGAGAGATTTGGATAGGCTGTGAGTGGGCAAGGATCTGGCAGATAGAGTATAACATTGGCAAGTGTGAGGTTATCCACTTTGGAAGGAATAATAGTAAAATGGGCTATTATTTAAATGGTGAAAAATTGCAACATGCTACTGTGCAGAGGGACCTGGGGGTCCTTGTGCATGAATCGCACAAACTCAGTTTGTAGGCGCAGCAGGTGATCAAGAAGGCAAATGAAATGTTGGCCTTTATTGCGAAGGGGATGGAGTATAAAAGCAGGGAGGTCTTGCTGCTATTGAACAAAGTACTGTTGAGGCTGCAACTAGAGTACTGTGTACAATTTTGGTCCCCTTATTTGCGAAAGGATATATTGGCCTTGGAAAGAGTACAGAGAAGGTTCACGAGGTTGATACCGGAGATGAGGGGGTTAATTTATGAGGAGAGATTGAGTAGATTAGGCCTGTACTCTTTGGCGTTTAGAAGGCTGAGGGGAGATCTTATAGAGACCTATAAGATACTGAAGGGGCTAGATAATGTCGAGGCAGAGAGATTATTTCCACTTAGAAAGGAAACAAGAACTAGAGGGCAAAGCCTCAAAATAAGGGGGAGTCAATTTAGAACAGAGTTGAGGAGGAACTTCTTCCCTCAGAGGGTCGTGAATCTTTGGAATTCTCTGCCCATTGAAGCGGTGGAGGCTACCTTGTTAAATATGTTTAAGTCACAGGTTGATAGATTTCTGATCAATAAGGGAATTAAGGGTTATGGGGAGCAGGCAGGTAAGTGGAACTAAACCACTATCAAATCAGCCATGCTCTTATTGAATGGTAGGGCAGGCTCGAGGGGCTAGATGGCCTACTCCTGGTCCTATGTCTTATGTTCTTATGAAACCTCAGCAGGTTTGACAGCATCTGTGGAGCAAGAACAGAGCTAATGTGTCAAGTCAGGGCGAATCGAAGAGACTGGAAATATTGGCCTTGTTCTCTCTTCACGGCTGTTTTTAGACCTGCTGAGATTTCCCAACATGTTGTGTTTTTCATAGAATCATAGAATCCCTACAGTGCAGAAGGAGGTCATTCAGCCCATCGAGTCTGCACAGACCACAATCCACTTATTCCCATAACCCCATACATTTAACCTGCTAATTACCCTGACACTAGTGTCAATTTATCATGACTGATCAACCTAATCCACACATCTTTGGACTGTGGGAGGAAATTGGACCACCCAGAGGAAACCCACACTGACACGGGAAGAATGTGTAAACTCCACATTTTTATTTTGTATCATATTAGTTTGCTTTATATTCAAAATCAAGTGCCTGGGGCTGAGAGGATAACCTTCTGATCTGATGTGTTTTACAGTCCGTAAGTATGAAATTAACTTCCATCAAATGCGACAAAAAAAATCATGCTGTTTACATCTCAGCAAAGTTCATTGGCAAACATTCAGCCAACTGTAACTCAAAAGTTATGTGAATATGAGCCAGGTTAATTAGGAACAATAGCTTACAGGAACAAATCAATATTGTAGCAAATCTGACTTTAAAAGGTCACATATATCAATTGTGTAAGTTAAGATGTGCCTGCCAACCATACAAAGTATCAGTGTGCTTTTGCTGATACTACATGCCACATTTGATATACTGTTTACAGTGCAGAATCAAGCAAAATGGAGTTATCAACAATTTTCAAGTATCTAACATAAAAGTATTGCAATTATTATGAATTGAACTATATAGGTCAGTGCTTAGTTTTGAATAGTGTGTTGTCACAGAATCATAGAATCCTACAGTGCAGAAGGAGGTCATTCAGCCCATCAAGTCTGGGCCGACCACAGTCCCACCCAGGCCCCAACCCCACAACCCCATGCACTTACACTACTAGTCCCCCTGACACTAAGGTGCAATTTAGCATGGCTCATCTTGGACTGAGGGAGGAAACTGGAGCACCCGGAGAAAACGCTCCCAGACACGGGGAGAATGTGCAATCTCTGCACAGACAGTGACCCAAGCCACGAATCGAACCTGGGTCCCCGGCGCTGTGAGGCAGCAGTGCTAAGCACTGTGCTGCCCCTTCAAGAGTCATGATCTAAGGATGGCACGGTGGCATAGTAGTTAGAATACAGTGGCACAGTAGAGCCAATTGTTACCAATTATCTGAGTCTACCATACTTTAGTAGCAGCTCAGGTAATTGGGTGGCCATGGTGACACAGTGCTTAGCACAGTGCCAGGGATCCAGGTTCAATTATGGCTCCAGGTCACAGTCTGTGAGGATTCACCTGACGAAGAGGTGAACCATTAAGAATATTTTAATGTAACTACAAGAAGAACAACTAACCAGCTAATGATCAGACATCCTATTTTTTTCTCTTCTCTAAATTCAACCTTTGGGACCAACCTTCAGAACAGTGTGATTACATCAAGATCTGAAATCTGGTCTGGAATTAACAGTGAGTCATTTCACCACAAATTTCATCAATTCACTCTGCCATCCACTACATACAGACCATACTTAAGAATTTCCTAGTGACCTAAGAAAATTAGCAATACCTTTGATCAATTACAAACAAAATAACAGAAAGAAAACAAGTACAATAACGTATTAATGCTTAAGTGAATATTAAAGCTGTTTCACAGGTTTAACACAGCAGAGATTAAAATCTCAGTTGACTGGAATTGAGTCTTTTGGAAGCCTGCACTTTCCTTCCAGAAGGCAAAAATGTTGCCTTGAGATAACCAGCAGAATTTCCAAATAGAACAGGGAGACACAGAGAGAGAGAGAGACTTCAGCTTCTTTCTTACTTGATGCCCCTGCTGAAATTAAAAAGTAAACTGCACCCTCCGAACTCTCAAAACTGAAACCTTAAATTCATTGGAAAGAAAACTGTCCAAAAACACATGATCTTTTCTTCTAACAATGCAGGGTCATAAAACTAATCCCAGAATAAACACCAATAATCCCACTTACTATTTACGTAGCAATGACAGGACTCATCATAGTCAGCCTAGCAACAATGACATCACAGAAGCTGTGAGCTAAGGAACCACTGAAACTTTGAGAGTTGCAGAAACCATGTTTTAAAAAGAACCTTTCTTAATTGCTCAGTAAGAAGTTTCTCAACATGAGCTTTTGGAGCACTGCTCCTTCATCAGGTGAGTTAAGCTGGTGTTGTGAGATTTTTTTACTCTGCCCAGCCTACTCCAACACCGATGTCTCCACCTCATTTCTTAAAGAGATACTAATGTCACAATAAACAGGAAGGTGTTTGATTTGTTTATCCCTTTATAAGCAATGATGTTATGGGACGGCATGGTGGCACAGTGGTTAACACTGCCGCCTCAAAGCTCCAGGGATCCAAGTTCAATTCCCAGCTTGGGTCACTGTTTGTGCAGAGTCTGCACATTCACCCCGTATCTGCGTGGGTTTCCTCCAGGTGCTCCGGTTTCCTCCCACAGTCCAAAAGTGTGCAGGTTAGATGCATTGGCCAGGCTAAATTGCCCCTTAGTTCCTCGGGATGCGTAGAGGAATTAGCAGGATAAATATGTGGGTTTACAGGGATGGGGATTGGGTGGGACGATTATCAATGCAGACGCAATGAGCTGAATGGCTTCGTTCTGCACTGTAAGATTGTATGATCCTATGTATTTCCTCACTCCTCAACTTTAGGGTGGTACAATTTTCTATTAATAAGCTCACAACAAAATCGAAGTAGGGTGAACTCAAAGGGTTGATTCATTTTCACTTACTCTAAACATGAAAAGAAAATTCCCTCACTTCCCCTCATCCCAACTCGCCCCAACCTCCTCAAATTCAGGTTGTAAAATGAGGGATAGAAACAACACAGATATAATTTTGCGATACAGAAACTGCAGAGGAAAACAAATATTGTTTCACGTGGGTCCCAGCATCCAGAATCAACATCCATTGAGGTATTCCTTCACGGAGGTTAGGGGCTGAAAAGCTGCCAGCTTCTCTGATGGTGCTGACTTCACACCATGAGATCGGCAACAGTACAGAATTTCTAGCAGAAGCACTGTAGATGTGGGTAGGTATTTCACCTGAACAGAATGCCTGGTCTGTGAGGCTACAAGTTAGATGGTAAACAGTAGCCTGAGTTTCCCAGTTCCGCGATGCTAAATTACGTGTTCTGCATGGCAGGTGTCCATGTCACATGACTCTCAACTCTCCTCCATCTTTGATAGAGGATGTGTATCTCAGGTCTGGAATTCAGCTCGGCCCCATAACATCATTGCTTATAAAGGGATAGGATAAAAGGAATGTCTGAGAGGCTCCTGTCTTGGTGAAAGTTCCATCTTCACTGACAAACCTGGATTGCCAAATAAGTAAAAAGCAACGTAGCTCCCTTTGAAGTGGGGCTTTGTTATCTACGGGCGGTCAGTAGTAACTGCTCAGACAGAACGAGGTACGGGATTTTCAAAACGGCAAAGTGTTTTTTATTGTTCTCTGGTTGCAGGCAGATGCAGTTTCAACCATTTTAATGGACTTTGTTCAATTTTTTAAAAATCAAATTGCCATGAAGATATCTATATTTATTGTATAAAAAATATACCGTGTGAGATCTTCACCCTTCATGTTATTCATAGTGATCGAGGGGGAGCTGCCAAAGTAATTGATTTACAACTTATTCCACCTCACATTGTCTTGTCTTTTTCCCTCTCGGAATATGGATGTTTTTGCAGGCTGCTCAATGATTGGAAGGGAACTCGAGTCTGAACCTCGGCTCCACAGCAGGAGTTTTGCAGCATGGGAGGCTTTTATCATGTTTTATTGGGCGTAGCAAGGCAATCTTCCAAATCGTGAAGGAGAGCGCAGCAAGAAGCAGTTTCTGCTGATTGACAGCAGACTTTGTCTCTCATCAGGTGTTGCTGCAGCTCACAGTGAAGCTCAAACAAACGGACAGCACCCCATTGAGGGGGCAAGAACTCAAACCAATTTAACGCACAAGCAGCCACAATTTGGTTTGTTTATGCTTTCCCGGTGGGCTCAAGGCTAACTAGGCTGCATTGAATATATTTCTGGAGCGTTCATGCAATTAATTTTTTAAAACTTTATTAACTGTGGTCACACACACAATATGAGGTGAATCTTTTTTGTGGAATCATCCATTCTAGAATAAGTGTTGGGTGAAGTGAGAGTGATTCCACTATTTGATTTGATTCGTTATTGTCACATGTATTACGATATAGTGAAAAGTATGGCTTCTTGCGTGCTATACTTTTCATGTGTATTAATACATGTGACAATAATAAATCAAATCAAATCAGGTGATCTTTCTTTATGAATATGCATGATTTACCTGCAAACGGGCTTTCCAACA
Source organism: Carcharhinus amblyrhynchos (assembly GCF_965287045.1). Classification (NCBI taxonomy): domain Eukaryota; kingdom Metazoa; phylum Chordata; class Chondrichthyes; order Carcharhiniformes; family Carcharhinidae; genus Carcharhinus; species Carcharhinus amblyrhynchos. The sequence goes on from NC_137352.1 coordinate 14,890,638, forward strand.
TTACTTTTTGCCAACGTTGACCTAACTTGAAATTTGCTTGAACATAATTCCTAAAGTTCATCCTGTGGTGAGAGCATTAATTTTTAGCTTCACACCAGATAAATCTCCCCTTCTTACCAAACTTGCTGCCAGAGGATTCCACTCCCTGTGTGGGATATATTCTGGTAGGTCACGCATTCTTTTTTCTGGAACGTCATGGCCAGAATTTTCCAGCCCATCCCGCGGCATGTTTTCCAGTGGCAAAGGGGGTTCGCCATTGGCCACTGGTAGGATCTTCAAATTCCACCAAAGTCTAGGAGTTTTGTCTGGCCATCAGGGAACATACCGTGGAGAATGTGGCGGGATGGGCCGGCGGAACCAGAAGGTCCCACTACTGGGAAGGGCTGGAAAATCCCACCCCATGGATTTATAACAATGTAACTTTAATTGAGGTCATGATCAAACATTCTCGAGAGAGGAAGTGTGCTTTAGAAATGTCTCTGTATTCGTGGCTACAAAAATGGAAGTGCATGCCCCGTAATCCTTTTAGAGAAGACTCAGACCTGAAGAATGAGAGAAGCACTTTTGAGGTTTTCTCGCCACTTTACGATGGAAAACTATGTCAAGCGCCAACTTTTCAGGTCATGACCTTTCACCTGAAGTCACCAAGGAAACATGTGATGCAATTGAGTAACTTGGCTGAAGGGGAAGCAGATGAGGTTAAAACACAGAGAATTTCAGATGCACATATTTCCCGAGTTTCAGTCTTTTAATCCTTCCCTGATTTCATGTGCCAGTGGGTTTAGCCAATGTGAGGCGGTTTAATCATACTCGGCTACACAATATTGATTAAATAAAAGAGCTCTGCCACTGGACTGGATGGAGGTAGTTATTGATCGACTTAAACAGAAATGTTACAATCAATTACAAACATTGCATGAAAACATAAATAATACAATAAACCTCAACATCTGTGATTAGGATGCACATTGAACAATCTTCCTCTACCAAAAGCATGAACCTTGCCCTAGAGGTCTGCCAAACTGAAGGCTCAGCTCGTCTTAAACTGGACTTTTTTCTGCCTGTCTTACGCACAGCCACCCACCCCCCTTGCACCCATTGCAGAACCATGTTGCAGTGAATAGGAGGAGGAAAAAAACATAGCAGTCCAACCAACTCAGGTCTGAACCACAGCGATTTAGACCAGAATTTTCTGGCCATTCATGTCCCACTGCCACTGCAAGTGAGGCTGGAGAATTTGGCATTTAGCCAAATCCCCATTTCCTGCAGCTGCACTGGAGAATCCTGCCGGCATGAATGGCTGGAAAATTCCATGTGAAACAATATTTTTTCCCCCCCTGTCCATTGCAGTGATCACCTCCATCCTTATCATTGGAAGCGTTGCAACCTGCTCACAATGTTGCACACACTCAAACAAGTCCCTGCGCAATTCAAGGGATTTAAATTTAAACATTGACAATATGTTACAATTCTGGAAATGATAGCAGATAGCAATGAATTGGAGCTCCGAGCATCAGCATGGCTGATATTCCTGCTGAGGATGTAATAATGGTGGGGTCGTATAGTAACAGGCCCATTATGTGTTCTTGAAAGGTGAGCCTCCCTTTACAACCTAGTGCTCTTCTCAAATGATTCACTGTCAACTCCTTCAAGTATTTCGTAAACATGGCTTTTCAGAGTTTTTATCAGTTTGATCCTTCCCTGATCCCAATCATTTACCAAATAGGCAATCAAAGGGAATACAAAGCTGTCCCCTTTCTGTTTCCCCGATAAGCTTTTTTTAATGATCTGTTCCTTTCAGCAAATGATGAGGCATTGCTTTCCAATATAGTTCAAGTTCCATTGTCTGCTCAATAAGAATGAGGCAATTTTGGGCATTCACTTCTCACAAAGCCTGCAGGTTATTAAGATTTTTATTTGTCGCCAACACTGATGTATTTGGACACTCAGCATTCCGCTTCCCCATTGTTTCTTCCTGCGGACAACATGGTGGCATGGTGGTTAACACTGCTACCTCACAGGGTTCAATTCCCGGTTTGACCCCAGGTCCAATTCCCGGCTTGGGTCACTTTCTGTGCAGAGTCTGCACGTTCTCATAGTGTCTGCATGGGTTTCCTCTGGGTGCTCCGGTTTCCTCCCACAGTACGAAAGACGTGCTGGTTAGATGAATTGGCCATGCTAATTTGTCTCTTAGTGTACCCGAACAGCCGCCGGAGTGTGGTGACTAGGGGATTTTCACAGTAACCTCATTGCAATGTGTAAGCCTATTTATAACACTAATAAATAAACATAAAACTGTTACTGCTACGCTTGTATTTGTATTCACTGTGTATTCTCAATAGGTCTCAGGTTGGACCTTCTTGATTTATTATGAAACCTATGACTCCACTCGTTGGAGCTTTGCTGCGCTTGTTCACTCTCTGTAAAATCTTTATACTTAGGGATAGGCATGCAGTCCACTCTGTTATCCAGCATAAAGCAATAACATTTTGATTTGATTTGATTTATTATTGTCACATGTATTAACATACAGTGAAAAGTATTGTTTCTTGCGTGCTATACAGACAAAGCATACCATTCATGGAGATGAAAATGAGAGAGTGCAGATGGTAGTGTTACAGTCATAGCTAGGGTGTCGAGAAAGATCAACTTAATGCAAGGTAGATCCATTCAAAAGTCTGATGGCAACAGGAAAGAAGCTGTTCTTGAGTCAATTGGTACATGACCTCAGACTTTTGTATCTTTTTCCTGATAGAAGGAGATGGAAGAAAGAATGTCTGGGATGTGTGGGGTCCTTTATTATGCTGGCTGCTTTGCCAAGGCAGTGGGAAATGTAAACAGAGTCAATGGATGGGAGGCTGGTTTGCGTGATGGATTGGGCTACATTGACAAACTTTTGTTGTTTCTTGCAGTCTTGGACAAGGCAGGGACCACACCAAGCTGTGATACAACCTGGAAGAATGCTTTCTCTGGTGCATCTGTAAAAGTTGATGAGAGCTATATTTCTTACTAAGGGAGTTAATGGCCTAATGATATTATTGCTAGGCCATTAATCCAGAAAATCAGCCAATGATCTGGAGACCCAGGTTCAAATCACACAACAGATGGTGGAATTTGAATTCAATTTTAAAAAAATCTGAAATTAAGAATCTCCTGATGACTATGAAACCATTGTCAATTGTCAGAAAAACCCATCTGGTTCACTAATGTCCTTTAGGGAAGGAAATCTGCCTCATTCCATTGCTAGCTCATTCAGTCAGCACAACTGTGCCATACAAACATTCAAAAATATAATGTCCTCTGCAGAAATCTCATGCATAAAGAAAGAATTTGATTTACATGACAAGGTGCAAAATAGGCACATTTCAATGAACCTGGGAGAGGTCTTTGCCCTCAATAATTTGAACAATTTTCCCAGCTGGGTTTTCACTCACTGTGTAGGAGTGAGCCAATATTGAGGAGTGCTGCGCAAAACACACATTACAGTTGGGAAATCTTCATGGGTTCTTTAATCATCGCAATAATCAAAATCAGCATCTATAGTTTGCAAGAATATTGTTTGATTAAGCAAAAAACTAAAACTACCCAGTTATTAATTCTCCTCAGCTGAGCACTTGATGACTAGAAATTTGATGGCGTACCAGAAGGGCAGCACCGTGGCACAGTGGTTAGCACTGCTGCCTCATAGCGCCAGGGACCTGGGTTTGATTCCCAATTTGGGTCACTGTTTGTGTGGAGTTTGCACGTTCTCCCCGTGTCTGTGCAGGTTTCCTCTGGATTCTCTAGTTTCCTCCCACATTCCGAAAGACTTGTTGGTTAGGTGCTTTGACCATGTTCAGTGTACCCGAACAAGTGCCGGAGTGTGGCGACTAGGGGATTTTCACAGTAACTTCATTGCTCTGTTAATATAAGCCTATTTGTGACTTATGAATAAATTCTACTTAAAATGCCGAGTAGGGGGTGGGATACATACAATACTTGCCTATTGCTGTTATCTGAGAAAGTATTTATCAGGACTCTGACATGCAGCCAAGTGCTAGTGACACTATTCATTGGCTATATAACTCAAACACGTGGATCAAGTAAGTGCTTGTGGCAGGGCAGAAGGACTGTCCCTTTACTGAAGGGAAGTATCCAATGGTCCAGGCCTCCTCCCTGGAAGTAAATGTGTCAGGTTTGTTTTCACAAATCCAAATATTAGGATTTGTCATGACAATGACAATACATTGATTCCCAACTGTGCATAAAACAGTCAGCCCACAATTGCCCCAGTGCACTTGTCTCTGAGTACATTGACCCTTTAAACTTGAACTTAAAACACGTCAAATTGCTTATAAGCATGCTCGATTGCGCTGTCTTAGAGCATTGTCCTGTGCTCTTAGCATCTTGTGATCACTGAATTCTAGTCATATTGTCAGAATAAATGTCAGGATACTTCTTTGAGAATAGAATAGTACTTGTACAGTGCAGAAGGAAGCCATTTGGCCCATTGAGCCTGCATCAGCAACAATCCTGCCCAGGCTTTATCCCCCTCATCTCATGTAGTTACCCTGCTAATTTCCTTGATACTAAGGGGCAATTTAGCATGGCCTATCTACCTAACCCGTGCATCTTTGGACTGTGGGAGGAAACCGGAGGAAACCCACACAGACCCACACAGACTGTCACCTGAGGCCAGAATTGAACCTGGGTCTCTGGCGCTGTGAGGCAGCAGTGCTAATCACTGTGCCACTGTGAAATAAAATAAAGTATAAACCAATTACTGGCCAAGGCATCAATATTTAGAAAATCGTCAAGTCATACAGCAAAGAAAGATCAACTGAGCTCATAATGCTCGCTCCAAAAACTGACCACAATCACTTCACTCCCTCTGTTCTCTCAACAATTCATCTTCTGTTTTCTGAAGGAAATTAGTTTCATTTAGAAAGTTATTCTTTATTATTTTTCATTAATAAAGCCCAAAATGGATGCCAGTTTTCTTAATTCAATTTATAATCTGGTCATGTGAGGCCAATGGCTTCATTTGACCAGATTATAATATATATGGGTGGCACATTGACACAGTGGTTGGCACTGCTGCCTCACAGCGCCAGCGACCGGGTTTGATTCTCAGCTTGGGTCACTGCTGGTGCAGAGTCTGCACATTCTCCCCATGTCTGCGTGGGTTTCCTCCTGATGCTCCAGTTTCCTCCCACAGTCCGAAAGACATGCTGGTTAAATGCATTGACCATGCTCCCTCAGTGTACCTGAAAGGTACTAGAGTGTGGTGACTAGGGGATTTCCCAGTAACTTCATTGCAGTGTTAATGTAAGTCTACTTGTGACATCATAAATAAACTTTGTAATGATCTCTCAAGATAACAGATGGGATTTTACAGCCTCACTCGAGCGAGACTAGAAATTTCTGCCCAAGGTAAATGGACACTACCCCTCGCCTGCTCCGATTCCATGGCGGGGTGGGGCAGTAGAGTTCCAGCGAAACTCTTCATTAAAACAAAGTTTCAAAACTACAATATTGCAAATTTGCTAAGAACTCCTCCCTTTTTATATACTTTGCAAGCCTGATGTAGCAAAAGAACATCAAATTAATAGCATTCATTGAACATATTTCCCAATACTAACACTCTGAATTTAAAATAACCTGTAAAGTACACTTCTGAATAATAAAAAGGCATTTCAAGAAACATTGGTTTCCCCCAGGTGAATAAATTATTTAAATTACAATGAACTTCAAAGGCAACTTGAACATTTTCAGCTTAAATATGCAATGCAATTTGCTGGAGGACCATCCACCGAGATCTCGCTGGATTCTTATCAAGTATAAAGAAGAAATAAAAGTCAAGCAAGGAAAAGGATTTGTTGCCCAATGTGCTACCCATCCGTCACAAACATCCAACTGTGAGTTGAGCAAACTCAATTATTTTCTGGTATATCACCAATAGATTACAGTTGTGAATTCCACACCATTTGAGAGTAGCTTCTACCATGCTAAATACACCATTAGCATAGAATAGTCAACAATAAGCCGGATGAGGAAAGCTAACAAAGAAGGTTAACACCATCTAGGGCAGAATAGTCGACTTGATTGGTATCTTGGCACCGGATTCAGTGTTCACCCTCTCCATCACTGGAGTAATGTCGTTACAATACATCCTTGCTACAGGGTGCACTCCAGTCAGTAGCTAGGTATGCTGCCCTACAATTGCTAGCAAAAAACATGTCCAAAGATGTGCCAGTTACGTGAATCGGCCATGCTAAACTTCCTCATAGTGTCCCAAAAGATGTAGGTTGACCCATTGACACTATCTTGGAAAAGCAGTCAGCATAATCAAGGACCTCACAAACCCTGGACATACTCTCTTCCAGCGTCTTCCGTGGGGAAAACCATACAAAAGTCTGGAGACATGTGCTAAGTGACTCAAGAACAGCTTCTTTCCTGCTGCCATTTGAATGGACTTACCTCACATTAGATTGATCTTTCTCTGCACCCTAGCTATGGCTGTAACAGTACGTTCTGCGCTGTCTCCTTTCCTTCTCTATGAACGGTGTGCTTTGTCTGTATAGTGCGCAAGAAACAATACTTTATCTGATTACCAATACATGTGACAATAATAGAACAAATCAAATCAAAAAAGGTTAATGGGGTAAATACATGGGGTTATGAGAAAGGGTGGGATCATCTGTCAGAGAGTTGATGCAGACTTGATGGACAGAATGGCCTCCTTTTGCATTGTAGGGATTCTGTGTTTCTAAGATAAGCAAGGCCGTAGAAACACCATCTGTAACTCAAATAACGGCCCTGACATCTACATACACCACCACTTCATTGTCACTCGGATAGACTGCTGATGATCAAATTGTGAGCCTAATTATCACAAGGGCTGCAATGATTCACAAAGGTAGCTCCACCATCACCTTTTGAGGGCAGTCAGGGAACAGGCTAGAGATGCAACCTTGTCCACAGCCCAAGAAGAACCAAAAAATGCAACAAACAATTTGAAGAAGTAACATCTATGTCAAAGTATCAAATAAACAAACAAGCAACTCGTGGCAAAAATACCGACCAGATCATAGAAAAGAATCATGGAACCCCTACAGTGCAGAAGCAGAGCTTTTGGCCCATCCAGATCTTTCAGCGTGGAAGATGGCCAATACATTCTCCATCTGTTGCTTTCCAATCTGTAAAGTGGCAGTAAAAGAAGGAATGTGATTTAACTATTTTTCTTTATTCATTCATGAGATACGATCGTCACTGGATAAGCTAGTATTTATTGGCTATCTTGAAGGTGGTGGTAAGCTGTCTTCTTCAACCGCTGCAGTCTGTGGACAGCCACAGTGCTGTTAGGGATTCGCAGGATTTTGACCCAGCAATAGTGTGGAATGACTATATAATTCCAGATCAGAGTGGTCTGTGGCCTGGAAAAGAACTGATTTTGTTCCCATGTTTCTGCTGCCCCTTGTCGTTCTGGGTGGTAGAATTTGTGTGTTCGGAAGGTGCTGTTGAAGCAGTCTTGGTGAGTGGCTGCAGTGCATCTTGTAGATGGCATATACACTGTTGCCATTACACACAGAGAGAAAGAGGACATATAGTGAGGTGAGTAACAGAGGTGGGGCTGTCAGGAAGAAAGGAAAGAGGAAGGTTGAGCACGGTCTAGGACCACATGGAAAGTTAAAGCTTAAAGTTCATTTATTAGTCACAAGTAGTCTTACATTAACACTGCAATGAAGTTACTGTGAAAATCCCCTTGTTGCCACATCTGCGCCACCCCTTTGGGTACACTGAGGGAGAATTTGGCATGGCCAGTGCAACTAACCAGCACATCTTTGGACTTTGGGAGGAAACCAAAGCATTCAGAGGAAACCCATGGAGACATAGGGAGAATGTGCAAACTCAACACAGACAGTGACCCAAGCTGGGATTCGAACCCGGATCCCTGGCACTGTGAGGCAGCAGTGCTAACTACTGTGATGGTGAGAGACTTAAAGGCAGTGAGATGGAAGAGGAATGGGTGCTGGAGATGGAGAAGGAAAATCAACCAACATTGCAGTGACTGAAAAGTAAAATGGGAGAAGCCAAAAGAACAAGGTGATTTCAAGATTTAACAGTACACCTTATATTATGCGCCACCTTTGTTCCATATCACTTCCTTTTTTATTTTTAAAATGATTAGTCTTGATTCACAAATGTTCGCTATTGCAGATGACATCTCTGTCATTGCAAAAGTCCAGAAATCTATGAAATTATACCCTGAATGTCAAAGTGCATCCCTTAAATCTGACAATTTGACATTCAGATTACAGACTTGTGTGTATGGGAGATACCATTATGTCTCAATTAATCAGTGGAATTATTAATCAATTGAAAAACAGTACATACTTCCAAGTACTCAAGACTCAAGAATGCCCATCCGAACAGCGCACCCACAGATTTTATACATTAACTCTCCACACTTAGCTGCACACATAGAACCTTCGGCAAAGATTTTGGCAACAGATTTCCATTCCCAATGGTGTAATCTTTTCATCTCTTCATTTTTTTTATCCTTTTCCACATGATTAGAATTAAAACTCTAAGTGCCAGTGAACTCATAGAATCCGTTGATTCCGTACAGTGCAGAAGGAAGCCATTCAGCCCATCAAGTCTGCATTGACCATAATCCCACCTAGACCCTATTCCCATAACCCCACATATTTACCCTACTAATCCCCCTGACACTAGGGTCAATTTAGCATGGCCAGTCAACCAGAGCCACACATCTTTGGACTGTGGGAGAAAACCGGACCACCCGGAGGAAACCCACGCAGACACAGGGGGAATGTGCAAACTCCACATGGACAGTAACCCGAGGCCGGAATTGAACCCAGTTCCTTGGTGCTGTGAGGCAGCAGTGCAAACCACTGCATTCATCTGATTTAGTAGTGGTAGAAGCTTTTCTTGGCGAAATCCGCCACCAGCTGACTACAATAACTCCAGGAGTTGGCAGTAAAGGAACAGTGCTTTATTGCACAAAATAAAGTAAACCAAAAAACACAAGCTTTTGACGAACACAAACAGGTCCCAACTGGGACAATGCAATAATGGGCCTGCTTTATCCGGGGTTCAGGATACAAGCTCCACCTGGTTAGTTAATTACCAATCCCCAAGGAGCTCGTATTCTACGAGCGCTACAAGGAGGCTAATCAGGGATGCCCCACGTAAGTGGTAGGGATTATCACACTGATGATACTGCAGTGACAATGAATTACAGAACAGTCTCACAATCAAACAGGAAGGCCCTGCAGCAAAGCCACACTTTTCCTACTTTTGCCATTAATACAAGACTTATTGAGAGTGCAAAGGGTGTTTTTCAACTTTAACTTTCACCTGTAAATATTACACATTACATTGGCTTCACTTCATTCATGAGTTAGGACTAGCTTAGCCAGAGAGCTAAATGCATTGACTCATCTTATGATTAGCATGCATTGATGTTTATGGGGGACGTTTTCTTAAATGTGGAAGAAACAATGTTGATTGGGATTCTCCCAAAAAGTGCTAAATTCAAGTAAAAATTGGAGTAATTCCCTCAGATTTTTTCAACGGGATTTTCGAAATGAATCTCCCACACTCTGAGCAGGGCAGAGTGCCCTGGTGTGATTCATTCTGAAAAATGGTGGATAAGGCCTATTCTCGCTGGAGAGGCTGAAATCAGCATACTGAATGGGCTACTGTGCATGCACCGATCTCTGGGAGATCACTAAACAAATCCTCCCAGCATTGAGATCGCTGGTCTCTCACTCCCTCACAGACGTTGCTGGCCTCATCGCTGGTCTCTCACTCCCTCCCCCATGGATATCGCTGGCCTCCTGGGCTCCCCATCCCCCACTGACCCAGACATCACTTGTCTTCTCATCCCCCACCGCACATCCCACCCCAGACCACCCGCCCTGTTCGCCCATAGAGCGCTAGTCCTATCATTCACCCTTCAAAGCATTGGCCTCACTGCTGCCTTTCACACACAGAGCGCTGGGCTGCCATGCACACCCCCTGCCTGCAAGCATTCCCCACTTTAATTTCCACTGGGAAGTGCCCTTGGCACCAGCACATTGTTTCAGACAGGTCAAAGGATCTCCTTGTCCTGTATAGTCTCTGTCTCCTTATCCACCGTCTCCTGGTCCCATTCTCTTGGACCTGGCTAGCAGCCCCCTGCCCTCCGTCTGCAGGTTTTGCCAGCAGCTGGTCTTGCAGTGGCCGTATGACTCCCTCCACTTCCTGAGCCTCATTCCTCATTCTCCTCCTCAGCAGCTGCCACCATGATGGCCAGCTCCAGAACAATTAGTCCAAAACCCATCTGCGCAGTGGGGGTTACAAAGACAAAGAGATAGATACACGTCTTTGCTTTTTGCTATCCCAGCATCCCCCCAACCCCCACACCCCCATCCCATAATCCTTCACTGAGGCCAATGCTCCCACTTGTGGGTGCTGACAGCTCAGCACAATCTGGGGTGCCATGCGTCACTTGATTAGGTTGCCTGCCTTTGGCATCATGACCACAGCAGGCAGGAAGAGCGTACAGGCTGGTGTGCGTACGTGACCATTGCACTCCCTTGAGTCATTGCCATGGGTGTTACTACAGCATTCCCTTCCAGACATGTGTTGCAGATCAGGCACACAGGGCAGGTACAGCTTCCTGATTATCACAAGATGAGTTCCTTGGAGCACCCGGAGGAAATCCATGCAGACACGAGGAGAGTGTGCAAACTCCACACAGACAGTGACCCGAGCCGGGAATCGAACCCAGGTCCCTGGAGCTGTGAAGCAGCAGTGCTAACCACTGTGCTACCATGCCGCCCAGTATCTGCTGGCCCTGCCTTCAATGCATCATAAAGGACACTGTCCAAGGGCATTGGCAGTGGGGTACATTGTTCGTGAACTCAAAGCCCTGTGAGGAGTCTGCCCACCCAACACTCGAAGATGGACACACATTTGATCATTTGTAACACCACCCTTCAGGCTCATCATTCTCTCTTGATTGACCGTTCCCATATCACCCCCACCCCACCCAATCCTCTCACCAGCTGCCACCATAGCCAGAACACCGGACCCTTCTCATTTCATCTCTCCATACCCTCTGTCCTCTCCTGGACCCATCTTCTAATTCTCCATATCCCCCCACGCCACTACCCCACTCCCCAACCATTCCCCCCCCCACTACTGATTCACCCTTGCCTGTCTCAAGCCTCCATGCAAGCTGCCACTCTCCTGCTCCCTTCCCCTTGTGCCATGGAGTTAAGTAAGGATAACCTTTCATCTCCAAAACTGACCAAAGCCAACTGATGCTCATTAGTGTGAGCTTCTTCTGCTCTGCTGACTCTAACTTGAAAGTAGTTCATCAATTCTATGATTTTATGATATGATTCTTGATCATTCAAAAAACGTTTACGCTACTGAGTATTTATGCCATCCAGATATATTCCACATTACACATTCCCTGCCCATTGAAGCAGTTGAGCCTACCTCATTGAATGTTTTTAAGGCAAAGGTTGATAGATTTTTCATCAGTAAAGGAATTAAGGGTTGTGATGAATGGGTGGGTGAGTGGAGCTGAGCCCATGAAAAGATCAGCAATGACCTTACTGAATGGCAGAGCAAGCTCGAGGGGCCAGATAGCCGACTCCTGCTCTTAGTTATTATGTTCTTAAAACTTGTCACAGATCTGCATAATGTTTAATATACCATAAACATGTTGCTATCTTTATCTCTGCAACTTAAACTGCTGTCAGGATATCAACGCTTCCCTTCCAGCCTAATTAAGCCATAGAATCTTAGAATAGCTACAATGTAGAAGAAGGCCATTCAACCCATTGAGCCTGCACAGTCCAATCTCCACCATGCAGGGAGTTTTCCTGTGCCACCCACCACGGGAATCATAGCGGATGGATGGGGGGGGTGGGTGGAGGTGGGAAACATGCAAAGGTCCGTTGACCTCGGGTGGAATTTTCCAGTTTTGGAGTGCAACCCCCTCTTTCCCACCCTTCTGGGTTCCATAAAATCCGTCCTTCGTTTGAGCTTTACACTCAAAAAGTGTGCACATTATTTTTCAAATCAGATTCATGCAACTCCAAAGCTGGGAGACAGGGAGGAGCTCTTCCCGCTCGGGAAAGGATCGAGAATGAGAGGACACAGCTTTAAAGTCATTCATGAAAGACACAAGAGCAAAGAAAGTAAGTAAACCTTGTTCAGACAGAGGATGGTTAGGATCTGGAATGCACAGCCTGAGCGTGTGGTGGAGGCTGGTTCAATCGAGGCATTCAGAAGGGATTTAGCTTGTTACTTAGAAAGGAATAATGTGCAGGGTAACATGGAGAAGGTACGAGAATGGCATCAGGTGAGTTGTCCATTGAGAGAGTTGGTATGAATATGATGGGCTGAATGGTCATCTTCTCCACTGTAACAATTCTGGAATCAAACAGACGACCACTTTTGAACATGAAATTATTCTCTCTGTATCATAAACCTCTTTCAATACCGGAAGCAAACTTATCTGCCGAAGACTACATACCTGGGTGAACAATCAGTGCTAACTAGTCAATAAATGAGCTTGTTGCTGGAGCATTTTTCATTCAGGAATTTAAAATCATTGAAAAACTTACATTAGCTTGTTTTGTTCATGCTAATGCTTTTCATTGGAAAGTAAAATATTTGAAGATGATGGTTTCTGAGAATGGAACAACTTCAATCAATATTTTGTCGCAATCTTTTGTCAGGTCCATCTTAGCACAAGCATTCAAAAATTGAACGCAGTTTCCATTAATGCTGTATAATAGTCTGAGGATTCAAAATTTGAATTCCCAATGGCTCGTTAACGTGTGGAAAAAGTTTGTTTCTTCCCAAAACAAAATCTCGTACAAGTCTGACAAATTTATCTTTGTGGGAAGAAGCTGTAATTGTCTCCTTCAATCAAAAGGGCGGTTGGTTGTCCGGCTGTGCAGATGATCGGTGAAATTCACAATGGCACAGTGATTAGCACTGCTGCCTCACAGTGCCAGGAACCCGGGTTCGATTCTGGAGTTGGGTCCCTGTCCGTCTGGAGTTTGCACGTTCTCCCCATGTCTGCGTGGGTTTCCTCTGGGTGCTCTGGTTTCCTCTCACTGTCCAAAGATGTGTGGGTTAGGTGGATTGGCCATGATAAATTGCCCTTTAATGTCGGGGGGGGTTAAGAGGGTAAATATGTGGGGTTACGGGCTTAGGATCTGGGTGGGATTGTTGTTGGTGCAGGCTCAATGGACTGAAATGGCCTCCATGTACTCTGTAGATTCTGTGATTGTGGCTCCATCAAATTTTGCATTTCCATCAATCCAAACACCAAGCTGAGGTCAGTTAAAAACCTGAACATTCAGCGGTTACAGTCTCTGGCATTGCTTTTCCCAACTCTAAACTGTACCCGCACCCCCGCACCACCCCCCCCCCCCCCCCCCCCCCCCCCCACCCACCCACTTAGTGTGTTCTCCGTCAGAAGAGGCAACTTGTCATTAGAAGAAGAAACAAGATAAGGGAGCATTTAATGAATGGCAGGACACTGGGAGGCTCAGAGGAACAGATGGATGTTGAGGTAATTATTCACAGGTCCCTGAAGTCGGCAGAGCACGTGAATAGGATAGTTAAGAATGCACACAGGACACTTACTTTCATCAGTCGTGGAATTGAGTATAAATATAATCCTGCGAGAAAAAAGATGCAGTCCAGGAAGCACAGATAGCGGAGCGGGATATAACATTAGCGTCCCGCTTATCAACTCAATGCTGTTTTGGAGCACAGCTTCCAAGAGTAGTGCCCATAGAACAAGGTCCAGAGAAGGTTCCCGGACAAGACGTGCGAACACCTGAAAGGAAGAGTTTAAAAAGACAACATGTTTAATTCTAACGACAGCTGAAGTAAGGATTGGTTCTATGGTTCTCACGCCTATGAGTCAGAAACTTGTGGGCTCAGGTCCTACGCTAGAACTTGAGCACAAAAATTAAAATGTCCCCAGAGAATTACTGAGAGAGTGGTGCATTGTCGGAGGTGCTGCCCTTTTGGTGACTCCTCGCCTGGGCATATCATGGTGGGACCCATCACGGGAAATTCGACAGCCTGGTTCAAAGTTTTTCAGAGGAATCAGATGATCCCAATGGGTGATGGGACTGGGTCATTTAAACCAAAGTCTACCTAGATAACAAAGACAACTGTTATTCATAGACTATATCTCAGCCTTCAACACCATTATTCCTGTGAGACTCAACTCCAGTCTTTGTGGCTTGGGGTTCAGCTCCTTCCTCTGCAACTGGATCCTAGACTTCCTAACCCACAGACCGCAGTCTGTAAAGATAGGCAACAACACCTCCTCCATGATTATCCTCAACACTGGTGCTTCGCAAGGCTGTGTTCTCAGCCCCTCACTATACTCCTTATACATCTCTGACTGTACGGCCAAATTCTGCTCCAACTCAATTTTCAAGCTTGCTGATGACACTACCATTGGAGATCAGATCTCAAACAATGACAAGACACAGTCCAGGGAAGAGATGGAAAACCTAGTGAGCAGATGCAACAACAATAATTTCTCTCTCAATGTTAACAAAATGAAAGCAATAGTCATTGACATCAGGAAGCATAGAGGAGGACATGACTCCATCTACATCAATGGAGACAAAGTAGAAATTGTTGAGAGCTTCAAGTTTTTAGGTGTCCAGATCACTAACAACCTGTCCTGGTCCCTCCGTGCTGACACTAGCCCATCAATGCCTCTGCTTTCTGAGGAGACTAAGTCAATTTGGCATATCCATTACAACTCTCACCAACTTCTACAGACGCACCTTAGAAAGCATTCTTTCCGGTTTGATCACAACTTGGGATGGTTCCTGCTCTGTCCAAGACCGCAATAAACTCCAAAGAGTCATGAATGAAACCCAGTCCATCATTCAAACCAGCCTCTCATCCATTGACACTATCTACACTTCCCACTGCCTTGACAAAGCAGCCAGCATAATAAAGGACCCCACGCACCCCGGACATTCTCTCTTTCACCTTCTTCTATCGAGAGAAAGATACAAAAGTCTGAGGTCACGTACCAACTGACTTGAAAACAGCTTGATCCCTGCTGCTGTCAGACTTTTGAATTTACTTACCTTTCTCTACACCCTAGTATGACTGTAACACTATATTCTGCACTCCTTTCGTTCCCTATGCACAGTAAGCTTTGTCCATATAGCATGCAAGAAACCATACTTTTCACTGTATACTGATACGTGACAATAATAAATCAAATCAAAGTCTTTTCTGCTGTCTCAGATAGACATACACCTGACATTATTTCAAAAAAGTGCAAAGCACTTATCCCCATTGATGTGGCACGTATTCATCCCTTAATCAATCTCACAAGAAACACAAGTTTTCCTCTTCTTAGCTCATTGTTCTTTGGGAGAGATTGCTGTGAGCACATTGGCTGTTGTGTCCTACATTGGTGGCATAGACAGAGTGGATAGTCAGATGCTCTTCCCTGGTGTAGAAAAATCAAGTACTGGGGACATAGGTTTAAGGTGTGTAGGGAGAAGTTTAGAGGACACATTCGAGACACATTTTTTACACAGAGGGTGGTAAATATCTGGAACATGCTGCCCAGGGAGATGGTGGGAGCAGATACAACAGTGGCATATAAGGGGCATCTAGGTAGATTCATGAATAGGATGGGAATGGAAGGATGTGGACTCTGTAAGTGCATTGGGTTTTTGTTTAGGTGGGCATCATGATCGGTATCAACTTGGAGGGCCGAAGGGCCAGTTCCTGTGCTGTACTGTTTTTTGTTCTTTATTATTACGATAGCGACGCCACTTCCAAAGCATTTCATCGGCTATAAAGCGCTTTGAGACATCCAGTGTTTGAGCAATGCTACTATATTAATGCAAATCCTTCTCAACCTTTTAATTGCCACAATGAATGATTATTCAGCATCAGGAACATGCGCCTGGGTGCTGTTTTGCTGGCTTCATTGGAGAAAACTGGTGGAGCGAGAGGTTACATTGATAAATTGTGTGTTACTGATAAAAACAGTCAAAAGTAATGCTCCAAGAGCAGGTCAGAGTGGTCAAAGTGGATATCGACAATTCTCACAAATGATGGGATTTTAAAATGATGTTTGATTATCTCAAGATCATTGGACAACATCTATTCAAAACCTCTTTTGTGCAATGTTAATATGGTCACCATTTTTCTGAGTTATTTGTTGTGTCACTTATGACAATACCATCAAAATGAAATATCGATCTGTTTTTGTGTACATATGCAGCAGGCTATTACAGAGAAGAACAGACTATTAGAGCACAATGAATAAATCTGGAGCCAGGCACAAACAAGCTTCAGCAGTGCATAGTTAAATATTGCAAATGCTCTATTACATTGAAGATGTTATATCTGTAGTTAACTCTGGCATGAGATTAATACACACTGCAGAACATGATGCCCTTTGTATATGAACAGAGTAGTATTTGTATGCATGAAAGCATCATTTATAATTTGTCTCCATCCAAGACACAAGGCAGATTAATATAAGGTTAACCAGCAACAGAACAGCAAGACCAGCTGCTAAACATGATCTTAGATTTTCTGATGAAGTGGTAGCACACAACTACCCCTTTCCCACGTTAGTTTGATTGTGGTGCTGAATCAAGATGTTTGGGGGGCATCTGGCAACAGGCAAATCATCAAACAGCCAATGACATTTAAGTACTCTCACAGATAGCAAGCCAGAATGTATGCACCGACTACCCTTCACTTTCAGTTACATTTTATAAAGAATAAGATAACTGATTGGGGCACGGACATGCGATTGTGAATAAAACACAAAATATCACAAACCAAAATATTAAAAGATAGATTTTTAAATCATAATGGAGAAATTTGACATTACACAAATATAAAATTATTTTCAGGGTTTGAGGGATTTTTTGGCAGTAATCATGAACTTTGTATGCCATTAACTACCTCATTCAACAAAGTGTAACTTTTTAAACCATTTTTACAGCAAAATTAGCAGTGTAAATGTCAGATTGTTGCCTGTTCAGTGATTTCTAATCAACTGCACTTAGGGAGGATGTCAACAGTGCACTCAATGGAGAAGTGTAGAATCATTGATCGCAACTTCTGGATTTCCAGGTTTAACTGCATATTTGCAAACTTCAGCCGTCAGTTTCAGATGAATAACGATGGTGATGGCTAACATTTTCACTAGTGTCAGCACCGAATGACATACACAGAGGGAGAGACCAGGAACTCGGGAAGTAGTGGTCCAGAAGGAGGGAGAGAGGCATTGTTTCTTATGCTCTGACTTTGTTTAGAGAGGTAAAATTGATAGTGTACAAGAATATTCCATGACGAACAGAGAAGATGCATTGTAGGAAGACATTTTTGTCAATGGTACTGAACGTCGCAGAAATGTCATTGACATTTAAGGAGGCATGTGTCCATCATTGCAAGGAGTTATCGGGCTAGTGTGATGTTTTTCTTGTTGTTGTAGTTAAAACTATCATTTCCCTCAAATAGCCAGACAAAGTCACTGAGTGGTTCAGGATGATTTACTAACAACTGTGGTTCTCCAGGATCTTGATCCAATCTTTAAGACTAGTCGGAGTGCCGAATTCTGAAATACACAATTATAATTTCAAATTCGATTACAAGTAATCAGCATAAACCAAAGTATAGGAGTAATCTTTATCCACTCATAGTAATTGATTAAGGTTACATCATGCATACATAAGGATATGGTTATCCAATTGTAACTTGCACAGTCTTCCTAATTGTACCATTAAGCAATGTTAGCTATACCTCTGACAAAAGGTATATCAACCTCCCTTGCCATTGCTCCTTGTTCTAATGGGAAAAAACATGCGCTGCAGCTGCACATTGTTCAATTATATAGTCTTTGACTTTATCTGGGTTTGCTTTAGTCTAGAACTGTGGTTTTCACATAGCTTTCCCTGTGTGACTGGGATACAGCTTGCAGCTTATGTGATTTTTAACCTTGTGTGACTATTCATCCTTTTCCCAGGTAAAATGTCACTTTTGACCATGGCAGGGCCATTTCAGTATTGCAGAATGCTTGGAAGCGAGACTGTAGGAGCTCAATAGGAAATTTCAGAAGATCTGAGCACAAAACTGAGAGACAATGATATTTATTAAAGGACATAGGCAAGGAAAGTTTTTAAAGTTTATTTATTAGCGTCACTAGTAGGCTTACATTAACACTGCAATTGAGTCACAGTGAAAATCCCCAAGTCATCACATTCCGGCACCCATTCGGGTACATTGAGGGAGAATTTAGCATAGCCAATGCGCCTAACCAGCATGTCTTTTGGGACATGTGGGAGGAAACCGAAGCAACAGGAGGGAATCCATACAGACGCAGGGAGAGCGTGCAGACTCCGCACAGACAATGACCCAAGCTGGGAATTAGATCCAGGTCCATTGCATTATGAGGCAGAGTGCTAACCACGGTGCCATTGTGCTACCCCAAGGAGGTTTAGATTGAAGAGTAGGAGGGATTCATTGGGAGTGTGTGTTTTCAGGAAGGAAATGATAGTGATTTGAAATGGACACGAACAATTCCATGGAGAAGGGATACACGATGTCAGCCAGCATGGGATGAAGCCAGGAAGGGAGGGAGGATATTCATGTATTGAGCAAGTAAAAGACCTGGGGAACATGTAGCGTATTGTCTATGAGACAGGCTGGGGACAGATAATAAGGAGACAACTAATTGGGACAACAAATGGGTAGAGATACTGTAGGTGGATGAGAGACTGGGTGGTGAGATCGTAGGCAGTGGGGGAAAGTGAAGAGATGCTGAGACAGCTTGACAAGCTCAAACTTGACAGCAAAGAAATCCATGGCTCCTAAAAACAACACCATTGGTAAACCTTGTAAATACAGATTGTCACATTAAATGCTATTGCAAAATTGCAATCATTATGTGAACAGAATGTCCACTAGTTCACTGAAATCCTATATATACATCAGAATTATTATTCAATAAAACATAAGTTTTTCCAAAAACAAACAGGACCACATAAAGCAGCAATCAAAAGCAAATGGAGTGTATGTTTGTCACTTTGGTTACATGTGGGAATTTTACCACCACGCTCATCCCAGAATCAGCTTGGGCGAGGCCCTTGGAACAGCATCCTTCTATTGGCCTCAGGCAGAATCTCACAAGGACTCAGGCCAGTGAGGCAGTAAAATTCCGGCAACAATGTCTGAGATGATTCTAACTAAAACATTTCTACGATCTCTAAGATGTCACTCGAAGGTGGTCGATGACGTTACAAGCACGCTATCCAAAATCCAAAAACCGGAATTGTTTGAAAACTGAGCATTTTTCTCTTGGGAAATTCAGGTGTCGCTGCCGAATAAATCAAGCGTGGGAACAAAGGGGCAATTCTTGGGCTGATCCCAGAGGGCAGAATCAGGATTTGTGTACACATTGGACCTTAATGTTTTGGTTGGTAAAGGTAATCAATAAATAAACCTAGGTTCAATTCTCTGGCTTATGCTAAGTCAGCTGATCTCAGAAGACAGTGATTTTATTGAAATGGTTCAATTGGCCTCAGGACCCCTGACTACAGAACATAAATTCAGCCAAAGTCCTCTCTACTAGCATTTGTTCCCTAGCATAAATTCTCAGTAAATTGCCATAGTTGAGAGTGTTTGTAATGCAAAGTGGGGGAGGGGGCTTCTTTTAAGCTGCATCTGTCAAGGTTTTTTTTAAATTAGTATCACAAAAAGCCTTACATTAACACTGCAATGACGTTACTGTGAAAATCCCCTAGTTGTCACACTTCGGCTCCTATTCAGGCATACTGAGGGAGAATTTAGCATGGCCAATGCACCTAACCAGTACGTCTTTTGGACTGTGGAAGGAAACTGGAGCACTGGAGCAAACGCACGCAGACGCGCAGACTCCACACAGAGTGATCCAAGCTGGGAGTTGAACCCAGATCCCTGGTGCTGTGAGGCAGCAGTACTAAAGACTAAGCCACCCAGTTTCTTGAACTACTGGTTTAAAGTTTTTGTTTTAAAGTTTATTTATAAGTGTCACAAGTAAGCTTATATTAACACTGCAACGAAGTTACTGTGAAAATCCCCTACTCACCACACTCTGGCCCCTGTCCAAGTACAATGGGGGAGATGATCCAAGCCAGGAATTGAACCTAGGACCCTGGCACTGTGAGGCAGCAGTGCTAACTATTGTGCCAGTGCATCAGTGGTTTCCACGCACTGGTAAAATGATACAGTGGTGACCAAGAGGATGAGGATGTTGTCAATGAGCTGGTTGTGGTGTAATCTCCCCAGCTAGTATTTTTATTCTGCAGTTCCTTCTTGTTCATTCAGCATCTGTCAGAATTGGGTTTTGAGCGATTAGAATGATGGTCACATCCTTATGTTTGACTGTAACTTCTGCGCGAACAGTGCCACATTGAGATGATAGAGAGGCATCAAGCATACACACAAACTGCCCGTCCCACCAGCAGATAGTCCCAAATCCAGGCAAGTACAAATGATCTCAATCCCAAGGGTGCAGGGCTTTGGACATCGAACCTGTACAACTTAGAAATTGACATTTGTGAGATGTGACCATAATGCGTTTATAGTAATTCACTTGTTTTGCTACATCAGCTGAGATATTCTTATACGAGCATTGTATAGCATTGTGCTGTGTCAATTTCAAGATCGCTGGGGGAAATCGTCATGAAGAAGCCATTCAGTTTCACTTGAAAGAGCAGAATTATTATCAGTGGAAATCTGATATTGTTGTTCGTAGGAGAAAGGGTAATTGCTTACTGAACTTTCCATTTACTGCTTGGTACCGTTAATATTGAAATATCATCAAACAGTGTGCTGGTGACGTTTAGATGGAATTATAGCCACTGTCGGTGTCAAATAAGGCAGGTAAAGGGAGATTGGGGACAGTGCAATGAGTAGGGGCAAAGAGGGGGTGGAGATGAAGCTGGGAATGCTGGAAAACAGAAATAAAAAGGAGGAGAAAAGGTTGGAAAATCTCAGCAGGTCTGGCAGCATCTGTAAGTAGAGAAAAGAGCTGATGTTTCAAGTCTAGATGACCTTTTATCAAAGCTAAAAGTCATAGAAATTGGGAGATATTTATACTGCAAGGTGAGGGAATAAAAGGAGGGTCAAAGCCACAGAAACCTGGAAAACCAGTTAATAGCCATCCACAGAGAGAATAAGGGGTGTGAATGGCCAAACGGCAGAGAAGCTAAAATGATTTGCTCTATTCCATCTCAACCCTTCTGTTTTCATTCTATTTTATTTAATGTTTTACTGTTCTCTACCTTTTCTTCCTTTATTGTCTTTCTTCATTTTTCTTCCCACTCTTTTCCTCTACTTGATGCCCCTTCCCTCACCTTTCCTCCCCCTTTGATTTTCCTTTTCTAAATCTTACCTCTGTCCCATCCATTTTGCTCCCCCCGCACCCCCGCACTCCCCCAAACCCTCCCCGAGCATCTTCATTTTAGCTTCTAATTTACTTCTAATAAAAGGGAGAAATTGGAAAGATCAGTATCTGAAACAGAGAAACGGTAACATTTTCAATGTGAAAGTTCAGTAATCAGTAGGATTACAACATGTTGCATTTTGACTTGGTTTATTATTGTCACATGTATTTGGATATCGTGAAAAGTATTGCTTCTTGCGCTATACAGGCAAAACATACCGTTCATGGAGTATACAAGGGAGAAGGAAAGAAGTGGGTGCAGAATATAGTGTTGCAGTTACAGATAAGGTGAAGAGAAATATCAACTTAATATATTGGTAGGTCCATTCAAAAGTCTGACGGCAGCAGGGAAGAAGCTGTTCTTGAAGAAGATGTACGTGTTTTCAGATTTTTGTATCTCTTTCCCGATGGAAGAAGATGGAAGAGAGAATGTCCAGGGTGCGCAGGTCTTTAATAATGCTGGCTACTTTTCTGAGGCAGCAGAAGTATAGATGGAGTTAATAGATGTGAGGCTGGTTTGCGTGATGGAGTGGGCTACGTTCACAACCCTTTGTAGTTGTTTGCCATCTTGGTCAGAACAGGGGCCACATCAAGCTGTGATACATTCAGTTCATTCCTCTCATTGATCTGCCAGCAGATCGAAAGAAAGGCAGTAGTTGAATTGTAATCATTGGCTTTAATCAGTCGGTGTAGAAAAAATATATGAGGGCATAAGATCATATGAAAAAGAGGCAGAGTAGGCCATTCAGTCCATCAAGCCTGCTAGATTTAATAAGAGCAGGCTAATCTGATTGTAGCCTTAACTTCATTTTCTATCTGTTCCCGCCTAACTCTCCACTTACTCGTTAATCAAAAGTTGCTAACCAGCAGCCCCTGTCAATGTGTAGTCTGAAGAAATCAGGATCGCCACACTACGGGGTCCTCCAATCAAGAAGGGATCACTGGACACCATCTTGCCTTACTCATGAACAACATTCAATGTGGCGAAGTGTTGATTGACGTGAATGGAATATATCTAAGACAGGGGTCGAGGGTTTCAGGATAGAGGACAAAACCTGAGGGGAAATGAATGCTGAGGAGCAGGGGTTTATGATATTTAAAAGAAAAGAATGAACTGAGCAAGAGGATGCTAAAATAAAAAAACTATATTATTTTATAGACATGATACAGAGAGTGACCTTTCAATGAGTCTTTCTGCCCCTTCGAGTCCCAAGTTGTTCATCACCGAAGCTTGTGTCAAGCTTTTTCATCAAGGTATAAGGACAATGTATCCTCTTATCTGTGAACAGAAAATCACTCACGACACATCTATCACACCCACCGCTTACTAATACAGTGAGAACTGTGGGGTCGAAAGTGATTGAAGAAGTTTTCAATCATCTTCACAGTGGGACCATGATCTGAGGAAGGGAAAGATCATAGCGGCCAAAGGAAAAAAAAAGTTTTCCAAAAGAAAAGTACTGGAAACACGGGTTCTATATTCAGTAACCTTTCAATTACTTATGAAGAAGGAGCAACTGATGTACCACAAAGGTGGTCTAAGTAAGGGCAAGGATGCTTGTATTTTCTATGCACTTGGACCTCTAAAAAGCTGCAATTTTTTCTTGATGTTCAGTATTTTTCTCAAATGAAGTTGAAATTAAATCCGTAACTCTGGTATGTGCACAGCCATCTCCCTGTTTGTGTTCCAAATCACGGATGCTATCTCATGAAAGTTCTGAGAGATCTGGCTGTGGGGACGCAGAAGCACCGTGGCACTAACGGAGTAGGTGTAACAAGACCTGTCTATGTTGCTATGGTTACGGAAAGCAACATTGAGTCTCACCCAGAGAGAAGTTATTGCAAATAGGTGCACTGCAGTGTTGCCTTTTTGCAAAGTAGATCGATTGTTATGTTATTCATGGCATACACCAAGGGGAAAAAAGTTGAGGACTAATACAAGCCAAATCATTGTAACACTATAAAGAATCTTAATTATCTCTTGGATTAGGACACATAATTCTTTGCCATATTTCTTATCTCACTATGTTGATGTTTCCTGAGCAGATTTAACAGTCAGGAACTACTTCTTCAGGCATAGCAGCTATGTAAGTTTCTCTTTGCTACTTTTGAAGTGTCAGGAAACTTAGAGAATCAGTATTTAGTGTCGGGGATAGTCTGTGTGATTACAGCATCTGTGATGCTGTGCTCAAACCCATGAATCTCCATGCTGATCTTGGCTGGAACACCCCCCAAAAAAATTCTTAGGTCAAAAACCTACCACTTTGCGTGCCCTGGAACCGGGGTGGATGAGGTTCCCAGAACTGACCTCGGGCAGGATTTTACGAACTCGAAGTGTCGAATTCGCTGGAAAACTGGAGTAATTCACGTTTTTTTCAGTGGGAGTTCAGACTAGAATCTCCCACACTCTGTGCACTGTAGATGCCACCAGCATGAATGTCATTAGATTTCAGGGGATGGGGCCTATCCCCGCTGAGAAGCTGAAACCAGCAGGCCTCTGCGCATGCGCAGTGTCCCCTCACTATCAGCCTCCCAATTACTGGCCAGCCCCCTGACCCCCACAATGCTGACCCTCTGACCCTCCCCACCCCCATGGCCTGATTTCAGGTCGCCTTACTCATTCACGGGCCAGCCTCAACCCCACCGCCCCCATTCCCCCATCCCGGTCTGCTCCAATCTCCAGCCTCGCCCCCCCCCCCCCCCCCAACCAACAGTTACCAACTTCCCCCTCCAGCAGTGATGATTTCCCCCATCCAGCAGGCAGACACGCACCCCACCGGCAGATCCACACCTCTCCCCAACAACCACCCCCCCAACCCCCCATCGCCAAGCTGACCCCCCCCCCCACCCGCCGCAGCCCCCAGCCTGCCCCAATCACTGGTCTCCCTCCTTAGTTAACCAACGCCATTGGCAGAGTGGCAGCCGAAAACCCATCCCCACTGATCTCCCCCTTGACCCCCTCTCCATCACACCTTGTCCTCTTGGTACTGCCCTATGCCCAATGGGCAATGCAAGGTGCCACCGGGGCATGGGCACTTTGCCCCTTGGGCAGTTCCAGAGGGATCAGGCTGGCACTGCCAGGGCGCCCATGCCCAGAAGGCATCATACCCACACCACGATTGCTCCCCCTTCACTCCATGGGGGTCAGGCCGCGAGCTCCCCGGAAGTGGAGAGCTAGTGTAATCCTCCTGCAGTGAAATACTCTGGCGGGGTGGGAGAGGCTAGTGGGCCCAGAGAAATCAGTCCCAGGCTTGCTAACAGCATCTAAATAATATTTAAAATATCATTTAAATGCTAGCCCCGCCTCCCTGCTAGAAATCAGGCTGTGGGACACACTGGTGGGGCATGAATTCTCACACAAATCCCACACATTGTGTCCTCCCCCCACCCTGCCTCCCGTGCGATTCTCCCGGACCACTGCGGGAGGTTGGGGGAGCCATGGCGTTTATTTGCAGTTGATTTGCCAGTTCTAATAATTAACAAGAAGTAAGTAAATTGCATTTATTCGAAACGGATATGCTACAAATTGCGAACAAAAATATCAAAGGGAAATAGAGCACAAACAGAAACTAAAGATCATCTAATCAGTTATGCAACACGTTATGTTAGTAAGTGGCTGCTTTCCAAACAAATAAAATTCCCAAACTGAAGTAACTAACACACCGTCTGTGTGGTGTCTGCATGTTCTCCCCTTGTCCGCATAGGTTTCCTCTGCGTGCTCCAGTTTCCCCCCACACTCCAAAGATATGCGTTAGGTTGATTGGCCATGCTAAATTGCCCTGAATGTCAGGGGGACTAGTAGGGTAAATATGTGGGGTTACAAGGATAGGTCCTGGGTGGGATTGTTGCCATTGCAGACTTGATGGACCAAATGACCCCCTTCTGCACTGTAGGGATTGTATAGGTGACACATGGTACAGTAGTTAGCACTCTTGCCTCACAGCCCAGGAACTTGGCTTCGATTTCTGGATTGGGTCACTGTCTATGTGGAGTTTGCATGTTCTCCATGTATCTGTGTGGGTTTCCTCCGGGTGCTCCAGTTTCCTCCCACAGTCCGAAAGACCTGCTGGTTAGATGCATTGGCCATGCTAAATTCTCCATCAGTATACCTGAACAGGTGCCGGAGTGTGGCGGCTAAGGGATTTTCACAGTAACTTAATTGCAGTGTTAATGTAAGCCTACTTGTGACACTAATAAACAAACTAAACTATAAATTATAAAACTATGATTCTAATGTACAAAAATATTACTTCCCAGCTGCATGGAAGAGGTTTTTATCAATTATGTCAAACAATTTTAATTAATACATTCACCTCAAAATTTTGCTGACCATTAAGAATTCTAAAGTCATTTAGAATCTTAGAATCTTACAGCGCAGAAGGAAGCCATTTAGCCCATGGAATCTGCACCAACCCCAATCCTACCCAAGCCCTCTCCCTATAACCTCATGCATTTACCCTAGCTAGTCCCTGGACACTAAGAGGCGATTTAGCCTGGCCAATCCATCTAACACACACATCTTTGGACTATAAGCAGAAACCGGAGCACCTGGAGGAAACCCATGCAGACACAAGGAAAATGTGCAAATTCCAGACAATAGCCCAAGCCAGGAATTGAACCTGGGTCCCTGGCACTGTGAGGCAGCAGTGTTACCCACTGTGCCACCATGCCACCCCAAATATGAATGGAGGTAAACATAATTGTTCAAATTGGAGTCCCAGGGATATCTCAGTGATTTTTAAATTCATTTTTTTTTGTACTTTTGGTGACCACTCATATTATTTGTTGCTCTATATTAGTAAACAGGTCCCCCAACAATGGACATTCGTTTTCTCTCATATTGCCTTTTATAAATTAGAATGGTCGTTCTCCAGGAAGCTCTCAATATTTTGCAGGAGTTCATTCAATTTATTTTCTGACCAGGACTTGCTTGGTTTTCAGTTTTGGTGGATTGAGGAGTTTCCCATCTGATCGTGTGTGGGGATGCACTCCTTCCATGTCGCCAGGGAAGCATATACCTGTAAGAGAGAAAAAGGTCGTAAGATATAGGAACAGAATTAGACCATTCGGCCCATCAAGTCTGCTCCACCATTCAATCATGGCCAATATTTTTCTCAACCCCATTTTCCCCCCCGAACAGAATCAGGCAGCCATGTTTCACCCCATTCTTGTTCTCAAAGCTGTCAGAACCTTGACAGCCAAATTGATTGGTACCTTGTATGTTATTATGGAAAGACCATGGACAGGATTCTCTGGCCACACACCACCCAAGACCAGAAATTCCCTTCTGAAGTCAACGGGCCTTTAAATGGTCCAACGAATTTCCTATCTCGTTTGCTACAATTCCCGTGATGAGCGAGACAGGAAATCTTCAGTTCAAATGCGACTGGGAAGTTTGGGAAGACAATCAATCTAGTCTGGTGTCTGGGACCCCCCTGCTCATGTTAAATGCTTTATTGATATCCACAAAAGGAAGGTAGCGTCATGTTTGCTTTTCTATACCTGCCTTAAAAAAAGCTTATTTATTAGTGTCACAAGTAGGCTTATATTAACACTGCAATGAATTTACTGTGAAAATCCCCTAGTCACCACGCTCCAGCACCCATTCAGGTACACTGAGGGAGAATTTAGTATGTCCAATGCACCTAACCAGCACATCTTTTGGACTGTGGGAGGAAACCAGAGCACTCGAAGGAAACCCACGCAGGCATGGGGAGAACGTTCAAACTCTACACAGTCAGTGACCCAAGTGCAAGAATCAAACCCAGGTCCCTGGTGCTGTGAGGCAGTAATGCTAACCACTATACCACTGAGCCTTGAAGTTGACATCGGCAGAAGAACATGGCTATTGTGGATCTGTATATAAAGAAGGCTTTGGTGATTTGGACATGTGCGCATGCAAGGTAAAGACTGGTTGCATCCCCAAGGATATGATATGCATATTAAGTAACTCCTCAGAGGCCACTGTCCCTTCACCAGATTCCCTTTATTTACAAACTGTTTCCACTCCTAGAGTGCTTCTGGTACACAGTCAGAAACAGGAGTACCAGGAGATCTCCCATTTTATATACAGTTGAGGTTTCCTGATTGGTCAGGGCAATTACAACCTCAATCAGGGAGCTCATACTCCAAGAGACCAACATCATGAGACTCGTTACAGCATGAAAGTGGTCTGGATCAGGAGATCAGCAGGAAGCCCAAAGCTCCAAATCAAGACGCTGTCAAAAGAGACATCAAAGCACTGAAAAGTTAGAGAAATGTTTCTTGGTCCTAATATTCCCAAAATAGCAGAATCTTTTGAGATCTGTGAACTCGGAGTTCAAATTTAGATAAAGGATCATGATTGCTTAGTTAGTGATTCTTTCAGGGATTGAAAAATAAAACATAAAATTGCGACTTAATTTCCTAAAATGTGTCACTGTCAACGGTATCTCCACTGGTGGCACTCTCACCTCTGAGCCAGGGTCAAGTTTGCTCAAGATGGTGAACACCAAAATCTCAGCAGGCACAATAGTGCCAGATTGTGGGAGTGCTGCCCTACTAAAGATAGGCTTGGCACCATCCTACTGGCTCATCCCGCCAGTCGATTGGCACAGCAAAACCAACAACAGGGGAGAAACCGGGTTTACGCCCAATTTTTCACCTCTCGCAGTGATACTAATCTTGAATTGCCGGCATAATCAGCCTCATTCTCCCTAGAGATCTGCAGCCGGCTTCCTGGCATGAGTAGGGGTGTCACAATAGCACAGAAGTTAGCACTGCTGCTCACAGCACCACGGACCCAGGTTCAATTCCGGCCTTGGGTAACCGTCTGTATGAAGTTTGCACATTCTCCCCACATCTGCGCGGGTTTCCTCCCACAGTCCAAAGATGTGCAAGTTAGGTTGATTGGTCACGCTAACTTAACCCTAGTGCCAGGCAGATCAGCAGGATAGATATGAAGAGTTATGGGAATAGGACCTGTTTGGGATTGCGGTCAGTGGGTCAGAGGGCCTCCTTCTGTATTGTAGGAATTGTATAATAATAGAGTCTATCCACTCTCCTACAGGTGAGAATCACACTGTACCTAATTTTTTTTCCCTGATTGTGATAAGAGAGTGTCTGAGAGCTCGGCCAAAAAATGGGTGCGATTCTCTCCCATTTTCATGTTTGTTCAATATATCGGAATTTTTTGGTAAGATCGCCCCTCCTTGTCTTCCAGGTCAGATGATAAACCAAGGAATCATCTCCCTCTCAAATGCAGTCTATTCTAAAGAAGAGCAAAATAGTTATTCCCAGTGTTCTGTGTGATATTTATCCCTTAAGCAACATTCTATCACCTTATTGTTTGTGAGAGCTTGCTTTGCAAAAATTGGCTACTATTTTTATTACATTACAAACTTCATTAACTGTAAAACACCTTGGGATGTCCCCGTGGTCCTGAGAGGTGTAACATAAATGTAAGTCTTCTTGTTATTTTTCTTCCTCTGCCCCTTTCGGAACCTTCCTAAGGAGGATGAATTTGGAAGCAAACACATTGGGATAGGAAGAATATGATGAATTCAGATTGTGAAATAACTTCAGAGCCATTTCCAACACCCAGCAAAGGTAATTTACAGGATTATTGCTAAAACAAATCATACGGTGGCATCTCTATACAGCTGATGACTGTGTTTTATCTGCACCAGTCCTTCGCACCTGAAACCATAACAACGAATAAGCTGAAATCCACAATTTCTGATGGGCCTTTATAACAGAACAGCCACTGAACATTCATCTGCCCTGACAGCTCTCATTTTGGTTCAAGAATGGAACACAGAGAGAGCCGGGAAGCTCAATAATTCGGCTGAGGAATATATTTTTTTCCCCGTCAGAATGATGTTTCCACGGTGCCACTATCTGACACTATAGAGGAATGATGTATTTATGAAATAAATTATCCTAATTGAAAGGCTGCCTTAGCAAACATTATGGTGGTCAAGGGGTAAATTCTTGCCAAGCAGGTCAGAAAAGTGTTTTAGAAAAGAAAACTTGCCCTTATATTGTGCCTTTCACAACTTCAAGGCATCTTAAAGCATGTCACAGCCACTAAAGTAATTCTGGAGAGTTGATATGTCAGAATGTTGGGATGCTGTAGCCAAATTCCACACAGAAAGTTCTCAAGAATAGCAATGTGAGAACAACCAGATGATTTGTTTTTTGTGGTGATGTCGATCAAAGGTTAAATATTTGCCAGAACACCATGGAAATTAGTTCTTTTTTCAAACTAGTAGCATGGTCTCTCTTATGCCCATTTGAGAGGCAAGGAGGACATCCCTTTAAAAGGGAAGTTGAGGAGTGGAAGGACCTTGGGGTCCGGGTCCACAGGACTCTTAAATCGGCCTCGCAGGTGGAGGATGTGGTCAAGAAGGCGTATGGTGTACTGGCCCTCATTAATCGAGGGATTGAGTTTAAGAGTCGGGAGGTAATGCTGCAACTTTATAAGATCCTTGTCAGACCCCACTTGGAGTACTGTGCGCAGTTCTGGTCGCCTCACTACAGGAAGGATGTGGAAGCTATTGAGAGGGTGCAGAGGAGATTTACAAGGATGTTGCCTGGATTGGGAGGCATGCCTTATGAAGATAGGTTGAGGGAGCTAGGTCTCTTCTCTCTGGAGAGACGAAGATTGAGAGGCGACCTGATAAAGGTTTATAAAATGTTAAGAGGAATAGATAGGGTGGATTCTCAGAGGCCATTTCCCAGGACTGAAATGGTCGCTATGAGAGGACACAGGTTTAAGGTGTTGGGGAGCAAGTACAGAGAGAGGAGATGTCAGGGGTAAGTTTTTCATTCAGAGGGTGGTGAGTGAGTGGAATCGGCTGCCGTCAGTGGTGGTAGAGGCGAACTCGCTGGGGTCTTTTAAGAGACTTCTGGATGAGTACATGGGATTTAATGGGATTGAAAGTTATAGATAGGCCTGGTAGGTATGGATATGATCGGCACAACTTTTAGGCTGAAGGGCCTGTTTGTGCTGTAGTGTTCTATGTAAAATATTATTCCTTTTTTAAATCATTTATGGAACATGGGCATTGTTGGTTGGCCAGCATTTATTGCCCATCCCTAGTTGCTTGAGGGCAGTGGAGCATCAACCACATTGCAGTGGCTCTGGAATCATATTTAGGCCAGACCAGGTAAGGAGGGCAGATTTCCTTCACTTAAGGACATAATGAACTGGATGGATTTTTCCAACAATCGACAATGGTTTGATGGTCATCAGTAGATTCTTAATTCCAGATATTTTATATTGAATTCAAATTCCACCATCTGCCCTGGTGGGATTTGAACCTGGGTCCCCAGACCATTAGCTGAGTTTCTGGATTAATAGTCTAATAATAATACCACTAGGTCATCCGCTCCCCATTTTCTTGTTCCAACATTTTCTTGTTTTCTTATGACAAGAAAATGCTAGAACATCTCTGCAGAGGTCTTCCAGTATCTATGGAGAGAAACAGAGTTAAGGGCCGGAACTCTACCACCAAATTGAAAGGGGTGCAAGTGGAATGCTGCTTACCTGGAATGAGTGTTTTGGACAGTTAATCAGCGTTTCACTTACACTTCTTTAAATTTGGTGTGTTGCGTTTGCTGTTCCCAATGTGGTCTCCTCTATATCGGAGAGAATAAATGTAGACTGGGATGATCGCTTTGCTAAGCACCTTCGGTCTGTGTGCAGTCAGGACCCTGACCTTCTGGTTGCTTGTCATTTTAACACGATCCTGCTCCCATGCCTATGTGTCTGTCCTTGGCTTGCTGCAGTGTTCCAGTGAAGCTCAACGCAAACTGGAGGAACAGCATCTCATCTTCTGGCTCAGCACGTTACAGTCTCAACGCTGAATTCAACAACTTCAGATGATTAGCTCTACCTCATCTCGACCCCTTTGTTTTCAAAATTTTTCACTCTTCTCTATCTTTTATTTCTTTATTGTCTTTCTTCATGTTTCTCCCCCACTCTTTCCCCCAGTTGTCCCCCCTTTCATAAGAACATAAGAACATAAGAACTAGGAGCAGGAGTAGGCCATCTGGCCCTTCGAGCCTTACCTTTTCTCCCCCTTTGTTTTCCCCTTTTCTATCTTTTATCCGCCCCACATCTTCATCTGTCACAGTTTACCCACTGATTTTAGCTTCTCTGCCGTTTGGCCATTCACACTCTTTATTCTTTCTATGGACTACCATTAGCAGTCTTTTCCCCTGGTTTCTGTGGCTATGACTCATCGTTCATTCCTGCAGTATAAATATCGCCCACTTTCTATGCCTTTTAGCTTTGACAAAGAGTCATCTGGACTCGAAACATCAGTTTTTTTCTCTCCTTACAGATGCTGCCAGGCCTGCTGAGATTTTCCAG
This sequence comes from Carcharhinus amblyrhynchos, assembly GCF_965287045.1. NCBI lineage: Eukaryota > Metazoa > Chordata > Chondrichthyes > Carcharhiniformes > Carcharhinidae > Carcharhinus > Carcharhinus amblyrhynchos. Next base: position 14,922,515 of record NC_137352.1, read on the forward strand.
CATTTTCTCTGTTGGTTACTGTCAGCCTACATTTCTTCAACTCTGAACTTGAACACATAGCTTTCTAATTCAGAGGCACCAAGTGAGCCACACTGACACTTATATATTGACAATAAACTGTGCAGTGAGATCAGATTGTACATATCAAGTTGGAATGTCTGGTTGTGCTAACACCCATGCCACACCACTCAATCCTTCAAAAAAATCATTCATATTAAATAGCCAAGGATATCAAGAAGCTGCCTGCTCTGGGAACACAACGATTAATCAGCGCAGTTCTGTATAATTCATCTTGTTTCAAAGATTAGTGTGACTATTCACAATTAATATCTGAAAGTCATTCAAACCCATGACCAAATTGTTCCTTCAGCACAGTGTTAAATCCATGATGACTTACAAAAATATATTAGACAGATTTAATATAAAATTGATGAGCAGCGCTGCCGAAAGATAGTGGGTTCCTTTCAAAAAATATTAGAAAATAGGCTGAAGATTGGAAGGCCACTGAGTTAGAAAATTGTCCTTTTGTCTTATAGAACCTGGGTTTGTGTAAAGCCTGGATGGATAAGTAGATATCAGTACGCTACTCCTGGCTTCATTCATATGAGGTCCAAAAGACAAAAGGACAATTTTCTATGTCACTGGTTACCCAATCATTAAACTTTTTTTCTACTTTTATGAAGAGGTGATTTATTTAACCACATTATTGAGTATGTAATGTGTATTTATTCTCAAACTCTCAATGAGTTTTAATTGGCAGTTTTCATTTCTAATGAGGAAGATCCCTGGCAGAAAAATTCCTGATGTGGAGATGCCGGCGTTGGACTGGGGTAAACACAGTAAGAAGTCTCACAACACCAGGTTGATGGACTTTAACCTGGTGTTGTGAGACTTCTTACTTTAAAAATTTCCTTCAGTTTTTGACACAAGAGGATGAGAAGGTGGCAAAAAAGGTTGCCTTAATATAGCCATCCCTGCTTCAATACAAAGCAAAGAAGGGTGGCATGGCACCACGGTGGATAGTAGTGGTGTTGCACAGCGCCACAGATCTGGGGTTCAATTCTGGCTTTGATTGACTATCTGTGTTGGGTTTGCACATTCTCCCCGTGTGTGCATGGGTTTCCTCACGGTGCTCTGGTTTCCTCCCACAGTCCAAAGATGTGCAGGTTAAGTGGATTGGTTATGCTAAAATTTCCCCTAAGTGACTCAAGATGTGGGGATCAGCGGTGTAAATATGTGGGGTTATAGGGATGGAGTGGGGGGTGGGTAAACATGAGTGGGATGCTCTGTCAGAGAGTCACTCAGAGAATGCAGACTCGATGGACTGAATGGCTGCCTTCTGTACTGTAGGAATTCTAGGAATCTAAAAACTTCATGTGTACATCTGAATAAGTTGATGGTTGGGTTCTGGTCAGACAACCTCAGAAAGTAACTACCCGGGTGGGCTTTGATGGAACTGAACTTCACTCAGGTCTGACACTGAGTTTATTTTCTCTCAGGCAAATGATGGCAACTCTAACAGTGCAGCACTCCTCTTCTACGATACCCATGTTTTTCGAGTGTGAAGCCTTTGGCAGAATGCTGTGAAGAAGGTATTTTGAAGATGCTCTTGTGCAGAGCTTCTGTGCATTCTAGTGTTTTCCGCTTTTTTCCAGTGCAGTGTTAACACTCTAACACAGTGTTAGAAATTGGCTATTTATGCATATTCAGTTTCAAACAAGTAAAGGTATAGGTTAGTGCTATCAATTTTGTTCTGTGGAAAATTCAATGTTTCATTTCTACTTAACAAGGTTAGTGAAATCATTTTTCTTTGGAGGTGATGGCCTACTGATATTAGTATTAGTGGTAGACTATCAATCCAGAAACTCAGCTGATGTTCTGGGGGCCAGGGTTCGAATCCCACTATGGCAGATGGTGGATTTGAATTCAATAAACAAAAAAATCTGGATTTAAGAATCTATTGCTGACTGTGAAACCATCCCTGCTTGTTGGAAAAAGCCCACTTGGTTCACTAATGTTCTTTAGCGAAGTAAATCTGCCATCCTTACTCGGTCTGGCCTACATGTAAGTCCAAAACCACAAAGCAGGACTCTCAACTGTCCTCCAAGGGCAACTAGGGATGGGCAATAAATGCTGGCCAGCAAATGACACCCATAACCGCGAATGAATAAAAAATAAATTAAATGATGACTAGTCCAAAAAGGGGTCTATGGATAGATACGTCCTCTTGCAATAGTGTTGCTTAGTTAAGATGCTGTGAATTCATGTGTGTGTTGAAGAAGGATAGGAATGATTCCAATGAACAGTGTGGTTCAAAAGCCCTGATAAAGGATAAGAACAGTTGATGAGATGGCCATTATGAGAAGCTTGGGAGTGGGTCTTTCAAACAACCTTCCACATAAATAACTGATAGTGGAACAGCTTATTCAACATTTTGGGAGTCATTTTGAAGGCAGAGATGAAATGTTACTGGAGCACAGAACACTGTTCCTGGAACAGCCTGAGGGGTGATCAGAAAAAGATGAGGTAAGGATGATTGAAAAAAGTCAGAGATACTTTCCACAGTTCAAGAGGCTAATGGCAGGTGAATGGACTTAAAGGTGAGATTTTCACACAAAGGACATTTTGAAATAATGTAAATCTTAGAATCATAGAATGCATACAGTGCAGAAGACACTGTGGCACAGAGGTTAGCACTGCTGCCTCACAGCGCCAGAGTCCCAGGTTCAATTCCCAGGCTTCAGGTCACTGTCTGTGTGGAGTTTGCACGGTCTTCCCGTGTTGGTGTGGGTTTCCTCCAGGTGCCCCAGTTTCGCCCCACACTCCAAACATGTGCCTGTTCAGTTGATTGGCCATGCTAAATTGCCCCATAATGTCAGGGGGTTGGCAGGTTAAATAACTGGGATTATGGGGATAGGGTCTGGGTGGGATTGTGGTTGATACAGACTGAATGGACTAAGTGGCCTCCTTCTGCACTAGGAATTCTATAGATATAGAAGGAGGCCATTCGGCCCATTAAGTCTATACGAAAAACTATCCCACCCAGGCTCTATCCTTGTAACCCCACATATTTACCCTGCTAATCTCCCTGATACATGGGGTCAATTTATCATGATTAGTCTACCTAACCTGTACATCTTTGGAATGTGGGAGGAAACCAGAGCACCTGAAGGAAACCCACACAGAAGCAGGAAGATCTTGCCAGCTCCACAGACAATGACCCAAGCCAGGAATTGAACCCGGTCCCTGGTGCTGTGAGGCAGCAGTGCTAATCACTGTGCCACTGTGCCGCCCTTGAGACCAAGATGCCATGTGAATAATTCATCCAGTTATCCACCCTGGAAAAAGGCAGTTGAAAAGGACTCCAAAAGAAGACCCTGATCAAATACTTAAGGAGGAGGGGTTCGAGACTTTGAAAAGTCTTGGACATCGAGAAGAGAATCGGAAGAAAAAAAGCGCAATTTGTGTTTGCCAGCCATCCTGCCCAACCTAGGCCCAGTGCTCAATGTTCCCCACAGTAGTATGTTTTTACTGCATAATGAGCCAGATATATCCCATCTTAAACTCTTATTAAAATCAAACACCAAGTTTTATATCATTGTATAATGTTTACTGACCATGAATGTCAATGAATGGAAAATAGTTGGCAAAGGATGCATGATTTCCAGATAAGGGTGACACAGTGGCACAGTAGTTAGCACTGCTGCCTCACCGCGCCAAGGACCCGGGTTCAATTCCAGCCTTCAGTGACTGCCTGTGTGAAGTTTGCACGTTCTCCCATATCTGTGCGGGTTTCCTCCGGGTGCTCCTATTTCCTGGCACAGTCTAAAGATGCATGGGTTAGGTTGATAGACCATGTTAATGTGCCCCTTTGCGTGGGATTTTCTGGCCCCACTCGCCCCAAAACCAGAAAATCAATGGATCTTTGCATCGTATAGGCTCCCTTACCACCCCCCCTACGAATCCCATGGCAGGTGGGATGGGGAAATTCCCCCACTGGTGTCAGGAGGACTAGCAGGATAAATACATGGGGTTACGGAGATAAGTCCTGGGTCGGATTGTTTTTGCCAAAGGCTCAATGGGGCAAATGACCTCCTTCTGTTGGAATTCTGTGATAAAATTAACAGTGCACTACTGATATGACAGCTGAAATTACGTGCTCAAGGTCCTACAAGGGTCTCAAATGCTTTGAACCAGAGAGAAGAGTGCTGCCCCCAAGCCAAGGGTGAATTAAGACAAAACTTTTGTCATCTGAGTAAATAGAATCTGATATAAATTCACTGCAGGGATCGGAGCTTTGGTTTGCTGAGATGTATGTCACTGAGGTATCATCTGCAGTCAATTCTAATTCTCCAACTGTTATTGCGCAGCAATGGTATTTTTTTTAAAAACCCAGTTCTAATTTAATTTTCAATTTGCACAGCCTTCATCCATAATCCCCTGACTCAATCTGCAGCCATATTCACTCCAGCCATTTACCTTGGAGCCTCACAGACTCACAATATATGTGGGAATCTTTATTCTGTGACCTCCAGAGATATACATTTTCCTCACATTGCAAGCATCTATTAACATGTATCAACACTGCCATTGCAGCAAGGCGTCAAACAAATAAGCTGGTGAATGTTGTACCAGTAGAGCATTTAAGCAATTCTGCCCCATTTCTCTCATTCTGCCATTACGTACAAAGTATGAGGCATTTACTGAAATATAAACGCATTAAAGAATGCAAGTCACTTTGCCCCAGTGTGGAAGACCCATAACATATTGCAGCCTGAGGATTTGGAACACATACTCAGTTTCAGTAAATTGATAAAACTTATCACTTTGAGAGTTAAACTGAAACCAAATTTAGTGCTGTAATGACTTCAATCAGGCCATTGAAGTTAGCCCATTAGAATACAAACTCCCTGATTAAGGGACCAATTGATGGGCCAATCAGAGAGACCTTATTTTATATATAATGGGAGTGTTAGTTCCTCTGGCACTTTTGAAAGTAGATTGTTGACTGACAGTACTCTGTGTACTGCTGTTGGAATTATAGTTGTGGAGAAGGGACTGCTGACATTGTGAATCTGTTACAAGTGCTTTGGAATAATAGCAAAACTTGTGAGAGATACTGAGGCAGCATCGGTGGAGGGAGGAAAAACAGGATTGATGTTTCAATTCGATGATCTCTTATCTGAACTGGAAAAAGTTCAAAATGTGATTGATTTTAAGCTAGACTAGAGGAAAGGAAAAGGTAGGGAAAATGAAGCCTGTGACCTTACCAAAGGAAGAGGTTCAAAGAGAAAAGGGATGATGGTAGAAGATAAAAGAGGATGTTAATTGCTCAAGGAAAGAAACAAAAAAAGGGTCTAGAGGAGGTATAAATGGCAATAGCATCACCATTACCAGCTGCTGCTGTCGAGAAACGTGGAATCACATGTAATAGATTCATAATGTGGTTATGATCTGAAATTACATTTTGGATCATGAGATGGGCAATAAATGCTGGCCAGCCAGCAATGCCGATGTCCCACAACTGGAAAAAAAAATGAAATTGTGAACAAAATGAGTAGATATTGAAACATGTTATGGTTAGTTTTGGGGGTGTGGAATGGATGATAAAATATATCAATTCAGTAATGTGAGGAAATTGTGCCCAAATCTAACACACTCTGTTTTGGAATCACTTGTTTTCATCAGACATTAGACCCTTTTTGATGTTATTTAATGCCCTTTCCCAAGGTACAGGGAAAGGGACATTTTATTGGACAGGATGATTCTGGGCAGGTGAGCCACTGCCTTCTCATCAGTGCCCTGATTAAAGTCTGGGGTGGGAAGGCTTGTGGATTTAATGGCCTCATCTAGCCACTTGGCAGTCAGCCAACAGTGGGTGGGGAGCTTGCTCTGCAGGAAGCTTGAAAACAAAACAAGGTTTGCATGTGCCCGGAAGGGACATTTACTACCTCAGGAAAAGAGGTGTGCCTGCTGAGAGGTACCAACTGCCCTTGCTACTGACAGACCACATGCTATCCCTGGTAACCCCAACCTCACTGTCACTCACCTTTGGCCTGGGGCAGCTTGGTAATCCTCGGCCTTGGGTGGGTGATCTTGGATGCATCCTGCATCTGGTTGGCTGACGGCTCTCAAGGGGCAGGAAATACACCCCTGAGGTCCTTGATCCTGGGGAAGACCACCCCTGTCCACTTAAATGTCTGATTGTTTTTTAAGTTTAAAGCTTCATTATTAGTCACAATTAGACTTACATTAACACTGCAGCAAGTACTGTGAAAATCCCCTGGTCGCCACACTCCGGCGCCTGTTCGGGTACATTGAGGGAGAATTTAGCATGGCCGATGCATCTAATAAGCACGTCATTCAGATTGTGAGAAGCATCTGGAGGATACCTATGCAGACATGGGGAGAAGATGCAGACTCCACACAGACAGTGACCCAAGCTAGGAATCAAACCCAGGTTCCTGGCACTGTGAGGCAGCAGTGCTAACAACTGTGCCACTGTAATCTAATGAGTTGGGTTTTCCTGAAAGGAGGTGTGTCAGGACTCCTGCACTCAGAGTTCTTCGCCTCTCCTCCCAGCCACCAACAATAAAGCTGGGAGCGAAAGTATTTCTGTGGTATGGACGGATTGGAACGTGTCCCCAACCCCACATGGCTTGCGATCATTCCTCCTCCTCCTCCTCCTTTTCCAATTTACAACATTGGTCAATTATTTCTTCCTATTTGTTCCAGTATGTGTGAAATTAATGAATCAAATCACAAGAAATTTTACGTGAACTACTTTCAATTACGCCACACATTAGTCCCTGAAATCAGCTTCTTACCAATCTCCTCAAAACTTGGAGATGGTTGAGTCCTGTGAATCTGGAGAATTAAAATAAAAGCACAATCCAAACATTGAGCTGAAGGCTGTGCAGTTCAGTAAGTCTGCAGGAGGCAGATTGTCCAACTGTTTGGTAAGTAACTTTTCCATAAAATGTAATTGTATATTGCGTACTTTGGGAACAATATTGTACTCTGACAGGAGTTTATTGAGCTACAAATAGGCTATTTTCATTTCCATTGTAACGATATCTTACACAAACCAGTGCTGATGCCACAACTCTTTGGCACAATCATCAGTAAACCATAATCAATAGAATAAAGAATGTGGCTGGAATTCTCCAGAATTCCCATTGGCAGAGTGAGGGACCAGAGAATTCTGCGGCTAGCAAACAAATGCCATCTCCCACCGGCGGGAAACACAAGCCTCGGATGCAGGAGAATCTCACCCGATATCTCTTTTCTAATTGTTGGTAACAGCCAGTTCAGAAACATTTATTTGCCAGTGACTGCTAATTGAACTGATTTAAATGTTTCTCCGCAGTGCAATTTTGCTTTGATGGCTTCAGAAAAATAATTTTCCATTAAATATCCGCATAAAGAATAGAAACATTTTAGCATTGTTGTGGGGACAATCATTTTAAATTCATTCCTCCATGTTATCTTTAAAGCTCAGATCCAAGGAAAAAAGATGGTTAAACAACTGGTCAGTTCAATGGAGGAGAACTTCCTTTCTGCTCCCATCACATGGGGTTGCAGGGATTGGGCAATGAGATTGCATCTATGCAGGCTCGATGGGGTTGAATGGCCTCCTTCAGCACTGTAAGGGATTCTATAATTTTTCTGTGGTGTTCATCATGTCTTGTTGGAACCTACATTTCACAAATGCAACTTTCATTTCCACTTATCTCATAATTTCAGTCAAATATTCATTTGCCATTGCAATTTCAATTCATTTTGTAAGCTTATGAACATTGTCATCCAGCTCAATAGGTTCCTGTACGTCTGAGATATCCAAAGCTTTTTATATTTCTAGTCCTTGCACTTCAGTGTCAGATTTACATTTTTTGACCTTATTTCTGTTTCTTTCTTTCTCTAGCAACAGTAGAATTTGTCCTTGTCCTTTGTTTTATTTTCACTGTTGACCAGGTCTGTAATTCATGGCTTTATTACCTACGGCTTTTCTTTGCAATTCTCTCGCTTTTCCAAACAATTGCTTCTTCAATCCTTGCCCACCCTAAAATCCAATTCCTCATCATCTCTGATTCCCCACTCCATCGACTTCTGATCCCACTCTCATCTCCCAAATCCTAACCACTTACATTAGACAATTGCCATCTCCCTGGTCTATCAGCGAACATTAAATTTCAATAGGACATTTAGCTTACATGATTTATGGCAGTTGTGAGAAAGGGAGCATGTCTTCTGTATGTTCTAACTATACTAGGGGTTGTGCATTCTAATAGAAAGAAACAACATGGTTTGCATATGTGGTGTCAAACTAACATACAACAGATTTTACTGAAGATGTTCTCTGTACTGCAGAACACAAAGTAAAACAACAGCCTCAACAAATGCCCAAATGACTATCAAATTATATAATCAGCTCTTAAAATAATCATGCAACCCTTTTAAATATATAACATCCCTCACCCTTCACTTCTGTGATCATGACAACAAATTGCTATAATGTTATACATAGGATCAGTAATACTCTAGACACAGTGCAATGCATCATTAATCATTATACACAATCAATAAGAACGTCAATCAGGAGGATGTCTATTCCAGTTTGATTGCACATAATATAGAGAATAGAATCCTTACACTGCAGAAGGAGTCCATTTGACCCATTGAGCCCTGGAATTTGGCTGTCCTTGACTTCAGGGTATGATTTGGAAGTTCAGTAGATACTTCTTCTTTTGGCACTAATTTGACACCATTCTCACATGGTATAGCAGCGTAGACACAATCATCAGGCAACTCAGATTCAATTAAATCTTCCGTAATAACATTTATGACAAGTGCTAAAGAAGTTGGTACCTCTGAAGATGCTTCTGAAAAATCATTTTCAAATGACAACAATTGGCCATCATGGCATCGCCAAATTAGTTAATCTTTCTCTACACCCTAGCTATGACTGTAATATTACATTCTCCACTCCCTCCTTTCCTTCTCTACGTATGGTAAGCTTTGTCTGTATGGTACGCAAGAAACAATACTTTTCACTATATACTAATACATGTGACAATAATAAATCAAATCAAATCAAAATTTGATTTAAACCATGTAAGAAATTGGACCTGGTTTTGCTAAAAATATAGCTGGTGCCCATTTCTCACTCATGGCAAAATAACGTACAAACACACGGTCTCCTTGTTAAAATGAATATTGTTTTGCTATCGCTTCCCATCTAACAATTCAAGATTGTTGTTGACACTTTACTATATATAAATTTCAGAAGTAATAACAAAACAAACAATAGTTCTCAGCTTTCCCTTCGAGTAGTCATGCAGGTGAACTTTGGGTAATCGCATGATTAGTGTTTCTGTAAGATGCCAAAAAGCTATCCACATGACGTAAGGATGAACCTTGCTCATTTGAAGCTTTTAAAGAATGTTTAACAGATTGTATTAATATTTCAGCAAATATATTGGTTGAGGGATGATACGGTGTGGATTTTACATGCTAAAGACCATTTACTTTGACATAATCCTCAAACTCTTAAGAAGTAAACTGCGAACCATCTTTGCTAACAATCTGTTCTAGTTTACCAAATCTTTTAAAAATTTTGCCCAGTCTTTTAATAGTTTGTTCAGATGTAGTAGATTTCATGATAAAAACTTCTGGCCACTTTGAGCATCAATTGTAACTGAGACCATGTAACCCTCAAATGGACTAACAAAATCTACATGCGACCACTGCCATGGCATTTTAGTGGTTTAATGACCTCCCTTCACATTCAATGTCTCCAACTTACCTTCCAAGAAATTTATTGACCTTCTTTCCTGCCTTGATGGCCATTATTGACTCTTTACACTCAATGGATTCATCGTGGGCTTCTGAAGCCCACCCATCACAATGAAAATTCTAAAAGGACTGGCCTTGGACCTTCCGATAGAGGTGGAAGGGGATGCTTCTTTCCCTGTACCCAGCAAAATGGCTGGTCAGCATAAATGGAGGTGGGCCTTTCACCAGTGCCACTTGGTGCACATTTATCTGCTTCCATTTGGTCTTTTCTTGGGAATGCATAAACTGGCCCAACTTGTCTCACAAACTAAAAGAAAGGGAGGATGTGAGATCACTTAAATTAAGAAAAAGGTGAAGCAGGGTTTGAAAATAAATAGATTGTGGAAGGAACGCATGAGAACGATGAGTTCCAAACTTTTGTTGAGCAAAAAATGAATTGGGAGCAGAAGATGACACGATAAATCTCAATTTCAACAGAGACAGGTCATGATATTAGGATTATATTCATTGGAGTTTAGAACAGCGAGCGGGAATCTCATAGAAACTTATAAAATTCTAACAGGGTTATGCAGCATAGATTCAGAAAGAATGTTCCCAATGGTGGGGATGTCTGGAAGTAGGGGTCATAGTTTAAGGATGAGGGGTAAACCTTTTAAAACTGAGATAAGGAGAAATTTCTTCACCTAGAGAATGGTGAATGTGCGGAATTCACTGTCAAAGTAGTTAAGGCCAAAACGTTGTGTGATTTCAAGAAAAAATTAGGTAAGGGCTAAAGGGATCAAGGGATATGGGGGGAAGTGGGGAATAGGATATTGAATTTGATGATCAGCTATGATCAAAATGAATGGCGGGGCAGGTTTGAAGGGCCGAATGGCCTGCTCTTTCTATGTTTCTGTGAACAGTTCGAGCAGTGCATTAATAACTCAGATTGATTGCCCTGTAGAAAATTATTACCTGTCTTATATGTTGCCACATGTCTGCAACACATTTATAATTCACATTATAATTTTATCTTGCCCTGAACAGATTTTGAACTGCAAAAGTAAATAGATTTAATCAGAACTTATCTTAATATTACACCAGCTATGCCAGTTCATGATTTTTTCCAACAAACATCTTCTCTGAATGAAAAGCAATATTATTTCTTGGCACCAGATGAGCTTACTTTGAGCTAAGCGCATTGTTCAGGCAATAATAGAGCTATAGTTATAGCTGGCAGATATACTGTTGTGCAACATCCCAGCATGGCCAGGATTACTATGAAACTGAGTCAGGAGAGGGTTGCAGGATTCACTCAGAAGGATAATAATAATGCAGTTTCTTACTGCAACTGATATATTACAGCTTGTAACGTGACAGGTCTAACACACATTGTTGATGTCTGTTGATATCTCTTTCTTTAATAAGACTGCCTGGGTGTAGCAGATGCTCATTATAACATTTTTGTTTGACTCTCAGGGATGGTCTTTTTTAAATAAAGGTCTGTGGAAATGATATAGTGCATGTGGTGTGCAATAGTTCTCAAGTAAAAACAGACTTGTATGTACAACCCATCAACAGTATCATAGGGTGCTGTGTAGAAATATCAATGGACATTCCATTTGAGGCACCTTGTACTGTTCTGGTACAACTGAAATCTCAGCTTTGCTGTCAGGGGAAAGACAGCAAGCAGAGGAAAGTGTTCTTTCACAAGGAGGAGGAGAACATTAGAATCAGTCAACTCGTGCACATCCTCTAGTGGCTACCAGAAAGGGTATTTCAGAGGCTTGGAAATAGATGGTCTAGGACAGACTGTGGCTGGAAAAGGGAAGGGAGAAAGAACTAGTGATGAAACAAGTAACACTTGTTGTGGTTTAGATTTTCTTTTATTCATTCATGGGACATGGGCGTCGCTGGCTGGCCAACGTGTGAAATTCCTCGAGGTAGCACAAGGGCGATGCAGTAGCATAGTGGTTAGCACTGCTGCTTCACAGCTCCAGGGACCCAGCTTCAATTCCCGCTTGGGTCACTGTTTGTTTGTGTGGAGTTTGCACATTCTCCCCGTGTCTGTGTGGGTTTCTTCCTGGTGTTCCAGTTTTCTCCCACAGTCTGAAAGACATGCTGCTTAGGTGCATTGACCCAAACAGGCGCTGGACTGTGGCGACTAAGGGAATTTCACAGTAACTTAATTGCAGTGTTAATGTAAGCTTTACTTGTGACTAATAAATAAATTTTACTTTTTACTTTACTTTTAACAATTATTGCCCATCCCTAGTTGCCTTTGAGAAAGTAGAGCTGCCCTCTTGAAAAATAGGGCAGAAGGAGGAAGAACTGGAAATTAGCCAAGGTAAAGGTGCTTTACACTAGGTAAATATTAAATTGTGCGTCTTCAGACAATTGTATTTAGACATGTGATTCATTCTGAATTGGCATTCCTTGCAACTGCCCCTACATATTTTTGTGCTTTTGTTTACAAGCAAATGAAAGCACTGATATCTGTGTGACATTTAAACCTCTTGTAATTTAACTGGAGTTCACCTGTATGTTAGGTTAGAAAGGTTGCAGTTCTTTTTATTCTTTCATGGGATGTGGGCATCTGTGGTAGGACCAACACTTATTGTCCATCTCTGATTATCCTTGAGCTGACTGGCTTGCTAGGCTATTTCAGAGGCCATTTGAGAGTCAACCACATTTGTTTGGGTCTGGAGTTACATGTAGGCCAGACCAGGTAAGGACAGCAGATTTCCTTCCCTAAAGGGCATTAATGAACCAGATGGCTTTTTACGAACAATCGACAATGGTTCCAAGATCATCATGGTTATTGGTATTCACCCGTATTCTTCATTTCTGAGCATTATCAGCGAGCATCAGCAAACCACTTAAGCAAGCTCAATATCTTGCACTAAAGTCACTGGATAGTAATCAAGAACTGATTTTCCTTTTTAACATTGCTATTTTTCTTGATGTCCTTTGCCCAGTTTCAGTGCCATGCCAGCTAAAATGATCGACCTCAACACAAGACAGAGAGTGAGCAGCCACGTTTAAAATCGAATTACAGTTTCATGGGTATCTAACAAAGGGAGATAGTCGAGGAGTTAATTCTGTCATGTATTCAATAAACTCTGAGCTGAAAGCTCTGTTAGAGAAGGTCTTGTTGCAGAAAAGGGATAAATCAAGGAGATAGTGATCGCAAAAAAAGGACCGGTTTCTCCTTCACTTTTATTCAGAATTGAGTTTCACACATTAACACCAACCAGAGACTTCTCTGAACCATTATGCTCCAGTAACACATTATGGAACCAACAGTAGAACTATAATTTGACCCTCATTGAAGCAATTAGCTGACTTCAAGCAGAGATTTTTAAAAAAATGTATTGACCACATTAAGTCAGGATGAAAAATCTCATCAAGTCTTAAAGCCCAACTTTATTCTGATTTTTTTTTATCCCTCAGTTACTGAATGGGTTTTGAGAAATTCGGTATTATACACTGGTATTGGTTTGCAGAGTTCAATTATCCCACAAATTCCTCCCTTATAACGCGCACATTTTAAAACATAACAAAAAGGGACAACCAGGAGTTCTGGAAATTTGAAACGTGCTGGGGGTATACAGCCAGTTAGTCAAGTTTGATAAAGAGGAAAGGCAAGTTTTGAAATTTTAAACATGTCACCCTATATCAAAAAGAAAGGTGAGGAGTAAACAGATGTTTTATCAAGATTGCGAGGGAATGCATTTTGGCCTTGGAGGGAGTGCAGAGGAGGTTTACTAGGCTGATACCAGAGTTGAGCGGGTTGAGCTATGAGGAGAGGCTGAATAAACTAGGCTTGTACTCGTTAGAGTTTAGAAGAATGAGGGGAGATCTCATTGAGACATATAAGATGATGAATGGGATGGATAGGATAGAGGTGGAGAGACTCTTCCCGCTCAGAAAGGACAGTAGGACTGGGGGCACAGCCTCGAGATAAAGGGGGGGCAGTTTGGAACGGAGTTGAGGAGGAACTTCTTCACTCAAAGGGTGGTGAATCTCTGGAATTCTCTGCCCATTGAGGTGGTGGAGGCTGCCTCGCTAAATATTTTTAAAACGTGGGTTGATGGGTTTTTGATAAGCGAGGGGATTAAGAGTTATGGGGAGAGGGCGGGAATGTGGAACTGAGCCACGACAGATCAGCCATGGTCTTATTGAATGGCGGGGCAGGCTCGAAGGGCTAGATGGCCTACTCCTGCTCCTATTTCTTATGTTCTTATGATAAGGGAGAAGGAACCTTTCCAATCGTAGAGTCAGTAAGTACTGCAAAGGACTTGGAAAAAAGTTTAAAATTGGTGTTCAAAAGTTTTGCCATTTTAATTATAATAATCATACATTCAGAAAGCTAAAAGGAATGTGTTAATAATGGGTTAAAGGCAAAATAACGCTGACTCACTGTAAACTTGACAGCTTCCTAGACTGAATGTTGAGTTCAACAACTTCAGAGCATGAACTCTTCCCATTTCCATTTATTTTACTTCATTTCTTCTTTTCATTTCATTCATCCATTTTTATCACTTTTCATTTTTATTTCTATTTTTCCACTTCTGAAATCTCGCACTCCATCTTGTCTCCAAACAGCCCACGGCTGCCAGTCCTCAGCCCCTTCAGGGCCAACTGCCATATTTCTCAGATAGTCCCTTAACAATCTATAACTTTTTACCTGCCATTCACACATTCCAATCACTTAATGGACACTATTTTAACACCTTTTTCGGCCTTTATTATCATCGTTTACATTTCCTTTGGTCAATTGTATCACTCCCCCCATCCCCACCCCACCCTCATAGTCTAAATATTTTCTTTCTTTGCTTTCAGCTCTGGTGAAGGGTCATCCGGACTCAAAACATTGGTTCTATTCCCTTTCCACAGATGCTGTCAGACCTGCTGAATTTCTCCAGCATTTTGTTTTTGTGTTAATCGTGGGCGGAGGTTACATTGGCACAGGAAAAGCCATCTCTGGAGAAGTCCAGGCAATTACAAACTAAAAGAGAGAAAGTTAGTCAATTTGAGAGGTCTAGTGGTCCTGAAACATGCTATGCAAACACCAGTTTTTTTTTCTTTTTGAGGGTGCAAGAGAATTGAAATTGAAATTAAAATTAAAAGCAGCCTTGAGATATGGGACATTCCCAATTATAGGATGATTCCAATCATAGTTGCATATCCTGGCCTTTGTTAGAATGTAACCAATGACAACTTTATATTGGATGTAATGTGACCAACTGGTAACAAGTTGTAAGCATCAGCTGACGCAGTAAGCCATGGAACCAATTGCAGAATGATGTGATGGTCAGCTGACTAGCTGACTCATTGTAAATAAGAACTTGTTGGGAATTGTGGGGAACTTGATTCAGCTCAGGGGGAGATCCCAAGTTTGGAATAATGAAGTTTCTTTATTAAACTCTTTCTTTGATTTATAAGGTGGAGTAAATTGCGTTATATTTTTATTGTCTGCATTTGAAGAGTTCCTTCCGATGAAACATTGGTTACAGAGAATGGTTGTCTAATTTTTTTATTCAAAATAATTTAAAAATAAAGGGAATCTCATTAGGATGTAACTGGTGACAACTTTGTATTGGATGTAATGTGACCAACTGGCAACAAGCTGTAAGGGTCAGCTGACTCAGTAAACCGTGGAACCAATGACAGAATGATGTGATGGTCAGCTGACTCACTGTAAATAAAAATTTGTTGGAAGGAACTTGGATAGACCCAGGGTGAGGCCCCAAATTTTGGAGTACTGAAGCTTCTTTATTAAACTCTTTCTTTTATTTATAAGTTGAAATGAGTTTTATTATATTTTTATTGTCTGCATTTGAAAAGTTCCTTCTGATGAAACAGCCTTAACCAACACCAGTGCTTCTAAGGGGGGAATCTGCAACCTTCCTTACTCCATGACTGACAAGTGCGTCTGGTTCTCTCACTCTGCTTTCCCTTTTTCCAATCTTACCATAATTAAAGTTGATTTTTCATCCCTCAGTTCTGAGGGTGAGTGCTTACTGAAAATGCCAGAACTTTCTTTTTCTCTCTCTGAAAGCAGGATGACCTGCAATGAATTCTCAATGGCTCCTGTAGTTATTTCAGGTATTATTATTCCAATGCATCTCTCAAATCCATTCTCAATATTTCGGTGTTAACTTTCTGCCCAGATTCCAGCTGTGCTGCCTTTGTGACAGCAGCAGATTTTATTCCCTAGCATTGCTGGGTATTGAATCATAGAATCTCTACAGTATAGAAGAAGGCCATTTGGCCCATTGAGTCTGCACTGACTGTCTGACAGTGTATCTTACCCAGGCCCTCTTCCCCACCCTATGCCCATAGCCCCATGCATTTACCATGTCGAAGCCATCTAACCTACAAATCTTGGGTCTCTAAAGGGCAATTTAACAAAGCCAATCCACTTACACTGCACATCTTTGGACCACTATATCTCTCTGGCTCCTCACAGCCAATAATGGTTCATCAGAGGAGGATTCATTGAAGCCAGGTTTAGGCTTTGATTTTCCAGCCACACTCGCCCCAAGACCGGAAAATCCCTCCCGAGGTCAATGGACCTTTGCATGGTCTGCCCCATCTGCTATGACTCCTGTGGCAGCGGGAATGGGAAAATTCCACCCTGAATGTCCAAAGTCCATTGTCGCACCTCATCTTCTCTTGCTTCCCGCCCCAAATTTCCCAAATTCCACCTTTGGATTGGTTCTTTAAATAGCGGAGTTGAGGTCATGACAGTTCTTGCCATGCTCATTCTTACTCAATCAGCATTTCAGTAAGTAACATGATAATGAGCTGGCTGTGTTAAAATGTCACAGATGGAAGTTCTGAGGGACTCACACTACACCTCCGCCCCCTCCCTCCCTCCCGCTCATTCCCACCAATAACTCTGCCTCTCAGGTAATGGGGCCTAGATGTCAAATTTGCCCCACCGACTTTAACCACAGTCTTTTGGCACTGTACAAATGGATAGAAAATCAAACTCTAAACCTGGCTTCAATGAATCCTCCTCTGATGAACTACTATGGGCTGTGAGGAGCCAGAGAGATATAATCATCCAAAGATGTGCAGCGAAGGTGGATTTGTCTTGCTAAATTACAATTAATTCAGACCGGTTTAAACATCCATCTAGCAAACTGTACCATTGACTCCTCTGTCCTCATGTCTTTCAGAGTGAAGATCAGATGTGGTTTTTGCCAATAATGGATCACTTGACTTTGGAGCTGGACAGGAAGCTGATATCAATATGCACTGAAGCAAACCTATAAATCCATCGGCAGCAGTGTCGATATTCCATAATGTAAGCTGCTGGCTCTCTCCTGACTGGCACAAAGGTGCTCTGCACATAATTGGGCTGTCAGAAAGAATAAAAAGTAGCTGTCACTCCAAAATATAACACATGCTGGTGAAGGTCTGACAGCGGAATGTAACTGTTGTTCTAAAAGACAAGTGAAATGGTAGCTAACCATAGAATTCGATGGTGCTACAGTTCATGACAGATTTGCTATAATAACTACTCCTTGACTAAGTGAGAGCTCCACATTGTGGTCACCTTCCTGGCTGACCCTACCTGGCTTTGATAGCTGACAAAAATAAGAAACATTTTTTCCGGGATATTGAGAACAAAATCACTCTGACTCAGTATGAGTGGCGTTTTAAGCCAGCAATCGTTTCCAGATGCTTCTGACAGGTAAAGACCATTAGGCTTAATTGAGACCACTACAGACATCTTCAGCAACTTTTAGACAAATTCTCACCAAGGTTTGAGGCTGTTGTAAAAGGTCTTGATTTCACACAAAATCAATTGGGAGGAAAACAAAATTCAAAGGCGCAAAGGTTCAAAAATAAATTGCCATTGTGATCAAATTGACCTCAAGTTGGGAGCCCCACAAAGCTATCGGGCTGCACTTTACTTGCCTCACAGTGGGTACGGAGGGGTGAAATAGGACAGATGCCTGATTATTTAGGGCTGAGATCTAGAGAAAGTACTTCAATCAAAGGCCTGTCAATCTTTGGAGTTTTCTACACCCAGACGATGGTAGATGCTCCATCATTCAATATTATTAAAACCGAGATTGAGTCCCAGAGTTTTATTGTGATGGAGAAGCTCTACCATGGTTAAAATGTTGGAAATTCAAAGTCCAGCGCACAAACATGGCATTTTCTCTTTTTGTGAGGGTGGGTCTGGAGTCAGGCTGGGATTCACATGGTTTACTAGGCAGCTGACCATTTAATTCACCAGCTGCTGCCTCCGAAGTGGAATTTTGGTAAGCCAAAAGTGTGAAACCTGGATTGCAAAGATTAGACCAGGTAAGAGGAGGAATGAGCTTGATAGATTTGTTTGGAAAGGCTTTGAGAGAGGTAATGCATTCTTCAGAATTGTTAAAAGTCAATCTGATTGTGCTTACAAAGTGCATAAACTCATTGGAACTGTTAAGCTATCAAGGAACTGTCAAGCTGTTAAAGAATTGTTAAAGGGTATTCGATGAGTTTGCATGGAGGGGATAAGGGTGGTGGGCGGGGGCACGGGTGGCAATAAATTGGCATGGGGAAATGAGGGGGGTGAGGGGTTTAGGAGATGCGAGGGGCCAAGGGGAGAATGTGGAGAGGCGTGAAGTGGCAGACGTTGGCTTAGATGGGGTATGGGGACTATATGGGGTTGAGGGTTGAGGGGTGAGGCCTGGAGGGATGCTTTTTGCGTTTTATGTGGGCCCAACTTCCAAAATGCAAGAGGAGAATGAAAAATGGAATACATTGTGAACCTGTGGAATTCCCTGCCCAGTGAAACAGTTGAGGATACCTCACTGAATGTTATTAAATCAAAGATGGATAGATTTTTAAACAGTAAAGGAATTAAGAGTTTGGGTAAGCAGGCAGGTAAGTGGAGCTGAGTCCAAGAAATGATTAGCCATGTTATGCTGCAACTGTACAGGACCTTGGTGAGACCACATTTGGAATATTGTGTGCAGTTCTGGTGACCTCACTGTAAGAAGGATATGCAAGCATTGGAGAGAGTGCAGAGGAGATTTACCAGGATGCTGCCTGGTTTGGAGGATAGGTCTTATGAGGAAAGTTTGAGGGAGCTGGGGCTTTTCTCTTTTAGAGTGGAGGAGGATGAGAAAAGACTTAGAGGTTTATAAGATGACAAGGGGGATAGATAGAGTGGATGTGCAGAGACAGTTTCCTTGGGTGGATGTAGCTGTTACTAGGGGGCATAATTATAAGGTTCATGGTGGGAGATATACGAGGGATGTCCAAGGTAGATTCTTCACTCAGAATGGTTGGGGTGTGGAATGCACTACCTGCTGTAATAGTGAAGTCGGACACTTTAGGAACTTTCAAATGGTTATTGGATAGGCACATGGAACACACCAGAATGATAGGGAGCAGGTTAGCTTGATTCGGTTCAGACATAACTCGGCACAACATCGAGGGCTGAAGGGCCTGTACTGTGCCATACTGTTCTATGTTCTATTTTATTAAATGACAGAGCAGGCTCAAGGGGCCAAATGGCCTACTCCTGCTCCCATTTCTTATGTTTTTATGTTCTTCTTAAACCTAAGACCTAAAATTTAGGACTGATACCACCATGACTTGTCAAGATGTTTCTCAAAAAGAAGCTAAACTTCGTAAGGAAGCTAAAATGTTCTTTGTTTCTGCATCCATTAGTTTGTCAATGTGGAAAGCAGTATTGATAAGTTGAAAACAAAGTGAAGAATGTCACATTGTTGGCTAACAATACAGCACATGACAGTTCATATTAAAGGAATTCCTTCTTCTCAAACTGGAAGATACTTGAGTTTGTTCCCAGTTAAAGGTCACCAACCCCCCCTCAAAAGTTGATGGTACGAATCAGATGAAAATAACTAGCCCACTCTGTCTGCAGCACCCCTTCCTCCAGTCCGTTCTCATTTCATTCCCACTCTTGTTGATTGGAATCTTGCCACCGTTCACGTCAGTGGGATTTTCCCATCCCACTGCAGTGAACACAGATTTGACTGATCACCAAAATCTCTGACCTCACTGCAGCAAAGTGTGGCGTGAATGGCCATTAGTACAGTGCCCCTTATTTCACATTGCAAACTGCAGATTCATTGTGATGAATAGAATGACTGGGAGCGATTGAGTCCAGGGAAAAGGCTAATGATCATAAATGAATAAAACCAACACTAGGTTAAAGTTCAACAGGTTTATTTGGAATCACAAGTTTTCGGAGCGCTGCTCTTTCATCAGGTCACCTGCTCTGAAAACTCATGATTCCAAATAAACCTGTTGGATTTTGACCTGGTGTTGTGAGATGTCTTATTGTGCCCACCCCAGTCCAATGCCAGCATCTCCAGACCATAAGCTTTACTCTCATGGTTTATGTCACTCCAAACACTTGAAAGGATTACTTCCACATAAGCCACAGTCAGCTCTCCATCAAATAAAGAAAAGCTTCTAAACAAAAATGTTAACAACTCCAGTGTATGACCATACAGTCCTCAAAATTTACAAGTAATATTTTTAATGATTAATGGTGAACTGGTCCAGCTGCTTGTGAGTTTGCAAAATTACAAGTAAGTGCAAATGAACGGTCGCTTGTGCTTTGCAAGAAGCTGCTTAATTGAAGTGCTTCTGCTGCAGAAAGTGACATCTAATTTCTAATTCCACACACTATCTCCACAGCTGCTTCAGCAATGAAGTTGGCAGCAGTGGATTAACCTTCTCTGGGAAGTCAATGCATCGCAGTTTATTGAAGACTTGAGACTCTTCAAGGTGAAATTCATTCATCTGAGTGTCTTTGATCTTCAACCACACTTACCTTTCCCATTCGTGGCTGGATTTTTTTTAAGCTTCTCTGTGGGCAGTAGTGTTATTCCTGATCTGAATAGCTGACAGACGCTGAGAGTCGAATAGACTGTGCAGGTTGTATGAAGAGACTCAAGTGCTCAGTTATTAACAACACTGAGAGTGATTTAACCCTTTTCAGCTGAGTCAATGGGAGGAGAGGTTAAGATACCTGACAACAGCCTGAATTTCCTTTAAAGGAGGGGAGGCGATGGGCAAACAAAACCCGTCATCAGTGAACCAATTGAAGATGCAAACAAACCTAATTTCAGAACAACACCTCAAATACAAAACTGGTGTCACAGCCTAACCTGTGAATGTGGGTTTTTATTGCTCAGGCATCGGAACCAGTTCTTTAGCTGGTTAAAAAAATCAATATATAATAACTGAAGCCAAGAATTTTCTGTCAGTGATATTAGCTATGGGCAGCACAGTGGCACAATGGTTAGTACTGCTGCCTCACAGCATCGGTGGGGTTCGATTCCCCACTTGGGTCCCTGTCTGTGTGGAGTCTGCACGTTCGTCATGTGTCTGCGTGGGTTTCCTCCAGGTGCTCTGGTTTCCTCCCACATTGTGAAAGACACATTGCTGGTCAGGTGCATTGGCCATGCTAAATTCTCCCTCGGTGTACCTGAACAGACGCCGTAATATGGGAGTATGGGATTTTCACAATAACTTCATTGTATTGTTAATGTAAGCCTACTTGTGACACTAATAATAAAACTAGCAGATGCACTTTTCCACACAATATCAAATCCATGGAGTCAAGTTAATCAGCTAGAATCAACATAGCTTTGTGAAAGGGAAATCATGTTCAACCAATTTATTGGACTTCTTTTGAGGAAGTAACCTGTACTGTGGATAGAAGAGAACCTGGTAGGTGTACTGTACTTACATTTCCAGAAGGCATGTTTTAAAGTTCTACATCAATGGTTACTATGAAAAATAAAAGTTCATGTTCTAGAAGTTAATATATTGGCATGGATAGAGGATTGGCTGGCTAACAGGAAACAGTAGGCATAAATGGGTATTTTTCTGGTTGGCAAGATGTACTGAGTGGTGTGCCACAGGGATTAGCCTCAACTGTCTACAAATGTATATGAATGCCTTGGATGAAGGGAGGGTTGCCAAATTTTCTGATGATAGAAAGATAGGTAGGAATTGTGAAGAGGACATAAGAGGATACAGAAAGAGATAAACAGGTTAAGCAAGTGGGCAAAGATCTGCATATGGAGCATAATGTGGGAAAGTGTGGAATTGTCCATTTTGCCCGTAAGAATAAAATAGAAACATTTAACCTAAATGGTGAGAGATTGCGGAGCTCTGAGGTGCCAAGACCTGGATGTCCTAGTAAATGAATCACAAGAGGCTAGTACACAGTTACAGCAAGCAATAAAGAAAGTTAATAAAATGTTATCATTCACAGCAAGGGGAACTGAACACAAAATTGGGAGAACATAAGAACATAAGAACATAAGAAATAGGAGCAGGAGTAGGCCATCTGGCCCTTCGAGCCTGCCCCGCCATTCAATAAGATCATGGCTGATCTGTCGTGGCTCAGTTCCACTTTCCCGCCCTCTCCCCATAACCCTTAATCCCCTCTCTTATCAAAAACCCATCAACCCGCTTCTTAAAAATATTTAGCGAGGCAGCCTCCACCACTTCAACGGGCAGAGAATTCCAGAGATTCACCACCCTTTGAGTGAAGAAGTTCCTCCTCAACTCCGTTCTGAACCGCCCCCCCTTTATCTTGAGGCTGTGCCCCCTAGTCCTACTGTCTTTTTTGAGCGGGAAGAGTCTTTCCACCTCTATCCTATCCATCCCATTCATCATCTTATACGTCTCAATGAGATCTCCCCTCATTCTTCTAAACTCTAACGAGTACAAGCCTAGTTTATTCAGCCTCTCCTCATAGCTCAACCCCCTCAACTCCGGTATCAGCCTAGTAAACCTCCTCTGCACTCCCTCCAAGGCCAAAATATCCTTGCGCAGGTGCGGCGCCCAAAACTGCACACAGTACTCCAGCTGCGGCCTCACCAATGCTTCTCACCAATGGCTCTCACCAATGAGAGTTATGCTTCGGTTGTACAGGGCATTGGTGAGACTGTTTTCAGAGTATTATATACTGTATTGGTCATCTTATTGAAGGAAGCAGTCCAGAGAAGGTTTATTCCCTGGAATGAGTAGGTTGTCTTATGACATTGGACAAGCTAGGCTTGGAGTTTAGAAGAATAAGAGGTGACTTGATCGAAACATCTAAGATCCTGAGGGATATTGATGACAGGGTGGATGTGGAGAGGACATTCCCTCTTGTGGTAGAGTCGAGAATTAGGGGCCATGGTTTAAAATTGCTGATTTAAAATGGAGACAAGGTAAAATGTTTTCTTTGAGGGTTATGAGCCTTTAGAACTTTCTTCCTGACAAGGCAGCATGGTGACAAAATGGTTAGCACTGCTGCCTCATAGGGTTCGATTCCCGGTTTGGGTCACTGTCTGTGTGGAGTTTGCAAGATTTTCCGGCCAACTTCACCCCAAAACAGGAAAATCCCGCCCATGGTGAACTTTGCATGGCCCACCCCTGCCTGCATGATTCTCGTGGTGGGAGGGATGGAAAAATTCTGCTCAGTGTTGTTTGTGCAAAGTTATTACTTAAATCTTATTTTAATTGAAATCCAATTATATTAGAGTTTTAAATAACTTGTTTTATAAAAGTAATCGAGCTCAAATGAACCGCTGCCTCAGCAAAGCAGCCAGTATAATTAAGGACCCGGACATTCTCTTCCGCTGCCTTCCGTCGGGAAATAGATACAAAGGCCTAAGGTCATGTACCAACTGACTCAGGAACAGCTTCTTCCCTGCTGCCATCAGACTTTTGAATGGGCTTACCTTACATTAAGTTGATCTTTCTCTACACCCTAGCTATAACACTAGCTGTAACACTACATTCTGCGCTGTCTCGTTTCCTTCTCTATGAACGGTATGCTTTGTCTGTATAGCGCGCAAGAAACAACACTTTTCACTGTATACTAATAATACATGTGACAATAATAAATCAAATCAAGTCAAATCAAAACCAAATCATCGGCTGGAACTGTGAAGCCAAAGAAAAATGTTGGAAACACAAGTCATTATCGTGGAGACATTTGTTCTCTGTACAAATACTGACTGCCTTTGCTATATGTATCCAGTGTTTTCTGTTTTACTGATACACTTTCAGACATCGTCCACTTGCAAACTCCGTCTTGCAAACTCTTGCTGATTGCAATCTTAATCAAACTCGATGAATTATCAGGCGATCGTTAAATTATTATTTAAATTAACAGGATGTTTCCTTAAAAAGAAGAGGGGGGCATCTCGGAATATCCGCATCAAACAAATCATATTGAATAAATCATTACTTGTTATCATTTCAAAGTCGACTGCTTTACTGGCTTCCTAATTGATCATTACTGTAGCATTTAAATAAAACAAATTATCTGTACTCAATCATTTTTCTGGAAGTTTCTAAAGCATGTGGCTTTCTCCAGAACTATTGAACGGTCTATTTGAAATGTTAGCCTACTTTTTTTTCTGTTAGATGTTGACCGACCTGCTGTGCACTTGTAGCATTTTCTGTTTTCATTTCAGCTGCTCAGCATTCGCAACTTTGCTTTTCATCTCTTGCGGAGAGATTTATCTGGCAGTCTTCACAGGCGAGGTCCCTCTCTGCGGATCTTTGGTTTTGTGAATACCCAAATTTAATAAGCTGCAAAGACTCCAAAGGAAATGTAACATGGACTTGGAGGGTAACCTGCTGTGGGCAGTTTCAAAATGGGCATGATTGGCAAGCGTTGCAAAGAAAATCTTTATTTTCCTTGAAGACTTTTACAACCTCGTATGGAGCACAGATTCCTTTTCCTCTTTGAAGGCAGTCACCTGACATTTCACTTGAGCGAAAAAAAAACGTCATGATTAGCCAAACATGGCTGGTGGTATCACCCTGACATATCCTAACTCTTAGTGAACCACCAAGATTAGAAAAATCAAAACAACTCTCTACCGGGGGTTGTCAGCTGAGTACAAGTAACAAGAGAACTTTAAAGTCTTATTTCATGATGTGTTCTTTTGTAAAAAAAATTAAACATTAGACATTGTTTCCCTTGCAATAAAATTACACTGTGGGTGAAATTCCTACCAAACCATTGATAAATTCTTGGAGAACATTGAACAGGAATGTGGGGATGGATTTGAGAGGGTGCCGTGCTGTCTGTCCCAACCAGCTGGGAAGTTGATCAGAACCTTGCCCACAAAATATCCGGTTGTCTCACAGCCATTTTAGGTTCGGTGGGGTGTGAAGTGGATCAGGGCGAGACTTTCACTCTCTTCTGGGGAGTGAATTCCGCCATAAGACAGCTCCAGGCCATTCCAATTGCAGACAGCTTTGTTGTCCCAGCAACATGAGGTTCGAGAGGTGGTCACTACAGCTAGCCTCCAGAGAAGAGTGGAGACTGCACTGCCAGCTAAGCTCAGAGCCATCTTGAGCCTGCCAGCCAGTGAGGCCTAGCTGGCAGGCTTAAGCGAAGGGAATGGGGGATTCAGGTTTGAGACACAAGGCAGGAACGTGAGGGAGCGGATTGGGGAAAAGAGGGTGCATGACCTTCAAAGGGCGATGCTTCTAATGGGCACAGGTGGGGAGTTGGGGGAGGGGGGGGAGCCCTGAAAGCTTAGAGAAAGAGGGAGACAGAGAAAGCCCATAAAATGATGGGTGTTCAGAGAAAAGGGGAGACCATAAAGCATATTACATATTCTTATGTAAATTAAGCAAACATTTTTCTTTATTTTTCTTGCAATAAGCTCACACAACAGGCCTCTGATGAAGAATTTTCTTGCCAATCCATTGGTAAATTATTGGAACAGGAACACTGGGATGGATTCTATAGGGTGCCATGCTCCTACCCACCCAGCTGAATAGGACCCACCCCACAAAACCCCTGGCTGCCTGAGAGGAGATCACCTCTTGCCTGATGCCAACCCGCTCATTAAAAGCTGCCAGGCTACCTGCTTGGCATGGACCTCCCCTCCTGCGGGTGAAATAGTGGCAGGGATGGGATGAGCAGCCATTTGTTCACCCGTTAAGGGCCTCCATCAGCTCTAAGGTTGGACATTTTGCCCAATGCCTCCACCAGCTTGCATAAATGGGTGACAGATTGGAGATGGGCAGGAAGGCAGTGGGCAAGCAATGGACTGCATTTTACAAACACCGCCACCCTCCCCCACCCCTCCACTCTACCCCTCCACAACTTCAAATATGCTGGTGAGGGGCATAAAATCCAACCCCTCATAATAAGTGACCATATAATAACTTCCCTTTAATCCTTGGGTTAAACACAATTTTGGGTTTAGTGCATCATAGTTAATTTGAGCAAATATTACAGGAGTGAGATTTCAAAGTTGTTTGAACAATTGTCCCATTTTGGCCGGTTGAAGACCATGGACAAGATTTACAGCCCTGTTGTGGTTGGACTCACCTTGGAAAATGAGACAGCCCAATCAGATGTCCATTTATTAATCATAGAATCCCAACACTATAGAAGAGATCATCTGGCCGATCGAGCCTGCACCAACTGTCTGATAGAATATCTTACCTAAGCCCTCTCTCTGGCTCTTTCCCTATTCCCATAATCCCACACATTTTCCATAGCTAATCCATCCAACCTATACATCTTGGGACACTAAGGAATGATTCAGCATGGCCAATACACCCAACCAGCACATCTTTGGACTGTGTCCAGTGGTGGGAAGGATTGTAAAATTCTGTCCCATGTTTTCCCTGGTGCCAGCTGCTATCAGGGTAGACAATATTGAGATGGGGACATATCAATCAGGCATGAAGTCCTACACTTCCACATACATGGGGTTCTTTCCCTGTTTTAGTAGACTCTGACATCACCTTTTTTTGCTTTTACCAATATGGCAAGTACATAATGAACATTTTGTTGCCTGTTTTACTACAAAACAACAAATACCACATCTAATTATTCTAGAAACAGGTCATTAGTCTGTTGCTAGGGGCTTATAGCCTAAGGGGCATGACGCCACATCAACCATAGCCACACTCGCGCACACAAACTAAGGGGCAATTTAGTATGGGCAGTCCACCTAACCTGAATGTCTTTGCAATGTGGGAGGAAACCGGAACACCTGGAGGAAACCCATGCATGCTATCAACTTCACACAAGTGACATATCATCAGTCTTTTGAGAGTATAGTGGCCTTATACCCATCCCTATTGGCTGCTCCCACTCATAATTAATCATTAAGATCTGGCTTTGTTAAGTGGCTTGAATACAAAAGAAGGCAAAGTGAGGATCAACAGATTCCTTCCATTCAGCTGGCTGACGTTACTACAGGATAAGAGTTTCAGAATGATAACTTCTTCATCAAGTCTTTCCCCATTATTTTCAAAAAACAACACAATTATGTAAATACGATCTCATGCTTACCAGGTCAGTGGAAAAATAAATTTAGCTTCTCTCACCCATTTCCTCAACACGAGAAGGGTTTGCACAAAATCGTGATTGAAAGGCCGTATCATTTACAGTATCTTGTACTCATGAGCGTAGCGGAAGTAGTGGAGGGCATGAATGTTAATAACGACATAGACAAACACTTGGCTTCAAGAATATCAGATCAGGTTGCTCTGTTTACAATCTCGAGTGACCTCTCTCTCTCTCAACCTTTCCAGACTTTAGTAGCTAATTATTCCTAGAACAGGTTATTAGTTCATTGCCAGGGGCTTATAGCTTGAGGGGCACGAGAACCACATCAACCATAGCCACATTGACTCACATGAACTAAGGGGCAACTTAGCATGGCTAGTCCACCTAACCTGCACGTCTTTGGAGCATGGGTCCTAGATCACCCAGAGGAAAACCACGCAGACACGGAGATAACATGCAAACTCCACACAATCATCCACGGGCAGAATCGAACCTGGTCCTTGGCACTGTGAAGCAGCAGTGCGAACCATTGAGCCACCAAGCAGCCCAGCCTCTAGTGATGCACGCTGTTAATTAATATTTCCTGGTATTGGGTAACTGTCTGTGTGGAGTTTGCCCATTCTCCCCATGTATGCGTGGGTTTCCTTCGGGTGCTCCGGTTTCCTCCAAAGATGTGCGGGTTAGGTTGATTGGCCATGCTAAATTGCCTCTTGGTGTCAGGAGGACTAGCTAGGGTAAATACATGGGGTTATGGGGTTAGGGCCTGGGTGAGATTATGGTCCTTGCAGACTCAATGGGCCGAATGGCCTCCTTCTGCACTGCAGGATTCTATTATTCTATAGTTCTAATACATTTTAATACATACCCCCAAAACATTTATCAACATTAACACCAATTTTCAATTTCCAGAACCAATATTGTAACTTGAGAGGAGAACCCAATTTAGACGAAAGAATTAGAGGTTTCCTGCTGCCCTCAGATGAAGGTCTAGAAATCCTAGCAGGAACTTGCACTTCCTCAAATGTTCACAGGCTCTGCTTTCCATTACGTTTGTAAAAGTTTAAAGAAGAGGAGCTGGAATAGCCCATGTAGCCCCTCAAACCTGCTCCTTCAGATCTTGGTGACCATGGCATTCCCATCCTGTTCCAAAATCCCTTGATTCTCCAATTACCCAAAACTCTATTCTTCTCAGACACAGTGCCTGACCACCTCCAAGCCATCTGGAGTAGAGAATTGCAAAGCTTCACAGCAGTACGTGCAATAACATTTCTCTTCATCCCTTAGCCTGAGATAACAGCCCGACCCTCTGAGCAGCTGTGATCATCGGGATTGTACTGTGTTTGTGAATTCCCCTTAACTCAGCACTGTTGCACATTTCTTTCAGGGTTTTCCTGGTCCAGCTTTCACAGAAGTGCATTGCGCACTGTCCCTTAGAGCTGAGTACAGTCGTGGTAGGGAATAGGGGACATGGCGTTAGTGGGGGATGAGTGGATAGTCAGATTGAGTCAAGTCAGAGTGTTAATCAGGTGAAATTGGGTCGGTAGTCAGGTTGTAGGAAGGGTAACCAGGTTAGTGGGGTGGACAGCCAGGTTAGACCAGGGCATAGCCAAGTCAGGGTGCAGACTAGTCAGGATGGGTTGGGTAAGGGTGGATGTGTGAAGCAGGGTCGAATCATTATAGAATCATAGAATCTCTATAGTGCAGAGGGAGACTGGCCTATCGAGTGTGCCCCAATTCTTTGACAGAGCACCTTACCTAGGCCCTCTCCCCTGCCCTGTCCCCGTTTAGCATGGCTAATCCATCTAACCTACACATCTTGGGACATTAAGGGGCAATTTTGCTAAGGTCAATGCACCTAACCTGTACATCTTTGTACTGTGGGAGAAAATTGGAGCACCTGGAGGAAACTCATGTAGAGATATGGGAGAATGTGCAAACTCTACGCAGACTCACCTAAGGCTGGGATAGAACCCAGGTCCCTGGTATTCTGAGGTAGCAATGCTAAGTACTTTAACACTGTGTCACCCTGCACCTGCACCTGCATTAAAAACACTTGTCCATTTCTGAACAGTTCTTTAACTTTCACAATTGTAAACCTTTTAAAAATTGTCAACATTTTGATATTTTAAGCTTCTGCAATGACCTGAAAATTCCATAAGTTTCTGACCCAGATCTTTCAGTCTTTTGGCAGTTAAGAAACTAGACTTCCCTATGCTGCACCATGGGATCAAACAGCGGTCCTAAAGAAATGACTGCGGGAATTGCCTGGGAAGCTAGAACTTACAATGGGCAATTCTCTTGCTCTCCGTGACCCTCTGAAAAAGTCACTTACTGAGTTAGTGTTGGAGTCTTCGGACTTGCATATCAGAGTAATTACCTAGAAGATGTTAAACACATTGAAAACCTGGTCTCAAACCTGCATAACTTTATAACTGACCCCTTGCACAGTAGCACAGTGGTTAGCACTGCTGCCTCACAGTGCCAGGGGCCCAGGTTCGATTCCCAGCTTGGGTCACTGTCTATGTGGAATCTGTACGTTTTCCCCATGTCTGGTTTCCTCCGAGTGTTCCAGTTCCCTCCCACAGTCTGAAAGATATGCTGATTAGGTGCATTGGCCATGCTAAATTCTCCTTCATTGTGCCCAAAGAGGTGCCAGAGTGTGGCGATAAGGGGATTTTCACAGTAACTTCATTGTGGTCTTAATGTAAGCCTATTTGTGACACTATTAAATAAATAAATAACCACTCAAACTGACCGCCAACTGTCCCACTCAACTCCCTCCAACTAGCCTTATAACCTGATTGTTCATAATAAATATGTGATGGAGGAACAACGCAGCATGTCTGATTTTTTGATTTGATTTGATTTATTATTGTCGCATGTATTAGTATACAGTGAAAAGTATTGTTTCTTGCATGCTACAGAGACAAAGTATACCGTACATAGAGAAGGAAACAAGAGAGTGCAGAATGTCGTGTTATAGTTATAGCTAGGAGAAAGATCAACTTTATGCAAGGTGTAGGTCCATTCAAAAGTCTGATGGCAGCAGCGAAGAAGCTGTTCTTGAGTCGTTTGTACATGACCACAGACTTTTGTGTCTTTTTCCTAACAGAAGAAGGTGGAAGAGTGTATGTCCAGGGTGTGTGGGGTCCTTAGTTATGCTGATTTCTTTTCTGAGGCAGCAGGAAGTGTACACAGGGTCACGATGGGAGGTTGGTTTGTGTGATGGACTGGGCTATGTTCATACCCTTTTGTAGTTTCTTGTGGTCTTGGTCAGAGAAGGAGCCATACCAAGCTATGATTCATGTAGAATGGATGCTTTTTATGGTGCATCTGTAAAACTTAGTGAGAGTCAAAGTAGACACATTGAATTTCCTTAGCCTCCTGAGGCTTTGGGGAGCTTTCTTAACAATGGCATCAGCGTGGAGGGATCAGGACAGGTTGTTAGTGGTCTGGACATATAGAAACTTGAAGCATTGAATGTATTACAGCTTTGTATGGCCGCTGTTCTGACCGTAGCCCAATTCGTCTCTCAAACCAACTTCCCATTCACTGATGCTTCCCGCTGTCTCAGAAAAGTAGCCAGCATAATCAACGACCCCCATATAACCCAGACATACTTCATCCCACTTGATGTTGAGAGGGGCATGTCCTCCGCTCGGCTTCTGAAATCTCTTTTGGAGGTTGGGTCAATAACCATTACCTGTCTTTAATAAGACAATTAGCCTAACAATGTAATTACAAAAGCATGCACTTGTTGTTACGGTTACAGCGATTGGCCCTCAACCTGACTGTTTCAAGTCGGCTCCAGACTCCATCCCCTGACCACCTGACTCAACGTCTGGCTTCCCCCCCCCCACCTGACCCAAGCTCGTGACCCTACCCACCCTACCCCCTGACACATTTACTTTCTGTCCGTAACTTTTCAAAGGATATTTGAGAGATTTAAACTCTTACAGGATATGGCGGATCGTGTTACAAAAAAAAGGCGGAGGTGTGGACATGATGCAGTTTCTGCTGAAATAAGGACCATGATCCTGCGAGAAAGATTTGTGCCTATCAATTCAACACTTCTGCTTTTTCTTTTACGTCCAATATGGATAATAATTCTTAAGTACACAAAGGTAAGATGATACAATCATGAGAAAGTGAACAACATTTCCATGGAAGTATCTATTGGTAACAACGCATCACAAGTTTAAAAAGAGCAATAATAAATGTTTTATTTTGACTTAGTAATTTTGTAAATTGATCAATTATTGATAAAAATGGCTCTCTCTTCTCTGTATTTTGATCCCAACATTTAAAAATTGAATGTACCCACTCTCATCATTTTTGAACAGCACTGTAAACATCAGAAATATTGCATTCCAGGCAGACAATGATCAACGACCCTTTTCTAGTCACTCATTATCCGCTTACATCAATGAATTCGAGTGACATTTCACTATATATTAAGAGAAAAAAACAATTATCATGTTTTAAGTAATTCCAAGCACAGTGTCCTAATTACACAAAAATACACTTGGCACTGTGCAAGTTCATTTTAGTTGACGATGACTCAGCCAGTTTTCAGTGAGTCATTCTGGAGAAACAGACACATTATTGACAGAAATCATCTTTCTCTTTTATCACTTTCAGAGCATTATTAATTTCATCTGTGCTTTAGACAGGCAGAGCTATTGTCTAAGCCCCCATTAGATACATCCACACACACACATGCACACAAACACGCACACAGACACAGACACACATACATACACGCACATGTACATACACACAGCATAAAGACATGCATGCATACACAAACACATGCGCACACACATACAGACATGCAGGCACACACACTCACATGCATGTGCACATGCGCGCACACATGCATACACATGCGTGCATGCAACACACACACACAAACATGTACACACACACAAAAATGTGCACGAATATACACACACACATGTTGCACGTAATATTCATGCAGCAATAGAAGTTAAACATGCTTTCAACAAGGACAACATATATTTTGTTTAGCTGCAGACCTTCCTCACTTAAACAGAATTTTAAAAGTGACAATAGAACCCTGGTAAATCAACAATGAACCCAAGCAGCAGATACCATTTTTATACTTTTCCAAACTTTATTTTCATTAGAGATGGATCAGTGGGATGGGGTTAAGAGGTGAGAAGATGCCACAGAGATGTTGTCACTTCCTACAGCAGCCCCCACCCCTCCTCCCAACCCCAAGCCATCCACTCCTGCACAACTATCAACCACAGGGCTGGTAAAATTCAGCCCATTGAGTCAGACAGAGGCATATGAATGATGTGATGAGCGGAAATGTTTTATTCCTTCAAGGGATGTAGCCATCTCTGGCAAAGCCATCACAACTTTGCTTGGGAAGGTTGGTGAGCCACCATCTAGAACAACTTCAGCTCACGTAGATTATAATTTTACACGTTGGTTTCAATGTGACTGAGTGATTTTTTCAGGCCAAGTCTGCACCAAATCTCCAAAGGAGCTTCTGACCAAGGCCCACCACTCCATCCTAATCCCGTAACCCCTGCAACATTTTGTCACGGTTAATCCATCTAACCTATACATCTTTTGACACCAGTGGGCAATTTAGCATGACCAATCCACCTAATCTGCATATCTTTGGAATGAGGGAGGAAACTGGAGCACCTGGAGGAAACCCACACAGGCGCGAGGAAAATATGCAAACTCTGCACAGTCACCCAAGGCCGGAATTGAACCTGGGTCCCTGGCGCTGTGAGGCAGCAGTGCTAACCAATGTGCCACCAATCCATCATGCACAGAGACATGCAGGGGCGAATGTATCTGTTCTTCCCACCACAGGAATTGTAGCAGGTGGGAGGGGTGGACCATGGAAATGTCCATTGACCTCACATGGGATTTTCCAGTTTCGGGGCAAGCATGGCTGGAAAATCCTATCCGTAAAGTCCAAACCAGGAAGTAAAAACAGGAAATGTATATTCAATTAATTGATGTCCAGAAAGAGAATTGAAAACTGAGAAATAGAGGTGGGGTTTAGCAAAGCAGGATAAAAAGTAAAAAAGATTAAAGATAAAAAATAATGTTTTAGATCTCCGACATTAATTTTCTTCAAAGGTGAAAGAACTCCCCCGAGGACCAGTGTCCCTTCACCAAATTTTGATTTATTTACATAGTCAGCAACATTCAGACAGGTACTTTCTCATATAAAGTATAACCCGGAGTGCCAATAACCCTGACATGTCACATTATATACACATGCAGGGCTCCCAGATATGATAAACCATTACTGCCTTAATAAGGGAGCTCGTATTCCAAGATGTCCTCATCATGGGCCGTGTTAAAGTCATTACAGAAAGAAGGAGAATGCACATTTGTAAATTTAATTTTTCAGGGAAGCTGTTCAACAGCAATTATCACATCATTAAAACTCACTTAGTCATGAATGCAGCAACCCTTAAATGTTTAAACCATTTTAGTGCAGAATGATTGGGCAAGCAGTGCATATTAGTCATTTCAATGCCCAGTCGATGAGGGAGGAATGCAACAGCACACCCAGTGGAGGGAAGAGGATATCTTTATTATTATTTATAGCAGTGACAAGTAGGCTTACATTAACACTGCAATGAAGTTACTGTGAAAATTCCCCCAGTCACCACCCCCTGGCACCTGTTTGGGTACAGTGAGGGAGAATTTATCATGGCAAATCCCCCTAACCCGCACATCTTTGGACTGTGGGAGGAAACCCACATAGACACGGAATGAATGTGCAGATTCCGCATAAATGGAGTTTCTCAAGCCAGGAATTGAACCTGGGTCCCTGGTGCTGTGAGGCAGCAGTGCTGACCATTGTACCACGGTGCTGCCTTCTGGATTTCCAGGTTTTACTGTACACTACAAAGATTGCTGTCAGATTTCTTCCATTACAATGGCAAGTGTTGATAGCTTCATCATCATTCACAGTGCAAATTTTGGCATATTAATTTGGAATTCTAAATGCCATAAAATACATAAAAGTTGCAGATGTGGTTTTGTGCCATTAACAAATTCTGCCATCTTTCTGAGGCCCAGCTATCAGAAGAGTGGACTGTCACCATCAAAATAAAACAATAGGAGAATAAAGATAGAGATTGGCATGATATTACTGGGATGCAGGTACATAGTCTAATCACCAATACATTGAATTTGTTTGATTTGATTTGATTTATTTTTGTCACATTTGTTAGTATACAATGCAAAGTATTGTTTCTTCCACACGATACAGACAAAGCATACTGTTCATAGAGAAGGAAAGGAGAGGGTACAGAGGTAGGGTATAGTGAAAGATCAACTTCATATGAGGTAGGTCCATTCAAAAGTCTGACAGCAGCAGGCAAGGAGCTGTTCTTGAGTCAGTTGGTATGTAACCTCAGAATTTTGTATCATTTTCCCAACGGAAGATGGAGGAGAGTATGTCCGAGATGCACAGGATGATTGATTATGCTGGCTGCTTTTCCGAGGCAGCAGGAAGTGTAAACAGAGTCAATGGATGGGAGCCTACTTTAGAATTGTGTCAAGTGCAAACACATCAAGGAAGATTAGTCTTAGAGATGCGTGAAGCAGAATTGAGCTTGAAACATTCCTGCCTTGGAATGGAATGAGGTAAGAGAAGGTAATTAAAGGATGTGTCAGATGATGGAACAACATACCACTATTCATTTTAGACTTCCTGCTGCAGCACAAGGTGCATTCAGAGATTTGGAGGTCTCAGCTTGAGCTCTGACTCAGATGTAAAACACAGACACAAGCCTGAAATGTGCAATGAAACAAAAATGTTGCATTGTAGTGAGGCCTGGAGGTGTCCATCAGATTAGTAAGGAGATAAAGTGTGATCTACAATTTTGCACTTCCAGGGGGGTAAGTAAAAAGTGTTTATCAGAAACTTGGGTATCCGCTGTAAGGGTTCGCAGCCGTTTTAAATGAATTGCTGGAAAAATATATGCCACATGCACTCAAATTTCTAATACATGCTTCTGGCTGATAAGGTCCCTATCAGGGGTACAAAAATGTGAAGTGGAGATAGAGTAAGCAACAATTCAATAGTAAAAAATCTTTATTGCGGCCATAGGTGCCACATATTATAGATATCAGCTTGGCTCAATTCTATTACTTTTACTTCTGAGCTAGAAAGTCACAAAATTGCTCTGACAATATGTACTCAGGAAATGAAGGAACACAAGATAATATACAAGTGAATTTTATTGTGTCAGTTGTGAAACCAAGCGAGTGCAAATGGTATAATGAAATCATGGTACTTATAGGTCAGCTATCAGTTAATTGCTGTCCTCTCACACCCAGTTTTAGCAACTGCTGTAAAATGATAGAGTTTTAAATCACACTGTTACAGTAGCTTGAGACTTGCTAATCCAAGCATGAATTCTGCCTCACACAGACTGACACACTCTAGCTCCCTGCACCAGTGTTATCATTCTTGTTCAGAAGAGAAGGCAAAATCTATCCTTCGGACGCTTCTACAGTCAAGGTCATTGTATCTCTGCATCGACATATCAGAAGCCATGCGTAAATGGTGCACGATAGTGCCTTTTTCCTCTCAGTTGCCTCAGCTTCTTCCAGATGGATGTGCCTCAGACCGGAGCACTTTCCCAATGACGGAAGCATGAGGCTGGAATATAAATTCAAGTCTCGTTGGGTTGGATTTCCAACATTAGCTGTGCTGCAAAGCCTCATTTCAAATTCTTAATTTAAAAATGCATTTAATACAGTACACACTTTCAATCACGGGCTCTTAACAAGCTACAGAACCAAATCTCATTTAATTTGATTGCTTTTTGTGTCATTTTGATTCTCCAAACAGAACATAATGCAACCACCCTATCTTTTCGATCATAATGTTACCCTTGACTCAACAAATCTACGCGAGCTACCTGTATTTTTGGTAGAAGATGATTTCCTTAGTTGGCCACATTCAATCCCAATGAATGACCTTTTGGAATTGCATAAATTTCCACTATTAGGCTGCAGCTGTAGTCCAGAAAGAAATGTATGGAAAACAAAGAACATTTAATGAAGGTAGTTTTCAAGAGGTTAATGATGTGGCCTGAAGTGATTTGCTGAACTGATTACAATTATGATAATTATAATACTGCAGAACACACAAAGCTTTTGATTCCAAGAATAGCTCAGTTCAGAACAGATCACCCAACTTTTGCCTTTTAAAAGTTGTAAGAGAGCAAGTGCAAGAAATAACTATTGTGGACTGTGGAAGCAGAGTCGTAAAATAATTCAGTAGTAACAGATCCTTCCTGCAACTGTGGATGTCACACTTCATATTATCATCGCCTCAGTGATATTACTTCCACTTCAGAGTTAGAAACGTTTAAAGTTTATTTACTGGTGTCACAAGTAGGCTTACGTTAACACGGCAATGAAATTGCTGTGAAAATCCCCTAGTCTTCACACTCCGGCGCCTGATCGGATACAGTGAGGGAGAATTTAGCACTGCCAATGCACCTAACCAGCACATCTTTCGGGCTGTGGGAAGAAACCGGAGCACCTGGAGGAAACCCACGCAGAACCGGGGAGAACGTGCACACTCCGCACAGACAGTGGCCCAAGCCGGGAATCAAACCTGAGTCCTTGGCGCTGTGAGGCGGCAGTGCTAACCACTGAGCCACAGTACTGCTCCTAAACACAGTTTAAGCCGTAGGTCTAGAACTTTGAGCACATAAGCCACTTTTGAGCAAACCATAGATTGTGCCACATTGTCAGAGATTGCAGCCTCAATTTCCTGAGAACTTTCTATCACACTGGTGACAACACTACAGTGGCAGGAAATCTGTGGAAATTCAGGACTTTGAACAAGATATTAAACTAAGCTCTTGTCTACGATAAACACTCTGGGCAGGATTCTCTGATCCCATTCATTCTCTCCAAAATTCTATTCACTGCAGTGGCATCAGAGAATCCCAGCCACGTACAATATCAGAAATTCTGGTGAAAAAGTTGCAGGATTATGCCCAATAGGAAAAGAAACAGTTCCAATTAGTATTTCTATTGCCTGGTTTTTACTGGTGCTCCATTTTAAGGTATCCAGGACCAGTTCAGATTAGTATTCTTACTTACCCATTTTTAGAGTTTTTTACCTTTGGGTGGTCAAAGATGAGTTGAGCATTTTTCCCAGCTTTCTGCTAAATGTTAATTATTTAAATACACCATCAAAAACTATCTTCCTGGTCTTCTCTTTGCTGTTGGGTACATTGCTGTGTATTAATGGGCTATCACATCTCCTAGCAAAGCAATCCCACCTACATTTATTGTTAATCCATTGGCTGAGAAGTGTTTCAGAACATAGAACGTAGAACAGTACAGCAGGGGAACAGGCCCTTCGGCCGTCAAAGTTGGGCCGAGCACAATCCTGCTGTCCTTTGTCCATATCCCTCCATTCTGTACATATTCATGTACTTATCTAAAATTTCCTTAAATACCCCGGTCATATCTGCTTTGTGTTTTGGGATGTCCTAAGAATGTAAACCCACTATGATAAATCCATGATAAAAGCAAATTACTGTGGATGCTGGAATCTGAAACTGAAACAGAAAATGCTGGAAAATCTCAGCAGGTCTGACAGCATCTGTGGAGAGAGAATAGAGCCAACGTTTCAAGTCTGGATGATCCTTTGTTACTACACTCGAAGGGGGGAGATTTTCTGTCCCGCCCACCATGGGAATCGTAGCAGGTGGGGAGTGGACCATACACAGGTTCGTTGACCTCGGGTGGGAATTTCTGACTTTGGGGCAAGCACGGCTGGAAAATCCCATCCACAATGTTAGCTCTGTTCCTTCTCCACTGGTGCTGTCAACCCTGCTGAGATTTTCCAGCATCTTCTGTTTTGATTGTGACATAAATCCAGGTCCTTGCTTACTTCCTCTCTGACGCAGAACAGAAGTTCCCATATGCCACGGCACACTGCTGTGCAGTGAAGGCCCTTCAGGAGTGCCCCAGAATAAGTTCATAAGGTATAGAAGCAGAATAAGGCCATTTGGTTCATCACATCCACTCCGTCATTTGATCATGGCTGATATGTATTTCATCCCCATTTTCTTGTCTTTTCCTTTAACCCTTCAACCCATTATCAATTAAAAATCTGCCTAACTCCTCCTTAAATTTACTCACTGTCCCAGCACTTTGGGGTAGTGAATTCCACAGGTTCACAACCCTTTGGGAGAAGTAGTTTCTCCTCAAATCTGTTTTAAATTATCCTAAGACTATGACCTCTCATCCTAGAATATCCCACAAGAGGAAGCAACTGCTCCACATCTACTTAATCCACATTTTTTATCATCGTATATAGTTCAATTTGATCTCCCTGCATTCTTCTAAATTCCAGTGACTATAGGCCTAAACTGTTCAATCTCTCTTCATACAACAAACCCCTCATCTCCGGAATCAATCTAGTGATGATCTGAAATTAATGTAAATAAACTAAATCCAAGCTTCATCTTCAGCCCCATGGACAACATCTCCAAGTCGGGGTATGTGCCGACTGGGAAAGGGCCGCAATGCGCGCTTCAGATCTTTCTCATTGGTCAGGCACATGCGCGTGGCCCTGACCAAAGACGAAGGTCACGTGCATCTGTACAAGAAGGATGTGAAAACCCTGGGAGAAGCGAGTGAGGGAGAGGTTGAGAAAGAACAGGGGAGAAGATGGGGAAAAGTAAAGCAAATATTCCCACTAAGGGAAGAAGTCAGAAGTAAGAAATGGAAACCAATAAAGATTGGAAAAAGGAAAAGCAGTCTCCAATTACAAAAAGGGCTACAAAGAGCTGACCTTAAGGGAAGTGGGCTCAAGAAAAGCCTTAGTTGTCAAAGAGATCCCAAAGGAAGACTCAAAGATCTCAGAAGTCAACTGAAGATTGGTAACTCCTTGCCGTAGAATGCTGGGCCAAGGATACATATTTGGATGAGTAGTTTGCAGCGTAGAGCAGTGTAAGTTGATTGTAAGTTGACACTTCAGGGCATATGTTTTTTAGTATGGTGCGTTTGACCAGTTTGCCTTGGATAAGTTCTGGAAGAGAAGTGAAAAATCCCACTCTGATTCAGTTGTGGTCACGACAACAGAAGCTCAGGGGAAAAGGTATGGTTCGTACACACACGGGACAGTGACAGCTACTTGGCCTCTGGACTTTCGTGAACTGGTGCTGCCTCTTGCCCAATCTGCAGGGAGAAGCTCTCAAACGCTGCAATGGTACCAAAAAAGTTGGAATGTTATTCAGTACAAAACCATGTTCACTCTCCAGCAAGGATGTACAGTGCTTCAATCACCTGGGAGAACAAAACATTTTTAAAAAATCAACATATGATGGAGTGCGTGTGGGTTTCAGATAGTATTCAGAAGGTGAGTTCATAGAATTCCCATAGTACAAAAGGAGGCCATTCAGCCCATCGAGTCTGTACCAACCACAATTCCACCCAGGCCCTATTCTCGTAACCCCACACATTTACCCTGCTAATCCCCCTGACACTAAGGGGGAATTTAGCATAGCCAATCAACCTAACCCGCACATGTTTGGACTGTTGGAGGAAACTAGACCACCCTGAGGACAGCCACACAGACACGGGGAGAATGTTCAAACTCCACATAGACAATCACCCAAGGCCGGAATTGAACTCAGCTCCCTCGAGCTGTAGTGAGAACAACTGTGCCGACGTGTCACCCAATTACCTGAGGCTGTGCTTATAGAGAAATCAAAGAAGCCACACATCATTGCCGAAACCTTAATTCTGTCAGCATGCAGAGGTATTATGAGGTAATGTTGTGAGCTGATGCAGCCAAATAAACCAACAACATTCTCCCTTCTATTGGTTCAAACAATGCATTGACAAAATGTTGGTTGATATCAAACATGTGCTTCAGGAGATATTAGAAATGAGTGTTCTGTACTCATTGATGACTCTGCAAATATTAACAGGCACTGCCAGTTCTTAGCCAATTTCAGGGTTGTTGAAGGGAACTCTATCAAAGAGGACTTTTTTCTTTTGCAAAGGTTTGCAACTAGTGAGGAATTCTTTCATGTCACAGCTGCTTATCTGGAGGAAAACAGTCGCAAGTGGACCAAGTACAATAGCATCAGCACTGATGGAGCTGCTTCCATGGTGGGAAAAGTCAAACGGTTCTTGAATAAGGTGAAAGAACAGGATCTTGGCATCCAGGTCAACCTCTGTATGTTGCACCATGAAGCCCTAGTTGACAAAACAATGTAATCTGAGTTAACTGCAGTGTTCATCCAAACAGTAAAAGTGGTGACTAATGCGAGGTCATGTCCTTTGAAGTCACACTTGATTACTATCTTGTGTGAAAAGATGGGAGTCAGGTACCAGGTTTACTCATGCACACAGATATGCAATGGCTGTCTCGGGGAAAGGTCTTCTCTCATGTTTATGAGCTCCGTAATGCACTGAAAGAGTTTTTGGCTCCGCATGGATTGCCACACGATGATTTAATATGTCCTGATTCTTGGTGTGCTAAGCTTGCATATCCATCAGATTTATTCAGCCAGCTGACTGAGTTGAGTGATAAAATGCAAGGGGAAAATGAGAACATTCTGACTACCACAGATAAACCTGAAGGTTTCAGATCAAAACTGGCCCCATTGTCAGGAAAAAGTGGCTCGTGGGTCAACTGAGATTTCATCAGCAAATCCTGAGGACAAATTAATTTTGAACCTCATCTCAAAACACTACAAGAGAAGCTTGAATGCTATTTCCCCTCCACAAGTTTTATTTATTTATTAGTCATAAGTAAGGCTTACATTAACACTGCAATGAAATTACCATGAAATCCCCCTTGTTGCCATATTCCAGCGCCTGTTCGGGTCAATGCACCTAACTAGCACATCTTTCAGAATATGGGAGGAAACCAGAACACCCAGAGGAAACCTGCACAGACTCAGGGAGAACATGCAGACTCCACACAGACAGTAACCCAAGCCAGGAATCGATCCCGGGTCCCTGACGTTATGAAGCAGCAGTGCTAACCAGTGTGCTGCCGTTCCGCCACAAGTGTGGAAGACTTCAACGAGGTACATGATCCAGTCAGTTCACTTACTTTTGAATCATCAAAAAAAACAGAACAAAAGAGATTTTCAGAGCTCAGGATGGACCATGCACTGAAACTGAAGTTGGCAGAGATGCCTATGGACACACTTTCCTTGCGGGAGAAGAATGTTCGTCTATCTCAGATCGCACTCCAGCAGTACTCCTACCAAATCCCACAACCCACCTGTGCACAGTGGCGTTCTCAAAGAACAAAGAAAATTACAGCACAGGAACAGGCCCTTCAGCCCTCCAAGCCTGCACCGACCATGCTCCCTGTCTGAACTAAAATCCCCTACCTTCTGGGGACCATATCCCCCTGTCACCATCCTATTCATGTATTTGTCAAGTTGATCCTTAAAAATCACTATTGTATCTGCTTCTACTGGCAGCAAGTTCCAGGCACCCACCACCCTCTCAACACTGATCTATTATAAAAAAACAAAAGGATGGAGTGCCTGTTAGTGAAGCAAGATCTGTCATCAGTTTTCACCGGGTCAAGAAACTGCTCACAGTGCCATGCCCAGGTGTCACAGAAGGTGGTGGCGTAGTGGTGTTGTCGCTGGACTAATAATTCAGAGGGCCAGGGTAGTGCCCATGTTTGAGTCCCACCATGGCAAGGTGGTGAAATTTTAATTCAATAAAAAAATCTGGAATTAAAATGATGGCCACAAAACTATTGTCGATTGTTGGAAAAATCCATCTGGTCACTAATGTCATTTAGGGAAGGGAGTCTGCTGCCCTTACCAGGTCTGGCCTCCATGTGTCTCCAGAGCCAACGGAATGTGGTTGACTCTTCAAATGCCAGTGCCCTCAGGGATGGGCAGTAAGTGCAGAGCCAGCCAGCGATGCCCACTTCCCATGAACAATTAGAAAAAAGCATGAACGTTATCAGTAAGATGCTGTTCATTCATGAATTTTTGCATTAAGAAATGCAGACTTAAAGAAACTGAAAACAATTGAAATAAACTTTTAAACTGTGTACATTTTCAACAAAATACATTGCATTTGACGTGCAAATAGATATAAAGTCTTTCATTGTAAGCTTCATAAGCTAATGAAAATGATATTAAATGGTGGCTTGTCTTATTTTTAGGAGGTTTTAGAGATAAAAAGCTTTTGCTCAGGCACAGATCAGTTGGAGAAATTGGGAGGTATGCTGCAAACATTTTTGTCGTATAAAGGCATGCTGTAACAGACAAAAGGTTGGGAACCACTGCATACAATCCTACAGTGCAGAAGGAGGCCATTCGGCCCATCAAGTCTGCACTGACCACAATCCCATCTAGGTCTTATCCCCATAACCCCATGCATTCACCCTAGTTAGTCCCCCTAACACTAAGGGGCAATTTAGCATGGCCAAACCACCTAACCCTCACATCTTTGGACTGTGGAAGGAAACCAGGACATCCCCACGCAGACACAGGGAGAATGTGCAAACTCCATACAGACAGTGACCCAAGCTGTGAATCAAACCCAGGTCCCTGGCACTGTGAAGCAGCAGTGCTGACCACTATGCCACCATGCTGCTCCGCTCGCAGTAGAGAAAGAAATCTAATGGTAACCTTAGTTCAGATTTAACCACCTTCTGACTTCTTCAGGTGAATCAGGCAAACTCCCAAAAGGCCATCTGAAATAGTTAAACTTACACCGCAAAATGCTGATTACTCCTGATCATTCAGCCAAAGCAGAGTTTGTTTTATTGCAAAACAATGACGCAAACATTGAAGAAGCAATGTAACTGAGGTATGAAGTTGCCAAACTCAATTTAAGCTAAAGCCGTAAGGTCATTTTGAGGACACAGTCTCACATCAATGAGGCAGTGCACTCAGTGAAGTATTGCTGCGAGCAATGAGAAGACTAACTTCCAGGAGAGGAGCTTGTATTTATATGGAGCCTGATCACATTTCTCAGCAATGTCCCAAATTCTTTTTGTACACATTAAATTTCTTTGATGTTTATTGACTCTTGGAAGCAAGCAATTTGAGGCTGTATCAATCCAACAAACAGTGGACCAATGTTCGCTGAACTAAACGATTCCCCAAATATAACAGCATTAATTTCAATCAGAGATCAGAATCCGTAAGTACAAGGAATGTCAACAACATTTATCATAGAATCATAGGATCCCTACAGCACAGAAGAGGCTATTCGGACCATCAATTCTGCACCAACTCTCTGACAAAGCATCCATCCAGGTTAAGTGGATTGGCCATGCTAACTTGTCCCTTTAGTGTCAGGGGATTGGCAGGGTAAATACATGAGGTTATGGGGATAGACCCAGGGAGGGATTGTTGTCGGTGCGTGCTCAATGGGCAGAATGGCCTCCCTCTGCACTGTAGGAATTCTATGATTCTATGATCCCACCACTGGGAGAGGCCAGGAAATTTTCCCTGCCTTATCCCTGCAATCTCACACATTTACCATGGCTAACCTGATCTAACCTGCACATCTTTGGACACTAAGAGGCAATTTGGCATGGCTAATCCACCTAACCTGCACATCTTTGGACTGTGAGAGGAAACCGGAGTACCTGGAGGAAACCCACTCAGACATAGAACATGCAAACTCCACAAAGTCACCCAAGGCCAGAAGTGAACCCATGTCCATGGCTCTGTGAGGCAGCAGTGCTAACCACTGTGCCACTGTGCAATTGAACTCAGACACAAGCTTAGGAATCAACAACTTCATCCATTTCATTATTTCTAACTGCCATAAAATCCACACCTTAATCACACGAGATTAAACTAAATCCGAACCCTGCATTATATGTTTCTCACAAGACAGCTGGTTTTCAGGTAAAAGGAAAAACTGCTGTGAAAAATAACAGTTCAGAATTATTTGAAAAATCTGAACAAATATTGGGCAAAATAAGAACAAACTGAAAAGAGAGAATTGTTAAACAAGAAATCAATGTTTTAGTATAGGATCTAGGTGCATTGTACAAAAAGACCCTTAATTCCACCTTGATACAGACAAGCAGTAACCTTTAAAGCTTATTTATTAGTGTCACGTCCAGGCTTCCATTAACACTGCAATGAAGTTACTGTGAAAATTCCCTAGTCGCCACACTCCGGCGTCTGTTTGGGTACACTGAGGGAGAATTTAGCATGGCCAATGCACCTAACCAGCACATCTTTCAGATGGGAGGAAACTGGAGCACCCAGAGGAAACCCACCCAGACACAGGGGAGAAGGTGCAGACTCCGCACAGACAGTGGCCCAAGCCGGGAATCGAACCCTGGTCCCTGGCGCTATGAGGCAGCAGTGCTAACCACGGTGCCACAAAAATATTCCCTTACTCCAAACAAATTGCTGTGTGGAGCTATTAGCAAATCATCCACGTATTTCCAGGTCTCACCTGACCTGAAACTTTTATTTTCAA
Organism: Carcharhinus amblyrhynchos; assembly: GCF_965287045.1. NCBI lineage: Eukaryota > Metazoa > Chordata > Chondrichthyes > Carcharhiniformes > Carcharhinidae > Carcharhinus > Carcharhinus amblyrhynchos. The sequence goes on from NC_137352.1 coordinate 14,967,102, forward strand.
CTTAATGTGTGTCCTTTAAAATCATTATGTCTGATTATGCTTTAATCCTCTTCCTAATATAGTGAGAATATAACTGGATTTGAAGAACCTATTTTGTCATTTATTAACAGCAAAAAAAATTGGTTAACATGAACAATCAGCTAAAAATCAAGCCTGGCTAAATTACATTATTCCAGCGCAATTCTAGCCTGCACTCCCTTCTCTTTCCAAGTTTGACAGGTTGAAAGAAATTATACTATATCTTACCAGGCACAGCAGGACATTACTGTCACAAAGCAATTGCATATGTCCTTGAGAGCAGGCCTGATTGCTAGCTTGCAGCACTTTCTCACAAAGTTAAAAAATCTACATGTTGTATTAAATCCAGGCAAAATTGAACTGATTTAAATGCATAATCTCACTCTGCAAATCAAAGAAAGCCCTAGCAGAGAACTCCTTCTAGTATCAATTAAAGCTACATCAGTTTGATGAAACTGACAGATGCTCCACTGAAATGACTATATGCCTTGTTTTCATTTTCCCTATTATGGAACAATTGTACCTTGATTATAATTGCTGATGAGATAGAAATTTACTTCCTATCACTGCCTCAGTCTTTCTTTCCTTCTCCATGTCCAACAGAGAGAAACCTGCCAGTGTCAGAAATGTGGAAGAAATTATTGGAGTCATGATAATTCCCCATCCAGCGTTTTGGAGTTCATCCTAGTCTGAAAGGATTTCAGTGTGGGATGAGAATGGAAGGTTTAGAAATAAAGAAAGACTCTTGTTGATATAATGCTTTCACGATCTCAGATTGCCCCAAAGTTCTTTACAGCCATTGAAGTAGATTTGGAAGTGCAGCAATGTGGGAAACATGGCAGCCAATCTTTCAAAGAATGGTAGAATCTCTATGTTGTAGAAGGAGGCTATTTAACCCATTGAATCTGCACGGACTCTCCGATAGAGCATCTTACTCCAGCCCATCCCATCCCAGTAACTCCACTAATCCCCCTAATCTACACACTTTTGGATACTAAGGAGCAATTTAGCATGGCCAATCTGCATATCCCACCCAGACCCTATTCCCGTAGCCCCTCATGTTTACCCTGCTAATCCCTCCAACACTCAGATTAATTTAGCATGGCCAATCAGCCTAACCCACGCCCATCTTTCGTTTTTCCCAAAGGGAGGAGGAAATCTCCCTTTGTGGGAGGAAACCGGAACACCCGGAGAAAGCCCACCCAGACACGGAGAGAATGTGCGAACTCCACACAGACAATCACCCAAGGCGGGAATTGAACTTGGGTCCCTGGCACTGTGAGGTAGAAGTGCTGACCACTGTGCCACCACGCTGCCCCAAAAGCACAGCAAGCTCCCACAAACAGCAATGTGATAAGGATCCAGTAACCTGTTTCAGTGATCAGCTCGGAAGAAGAATCATTATAACTCAAACGTTCATGCTGCTTCTCTCTCCAGGACTTGCTGAGATTTTCCCACATTTCCTATTTTTATTTCAGATTTATAACATCTGTAGTATTTTGTTTTCATCATATCTGTTCTATTGATGTTAGTTGAAGAATAAATAGAACATCAGGAGAACACTCTTACGCTACTTCAAAATAGTGTCATGGATTTTTTTTTACATCTGCCTGGGGGGCAGGAGAAGCCTCAGCTTAACATTTCTGCTACCTCTGACAATGCAGCACTCCCTCTGTGCTGTACTGGGTTGTTGACCTGAAGCTTTGCACTCCAGTATGGGAGAGGGGCTAGGAACTATGATTTTCTGATTCAATGACTAAATCGTGACTGACACTGTTAGTACAAAACGCAGTGAAGATCTCAGCAATATAAGTAAACAACTCCAATGTCTTACCCACATTTATGCGATGAATGGTCTTTTCATCAGCTCCTGTTCTGAAAAGAGCATACTATCTAAGAAACAACAAAATGACACTAATTAAGTGTATTTTTAGGTTAATTAAAAAATAAGCAGCACCAACAGAATGTTTCACCTGCCACATGAGAGGGAGAGAGAGAACACCTTGATCACAGATCTGAAAACTATAAGTGGTGGCTTCTCCATATCCAATAGTCTGAGGTGGTTATCTGCAAATTCTGTAGCCACAGCATTGACAAAGAACAACAACAAAGAAAATTACAGCACAGGAACAGGCCCTTCAGCCCTCCAAGCCTGCACCGACCACGCTGCCTGTCTGAACTAAAATGCCCCTACACTTCTGGGGCCCTTATCCCTCTATACCCTTCCTATTTGTCCAGACATCCATTGCTCAGGTAATAATCAGCAAAACCATAATCACTTAATACAATGGCCATCAGACTTGACCCTGTGGTAACACTGTGACCTCTGAATCAGAAGGTGATGTGTCCACATTTCATCTTCTCGATGTGAGCACACAATCCCGCTGAATATTCCAATGCAAGGGGCTATGGGTTTAGGGCCTGGGTGGGCATGTGGTCAGTGTGGACTTGATGGGATGAATGGCCTCCTTCTGCACTGTACGATTCTATGAACTCATTCCCTGAGCGATGTCACAAGCTTCTCTTGCTTGTGGTTCTGTAGCTATGACATTCTCCTGATGATCAGGGTATGTGGTATATCCCAACAACTGTCCTCCACTATTTGAAATCAAGGCACTCCTGCTCCTTTGGATAATATTTGCTTGTGTCTGGACCAGTTTTAATTTTGGATGCTATAACTTTGCTGTAACTGTACTGTTGGTCTCTGATCCACAACATATCTCCCCGTTAAGAGTGGGGAAGGATGCGAGCCCTGGGTCATTGGTTAGAAGTATGGTAACTTTCTTCCTTTTCTCTGGTCTGACCATGGCGTTTTGTTGACATTTTTGTATCAGTGTGTGGGAAAGGACAGGAATTTAAGTTTGTAGCCAATCAAAAACTCACATGGGAAGAAAGCGTTCAGCAAAAATGCAGTATTAACTGAGCGGGGCTAGCTCAAAGTCTTCATTTTTTTCTTAACAGATCACTTAGAGTACATTCTCCTCTCCATTGGACTGAGGGTACTTTGGTGAACTTGTGACATGGACAAATCCAGATGATTCCCCTGAGGATGAGAAACACTCATTTGTGAATTCTGGCCCATTTGCAGAGGTGACAATATCTGGAATGCCTTGTGGAAAACATCCACTCCAGAGGGGTAATGATGGCTTCAGAGGTGAGACCATGTAGCTTTTGTACTTCTATCCTGTGGGAGTAATAGTCTACCACCGTATGAAATATAATCAATCCATATCAGGACGTTCCCAATGCCTGGATGGGAAGGTGGAAGGCAGAAGTGGCTCTTTCTGCTCCTGTCTGTGAATAGCGCAGCAGACACAGTTGGACACCATGACTGAAATTTACCCATCGGGGGCAGACATGCAATGGTCTGTTGACCTTGGGGTGGGGTTTTCCAGTTTTGGGATGGGTGCAACCAGAAAATTCCGCTCCACGTCTTCAACAGAGTCCTGGCCTGACACTGTTTTTTACCAAGATGTCCTTGGTGAATTTCTTAGAGGCCTTACAGGTGGAAAGCTCCTGATACCACCAACTTAGATCAGAGGGTCATCTGGAATTCTAATTATAGAATGCTAAGGTCGTGCCATTATTCCAAATTTTGGCTCAGGATGGCGTTACTCAGAATGTACTGTGACCATCCATCAAGACAGTATGAGCAAAGCTGCATAGAAAATTCACCCCACCTTCGAGCCTTTCAAAATTCTTACAATGTCCGCTCTGTTCCTGACAAATATTGAACAGTTAAGTTGTGGAAGCTTTAGAATCCTCAATAAAAATTTTTATCTTGCTGCTCTGGGTATTCGGCTGGTATGCATGACAGTGTGTCAACCGAATTCTGGTATTTAGCCTGCACATATTCCATAGTAGTAACATATTGCATAAGCTTCGATCAAAGTCACTAAATTCAGGATGACATCTTTGCGATTCCTTTCATGTTCGACAGTGTTACCATCGACTTGTGATCAGTTTCAATCGTAAACTTTAAGCTCCGGACATAATCAGAAAATTTTTCACATACCTCAGTCTCTGTGAGGGCTTCTTTTTCTATGACAGCATAGCACTGTTGAGTCAAATTTGAGAAATTTAATGCATAATAAAAAGGGCTTCTTGTCCCTTCACCCTGGACATGAAATTGCACTGCTTCAAAACCTGTTGCTGATGTATGTATGGCTACAATAGTTGGAAGTTCAGGATCATAGAATCATAAAATCCCTACAGTGCAGAAGGAGGCATTTAGCCCATTGAGCCTGCACCAACAACGATCCCACCCAAGGCCTATCCCTTCAACACTATATATTTACCCTGCAAATCCCCCTGACATTAATGGACAATTTACCATGACCAATCCACTTAACCCACACATCTTTGGAGTATAGATGGAAACCAGAGCACCCAGAGGAAACCTGCACAGATACGGGGAGAATGTACAAACTCCACATTGACAGTGACCCAAGCCAGGAACCCAGGTCTCTGGTGCTGTGAGGCAGCAGGGCTAACCACTGTGCCACAATCCGCCTTAGTGAGCACTGTGGTCACAGTGAGCTAGGATCCCTACAATGTTAACATGGTTTTGATGTGTTCAGATTATTGCTGCTGATGCTCCATCCAGCACCACACCTGGTCTTGTTGCAAAATTTGCCTGAGAGTTTCATTTTGAGTTAAGTGAGGCAGAAATATTCCCAGTTGGTTCATCATACCCATAAATCTTTGTAGTTTGGTAATATTTCTCAGCAATTATTTGATTGCTTTTGTCACCTGTGGGTTTGCAGTGATTCCTGTCACCATTAGAGGGCAATATCTACACATGAAACTTTGATAACTAATAGATCTCCCCATGGGCCTCGTAGAGTATGAGCTCCCTGACTGAGCAGGTGGACCCTGGCCCAGTGGGGAATGGCATGAGGTTCAAAACCAGTTGGTTCCACTTAGGCCAGCAGTCGAAATACTCCAAGGCTTGATCTGTTCTACACTGTCACTGCAGAAGCCGTACTTAATGTGTGTTGTAAATAATGGGTGTTGGTGATTGAAGTCTGGTCTTGGCGAGATGATTACAGTGATAAAATTAAATACTGTTTTGTTTTTACATGTTTAAAAATCCATTGGTATGTAGGCAACACTGGCCAGGCTGGCATTTATTACCCATCCCTCGTTGCCATGTACCAATGGAAATATAATTTGGGGAGTGGAGTGGTATTATCAATGGCCTAGGGTAATACACCAGGTTCAAATCCCACCATGGGAGAAAATGGAATTTGAATCATTAAAAATCTGGAAATATAATTTGGTTTACACAATGCCATAGACAGCTGTTACATTGAGAATCACCAGCACTGAGTCTCTTTTCTCAGTGGGCTATGGGCCAAGGGTAATTAAGTCCCAGGAGGTAAGTTGAATTAGGCTAAAGTGTGGGGAGGCGATCATGATGGATGTGGAGATCTCTGCTGCTCCTGATGTTACTTCCAGAGAATTTCTTAAAATGAACCTTCAACTGACGACCACAGTGACCACTGAATGGGGGCTGCCTGATCATCCTCTTCATTGGAAATAAAGGAGCCTTATGAAGTTAGGTTGAGGGAGCTGGGACTCTTTTCCCTGGAGAGACGAAGGTTGAGAGGCGACCTGATAGAAGTTTACAAAATGTTGAGAGGAATAGATAGGGTGGACTCTCAGAGGCTATTTCCCCGGTTTGAAATGGTCGCTACGAGAGGACACAGATTTAAGGTGCGGGGAGGGAGGTTCAGAAGTGATGTTAGGGGTAAGTTTTTCACTCAGAGGGTGGTGAGTGAATGGAATCGGCTGCCGTCAGTGGTGGTGGAGGCGAACTCGCTGGGGTCTTTTAAAAGACTTCTGGATGAGTATATGGGGTTTAATGAGATTGAGGGTTATAGATAGGTCTGTAGGTTGGTAGGTGATGTGGTCGGCGCAACTTGTGGGCCGAAGGGCCTGTTTGTGCTGTAGTGTTCTATGTTCTATGTTCTATGTTCTATGAGACTTTGAGATCTTTCATTCATGAGTTCTGTACCCATTTTAGGTGGTAGTCAGGACTCCCAAAAAAGGAGCCCAACGACTTTAACAGTGGTACAATCGATTACATAGTCCGCCATAAATGTATTAGCAATCTGCCCATTCCCACCTCAATTAATTGGCATAACATGCACCATGTTCTATCCTACTGCATTCAAACCTATTACCTATGATCCGTATAACAAACTGTGGAATGTATAAGGCCCACAACAATTCCTAAGCTGATGTGAAACTGGTAAACACTAATTGCTAAATCAGAAACCAGCAAGTTTTGTGCTTATGGTCTGCAACCATTAGAGAGCAGGGAGGTGATGGTGTAGTTGTAATGTCACTCACTTAATAATCTACAGGCCTGGGCTGACGCCCTGGGGTCATGGGTTCACTTTCACCATGGCAGCTGGTGGAATTTAAATCTGGCAACAGTGAACGTGAAACCATCATAAATTATTAGAAAAACCTAGTGTCCTTTAGAGAAGACAGTCTGCTGTCCTCACCTGGTCTGGCCAACATGTGACTTCAGAGCCACAGCAATATGGTTAATTCCTCCAAAATGACCTATCCTAGCAAGCATCTCAGTTCAAAGGCCATTAGGGGTGGGCAACAAATGCTGGCATTACCAATGATGTTCATACAACATGGAAAAATGAAACAAAGCATGAGGGGTTTCCACACTGCAACAAGTCACAGTGTGTAGCTATAATCATAAAATCAGAGAATCCCTACAGTACAGGAGGCCATTCTGCCCATTGAGCCTGCACTGACAACAATTGCACCCAGGCCCAATCACTGTAACTCCATGTGTTTACCATGTAGGGATATGGGGGTAGGGCCTGGGTGGGATTGTGTTCAGTGCAGACTCGATGGGCCGAGGGGCCTCTTTCCGCACTGTCGGTTTCTATGGATCTATGGTACCCTACTAATGCCCCGATACTGAGGGCAATTTAGCACGGTCAATCAACTTAACCCGCACATCTTTGGATTGTGGGAGGGAATCAGAGCATCCGGAGGAAACCCAGGCAAATTCCACAGTCACCCGAAATTGAACCCAGGTTCCTGGCGCAGTAAGGCAGCAATGCTAACTACTGTGCCACCGTGCCACCCCAACAATATACCACCATATCTAACTTTCAGAATGTAATTTTTGATCATGTGTGAAATTTCAACTTGTTATTTAGTCCCTGCGTAAGTGCAACATTTTGTCAGACCCCGTTCTGCCTTTGCGTTCACAGTTTGTGCAAAATGTCAAATCCGCAGTGGATCTCGCCTGGTACCTACATCGCTGAACTCTTTAAGAACCCATAAATAGCCCTCCTGAACTGAAAACTCCATTCTTTGTGGATATTACACATCAACTCCTTGCTAACTGCATTTACCCACTCTTGTGCAAATTAAGTTATAGATTTAACAGACCTACATACAAATTGCTTTACTACTCTATGAATAATTTCAAACTCATTTTTTTTTACTGACTGTATTGCCGTGGAGCTAATAGCGGTTATTTATGTTGAGATGCAAAAATGTTATGTTAAAATGTGATGCACCACATTAAGCACCACTTGGATTGAAATGGTAAACGGAAATGGGACTTGCACTGCATTCAGTCACCTTGAACAGCTCTGTTAATCAGCAGCGCTGAGTTATTCCCATGGAAAATCAGGGCAAAAGAGTAGTTCTCCCCAGTATGTTAGAATTGAAATCTAATAACAGTCACAGTTCAGACATCATAATATCACCATTTGTCATTAACGTCTTCTTTAAAGCCAGCTCTCCAATACACGAACAGCAATTGTAAGGGCCAATTGGGAAAATATTTTGGAACTTGCATGCATAACAAACAAGACACTCGATCGTCACGGACCATCGAAAATTAAACACAGGCCTGACAGGAGTGAAGTTAACAACATTTATGCATGCAAAGAGCAATGGAAGTTTGTGAGTCTGTTCCACAGAGAGTAATTAGAATGATAGAATCACGACAATGCAGAAGGAATCAATTTGGCCCATTGAGCCTGTACTGACAACAATCCCACCCAGGCCCTATCCCGTAACCCCACCTGTTTACCCTGGTAGACCCTCTGACACTAAGGGAGAGTTTAGCATGACCAATCAACCTAACCCACACATCTCTGGACTGTGGGAGGAAACCGGAGCATGCAGAGGAAACCCATGCAGACATGGGGAGAATGTGCCAGAGTCCACACTGACAGTGACCCAAGGCCAGAATCGAATCCGGATCTCTGGCTCTATGAGGCAGCAGTGCTAACCACTTTGCTGCCCCCTAATTGATGTCAGGTCAGTTGTTAATTTTATTAACTAAGGAACACAGAGAAGAGGCAGACATATGCGCCAGAATCCTACCACCTCACCCACCTCGGAATCAGAGCAGATGACTATCTGATAATGGAAATCTCCATTGACCTCGGGTGGGGTTTTCCAGTCTCGCCCAAGCAAGGCTGTAAAATCCCACCCTTGGAGTTAGGTCACAGATCAGCCATGACCTTATTGAACAGCTTTGAGACCCAAAATGGTCTACTCTTCTTCCTAAGTTTCAGATTCATATTTGAGTTGGTTGCACCAAGGTTGTATCTTGCAGCAAGTGTAACTTTTTTAAAATTCATTTGTGGGATAGGGGTAATGCTGGCTGGGCCAACATTTATTGCCCATCCCTCGTTGTCCGAGGGCAGTTGAAAGTTAACCACATTGCTGTGGCTCTGGAGTCGCATGTAGGCCAGACCAGGTAAGCAGAATTCCTTCCCTAAAGGACATTTGTGAACCAGATGGGCTTTCCCGACAGTCAACATTGATTTCATGGTCATCAGTCGGTTCTTAATTCCAGATTTTTTTTTTAATTCAAATTCCACCATCTGCCGTGGTGGGATTCGAAACCAGGTCCTCAGAACATTCACTGAGTTTCTGGATTAATAGTCCGGCGATAATACCACGAGGCCATCGCCCCCCTCCTCTTGAGATCACATATAATGTAGCTCCTGATTTTCCATCAGTCAAACGATTGGATGGAAAACCAGGGGTTGCACGCTCACAAATTGCCATGGAATGATCCCGACGCCTCTCGGGGCACTCCCGATTTTACTGACTTATTGGGAAGTGTGGGCAGAGTTTACTTGCCATTATTCTGGAGAAAGTGAAGGAGCAAACAAAACCCAAAGATTTTAATAACCCCACAATCAACCAATTGCTTCCTCTCGTGAATATCTCGTGTTCATCACACTGTGATGGCTGGAATATTTTAAGTAAACAAATAACACTTGAATTTTGTCCACTGAATATCATTTTGTCTCTGAGACTGTGTGTGATTTGTTGCTGTCTTTTAACAGAAATTTATTATACAAGCCGGCCATCACTCAATTTGATGGGCAGGCACTCAAATCACCTTTTTTGATGCCAGTTGAGTGACTGAGTGACATTTGTCTGCGTGCTTTGTTGAAGGATGGGTATTGCAACAGGAGCTGAATTCTGACCTCATTTTGTTGCCATGCACAAATACACACACAACTGTGAAGCGATGAGTAGATTTATTTGAGGATGAGCAGGCTCTGCTGAGCACTCATAAGTAACACTGTTGATGGTCAACAAAGCCACACTCCACAAAGCATTGAGCTGCCTCTCAAGAAAACACAAAAGTCCTTCAAAGCTGTCTCAAATGCCACTCAGCTAAATAGCTCAAGGTTGCCGTGTCTGCTGCTCTAGATTCATCGGTTTTACTAATCATTCAAAATTCTCAGCCTTGTCACTTGACCTTTAATTGCGGATGCTATACAGCAATGGGTACTGAGTGACAGTGTGAAGGTACACAGTCCCTCTGACTCCGGAGCTGGATTTGAATTAATATCAGCCAGAAGGAAATAACAGTGTCCTCTCTTAGGGGGCCGTTAAAAGGTGCAGGTTAACTACATTATTGCAGCTTCGCTACAATTCACAATGCGTACACATCCACAGTTCAGCACTAATTGACGTTAATTCATTAATCTTACTGTGAAACGTTGATACAAAGATAAAAGTTCGAGGAAAGGATTTGTCACTTTGGCACAATTATGTAATCATCCGGATCAGCAACTGGCCGGCATTTTCCTCTCCCGTCTGTGGTGGGAATCAGTGCCAGTGGGACCTTAAAATATGGAGAGTAGCCATTGGGGTTGGGTGGGAATTTGTGAGACTGGAATATTTTAGAAGGTTCCCTGCAGGGCAGGAGGAGGCCATTTGGCCCATCAAGTCTGCACCGACCACAATCGCACCCAGGCCCTGTTCCCATGACCCCACACATTTACACTGCTAAGCCCCCTGACACTGGAGTCAATTTAGCACAGCCAATTTATCTAACATTCACATCTTTGGACTGTGAGAAGAAACCGGAGCATCCAAGGAAGTCCACACAGACACAGAGAGATGTGTAAACTGCACCAAGGCTGGAATTGAACCCCATTCAATTTCCCAGTCATATGCTTTTTCTGTCTAACTAGTTATTATATCATACCTACAGACAGATGTCTGAAGGTAGTTGTAGAGGGTTATTTTTTAAAATGGAGGCCTGTAACCAGCAGTGTGCCTCAGGGATCAGTGCTGGGTCCACTATCATTTATTATCTACACTAATGATTTGAATGAGAATTTAGGAGGCATGATTAGTAAGTTTGAAGATGACACCAAGATTGGTGGCATAGTGGACAGCGAAGAAGATTATCTAGGATTGCAATGGGATGTTGATCAATTTGGCCAGTGGGCTGATGAATGGCAGATGGAGATAAATTTAAATAAATGTGAGGGATGCATTTTGGTAGATAGAATTGGGCAAGACCTACTCAGTTAATAGTTGGGTGTTGGGAGAGTTATATAACAAAGCGATCTTGGAGTACAGGTTCATATCTCTTTGAAAGTGGAATGACAGGTGGATAGGGTAGTGAAGAAGGCATTTGGTATGCTTGGTTTCATTGGTCAGAACATTGAATACAGGAGTTGGGACATCTTGTTGAGGATTGGTAAGGCCACACTTGGAATTCTGTGTACTGTTCTGCTCACCCTATTATAGAAAGGATATTATTAAACTGGAAAGGATTTACTAGGATGCTACCAGAACTTGATGGTTTGGCTGGATAGGCTAGGGCTTTGGAGTGTAGAAAGCTTAGGGTTGATCTTATACAAGTCTATAAAACAATGAGGACTATAGGTCAGCTAGATAGTCAACATCTTTTGCCAAAGGTAGGGGAGTCTAAAACTAGAGGGTATATGTTTAAGGTGAGAGGGGAGAAATACAAAAGGGTCCAAAGGGACAATTTTTTCACACAGAGAGTGGTGACTGTCTGGCGGTAGTAGAGGTGGATACAATTTTGACTTTTAAAAATCATTTAGACAGTTACAACATGGGTAAGATGGGTATAGAGGGATATGGGCCAAATGCGGGCAATTGGGACTAGCTTAGTGTAAAAACTGGGCAGCATGAACAAGTTGGGCCGAAGGGCTTATTTCCATGCTGTAAACTTCTCTATGATTCTATACTATTGTTCCTTAATAAACTTACTGAGTCATCTTAAATTATCTATGACTAATTGATGGCTTATTTAGATATTTGTGACCCCCGCATCCTTAAAATCTTACACAAGCAACGTCGCCCCTTATGTCTTTTTGGCAAAAGGTTTCTTTCTTCATGTTAATATTTTTGCCAAGTGAGTCTGTTTAGCTCAGTTGGCTGGACAGCTGGTTAGTGATGCAGAATAATGCCAACAACTGGGGTTCAGTTCCTGTAGTGACTGAGATTATTCATGAAGACCCTGCCTTCTCAACCTTTTCCCTTGCCTGGGGTGTGGTGATCCTTGGATAACCATAGCCTCTGCTCAAAGGGTAGAGAAGGCTATGGTCATCTGTAACTATGATGACATTATCTTTTACCTATTTTTGTCACAGTTCAGTGCTCTGATTTTTTTTATAGGTAGTACTCGTCAAAAAAATACAGATGTGAAGCAATAGTTCCCAATTCGTGCCCTATCATTTCCTTGAGAATCTGCTTCACACAATAGCCGGAATTCTCCGACCTTACCCGTGGTTGGGATTCTCCAGTCTTGCTGATGTGAGTGGGGGAGATCTGGCTGAGCACCAATGTCTCTGTTCTTGCTTGCAGCAGTAGCGGGACATGCAGGACCAGAGAATGCCGCCAATATACGGGATGCACACCTGTTTACAGAACCAACAAGAATAATATTCAAGACGAGGTTTAAAAAGTGGAATCGTACCACCGTTCACACCAGCAGAATTTTCCCATCGAACGGAAAGTTGGCTGGGTGCCAAATTCTCTGACCTCGCTGCAACGGAAGTGGGGTGTGAATGGGAAGATTGTGCCCCTTCTTCGAATCATAGAGTCCCTACAATGCAGAAGGAGGCCATTCAGCCCATCGAGCCTGCACCAATAATAATCCCAACCAGGCCCTATCCCCATAACCCCACCCTGTTAATCCCCTGACACTAGGGACAATTGAGCATGGCTAAACAACCTAACCCACACATCTTTGGACTGTGGGAGGAAACTGGAGCATCCATGGGGGGCACATGCAAACTCCACACAGACAGTGACCCGAGGCCAGAATTGAACCGGGGTTCCTGGCGCTGTGAGGCTGCAGTGCTAACCATTGTGCCTCTGTGCCACTTTCTTCCAGGAAGAGAGCATTTTGACTGAAATTATGAACCTGGTTAATAGCTTGTTATTGCTTGTTTTGGGTAATATTTGGTTGTACTCTGCAACAGTAATTAGGCTAAACTGACTCAATTAAACTTTTGTCAAAGCAGTATACATGTTTAATATGCCAACGGTTGTCCATTTTACCGTTGATGTATCAGTACTGTTTCAAGTAACATATCTCTCAGTGCTATGAACTAAAATCAGTAGATGTTGGACACACATGGCAGGTCTGTTGGTAACTGATAAGATGGACCTGATGTGCATTTTCTGTTTTATGCATTCGCAGGTTTTTCTTCGTAAGCTACATAATGATGCGGTGACTTATTTTATTTATATCTGCTTCAAGGATTGAATTCTGTAGTATTCAGAGATCAAAGGCTTTTTTGGGGGGCAGAGAGGAAATCTTCATAGTCCTTCATCTTGGACCATATTTTAGCTTTGCTTTCAAATGCAGCTCGTAATATTGCTTCTACTCATTGAGATATGAAGAGTTTTTTTAGTGTGCCTCTACTATAGTTGCAAGACAGCGTTCTGGGTTAAATTTCAGAATATTTTTCCAACATTGGTTGCTGGCCAACACATTTCCCTTTAGTACTTCAGAAATTGCTTATAGGCAGGTAACTCCGGAAGAACAAGACCTGCAATGATGTTGGATTTTGCCACAGACTTTGGGAATCTCTATATCAGGACCAAATGTTGTCCTTACCCGGTAAGGCCTACATATAAATCCAGACCCTCAGCAATGTGGCTGATTCTGAACCCGCCTAACTGAGGGCAATTAGGGATGGGCAGCAAATGCTGGGCTTGCCAGTGACACCCACATCCCATGACAGAATAAAGAAGGAGAAAAGTACCAATTTCATGCCTGTGTTTGCTGGGATCAAGACTGGCAGAGCAATTTTCTCAGCCAACAAAGAAATTGAATCCAAGAACAAGAATATGGAAAGTTGAACAAAAACACATCATTGCAGGCTGATAGGTGGTGGGGAAGGTGGTGCTGCTGGGAGAGGCTGTTGAAGGGAGCCTGGAAAGAAAGTGGCCTTGCACATGAAGAAACTTTTTAAAAAGTACGGACTCTGGCAAAGCTGAGGTCAGTTCAGATCAGCTGAATTGACATGCTTGGAGCCAAGAGAGTAAAGCAATTATGCCCATTCAAGCAGCACTAATTCCTGAGAGTACCAATGGTTGCTTCTCATGTTTTAACCCCTTGAATGCAGAGTTCAGAATCACCCGAGTGTTTTGGGGCAGCAGAAACATAGGGCGACTGGGAAACCTCAGGATCCCTTGCAGGAAGCGGACATGAACATTGACTGAGGATAGCCATTTTTGGGAGCTCACAGATTACCCAGTGTTAACCATCCATCTAACCATTCTAACCATATGGATATAGGACATGCACTCCAAATGTCAAGATGGTTACCACCTCCCCTGTTTGTCAACCTGCTCGAGATCAGGTTTTTACTTGACATCATGCTGAGGGTCGTATTATAGTTCTTTCTAAACAGTTGTATACTTAAATGGGGTACACAGGACATCTTAACAACTTAGATATGTGAATATGACAGCCTGAAATAAGTGATCTTGCCTGTTACCACAAACTGTTTAAAAATTGTTGCCTTTTTTGCGAGCTTTTTGACGGGGGGATGTTATATTATGCAGGAAATATCTTTTTATTTCAGACCCCAATTTCTTACAATTGTACAGCATCATTTAGTATCAAGAATCCCTACAGTGTAAAGGAGGCCATTCAGCCCATTGAGCCGACATCGACAACAATCTCATCCAGTCCCAATCCACATAACCCCATGTATTTACCCTGCTAAATTGACACTAAGGGTCAATTTAGCACAGCCAAACTGCATGTCTTTAGAGTTGGGAGGAAACCAGAGGAAATCCATGCAGGCGCGGGGAGAATGTCCAAATTCTAAACAGATACAAACACCAAACCCAAGGCTGAAATTGAACTTGAGTGCCTGGTGCTGTGAGGCACCAGGCACAGTGCTAACCACCGTGCCACCATATCGCCTTTGTATCAATGATTTATCAATGAAGGATGTCAGGCAGGTTGCACAGGGAGTAGCCAATGTTGCTGCCTATTCTTTGCAAGTTAAGGTCCATCTTGGTTGCACTGCTTGAAGCAGTGCAATCATTCCAAGCCAGGAATCGGTCTCTGGCGCAGAAGAATGAAGTGTTCTCCATCACAGATCTGAAAAACTATCAAAATTTACCATTGCAACAAGTATAATTGCAGACTACAAAAGTTCAGTTTATTGAGGAAAAAATGTACATTTATTTTGAATTCTACAACTTAAGAACTGTGAAATGGTATTTGTCTACCAAGGCTGTAAACAGTGTTCAGGCCATAGGAATGTCTAAGTTTGCAGGTGATGTGAATAATGTGAAAAAGCAAGTAATAAAGGATGCAATATGGTTAAGTACTGGGTGAAGGATTGACAACTAGCCTTTAGTGTTGAGACGTATAAAATAATGCATATGGGATCAAGCAACATTAATCTGGTGCACAAAATGTGAGTAGCTATGCATAATGAGAATACAAACGAGAAAGATTGAGGGTTAGAATTGACAAGTCATTGAAACTCAGGCAATACTGGGAGGCAGTATATTAAGATAGCAAACAGAATTTTGAAGTGCGCAGCAAAGGACTATGAAAAAGAGATCAAACAGATACCTTTTACAAATACACTGGTTGGATAACATTCAGAATAATCAATGCTGTTCTGATCTCCTTATTGAACAGGAAATGGCAGTCATCACATCAATATAACATAATTCCTATGAATACTACTAAGATAATGGAATAGATTTTTAAATCTATTGCCTAGATGCAGAATGGACTTTGCAGGTAAGCAATTTAAAATAGAAACCCCAGGAAGTTCATTACGGATATAATTTTTCAGACTGCACATGCAAATCCGATCTAAAGTTTACTTATCAGTGCCACAAGCAGGCTTACATTAACACTGCAGTGAAGTTACTGTGAAAATCCCCTAGTGGCCACACTCTGGCACCTGTTTGGGTATACTGAAAGAGAATTTAACATGACAAATGCACCTAACCAGCACATCTTTTGGATTGTGGGAGGAAACCCACACAAGCATGGGAAGAATGTGCAAGCTCCACACAGACCGTGTCCCAAGTCAAGAATTGAAACTGGGTCCCTGGCATTGTGAGGCAACAGTGCTAACCATTGTGCAACTGGATATGGTGGTGACCAAGAGGCTGGCGATGTTCTCAATAAGCTGGTTGTGGTGCCTAAGATGTGTTCTCCCTGGCTAGTATTTCTGTTCTGCAGGATCTCCTTGTTCACGGGTTCTTTCAGCATCTGTCAGAATTGGGTTTTTAGCGATTAGAATGATGGTCACATCCTTACCACTTCTGACTGTAACTCCTGCGTGAACAGTGCTATATTAAGATGGCAGAGGGGAATTAAGGTGCCTGTCCCACCAGTGGATAACCCCAAATCCAGATACAGGGAGAACGTGCAGGGAATTGAATTTGGGCTCCTGGTGCTGTGAGGCAACAGTGATAACCACTGTGCCACTGTGCCACCCTTATGAACGTGATGAATTTAGTGACGTTAAGCTCATCATTAACAGTAGCAAATCAATTGGAAAAGAAATTAAGATGGAGTAGGAAACGGGATGCTAATTTAGGCCATAGTTACAGAGTGGGTTACTTTCAATATATTTATTATCCCAGGACATTTTAACTTCCTCAAGCTTTATAACAACAGCTTGACTTGTGTTTTACCATTCAATAGAATCTTGAAAAAAAGATTAAAACCCTTAAGAAGAGAACAACCTCAATGTTCTCCTCTTCTCCTGCCTGACTTATTCAGTCACAAGATTTCCACTTTGCAATTATGATAATTATTATTTCTATCAATGAACAAAGAAAAACTTCAGTTACATCAAAAAATCTTCCATATCACACTTTGACAACATGCCCAGAACAGCAAACAGCTTCTCAGCAATCACTGAAACAGCTATTTCTTTTCATTGCTGCTTGGATATGATACAGCGCTCTGGGCATAGTGGTTAGCATGTTGTCCCACAGCGCCAAGGACGCAGGTTCGATTCTGGTCTTGGGTGACTGCCTGGGTGGAGTTTGCACATTCTCTCCATGGCTTTCCTCTGGGTGCTCCCGTTTCATTCCACAGTCCTAAAATAAGGGGTTAAGGTGGATTAGCCATGATAAAATGCACAGAGTTATGGAGATATGGCTGATTAGGCTATTGAGTTGGGTGACCCCCCCTCCCCTCCTTGGGGAATCAACATAAATCTGCATACTGCAACTGAAGCTGATGCTATGATAACACCACCCTCCCATCCGTTGACTCTGTATATACTTCCGCTGCCTTGGAAAAGCAGCCAGCATAATTAAGGACCCCTCGCACCCTGGATATTCCCTTTTCCATCTTCTTCTGTCAGGAAAAAAGATACAAAAGTCTGAAGTCACGAACCAACTGACTCAAGAACAGTTTCTTCCTTGCTACCGACAGACTTTTGAATGGACCTACCTTATGTTGAGCTGCTCTTTCTCTCGACCCTAGCTATGACTGTAACATTACATTCTGCACCCTCCCCTTTCTTTCTCTATAAGTGGTATGTTTTGTCTGTATAGCATGTAAGAAACAATACTTTTCACTGTATGCTAATACATGTGACGATTATAAATCAAATCAAATCAAAACCTGACCTGGTGAGTATATCCATTATTTTCTGTTTTCATCCCAGTTTAAGTTGAACATGCTGAACAGGCTGTCAGCTAGAAACATAGAAGATAGAAACAGGAGGAGGCCATTTGGCCCTTCGAGCCTGCTCCACCATTCATTATGATCATGGCTGGTTATCCAACTCAATAGCCTAATCCTGCTTTTTCCTCATAACCTTTGATCCCAAGTACTATATTTAGCCACCTCTTGAAGACATTCAATGTTTCGGCATCAGCAACTTCCTATGGTAATGAATTCCACAGGCTCACCACTGTTTGGATGAAGAAATACCTCCTCACCTCCATCTGAAATGGTCAACCCTGAATCCTCAGACTATGACCCCTGGTTCTGGACTTCCCCATCACCAGGAACATAGTTCTGCTAGAATTTTATAAGACTCTATGAGAGACCGCCCCCCCACCCCGCCTCACTCGTCTGGACTCAAGCGGAAAAAATCCTAACCTAGTCAATCTCTGCTCATACATCAGTCTCGCCATCCCCAGAATCAGCCTGATAAACTTTCACTGCTAATAACAAGAAAACAAAGCCTTTTGTTCACACTGCTCTTCCTGTATCTGATTTATCCCAGGTATTAAAGTTTCAAACCTTCCATTGTGGCACTGAATTTGAATGGAATACACATTCCCACACTAAAATCGGAACTTGCCCTACCCCTGCCAGACTGCTCCAAGTCAGTCTGACTCAGCCTTCAAAGGCTTGCTGGCAAACTCCACAATGAATAACATTGATAACTCACTGGACAGGGAATTATCAAACAGCACTGCCACCCAACACTGATTCCTCAGTGAACACCAGAAAGAAGAGACACCTAACACATGTGCCAACAACCTCCGACCTCAGCGCGACTGGGATTCTCCGGCGCCGCTGCAGTAAATGGAGTTTTGGCTGAGCACCAAATTCCCTATTCTTGCCGGCAGCGGGATGGGTACGGACGAGGCCAGCGAATCCTGCCTGTAGTGTCCAGTTTGAAAATTCAACAACCACATCTCTGCCCTGTACACTCTCCTCAATAAATTCACAAGAAGTCAATAAGGGATTGTTTAGGCTTCAGTTGCATCATCAAAACAGGAACAGAATGGAAGAAAATCAAATCACAAAACTTTGCTAGTAATAAAATGCACAAGGCTCATCTCAAACATCAAGAAAAGAGTGCTAGAATTATATGGCCAGAAAATTACATTTAACAAACTACCTGACCCTGTATCTGATTATACTTTGAAATAATAATTGTCATTGACTGCATGAATAGCAATGACATCAACTCAATTCCATATCTAAATCCTCCAGGCCAGTGCTCAGGGGATGAAGTCCACACAAGGTCCACAATCTAACACAATTCCCACTGTTTGTGGCAACATATATCATGTACACCCATGCATTAGCCACCCCCACCCCTAACCACAATCACCCCACCCCACTCCCATCCCCACAACCCATGGAGAAGCTGGTCTCCTTCCAACATCAACACTGTATTGAAAGCCTGAGTAGCCTATGTTTCACCTCAGCTGAGAATGGGTAACAGTTTGAACTCCATTCTGGGAGAGCTGTGCAAGAAGGCACCTCTCTTAAAAGTGCTAGCAGTGGAAGCGAAGAGTTAATGCCAGTGAAAAACAATACCACTATTGACTTGCAGAGAAAATGTGGCTCATTTGAAGTGTAGGCAAAGCCCGTGTACACTTCATGTGCTGGTCCCCATCCTGGGTCTGAAGCATATTAAATGGCGATAACAACAGATACACTACTTATGCAATCTCTTGGAAATGCAATGTTGAGGATATATGCACTTTTTCAGCTTATAATCTTTACTTTGCAAAGCAAAAGAAAATATTGTATGTATATATATACCTGCACCGTTTAATGTTTGGATTATTTTCTGTTTATTATGAATAGTTTCTTGAAGAAATATTTATTTTCCAGGAAGGCATTATCACTATACTCACTTTCAACTTATTCAAAATACAGCTCTTGCTCAAAATTATTTAAGATTCAAGAGGTTTCCAACTTTTGCATACCTCTTTTACATACTTGCTTCTATTGCTATGTTACTTGTAGCCAATTGGGCTCCCCTATCAAATGGAGTCTTAATGTAATGTCTATCCTAATCTAGTTGCTGCGGTCCATCCCTTCTTTGAGCTCACAATTTGTTTGTGCCCTTATCTATGTTTGACAACCCCGACAATAAATAGTCAATGAAATAGTCCAGCCAGGCCCCCGTCACATGTTGATGCAGAAAATGAAATCTTGAGCGAATGGCTCGATTTGCACACTCGGGGCCTGGTGTAGTAACCTAGCAGAACTGATCACTTTCCTGAGATAGAACGAGTCCTATTTGCATTTGGCTGATGTTAATGGAAAGCCAATTGGGCAGTTTCTATAAATGGTGAGTAATTAGCTCTGTTGCTGCCGAGAAAATGAAGATGGAAAGCTACCCCTCTGTTTCAGTCTGTAGTATGGTATAAATCTAGGCTGCCCACTTAAGGAAATGTTCACAGTCTTTGGAGAGGGATGAGAGATAAAATTAGTATCTAATTGTTGGAGTGTGCAGGACCCTGTGGCCTGAATCTTGGGCTTGGCTGGCACACACAATCAGTGGACTGGAAGAGGACACAAAATGCATTTCTGGCCCTCTGGTCACAATGTCACGTGGGTCTGACCAACTGGCAGCCAGTGTGAAACACACGTTGGAGAAAGAGAAATGCTCAGTGCTGCTGGGGAGAGGGTGTGTGGGCAGGGAGGGGGTTGGTGTGGCAAGAGTTCAGATGGACAGTAAAGTGAGGGTGTGGGAAGGCAATTTTAACCAGCTGTCTGAAGGCAGACAGCTTGCTGCCAACCTGTACAAATTAAATGAGTTTATGAAAATACAGCAAACTGGATCTGGGCAGCACAATCTAGCACCTTACAGCCAAATTCCAAAAACCATCAGGTCCAGGTGTCTATACCTCACCTCAGACATTTCACCCAAAACAGGAATCATAGAATCCCTACAGTGCAGAAGGATGCCATTCGGCCCATCGAGTCTGCACCAATCACAATCCCACCCTTTTCCCCAACCCCATGCATTTACCCTAGCTAGTCCTTCTGATACTAAGGGGCAATTTAACTTGGCCAATCCACCTAACCCTCACATCTTTGGACTGTGGGAGGAAACTGGAGCACCAGAGTACACCCACACAGACATGGACAGTGACCCAGGGCCAGAATTGAACTCAGATCCCTGGCGCTGTGAGGCAGCAGCGCTAACTGCTATGCCACCGTGCCACCCGATAGGTAAGGTCACCATAGTCCCAGGTGACCATAGCCTGCTCTGCCCTCTGAAGGGGAGAGCTGACTGGTGATGATTTAATCCAAGGATCACCACAGCTCAGGCAAGGGTCAAGGTGGAGAAGGCAGGGCCTTCATGAATTATCTCAGCTGCAGCAGAAACTGAAACCCTAGTGTTGGCATTACTCTGCATCACTAATCAGCTGTCCAGCCAACTGAGCTAAACAAGACCTTCTTAGGGAATATGATTGTGGCAAAGACGTAAAGGCCATTTGGCTGCTTTACCTGTCCACCAGCTGAAAAAGTGGATGGGCCACATTAGATCACTTCAACGTGACTCCTTATTTCTGACTGCCGTGCAGGCCCGGGTAAAATAGTGTGCAAGTGCACAATGATGTGACATTAAATGTTTTCTAGTGTGATTTCACGCACTGTTGGGTCAGGTGTGTCTACTCGCACAATGTAAAATTCTGACCTCTCAGTCTTTCTTTGCGGTGAGATCTAGACTGCTTGATACATGAAGTAGAGCGATAGATAAGCAAGATAAGTTGTTTCTTTTAGTGAAAGTAACCTCCTTAATAATTGATTAGCTCATCCTTGTTCTACACGTTCTACATGGGTGTGTTGATTTTCCAATTTATATCACTTTTCTTGCAAATGTTTCTGTTCTGCTCTACAAGACTCTCTGTCTTGCCTTGTTCAACATGATGAGGCCTTTCGTTCATTTCAGCAATCGTACAGGAACAGCTTAATCATCTTGATAACTGGATTTAAGGCTATGGAATCATCATTGATCAAGTAAATTTAAAATTTAACATTTTAGATCTCTCTGGCATTCTGTAAATCAGCGTTCATTTCTAAAATATTCAAGGTGCTGAGTAAATGAAATGGAGGAAGAATTCAAATTACCTGCAAAATTTGATCACTGGTTTTCATTACAGAATCTTTACAGTGCAGAAGAGGCCATTCAGCCCATCAAGTTTACACCAACTTTCTGACAGAGTAACTTACAGAGGCTCTCTCCCTGTAAACCCACACATTTCCCATGGCTAATCCATCTAACCTATACATTTTGGGACACTAAGGGGCACTTTAACATGGCCAATCCACCTAACTGACACAACTTTGGACTGCAGGAGGAAACCAGAGCACCCACATATACACATGGAAAAACCCACACAGGCTGTCATCCAAGGCCGGAATCGAACCTGGGTCCCAGCTAACCACCGTGCTATCATGCTGCAGGTTTTCAGCGAGATCTATTTGGCTAAAGGGAAGCAGAAATAGGAGTCTTTGGCCAACACAGTGTGAAAATCTTCCTCATCCAATCACAATTTGCATAGTATTGAGGGTGACGCGGTGCAACAGTGATTAGCACTGCTGCCTCACAATGCCAGGGACCCAGGTTCAATTCCAGCCTTGGGTCACTGTCTGTGTGGGGTTTGCACATTCTCCTTGTATCTTCATGGGTTTCTTTTGGGCGCTCCGGTTTCCTCCCACAATCCAAAGATGTGCAGGTTAATTGGATTGGTCATGCTGAATTGCCGCTTTGTGTCAGGGGGACTAGCAAGGCAAATACGTGGGGTTGGACAGATAGGGCCTGGGTGGGATGATTGTCGGTGCAGGCTCGATGCAGGTGGATAGCTGCTGCCGACCTGTACAAATTAGTCCGTACTTCTGCACTGTAGGGATTCTATGATTACGTGAAGGTGTATGGAATGAATGCCTAAAAAAGCCAATGAAGGCACATAATTGAAACAGGTCTAATTTCTTGCACAGTATGTAATTATATATGGAAGCAAATTCATTGTGCAGGTTATACCATCCATTTCTTCAACGTGTGTCCAAATTGAAAACATGCGGAAATATAATAATGACCCGAACATGATTGAAGTGCAGTAACAGTCGTCCTGTGAATAAAATGAATCCTCTACAAGATTCGCTCGCACATAATATTACACAATATTTTTCTGCAAGAGTATATTTCTTTCAGCTATTTCATTTTGTTTCCTCAAAAGACTTAAAAAATGCGCACAGTGATTCATTAGCACATGCCCCTGATGGATAACTGTATCAGATTCAAGAGCTGACCTTGGCACTTAGCCATGTGTGGCAAAGCACTGATTGAGTATTTCAAGGAGAGATTAGTATGAGATGTGCAAACTATTCTGAAGGGGTTTTTTTTGTGTCACACAATCTGAGATCCTTATTATTTTTGAAGAGAACTCTAACTGTGAAATAAGCCATCTGCAGTGAGTTGTCATTGACAGTCCACATGCGCTACTCTTAATCGGAAATATCTCGACAATTTGTTTCCATTACCAGAAGCCTTTCTTCGTTTTAGCTTATTAATCATCAGCGAGGTGGCCTATAGATGTTGGCAGAATTACATCTTAGGTATGATAAAACTATGTAAAACTAGCATGTTAACTCGCTTGAAGATCAATTTCAAATCATGTTTTGAATGTTCGGGAGTTAATTCTTGGTATCATTCTTGAATGCTATTTTCTATTTCTCATGTTATTTACAATAATTTGCCAGAAGTTAATCATTTTCATTTCCAATGTTCTTCTGAGTAACAGGGCAAACCTTTACAAGTAAATCAAAACATTTCCACAAACCGCTGCTACATGCAACAAGGGGATGTGGTCATGGCAGTGTAGTGGCACTGTCACTGGGGACCCAGGTTCGAATCCCACCGTGGCTGATAGTGAAATCTGAATTCAGTAGAAATCTGGAGCGATGACCTTGAAGTTATTGTCGATTTGTCAAAAAAAACATTGGGTTCACTAATGTCCTCCAGCGGAGGAAATCTGCCATCCTTATCTGGTCTGGTTAAAGTGTGACTCCAGTCACAATGACGTGGTCGACTCTTAAATGCAACTAGGGTTGGGCAATAAATGCTGAACCAGTCAGTGATGCCCATATCCCATGAAAGAACAAAATAAATGTCTCATTGCTCATAATAGAGTGATGATATGAAATTGCTTGAAATTTCTGAATCATTGCCATCTCTGTGATTTCACAAGTGAACCTCTACAATTTTCAACATTATTATTATAATATTTTATGACAATTTAATGTTCACTGTTGTGGACAAATGACGTGGTGTGTTCTGGAACTTAGCTCTATAACCCCCCAGAAAGATCCAAATTTCCATCCCTTGATCCCTGTTGTCTGTGGCCTATTATAGCTACCTTGGAGCATACTTGGCCTTGGAAAAGGAAACATTACTTCAGTTTCCCAAGTAAAGACATAATCAAAGAGCTGCTTTTGCAAAGTACATATGCTTATTTATTAGTGATACCAGTAGGCTTACATTAACACTGCAATACAGTGAAGTTACTGTGAAAATCCCCTTGTCCCCACACACTGGTGCCAGTTCGGGTATACTGCTGGAGAATTTAGCTTGGCCAATGCAGCTAACTAGCGTGCCCACATATGTGTGGATAGAATCAGACTTGGCTCTCATGTCTCCCACCCAAAGTGTAGACAGATAATGTTCATTGTAGTTATCCGGCCAGCTTCCTCATTACTCCCACTTCTTTCAGATCTCCTAACACCTTGTTCCAATCCTGCTCAGATTGGTCAAAGCCAATAATTATAGTATTTTGGGGGTAGGTTTCCCTGCACCTGTACCCATGTCCTCTGGATCAATTTGTTGCAGCTCATGGAGCTGCAGATCCATGACTCCAGTTCCCTAACAATGCAATAACTCTTAAATGTGCTCTGAAACAGCCTAGCAAGCCATTCAGTTGCTGCAATTAGGCATGAACAATAAATGCTGTCACAGCCAGCAATGCCAACATGCCATGAACGAATTAGGAAAAAGGAGGAAGAGAGAAATCACTCACAGGAAAGCTGATTAAATTTTCTATCAATTTATTTGAGTGAACAGAAAGTTAGCAATTCTTTTCCAGCCATGTGTTCCACCTGAACCAATTTTTCTCAATGTTCTGCACATAAACAATTCCATCCTCTCAATTGCAGAAAAGAGAAATTCTGTCGCACTCTCTCTCTGGGGTTTTTGCTCCTTGTTTGTTCCTCAAAAACTCAACATCATTAATTAACCATTCTCCTTGACATTCCTTTGTGGTATTGGCCTCTCTGGCATCCATTAGTGTATTCATCCCAGAGACAACTTTCCAAATTTTCTCAAGGTGACAGAAATGAGCTTATCCTTGCTGACAATTCATGAGTTGGCCAAACTTATAGAACAAAGAACAAAGAAAATTACAGCACAGGAACAGGCCCTTCGGACTTCTAAGCCTCTATCGACCATACTGCCCAACGGAACTAAAACCCTTCCAAGAACAATATTGCATCCTTTTCTCTTATTTGTCAAGACAGCCCTTAAAAGTCACTATCATATCTGCTTCCATTACCTCCCCGGCAGCGAGTTCCAGGCACCCCCCCCCCCCCCGTGTAAAAAACTTGCCTCGTACACCTCCTTCAAACTTTGCCCCTCGCATCTTAAACCTATGCCCCCCGATAATTGGCTCTTTCACCCTAAGAAAAAGCTTC
This sequence comes from Carcharhinus amblyrhynchos, assembly GCF_965287045.1. Classification (NCBI taxonomy): domain Eukaryota; kingdom Metazoa; phylum Chordata; class Chondrichthyes; order Carcharhiniformes; family Carcharhinidae; genus Carcharhinus; species Carcharhinus amblyrhynchos. The sequence goes on from NC_137352.1 coordinate 14,992,366, forward strand.
TGACTATCCACTCTATCCATGCCCCTCATAATCTTGTAGACTTCTATCATGTCTCATTTCCGTTTTGTTTGAGGAGACCACAGGCACGGTCAAAGTTTGCCTGGAGAACTCAACATGTAACCGGTCATCTGCAGGTCATTCTGTTGCAGATTGCATTACTCTGACATCAATAGGAGTGAAAATCAGTAACGATGTCTATAAAAAGGAGCTGACTCAAGGTCACCTATTTCATATAATCTCCCAAAGCCACGTCTACACTTCCGACCATTTCAAATATCTTAGAATCAACTGAATCATCAGAATACTGGCTTATTTTGCATGACCTGTATTAGATTCTCAAGCAAACCTTTATTTAACTTTGGAGAGAAATGATGCACAGGTTAATTGAAGTTTACTGGCAAGTCCTTCGCAAAATGAAATATGGAGGAGTAAACAAAATAAAATTACCCTTTATCTGAAGCACATATTGCATTACATATCTATTGGGAATACAGATTACTTGGTAAATCTCCATTATATAAATTAATCATGTTATGGGAAACAAATGAGATTTAATGAGGAACGGTCAGGACATCCCATGAATAAGTAAGTTTTAAAAACAGGTGAAGTCAGAGACAATTGCAGAGTGGCTAGCAAGCAGACTACAAAGCAGAAAAAATGGAGCATAGATTAAAAGGTAGCTAATCAGCCCGACAAAGGGTGGGAAGTGGTGTTGCACAAGGTTCAGGCGCTGGGACCGCTGTTGTTTACCATTTATCTTAACCGTTTGGATCTTGGGAATTAGAAGCATAATTTCAAAATTTGCAGAGGGCATCAAATCAGAGGATATAGTTAATAGGGAGGAGGATTGAAACAATATACAGGTGATCTTTGTAAACTTACACAAAGGCATGTGATTGGCAAATGAGCCTCAAAGTTAATGTGAGACGATGCATTTTGGGAGGAGGAATAAGGAGGCTGCATAGTCTTTGGAAAATAAGCATTTAAAATAGGATGAAAGAACAGGGGAACTTGAGTTATCAATCCACTCTGGCTAAGATTTTCCAGTGCTTTTTCTGGCAGCAGAGACGGCTCACCATTGGCTGCCAGCAGGATCTTCTGGCCCTGCCAAAGCCAGCAACCAGCTGTGCCGCCAGGGAACCTGCCGTGAGGGGTCACCTTATGATGGACTGGAAAATCCTGCCCTCCGGTGGGAATGGCTCGAAAATCCCAGCCTATGGCATTGGTTCCTTTCTCCAGAAAAGAGAAGAGTGAGGGCTTTAATATTATGAACTTGATCATCGTGAAGGGATTTGTTACAGGAGTCATAGACAAATTGTTTCTACCTGTGAGAAAGACCAGGAACGGTGCTGGTAAGTATGAGAAAGTCATTAACTGATCCAACTGGGAAATCAGGAGAAACTTCTCCACCCTGTTATACAGCTTTAATTTAAACACCTTCCAAGCATTCCAGTTTAATGAGACAAACAAGGACAGTAATTATTTATTTAACGTTTCTAGTACCAACTCAAACATAAACAGTTGCAACACATCAACTCTCAACAACTTTAACTCTAAAACTGCACTTTAGCTTTAACTGAGCATCAACTTTAACTATTTAACTGAAAATAAATACTACCAAATTTAGGAAAACCTAGGCCAAGAAATATCCTGGATGTAGAATCTATCTCCTTGTCTCTGAAGTATTCGTCAGGGTACAATTCATCTTGCGATTGTTGCTCTTTTCGAGTTATCGCTGCCAAACAAAGAACTCGCATGTCTTTTATTCACAATTCTCCGTTTGCTTCCAGAAGATTCTTTGTCATCTAGCCAAATGTGTAACCTGAAACTGATCACGTGGCTCGAACATCCAGTGAAATTACTTTTGAATGGCACCATGATGCTTAGCTCATTTTACATGTCCCATACATAATAGCCGTATAAATCAGAGCCACGCTGTCTCAGTTAATATAAACAACTTCCCTGATCTGACCAACACAGGAAACTTCGGATCACAGCTCCCAGACCAGAGTCTCTTTACCACCTGCAGCTGGTTTTAATCTCTAAATTGACCAAAAATCCCAGCATGCTTCACTCTCATTCGGAATAGCCATTTTAAAGCCACTTTTGCCAACTTATTATTGTAGCTGTTCTTTCTCCGTCCACAACCCAGAGAGTGGTTAGAATGTGGAACTCGATAGGTGTAGCTGAGGCAACTAACATAAATACGTTAAAGAAGAAGCCAGATAAACACATGAGGAAAGGTTGCACGGTGGTACGGTGGTACAGTGGTTAGCACTGCAGCCTCACAGTGCCAGGGACCCAGGTTTGATTCTGGCTTTGGGTGACTGTGTGGGACTTGCACGACTTTTCCATGTCTGCGTGTGTTTCATCTGGGTGCTCCGGTTTCCTCCCACACTCCAAAGATGCACAGATTGACCATGATCAATGCCAGGTTATGGAGTTGGGATGGGGTATTGGGCCTGGGTGGGGTGTTCCTTTGGAGACTCAGTGCAGACGCGATGGGCCTAATGGCCTCTTCTACACTTTAGGGATTCTATGATTCTAAGAAAAGGAATAGAAGGAAGTGAGGTAAATAGATAGAGATGGGGTGGTAAAGGGTGGATGGAGGAAGGCATATTGTGGAACATAAACACTAGCGTTAACTAGTGGAGCTGAAGGATCTATTCATGTACTGTAAATACTGTGTAATATTCTGTAACTGCTGAGATATCATGTCAAAATATAGTTATAAGGCAATCTTTACCAATAATATATTTATGAAGCTGAAATTATTATCCTGTATGTATTATCTAAATAGGATAAAAATAATGTTGTACCACTGCCCACCTCTGTTTAAATAATGCTGACACAAAGCAGTCTTTACAATGGAACAATTTAGTAAGTAATGTTATGATCCTTTGTTAATACTTTCTACCCTTTATATAAATCTTCAGCAGCAAAATATCACAGCACAATCAATAGCAAAAAAAAATTAGACAAACAAACAGGCAAGTTCAGACACTTAGAAGGATATGCATGATATAAATAAAATGTTCAGGCTTTCTTTTCAGTGGTAGGCCTTCCCGCACCAGCTGCCATGGCAACAGGGAGAGTTTTAGGGTCAGGCAGAAATGTATGAGCCGTTTTCAACGAGCGCCTCTCCTTCATTTCCGTCATCTCCAAAACATTTTAATATTTATCATGAAACTGCCACTTTTGTAAATGATTTATTTGAAGATATGACAGGAATAGTAGAGAGCATCGCTGACTTTGTCAGATCGATTTCAAAGCTAACAAATCCATCCAACATGAAAGACAATACACTTTTCATTTAATTTGCTTGTCTGTGTACTGGGGCCCGTTATCATTTCTTCATGGGGTGCTATAATAGAAATTCAACTAGAAGCACCAAATGTCATTACTATTATAAGTGAACAAATACATTAGTTATTAATCTTCTCCCCCTCACAGTGTTTTTAATTTTTACTTGTCACAAGAGGATGAGCAGAAAGCAGGAATCAATGAGGTGATGCCTTCACAGGCATTTATATTAAACAGGCAGACATAAAGTGATTTTAACTCTTCCTCCACTGCAAGAATATTTGTCACATTTTCCTTACGTGGGAATAGTCCATTGAGTAACTACTTCACAAATACGATTAAATCTTTGTTCGCAATGACAGCAAATTAAAATTTTTAGTAATCTTACAAAGGATTCAAGTGCATGTACCGTCGGATTTAAATACAGTTTTTAAATTAACGAAGCTAACAACCCTGCTGTAAGATTTTTGTTTTGTGTACTGACCTTTCAGGCACAAACAGATCGGAGAATAATACAATACAGAAGGAGGCCATTCAGCCAAACATGCCAATGTTAACTCTTTGAAAGAACTACTGAATTTGTCTCATACTCCTGCATTTTCCCATAATCATGCTATCTTTTTATCCTTCAATTATTTATCAGATCCCTTCTTGAAAGCAACCATACAGTCTGTGCCCTCCATCTTTTCAAGGTATAGCAACCTTAGAATTAGCAGCAGTAGGCAAATTCAGCCCTTCAAGCCTGCTCTGCCATCAATCAGATCATGGCTGATCTCTCCCTGGTCTCAAATCCACTTCCCCAACTGTTCCCTATGTCCCTTTATCCTGGTTTTTATTAGAAATAAATCTATCTCCTTCTTGAAGCCAGTCAATGATTCAGACTCCGCCGCGCTATGGGGCAGCGAGTTCCACAGATTCACCACCCTCTACGAGAAGTAGTTCCTCCTCATTTCAGTGTTAAATTTACTGCCTCTTAACCTAGACTTGTGACCTCTTGATTGAGATTGCCCCAGAAGAGGGCAATCCCATGAAGAAATGATAACGGGCCCCAGTACACAGACAAGCAAATTAAATGGAAAATGGTCAACATTTACTCTATTAATCCCTTTTAAAATTTTATATACCTCAATCAGATCCCCTCTCTAATGTCTAAACTTTAGAGAGTACCAGTCCGAACTGTTTAGTCTCTGCTCATGTGTCATCCCTTTCACCCCCAGTTATTCCAATGCATTCCAGATCAGAACAACACACTGAATAATTTAAAATACCTCCTCATTTCCCCTCTGGTTATTTTGCCAGTTATATTCAATCTGCACACTGCACCCTCCTGCCAATGGAAATAATTTCCCCCTCTTTACTTAATCAAACTACCCCCCACCCCATTAATTTTAAACAAGAATAGGAAAACATTTAATTGCAATAAATTCAGAGGGCAGAATTTTACAAGAATGATTCTAAGTGTCCAGCTACTGTGAAAATGGGAGAGTACCTGATCTGTTTTTGGGTGAGTTTTCACACCCAGTCTTACGTATTTAGACAGTGAAAAAATGGTGTAGACTGTTTCTAGTTGCTGCAGGCAGTGGATTGGGCTTAATTCATCAGCCAGCCTGAAAGGGAGCTATTGCACATTTGCAAACCTCTTATTCTGCACATGCGCAATTTCAACAGCAAGGGTCTGACAGAGAGAGAGAGAGCAGTCAGGCCCCTGCTGCTGCAGGCAGCCTCACAAACCCTTTCCACACCCTCTCCACCTGCCTCAATCGCGAGGGCCCGTGGCTGATCACAAGTCCCACAGTTCACAGACATCTAGCTATGACGCCCCACCACCCCCCTGCAGCTCAGACTGATCACGCCTACTCCCCCCACCCAATCCCCCTCCCCCCCCTTCAGATCACGATGCAGTGTGGCAGTGCCCCCCTCTCTCCCCATTCATATCTTCAGAGCAAATTGCTAGGTGGGGAGAGCTGGTAAAATCCTGGCCAGTATATCTAAATTACTTTGCATGTGAACAAGGAAAATGGATGTCCACCTCCATAATCAGAACTCTTGCAGCACAGTGGGTAGTGGCCAAACTTTGAACAAGAAGCTCTGGGTTCAAATCCCACCCCAGGACTTGAGGGCCGAGGAAGGTGCCTTCATAATGGAGTCAAACAGGTTGAATGTCAACCTGCAAATTCTACCAAGAATGCCAGTGGCTGGCGGTAAGAAGAGGAGAGACATCACACATGATGTGGAGTGTTGGCCCTCAAGCTATAAGCCCCCGGTGACAGCAATTGGTTCAGGGAATTACTTGCTATGGAAATGGATAAAATCCTGCGTAAGTGCACCACTAGATGCGGGAAGAAAATTGAAATTCTCCATAACTAAGTGGCTGTTGTTGTAATTGAAGGTGTGGGCAATCCTGAAAAGCCCAATTTGTGAAAATGCAATTTTGTTTTTGGGCTTACATAGAATAAAAGACATGGCAGGACTTCTTAAATACACACCATTTCTTTGCTCATCAATCCGCAAAACGATGAGAAAGACAGATGTCAACTTTTAAATGTTTGGATAAACTCAAAGAAATCTCCTAATGAAAACAATTTTAACTTTATTTATTAGTCACGAGTAGGCTTATATTAACACTGCAATGAAGTTACTGTGAAAATCCCCACATTGCCACACTCCAGCGCCTGTTTGGGTACACTGAGGGAGAATTTAGCACGGCCAATGCACCTAGTCAGCACATCTTTGAGACTGTGGAAAGAAACACCTGGAAATCCACGCAGACATAAATGCTGGAACTTTACCGGCATGCCTGCCTCAGAATTGGGGCGGGCAAGACTCGCAGAACAGCATTCTTCGTCAGCCTTGGATGGGATTTTACGAGCCTCGGGCGGGGGAGGTGGTAAAATTCTGGCAAGAGGGTGGGATTTTGTGGCCTTACTTGTCCAAAAACGATAAAATCCTGCCTAAGGTCAATGGACATTTCCATTATCCGCCTCTCATCCACTCCCATTCTGCAGTGGTCGGGCGGGGGGGGGGGGGGGGGGCGGGGGGGGGAGAGGTAAAATTCCAGCCAGCGAACGTGCAGACTCTGCACCCACAGTGACCCAAGCCACGAATTGAACCCGAGTCCCCAGCACTGTGAGGCAGCAGCGCTAACCACTGTGTAACTGTGCCACCCAACAAGGAGTTGGCTCAACATCATTAAGCAAAAGGATTTGATCTGCAGGAGATAGAAAGCTTCAAAATTAATTGTTCCAGTTAGACATCTTCAATTCTGATTAATCGAAGCTAATGCTGGAACGTGCTATAGGCCACCTAGTCTGCACAAGGAGGAGGATAATTCAATCTGTGAAGAGGTAAGAAAGTCACTTGAAAATAGCAAACCTATTTTAATGAGAGACATCAATTGACCCAATATAAACTGGGAAAGTAATTTACAGTCAGGTTTGGTACCTCGAGTGAATGACTGCTTTTTATGCCCCATGTGTCATGATAGCCACAAGAGGCGAAGCTCATCCTAATCTCGTATTCGTCAGTGACCCAGAAAATGTACAGGAGATGGAAGTCATAGCACTCCTGGGAGACATCAACCAAAGAATGACAAGAAGCAAAAGCAGGCCATTTATCCTTCCTGCCAGCCCTGTCATTCAGTTGAATCGTGGTTGATCTATATCTCAACACTGTTTACCTGCCTTTGACCCACAACCCTTGATACATTTACTTACCAGTCTCACTAAAGAAAATACCAACTGACCCAGTATCCACAGCCTTGCGAAAGAATTTGACATTTCTTCTGCCCTTTCTGTGGAGAGCTCGATTTTACTCCGGAATGCCTGATGCCCTTTGTCCTAGAGATCGCCACCAGAGGAAATGAATTCTCTTCATCTACCCTTTTGAAACCTATTCCGGATTTTAAAAACCCTGATTAAATTACACCATAGTCTCCTACATTCAGGGGAAAAAAATGATGCCACTTATTATCATTTAAACTTTGGTATAATCTGTGCTACACCCATTGCAAGGCAATATGGCCTCCTGAGTGATGTCAAGTATTGAATGGAATATTCTGTATGAAGTTGCTACAAGCTTGAAGCAAAACTTCCTCTCTGTATATTCCAATCACCTTAAAATAAAGACCAACATTACAGGAGCCTCTTCTTTTGCATCTGTCTTTGCTTCACTCCTCTGTATTTTCTCACCATTCAGAAAATACTCCAATTTCTCTTCTTCAGTTTCATGCTGGACAGTACCACACTGAACTGCATTTGCCACAGTTTGGCCGACTCACTTTGAGTTCAATGGAAAGGAAAGTCAACAGGATTTAAAATGAGCCGCTGATTCAACCATCACCAGCATTGTACAACCACCTAAAGATTGCAAAGGGTCTGAGAGATGCTTTAGTGGTTGCAGTAATCACCAAGGCGGGCAACAGCTTCCTCAGTGGTTAAATGGAGGCCTGACAATGAATTTTGTCAGGGGTAAGACGTCAAAGATGTGAGTCATTGATTGGGCTGCAACACACTGCAATTTAGGTTCCCTGAAAGGTGCCATTTGTGCCAATTTGCTGCACAAAGCTCTTAGCCAATGAGGTTAAGGAGTACCCAATGTTGAGGTGGCAAATTGAAGTTGGGTGGGTGGGACTGTGGGATCATTGATGGGAAAGTGTTTCTAATTATGGGGTGCTAATTCCATTCTTTCTGCTCTAGGGCCTCTGATTGTTATTCCTTGGCACAGTGGTCCTAACCATAAAGGCTGGTATGATGGGAAGCGAGCAGCAGATGGATTGGTAAGGTCCTTGAGGCTTGGGTTGATGTAAACCTTCAGTAGGGGCTTTTTTGTTGCAATATCCCTCCTTATGTGAGGGGCAGGATGTTACTCAGGATATGAAGTCAAGGGTACCCAAAATGATACACATTGTTGTATTGAGCTGGGCTTCCACAGTAATGGTATGGGATGAGTTGTACCACAGTAGTACATAGTAAGAGCTGAGATTCTTATAGTTTGAGCGTTATAGAATCCTAGAACCCTACAGTGCAGAAACAGGTCATTTGGCCCATCAAGTCTGCACTGACCACAATCCCACCCAGACCCTATCCCCGTAACCCCACACATTTACCCTGCTGATCCCCCAAACTTGAGTGAATCTAGCATGGCCAATCAACCTAACTCACACATCTTTGGACTGTGGGAGGAAACCAGAGCACCCAGAAAAAAACACAGACACAGGGAGAATGTGCAAACTCCACATAGATAGTGACCTGAGGCTGGAATTGAACCCAGGTCCATGGCGCTGTGAAGCAGCAGTTCTAACTACTGTGCCGCTCCCTTCCCCAGCCAGCTTGCTGAGAAGGTTGTTTTGCATGTTGAGCTCTGCTGTTGTCTTGCTCAGATGTCTTTTATATGTCACTGTTCAGTCAAGGGTAACACCAAGATAAATGAGATGTTGTTCATGATTTAGTCTCATGCCATTCAAGGAGATATTGAATTCCCTTTTGATGCTGGCACTGGAGAGGTAGAATATACCTGCAGTGGTACCTCACTTACTAGCCTAACTTCCAGTCGCTCCAAAGCTGCAGTGCATGCTACACAGCTACCTCCGTAGCAACTTGCCAAGACACTTTCAGCAGCAAACCCATGACAAGGCAGCAAGTGTTTGGAAAAACCATCAACTCCAACTTACACATCAACCCTATATAGATACATATCGCTATTCTTTTATCATTACTGGGTCATGATCCTAGAACTGCCTATCTAATAGTATCACTTGCACCAAACAGACTACAGGGGTGAAATTCTCTGGATTCCCAGCTATGTGTTTCCCATCAGCGGGAGGTGGCACATTGTTTCCGAGTGACAGGATTCTCTGGTCCCACTGCTGTCAATGGGAATTCCCATTGGCATCACCCACATTGGCAGGAAACCCGCACGCGGGGATGTGTTGTTGGCAAGACTGGAGAATCCTGCCAACACGAATGGCCAGAGAATTCCAGACCAGTAGTTCAAGAAAGTAGCTCATCACCATCATCTCAAGTGCTATAAGGGATGGAAAGTACGGACCCAAAAGCTTGCACCAGTACAGTGAATTCAAATGTTAAGATGGTTAAAGTTACAGAAACAATTAACTCCTAATATTACTTTAAATTCTTGCAGGTAGAACTGGGAGTCATTAGTTCAAACCAATAGTTTTTTGGGGTTGGTAACAAGAAATTTTTCTTCCTTCAAAAACAGATCAAAGTTTGAAAAAAATAACATCCAGAGAGAGTAGTGGAGGCAAAAACCCTGGAATCATTCTCTAAACAACTGGATTCTACGATGGAGGGATGGTAGAAAAATGGACCAAATGGCCTCATCTGATCTTTTTTCATTCCTTCATGGGATGTGGGCACTTTTGGGAAGGAACTATTATCCCTAACTGCCCTTGAGATGGTCATAAGCCACTTTCTTGAACTGCTTCAATCTTATCAGGTGCAGATACGCCTACAGTGCTATCAGAGAGGGAACATTGCAACTGCTATCACACTAATTTTAGCTGCAGAATTGAAGGTAGATTGACAGGAATGTTTTTTTTTCTATATTTCTCCTTCAGGTAAGTTTATCGTCTTGTAGGACAGAGAGGCAAATTCAAAGCATGTGGAAGTTTAGCTTTGAGAGGGTTTGAGATTTCTGATTAGAAAAAAATCAATACAAATTTACAGGAACCAAGGACTGACTTATTGCTGGATGGCAGAGTGTATTGGAGCAGAACACAGCTAGATTTGATCTTCCATTGTTAAGGCCCTTGGTCTCGGCTAAACTGCTGCACTATAATACCAGTTTGACATTAGATACACCTTGTAGGAGGGAGAAATAAACAGCATGGCCTGAAGTTTCAACAGAACTGTGCCTGGTTTTCAGAACCAAAATAGGCATCTGTATAAGCATCCTTATGGGGGAGGTAATGGCCTAGTGGTCCTATCGCTGGATGATTAATCCAGAAACTCAGCTAATGTTCTGGGGATCCAGGTTCAAATCTTACCACAGCAGCATATGAAATTTCAATTTAATAAAAAATATCTGGAATTAAGAATCTACTGATGTCCATGAAACCATTGTCAATTGTCGGAAAAACACACCTATTCACTAATGTCCTTCACGAAAGGAAATCTGCTGTCCTTAAAGGGTCTAGCTGCCATGTGACTCCAGGGCCACAACAATGTGGTTGACTCTCAATTGCCCCCTGAACAAGGTAATAGCAATGGGTTATAAATGTTGGCTAGCTAGCAACGCCCACGTCCCACAAACAAATTTTTAAAATTCTAAGCGTCCAATATGATGAACGTGTATGCACGGCCACCCTTATCACCAAAGTTATTCCTGGCTTATATGTGAAACAGGCTAGAGATACATTGTAAGTGCAATAAATGGTCCAACACATGTTACAGCCCCTATTGCATTACTGAGCTACATACCTGGTCTGATCACATTCAAGGAAAAGGTCACTTTTTAAAAAAAAACAATCTGGATGCTGAGTCCAGTTAAATCATTAAATTCTTCTCTACCCTTCACCGTAATGTTGGATCTCAATGCCCTCTCTTATCTGGCTCCCACCTGATCAGTCCTCACTTTTTCCTAATCACTGTCCCCACTCCACTCAACCCATCACACTCAGTCTCCTCTGACTGAGGTTTTTTCCCTTCCTTTGATCGCAGCCCACATCGGAAACCTTGTCAGGGAGAAGGGGTGGGGTGTGGGGATAATTGGAATGGAGTGGAGGAGCCCTGCCCACCCCTATATTGGAGTGATTACAGTTGAATCGGGTACAGATGACTGCCCAAAGACAGTGCAGTCCTTTATAACATTAAGATTGGGTCTAATTCAGTCATTGGAGTCCAATCTGGGATGAGCCCTGAGCATCTATGGGATTAATTTACGGGCGCTTACCAAGAGAGGCCAGTTTTAAGCACTGTTGCTCCTTCTGGCCCAGAGGAAAAATCGGAGCCACCTCATTTCTGGGATTCAAAGGGAAAGGGGTGTGAGCGCCTGCCAGCCTGGCGTTGCCCAGCAGGCACCAGATTAAGTCAAGGAGACCACCTTTATGTAGCAGAGGATGTGTGAAAGGTCTCTGTTACTCTCAGAGAAGAGACCTACACTTGCACAATGATGCCCTCTGCTGCTTTCAGCTAGTTTTCAACTCTCATATCCCTGAAGTGCAATACTCCTCACTAGTAACATTCTTTCAGCTTCACATTGATGCTTTTAGATTTCAAGACATTCATTAAGCCACTGGTCACACTTCTTCCCCTAGTTAATCTAACCTAGACTTCATTGTTTCACGGGACTTTAGTGCTTATCATCATGGCAGGGTCCTTGAACTTTTCCACTGCCTCTATCTCAGTGCGTCAAATCTTGACTTTTTCATTGCCCTTTAGGGTGGAATTTTCCAGCTGCACTCAATCTAAAACTGGAAAATCTCACCCAGGGTCAATGAACGTTTGCGTGGTCCCCCCCAACTATGATTCCCATGGTGTCTGAGATGGGAAAATTCCACCCTTAGAGTCATAATGTTGTCACCTCATTGCCTCATTGGCCGTGAGATTTATTTCTCCCTTCATCACATCCAAAATGAGTTTCAATTGGATTTTCTTTACCTCTAGTCCCAGTAATGAACAAACACTCAATTGAGCTTTATATTCTATATTGCATTTTTAAAATATTGCAGTAATTTTGCATAATTTCACACTAATTGGGGGTTATGGACCTGTAGAGATTTTTAAGGTTTCTACTGCATTTTCTGCAGATAATTTCATACATTGTGTATCAAATGGACAATATTTGATGTTGAGAGCACCAGACACCTCTCTTAATGTGGTCTTATCAACATTAACTGATAAATTATCAGGTATCATGCCTTCATTAATATCCTGCAATTTCCATAAATCAGACGATTAAAAACATGGCACTGACTTTTGTGAAAATAGAATCAAACGAAAGGCATGATTTGGAAACCGTGTGGCTGGTGGCACAGTGGTTAGCACTACTGTCACACAGCGCCAGGGACCTGGATCCTACTCCAACCATGGTTGACTGTCTGTACAAAGTCTGCACACTCTCCCTGTGGCTGCATGTGTTTCTTCCGGGTGCTCGGGTGTCCTCCCACAGTTCAAAGATGTGCAGGTTAGATGGATTGGTCATCCTAAATTGCCCCTTGTAAGTTAGGGGATTAGCAGGGTAAATGCATGTGGTTATGATGATAGGGTGGGGGGCGGAGGGGGGCCTGGGTACGATGCTCTGCCGGAGAATTGGTGCAGACTCGAAGGGATGAATGGCCTCCTTCTGCGCTGCAGGGATTCAATGATTCTATACAGTGTTATTTCGATTGCTGATAGTGTAAGTTAATTGAGATTTTTGTCTACTAGCTACAGGGCACAAGTCAGGGTTTTTTTTTAATTCACTTATTGGATGTGGGCATCACTGGCTAGGCCAGCATTTATAGCTCATGTCTAATTGCCCTTGAGAAGGTGGTGGTGAGCTGCCTTCTTGAACTGATGCAGTCCATGAGGTGTAGATACATCCATAGCGCTACCCGAGAGGAAGTTTCCCATGGAATAGAGGGGTCACACATTTGGCATGGGCAGAATATTGGCTGGCTAATAGTAAGCAGTGAGTAGGCTTTTCAGATTGGTGAGATATAATGAGTAGTTTGCCACAGGGATCAGTTCTAGGACCTTAACTATTTGCAGATGTAAATAAATAGCTTGGACGAAAGGATGGATGGGATAGTTGCCAAATTTGCTGATGACACAACAATATGTAGGAAAGTAAGTTGTGATGACAACACAGGTGTAGACAGGATAAGTGAGTGGGCAAAAGTCTGGCAGACGCGATATAATTTGGATAAATATGACGTTATTCACCTTGGAAGCAGAAACAAGAAGGCAGACCTGAATGGCTGTAAATTAGGAGAGGGGATAGTGCAGCAGGATCTGGGTGTCCTTGTGCATGCAGGTGCAGCAGGCAGTAAAGAAAACAAATGGAATGTTGCTCTTTATTGTGAGAGGTTTCGAGTACAGGAGCGGGGATGTTGCTATTATATAAGGCCTTGATGAGGCCACACCTAGAGTACTGTGTGCAGCTTTGGTCTCCTTTTCTGAGGAGGGATATTCTTGCTCTCGAGTGAGTGCAGCGAAAGTTTATCAGACAGATTCCAAAAATGACAGGAGCAATGTATAAGGAGAGATTGATTAGGTTAGATTTGTTTTCAATGGAGTTCAGACAAATGAGAGGGAGATCTCAGAGAGACTTATAAAATTCTCACAGGTCTAGACAGGGTAGATGCAGGAAGGATGTTCCCAATGGTGGGAGAGTCCAGAACCAGGGGTCACACTGAGCATTTGGGGTAGACCATTTAGGATGAAGATAAGGAAAAATTTCTTTACCTGTGGAATTCATTACAACAGGAAGGAGTTGGTGCCAAAACATTGAATGTATTCAAGAGGCGGCTGGATATCGCACTTGGGGTGAATGGGATCAAAGGTTATGGGGAGAAAGCAAGATTAGACTATTGAGTTGGACGATCAGCAATGATGGTGATGCATGGTGGAGCAGGCTTGAAGGGCCACATGGCCTCCTCCTGTTCTACTCTTTTATGTTTCTATGTTTAATGTGGGAATTCATGAAATTGTCCATTTGACAAGAAGAATAAAATAGATACATGGTATCTAAACGATCAGAAGTTACTGAGCTCTGAAATATGGAGAAATTTGGGTATCTTTTTGCATGAGTAGCAAAGAATAGCATATAGCAAATGATTAGGACAACAACCAGAATGTTAGCATATATTGCATTTATATGTGGCCCCTTATAGCACATATGCCAACTTATACCAACCTACTTCTCCCAATGACCACCCTTTTTCCTTATCACCTCTGTGCCATCTCCAGTTTTGGACTGGGTACAGCTGTAAAATCCCACCCTTAAGTTGTGAAGGAATGGATGTGCTGTGTAGATTAGCTGCCAGTTACAAAATCTCTCATACTTCCTCAACTTTGAAGTATATGCTGTTTATGCATTATCCGGATGCATAAGAAGAATAATCACATAGTAGATTGTTCTTGAGCTAAGTACTCGGTTTGGGAGCTGATCCTGTATTATGTTTAGCCCACAGCTGGATATTTCAGTGAACATATGTGGCATTGAATGACAGTTGTAATAGATAGTTTTGGAAGTTATCATTAGCATCATTGCGACTAGGGTATCATGAACCTTTATGTAATTGTAGAATACCTGCTGTCCGCAAGATATATTTTTGTTTCCCTCCTCAGTTCTCAATTGCTTCATTTGCAGGCTCACTATCCCAACAGATTCTCTGCAGAAAACAGCAAGCCACACATTATTGCCTCGGCACTGCTCACATCCAATTCATGATGAGTGAGAGATGGAGCTTGATTGCAGTGATAAATTAATATCTGTCACTCTCTCCTGTGGTGCTGGAGCACATACCTTCTGCAGAATAAAACTAAGCAGTAGTACTTAAATGGGATGAAAATGTGTGAATTGTTAGGCTATTTTCTTGGTTTTAGCCTGGCTGTTTTTCATGCGATTACATTCAACTCATCCAGAGTGGCTCATAACGCCAATGCAACACCATGGGTGAGATTCACAAATGCCCTTTAGCGAAGGAAATCCGCTGCCCTTACTTGATTTGGCCGACATGTGCCTTCAGAGCCACAGCAATGTGGTTGACTCTCAACTGCCCTCTGAACAAGGACAACTAGGGATGGGCAAGTCAGCGATGCCCATGTCCCACAAATGAATTTGAAAAAAAGTCTTCAGCCTCCCAGCTGCATGTTTCCCTCCACCGATGGCGTGTTGTGCTGGTGGCAGGATTCTTTTGTCCCACCACTGAAAATGGGAATTCCACTGCTAAATTGATGAATCCACATAAGGGCTGGAATTCTGGCCCTTATGTGGATTCATCAGTTTGGCAAATTTGTCTATCTCATTCCATAACAAAAGCCGAAAGGTCTAATTCCAAGAAGTGCTATAAGTAGCTCAGGCAAGTGAAAGAGCTGAGAGTTTATATCAGAGGACCAGATCCTGAGCTGGATATTGCTAATGGATCGATTGAAAAAGAATTTTAGAAAGTTACACCATCAGGACTGACGTGACTCAAGTGAGTGAAGGTTTGTAGACGTGTGTCTTATTGATGTCAATCACGTCCAGAGACATTGGATAGAATTATGGCCTGCCATTGATCATGACTGGAGAGCTGAAACAATTGAATGTCAAAGTAAGAGATCTTAACTACTGAACTCTGAGTGAAAGCACTTTGGAACTATACATGGTGTCACATATGTGCAGGGAGTAATGTGGGGTGATGTGGCTATTGAAGATGTATTTTTGTGGAATCAATAATTTGAAATGAAAGTTACCTTTTATTTGAAGTATTATTTGAGCTTAACTCATGTGCAATTTACTACAGGTTTGATACATGTTAAAGTAAAAGTTACAAGTGAAATCTTGCTAGTAATTTCTTCAATTGGGAGTCATTAGATTTTTTTTTTGACTTATGGTTTCCCCATGGGATTGTCTAAATTCAGATATCATTAACTACAATAGCAAATTATTGGTGGTTCATTAAGGTCTATTTAAACCTTGGTGATGAACCAATTATCATCTTTCCAGTTTTCACGATGTCCCTATTATGTCTCAGCCATTACATATCTCTTTGGTCAGAGCATACAGTGCTTACATATTTAGTTATCCAGGTTGCCATGGCATTTTTCTCCAACTGCAAATTATGATGTGATCATGGACACAAAGCTCCTGTCTAACTTGAATGGCCCAGACCCAATCCATTATTTAATGAACGGTGATGCAGAAGAAGGTTTGCAATGGATAGGAGGAGGTCATGGCATAATTTACCTGTGGCGCAATCAGACAAAAGATACCAACAAACCTGAATGAAAGGTTTCAAAAGGGAATTGGGTACACACATTTGAAAAGAAAAATTTTGCAGGACTAAGAGGAAAGATTCATGGGGTGGTGGGGGGAGGGGGATGGTTTGAATTTAATTGGATAGCTCTCTCAAATAGTCAGCAAGGGCACGACAAAGCAATGTGCTTTGTCAATCTTCTGATTTGAGTACAGGAATGAGAGAACGGCTTTGAAATATTCCCAGTAAGTCAACCACGAAAATCGTGAGCAAAAGGAGGAACGAGTGGGATTCACTCCCCAATTAACTCGACCTGAATCTCAAAAAAGGTGACAAGTTTCCAACGGACCTGTGCCTAATCATATATGTAATATATATATATAATACATACACATATATAATCTATTTTAATACGATACAAAAATTGATGTGACTGTTTCTTCATGTGTTGTGAAAATACATTAATTCAATATTGCAAAATAACGAAGATTTATCAGATGCCTTGTTCATGCCTTGTACTTATTGTACATTGAAATGAAAGGAAGAGATGAAAAATGTGGCTGGGCTTGAAAGCAAAAAACAAAATAAATGATTTTCAATAAAAAGCCAATTTTAAAAAAAATCTAATTTTATTGCTGTCAAATATATGTTCTCATTATTTAAAGGCATCAAAAGCATTTTCTAACAGTGAAAGGAGTAGTGAACAGGAAGTTTGTTCATATTAAGAATTGTCCAACACCATGGAGGAAGGCTCTGTCCTCATTTGTTTGAGCTTTCTTCATTATACAATTCAAACAATACACTGGCTCATTTTGATAAGCAATTTAATCCTTGTTTCCAGTATTGATTTACCAGTTGAACATTTATGTTCTGTAATAAAGGAGTTGCAGCAGTTTCTTAATTACAGTTATCACAAAAAAATAAAATTCTTCGGGCATTGATGCATAAAATGTGCTGCTAGTGACTCCTCAGGCTAACAGGTGGTACTGCATCACTTAATGACATCATAGAATCCCTACAGTGCAGAAGGAGGCCCACTGAGCCTGCACCGACTCACTGACAAAGTATCCCACCCATCCCCATGATCCCATACATTACCCCACTAATCCCCTTAACCTTCACATCTTGAGACACCAAGGGACAATTTAGCATGTCCAATCCACATAATGCACACATATTTGGACAGTGAGAGGAAACCAGAGCACCCGGAGGAAACCCACAAAGACACAAGGAGGACTTGCAAATCCCACACAGACAGTCACCTAAGGCTGGAATCAAACCCGGATCCCTGGTGCTGTGAAGTTAATCAATGTGCTATCATGCTGCCCTTACCAATGCCACCGTGCTACTCTGTGAGACATGTGGCAGTTTCTAACGCTCTCCAAATACCAATGCCTGTGGTATGTTGAAATAGGGGCAGTTGAGGACGTCTCTCGGGAAGCAGGGGAAAGAACATTACATTGAAATTGTGCTTTATTTAAACCTCCGGGTTTACAGCCATTGAAATATTTTTTGAACACAGTTGTTATTATGATGTGGGTAACACAACAGCCAATTTGTGCACAGCAAGCTCAGTAAATGTTAATCTGATGATAACCAAATAACTGCTAGCTGTGCTTACAAATTAATAACCTGATAATCTGTTTTTGTGATGTTGATTTTATTTTAACCTTTCATGAAATGTGAGTGTTGCAGGCAAGACCAGCATTTGTGGTCAGCCTTTAGTTATCTTTAGACTGAGTGGCTTGCTTGGTATTCCGGAGGGCAGTTAAGAATCAGCCACATTGCTGTGGCTCTGGAGTCACACGTAGCTCAGACCAGGCAACAATGGCAAGTCTCTTTCCCCTAAAGATGCATGATAGTAAACCAGATGGGTTTTTACAACAATCCATGACATTTCCGTGGCCACTATTACTGAGACTAGTTCATATTCCAGATTTATTAATTTAAATTAAACTCCTGCTGCCATGGTAGGATTTTTAACTTTGTTGACTTGGGACCTTTCTACATCACTGATGCAACATTTTCCAATGCCAACGCTTTGCAATGAAACCATTTATGAGTTAACATCTTCCCAAAACAAATAGCACAGTGGTTAGCAGCACTATTATGGCACAGCGCAAGAGACATGGATTCAATTCTGGTCTTGGGTGACTGTGTGCGGAGATTGCACATTCTCTCCATGTCTGTGTGGGTTTCCTCCAGGTGCTCCAGTTTCCTCCCACAATCCAAAGATGTGCAGGTTAGGTGGATTGGCCATGTTAAATTGCCCCTATCAATCCCACCCCACTCCCACGCAAAACATAGGATGGGATTCTCTGGCCATGCTCGCCTGAAAACAGTAGAATCCCACCTGATCTCAATGGATCTTCCCCATGGGAGAATTCCGGCCATAATATTCGGTCAACATTCCTGGTGAAAAAAGAACTTGCCCAATGAAGCAAACCATTACTCCTATTTTTCTCCCTGTTGAATAGAATCCCTCCAGTGCAGGGGGCCATCCATACCCCAGCAACTCTTCAAAAGGGCATCCCGCCCCATGACACCCCTTGCATTTACCATGGCTAATCCATCTAGTCTTTAGACAGTAAGGGGCAATTTAGCATGGTTAATCCACATAACCAGCACACCTTTGGACTGTGGGAGGAAACCAGAATACGTGGAGGAAACCCACACAGACACAGGAACATGCAAACTCCACACACACACAGGCCAGAATTGAATCAGGGTCCCTTGTGCCATGAGGCAGCAGTGCTAACCAACATACTACCCTAGCACCATGCTGCCCAAGGGAAGGAAGGAATGGTAAACAGTTTCATTTTAGACACTAGCTGCATTCATAATCTGATCTGCTTCTTAAATTGAAATTCTGCAGACTGTATGAGAAAATCTTTATCCGTGTGTCGATTGAAATAAGAGGAGGAAGAGACTTCTAAAACTTTGTTTTATTTATGATGGAAACTACCCAAATGCCAAAGGGGAGGAAGGAAATCATGAAATCTTTTCATCTTAGATTGAAGCATTTTCCGTGTCGCATTTCCAATCAGTTGGAGAGGAATTGCAAAAAATGCTAAACACTGAAGCTCTAAAGTTCAACACTGACAACTTGCATGGACTTAATAGCTAAAATGATCGAGAGAGAGGGACGTATATTGTGCCACCAAATTTCAATATGTGAGGGATTTCAAAGTTTAGTTTATTTATGAGTGTCACAAGTTTTAAAAGTTAAAGTTATTTTTTGTCACAAGTAAGGCTGACATTAACACCGCAATGAAGTTACTGTGGAAGTTCCTCTAGTCACCACAGTTTTGTGCCTGCTTGGGTTAATGCACTTAACCAGCACATCTTTCAGAATGCGGGAGGAAACTGGAGCACCCGGAGGAAACCCAAGGAGAACATGTTATTTGTCACAAGTAGGCTTACATTAACACTGCAACAAAGTTACTATGGAAATCCCCTAGTCGTCACACTCTGGCGCCTGTTTGGGTACTCCGAGGGAGGATTTAGCATGGCCAATGTACCTAACCAGCATGTCTTTGACTGTGGGAGGAAACTGCAGCACCCAGAGAGAGCCCATGCAGACACAGGGAGAACATGTAAACTCCACATAGATAGTGATCCAAACTGGGAATTGAACCCGGGTTCCTGGTGCTGTGAGGCAGCAATGCTGACCACTATGCCACCATGCCACCTAATTGCTAGTGAATAAATGGCAATAAGTATAAATAGGAACTTGAGTAATTGGATATATAATATACAGCAACTCGTAAGTCAATGAAAACTGACAATAAATGTTATAGAATAGCATTTTATTGGCTATTATTCTCTGCAAGCAGATTATTCCTGCATAATCTCAGGATCCTTTGTGTTTTTCTCTCTCTTATTCCAACGCACACACAAAACTGGAATTTCCAAAACCATCCAGTGGTTTTGAGGCACTGCAAATGTTCAGTTCGATCAATCCACATCACTTCAAGTGATTCTGCATCTTTAGGTGTCCCCCAACTCATAGGGCTGTCAGTGGGGAATGGGAACGATATCAGCACAATCTTCGAGTCTTCCTGTCATTGCACGTCAACTGATGGCAGCCCTCAAAGGCTGCAAGAGGATTACACAAAATCACCAGACTTGCACAAAGCATCAGGAAGGGTGTAAATTACATTACAGGAACATTGCAGGAGCGACTTCATTACAAACAAAAAGGTTCCAAAAAACAGATGACAATGTTGAAAACATGTACAATTCCGACCTTCATTTACACATCTGGCAAGACTGGGACAATTGAAAATCCATGCAATTCATTTCATGTGACATCTGGAAAATGTAAGAATTATTCAGCTCATTGCGAGGGGACATCCGATTTGAATAGAAATGCTTCCCAAGATACAACAAATACGAATGCATAAATGTAAAGCTTGATTCCCTTGCAGGCTTGGAAAGGTTGTGGCAAGGAAAGCTGGCTAACCCCCAAAAGCCAGCGTGGGGATCAGAAAGCACAAAATTAGTCTGTGCCCGCTCAATGTATTGCAGACAGCACATTGAAGTTTGCATGATTTTGATATGCAGATGTCACTCACCGTATTATTCATTTGCTGAATACGTTAGCAGTGGGTCAAATAGTGAGTAGCCAGTGCTACTTAAAGGCAGCCAGTCCTCCTGAAAAGGGCACTCCATTCTGGTTGAATGAGGTGGTGGGAGATCTTTTTTTCAAAAAGCCGCCTGGGACTGCGATGCTCTCAGCAGTGACTTAGTAAATGTAAGACAGCAAGTATCAAAACAAAGCACTTGAGGTTTTTCAAGGGTTTTCTGGGCCGCTCCCAGTGGTGAGATCATAGAATCCTTTCAGTGCAGAAGGGGACCATTCGGCCCACTGAGCCAGCACCAATAACAATTTCATCCAGGCCCTATCCCCTTAAAGCCGCCTCTTTGCCTCACTAATCCCCCTGACACTTAGGGGCCATTTGGCATGGTCAATCCACCTAACCTGCATAAGATGAACAGTTGTCTCTCCCTTTGTGCTGAAGTGTTAAGCCTGGCCAGTGGATTTCAATATTTGCGACCTGGACCCACTGTACCCATGGTAACTAGGCCACACAGGACTGCCATTGGTCAGAACAAGTAGCAGATCATATGACTTTATTGACCTATTTCATCTTGAAATAAGGAGACAGTTTAAAAAATAACTACATAAAATCTTGAACTTGTCCCTGAAGAGCATAGACCTTTTCAGATCCATTTCTGAACATGCTGATCAAATTTCTCTATTCCTGGCAGCTAGAGATAATTAGTCAGTGAATATAATAAAGAATTACCAATAGATTTTTGGGCACTAAAGTAATCAAGGGATATAGTGATAGTATAGGGAAGTATGGCTTAGACTGAAGATCAGCCATGAAGTGATGGTGCAGCCTCAAGAGGCCGTGTGGTCTACTCCTTCCTGCTCCTGTTTCTGATATTCTTACATTAAGAGATAGAGGAACAACAATGGAATTGATAAAATGTTGGGGAAAAACACTGTCAGGAGATAGTAGAGCTCCGAGGTTGAATTTGGTGCTTAAGCTTTGCTCAGTGCTTGATAGAAACATAGAGGGCAGCATGTTACTGGCTCGCCCGATGCGTTGATGGGCAGAGCAAGCTGATAAAATCATACGAGAATCAAGAAATCAGGACCATGCCCAATTTCTCGGCTCTCACTAACTTACGAGAGCCGGATTTCCAGCGAAGTCAGCCACTCGCCGGAAATGGCGAGAGGCTGAATACATTATGTTAATATATTTAAATATTCATTTGCATGTCTTTAGCGAGCCTGGCGCCGAATCGTCCGCACTCACTTGCCTTTATGGTCTCGCTGGGAGAGATTCTCTCCGAAGAGGAAAACACCTGCTCCCCGTGAACAGGGCACTGTCATATTGGCCTCGATCGAGGGGGAGTGGATGAAATCTACAGAAGTTCAGCTGGACCGGGAATATGTGGCACTAATAGTGGCAATGTTATCAGCACTCATCATTGTCCAGTAGAGCTGTCATGGAAGTTGCTGTGTGAATGAGTATGCTCCTCCATAAGTGCTGTACAGGTATCTGGCTGAGAGACTCAGCTTTCAAACACATGCAAGGATGTGAAGCTGTGATGCTCACCCACTGGTTACTCACTAAACGCATCAGAAAAGCTTACAGCTTGTCCATTCACCTTCACGTGAGAGTCTGATAAATCTTAATTACTGCAAAGCAGCTTATCTGATGCTGAAAATTTACTTTGACAAGCATGAACCTTTGCTCCCTCAGATTTTAATTATTTTGCTGGTAATTTTTTAAAAAAAACTTTTCCTTTCCTATTTCTGGCTCTTTTTATCTCTCTTTCTCTCAGTTGCAATTTTCATTCCCTCTGCTTTTGCTATATGCTTTTACAATGATTTATTAATAATTCTTTTATAGGCTGTGGGTGTTGCTGGCTAGGCCAACATCTGCTACCCATCCCTAATTGCCGTTGGGAAGGTGGTGGTGAGTCACCTTTTTCAACTGCTGCAATCCATCTAGTGCAGTCTATCCATAGCACTGCGGGGAAGGGAATTCCACAATTTTGATCCTGCGAAAGTGAAGAAATAGCAATATAGTTCCGAGTCAGTTGGGTATGTGAGCTGGAGGACAACTTGCAGGTAGTGGTGTTCCCTTTTGTCAAAAGACCCTTGGTGAGCTGCTGCAATGTACCTTTTATACTGTTGCCATTGTGCAACAACGTAGGGGAATTAACATTTAATATGGTCAAAAACGGAATAAGACTGGACGGACCACCTGACATTGACTTAGGCCCCAGAAACAACAAAATTAGGCCCTGTCAACTCTGCAAAGCTCTAACTTCTGGGGGCTTGTGGTAAATTGGGAGAGCTATCTTACAGACTAGTCAAGTAACAATCTGATATAGTCGCACCCATCTCATTTCTAACTTCCTAGACTCCCTCAGCAGCAGCCTTGGTTATGTCATAGAATCATAGGATTTTCTCGCCCCGAAACTGTAAAATCCAACCCGAGAGCAGCAGACCTTTCCATCTTCTGCCCCTCACCTGTTCTGATTCCATTGGCAGGCGGAGCGGTAACATTCCAGATGTAGAATCATAGAATCCCTACAGTGCAGAAAGAAGCCATCCAGGCTCGATGGAAAGGTCCATCAAGCCTGCACCAAAAACAATCCCACCCAGGGCTCTATCCCCATAGCCCCATGTATTTACCACACTAATTCCCTTGACACTAAGGGCCAATCAACCTAACACACACATCTTTGGAGTGCGGGAGGAAACCGGAGCACCCGCTCCACACAGGCAGTCAGATGAGGCCGGAATTGAACCCGGTCCCTGGCGCTGTGAGGCAGCAGTGCTAATCATTGTGCCACTATGCTTCCTT
Organism: Carcharhinus amblyrhynchos; assembly: GCF_965287045.1. Lineage (NCBI taxonomy): Eukaryota > Metazoa > Chordata > Chondrichthyes > Carcharhiniformes > Carcharhinidae > Carcharhinus > Carcharhinus amblyrhynchos. Next base: position 15,015,964 of record NC_137352.1, read on the forward strand.
CTCCCACTGGCTGGAGAGACCCACCAAAGATGGGCAGGACATTGGTATAAATTCTAGAGAGTCCCCAAGATTGTCTTGAAACACCATAAAGTTTCACAGTATCAGTTTACTGATGCCACTCCTGCTAGTTACTACACACCACCCTGCCTTCAGCTGATTGATCAGTACTCCTCCATGTTCAACAACATATGGAAAAAGCACTAAGGACAGCAAGGACACAGAATGTATTCTGGTTGGGGTCCTTCAATGTGCATCACCAAGAGAGGTGAGGTAACACCAGCACTGACCGAGTAGCCCAGTCCTAAAGGACATAACTGCTAGACTTAATCTGAGAAGCCAACAATAGAGAAGATCATACTTGACCTTGTCCTCATCAATCTACAATGCCGCATTTAACCAAGGTTGTATTGGTAGGAGTGACCACCACATCATCCATGTGAAAACAAAGTCCCATCTTCACATAGAATGCATCCTTCATCCATTGTGTGGCATTACCACTAAATGGGAGAGATTCAAAATGATCTCGCAACTCAAGGCTGGGCACCCAAAAGGTGAACTTTACTTTTTTTGATTTGCAAACACTGCACAGTCGTAAAGCCAGTGGGTTGGGGTCAGATCAGATATTAAAGGTCAAAAAATCTGAAGCTGAGCGTCATGCCCTGCAACCCACTGGCCAGTTTAACAGGCACCAGCGAAATGGTTGGCAATGTAACCATTTTAATGAGGATCTGATTGAACCTCCTCATCAGGCTTTCACAATGACTGACTGGGTTTTACAGGCTTCGAGAAACCCGGGTGCTGAAGCAAAATGGGGACAGTTTTGGGGAGAAAGTAATTGCCTTTATAGCACATTTTGTGGGCTGAGACGAGCAGGAGGATTTCTCAAAGACTTCCTCCAAAACACTGAGACCTGTCCTGAATTTGTGCTGCCTGACTGGAAGCCACGTCTGTTGACTGGGTTGACCTCAGGGTGAATTATTGAATCATAATAGAATCCTACAGTGCAGAAGGAGGTCATTCAGCCCATTGTGTCTGCACCGACCACAATCCCACCCAGGCCCTATCCCCATAACTCCATGCATTTACCCTTGCTAGTGCTCCTGACACTAAGGGGCAATTCAGCAAGGCCAATCCACCTAACCTGCACATCTTTGGACTGTGGGAGGAAACTGGAGCACCCGGAGGAAACCCATGCAGACATGGGGAGAATGTGCCAACTCCACACAGACAGTGACCCAACTCAGCAATCGAACCCTGGTGCTTTGAGGTAGCAGTGCTAACCACCATGCCACCGTGCCACCCATGGTGGGGATCCAGGTAGGGATTGTGTCAAGGACAGGTTGTCACCAAACTAAAATGCGAACTCGGTTTCTCTCTCCATGGATGCTAACCATCCTGTTGTGTCTTTTCCAAAGATTAACATTAGCTCTCTGATGAAAGTACAATTCGTTTTATTGCTTTCATTCCAAGATTCAGGAAGATGAAGATTCTGCGCAAGAAAGAGACAGCGGTCCTTGTATTCTTTTAAATGGGGAAAATAAAACTGAAAGCTCTAGAGGAACAGTGTTTTAAACAGAAGATTTCAGAACCAGCAATTGGTTGGTGTCTGTCATTGAAAACCATCTTTGTTTGAATTAAAAGCAAGCCCCAAGTCAAATGTGGAAATCAAATCTGCTGTGGAGAGATAACCAGGAGAATGAGACAGACAAGATACTTCTCTCTGCAATACAGACCTGACAGAATTCACTCGGCACAAATTGTACTTATTAGCCAAGGACAGATGGCAATGAGAACCTGGCAGTGACATGCTCACATTTAAGAGAATTAAGATTGTTCGCTTATTTGTAGAACTAGTGGAGATTTCGAAACAAGTTCTATTAATTTAAACTATTTTTCAAAGTTGATGTCTTTAATCCTGGAAGCTGTACATTTCATTCACATGTATAGTTTTGTATATGATTTAGGTTCCTCTCACACCTCTGTGAAATGAATGTAATCAGGAGAATGATACTCCCTTGGGTTGAAGAGGCTTCGGCAATAATAGTATGGACTAACAGGCCTTATTTCATTGTGTTTCAGAGTGGCTGGAGTAGGACAATGCAAGAGTAGGTCCCAAGCCGAAGCTTTGCTTTTGGGGATTAGGCTTTCGAAATGATGACAAAATATAACAAGAAAGATGGAGACCAAACGCCGAATGCAGATATTTCTCAGTCAGTTTAAATGACCAGACAAGCCCAAGAAAACTTAAGATTATTAGTGTCACAAGCGGGCTTACATTAACACTGCAATGAAGTTACTGTGAAAATCCCCTAGTCACCACACTCCGGCGTGTGTTCGGGTACACTGAGGGAGAATTTAGCATGGCCAGTGCACCTAACTAGCACTGTGGGAGGAAACAATAGGAAACCCATGCACAGTCAGTGACCCAAAGTGGGAATTGAACCCAAATCCCTGGCACTGTGAAGCAGCAGTGCTAACCACTTGTGGAAGGGTAGGATCAGCATAACAAATACTATTGCCGTCTTCTGGCTATTGTATTACTGGATTGCAGGGAGGGAAATATCATTTTTTATAGACTGCAGTCAACATCACTGAATACAAAAGGCAGTGCAATATTTAAGTGCATATTTATATCATGAATAAACAAGCATTGTTTCACTGGTTAGAAGAGCTGTGGCAAGGCACCAGTTTGAAGAAAAGACAGTGTTGTCACTGAAATAAAAGCAAATTCAAGCCTATTCATTCAGGTTTGTCTTCACAATATTTCTTTCAGATTGCATTTCACTTGTACTGGGGATATTATGCATTTGGTGCTGATTTCATGCTAATGTAGAAGTAAGAACAATATAATTAGAGTAAAGCACTAGATCAGCTCAGACTGTTTCTGAGTTTAAAGGTCAGACTTTGTCTGTTAACTGTGGCAATTACAGCAGGGCAGCAAGTTTTATATATGTGCCAGATGTACATTTTATAATACATTCTGGCACTGTGGTTAGCACTGCTGCTTCACAGTGCCAAGGGCCCAGGTTTGATTCCTGGCTTGAGGACTGTCTGTATGGAGTTTGCACATCCTCCCCATGTCTGTGTGGGTATCCTCCAGTGCTCCGGTTTCCTCCCACAGTCTGAAAGATGTGCTAGTTATGTGCATTGGCCATGCTAAATTCTCCCTCTGTGTACCCGAACAAGTGATGGAGCATGGCAACTAGGGGATTTTCATAGGTGGCGCGGTGGCACTGCTGCCTCTCAGTGCGGGGATCTGTGTTTGATTCCAGCCTCGGGTACTGTCTGTGTGGAGTTTGCACATTCTCCCCATGTCTGTGTAAGTTTCCTCTGGGTACTCCAGTTTCCTATCAGCCCAAAGAGGTACAGATTAGGTTGATCGGCCTCGCTAAATTGACCCTTTTTTCAGGGGGATTAGCAGGGTTAATACGCGAGGTTACAGGGATTAGGGCCTGGACGGGATTGTTGGCGATTCAGGCTCAATGGGCTGAAATGGCCTCCTTCTGCACTGTAGGGATTCTATGATTTTATGACTCTAACTTCATTGCAGTGTTAATATAAGCCTACTTGTGACACTAATAAATAAATAAGCTTACCAGGGTTGGATTGTTGCAAAATAGTTTAAGAAGTAGAGAGAAACCTACCTCTCACTTAGTAACATGATAATGAATTTCCACATTGGTATCTCTCTGCTGAGGGATAACTTCTGGTAATCTGTATTGCCAACATATTAATTTTCAGTAAGACTACTGAATTATTTTAGCAAAAAAGGAGAACGATAATTAGGATACATGTGTCTTACTTTTCTTCAACTTAATTTGAAAAATTGCCTAATCCACAGGAACTGGAATACTAAACTATGTAACATTCAGTACAGCATAACGATTTATCTGATTATGTCTTTTCTGTCAACTTGCTATTCATGACTTCAATTTCCTTCCATCCCCTCTGACGGAGACTGTTCCCTCTGTATTTCTTTAATGATAGTCTCGGTTTAATATCTGAACTGACGAGCATCCAGGCAAAGACTCCCACAGAACATCCTGACACCTTCCCCTTGGCAGCTTCTTTCCTGAGGATCTGAAGCATAAATATCTAAGCAGCACTAGTTTAGGGGTTTTCTGAATTTCACTTTGATAGTACATACCGAACACATAGGCGGCTGCACATCACTTTAATGCGCCCGCATGCCTGAGGTTCGCTCAAAGCACTAATAACGCGGTGCTCATTAAGCCATCAAAAAAGAGATTTTTATCTAAAAGTCAAAAGATGTGCCACGATAAAACAATGATCTTCTACAAGTTAGCAGAAAAGCAATGCAAGTAAATTTGAATAGCCTGATCTCTAGAGTGTTGAAATAACATTGGGCGGGATTTTCCACATACATCAATTCGCATGTTTCACCACTGCGGAGGTGGCCTACCATTGACCGGTAGTAAGATCTTCTCATCAATAGGATTTCCCACTGTATACACCCACTGGGAAACCCACACCAGGGGATGATCTGGTGGGAACAACCAGAAGATTCTGGCCATAATGTGCGCGCATGTGTATTTGTGTGGGTGTGTGTGTTTGTGTATGTGTGTGCATGCACCTGTGGACAAACTGGGTGATGTTTCACTTAGTTAGTTTCTGTATATGAATCAAGACAAACCTAATTTGATTTGATTTACTGTTGTCACACGTATCCGGATACAATGAAAAGTATTGTTTCTCACGCGCTATACAGTCAAAACATACCAATCACAGAGTACTTAGGGGAGAAGGAAAAGAGAGTGAGCAGAATATAGTGTTGCAGTTACCTATGAGGGTGTAGAGAAAGATCAGCTTAATATATGATAGGTCCATTCAAATGTCTGATGGCAGCAGGGAAGAAGCTTTTCTTGAGTCGGTTGGCACATTTTTTTCAGGCTTTTGTATTCTTTTCCCAATGAAAGAAGGTGGAAGAGAACATGTCCAGGGTGCATGGGGTCCTTGAATATGCTGGCTGCTTTTCCGAGGCAGCGGTAAGTGCAGATGCATTCAATGAATGGGAGGCTGGTTTGCATGATGGACTGGGCAATCTTCACAATCCTTTATAGTTCTTGTGATCTCGGTCAGAGCTGGAGCCATATCAAGCTGTGATACATCTGGAAAGGATGTTTTCTATAGTACATTTGTAGAGAGTCGTAATTGAAGTAATTTGATCCAATTCCCACAGAATCTTAAGCATCATTAAATTCCAATAGTGAAAAAAAAAAGATCCACAAATTACATGGCCACAATATAAAAATGGTTCAATGTAATGTATATTAAACAATCAACCAATAATATTTATACAAATTATGGATAAACAATCAATGTGTAGATACTGGGGAATGTGTAATGCCCGATTACTAGTTAGGTTGGTATCTAGCTTCTAAAGAGAAATTATTTGCTGCAAAACATGCTCGTCTTAGAAACTTGGAACCTGGAAGCATTTGAACATTCAAAGCTCGGCATCAAAGCTTTCATTACATGGGGCTCATGGTCACACAACCAGTAACATTTCATCATGTAGTCTTTCATAAAAGAGTTTGAGTGGCATATGAAATCCTAATGTTGTTTAGCAAAGCCTAGCAAACATTTACAAACCATAGATGTCCAACCCAAAAAGCTTGTAGGAACCTTGATCCAGAGCAATTGTCAATCTTCAAAGGAGTGAGCTTTAGAAATTCCCACAAAACTTACATCATGTTTGTTTTCTCTTATTGAAGACTACAAAGCAAACAAAATCCGTGATGCCTCTCTCTGCTCTGTCAGATGGAATTGTGAGAGAACATTTTCAAATGCCCCATCATCCTGGTTACCTTTTATAATGACTCCTGAAGCCGAACTGAAACTTTATCACAGAATGCAAGTCAAACCATTACCGTGGTAGAACTAGGGGGCATTGCCTCAAAATAAGGGGAAGCAGATTTAGGACTGAGTTGGGGAGGAACTTCTTCATGCAAAGGGTTGTGAATCTATGAAACTCCCTGCCCTGTGAAGCAGTTGAAGCTACCTCACTGAATATTTTTAAGGCAAGGATAGGTAAATTTTTGAACAATAAAGAGTTATGGTGAGCAGGCGGGTAAATGGAACTGATTCCATAAAAAGATCAGCTATGATCTTATTGAATGGCGGAACAGACTCAAGGGGCCAGATGGCCTACTCCTGCTCCTAGTTCTTATGTCCTTATGATGTTCTTATATAGTAGTCTGTGCCTAGAACTTAGGAACACAGAAATTTGGAGCAGAAGTAGGCAATTCAGCCCTTCGAGCCTGCTCCGCCATTCGATCAGATCATGGCTAATCTCTTCCTGGTCTCAGATCCACCTCCCCACCTGTTTCTCATATCCCTTTAACCCACTTTTTAAGTCAGGAATATATCTATCTCCTTCATTAAATAACTTAATGATTCCAACTTCACAGCAGCAAGTTCCACAAATTCACTACCCTCTGTGCAAAGTAATTCCTCTTCATCTCAGTTTTAAATCTACCGCCTCTCAACCTATACCTGGGACTTCTTGTTCTTGCTCAATAAGAGGAAACATTTAGTATATGTTTACTTTGTCAACCCCTTTTAGTATTTTATAAACCTCGATCAGATCCCCCCTCATTCTTGTAAACTCCAGTGAGTATAAGCCCCAATTATTTAACCTCTCCTCATATGTCAACCCTTTCATCCCCAGGACAACCGTTCAGCAAGCCCAGTCCTGGGCCTGCCTTACAAAAATGTTCAGGTAATGAGATCCAGCTGGGCAGTCCACTGTCTGTTACCAGGGGAACTCATACTCAAAAGGCCCTACATGGAGATGAATCAGTAATTCCCCAAGGAACTCGCGAGGTTTATCACATCTTTATAAGTTAGAATCGTTTTCGAACAAGGCCTACACAGTTTGATATCAAGAGCAATTAGGATTCATCTGACTTCCGAATTAACCATTACTTACTAGGAAGCATTTACACTGAAGGCAATTGAAGCTGTAACTCACCTCACAATCCCATTACTTCCACCAACTAGGAAAACTTGGCAGGAGGCATTTACCAAGGAAAAAGGCTTACCGAAGACATGGAGAGGTTAACAGAATTTTGGATCATCTTAAAAAATCTAAAGGGGGCAGTATTAGAAATATTAGCAATACTTAATTGTAAATAGCACAGCTGGTCCCCACAGCAATTCTCCTGCTTTATTGAGGGAGGTAAAAGTAGAAATTATTGGCCAAACCTGCTTAGAAATGGAGATGCTGTTAAAAGGCTGAAGGTTTACAAGACCTTACAGAAGTTGGACTTTTGTTCAAAACAAAATGAGAAGAGTGAACGTAGTATTTATAGGCAGGTCAGCTTGACATCCGTGTTGGGAAAGGTTTTAGTAAAAATAATCTCGGAGAAAATTAACAGCAACAGATGTTCTGATGGAGAGTCAGCAACTGAAAACTTAACTCTGTTTCCGATATTGCAAAGTTAAGTATCCAACTCATAGAATCCTACAGTGCAGAAGGAGACTATTCGGCCCATCGAGTCAATGACAATCCTACCCAGGCTCTATTCCGGTAGCCCCTCATATTTACCCTGCTAATCCCCCAGATACTAGGGTTAATTTAGCATGGCCAATCAACCTAACCCACACCCATCTTTGGATTGTGGGAAAAAACCTGAGCACCCGGAGGAAACCCATGCAGACATGGGGAGAATGTGCAAACTCCACACAGACAGTCACCAGAGGCTGGAGTTGAACCAGAGACCCTGGCGCCGTGAGGCAAGTGCTAACCACTGTGCCACCGTGCTGCCCAGGACATTTTATGGTGCTGCCGTATAGGCAATGCGAGGGAACCTCCTCCCCAGCCCCGCAACCCCCATCACCACCCCTTCTCCCATCCCATTCTATGGGATGCCTCCAGTGTCATAGAAGTTGGCACCCTATAGAGGCCAGAAAGGCCCATCAGAGCCAAAGGCCCTGTGGTCCAAAGAAAGACCCATACCAGAAATTCACTGATCATCTAGCCAAGGCCCACATCCGCGAGTCAGTGCAAAGGGCCCAGTCAGCTGTTGCTCCAGCCAAATAATGCATTCATGCAAAGAATAAAAATAAAGACCTGTTGCCCGTGGAGGAAAAAGGGGTCCACAAAAACAAAAGGCAGCCCTCTTCATGCCAACAATACACCCAGGAGGGATTTCCCCTCTATCCTGTGGGATCCACCAACCTCAGCCCCCTGCCTGAAGGGTATTTTCACCTTCAGGAATTCCCACCTTCACCAACCTGCATCATCCACCTCTCCTGATGGGCCTGCCAAGCTGCTGATGGGACAGCCCACTCACCATTGTTAAGACCCACAGACAACCAAGTATAAGTCTGCCTGAAGCAAAGTTCCTGGGGCTCAGAATCCACGTAGATCCGAATGGGGGTCCTGACTCATAGAGTGTCTACAGTGCAGAAGGAGGCCATTCAGCCCATCGACCTGCACTGACCATAATCCCCATCCAGGCTGTATCTCCACAGAATCTCTATAATGCAGAAGGGACCTGTTCGGCCCATCAACTCTGCACCATCCACAATTCCACCCAGGTCCTATCCTCATAACCCATTGCATTTACCCTAGCTAGCCTCCTGACACTAAGGGGCATTTTAGCATTGTCAATCCTCCCAACCCACATATTTAGACTGTGGGAGGAAATCGGAGCACCCGGAGGAAACCCATGCAGACATAGGGAGAGTGTGCAAAGTACATGCAGACATGTACTTTGTACAAGTACAAGAACATGTACAAGCTGGGAATCAAATCCTGGTCCCTGGCACTGTGAGGCAGCAGTGCTAACCACTGTGCCACCATGCTGCCCTATAACCCCATGTATTTACTCTGCTAATCCCCCTGACACTAAGGATCAATTTAGCATAGCCAATCCACGTAACCTGCACACCTTTGGAGTGTGGGAGGAAACTGGAGCACTTGGAGGAAACCCTGAAACCTGAAGACCAAAGCCCAAATATTTCTCTAATTCTGTTTTGTAAATATGCTACACAGAACTTTCGACAGCGTCATGAGGAACTATGGCATCAGAGAGTCATGGGACAACTGTGCTCAACATCTGCATTCCCACTATCAGCTGACATGGAGAAGACAGGAAAGATTGTCAAAGAGACATGAGGAAAGGGAAACTCTAGCACAACACCAACATATTCAGTACAGTGTGGCAAAATGGCAGAGGCTGGGAACAAGTTAAGAACATATTTTCTCACACATTGCCCTCAAGATGAAATAATTTTGGAGGCAAAAAGAATGGATCAAGCCCGACAAGTTACAGAAGGTTATTTTGTTTGAGGAGATGAGTGGTCTTTTATAAATCAAACAGCTTTTGATGGAGATATTTCAAACAGATCGTGAGTCCTCCACAGTCGACTATCTGCACATGCCTTCATTTCATTTAACATTGTCAAAATGTTCATGTCCAACCCTGAGGAATGACCTTTTCTTCAGGTTCTTTTTACTGCTAATACGTCAGATAAAATAAAAGGAACCTTTTGCACACCTGCCTTTATCAGGAAAATACATAAAGAAACTGCCTTTGGGTAGCAGAATCAAACCACAGTTGCAACTGATCCACTCAATTATCTGATCTCTGCAGATGCTTCATACAGAGATTCTAATCCTACAACAGCCTGTCCTGGTCTGAACTAAATTCTATTCATGTATTTGATGGAAAGAAAATTGTGCCTCAGCTTAAAGCCAAATGGCTAATTCTTCAGCACATTGCACACTGTATGGGTAATGCAGTGGCACAGTGGTTAACACTGTTGCCTCATAGCACCAGGGACCCAGATTCAAATAACAAAGAACAAAGAACTAAGTAAAGTACAGCATAGTAACAGGCCTTTCGGCTCTCCAAGACTTGCCGATCATGATGCCTGCCTAAATTAAAACTGTATCCAATTACACAGTCCAATCCTTCCATTCCCATCCTATTTACATATTTGTTTAGTTGCCTCTAAATGCAGCTATCACACCCGCTCTCACCATCTCCCCAGGCAGCGCATTCCAGATATTTACCACCTTTGGTGTAAAAACCTTACATCTCCTCTAAACATTTCCCCCCGCACCTTAAACCTATGTCCTGCAGTACCTGACTTTTCTATCCTCAGAAAGAGCATCTGACTATCCACTCCGTCCACGCCACTCACAATCTTGTAAACCTCTGTCAGGTTTTCAACCTCCAGTGGGAGCAAACTGAGTTTATCCAAGCTCTCCTCATAGCTAACACTGTCAGACCAGGCAATATCCTGGTAAACCTCTTCTCTACTCTCTCCAACACATCCAGAGCCTTCTGGTGGTGTGGTGACCAGAATTGTACACAATACTCTAAATGAAGCCAAACTAAGGATCTGTACAGCTGCAGCAAGACCTACAAATTTTTATACTGAAATTCAATTCTGGATTCAGGTAACTATCTGTGTGGAGTTTGCACATTCTCCCTGTGTCTGCGCGGGTTTCCTCTAAATGCTCTGGTTTCCTCCCACAGTCTAAAGTTGTGAGGGTTAGATGGATTGGCTGTGCTAAATTGCCCCTTAGTGTTAGGGGGACTAGCAGGGTAAAATGTGGGGGATACAGGATATGGCCTGGGTGGGATTGTTGTCAGTGTAGTTTCGATAGGCCAATTGGCCCTTTTCTGCACTGTAGGGATTCTATAATTCTAATGAGAACATGGAGTCAGAAAGGTAAAATCTATATGGGTCACACCAAAGTCACACTGTATATTCTTTACAAAGTGATATGGGCCCACAGAGAAGGATGAGTCATTTAATAAACAAGTTTTTGCTCAGTGCATCAGTCATTCTTCCTAAAACAAAATTGGGAGCAGCATACTCCTTTCTTAAATCTGTTTAATATATTTTCTTTCAGATTGCCCCTTTCAAATCCATGATGTGCATTGTTCATGAGCCAAGATTGCAAGGTAGAACCTTTTCTGTAAAGCAGTCTGTGTTCAGAACATTAGAATTGGACAGCTTGCCTTCTTTACTTTATGCTCCTCATTCTAGAAAAAAATGCTGCTGCCATTCGGCGCTTTTTTCCTCATCAAGCAGCCTGAGTGACAGCAGGAACTCGACATTTGAAGAAGTTGTTCTATATTTCAATTCATAAACCAGTTAAAATGCTGAGGTCGATAATGAGGGTCCTGCCAAAATAGGAGTGAGTAGGAGAGAAGAGTGAATAAGCGGGGAGAAGCTGGAGAAGAAAACTGGTTGCCAAATCGGGAAGCAGTGACATCCTTTCAGCAACATCTAGGTGGATGTCTCACCAGATGAATGACAGCAGGCAACAGTACATGTCAAAAGGAGACCATTTACTCTGCGGTCCAAGTCAAAAGCTCTTGAAAGGGCAGAGTTTTCTCCTTACACTTACAGTTTTAACGTTGAGAAATCAGAGTAAGAGGTCAAAGTCTATATTCAGGACAGCACAAAAGTTGAATAGGGCCAAAGGGAGAGAAAATATATTTTCAACACATAAACTTTAATAACATGATACCCAGGCAGGTGATAAAAAAAAAATTTGCCAGGAGTATCACAATGGCTGGTCGTGTGATAACTGTTGCTTGAGTAAAAGATTTGCATTGCAAAACGAATAGTCACAACTGAATGATTTGCTCATCCACTTAAATTAATACCTTTCCCTTACAGCCATCCACTCACAGGCAAACAAACAGACAAACGCATAACCGTCATGGTTGTATTATTGCTCTTTGGATCAATAAGCATCCTTTATTAATTCTTCATTGCTCTTTCTTCCAGTATTCCTTCTAAATGCATCCTTTTCAGAGGAAGTAGTGGAATGTGACATTTTTCCCTTGGAAAGCACACCACTGTGACTTGTGCAAGAGAATCGTGAATATTCACGTTAACCTGATATAAATATTCAAGTAGAGCCAGGATTTGACAAACAGGTGGTTCTATAATCAGATATCACAGCATGGCCAGGTGTTAAAAAGGAAATCAGCATTTGCTGAAAATCAGAAATGGAAAGTGAAATCGGTCCAAAAGTGAAGTTGGTGTAAAAGTCAGGCAGTAATTGAAAGCTAAAGTAATGTTAACATTTCAGCAGCTTAGACAAAAGGACTGATGCCAGAACTATAAAATTACCCTTGCCATTCAGATGACAACTGACCCTCTGCATTTCCAACAATTTCTCTGTTTTCAGCCATCAACCTCAGATCAACTGAGTCCAAATGTTACGGGTTTATTTCACTTCAGATACTTGACAATCTGGGCTTTTGAGCAGTACTGAGAGAGATGGTGTTGCATTTTTCCAAAGAAATGTTAAACTGTGATGCACCACTTCATTATCTTTGAGAGACAATATAAAATAAAAGGTGCAAATGCCACAGGGGTGCAAGAACAGGGAGACCTAAGTCTGGGGTGGCACGGTGGCTCAGTGGTTCGCATTGCTGTCTCACAGCACCAGGAACCTGGGTTCAATTCCCACTTGGGTCACTGTCTGTGTGGAGTTTGCACGTTCTCCCCCTGTCTGCATGAGTTCCCTCCAGGTGCTCCGGTTTCCTCCCACATTCTGAAAGACATGTTGGTTAGATGCATTGACCCAAACAGGTGCCAGACTGTGGTGACTAGGGGAATTTCACAGTAACTTCATTGCAGTGTTAATGTAAGCCTTACTTGTGAATAACAAATAAACTTTACTTTGTTAACGCAAATTATAGGAAGTGTTAGAGCAAGTTAGAAAATGCCTTGGGTTTTATAAATAGAGGGCATAGAGCTCAAAAGCAGATTATTATAAAATAAGAACAGAAAATGCTGGAAAATCTCAATAGGTCGGACAGCATCTGTGAAGAGAGAAACAGAGTTAACATTTCGAGTATTATTCCTTTCATTAAGACATCAGATGAGATAAAGAATTAAATCAAACTGGGGAGAAGGGCAGCTTTGAGATAGAGCGAATCAGTGCTGCTCTAGAGAAAGAGGTCAAGTGTGTACGTATGGAGGGGCATGGCAGCCCGGTAGCACAGTGGCTAACACTACTGCCTCACGATGCCATGGATCCAGGTTCGATTCCTGGCTTGAGTGACTGTCTTTGTGGAGTTTTCCCCTGGTCTGCGTGAGTTTCCTCCGAGTGTTTTGGTTTTCTCCCACAATTCAAAGATGTGCAGGTCAGGTGGATTAGCCATGCTAAATTGCCCCTTAGTATCAGGAATACTAGCAAGGGTAAATTCATAGGTTATGGAGGTAGGACCTGGATGTCTGCACCAACTGCAATCTCATCCAAATGCACTGTAGGGATTCTATGGAATCTATAACACAGAGTGTGGATCTCAGAATGTGGTGAGAACAACAGTCCGAGGAACATTGTTAGCCTAGGAATACCAGTCACCCTGGGTGGATTCAAAATACATGGGATGGAATTTGAGTTGGAATCCATATAGGATAAGTCAGAGACAGTGACAGTTGCTGAGGAAGGAATGAAGTTATTATGAACCTTTGTAAAGCACTTGTTGATCTGAACTGGGGAATTATGTCCAATTTTTGACACCACACTTAGAACAATGTAAAGCTATAGAGAGAGTGCGGAAAAGCTTTATGAGAATAGTTCAAGATGAGAATCTCCCAGTTATATAGATAGATTGAAGAAACTGACACTAAACCCCTTAGCGAAAGCTGAATTCAGGTTTTATGGAGGTGTTGAAAATCATGAGGGCTGTAGATATAGAAGAGAGAAAAGAACTGTTCCGATTAACAGAAGGATCATGAACAAATGGACACAGTATATGGTGAATGACAAAAGAGCCAACAGCAACAATCAGCGAATAGTGAAGACTAGAAATAAGACTGTAGTGGGGCCAGACCCAATCGTGACTTTCACAAAGGAACTGGATTGAATAGCTGAAGAGAAAATAAAATGCAGGACTGCAGAGAAATGATCTAGGAGTGAGATTAGTTAATCCATCATGCAAACCAGCCTCCAATCCATTGACTCTGTCTACACTTCTCACTGCCTCGGCAAAGCAGCCAGCATAATTAAGAACCCCACACACCCTGGACATTCTCTCTTCCACCTTCTTCTGTCGGGAAAAAGATACGAAAGTCTGACATCATGTACCAACCAACTCAAGAACTGCTTCTTCCCTGCTGCCATCAGACTTTTGAATGGACCTACCTCACATTAAGTTGATCTGCCTCTACACTCTAGTCATAGGCATAATGGGCCAAAGGGCCTTGTTTGCTGTAGTCATTCTATTACTATGTGATTCTGCAACGTGTTGCAAAGTGCTTACATTGAATGAAGTGAAGAGCCTCATAGCATAGTTAATGCTGTGCATTCGAGAGTGCCATACTGGGTCGTGATGGCATCTCCCTGGTGTAGCAAATGGGCTGACTAGTGTTACTTTCTGCCCGAGTGCAACTGGCGGACAGGAATGCTCCGAAATTAGAGTCTCCATGCTCCCGCAATTGGGATAAGCGGCATTGACGCTGTTGGCCGCACTGGCAGCTTTCTTGGGTCATTCGGAACCTAGAAATAAAAAATCAAGGAGTGGGTCCACGTCATCATACTGGTGGGGCAGGCCTTAATTAAGCGCAGTTTGCAGCAACTTCATTTTTCAAAAAAAAGTTGAAAGGGTTGGCATATGAGGAGAGATTAAACAGGTTGGGCTCATACTCACCGGAGTTTAGAATGATGAAAGTGGATTTGATCGAGGTACATAAAATACTAAAAGAATTTGCTGAAGTAAACTTACACCAAATGTTTCCCCTTGTGGGGCAATCTAGAACAAGAGGTCCCAGGTATAGGTTGAGAGACAGTAGATTTAAAAGCGAGATGAGGAGGAACTGCTTTTCACAGAGGGTAGTGAATTTGTGGAACTCACTGCCCCATAGCACAGTGGGGTCTGAATCATTAAATGGTTTCAAGAAGGAGATATATTTCTGATTTTTAAAAAGAAATGGGTTAAAGGGATATGGGAAATAGATGGGAAAGTGGATTTGAGACCAGGGAGAGATCAGCCATGGTTTGATTGAATGGCAAAGCAGGCTTGAAGGCTGCACTTGACTACTTCTGCTTCTAATACCTATGTTCCTTTGTATGTAAGATCTGGCCACCATTTGTAAAGGCTGTCTGTGTACATAAAAGTAAAAATAGACACTCATCCTGCTACTCCCCATGTCAACATGAATGGATAATCTCATGGTGGAGGTGGGGGGTTATTTGATAATTAGATTTAAATTTATCCTCATGGGGTTCCTAAGTCTGCATGTTCTCCCCATGTCTGTGTTGGTTTTTCTTTGGGTGCTCCAGTTTTCTCCCGCAGTCTGAAAGATGTTCTGGTTAGGTGCATTGGCCATGCTAAATTCTCCCTCAGTGTACCTGAGCAGGTGCCGGAGGGTGGCAAATAGGGGGTTTTCACAGTAACTTATTGCAATGTTAATATAAGCCTACTTGCGACACCCAGAAAATAGACTTTAAACTTGCGCACTCAAAGGTAGAAAATGACTAGCAAACAATTAGAAAATATAATTATTCCTTCACGCTAAACACCCACACAATAAATAAAATGGCACTGATGAAGCACCAGGTTTATTTCACACATCAGGATGTCCTTAATCAGTGATGAAAGCCAAAATCTGAAACTTTCACATCTGTGAAGCCAATGCTTTAATGCCACCAGTGCACATGCTTACATGAAATGCCAGTGACTAGGTTACTGGGCTCTACATTTTCTCCACTAATAAGGCAGCATTAAAATCATAGCTTCTCCTTAAATTCAATATATTCTTTGGCTCTTGTCTGACCCAAAGATCACCATCATCTGAATCAGGGTGCAGACATAATCATGGTGTTCCAATGCATTCTCTTAGTGCGCTAACCCTTAAACTGATTGGTTTTAACCTTTTCCATGTAGATTAATGAACGGAACATATTCTGCCAATCACAGTACCATGACCTCGACAACAGCAAATATTCTAAGAACTCTCCAACCCCATGAATAATAAAGATTTAAAGGACTATTATTTGAATTAAAGTAATTTCCATCCGCTTGATTCTAAAGGATAAAATGTAAGAAGTATAAAAGCAATCATAAATGAAAAAATGTTGCTTTCACGGAGTGTTTAGTCTGATGCTGCCCTCTCTCGACAATAATATGTCTACTTTTCAACAGGAAATGAAATAAAGCAATTCTGTCTTGCCAATCACAATGACAGAATAACCTCTTTATTTTGTGGAAGAGCATGTGTCTGAAGGCTTTGAGTGATAAAGTACATTCATCCTACAAAGGTTATTATCTTCCAACTTTCTGTGTGTCATTGATTGCTTAAACAGTGTCTTGCACTTGTCTTGGTAGAGAATAGGCTTTTCAGAGTTGGGAAAGTTTTGATTCATTGGCTACTGAACCTTCTCGTGCCCTGCTACTCCGCATATTTGTCTCAACGAAGGCAGAGAGGTGCTGACAAGAAAGCAATGAAGACACAAATTAAACTCCCAATGAATCATTCAGGGGTTCAAATAATACCACAAATCCTGAAGTTGAAACTCAATTGATTAATAACTGCCATGCAATGAATGCTATCACTTTAAAGTATTGCACACTCCCATATTATCTAGAATGAGTATTTGCTACGGAGTTAATCTGAGGCAGTCTTATTCTGTTTGCTAAGTTACTTTGCCATCAGTGGGTATGATGGAAGATTCCACCAGATATCGGGCTTCATGCCATTGCCACTTAATGACATCAATGAAAGATTGATGACTCAGATTTAATCCATGCAACTTTATTGAAAAATATTCAACAGTAAAACAGTGGGAGTTTTATATCACATAATTGATTTGATTTATTATTGTTGCATGTATTAGTATACAGAGAAAAGTATTGTTTCTTGCGCGCTGCACAGACAAAGCATACCATCCATAGTGAAGGAAAGGAGAGAGTGCAGAATGTAGTTTTACAGTAGTAGTTAAGGTGTAGAGAAAGATCAACTTAGTGCGAGGTAGGTCCATTCAAAAGTTTGATGGCAGCAGGAAGAAAATGTTTTTGAGTCAGTTGGTGCGTCCTCAGCCTTTGTATCATTTTCCCGATAGATGATGGCAAAAGAGAGAACATCCAGGGAACGTGGGGTCCTTAATTATGCTGGTTTCTTTTCCAAGGCAGCAGGAAGTAGACAGTATCAATGGATGAGAAGCTGGTTTGCGTCATGGACTGGGTTACATTCACAGCCTCATGTAGTTTCTTGCAAGTCTTGGGCAGAGGAATTCACAGAGGCTGCAAAATACTTTGGCAGGATAAAGGATTACAGCCAGGCGTCTTCGTCTATAGCGGCATCAGAACAGAAAGGGTTAATGTCCTGCACTCAGAATTTCAGGAATCTGGGAGGAAATGACAAGTAGAACCTTAAAAGATAGCAATCTCTGGATTAGTCCCAATGCCAGGTACCAGTGAGCATAGTGGGACATGATAGGTTAGCAGCATATAGCTGAAGAAATGGTGCTGGAGGGAGAGCTTAAAATTTCTGGGGCTTTGGAACCAATTACGAGCAGGGGGGTGGATCTATTCACGTTGGATTAGTTGCCACTTAACAAGTGCTAATGCCTTTTGGGAAGGTTGGCTATTGCTGTGGGTTTCAATTAATTTACCAGGTTGAAACAAAGGCAGGATATTCAAAATGAACAGAGGACTTGGAAAGGAAAATAGCACAAGAGCAAAGAATGTTTCAGCAATAAGGAGAGGTGCTCCATAAAACCCTGGATCAATGCAATCTACCTTAATATCCTCTCATGTGGCTCAGTGTCATGGGTTAGAGGTAATATTCAAGCACGAGTTACAACCGTTATTCGAAGAAGAACCAGATGGGATACTTAGGCCAAAGTTTTTCCGCTATTCCCACTGGTGGGACCTTCCAATCTCACCGGTGACCTCCCACCATGGGAAAACCTATTGACAGCGGCAGTCAGGAGATCCCACTGCCAGCAAATGGGGAATGCCCTCTAGCGCTGCAAAACATTCCGCAAGGGAGGGGGAAGTAAAAAATCCTGCCCTTAATATTCCAAGTTATTCAGGAAAGGAAAAAGTGAGGAAGGTGACAGAATTAATCAATGAGCTAGGATAGCACAGGAGAAGGCCAATGTTTGTGAGGAGTGAAAGACAGATTAATTTGGATTGGGTGGCATTGTGGCACAGTGCTGCCTCACAGCAATTCCAGCCTCGGGTGACTGTCAGTGTGGAGTTTGCACATTCTCCCCATGTCTACATGGATTTCCTCCAGGTGCTCCAGTTTCCTTCCAGATTCCAAAGATGTGCAGGTTAGGTGGGCTGTTTTCCAATGGTGGAGACAGTTTGCCATTGGCCACTGGGGGGATCTTCTGGTCCAACAATGTATATGACATTTTATGTGGCTCACCCTTCTCACCGCCAGGGAACTCATGGTGCACTGGAGGATGCTTTGGCAGGGCCGGAAGATCCCACCAACATGGAGGGCCAGAAAATTCCATACAAAATGTAAAAGAGTCGTCAAAGGAAGGGAGGGGGCTAATTAGAGAGCGGAGAAGACTGAGGAGGTGATCTGATCGAGGTGTGTAAGGTTATGAGGGGCATGGACAGAGTGGATAAGGCGCAGCTGTTCTTCTTAGTTGAAGGGTCAGTGACAAGGGGAAATAGGTTCAAGATGAGGGGCAAGAGGTTATGTGGGGATGTGAGGAAAAGCTTTTTTTTACCCAGGAGGTGGTGATGGTCTGGAATGTGCTTCCTGGGAGGCTGGTGGAGGTGGGTTACCTCACATCCTTTAAAAAGTATCTGGATGAGCACTTGGCACATCATAACATTCAGGGCTATGGGCCAAGTGCTGGCAGATGGAATTAGGTGGGAGTTCAGGTGTTTCTAATGTGTCAGTGCAGACTTGATGGGCCAAAGGATTTCTTCTGCACTGTGTGATTCTATGATGAAAGGAAAAGGAGACATTCATTTGGAGACAGAGGAATTGGCTGAGGTGCTAAACGTATGTTTTGCAGATGCCTTCACAAGAGGAGACGACGTTGTGAAAGTGGCAGGAATGGAGGGGGGATTGTAGCGATATTGGAATGGATAAAAATCAATACACAGTTTGGTATTCCTCAAAATAGAAAAGTCATCCAGTCCAGTTGGGATGCATCTGAAGGGAAGTAAACATTGAAATTATGGTTGTTCTGGGCAAAATATTCCAATCCTCCTTAGATATGGGGATGATACCAAAGGAGTTGAGGATTGCAAATGTTGTAACCCCATTTTCGAAAGGGAAGAGGGATAAACCAAACAAATTCAAGCCAGTCAACTTAATATCAGGTTAAATGGATTATTCGTTTTCTGATGATCCCTTTGCAGTAGTGGGAAGAGTTTAGAGACAAGTGCTGGAATTTTACTGGCACACCTGCCCTGGAATTGGGGCGGGCGGGCGGGCGGGCAAGGTTCACAGAATGCCATTCTTCGTTGGCCCCGGAGGGGATCATACGAGTCTCCGGCAGGCAAGGCAGAAATATATCGGCAAAAAAAAATCACATCCAAATTAATTAGAATGTGGAAAAATATGAGTTAATGAATGGAAAATCAGCACAAATTTCTTCAAGATACAGTGAGTTTGATTAATTGAATTGAATTCTTTGATGAAGTAACAAAGTGGGCTGATGAGGATAGTATTGTTGATGTTGCCGATGTGGATTTTTAAAGGGGGTTTTGACAAGATAGCACAAAATAGGCTTGTTAGCAAAACTGACACAAATGGGATTAAAGGAACAGAGGACACCTAGATATAAAATTACCTAAAATAGAGAGCAGTGATGAAAGTCTGTTTTCCAGACTGGAAGCAAGTATTGAGTAATATTTCCCAGGGATCAGCATTAGAAACCTTTTGATACTTAATAATGACCAGAAGTGGATACGGAGGGTATCGCTTCAATGCGACACAAAACTGGGAAATGTACAGTTGCATTTCTCTCCCGAGTTGGGACTAGGTGCCCACGCCAGCGTTCAGCTAGAGGGTGAGTGTTTCCTGCTCACGCTGGCAGCTTCAGTCAGGTGGGATTCACCCACCTGAAAGTTGCCGATGAGCTCATTTTGTGCAAAGCACTGGCCAGCCCGGCAGCTCCGAGACCAGGCCACCATTTTTAAAGGGTGGCCCAATCTCCGTGCTCCCCCCCCAAAAAATGAAACATTTCCCCCACCCACCCCCAACACCAACCCCTCACCAAAGAAGGGGCATTCTCCCCTCGACCCAATCACAAATAACGGAAAACTTCCCACCACTCACCAGCCAGGCATGAACGTGACCTGATACAATACGTACCACTCAGGCCACCACCCCCCTCTGCTCCCCTCCCCCTCAGTCCCATCCCCCTGAAGATCCTCCACAGCTCCCCTTTCTCCTCAGGTCCCTCACTCAGCACCACCTAACCCCCAACTCAAGTCCCCTCAGATCGCCAACTCAGGCCTTCAGACACACCAGTCAGTCCCCTCGCCCCCAGCCCTCCACTCAGACCCTCTCCCCCTCAGACTCTCCACCAGCCCCCCTCCCTTCCAGCCCCTCCACTCAGGTCCCCTCCCCCTCAGATCACTCAATCAGCCCTTGTTCAAACCACCAGCTTTGGCTGTGTCCACAGTGCCCTATCCTTTGGCACCCTGGTACTGACATCCTAGCCTGGCACCTTATGCCCAAGGACGAACAAGGAGGAAGGTCCAAGTGCCATTTGTCTCTCTCTGTTGCTGCCAGGCTGCAGAGGAAGTGCCCATTAGGGGTCCTGGGGTTTGGGTGGACTCAGGTTGGGGGCAAGAGTTTGACCTTACCACTCTTCCCCACGATGGGAATGTCATAGCTGACTTTCCCATTCTAGCCCTAGCAGACCTGGCGATCACCCCTGGCATGGTGATTCCAGGTAACTCTGTGATCAACATCTGCATTCCTGCCTGTTAGCTGTGAAGTGGCCGGGTTATTTTAATCTCCATACACTAACCTCCCTGCCCCCCCCCCCACCCCCACCACCCAACCCAACCACACTCCCCCTCCTCACCCCCGGGTCACCTGGCAGGATTTTAAATCACTGCAGCACTCCAATCTGCAGCAGAGGTTTTCTTTTCTCCCTGTCAGGTGGGAGCAAACCTCTTCGAAGTCCTCTGACAGAGAGAAGATTTCCAATTCAACACACAGTGCCTTGTGCAGCTCCAGCCACCTGAGTTTATATTCATTTCCCTTCACGCCTGAATGCATCCCAAGTACCCCAATGATCCTGATCACAATGTTGACAGAGTGATTGACAGCCTGTGACTTCTTCAAAATGATTGAGGTTTTCAGTAGAAGAAGTTAAACCCACTATGGACGGGGGACCAGATCTGGGCCGGTGACGCAGGGCTGGGTTGGGCCAGGAACATTGTAGCAGGCAGCAAACCCACTTTTTTGCCCAAAGCTTGATTGTCCGGACCATCATGATTCTCGCCGGGATCTAGGGGGCTGAAGAATCTCCCTCGTAACAAACACTGAGGCAGATTGTGAGAGACTTTAGGAGGATGTGGAAAGTCTCGTAAAACTGGAGAAATGCAATGTGGACAGTGTGATGTGATATACTTTGAGGAATAATTACTTCATGTTGGGAAAAGAGCATAAGGACTATCTTTCTCTTGGTTTTGGAGATTTTACTGTGCTTAGCGTCACAGACTCATTCAACCTTCCAACACCATCGGGGGCAGCACTGCTTCCTCACAGTGCCAGGGTTACGGGTTCGATTCCAGCCTTGGATCACTGTCTATTAGGAGTTTGTATCTTCACACCATTTCTGCGTGTGTTTCCTCCCACAGTCAAAAGATGTGCAGGTTAGGTGGATTAACCATGCCAAATTGTCCTTTTGTGTTCACAGGTGTGTAGGTTAGATAGATTAGCCATGGTAAGTGGGTGGGGATTGGATGGGAAAAGGTAAGGTACTCTGTCAGGGAGAGTCAGTGCAGACTCGATGGGCCAAATGGCCTCTTTCCGCACTGTAGGGATTCTATGAAATCATAAAACCAGTAGCGGCCATTGAGCCCTCTTTGCCTGTGGCAGCTCTTTTGAAACAGCTGATGAATCGCACTCACCAGCTCTTTCCTCACACCTCTGCACACCTCCCTTTTTCAAGTATAGATACCACCCCCCCCACTTCCCATCTGAAAGTTGTTGTTGAGCCTGCTTTCACCATCCTCTCAAGCAATGCCTTTCAGAGCAACTTGCAACACAGAGAAATTCTCATCTCCCTATGAAACTGCGTGTGAACTGAATCTATCCCCTGCACCACCGGCTCAATAATAAGCTAGTTCATTTTGCACTGATTCAAATAGGAATGCTGTCTTATTTTTCATGTGCATTCACATGGTTCTGTGAAGCATCTCTCAGATAGTGTGTTGTGCCTGAAGTATTATTGTGTCCTCAGAGGAGGTTGTGTCATTTTCTGCACAATGGAGTCTATACAGCTTTAATGTGATCATCACATCATAAGGCCCTGTAACAAAGAGCCAGAGCAGTCTTCTTTCACCCCAGTTACAAGGACAAACTTAAATACTTTCAGCAACTGAATGCACTGCCTACAGATAAAGCTGAGTATGCAGGACATCGATTCGTACTGCAGTCAAAATACTTCTCAACGTTTGGCATCTAATAGACATCTCGCACTGCAGTAAGTGTATTATTATTCAGTTGGAGTCATAGGGAGAAATTTTCCTGTCCCGCCTACCATGGGAATCATAGCGGGTGGGGGCGGACCATACAAAGGTCCATTGATCTTGGGTGGGAATTTCCAGCCTTGTGGCAAGTGCATTCGGAACATTCCGCTCACAGAATCATAGAGATATATAGGCCCCTCGGCCCAATTCGGTTCATGTTTACTTAACTCAATTAGTCCCATTTGCCTGCCTTTGGCCCATATCCCTCTATCTGAACCTTTCCCATCCATGTTCCTGTCCAAATATCTTTTAAATGTTGTAATTGTACCCGGCCTCAACCATCACCTCTGGCTGCTCAGTCTACAAAATCACCACTCTCTGTGTGAAAACATTGTCCCTTTTTAAATCTTTCCCCTCCCACCTTAAACCTAAGCCTCTAGTTTTGGACATCCCCATCCTAGGGAAAAGGCCTTAGCTATTCACCTATGCCCCTCATGATTTTATAAACTTCTATAAGGTCACCCTTATGCTCCAGGGAAAAGATCTCAGCCTATCCAGCCCCTCCTTATAATTCAAACCTTCCAGTCCGAGTAACATCCTCGTAAATCTTTTTTGCACCTTTTCCAGTTCATTAATATCCTTCCTATAACAAGGCCAGCAGAATTGGACACAGTACTCCAAATGTGGCCTCACCAATGTCTTGTACAGTTGTAGCATAACAATCAAACTCCTTTACTCAATGCTCTGACCGATGAAGGCAAGTGTGCCAAACACCTTCATTACCAAATAAGAGATTTATAGGAATTGTTCAAAGAAACAAGGATTTTCCAAACTTACCCACCGATGGGATCTTCCAGTTCTGTCAAAATCAACCCCTGTAGTGGGTTACCCGGACAGGCAAGTCATGCAAAACACTGTCGACTTCAGCAGGACTGGAAGATCTTGTCAGCAGCCAATGGCGAGACGTCTCTGCTGTGGGAAAACCCACCATGGCGTG
Organism: Carcharhinus amblyrhynchos; assembly: GCF_965287045.1. Lineage (NCBI taxonomy): Eukaryota > Metazoa > Chordata > Chondrichthyes > Carcharhiniformes > Carcharhinidae > Carcharhinus > Carcharhinus amblyrhynchos. The sequence continues at coordinate 15,039,598 of NC_137352.1, forward strand.
GGCGGCAGCTGGGGGGGGATGTTTGGAAAATTCCAGTTAAAGATTTCAATAAGGTTATTCGCTGTATAAGTTCTTGAAGATTATTTGTCTCATCGTTATTCTTGCACTATTCCAGGAACCTAAGAACAAAATCTAGAGTGGCCAATCCCACAGTGCTATTTTGAAGAGGAGCAGGGAAGTTCTTCCTATTACAAAGAAAAAAGAACAATACAGCACAGGGGCAGGCCCTTCAGCTCATCCAACCCGCACTGAAACATAGTTTCTATCCCTCTATTACCATGACCAATAGGTATCCTTCAACCAAAGCTATGTCAGGGCATGGTGGCACAGTGGTTAGCACTGAAGCCCCATAGCGCCAGGGACCCAGGTTCGATTCTTGGCTTGGGTCACTGTCTGTGTGGAATCAGCACGTTCTCCCCATGTCTGCATGAGTTTCCTCGCACTGTCCGAAAGATGTGCTGGTTAGGTGCATTGGCTGTACTAAGTTCTCCCTCAGTGTGCCTGAACAGGTGCCGGGAGTGTGGCAACTAGGGGATTTTTACAGTAACTTCATTGCAGTGTTAATGTAAGACTACTTGTGACACTAATAAATAAACTACAAAATAGAATAATAGGTTGTTATCTTGTTCCATATTTGTGGAGCATTGCTATTCACAAATTGGCCACTAACTTTTATATATTCTGATAGTTTTCTACTCTCTCCTCTAGTATTCATTCTACAAATATTTTGTGACAGGTACAAGGAGCGCTCCCCATGGAAATTTGCTTGAAGTGAACACAAGCTACTGAAAATCAACTTTTAATTGTCACTACACAGATGGAAGACAGAGCAACTGGGATGCCTCCCAATGTGATCAACAAGGGGAACATAATTACACAAATTGGCATCAGAAAAGAAATGAATGGGAGGACAGATCTGGAATTTGTGTTTTTGGTGCAGTCTGTCAGAGGGCCCTTTAAGTATCGCTGGGTCAGCTGATCCGTGCTCAGTTGCATTGTCTACACTCCAAACTAGTTTGATTCCAGAGCATTAAAAAAAACTGTGGAGAACCCTATCCATCGGTAGCTCCTCTTCCGATGACAATCCATAAACTTGCAAAACCAAACTTTGGCATCACCGCACAACTGCTTCTTGATTTATCTTTTATTCTCTCCTACCTTTTAGAGCTTCTGTTATATAGGCTTCAAATCTTCTCTTGTCATCAAAGGAAACTCAGGGAGAGGATCCCTGTCAGAAAAAGCTCAGAGACAGGGATCTCTGTCAGAAAGCTACAATTCTGACGGTGAGGTGTCAAACTCAACTGAATGAGAAGCTGTGTATCCGCCCTTCCTTTGGAGCTGAAAATCAATAGGAGCTTTAATTAGAGTGGAACATTGGCTCCATTTCTGGGTTGCTCCTGTTATTGAGATGTTTTATGATCAGCAACTCAGTAGCAGACCACGTTTGATACTTGCACTGTGGCACTAATTTGACTTGAGCAACTGCGAAGAACTGAGGTTTTAATTGGCTTGAGCTTGAGTTGTGGGCACTTTTCATTTTTTTTTGGTTGCAGATAGCACTTTGGTAATAGGTTCTGCTTATCTGACTCACGTACTTAGCTTACAATTTCCCTAAAGCCAATTGTAAATTTGGACCTAATTGCTGTTGGTTTACTTAGAAGCAAACACTTTGAATGCCCCTTCTGTGATCATCACCCTGCAGCCTTCTAACCAACAATTGAACTAACAAACCCACAAGGGATTTTTGAACAAAAAGAGGAAAGCATGCGTGGAGCTTTCATTAGTGGCCTTTTTCTTATTAAAACAAATAATGAAAGGAATTATCTGAATCCACCAATGTCAAGCCACAACATACTCAAGAAGAAAAAGAAAGCAGTTGTCATTTCTTTCATTCGTTCAATCTTTGTGGTCAAAAATAATAAGACTAACAAACTTATAAAATCCAGAATATTACATTTGTAAATACTATAATCAGCCTTGACTGATGATATCACTTAAACTCCTTAATTAAACCGCAGCAGTGCATTCATTCCAGACTGCCCATTGTTCGACATACAAGCTAAAATTTGAAGTACAATAGTTGATGAGTCCATGCATTAACATTTAATGGAATTTTTTTAATGCATTTTCTCTCCAATCCTTATTCATGTTTCATTAAGGCTCCAACGAACACCCCATAATAGATTGAAAAAGAAATCCAATAGTTTGAGGGAAGTACTTTAGCACTAAGTTGGAGTTTTTAATATGCAATTCCTTACACTGATATGAATGTTTAACCTTCCATGTTCATTACTACCAACATGTTTAATAGAAGAACTCACAGAATTGTCCATGCATTGGCCTATCAGCTCCAGCAATTTAATTAAGACTACAGTTATTTTGATCATGGGGCAGAAACCCACTTTCAAATCTTCGACATCACCTGAGAGGGTTAATAATCACACAAGTTTAAAAATCACATAAGTTGCTATGCAAAAAACCAGCAGTCTTTATAAACATCAGCCCAGATAAGTGCCAAGGTCTTTAGCCTGGGACAATTCATTAAATTAGACATCTGTCTATGGGAGGAAGGAATAATATACACAGACAAAGACGCAAACTAGGACAACAATGATAACTTATAACAATGATGAATTAAGTCAGCTAACATGATTAAGTCTTCACGCTGATTGAATATTATAATTAAGCAAGTGTGCAACTATTGTGATCGGTTTTAATACATGTATCATATACGTGATGTAACCTTAATCAATGTCTATGAATGGATAAAGATATCTCCTATATTTTGATTGGTATATGCTAATTATTTATAATCAAATTTGAATCTATAATGGCTTGTGTAATCCTGAATTCTGTATCTAGAAAATGTGACTTTCTAGAGTCCTCACTATAGCTTGAATTAAAACAGCTCTTAAAAAGAACTCCATTATTTGGTATGGTTACTTAACGAGAACAAAAGTTAAAGCCCGCAACGTCAGCTAAGCTTCAATGGAGCACAATAACTGGTTGAGTATACCTTGCTAAAATTGGAACCTAGAATGTATGGATATCGACAACATGAAAAGCTTTGGTTATTTTTGTGTGAAATTGTGTGAAAACCTTTCAGAATAAGTAAGTTTATTTTGCCTTGGGTAAGACTGAAAATAAAACTGGATGAAAGCAAATTACTGCGGATGCTGGAATCTGGAACCAAAAGAGAAAATGCTGGAAAACCTCAGCAGGCCTGGCAGCATCTGTAAGGGGAGAAAAGAACTGATGTTTTGACAAAGGGTCATCTGGACTCAAAAGGTCAGCTCTTTTGTCTCCTTACAGATGCTGCCAGACCTCCTGAGATTTTCTAGCATTTTCTCTTTTGGGCCGAAAATAAGGCTTTAGCTTTATGACATAAAAAATTTCAGTAATGCCACAAAATTTGATTGAATTAATAATGCTGAGATCTAATTTATTTTGGTGAGATTCTTGGCGTGATTAGCAGTCTGGTTGCTCCACTGTTAATGATTTTAGACTAAGTATTTACTACACCAGATGCCAAATCTGGATTGAATGGGGAGGGTAACAGGTGTTTGTGGCTGCTTTTGTTCCAAGTGTGACTCCAATGTTGAAAAATGCTGAGACTGAGTCGCTCTTTGTCAAACAGAAAAACACTCGCGGTTCATAGTGTTGTCCAGGCAACGGCAGTTCCCAATGGCAACATTAATGTCCAAGCTGCAAAGAATGAATCATAGTAAATATGCAACTAGTAAAATAATAGAATGGTACTGGGAATTGTAATAGCAGGTTATTGAATGAATTGGAAAGATGTTTGTGTGGCTAAGAATAATAAACAGGTATTGTTGGTTACATACTGGTGCTGAAAAAGCCAATATACAATGGGATCCATTGTGATAGACATGTGAACCATCCCATTAATTATCCAGTGGTTTAATTCCAGCTACAGACTCAGTCACGTGAAATGGAGGATCCAAACCACCAATGATAGATTGCCACAGAATATAGGGGGTGTTGTTACTGTTTTAAGTTTTAAAGTTGGTATGTCAGGTATCGAAAAGGATAGACAGAGAAATTTCAACATTGCCATTGGGTGTAAAAAGAGTGGTGATAGAGTTCAAATAGAATGACTCCCTTTCATTTCCTTCCCCATCAATCTGCAACGTCAATGCCATTGGTTTTGGTGATGGATGTGTTGCACACAATTGCGATATTCACGCATAAACGCTAACTTCTACATTAATGACCCGTTAAAACCCGAGAATATTTTAAGTAGTGTGCGAGTGCAGAACTGACAGGAAGGCGTTACCACTGCTGCCTCACAACTCTAGGGACCCAGGTTCAATTCCAGCCTCGGGTCACCATCTGTGTGGAGTTTGCATATTCTCCCCGTGTCTGCGTTGGTTTCCTCCGGCTGCTTGGTTTCCTCCCACAACCCAAAGATGTGCGGGTTTGGTTGGCCACACTAAATTGCCACTTAGTGTCAGGAGAGCTAGTAAGGTAAATACGTAGGGTTACGGGGATAGGACCTAGGTGGGATTGTGGTCGGTGCAGACTTGATGGACCGAATGGCCTCCTTCTGCACTATAAGGATTCTATGATTCAATGAGAAAGTTAAAAATAGTGTCCTTTGTGGGATCAAGAGGAACAAGAGGCCTCCTCCAGTCTCAAAAAGGAAAACCATGCCCACCAACCCATAAAGCCTTACTTCTTGCAGAGAGAGCTTCCCAAAACACTCTCTCCACCACCTACCCATAGAAGGAAACAACATTATTAGAGGGGTGGGGGGGGGGGGAGACTGCCCATTACACACTCATTTCCTTTTTCATAATTAACAGTAAAATCACCGGTTTGGTGACTACCTACGCTTCACTTGCACTGGAGGTGCTTTTTATGCCTTGTGTCTAGCTGTGAAAAAAAATCCATTCTGAAATTATCTGACATTGAATAACACCACAAATCCAAACTACAAGACCAGTGCCTTCAACAAATGCTTGTAATTAGTTTATCATTTCATTTATAGCATTTATTGGCACTTTCCACTGGCAGATCTGAGGTGGTTTATTGAGTGGATTTCCAAATTTGATGACAGATTTGTCACATCCACTGACCTTGATGTCTAAATATTGAGCAAACCACACCCTGTCACTGTGCGAGTTAACCCAATTAACTGGTCATTTATGCCCAAACTATTTGACAGTAAATTTGTCTGTGTAGAAATAGGGATCTTGATGTGTATTGTACAATTGCAAAGTCGACTTGGTCTTGAAACAAATATTAACAGTTGCCAAAGATGCAATACGATGTAGACCATTGACGAGTTAATTGGATTTCTAATGCTAAAAGACAGGCTTGTCATTTGAGGTTGGTACAAAATAGGAAAGGTTTAGGAATGAAATAGGAACTACTGGCTCATAACATTTTGTTTAATTTGTGACAGTACTTAATTCTACACCACCTTAAATTTGGTCTCAGATCACCTTCAATTGCCGAGTTATGTAACACAAGGATTACAATATTTGCTTTGCTTTAGGTCTGTCAGCCGAGCAGGGAGTTAAAATTGGAATGACAGACTTGTCATGCTATCATTGACAGTTCTGTAGATGTATAAATCCAGCCATCTTTACATTGCTATAATTGAGTAATAAAATTCAATGAGATGCAAGGCCCCCTCCTACACTTCACTCCACCACCAGTTTTCTCAGTGCCTATCAATAATATTTCAGTTGCTTATGTTTCACATTTTAATTTGTTAACTCAATCATGGGAACGTTCCAAAGAGGAAGATGTTGTTTAGCTCCTTGGGTCTCTCAATCCAATCATTGTTGACTTGCAGTCCAACTCCAGTCACGTGTTTTTGTTCCATCACACAATCTTAGTCTTGAAAACTCATTAGGGGAAAGAAACTATTACTGAGTGTTGGAGGGTTTCCCACTGACCCTCTAAGCTTGGAAGCCTCGCTCTCCATCCTTGATTGGGTAGTGAGCCTGTTCCCCAGCCTTTAATTGGCTGGGGTGGACATGTCTAAAGCATGCCCATGTGGGATTAGGAGTTGGAACTAGCCTACATGTTCCGTTCCCAACCTGTCGAAAATCCAGCTCATTAACCATGTTTCTCTCTCCACAGATGCATTCTGACCTCAAGCATTTTCCTTTACTTATATTAGAAAGTGCAGTTCCCTGAATTGAGCCATTGGGGTTTCAGCAATGGAGCACATTTCATGGAGTACAATCTCAGGCTAAAGGGACGATCCTTTAAAACAGAGATGAAGAGGAATTTCGTCAGCCAGGGAGTAGTGAATCTGTGGAACTCTTTGCCACAGAAGGCTGGGGAGGCCAGGTCATTGAGAGTGTTTAAGACATAGATAGATAGGTTCTCGATTAATAAAGGGATCGGGGTTATGGGGAAAAGGCAGGAAAATGGGGATGAGAAAAATATCAGCCATGATTGAATGGCGGAGAGGCTCGATGGGTCAAGTGGCCTAATTCCACTGGTATGTTTTATGATCTTATTTTAGATTCAGACTGTCCCAGTTATAAATAGTTGTGTTTATCATAAAGGTTCTGCATATCCTTTTGCAGAAGTGTATGGATAATTAATACTTGGGGCCTGATTTTACCATTTTCATTCTAAGTGCATATTCTGGGTTTAGAAATCCAGTTTCAGGTGCCTCTGGACGCCCTCAGCCACCTCCAGTCTAATTTGCTCTGTGGGCGGGGCTTAGCACTGCCAGAACAATCGGAGCTCTGAACCGTGCATGCGCATTTAGATAAAAATTGGAAAAAGCCCATGTCAGATCGTTTCCAAGCCACAGAAAGCAGAGAAAGTGGCTCAGGAGCGAAAAGCGAAAGCAAGAGCATATCTCTGGGGTGGGGAGGGGTGGGGGTGGGGGGAGGAGTGAGGCGGGTAAGATGCATTTTGCGGGGGGGCAGATGGATCTCTGGTGGGGGGGGGGGGTGCAGATGGATCTCTGGTGGGGGGGGGCAGATGGATTTCTGGTGGGGGGGGTGCAGGACAGTCCGTTGCCATTCTGCAGACGATCTATGAGGGGAGGCTGAACTATGGGGAGAGGCTGAATAAACTAGGCTTGTACTCGTTAGAGTTTAGAAGAATGAGGGGAGATCTCATTGAGACGTATAAGATGATGAATGGGATGGATAGGATAGAGGTGGAGAGGCTCTTCCCGCTCAGAAAGGACAGTAGGACTAGAGGGCACAGCCTCAAGATAAAGGGGGGGGGGCGGTTTAGAACGGAGTTGAGGAGGAACTTCTTCACTCAAAGGGTGGTGAATCTCTGGAATTCTCTGCCCGTTGAAGTGGTGGAGGCTGCCTCGCTCAATATTTTTAAGAAGCGGGTTGATGGGTTTTTGATAAGAGAGGGGATTAAGGGTTATGGGGAGAGGGCGGGAATGTGGAACTGAGACACGACAGATCAGCCATGATCTTATTGAATGGCGCGGCAGGCTCGAGGGGCTAGATGGCCTACTCCTGCTCCTATTTCTTATGTTCTTATGTTCTTATGATCAGTGGAGGGGGAGGGGAGCAGGGGTGGTGATCAGTCTGGGGAGTGGGGGGGGGTGGATAAGGGGGACAGTGATGCGTGAGGGTAGTGGGGTGATGGATTAGGGACACACACCTGCCCCCTTCCCCCCCCCCCCCCCCCCACCGATCACCCGCAGAGTGGCAGTGGACCTGTCTCCGTCCCCCAAGACAACGATGTGGACTCACTCTCCCCCACCGCCCCCCCCAACCCCAACAATGAACTTGCCTCACTCCCCCCACCCCCAGAGAATAGTCTGGCCTCACTCCTCCTCATCTCCAGAAGAACATCTGACCTGCCCCCTCCCCCCACAACACCAGACAACAATCAGCCCTCCCCCCCACCAGTGATACATCTGACCTGCCTCCTCCTCCTCACCCCCTCCCCAAAGAACGATCTGACCTCACTCCTGTCCTCCCCCTCCAACCAGAGAATGATCTGACTCGCCTCCACCATCAATCTGAGTCAGACGGCCATTGGAAACACTGAACATGCTCTTCAGAGGCTGAAGCTCCTGACTCAGACTTTTATTCAGCAGGTCCTTAAAAGCGCGGATCCGGATTGGTAAATGCAGTGGGAAAGAGGGAAATGCTGATAGAGTTGGGCGGGCAGTTCATTAATTCAATTTAAATGCATGCAAATATATTTAAATCGTTGTTGCGCCCGATTTGGGCAAGGAACAGATCGCCGCCACTCGCGGGTCTCGGTAAAGTGGCGATCTGCACAGACTCGGGTGCAGATTGCGGTAAAGGCCTCACACCTAACTTTACCATGATTTTGCGCCCGAAAACGGGTGAAAATTGTTGGTAAAATTGGGCCCTTCCTGGTGAAATGGGTGGTGAGAATTCGGCTACTCCCTGTGGTTGGAATCACAGTGACAAAATCAGAGGAATCTCCTTGGGTCCATCTTAAAAAAACAAATAGAAAATACCTGATTGCTGACCACCCAGTACTGGGACAATTGATTGCAGACATTTTGATTTGCGATTAGTTGAGTAAAAACAATTTTCCCCTTCAGATATACCTATTCCGTCCTTGGCCATCTCCTCAGTGGTGCCATAGCAATAGCCCAATAGATTGAGCTATGCCAGACACTGGCAAATGCCAGGGTGGATGGTGACATTTTGGTATTATCACTGGACATGTAATCCAGAGACCAAGGGTTATGCTCTGGGGGTCCGTGTTCAAATCCCACCAAGGCAGGTAGTGAAATCTGAATTCAATAAAAATCTGGAATTAAAAGGTGGCCTTGAAACCATTGTCGATTGTCGTAAAATCCTGTCTGGTTCACTAATGAAGGAAATCTGCCATCATTACCTGGTCATGTCTACCTGTGATCCCAGATCCACACCAATGTGGCTGACTCTTAAATGCCCTCAGGGATAGGTAATAAATGCTGACCCAGCCAGTGACGCCCACATCCCATGAATGAATGAAGAAAAACACTCATATGATGGTTGATATTTGCCGTGTGTGTGATTCACCTGCCTCTATGCATTCATTTTGCCCCCTGTAGGATGAATCCTGATCCTCATGCAAAAGGGAATTGAATTCTTTGGTGGAATTTTACCAGCACATACGCCTGAGTTTCATACGATCCTGCCCGAGTCCAACAGGGAATGCCGCTCCCCATACCTTGCCCGCCCACAGAATTCAGTGGGTGTGCCAGAAAAATTCCAGACCTTCTCTCCAAATCAATCCAAATTATGATATAGAAAATCAGATCAAAATCCTAAATAATGTTTTTATTGATAAATATTGTCTGCACAGTATGAAAGTCTCAAACTAGAGGGCATAGGTTTGAGGTGAGAGCAGAGAGACACAAAAGGATCCAGAAGGGCATTTTTTTTTCACACAGAGGGTGGTAAGTGTCTGGAACAAGCTGCCAGATGTAGTAATAGAGGCAGATAAAATTTTGTCTTTTAAAAAGCATTTAGACGGTTACATGGTAAGATGGATATAGAGGGATATGGGCCAAATGCAAGCAATTACGACTAGCTTAGGGGTTAAAAAAATGGGCAGCATGGACAAGTTGGGCTGAAGGGCATGTTCCCGTGCTGTAAACCTCTATGACTCTATCACAGTTTTCAGAAGTTCACATGGTCCGGGAATGCTATCACAGCGCTGACCAGTTAACCACATTAGGAACGAAAACTTTTGCAATGAGGTATTCAGAACCTCCTCAGCATTCAATGAGCTCATTAGATAGGATTCATTATTTGCAGAGCCACTTAGAGCGCAGCATCGTGACTCTGGTCGATCCAGGGTACAACTGCTCGTTCAAACATACAATAAAAATGCAATCAGCGCATCTTATTTTATCAGCGACATGCAAATCTTCACTGCATTGTCATCTAATAGGGCTTTGAGAACGATACTCAAAAGAAGTAGTTAGGCACCCCAAGACAACCTGAAGGTGGGTGTGTATTAAATGGATCATTAACTGCTCGAATGCCAAGATTAGTTAGGGCTTTTAAACTCATGGAATGTTTATGATGCATTTGATTGAGTAACATATGAATTCTGTTGAATGGTTTATCCTAAGTAACCTATGGTACATTCAGATTATTACTCCCAAGTTCTGTTCTTTTAAACACAACTAAAAAGGATGATAATCTGCCAATCTACCTCCATTCAGCAAAACTTTGTACTTTTATAGATCAATTATATTAATCAATATTTACAACACTGAATGCACTTTGAAAGAATCTCTTTGGATGCAAAACATTTTGGACCGCGTAAGATAGAAAAGGCGCTAAATTAATGCAAGTTCTTTTTTAAAGAGTGTATGAGATGAAAATTGAAGCTTTGACAGATTATAGGGAGGGCTTCTCATTTGCAGCAATTAAACCATTTTGCAACTTGACCAGCCAGAGTCGTGACAAAAAGCTTGACAATGGACAGCTTGAGTTGCTTTATTGCTCCTATACTTAACAGTCCACAACATCAAATCGATAGAAAATCATGAATTGTCAAGTATAGGAGCAGAGGGAGACAGGTCGGGGTCAACTGCGATAGTCCTCATGGTTAAACAGGCTGCCAGGACCAGCAAGGGACCAGCAACTATTACACAACGCTGCCATGGAATCGATGGGCCGAATGTGCTCCCTCTGCACCATACATGACTTTATGGCATCAGTAAGCATCTGTGCTCCAGGGGGAGAACAGGAGGAAAGAAAAACGTCAGAAAGGGGTCAAAATAAAATACAAATCAAAGTGAATTTTAAATTGTGAAATTTCTTTAAATATTGAATCAGTTCAGACAAACTCATTACCATTATTAATGATTTGGATATGGTTTTCCACCAAAATGTTCATCTGTCTTTCTCAACCAGATGCTTGTTGCCCTACAATACAATTCATCATCTGTTTTTATAGGTGAATATATAAATGCGATTGCTGTTGAACATGGTGGCACAGTGGTTTGCACTGCTGCCTCACAGCGCCAGGGATCCAGGTTCGATTCCCAGTTTGGGTCACTCTGCGGAGTCTGCACGTGCTCCCCGTGTCTGCGTGGGTTTCCTCCAGGTGCTCCGGTTTCCTCCCACAGTCCGAAAGACATGTTGGTTAGGTGCATTAGCCATGCTAAATTCTTTCTCAGTGTACCTGAACAGGCACTGGAAATGTGGCGGACTAGGGAATTTTCGCAGTAACTTCATTGCAATGTTAATGTAAGCCTACTTATAACACTAATAAACAAATGTTAAAGTTTAAATTTGTCAAACTGATCTGGAACTGAAGATACAGAGGAATTAACAGAAAGATATTTCCCCAGCGGCAGTGGGTGCGAACAACAGGAAAACTCATGGTGAAACCAGAAGATCCCGCCACTGGCCATTGACAGGCCACCTCCTCCACCACAGAACACTCTGTGGGAAGAGGATAAAACCCTGCACTTTGATTGGGCCAATTAAGACAAGCAGTAGAGACAATCTTTAGTTCTAACAGCTAAAATCTTTATAAATCAATGTCAGTTACACACGGCCATTCATATGTTGGTATAGTTACTATTCTGACCAAGACTGCAAGAAATTACAAAGGATTGTACCCCAGTCCATCACACAAACCAGCCTCCCATCCATCGACTCCATCTACACTCCCCGCTGCCTCAGAAAACCAGCCAGCACAACCAAGGACCCATGCACCCCGGACATACTCTCTTCCATCTTCCTCCATCAGGAAAGAGTTATAAAGTCTGGGGTCACATATGACTCAAGAAAAGTGTCTTCCCTGCTGTCATCAGTCTTTTGAATGGATCTATCATATATTAAGCCGATTTTTCTCTTCACCTTATCTGCAATACTATATTCTGCACCCTATTCTTTCCTTCACAACCATGGTGAAGAAGGCATTTGGCATGCTTGGTTTCATTGGTCAGAACATTGAATACAGGAATTAGGACATCTTGCTGAAGTAGTACAAGACATTGGTAAGCCCACACTTGGAATACTGTGTACAGTTCTGGTCACCTTATAATAGAAAGGATATTATTAAACTAGAAAAGATTTACTAGGATGCCACTGCGACTTGATGGTTTGAGTTATAAGGAGAGGTTGGATAGACTGGGACTTCTTTCTCTGGAGCGTAGAAGGCTGCGGAATGATCTTATAGAGTGATCCTATAAAATAAGGAAGGTCATAGATCAGCTAGATAGTCAACATATTTTCCCAAAAGTAGGGGAAACTAAAACTAGAGGGCATAAGTTTAAGGTGAGAGGGAGAAAAATACAAAAGGATCCAGAGGGGCCATTTTTCCACACAGAAGGTGGTGAGTATCTGGAATAAGCTGTCAGAGGTACAAATATAGGCAGGTACAATTTTGTCTTTTAACAAGCATTTAGAAATTTACATGGGTAAGATGGGTATAGAGCGATATGGGCCAAACTATGGGCAACTGGGACTAGCTTAGTGATTTAAAAAATGGGTGGTCTGGATAAGTTGGGCCAAAGGGCCTGTAGCCTCTATGACTCTCTCCATGTATTCTGCGGACGGTATGTTCTGTCTTTATAAAACCCTTGTCAGGCCTCATTTGGAGTACTGTGCGCAGTTCTGGTCGCCTCACTATAGGAAGGACGTAGAAGCTTTTGAAAGGGTACAGAGCAGATTTACAAGGATGTTGCCTGGAGTGGGAGGCATGCCTTATGAAGTTAGGTTGAGGGAGCTGGGACTCTTTTCCCTGGATAGACATAGGTTGAGAGGCGACCTGATAGAAGTTTATAAAATGTTGAGTGGAATAGATAGGGTGGATTCTCAGAGGCTATTTCCCCAGGTTGAAATGGTCGCTATGAGAGGACACAGATTGAAGGTGCAGGGAGGCAAGTACAGAAGTGATGTTAGGGGTAAGTTTTTCACTCAGAGAGTGGTGAGTGAATGGAATCGGCTGCCGTCAGTGGTGGTGGAGGCGAACTCGCTGGGGTCTTTTAAAAGACTTCTGGATGAGTATATGGAATTTAATGGGATTGGGGGTTATAAATAGGTCTATAGATTGGTAGGTGTTGATGTGATCGGCGCAACTTGTGGGCCGAAGGGCCTGTTTGTGCTGTAGTGTTCTATGTTCTATGTTCTATCTCGCGCGCAAGAAACAATACTTTTCACTGTATCCTAATACAATAATAAATCAAATGAAATTACCATTGTTAATGAAGTTGTGTTGTTTTGTAAAAATGGGAAGTGAGACCAGCAATTTTCTTAGATGAAGGAGAAAACAAAAAAGGAGCAATTGAGGTGCTCAGGTTTCCTGCGTTCAAGGTTCTCCATATCTTTCCCCCAAGAGCACTGAGGTAAATATTGCCCAGCAGCAGAATAAGTTGTCCATCATCGAACACCATCAGTGCTAATTTGCAATGAACAGGACAGCAGGCAGCTGATATGATGAGTAATGTGATAAGCGAAAATAACAGAAGATGCTGACCCCAGAAGGTGCAAAACGCAAGGTCACGTTTAATAGAGAGCATGGAGGCAGGATTCCAACTCTTTATTCAAAATGTGGGGAATACATTCAGTCACATTGCATTTCCTGGAGCACAAAGGTCTGTTAACTCAAGAGTACTGCAGGCATGGGTAAATGTCTTTCTCATGAGTGAATGTCTGTCACTAATACACCAGTTCAGTACAATATTCACTTTATTCAGTAGATGATTCATTTTTTAGTTTAAAATGTGTCCTGGAATCAACCCATATAATGACGGTTCACTCCAATAAATTATTTTTATTGTCACAAAAGTAAATTGGAATTTTTAATTTCACTGCTGCTAATTATCCTGATGTTTGACTACTCAATGCTCCCATGTAGTAAAAAGTCAAAATAATTATCTTGCTACCCATTTTTTTTTTTGGCATGCTCAGCCGCAAAGGATGAAGGTTCTTTGGGGAACCAGAATGTAATAGCTTTTTGAATTATGCCTCTGAGAACAAAATTGGCCAGTTTAAAATTAGAATGTACAGTACTTACACCAGAGAGATTAATAATACCCTGAATACTCCAGGCTTAATTAAGTGAGATCCGTGCCGTGATGCGTACTTAATTTATTATTCTATATGTTGCACTTTCTGTGCAAAAGGTCAATCCAGCCAGTAAAAATCAAAGGCTTGTCTTTCTCCCTTTTGGCAGTTCTCACTAATCGCCCCCAAAAATGCAAGAAACAATCCTTTCAGGATGTCCCTTCATCTAAATTTCAGAGAGCAATCCATTGGTCACTGACAGGCATTGCCCCACGAGGTAATCCCAGGTTCCAGATAATCCCAGGTTCCAAAGTCAAGCAATGCCCGCTCAATAATTAATACTTCAGATGATATTGGAAGAATGAAAGATCAGCAGTAATCCAGACAGTTTTAAGTGTCAGGCATATCGATATATTAAGGGGTTTTCATTGTGAAGAAAATGTTATTGTTTTCTGTTTCTGAGCACACAGGTATTCTGTAAAACAGAATTGCAGAAATAGTGTGCATGTGTTGTATGGTGTGTGGTGTGGGTTGTGTGTTTTGGTGTGTATGTATTTGTGAGTGTTGTATGTGTGCTTGTACGTGTGGTGTGTGCATGTGTTTGCATGTGCTGTGGCTGTCCTTTGTATGTGCATGTGGTATGTGTGATGTGTGTGGGATGTGCATGTATGTCTAATTTAATTAAGTTGGGGACTCAGTGAGTTTGCAAGTGGGACCACAAATGGGGCTAGCTGCAAAAAGCAGGCATTTGAAGTGAGTAGACCAAGTTAAATATTCTATAAGAAAACAAAACACAGTAAAGATTTGCATTAGGAGATAGGTGAAGATTTGGAATTTTAGCAATTGAATTACAAAGGTAGGTAATAAGGAATCTACAATGTAACGAGGGGTCATAAGTAAACTTGGGGAAGGTTATTATGTTTTATTTTGCCCAAAATTAGTGGTCATAAAGTATTTGAAAATATATTTCAGAAAAGGACAAGATCAATGATTTCAAAGATGAAAGAGAGAAAAAAAATGTAAGGAAAGCTTGGAGCTACATTGGGAGAGTGGCCACCTCTTGCAATGTGCTCTCTGATGGGACAGAACTGTAAAAAGAGGCAGAGTGAACAGCCTTTAGCAATGTCAGAGAAATGTCTGTTTGTTCTTGAAAGTAGGGTTTTATTTAAAGCCTAGGATTGCCATTGTCAGAAGAGTGAGAGTGAAATGGGTCCCCGATATCAACAGTGGGTTTTTGCTTTGTGGTAATATTACCGGGATTGCTTTTATAGATTAAGTTTCTCTAAGAACTTTGCCTGAGAGTATTTGTTTTTGAGTTAAATTAAGTAAGGATTTGTGAAGGAAATATTCTTTAAGATGAATTTTAACTGTCAGTATAATCTTGTGTGTTTAAGTTTTCTTTCTTTTTTGTTAATAAATGGTTTATTTTATTCATAACAATCTCCAACACTGTTATTGCAATTTGTGACTCTTGACTTTGGCACACATATTTTCTAGTAATACAGTATAAATTGAAAATTGTTGTGATAGCTTACCAAGTTTCCCTTTTAGCTTTGGTTAGCAAGGCAATTACAACCTGCCAGATCATGACACATTCTAGTATATCAAAAACCAAACAAGGAAACATTGGAATTCTACAGATCAGTCGGTATCCGTAAAGAGTGAAGTTGCATGAAAGAGCTTCCCTATATCAATAATAGGTTTTTGCCTTATCATATTACTGGAATGGCTTTTATTGATTAAGTTTCTTTAAGCACACTGCCTAAAGGGCACTTATTTTTGAGTCTAATCAATTAAGAATCTGTTGGGGAATATCTCCACTTTTGAGTTAGAGTTCACCCACATGCCACCCTACCCATTCACCAGCTCACCCACCCACTCCTTAAGTCCCTGCCACCTCACCCACCTGTGATTTCACCCATTTATCACCTCACGCACATGCCATCCTACCCACCGAGCATCTTACTACCCTTCACCTTGCCACTAACCACGTATCCATTTAACCACTTCATTGATCCTACCCACCTACCTCACCTACTTACCCAGCCTCCTAACCTACCACCATGCCAATTCACTCACTCAACTATTCACTAACATTCAAACTGTATACTTAAATTTATCTTAAGGCAAGTGGTGCCATAAAAAGCCCTCGCTCTCCCGACTCTATTGTGATGGAACACCACAATTTAGCTGTGCTTCTGAGCCAGACTCAGAAGGTTCCAGAAGAAATGAAGAGCAACGCTGAGTCAGGAAAATCTAACAAAGGTGGATCTAACAAAGATCTGAGGCTACAGGTTCTTACATGGCTGGATGATTCAGTGTTATATTTTGTTTCATAATGCCCCTGTGAAGCACAATGGGATGCTGTGTTACATTAAAGGTAAGGTGGTGATGGCGTCGATAGTTCTCCTTACTGTCATCACTATTAACCAAAGTGTATGGCTTCATACATTGAACTCCTTCTGGAAGAACGATCTGGAGGAGGGAACCGAGTGTAGGGTGTCGAAATTTGCTGATGACACCAAGATTGGGGGAAAGGCAAATTGTGCGGAGGGTGTGGAGAGTCTGCAGAAGGATCTAGATAGGCTGGGCGAATGGGCCAGGAAATGGCAAATGGAATTTAATGTTGGCAAGTGTGAGGTGGTCCACTTTGGTAGGAAGAATGGTAGGAAGGACTATTACTTACGTGGCGAAAAACTGCAGCAGGCGACGGTGCAGAGGGACCTCGGGGTCCTTGTGCATGAGTCGCAAAAACCCAGCTTGCAGGTCCAGCAGGTGGTCAGGAAGGCGAATGGGATGCTGGCCTTCATAGCGAGGGGGATTGAATATAAAAGTAGGGAGGTCTTGCTGCAGCTGTATAGGGCATTGGTGAGGCCGCAGCTGGAGTACTGTGTGCAGTTTTGGGCGCCGCACCTGCGCAAGGATATTTTGGCCTTGGAGGGAGTGCAGAGGAGGTTTACTAGGCTGATACCGGAGTTGAGGGGGTTGAGCTATGAGGAGAGGCTGAATAAACTAGGCTTGTACTCGTTAGAGTTTAGAAGAATGAGGGGAGATCTCATTGAGATGTATAAGATGATGAATGGGATGGATAGGATAGAGGTGGAGAGACTCTTCCCGCTCAAAAAAGACAGTAGGACTAGGGGGCACAGCCTCAAGATAAAGGGGAGGCGGTTTAGAACGGAGTTGAGGAGGAACTTCTTCACTCAAAGGGTGGTGAATCTCTGGAATTCTCTGCCCATTGAAGTGGTGGAGGCTGCCTCGCTAAATATTTTTAAGACGCAGGTTGATGGGTTTTTGATAAGAGAGGGGATTAAGGGTTATGGGGAGAGGGCGGGAAAGTGGAACTGAGCCACGACAGATCAGCCATGATCTTATTGAATGGCGGGGCAGGCTCGAAGGGCTAGATGGCCTACTCCTGCTCCTATTTCTTATGTTCTTATGTTCTTATGTTCTTATATTGCCATTCCATCGCAGTCGCTGGATCAAAATCCTGGAATTCCCTCCCAACCGGCATTGTGGGTCAACCCACAGCACATGGACTGCAGCAATTCAAGAAAGCAGCTTACCATCACCACCACATGCTGCATGAGTGGCACAATGGTTAGCGCTGCTGCCTCACAGTGCCAGGGACCCGGGTTCAATTCTGGCCTTGGGTCACTGTCTGTGTGGAGTTTGCACATTCTCCCAGTGTCTGCTCCGGTTTTCTCCCACAGTTCAAAGATGTGTGGGTTAGGTTGATTGGCCATGTTAATTTGATCCTTAGTGTCAAAGTGATTAGCAAGGTAAATATGTTAGGGGAATAGGGCCTAGATTCGATGGGCCGAATAGCCTCTTTCTGCATGTATGGATTCTATGATTCTCAAGGGCAATTAGGAATGGACAATAAATGCTGGCCAGCCAGCAATGCCCACGTCCCATGAATGAATGAATAAGTTTAGATTTAACTTAAATCTACAGATAGATCCCTGGAAAGTAGCACTCATCACATCCCACCAAGCAGACAATGGTCATTTTATCCCCTCTCTCTCTCTCCTGCCTCCCAATCAATTACCAACACATGAATTGATGGCACTTGAGAAATAGTGCATTCGAAGGATCGATTTTTTACTTTGAGCCAACAGTTCAAATAAGTTGAACACAGAATCTGAAGAATCATTCATCTTCCTGATTTGAGTTTGAGTTCTGAGACTCTTGACGTACTCTTTCTGGGCTTTGTAGTGGTTGGAAACACATTGAAAATACACGTAGGCCTTTTCCAAAGCAATGGTGTGAGGAAAGGATGTGCCAGGCAAAAATTAAACTAATAATGTGATAGTGAGGAGAACCATTAGGCCAATGATGGTGCAGTAGAGCATCCTGTTTAATGCCTGGCAAAGAGGCATTTGGGTGGCACAGTGGCACAATGTTAGCACTGCTACCTCACAGCACCAGGGAAACGGGTTCAATTCTGGCCTCAAGTCACTGTCTGTGTGGAGTTTGCACATTCTCCCCCTGTCTTGTGAGTTTCCTCCGGGTGCTCCAGTTTCCTCCCACAGTCTAACAATGTGCCAGTTAGGTTGATTGGCCATGCTAAATTGACCTTAGTGCTGGGGGATTAGCAGGATAAGTATGTGGAGCTATGGGAAAAGTGCCCGGATGGGATTGTCGTTGGAGCAGACTCGATGTGCCAAATGCCCTCTTTCTGCACTGTAGGGATTGTATTATCAACAGCTGCACAAATTGAGTAGTGAGGAAGAGTGACAGTCAGATAACCTTCCAAGAGGACAATCTGTCATGTTATCGTGGCCAGTCTCAATTACTTAGGAATCCTTGGGAATAGAAGGAGAATGAGGCCCACGTTAAGGAACATGACAAGATAATACTCTCCAGCTATTATTATTTGCCAGGTTACATGGCACAATACATTGCATGCCAACTTGTCCCACTCTTACTGCACAATCATGATAAGTGGTCACACATTACAATTCATTAAAAGTGTTTCGGGGAGACCCATGCATCAACTGGGCATATGTTCTGCACACAAAATACATTCAATAGCTTGCCACATTCATCTTCCAAAATGCTCACATATCAAATCACAGTAACACAAGCCAGCTGGATGGTCCATGCAGATGGTTACTAACACACAGATTCAGCTGTAGGTAGATGCAAATTTGCCACCGTGCACCTGCTCCATGAGCTTGCATGTCAAGACTACTCAAGAAAATGAACGAAAGTAGCCATAAGACTTCCAAAGATATGTTCACCTTGGGCTTGTGTTCACCCGTGTCTGCATGAGTTTCCTCCGGCTGCTCCAGATCTTTCCCACAGTCTGAAAGCTGTGCTGGTTAGATGCATTGGCCAATCTAAGTTCTCCCTCAGTGTACCAGAACAGGCGCCGTACTGGGATTTTCACAGTAACTTCATTGCACTGTTAATGTAAGCCTACTTGTGACACTAATAAACAAATTTAAACTTAAACATTCTGACATATCACAGCACGTACAGAAGAGGAAAGGGTGAAGGAGCAAGCCTCCCCCATGTTCAAGCATTTGATAAGGTGCCACATAAGAACATAAGAAATAGGAGCAGGAGTAGGCCATCTAGCTCTTCTAGCCTGCCCTGCCATTTAATAAGATCATGGCTGATCTGAAGTGGCTCAGTTCCACTTTCCCGCTTTCTCCCCATAACCCTTAATTCCCCTGTCTACCAAAAACCTATCTACCCATGTCTTAAATATATTTAGCGAGGCAGCCTCCACCACTTCAATGGGCAGAGAGTTCCAGAGATTCACCACCCTTTGAGTGAAGAAGTTCATCCTTAACTCTGATCTAAACTGCCCCCCCAATAACATCAAATGTTATTGTGTAAAATAAATGCCTGTGGTGCAGGAGATAACATATTGGCAAGAATTGAAGATTGGCTAGCAAACAAATTGGTCTTTTTTTGCTGGGCAGAATGTGATGAGTGGTGTATCACAGGGATTAATGCTGTAGCTTCAATGTTTTACAACTTGTGTAAGCGACTCGAATGAAGGGACTGATAGTATAGCTGCTAACTTTGCTGACAACACAAAGATAGGTAGGAAAGTAATTTATGAAGAGTGCATAAAGAGGCTACAAAAGGGACATCGATAGGTTAAGTGAGTGGGCAGAAATTTGGCAAATGTAGTATATTGTGAGCAAATGTGAAATTGTCCATTTTGGCAGGAAGAATAAAAAAGATGCTTTTTATCTAAATTGTGAGTGATCTTAGAGCTCTGAGATGCAGAGGGAATTGGATGTCCCAGTGCATGAATCACAAAAGATGAGTATTCAGGTACAGCAAATAATTAGGAGAGTTAATAGGATGATCTCATTTATTGCGAGAGAAATTGATTACAAAAGGTACTCCAGTTGTACGTTGGTGAAAAGATGGGTGAGATTCTCTAGCTACCCCTCAGCGTTTTTCTCAACAGTGGGAGGCAGTGTGCTGTTTGCTGGCAACAGGATTTTCCATTCCCATCGCTGTCAATGGGAATTCTCACTGAAGCCAATCCATGCCACTGGGAAATCCATTGTAAGGAGTGCCACCAATGGGAGCAGAAAATCTCACCAGCATGAACAGATGGCGAATTCATGGAATCATAGAATCCTACAGTGCAGAAGGGAGCCATTCTGCCCATTGAGTCTGCACCGATCACAAACCCACCCAGACCCTATCCCCATAACCCCATACATTTACCCTAGCTAGTCCCCCTGACACTAAGGGGCAATTTACCATGGCCAATCCACCTAATCTGCAAATCTTTGGACTGTGGGAGGAAACCAGAGCACGCAGAGGAAACCCACGCAAACACGGCGAAAATGCGCAAACTCCCCACAAACAGTGATCCAAACCAGAATTTGAACTTGAGTCCCTGGCACTGTGAGGCAGCAGTGCTAACCACTGTGCCACTGTGCTGCCCTTGCTGCCCACATCTGGAGTAATGTGTACAGTATTAGTCTCATTATTTAAGGAAAGATCTAAATGCATTAGCAGTTCAGAGAAGATTAACTAGTCTAATATCAGGAATGGATGCACTGTCTTTTAAAGAAAGGTTGTAGAGATTGGGTTTATATCCACCAGGGTTTAGAAGAGTAAGAGGTGACTTAGTCAAAAACTTTAAGATCCTAAGAGTTCTTGACAGGGTGGATGTGGAGAGGATGTTTCCTCTTGTGAGAGAACCAGCAATTAGGGGTCATTGGTTAAAAATAAGGAGTCACTCATTTAAGATCATGATGGGTAGCCGGATTTGTCAGCCACATGCGTTTTAAGCTGAGAAGTTCATCCCTGAGGTCAACAGGCCTTTGAATGCTCCCCCAATTTCCTGTCCTACCAGTTATGATTCCTGCAGCAGGTGAGAGCAGAAAATCTCGGCTGAGGAGAATTCTTTTCTTTCAGAGGGTCACGTGTCTCTAGAACCTTCTTACTCAAAAGACAGCAGAAGCAGAGTGTTTGAATATTTTTAAGGCAGAGCTCGACAGATTTTGGGTTAACAAGAGTTTAGCGGGGGTAGGCAGGAATGTGGGGTTGAGGTTACAATCAGATCAGCCATGACTATATTGGATGATGGAGCAGGCTCAATGGGCTGAGTGGCCTACTCCTGCTCCTAATTCATATACAAAGAACAAAGAAAATTACAGCACAGGAACAGGCCCTTCGGCCCTCCAAGCCTGCACCGACTGTTCATATCTTAATATGTTTGTGTATAAGCATGTTACCATCTTATTCATAGGTCCTCTTACTTACTCATACACAGGTATACACGCAACTATTAACCAGAACACTCAATATTTGTCAGTATAAGTTCTATTCAAAGGTGTAACTGGGAGCCTGTCTAAGATCTGTTTCTTTTATATTATTGTAGCTCAATGTTAATGGCCTGCTCACACAGCAACAACCAATACAAGTCCCCCCTTTTCTGTCGCCAAAATTTACAAACACTAACACAGCTCCACACATCCAGAAGGATGCAATTCATCAATTTAAGAAGGTATCACGGATTGAGACAGAGGAATGAGGTGGTGGCAGGGAAGCTGGACCTTAAAGATCAGATGGCCTCAGCTACTTATGAGGTTCTGTTATTTTGGGACCGTCTACTATCTGGGGAGTGTTCTGGGGGGAGATATCCCGTCCTGTCCACCACAGAAATTGTAGCGGGAACAGGGGACGGGGATGGGGGGGGAGCCATTGATCTTGGGTGGGATTCTCTGGTTTTGGGACGAGAGTGGGGGGAGAATCCCACCCTCTGTTTCCCACGAAACTAGAACTTCCCACAGGAGAGTAATAAGTATGTAGCTTTGGCAAACATGACCTCTCTCAAGATAAAAGCAAAAGTGATGCTGAAATCTGAACAGAAAATGCTGGAAAATATCAGCAGATCTCGCAGCATCTGTGGAGAGAGAATAGAGCAAACGGTTTGAGTCTGGGTGACACTTTGTCATGAAGGGTTATTGAGACTTGAAACATTAATTCTGTTCTCTCAAGACCTCTCTCAACACTGGTGACAAAGAATACCGCAGTCCTAGCCTTCACAGTATCAGGAAGGCCTGTCCCTGTGATAACAGTTCCCTACTGTTTTGCAAAGGATAGGCTGTTTGATTTGGACCAGGAAAATCCTGGAATACGAACCTTCTTTACATAAACATAGAAATAGGTTTGATGTCAGGAGGATTTCTGTTCAACAGAGGGTCACCAATCTCTGGGTAACTCCTGGCAAGTGAAGATTCACTGAAAGTCTTCAAGTTCACGGGCAAGCTAGGTTACATACTAGGGGCAGGAGTAGGCCGTCTGGCCCCTCGAGCCTGCCCTGCCATTCAATACGATCATGGCTGATCTTCTCATGGACTCAGCTCCACCTCCCCGCCCGCTCGCCACAACCCTTAATTCCTTGACTGTTCAAAAATGTATCTATCCTTGCATTAAAAACATTCAATGAGGTAACCTCATTGCTTCACGGGAATACTACAGATTCACAACCCTTTGGATGAAGAAATTCCTCCTCAACTAAATCTGCCCTCCCTTATTTTGAGGCCATGCCCCCTAGTTCTAGTTTCTAGGTTGATAGCAATTGGAGGTCAGTTATTGGATGACATGCTTTCTGATCACTATGGTATCCTGAACGTATTTTGATGCCTTTGCAAGTTGTCAGCGGAATTTTCCAGAATCCGTTGCCCTGACTTAACCTATTTTGCTGCACCTCCCAAAAGATTAGCTGACTACTTATGATTGGGAGCACCAGGGTTTCGACCTGACTGTATGACACCAGCCCAATGCAATGGCCGGCCTTTCCCTGTTTTTCATTTTCATCAGTCCGTATGTAAGAGGGGCGATGAAGGTAGATCTTCTCTGATAGAGCCAGGGAGGATCAGCTGAGCCAGAATATACACCCAAATGGCTTTGTTCCTTCCCACCCAGTGAAGACAGGGAGTTGATTAGTCAAAATTGCCTGGGCTACTTGCTTGGTGGCACAGTTATTAGCATTGCTGTCTCACAGTGCCAGGGACCCAGGTTCGATTCCTGGCTCGGGTCACAGTCTGTGCAGTCTGCACATTCTCCCCATGTCTGAATGGGTTTTCTTCGGGTGCTCTGGTTTCCTCCCACAGTCTGAAAGGTGTGCTGGCTAGGTGCATTGGACATGCTAAATTTTCCCTCAGCATACTCAAACAGGCATTGCAGTATGGCGACTACGGGATTTTCACAATAACTTCTTTGTAGTGTTAATGTAGGCCTACTAGTGACACTAATAAATAAACTTTAAGCTTCCCTATTCAGCAGAAAACCAACAGCATCTCACCAGCCATATTTTTCACTTGATCTAAACAGGTGGCAAGATGCACATAAAAAGGATCATTCTATTGACTCATCTTCTCAAACGTCATAATGGACAGTATGGTTATTCCCTCCACCTTCCCTCCCACCCACCACTCCACACACCCCCTCCTTCAGCCCCAGTGAAGAGCATTGTTACTTGTACAATCAGGTTTCCAGCACTACAGTATTATAATAAGTATTATTATAGTAATAGTATTATAATAAGGGGCAGCACAATAGCACAGTGGGGGAGGGGGCAGCACAGTACACAATGGGGAGCAGCACGGTAGCACAGTGAGGGCAGCATGGTGGCACAGTGGGGGGCAGCACGGTAGCACAATGGTTAGCGCTGCTGCTTCATGGCTCCAGAGACCTGGGTTTGATTCCTGGCGGGGTCACTGTCTGTGTGGAGTTTGCACATTCTCCCTGTGTCTGTGTGGGATTCGTCCGGGTGCTCCGGTTTCCCCCCACAGTCCAAAGATGTGTGGATTGGGTTGATTGGCCATGCTAAAATTGCCCCTTAGTGTCCTGGGATGCGTAGGTTAGAGGGATTAATGGGTAAATATGTAGGGATAACGGGGTAGGGCATGAGTGGGATTGTGGTCAGTGCAGATTCGATGGGCCAAATTCCCTCTTTCTGCATTGTAAGGTTTCTATGATTCTAAGTCCTTGACATGCACACTAATTTCAGAAATATTTCTGTGCAAATTCCAACATGTCTGTCATATCTTTTACATGTGCAAACATGCGAATACCCATGTGCAACATATGAACAAGTCTGTTTCCAGTGAGTGTATCAATCAGCTTTAGTTCACCTTGCCGAACTCTCATTGAACAACCAGCCAACCCCTGGACATCCATCATCAGTTAGATACTTTCTATTCACAGAAGTCATTCTCTGCAGATAAATGCACTGCATCTAGTACATGAGATGATGCATTGGTCCAGGGCAGCTGATGTCAATCCAAAAGACATGGCGATGACTTCCCCAACACATTATTGAAATAGGAGTGTATAATTCCCCAAATATTCATAACTGTGGGAGGAGCTGGAGTGGAAAATCTCCCCCAGAATGAATCAAGATTCCAGGTGACTCCAAAAATGTGCAGGTTAGGTTGATTACCCATGATAAATCGCCTTTAAGTGTCGGGGGATTAGCAGGGTAAATGCGTGGGGTTGTGGCAATAGAGCCTGACAGGGATTGGGGTCAGTGCAGGCTCAATGGGCTGAATGGCCTCCTTCTGCGCCATAGGAATTCTTATGATACCAACAATTGTGTCAGATTAGGAATAATAGCACAAAAATTGTAGCGTTCCTTCACTGTAGCGTTCCGAGTGTTACTTCATCCGAATTCTTTCATCCCTTTCTACTTGCTGAGTAAACTTCCGTACGCCTCCAATATTTTCCACTTACATTTCAGATTCCCAACATTTCTTTTTCCCTCAACAGTGATGTGGTCTTGTTCTACTTGACCTCAATGTCCCTTGGTTACTGAAACAAAGGAATGAAACTACCAATCCAATTGACTGGATAACTGAGTTGACTAAAATATTGTTGTGTGCGTCAGATTAACTGTTCCCTGGTTGAAGACTTGAGGGTATGCTGGTGCAGAAATGTGTAGGCTTTTGTCCACTTCAAAATTGGCAGCTACAGAGATGAAAAGACTTGGTAGCAATTATAAATCTTTCTGCAATGCAGTCAAAGGTCAACTGCATTTGTTTGTTTGCTTCATCCGAATCTATATCTGACCTGCCTTTCACTCAAGAAATGCCAACAGAAGTGAGGAGTACATTGAAAAGGCTACAGTGTCTCTCTCTAGCAGTATCTGTCACATACATCAGAGGATATTCTTCCATTATCAAGGTACCTATCCTGCGCACTTCTTGTATTTTTCTGAGATAAGCTTGAAGGTCAGGACTTAGCAGCAAATGAAGGAGCCACAACAGTCTGGTGCAGGACCATTAACAGTTCCTGCCCTCAGTGACACATTAATTAGCCGGGGGTGACATTGACACAGATTTTGCTGATAAAATAAATGGCGTGTTTAATGCCTCTCACCTTTATTAATGTGTGAACCGTCCAGCAACTTGCGAATAAAGAAAAGGACTTGCATTTATTTATAGAGTGCTTTTCACAACTGCTGAATGTCTCGAAAAGCTTTACAGCCAATGAAGTACTTTTGAAGTGCAGCTACTGTTGTAATGTAAGAAGAAGGCGACCAATTTTCACACAGCAAGATCCCACATACAACTAGTGACCACATTATCAGTATCTATCATGTTCATTGAGGGAAAAATATTGGCCTGAACACAGAGCTGCTCTTAAAAACAAAAAACAAAGAATAAGCCCTTCAAGCCCATGCCTATTACAATGCCCTAACTAAACTTGAAGAAAAAATCTTCTGTCCTTACTCAGTCCATATCCCTCTATTCCTTCCCTATTCTCGTGCCCATCCAGATATCTCTTAAATGCTGTTAATGTGCTTGCTTCCACCACTTCCTCTGGTAGCCCAGACATCCACCACTCTGTGCGAAAAACTTCCCCTCTCCCTCAAAAGCTTCCCCCTCTCACCTTGAAACTTTGACTCCTTGTAGTTGACACATCCAACTCTGGGAAAAAGCCTCTGACAATCTAGCATGTCTTTGCTTCTCATAATTTTATAGGCCTCTATCAGGTCTCCCCTTAGTCTCCATCTTTCCAGTGAAAACAATCCTAGTTGATTCAACCTCTCCTCATAGTCAATACGCTCGAGACCAGGCAACAACCTGGTGAACCCTCTTTGCACTCTCCATGTCTTTCTGGTAGTGTGGTGACCAGAACAGCATGCAATAATTCAAATGCAGCCTAACCAAGCTTTATGTAGCTGCAACATGATTTACCAATTCTTGTACTCAATGCCCTGGCTGATGAAGGCAAACATGCCAAATGTCTTGGCCACCTGTTGTTGCCACTTTTAGGGAACTGTGGACCTGCACGCCCAGGTCGCTCTGCATGTTAATGTTCTTCTTTGAATAGTGCACCAAGATCTTTTACCTTCAATTGAGCAGGCAGATGGGGCCTCATTTTGACATCCCTCTCCAAATCCCTTTCAACAATGCCACACTCTGTACAATAACATTGGAGTGTCCGTCTTGATTTTTGTTCTCAAGCTGGACTTGAACTCAAGACTCTATGATACAGGAGTAAATGCGTTGACCCGTATCTGACATGTGGCTAGGAAGAGATACTCATGAGTCATGAGTTGCCACAAGTCGCTGCATGAATTCTACCACTCCACCATTAGCCTCACCAAAATGGCCACCCATCTTCAAACACACTGCGAGTTTCAATAAACTGTGGCATGGGCACATTAATTATCCTTAAACTCATCACAGAAAGTTAGGGCTGCTACTCAAGCATTTTAGGACCCTGTTAATGCCAATCAACATCTCCAGCCCAGAAGGGAAATAGCTGAAACTATGGGATCTCTTTCTTACAGGTAGTAAACTTACTTTCTGTCTCTTTCTCTCTTCCACAATCTTACTTTCTCCTCTTTATTTCTGTACCTGATTTGATTCCTATTCACGCTCTTTCCTTCTCTGTCATTTGCCTGTTCCTTTCTCACTACTTAAATCTCATTGGACAAAGAGATGAACTATTTATCCCATCAATCACCAAGGTTATAGATGCCCAACAATGGAAGCTTATATCCTTCCTGCAACGTAAACGTTCTGAGCTGAGATATGGGAAGCCTCTAATTAACAGGATGTTCCTTGAGAGGCACCATTGTTTACCAGCAATATTTATCACAATCAAAATACAATCCATACCAACAAAACACAGAGAAATGCATGTCCTTTGAGAATTCATATCCTAAATCTGGACAGTAATCTTTCTAATGTGGGTTCCCTCCCGATAAATTGCAACAAAGCACCAACTAGGATACAATATAAACCAGGAAATGCTAGGGGCTTGTAAGAAAGGTACAATAATCATGGCTGATTTTAGTAGAAGTGGGACAATGGTATAGCGGTTAGCATTGCTGCCTCACAGTGCCAGGGATCCAGGTTTGATTTCTGGCTTGGGTCACTGTCTGTGTGGAATCTGCACATTGCCCCCATGTCTGCGCGGGTTTCCTCCCACAGTCCAAAAGACGTGCTGGTTAGGTGCATTGGTCATGCTAAATTGTCTCTCAGTGTACCCGAACAGGTGCCAGAGTATAGCAACAAGCAAATTTTCACAGTAACTTCATAGCAGTGTTAATGTAAGCCTACTTCTGACAATAAATAGTATACATATAGTATACATATATACATATACCTATGCATACATATAGTATACATACATATATACATACATATATTGGCAAGGTAGTCTCAAGGAAGAGCTCATAAAGTGTAATAGAGACTATCTCTTGGAACAGTATGTTGTCGAACCAAGCAGACAGCAGGCTGTTTTGGATTTAGTATCGTGTAATGAAATTGGATTAAGGAATGATCTTGTAATAAATGATCCTCTTAGGAAGAGTGATCATTGCACGTTTGAACTTCAAATTCAGTTTAAGGGCAATAAACTTGAATCCCACAATACTGTTCTGGTGTTAAACCAAAGTAATTACATAGGAATGAGGACAGATTTCACCCTAGTGAACTGGACAGAAATGGTTAGACAGTTGATGAACAGTGGCAGACATTTAAGGAGATATTCAATTCCCCCCAACTAAAATATATCCCAGGGAGGAAGAAAGACTATAAAGAGAGGGGAAAATACATCCATGGCTAAACAAGGAGATTAAAGATAACATAATGGCAAAGGTTAGTGACGGCCTGGAGGATTCGGAAACTTTTATAGACCAACAAAGGACTAGTAAGAAAGTAATAAAAAAAGCAAAGATAAATTATGAAAGAAATCTAGCACAAAGTCTGAAAACAAATAGCAAGAGACTCTGTAAGTATATAAAAAGGAAGACAACAGCTAAAGTCAATGTTGGTCCTTTAGATGATGAGATTGGGCAGTTAATAAGGAGAACACAGAAATGGCAGAGACACTAAATCAATTTTTCGCCTCTGTTTGCAGGACATTCAAGCCATCCCAACAGTAACAAATAAGACAGAGATTGTGGAAAAGGAGGAACTTAAAGCAATTATCATCAGAGAAAAAGTACAGAGCAAACTGTTGGGATTAAAGGCAAACAAGTCCCCAGGATCTGATGGCCTGCATCCTAGGGTCTTAAAGGAAGTGGAGACACTGGTTACAATAATCCAAAATTCCTTGGCTTCAGGAAAGAATGCAGTGGATTGGAAAAAGGTTAATGTAACACCCCTGTTTAAAAAGGGAGAAAGGCAAAAAGTAGGAAGCTATAGACCAGTTAGTTTCATGTCTGTTTTTGGGAGATAGTTGAAATCCATGTTTAAGGAAGTAGTAATGAGACATTTGGAAAGTCAAAACACAATTCATCCGAGTTATCATTGTTTTATGAAGGTTAAATTGTGTTTGACTAATTTGCTAGAATTCTTTGAAGATGTAACAAGCAAATTGGATAATGGGGGTCCTGTAGATGTAATGTACTGGGACTTCCAAGAACATAAGAACATAAGAAATAGGAGCAGGAATAGGCCATCTAGCCCTTCGAGCCTGCCCCGCCATTCGATAAGATCATGGCTGATCTGTCGTGGCTCAGTTCCACATTCCCGCCCTCTCCCCATAACCCTTAATCCCCTCGCTTATCAAAAACCCATCAACCTGCGTCTTAAAAATATTTAGCGAGGCAGCCTCCACTACCTCAATGGGCAGAGAATTCCAGAGATTCACCACCCTTTGAGTGAAGAAGTTCCTCCTCAACTCCAGTCTAAACCACCCCCTCTTTATCTTGAGGCTGTGCCCCCTAGTCCTACTGTCCTTTCTGAGCGGGAAGAGTCTCTCCACCTCTATCCTATCCATCCCATTTATCATCTTATATGTCTCAATGAGATCTCCCCTCATTCTTCTAAACTCTAACGAGTATAAGCCTAGTTTATTCAGCCTTTCCTCATAGCTCAACCCCCTCAACTCCGGTATCAGCCTAGTAAACCTCCTCTGCACTCCCTCCAAGGCCAAAATATCCTTGCGTAAGTGCGGCGACCAAAACTGCACACAGTACTCCAGCTGCGGCCTCACCAATGCCCTATACAGCTGCAGCAAGACCTCCCTACTTTTATATTCAATCCCCCTCGCTATGAAGGCCAGCATCCCATTTGCCTTCCTGACCACCTGCTGCACCTGCAGGCTGGGTTTTTGCAGCTCATGCACAAGGACCCCGAGGTCCCTCTGCACCGTCGCCTGCTGCAGTTTCTCGCCACGTAAGTAATAGTCCTTCCTACCATTATTCCTACCAAAGTGGACCACCTCGCACTTGCCAACATTAAATTCCATTTGCCAGTTCCTGGCCCATTCGCCCAGCCTATCTAGATCCTTCTGCAGACTCTCCACACCCTCCGCGCAATTTGCCATCCCACCAATCTTGGTGTCATCAGCAAATTTCGACACCATACACTCGGTTCCCTCCTCCAGATCATCTATATAAATGGTAAATAGCTGAGGCCCCAGCACCAACCCCTGGGGCACTCCACTAGTCACCAACCGCCAATCCGAATAGCACCCATTAACCCCCACTCTCTGCCTCCTATTTGACAACCAATCCTCTATCCACGCTAACACCCTACCCCCAACTCCATGCCCTCTTACCTTCTGCAATAACCTCTTGTGAGGTACCTTGTCAAACGCCTTCTGAAAATCAAGAAAGACCACATCCACCAGCTCTCCTCTATCCACCGCCCTAGACACATCCTCATAGAACTCCAATAAATTCGTCAGACACGACTTCCCCTTAACGAAACCGTGCTGCGTCTGCTCTATCAAGCAATTCCCCTCAAGATGCCTCGAAATTTCCTCCTTGATGACGGATTCTAACATTTTACCTACAACAGACGTTAAACTAACCGGCCTATAATTCCCCGTCTTTTGCCCGGCACCCTTCTTAAACAACGGCGTAACATTAGCCGCTTTCCAATCTTCCGGCACTTCCCCGGAATCCAGCGACGTTTGGAAAATAACCACCAAGGCATCCACTATCACCTCCGCCATTTCTTTCAGAACCCTCCGATGCATTCCATCCAGTCCTGGGGACTTGTCCACAATCAGTCCCTCCAGTCTGTTGAGCACTGCCTCTCTAGTAACAATAATGTCATTCAGGCCCTCCACTCCTACCATCTTTCCATCGCTAACACCCAGCAAATTATTCACGTCTTCCTCCGTGAAGACCGAAATAAAAAAGTTATTCAAGACCTCAGCCATTTCCCCATCCCCTACTACTAAGTCCCCCCTCTCATCCTCTAAGGGTCCAACATTCACCCTAGCCAGCCTCTTCCTTTTTATATATTTATAAAAACTCTTGTTATCCTTTTTTATATTAAGCGCTAGCCCAGCTTCATAGTTTCTCCTACCCTTCTTAATCAACTTCTTTGTCAATCTTTGTTGACATTTAAACCTCTCCCAATCCTCTTCTCGCCCACTACTCTTAGCTACTCTAAACGCCTCCGCTTTTAATTTAACACTTTCCTTCACCTCCTTCGTTATCCACGGCTTATTACCTCTCCTCCTATGGTCCTTTTTAACCATCGGAATAAATTTCTGCTGAGCACCAAGAAAGATCTCCTTAAAGATCCTCCACTGCTCCTCAGCAGACCTACCTTCCAACGCGCTCCCCCAGTCAACATTCGCCAATTCTTCTCTCATCCTACCGTACTCCCCTCTGTTCAAACAAAGGACGCGTGTCTGGGAACCCATTTTCTCCTCCTCCATCTGCACCAGGAACTCCACCACACAATGATCACTCTCCCCAAGAGGATCCTTCACCGCAAGGTCCCTAATTCTAAGAAGGCACTTGATAAGGGTCCATACAGTGTATAAGGATAATGCACTGGTAAGATCCCACTGGGTTGAGGGTAATATATTAGTTAGGATAGAGGATTCACTAACAGAAAGCAGAGAGTTGGGATAAATGGGTCTTTTTCTGATTGTAATCTGTAATAGTGATGTGCCACAGGGTTCGGTTCTTAGGTCCCAACTATTTATAGTCAAAATTAGTAACTTGAATGCAGGAATAGAAGGCACTGTAGCCAAATTTTCAGATGACACTGATGGGATAGTAAATTGCAATGAGAAAATAAATTTAAAATGGATATGGATAGTTTAGGCATGAGGGCCAAAATTTGGCAGATGGAATTTAACGTGGATAAGTATTTTGTTTGGAAGAATAAAAGATAACTTATTATCTAAATGCAGAGAAACTTCAAAATCATTCAATGCAAAGGGATCTGGGTGTCCTTGTGCATGAATCGTAAAAAGTCAGTATGTGAGTGCAGTAGATAGTAGGGAAGGCAAGTGGAATTGTGGCATTGATTGCTAATGGAATAGAGTACAAAAGTAGGCAAATGCAGTTGTAACTGTGCTGGGCATTGGTGAGAACGCATCTGGAGAACTGTGCACAGTTTTGGTCCCCTTACTTGAGGAAGGATGTAAATGCATTAGAGACACTTCAAAGAATGTTCATTCGATTCATCCAGGAATGAAGGGTCTTATAAAGAGAGATGGAGCAGTTTAGGCCTATACCTGCTGGAGTTTAGAAAAGGGCAATGTCTCAGACTGTTGCCTGCATCAAACATTGCAACTCCAAGTTAACTTGGATAACCTGAGCCGGATAGTTTCCAGTACAGGTACTATTCCAGCGCAATGGTGTCTAAAAAATTAACCAATGCTATCTTCAGGGCCTGATCTGCTCATTGAGAGGTCTGGATTCTGATTGATGTTCCTCCCGCCTGCTCGGTTGAGATCAGAGAATCATAGAATCCTACAGTGCAGAAGGAGGCCATTCAGCCCATCGAAACTGCACAGACCACAATCCCACACAGGCCCTATCCCCATAACCCCATGCATTTACATTAGCTAGTCCCCCAACACTAAGAGGCAACTTAGAATGGCCAATCCACCTTCCATCTTTGGAAGAAGGTATTACTATTAACTCACATGCTCATTATAACTGACCACCTACCTGTTACAGTCAGGCAGGTAAGTTTAATGTCAGCCTCCAATTGCCTAAATTAGCCATAATTCTAGGTAAAGAAGTGGGTGCCCTGACAACCAAGAAAGTTTGAATATGAATATATAAACAGGGAGCAGGGGTAGCCATTTAGCCCTTTGAGACTGTTCCACCATTTAATAAGATCATGGCTGATCTGATAGTAACCTCAAATCAACATTCTGCCTATCTCCCAATAATCTATCACCCACTCATCTCCCCCCAACCCCCCATCCCCCGGTTACCCAAGCATCTATCCACTTCTGCCTTAAAAACATTCAAAGAATTTGATGAGATTTTCTAGCCCTTCCTCCCCGGTGAGATTTTCCAGTTAGGCAGAAGATGAACCCCTGAGGTGGATTCCCCAGCACCTGGGGCTGTCGAGCCATGCAAAAACGTCACAGTCATTGGCCTGACCATAATTTCTTATTGGCAGCCATTGGCGAGTCACCTTCACAATGCAAAAATATGCCACAGGATGGAAAATCCCAGTCTCTGCTTCCACTGCCTTTTTGGGGAGAGAGTTCCAAAGACTCTGAGCTGAAAAGGAATGATCGCTCCCATGGATGTTGCCAGATCTGCTGAGCTTATTCGGCACTTTCTGTGCAACCAGAAGCCTGTCACCTGGACAAAGTAATGGGGAATGACTGAAAAACATTAATAATTGATTGAAAGTAAAGTGCATGTAGGAATGTAATGAAATGAATGCTTTAAGTCGTCTCGGTGCCTTTTGACATAGGGTGTAGCTCAAACGCAAAGCTGACGGATGAAAGATTGACTGTGACAAGAGAAGTGCAGAGAGTTCCCGCAAAAATAAACTAGTCCCAGAGGTTAATTTTCTTTTGAAACCCCATAAACTTGAGACCATCTATTTCCCAATGCAGTTTGCTTTTGACGAAATATGAGACAACCTCAAGGTTATGAAGTCTGAACAATGCCAAATGATACTCAATTCATTTAAGTCGCACTTTATCAACAACAGTACAAAACATCGCATCCAGGAGGTGTTGGTAGGAATTTAAGAGAAATAATTGCACACAAACCTGGAAATGCCACCAATTAGAATCTGATTTTTCAACGGCAGCCAAGGTGATATTGGGAATGGACAGCAATTATTGTCCCGGACAAGTCTTTATTCTTTCAGAATATAGATTCCAGTGAATCAGTGATTCGGCCCCTCTTCTTTTACAAGAGGGACATCAAAAAAAATGAGGCAAGAGGTTTACATTGTCCACTCATATGCTCGCAAAATCCAGTAAGTTCTGAAAACAAAATGCATTAACAAGTTAACACTGTGTTTTTCACCCTGTGTAATTTAATTAATGCTTTCTGTTCATATAAACTCAAACACACTGACCTTGTCAAAGCACTGTGTGCTGTTAGTCCTTTAAATACCATTACTTTTCAGCTGTTTTTTTCCAAACTGTCGTCATTAAGTGAACACAAAATGTGTAGAAATGACACATAAATACCTCGATCAGGCGTACTTAATGACTAAGATGTGTCTGCAGCCCCGCTATAGTGTCACTGCGCATTGTTATTTACAATGTCAAACACGTTGCATTGGAAGGCACATTCAGTGGCCCCAATCTCTTTATCATAATGAATGTCCTGCATTTTTCCCGAGCATCTTGAAAAGAAATTGGGCTTCATTTTCCTAAGCTGTTTATTTATGTATTGCATTGCGGCGGTCAGTTTCGCCCGGAATGGAAGGCAAAAGCTTTGCTGGTGAGCAATCAACACCTCAGTGCCAGTTTAACGCTTGGATGGCAAGTTGCAAATCAAGCCCATTGGGGATTTTACGGCCTCACTCGTCCCCAAATTATAAAATCCCGCTCAAGGTCAATGGACCTTTCCATGGTCTATCTCTCGCCCGCTCAGATTCCCATGGTGTGGGTGGGTGGTAAAATGCAGGCCATTGTGTCAGTGGATTCAGAGAAGTAGCTGCGCAGTTAATGTTTATTACGAGACTGGGCTTCATCTCACTGGCGCAAACCAGATATCAGCATAGATCAATGCCAGGAACTTCCTGATTGGTGAGGCTCAAGTCCATACTGGACAATTTATTTTCCAGTGGAGACAGAGCGAGAGCCGCAAACAGCATTTATTTTGAAGGCCGAGATTATTTGTGCTACAACACAAGGGGGAGATCTTCCTACATTTGCCCAGATGTAACCTCACTGCTTCTTCTCATTCAGCCACCTTCACCCCTTCTCCCCCGTCCCCATCCCATCCCCTCTCCCTCTCAGGAACCCTCATCATTTCCTTCGCCGCTGGCTCACTTCAGAACAGATGGCAGGGAATGGAAGGGAAAAGCGAAGGGAACAGTGAGGAGCTACGGGCAGGAGTGGGGAGAGAAGCGGAAAAGGGAGCTAGAGGGAAGTGCGGTGGAACGAGAAGGGAGACGGAGTGGGAGGAGAAGTGAACCAGCAGAGAAGGAAGTGTGAGAAGTCAAAGAACAAGCACGAGGTGCAAGGGGAAGAGGCGAGGTGCTACAAGAGGCCGCAGGAAGGGAGTGAGCAGGGGGCAGCAATTGAGGTTTCAAGGTGCACAACGATGACATAAGTGGCTGGAGAAACAACGTGTGCACTGAAGGTCAGAGAGAGAAATTACTTCCCAAATTCACTTGGCATCAGCCCCAAACGTTCATATTTAATTAAATCAGGAGACAGGGTGGAAGGGAGGGAGAAGACTCTGGGAATATGAGATAAAGATTTGGGGTCTGAGATGAGGAGAAATTTCTTCACCCAGAGAGTGGTGAGCCTAGTGAAATTCACTACCACAAAAAGCAGTGGTGGCCAAAACATGGGTGGGATGGTGGCATAGTGATTAATACTGCTGCCTCACCGTGCTGGGGACCCGGCTTCAATTCCAACCTTGGGTGATTGCCTGTCTGGAGTTTGCATGTTTTTCCCTGTGACTGCATGCGTTTGCTTTGGGAACTCCTGTTCCTTCCCACAGTCCAAAGATGTGCAGGTTAGGTGGCTCGCCCAAGCTAAATTGTCCCTTAGTGTCTCAGGGTGTGTAAGTGAGGTGGATTGGTCTTGGGAAATGTTACAGAGATAGGACTGGGGGGCGGGGGAGGGGGGGTGGGGGCTGGGGGCTGGGGGGATGTGGTGGCGGTGGGGGGTGGGGGGGGGGGTGGGTGTGTAGGATGCTCTGTCAGAGAGTCAATGCAGATTCAATGATCCAAATGGCCTCTTCTGCACTGTAGGGATTCAATGATTCTACAAGCTAGATATCACTCTTGGGGTGAAGGGGATCAAGGGTATGAAGGGAAGGCAGGATCAAGTTATTGAGTTGGATGATCAGCCATATTCATAGCAAATGGTAGAGCATGTGTGAACAGCCAAATGGTGTATTCCTGCTCCTATTTTCTACGTTTCTATGTACCTGACTAATAGGGAAATAAAAACAGGAAAATACCAATTTCACATGGTCAAGAATAAGAGAATGGAAACACATTTACCGTCCTGCTCAATATTACAGTTCTCCATTTTCCCACAATAAATGGTTAATGCCCAAATGCATGAGACTGTTTAATTAGTGCCAACTGTGTTAGCTCTAATGTAATTCAATCAATTATTTCCAGACTTTCCAAGCTCAACATCACCTGATGGCCACTTCTTGATTCATCTCTTTCTCTCAGTTTTTAACCTTGCTGGCGTCCTGCACTCTTGCTTTCAGAGCTTCATTGAAAATTCTCCGCAATACTTGTGCACTTTGTACTGATATAGATCTATACAAACCGAAATTATCCCATTGCAATTAACAGCATCGCAATAATGTCCACCACAATCATTTGGGTTAGATTCAAATATAGATCCAAGGCTAAAATAGTTCAGAGTTCAATCCTATTACATTACCTGCACTTTGAAGCTTTGCTTTATTAACAAATTGTGGAATATTCAATAAGCCAGAGGATCTGCTCAATAGTTAAAGCATACCTAAGGCACAAAATGTGATGGAACAATGTGGCAGGTTAATTCCTGATCGATATAAAAGGATTGTCTTGGACAAAGCTCAATGCTGCTGATACTGGGGTTGTAATTAAATAGCCTGTCCCTATAAAGGTCATAAAGTGTAACTACTCTGTGGGAAAGTGTTGATTTTTAAAGATCAATTGGAGGCTATTTGTTATTGGGCCAGAAGGGTTAGGGCAGCACGGTGGCACAGTGGTTAGCACTGTTACTTCACACTCCAGAGGCCTGGGCTCGATTCAAGACTTGGGTGACTGCCAGTGTGAAGTTTGCACATTCTCTTTGTGGGGATTTCCTCCAGGTGCTCTGTTTTCTTCCCACAGTCCAAAGATGTGCAGATCAGAAGAATAGGCCATTTTAAATTGTCCGTTAATGTCCAGGATTGGTGGGCAAAAACACAGGGTTGCGGGGATTGAGTAGTGGGTGTGTCTGGGTAGATAGGTCGGTGCAGATTTGATGAGCTGAATGGCCTCCTTCTGCACTGCAGGAATTCTATATTCCATGGTTGTTAGCACGTTGACAGCTATTTTTTCTCAATCGGGTGTATGTATAACATGTATTTTGAAATATGACCTCAAATACTGTGTTAATTACAAGACTTTGTTGCAAGAAGCAAGATAATCAAATACCATTAAAATGCACTGTCTGTTTTATATCCAGTACTAAGCAGTCACAGATTTTTCCATTGTGTTACATCTGTAAAATTTATGTCAAATACGCTTTGAGAAAAATCCTGCATGCGTTTACTGGATCTTTGCATGATCCATGTTCCACCCTCGATGATTCCCGTGTCGGGCGGGATGGGAAAATTCCACCCATTGAGTCCGCCAGAGAAAGTTAATTTAGTGTTATACCTCCACCCTCACACAGGTCATCCTGGAGACACTTCACTCCAACACATTCATGGTTGATAAGCATGCATTTCAATTCGTGCTCGATGGACAACAGTCATCAAGAATTGCTCAGGAGTGGTATGCTAAGTAGCTCAACCAATTTATAGATTACAAAATTAGATTAATTTCCAAGTGTTTTCAGCATTCATTTTAGGGCACATTATTGTGCCAGATGTTTAGGCGTGTGGGTGAAACAAGGTGGGACTGCACAAGATTGAAACCGAGGAATAGTGCTGTGGTTACAAAAGCCAACGTTTGGTAGATTTTGAGTCAGGAAGAGGATAATGATTGAGATTAGTGATTTAGGCAGATTGTTTTTGTATGGGACTTTACCTCATCAGGTCTGGTTTTCCAAGTCACATGCAGTCGTCAGCTCAAAATTCCACACCATCAATCTAGCTGGCTCCCAGTTTGACAGATATAGATTTGTATCTGCCCTTGACTATACTGAAGCTGCATAAACACATTTTACTTTGACATCAAGCAGTTGTCAGGGAGAGGATGGAGTGTAAAGACATAGGGCAAGCTCATCACCTTCACATTGTTTGAAAGGTCGCAGTCATCACCAAAGCTCACTCACAAAGAGACACTGAAAAAAATCTTATCCGATCCTTTTAAACATGGCACATTATCAATGTTTGATGACATATGGGTAATAGTCTCATTTTGTTCTTTTTGACACTGAAATCTCTCGGGGAGAAATCCATTGCAACTCTGGGCTGAAGTTCATGACCCCATTACAGACAGGGTGGGGCTGGAAAATGCGGCGAGCCATTCAAAGGTCCATTGACTTTGGCGGGAATGGAAAATACCACCCCTGGAAAATTTGGGGCAGAATTTTCCCATAATCTGTTAGTGTCAGGCTCAGGCTGAACACCGGCGTGTCTCTCTGCAGATGGACCGCCAGGTTTTCTGACCAGATCTTGAGTCACTCTGATGAAAAAAACCCCCAGTGGTTTATGCTGTCCGTCTGGAGGGGCCAGCAAGGCTGGCTCCACAAGAGATCGCCATCTTTAAAGGACCTACCCATCAGAACTGAGGTTAATCTCCCCTAAACCTCCCCTCACACAAAGTTATCAGGTGATCTCTCCTCCCACAGCAAATCAGGGGCCCAACACCCCTACCCCATGATCACCACAGTAGTAAAACTGGCACTCCCTCCCTCACTGCCAGGTTTCACCCCCCCCCCACCTCAATGGCAGATTCCCATTCCCTCTTCACTTCACCCACCTCCTCACTACCGGCTCCCATGTCACTGCCAAGTCCCGTCTGCCATCAAAGGCTTCAGTGCTCACTCCTCCACCACACATAGCAGGAATTCCATCCCACTCCCACATAATGGGTGCTTACTACGGCATGAGGTGGCATGGATGGAGCATGGATGGGGTGGGGGGGGGAGTTGAGAGATGAGAACTGGAGGGATTTTTTTGTTTCATTGTTTATTTTCCCCCAATCTTTCACACGGTGCTAGTGCACAGAGGTGGTCCTCCCAGCCTCCATGCCTGTCAACCTCCTCACCTGTTCTGAGGTCAGTTGGCCTGATTCTTATTTTATTCTACCCTTCTGGGATAAGATGCCAACTTTCACACCTCTTTTTCCTAGTTTGGGTCTACCAGGTGCAGGTGGACAGATTCAGATCCAAAGTTGTGCAGGTCAGGTTGATTGGCCATGCTAAATTGCACCTTAGTGGGATGTGTGAGTTGGAGGGATTAGTGGGGTAAATGTATGAGGTGGTGGGGTAGGACCTAGGGTGGGATTGTTGTCAGTGCAGACTTGATGGGCCAAATGGCCTCCTTCTGCACTGTAGGTTTCTAAATGTCCCTACTGTGCACACACGACTCAGAAACGAAAATCCAGAAGTTGCTTCAAATGAACACAATCACAGTTAATCCTCAAATGGTGCCTTATTTGGGAATAGAATTTTTTGCTGCTGAACTTAGTTCCTGGGATTGTTACGTTATGAAAAATAAATTACCCTTTCTTTTAAAGAAAACATTTGAAAACTTTTGCAAAAATTTTAATTGGAAATCGGTCTCCAAACCAATTTAATGGCCTCTTTCTAAATCAGAACCAACCTGCAAGTTTATTTTGAAACACCCTGGGCTATCGGTTGTGTGGTACTATCAACCAAATTTCTCCTGCGATTAAGGTCTTTTTAAAAGTTTAATTATCTGTCAAATTAATTTAAAATGATGCATTGTGCTGAAATGTGACTTCTGAATTACGTACTGTTATAAATTCCGCTAATCAGACCCATGCCTGTACATTTATATTAACACCTAAAGAAATAGCCTCATACATCTTTAATACCAAACAGAGGAGGTGGACAGACTCGAGTTGTCTGAGATTTTTCATTAATTTTATTTCTGCCAGCAAATGAAAATATTTTTTTCTTGTTAAGGGAAGTTTGCCATTGAAGCTACGTCCAATTATTTCCAATGGTGGAGAACGCAACAGTCCCTTTTTCCTCGTTAGACCACAAGGTGAAGCCTGGACCTGTGGCAGCAGGGGTAAAAAGTAGCAAGAAACGTGAAAGAAATAAATCATGATTGGCTCAGAGTTATCATGCTTAGAGTTTAGATTTTTCTTCTTGAAGAGGAAGAAGTCTCACAACACCAGGTGAAGTTCCAACAAGTTCATTTGCTAGCATGAGTTTTCAGAGCACCACTCCTTCATCAGGTGAGTGGGAATTGGGTTTACAAACAGGACAAATATAGACACAAACTCAATTGCAAGATAATGGATGTAATGTAAGTCTTAACAGGTAATGAAGTCTTTTCAGGTACAGATAATGTCAGTGGGGAACGGTTTAATCACAGATAAAGAGGTATGAATTGTCTCAAGTCAGGACAGTTAGTGACATTTTACAAGCCCAGGCAAGTCATGGGAGTTACAGATAGTGTGACATGAACCCAAGATCCCGGTTGAGGCCGTCCTCATGCATGCGGAATTTGGCTATCAGTTTCCCCCCGGCAATTCTGCGTTGCGTGTTTTGAAGGCCGCCTTGGAGAATGCTAATCCGAAGTTCAGAGGCTGAATTCCCTTGACTGCTGAAGTATTCCCTGACAAAAAGGGAACGCTCCTGCGTGGTGATTGTCCAGCATTATCATAGCATCTGTATGGTCTCATCAATGTATCATGCCTCGGGACATCCTTTCCTGCATCAGGCAGACAACATTGGCTGCGTCGCAAGAGTATGTACTGTGTACCTGGTGGATGGTGTTCTCATGTGAGATGATGGCATCTACGTCAATGATCCGGAACATCTTGCAGAGGTTCTTGAAGGCAAGGTGGGAGATCTTACCAGCCTGCTATGCCGATTGATTGGTGAGGTGACCCAGGGGAGGGCAAAAAGCCATTTCATGCCAGGCTGTTTTCCTGGCGTGTATAGGCACCCCAGAATCCCACCTCCCATAGGATAGAATCCCTACAGTGCAGAAGGAGGCCATTTGGCCCATCGAGTCTGCACCGACAATAATCCCACCCAGGCCCTATCCCTGTAACCCCACATTTTTATCCTGCTAACCCACATATCTTGCGACACTAAGAGGCAATTTACTGTGGCCAATCCACCTAACCTGCACATCTTTGGACTGTGGGAGGAAACTGGCGCACTTGGAGAAAACCCACACAGACACAGGGAGAATGTGCAAACTCCACACAGACAGTGAGTCGAGGAATTGAACCCGCGTCCTGGCGCTGTGAGGCAGCAATGGTAACTGCTGTGCCTCCATGTCATCCCACTCAGGGCGCGAATCTCCCAACTGTCAAAAAATTGACAGTGTGGGAAGATTGCAGTGCTAATCTCACCCAAAAAACAGAGTAAAACACTCTGGTTTTCAGACTTTTTTGACACTTTTTAATATTTCTTTTGGTAAGATTGTGCCCAAGATAATTTGCTCTTTCTTTTTAATGGATAAGAATCAATTCAAATATTATGAAATCAAGAAAAAGAATTCAAATTCTTCAAACAACATATTTTCATATTCTAACATTGACATTTCGGTAACTTTTGTTAAAAATCAAATTCCACCCATGTCTAAACAAAATTTTATCCAATTTCCTCAATGAAAGTTGCATGGAGAAAATGAGTCATTCAGGATCATTAGAGAAACCCTGATCAACTGGAAATGCCTACCATCTTTTCCATAGCTATCACTGGCTCTGCCATTGGGTAGAAATGTGCACAGGAGCAACCCAAGGAGTGACCTCACTCGCTAATCGCGATAAATAAAAATAATGACGTGCTTCATTGGTCAATCATGATTACATTTCATTTTTTTGTTCATTTGCGGGACATGGGTTGTCCAGCATTTATTGCCTTTGGAGGACAGTTAAGAGTCAACCACATCACTTAGGCCCAAAGAGACATTAGAGAATCAGATGGGTTTTTCTGACAATGGTCATCAGTAGATTCTTAATTCCAGATTTTTGTTATTGAATTCAAATTCCAGCACCCCATGGCAGGATTGGAATCTGGGTCCGCAGAAAACCAACGGAGCTTCTGAATTAGTAGTCTGGTGATAATACCACTAGGCCATCGCCTCCCTGATAGACTTAAGAATTCTAATGAACTGATAGTAATTAATTATGCATTTTGTTTGTGGAGCTTACAGCAAATCACAGTCCAGAAACATAACTGTTCCCTGACTGACTGACAGGAGTCCCCCACTTTGTTGCCATTTTATTCATATGGCAGAGTGAAATGCTAACTTGCCGTCTGTCAAACTCATTCGCAGCCAGCCCCTGGAGTAAATCAGAATAGGCATGTCAATGGTATTGAACAACTTCCAGGGGGGGAGCAAGTAGCTCATGCAATTCTGACCACTTCTCCCTCGCATCCCATACATAGTCAAAGTTCTGCTGAAAGATGTTGGGAATTCTGAACTTCATAAGATGGTTAGGTTTTAAACTGTCTCCTTTTTTCAAGGTAAAATGCCATAGGGTGGGAAAGGATAGGTTGGTGAAATTAGAATACATAAAATGTTAAATAGATATATGCCAGAATTCATTGACCTATCATGCCTCATCTTCGCTACCAGTGAGGACAGAGAATGTGGAGCTCAGCCAACTCTCTGTTCACTTTAAACTTTTTTTATTAGTCTCACAGGTAGGCTTACATTTCACGGTGAAAATCCCTCAGTTGCCACACTCCAGTGTTTGTTCGGGTACACTGAGGGAGAATTTAACATGACCAATGCACCTAACCAGCACATTTTTCAGACTGTGGGAGGGAACCAGAGCACCCGGAGGAAACCCACACAGACACAGGGAGAAAGTGCAGACTCTACACAGACAGTGACCCCAAGTCAGGAATCAA
The DNA here is from genome assembly GCF_965287045.1 of Carcharhinus amblyrhynchos. Lineage (NCBI taxonomy): Eukaryota > Metazoa > Chordata > Chondrichthyes > Carcharhiniformes > Carcharhinidae > Carcharhinus > Carcharhinus amblyrhynchos. The sequence continues at coordinate 15,082,665 of NC_137352.1, forward strand.
ACCCAGGTCCCTGGCACTGTGAGGCAGCAGTGCTAATCACTGTACTACCGTTACTGCAACGAGGCGGGAGAATCCCGGCTACGAGCAAAGTCAGAGAATGTGGTCCCACACAGGTTGTTGTTTGGTGACCAAGCTGAATTTGGGCTGAATTGGGCAGTCCCAATATGAAATCATGTTGTGCAATTTTTCGTTTTGGTCATTGGGAAATTCATATTTCTTTTTACGAATTATCAGTCTCTACTGGAAGCGTAACTGAGGGTCAAGGACAAATATCAACCTCACATTCTGTTTGAGACTCCAGTTAATCCTGTGCCCTTTCAACATCTTCCAGCAACAAAAGTCTGTTTAGACTGGAGAATCACTGCAGCTGGAAAACCAAAATAGAAATGTCTTAACCCTACTTTAATTTGAAAGCTCGGTTCCTTATCTTTCAACCTTAATGGTGGAGGATGGAAATGCTTACTGTGCTCTATCACAAAACAGCTAACACTGAAGATCCCTTAGCCACACTGAAACAATTTTCATCTCCGCAAAAATGCTGCTCAAAGCATCTTCTTGAGAGCTTACTTTATGCGGTCTACTTTCCTGTCCACAATCCAATTTTATCTCCATGAAACAATACTGAGCACAATCTGTGTGCTCCGAAAGGACCCATCTGACGTTTCAATTTGCTAGCTTCTTTGTCACTGTGGCGGTTTTGATTCGGTGAGTTAGTATAAATTAGTGTCTCAATTGAAGACAGTTTGGTGCCTGCGAGCTCAAGCACTTTGAATTATATCCAGGCTTCCAAACCATCACAAGTATTTTAACTGCAAACAGAAACAATTGCATTTGCATTAAGCACTAAAGTGAACAAAATACAGTTGCTCCACCTCAATTTTCCAAATGAACAGTCTAATTACACAGGAATCAGGTTTCACACATTCTTAATTATTCATAATGTTTACCCATTCTCAGAATCCTACTGAAAATACCCGAAACAGCTCTAATTACTAAATGATAGGAGGTTTTTGCAGGTGAAGATCTTGCTTTTATTTTTAAGAGTCAATATCCTATGGCAATAGGATTCAACAGAATTACTGGGTGGGGAAAATGTGAACGCAGGTAAGAGATTTGATTGTTAGATTTGATTTATTATTGTCACATGTACTCAGATGCAGTGAAAAGTATGGTTTCTTGTGTGCTATACAAACAAAACATACCATTCACAGAGTACATAGGGGAAGAAGGAAAGAGAAGGTGCAGAACATCATGTCACAGTCATAGCTAGGGTGTAAAGAAAAATCAACTTAATATATGTTAGGTGCATTCAAAAGTCTGATGGCAGAAGGGAAGAAGCTGTTTTTAAGTTGGTTGGGACATGTTTTCAGAATTTTGTATCGCTTTCCCAATGGAAGAAGGTGGGAGAGAATATGTCCAGGGTGTGTGGGGGTCCTTCATTATGATGGCTGCTTCCCCAAGGCAGGGGGGAGTATAGATAGGTCAATGTTGGAGGCTGGTTTGCGTAATGGCCTGGGCTACGTGCACAGTCCTTTGTAATCTCTTAAGAGGGAGAGGTAGAAATAGAGGAAGGGAGAGGAAAGGAGGGGTGCCTGTGGAGGGGCGGGAGGGAGAGATGGAGGAGCAGAACGAATGTGAAAAACGATGGAGGGAGGTATTCCAAGGCTAAAGGAGGAGAGCGGTAAACATAAAATGTCTCCCGTTATGCCTAGAAAGACCTAGGCCCTGATGGTGGGAAGGGAAGGGGTTAACCTCTCAGATTTCACTCATTCATTCTCAGGAATGTTTGCTGAATGGTGAATAAATTCACTGGGCTTGATAGGACAGGAAGCACTGAAAAGTATTCAGCAATTCATCACCGATATGATTCTTTTGGTTCGGGAAACAATAAGGAAGGCATCTCTGCTAGGATGTGATGAGGTTCAATGCACCACAAGAAATCTGGTGATGGAAATAGCAGAATGTGATTTGTGCAGGTCCATTAAGGCAGGTTTATTAAATCAAAATGAACAGATTACAAAAAGAATGCAATATCATGGCAGCATGTAAAAACAAGGGTTTTTTACTGTTCTTTGAATTGTAGTCAGAGTGGAAAGGGACAGCACGATGGCACCATGATTAGCCTCAGAGCACCAGGGACCCGGCTTCAGTTCCAGCCTTGGGTGACTATCTGTGTGGAGTTTGTACATTCTCCCCATGTCTGTGTGGGTTTCCTCTGGGTGTTCTGGATTCCCCCCACAGTCCAAAGATACGCGAGTCAGGTGGATTAGCCATGTTAAATTGCCCCTTAGTGTCCCAAGATGTCTAGGTTAGAGGGATTAGTGGGGGAAATATGTGGGGTTACGGGGATAGGGCATTGGTAGGATGATCTGTTGCTGAATAGGTGGAGGCCCAATTAGCTGGATGGCCTCCTTCTGCACTGTGCGGATTCAATGAAGGTATGAGTGTTGAAAAGCAGTGCCAATGGGGAACTTTGTACATTATGGGCAGAATGTTCTCTCATTAATGCATGAGACGCGACTCCTTTTTAGACCTGACCCCACTCTGCTTGTCAAAGTGTCCACCTTTGAGAGTATGCTGAAGGTGGCAAGCTAAGAGGCTGGCCCTAGGTGAACCAGGTGATGGATCACTAAGAAGACAGGCCCAATTAGAGGGCCTGTATCTTTGGCAGGATGGCAGCCCTGGTTACAGCTGAGTCGCTGCCACTGTCGTAGGGAGAACGCGCAAGAGCCTCCATTCACATGTCTCCAGAGTAATTGTCTCTGATGGGGTTTTTTTCTTCAATGGGTTGGTTCTAATTAATGACTTTGCAATTTGGAATGCACAGTGATGGAAACGTTTGGCCATCTTAGAAAGTGCTGTTTCAAGTCACCAGAATGTGGTTTTAATTCTGTTAAAACTCAAACCAGTGGTTTTCAACCAGTAAATCCATAAAGTAATTTTTGATATAAATCAAGGCTTTATGAAGCAGTCTCACAGACAATCAAGCCAATTTCCAGGCATCCTGACCCAAAACAACCTTCCAATGGACACAGTCACATGGATTAATTACCTGTTGTTACCCCCTTCCAACCACCCACCCCCACTAGGTAACCTTTGCAGGTGCTGACCCACTGTGTCTTTCTCAGAAGTTCTGACCAGTTACACCTTGAAGTTCACCCCAACAAGTGTAGAAATATTCGACCCAATGCTAACCGTACCACCACCTGCAGGTGAACCAAATGCTGCAGATTTGGCCTTATGGCTAAGATCAAGCATCAGATCAAGCCCAGAGATAGAGCGCAATGCCTTATCCTGTCAGCTTCGATCTTGTTTGTCCCTCTTCTGGGGACCGTGAGTTGTACTCAATTGGATTTTGAATTTGTTTTCTGGAGCAAGCAAGGAATGAACTCCGAGGTCTCTAATTTCCTCAATCCCTTTCAATACCCTCCCATTTGTTGAGTTTGCTTGTTTGCCCTCCCTAAATGCATTACTTCACACTTTGCCAGATTGAATTTGCCACTTTTCCACTCACTCAACCGAAGAGTTGATACCAAGGCCCCTTAGAAAGAACTTCCTAAACTCTACCATGACAAGGGCAGAAAATCATAGAATCGTAGAATCCCTACAGTGTACAAGGAGGCCATTCAGCCCATCAGGTTCGAACCAACTCTCTGACAGAGCACCCTACCCAGGCTCTTTTCCATAACCCCACATATTTACCAAGATAATCCCCCAAATCTATACATCCTTAGACAATAAGGATGGCCAATCCACCTAACCTGCACATCTTTGGACTATGGGAGGAAACCAGAGTACCCCGACGAAACACATGCACACACACAGGGAAACTGTGTAAACTCCACACAGACAATCACCCAAGGTCAGAATTGAACACGGTTCCCTGGTGCTGTGAGCCAGCAGTGCTAAACGTGTATGGTAACACCATGGCCTAGAAGTTCCCGTCCAAGCTACACACCAATCGTGCCTTGGAACCATATTGTGCTTCCTTCATTGACTTAGGAGCAAAATCCTGGAACACCCTCCCTAAAAGTATTGTGGATGTACATGGGTTGCAGGTATTAAAGAAGGAAGTTCACCATCACCTTCTCAAGTTCAACTGGGGAGGCAGTGGCATAGTGGTATTGTCACTGGGCCAGTAATTCAGAGACCCAGGGTAATGCTCTGCAGATTTGAGTTCGAATCTCACCATGACACATGGTGAAATTTAAATTCAATACAAAATCTGGAATTAAAAGCCCATTGATGACCATAAAACCATTGTCGATTGTTGGAAAAACTCATCTGGTTCACCACTGTCCTTTAGGGAAGGAAATTTGCTGTCCTCACCTGGTCTGACCTACATGTGATTCCAGAGCCACATCATTGTGGTTGACTTTCAAATGCCCTCGGGCAACTAGGGATAGGTAATAAATGCTGGCCAGCCGGTGACATCCACATCTCCTCAACAAGTAATAAAAAAAAAAATTGCAGGCCAAGCCAATGATATCCATCCCCCATGAATGCATTAAAAAGAAAATCCAAGTTTGATATCAATAGGTACACAGCAAACTTGATTTTTTGTTTGATCATTGATGTACTCTTCAGAAGTGTCAGTTTGCTGAAAGGATCCAGAACGAAAATCTATTATGGGAAAATCGCTGTCAGCATCTAACTCCAATCCAACCATCTGCCGTGGTCTCTTTAATACTTTGAGATTTCAAAGATTTATTTAGGTTTGATTTTTGATGCATGTAGCACATTCAGTCATCATGTCTATTATCTGGTCTGACATCTATGGCCAAAATAGAACTTTCTGTAACTTATTTGCATTCGATGTCCCTGAACCTGTCCTTTAGTTGATATAATCACTCAATCTTGTAAAATGATTCAACTTGCACATGAACTTTTCATGATAACACCAACTAGAGCCGGAGTTTACTCCTGCAGCAAGCGAGGATGGAGAATTTGGCACTCAGCCAAATCTCCATTCACTGCAGTATTAGCAGAAAATCCTGCCGGTGTGACTTGCCAAAAAATTCCAGTCAAGATTGTTGAACGAGCTTTACTACGTGACCCAATACTTGACCTTCTCTCTAAAATGTTTTGGCACCTTCATTAATTCTGCTTTCAGTTCCTCGAGCATTTTAATCTCGGGAACTGAGTAGACAACGTCATGTCTTTCTCAATGTTCTCTGCTCCCACCACATAAAGTCTTCTTCTTTGTCTTCTTCTTCTTCGACTGTCTCTCAGGATCAGGATGCCTTGTCCTTACACCAGTGTAATGGGCTCGGAAATGGCCGTCATGCCCAATGCATGGTCAGCAGACTCCACAAGGTGTGGCGCAAGTCGTGCACCAAGGACTGAGGGAGATGCATTGTTGGAGGTTTGTATATTCCCTCTGGTGCCTCGACTTTGTCTTTGTATGTTCCCAATGAAGTCACTCAATGTGCTCAGTGCTTTCCCATTTTGTTCTGTTACAAACTAGAGTCTCCCCTGAGTCCGAAGGTATGTTTCACTTCTTCAGGAATGTTTGTGAATATCGCTCAAGCATGTCCACTCTTCTCTTGAATAAGGACTGGAATTCTCCAACCTCGCCTGTGGCTGGGATCCTCCGGCCCCTCTGTGGTGAACGGAGATTTGGCTAAGCATGTGAGACTGTAGGATACAGGCCAAGGTGCAGCTGTGACACTATGAAAGTATATGGCATCATGGAGCATATGGGTTGGCCATTCAGCCCAATCATGCCTGCATTAGCTCTTTGAGAAATTTATCCAATTAATCCCATTTCCCTGCTTTTTCATAGAATCATAGAATCCCTACAATGCAGAAGGAGGCCATTCAGCCCTTCAAGTCTGCACCAACCACAATCCCACCCAGGCTCTATTCCCATAATCCCACCTTAGGTGGTCTCCTTAACACTAAGGGATAATTTAGCATGGCCAATCCACCTGACCTGCACATCTTTGGACTGTGGGAGGAAATCGGAGCACTGGGAGGAAACCCACGCTGACACGGGGAGAATGTGCAAACTCCACACAGACAGTGATCCAAGCTGGGAATCAAACCCGGGTCCCAGTGCTAACCACTGTGCCACTGTACCACATTTCTATTGAGACCTGCGCCTTTTCATTTTCAAGTATCATATCCAATTTCCTTTGGAAAGCAACTTCCCTCCACCCTCATAACACTTGACTGGATTACAAATGCAATTGCCTTCTGATTCTTTTACCATTATCATTTTAAGTAGGGATGCAGCTGGACTCCCAACAGTTTCTTAAATGATGCCACCAGTAGGTTGACCAGTTCAAGACCTGTTCCAATGTCAGGCTGATGCATAAAGATGGAGTGGTCGAATGTCTCATGGGCAAGCATTGTGGCAAACATGACTTTTGCTATTTTAGTGCATTTTTGTGCATTTGCCCTTGGGCCAAGCTTCAATTTTGCTTTCACTGAAAAGAAAATGTGTTTCTGATGCAAATGCATCTGATGCATCTTCCTCTAAATGATGATGTGTCCACTGACACTGTAATGAGTATTGTTATGTCGCTTTTGTCAGGTCATCAAAATAATTTCCCTTTTCTTCCCATTCCACTGTCTCCTTCTGTATCATTTGACAGTGGCTTATTGTTTTCAAGAGATTTGGCATAAACCTAATTGGGTACGTAATTATACTGCAAAATTGTTGAATCTCCTTTGAACTTGGCCTTCTATTCCACCTTCAACTAGTTAAGACATCTTCCAAACACTTATTTGTGCATTGCACTTAAAAAAAACATCTGAATAGTCGTCGGAAATTTTGAAGAATTCATTAGGCCTTGAAAGGCAAGGGTTTGGGTGTTTTGCCAAATTTCCTCTCTTTTCACTCAGCGACTATCAGGAACCATGACGTGAGCCATCTGTTTTCCTTCCAATTGTGCACGATTATGTACAAAACTAATCCTGATAAATCCTATTATTCACTTTGACTAACAGCTCGGCACTCTCCCTGTGGGGCCCATTTACAAAGCCTCTCACAGTTTACGGTTGCTTCTGCTTTTTTTTCCAATGCGTGCAATTAAACAGAAAGACTTCTGTGACTTTGATTTTGCCCCTTCACCCTCACACCAAAAGCTACTCATTATCTTAAACACACTGGCTCGATTATTTAAAAAAAAAATCCACAGACAAAAATCAGAAGGTAAAGAACAGAGAGATTAATCCAAACTCTTGGTTACAGTTGATTTTTTTTTTGGAAAGGGGCATTATGTTCACTCTAATCGCCGTAACAATTACATTACATCGATACCCACCAAAGCTGCATATCAGATAGACTGAGATCGATCAAAATAAAAGTCATGTTTCTTTACCAATCACGTACATTTAAGTTAGATATTAAGTTAGATCTAAGTGTTTCAAGTACAAACGACACAGAGTTGGCTGGGAAAATCATGGTGAGTTTAACGTTCTCACTGCTGTTAGTGTCTCAATAACCCAATAATTTGTGAAGAGTAAAAGACTCTCTGCATTGCAAATCACTACAAGTTCCTAGATGATATGTGTCACGCTTCCATTAGCCTCACCAAAGCCTGAGTTCACTGTAAGCCTCACTATGAGCTTTAAAAAAATTTAAAGAAAATTTAAATTCTCTGCAGAAAAATTAAGGCTAGTACTTAATGCTGAAGTGGATTATAATCCCAGTCCCTTCTTGGGACTATTCTGGATCAGGTGTACTCCTCAGATGGCCATTCTTGCTTAAGATTGAGAAAGAGAGGCCTCACAGACACTTTAATGAGCCTGAAGAACTAATCTAACACTGATGGAAAAAAGACACCACAGAATATTCTTGTCCTCCAGGTAGCCTTTTTTAACAAATTTTAGCCAGGTTATAACGACCCGGTATTGTAAAGGTCTGGGCATCTCTCCTTGTAAAAGTGCCTCTCCCCTGACGAGTGTATGGGATAGGTTGTTGAACCTGGGTACAGAAGACTATATGAGACAGTATATTATCTGAAGTATATGAAAGTTGATTTGCATTTAATAATTATCACAACAGTGATAGTACAAGGAAAATAAAGTATGTATCATCTCATGACTATTAGAAAACCCAAAAATCTTTTAAGTCATTTTCTAATGTTTTCAGAATCTCTACAGGACAGAAGTAGGCCTTTTGGCCCATCGAGCCTGTACTGACGATAATCCCACCCAGGCCCTATCCCCATAACCCCACATATTTACTGTGCTAAGCCCCCTGATACCAAGGGCCATTTTACCATGATCAGTCAGCCTAACCCGCACGTCTTTGGACTGTGGGAGGAAACTGGAGCACCCGGAGGAAACCCATGCAGACAAAGGGAGAATGTGCAAACTCCACTCAGACAGTGAGGCTGGAATTGAACCCGAGTGCTGTGAGGCAGCAGTAATAACCACTGTGCCACCATACAGGGACATATTCAAGATAACTATCAATATGTAAAGTAGTATTTATTTTTAATTCCTGTATGGGAAGCTCCCAAGTCTATCAAGGTATCTCTATCCCAGTTCAAGGGAGAAATAGTGCTGCTGTACTATTGCAGTTGCTATTATTTTGAGAGATGCTGCGGTGAATCTAACAGACTTAAAGTCCTGTTGGGAGCATTAAATATTTATATCATAAGAAAGTTGAACCAGCATGTCAGATGTACGTGCTGGACAACAACTTAGTTCTGAACAACATCCTTGGAACAAAGCATGATATTGAGAGATGCAAATGGTAGTAACTTCTTTGCTACACAATGCTCTCTTAAGATTAAAGCTTATTTTCCTGGATTTATCTGACCTTTGATTTAGGGGCATCATTAAAATCTTAAGTAGGTCAGTGTTGGATGGTGGAAGTTTACGATACATCAATATGTGGCTGAAATGATGCATGCTTAATTTGGAAACATCTATTTCCTTTTACCTGGAAGTGCCTTGTGTTAAAGGATACACCATACAAAATGTTGGCACCCTTGATTTTGCCCAAGCATGTTTAAGGACATAAAAAAATTTTTCAGCAGATTAATTTGCTTCTAAGCTCAATTACTACTTCATGGAATCACTCAATTTAACTCCTTAATAGTTATTTCCTTATTTCATAGAATCCTACAGTGCAGAAGGAGGCCATTTGGCCCATCAAGTCCAAGCCAACCACAATCCCACACATGCCCTATCCCCATGACCCCATGCATTTACCCTAGCTGGACCCCCTGACACCAAGGGGTAATATAACTTGGCCTATCCACCTAACCCACACAACTTTGGTGTGTGGGAAGAAACCAGAGCGCCTGGAGGAAACCCACACATGGAGAGAATGTGCAAATTCCACATTGGCAGTGACCCAAGCCAGGAATCAAACCCCGGTCTTTGGTGCTGTGAGACAGCAGTGCTAACCACTATGCCACCATACCACCTGGGTACATTCATTCACAATAGTGTAAGGAGCCTTTTGATGATGGAATTTATATTCCTGTAATAGCACCAGCCCAGATAGCCAATAGTTGAAACTTGGAATCTCAGTCTGACAGGTAAAGATTGTTGCTGAAGGTTTTTCGAATGTAGTTTTCCCACTCTTTTTCCCTTGCTGTATCTAATTTGACTCTGATTCATCCTGTTTCCTTTATCAATTCTTAATTCTTCTGCTAATCTGACTGATTAAGGACATAGGCTGTTGGCTCCACTGCTCACCAAGGACCTGCTCACAGGTCAACAATATTTTGCAGGGCAAAGCTTTAGAGGGGTTCGAGGGGTAAAAAGATATCTAACAAATGGGGCATTCCAGCAACATCTGAGCCAGTTTAGTGGTATCTTCTGGGGCCTCAACCAAAAATAATATTGATAAGAATAAGCAGAATAAAGTTACAATCCCTGGAATCATTCATATTTAATAGATTCTGAATGCTATGGGTAATGCTTCATGAATAATTAAAGAGTTGCATTTACTGGCAAGGTGTAAAAATGAAGTACCTAAAGGTTTCAAATCTAGCTGATTATATTTTTCTGCTAAAGCTGTCAGCCAGGTTGATTGTGGCTCAATGAACTCACCAGGTCAGATAATGCGAAAGGGTTACTTAAAAGGCAAGATTTGCTGTTAGCTACTGGCAATTATTATCCTACAGTGAGCAATGCTATGATCCTCATCAACTTCTAGAACTAGTTTGAGTTCAGCCATTGTGCTGAATTAATAACAACACACATGTGACTTTTGAAGCTAGACTAAAACATTACTAAGGATAGTATATTTTATTCAGGCAGAAGAAGACAATCTTAGTCTGCTTTCAAAGGGCTTGTATGGTCTACTTATTCAGTTTATACACTGGACACCTGTCAATTTATCAACCACAATAACAGAGAACCAACCACCTGGTTGCAGACCTGTGAATAAGAAACCCGAGCTCAAATCTCACATTGGTTTACAGTACAGGGTGGCATGGTGGTTAACACTACTGCCTCATAGCTCCAAGGACCCAGGTTCGATTCCCAGTTTGGGTGGCTGTCCGTGTGGAGTCTGCACATTCTCCCCATGTCTGCATGGGTTTCTCCGGGTGCTCCGATTTCCTCCCACAATCCGAAAGTCGTGTTGGTTAGGTGCATTGGCCATGCTAAATTTTCCCTCAGTGTACCCATACAGGCACTGGAGTGTAGCAACTAGGGGTTTTTCATGGTAACTTCATTGCTGTGTTAATGTAGACCTACTTCTGACACTAACAAATAAACTTAATACTTGAATAGCTTTTCTGGATGGAAATTTTCAGTCCCGCCATTGGTGGGCAACGTGGTAGGGGGAGTGCAGTCAAAAGTCAGGCTCCCGCCGATACAAACGTGGATTGCCATTTTCCACTCCCATGTTGGCACCATACCGTGTTGGGAACTGGATTCACATGCCTTTGCATCTCATGAATGCTCACTTAAAACTCAGCATCTCCCCTGCCCCCCAGAATCAAACCTCCCTCATTTCGAATCAAATAATTACATTGGTGGTCATTGTGGACCACAAACAGATCCACCGTTTGTGGTGGACCTGGCAAACTATGATTTGGAAGTTTGTGGGCACAGTGGTCGCCTACTTTTCTCAATGCAGCTGCTCAGGCAAGGGGAGGAAAGTGGTTTGCAAGGCCCATGTTTGACTGGGGTGGGGCTGAAGCAACACAAAGAGAAGGGGTGGACAGAGATACATGGACTGAGTGGGAGGGGGCATTGACTGGAGCACAGGAGGGAAGGGGTGGATAGAGGAACATGATGGGAGGTGGGGTGGGGGAGTTAGTTAGGGGATGGAAAGAAAGAGGAGCCATAGGTTTGCGGTACAACTAGGGCTGTGCGCCCATGTGGCTGGGGCCAGAAAGCCGAGACAGTCTTGGGGCTGTGCAAACCATGCTACAAGGCCGTGCCTGCTGCACATGTCCTGGTCCCAGACCAAGGAGAGGGAGCGGCTGCCAATTGTGTCAGTTATACACAGTATGGCATGCAGGGAGTGATCTGTCCATCACAGATCTCAGTCCAGGGGAGTTCGGGTCTTGATTTTGGACTGTAGATGGTACAGTCACATCTACAGCATTTACTGAAAGAAGCCTGGTTAAAGTTTATTTTATTCTGGGTCAAACAGTAGCAGAGGTAGATAATTGGTTATTGTGGTTGGTGAATTAAGGTTTTAATATAATGGTGCAATCTGCAGAGTTGTGGATAGACTGCACACTTCACCCATCCTAGTCATAACAATAAATGTTCTTCCTTTTACACCAGCAATAGAAACAGCTTCTGTGGACACCAGGGCTGATCACATTACCCCTGACAACAACACAACAGCTCACGAGCAAAAAAAAGAATCCAGGTACTTTCTATAATGGGTGCTGATCCGCAACCTTAACTTTTACGCACAAACACCAAGTTAAACATGTACCACAACACGGGGTCATCACCAGAACACATTTCAGTGCCTGGTGAATCGAGTGGTTCTTCCTGTTCCACTTGCATTTATTGGCCATTACTAACATTCCCAATCCCACTGAAACAAAGGAGATTAGCCAAACGCGGAATCACCATCTATGACTCTTTTACAACTGAAAAAATATGCAGAGTTTGTTGTTACAGAATGAAATCCAGTCGCTATGACAACAGCCCCATCAAACAAATGAAGCAATTCCTCTGCTATTCAGGCTATGAATTCAGTGTGATGGACCATCAGTCTATCAATACATCGAGGAAAGAAAGTCTTGTGCACTGAAGTATACTGAGAAGGATTCAAAATGATTCTGCCGATATACCATTTGACTGCACTCCATTTTCTGGGATTCTCAAATGTTAAATCAGTTTCAACAAATATTTCAGTGTCAATAATGATATTTGATGTAGAAATAGAGTCTGACAATAAAGATTACATAAAGGCAATTTCAGTAAAATATTGGTGATTCAGATTTGATTCTTATTATTGGCAGATAAAAGGTCGACAAAAAAGGACATCAGTGAATCTTATGTTTGACTGTATCATAATTGGTATGTTTTTAATGCTTGTCCACCACCCTGTACTTACATCAGTAAAAACAGGAGCTACTGTGAATAAAATATATTACAAGCATGACATTGTTAAGACTGTTATTTTTTGGGATTGCCTCTTCATTTGAAGGTAAAAGGAGGGAATGAAGAGAGTCACATGACCTGCTCTGAATTTTGCGTGACAACAATATTTGGGTGACTTAGTTTAAGGGTAAAGGGTGGGGGAGTGAGGGCTGATGAGGGGCAAGCTTGTTCAGATGAAAAGAACATGCAAGATATTCACGCCTTTGGTCAAATTCCAGGACATCTGTGAAGACTGTGGGTTAACTGTTAGTCTCCAAGTTTCACCATAAGCTTTTAGGAAAATCAATTTTCTAATAAACAGTTATGCTTTAAACTGTCTGTTTAATTCCAAAAATGAATTGAATTGCACACAAAAGAAGATAGGTAATAAATATTTCCACCTGGATACAAAGTCCATTTGATCCACATTGTGTGGATATGGGCTTTGAGAGGGGAACAGACCATAGATAACCATTGTAGGATTGGATTGGACGTTTATTTCAGACAGCCTTGAACTACACAAAACTGATCAATCTACACTATGCTGAATGCGAGTGGAGAATTTTCTACTTAATAGCAACCGGAAGCAGAGCAGTCACTCTGTCACATGGCAAAACAAGAACCACTTTCTACTTCTCCCAATGGTTCAGTGCAGTGTCTGTTGGAAAAGTGAATGAAACAGATACAGGAAGGACCCAGGGATCATCACCTCTCAATTCATGAACTAAAGGAAAGCAGTTTATCCAGTTTGCAGAACACCTCCACTCCATCCACGAACATGACCCCAACATTCCTGTTGATTGCCATTTCAGTTCATGCCCACATGTTTGCCCTTGGCCTTCCAAAATGCTCCAATGAAGCCCAAAGCAAACTGGAAAACAACTTCTAATTAGGCATATTACAGCTCTTCTGGACTCAACATTGATTTCAACAATGTTAGACTGTATAATTTCTCCTCTATCATGATCCCCTTTTGTTAATGTTGCCTTGGTTTGTCCCAGTGCAAGCATTCAAATGCAGCAGATACTCAAGAAAGCAAATGACATGTTGGCCTTCATAGCAAGAGGATTCGAGTATAAGGGCAAGGATGTTTTGCCCCAATTATACAGAGTCTTGGTGAGTCCACATCTGGAATATTGTGTGCAGTTTTGGTCTGCTTTCCTGAGGAAGGATGTTCCCACTATAGAGGGAGTGCAGGGAAGGCTTACCAGTCTGATTCCCTGGGATGGTGGGATTGATGTATGAGATGCGATTGAATCAGTTAGGATTATAGTCACTCAAGTCAAGGCATCTCATCAAAACCTATAAAATTCCATCAGGATTAGACAGGGTAAACATAGGAGGGATTTTCCTGATGGTGGGGGAATGCAGAACCAAGGGTCATAGTCTAAGGGTATGGGCTGAACATTCAGGATCTAGATGAGAAGAAATTTCTTCACCCAGACTGGTAAGCCTGTGGAATTCGCTATCACAAAAAGCATTGATGCCAAAGCATGATATATTTTCAAGAAGGAGTTAGATATAGCTTTTGGGGCTAAAGGGATCAAAGGATATGGGGGGAAGGTGGAATAATTGAGTTAGATGATCAGCCATGATTGTAATGAAAGGCAGAACAAGCTCAAAAGGCTGAAAGGCCCAATCCTGCTCCTATTTTCTATGCAAACACCACCCCATCAACAAGGGCCATCAGTCACTGGTTCTTAGTTTTGTTTTCACTGAGCACTGACCTTTATTAATCTAACTAATACATGCGTCTGCTACCTTACCTTTATTCTTACCTATATCAGCTATCAGTACCTTCTTTAGTCTTTAATGTTACCATAACCACTCCCTTTGTTTTCTGTCCTTTACACCCATGTCAATCTCTCCCTAGCTCTGACTTGTCCCTGACCTTCTGTTGTACCCCACCCCCCTCACCTCCCTCTCCAACTTTATAATCCATCACATTTCTTCCCTCTTTGGCTCTGAAGAAGTCATATAGACTCGCATCGTTAACTCTGTTTCACTCCCATGGATGCTACCAGACTTGCTGAGTCTATCCAGCATTTCCTGTTTCTTTCAATTTATCATCAGCTTGCTAAGGCGAATGCTGAAGGGACTATAATTGGTTTCAGCATCCCTAAGATCATGAATTTGCTTCCTGCTCATAATCACCATCCCAGTGGATCGCTACAACCAAAGAAAGAGCTAATAATTTTATTTTCTTTACTATCTACCCTCCCAGTCACAAGGACAGCAGCCAGTTTTCTACAGATAGAAATATTCACCATAGTTCCAGATGACCATAGGCTGCTCTCTTTGAGGAAGAGAGCTGACTGGAAGTGATTTAACCTGAGGTTCACCACACCTCAGGGCAAGGAGCACAGTTGAGAAGGTGGGGCCTTCATCAATAACCTCAGCTGATACAGGCATTGAATTGGCATCACTCTGCATCACGAACCAACCAGTCAGCCAACTAAGCTAACCAACACTAAAGACACATTTCCAAGCATCGGCATGGCTCCATGCACTCTTGATGCTGTATTGGGCGGCACAGTAGTACAATGGTTAGCATGTTGCTTCACAGTGCCAGGGACCAGGGTTTGATTCTCAGCTTGGGTCACTGTCTGTGTGGAGTTTGCATGTTCTCCCCGTATCTGCGTGGGTTTCCTCTGGGTGCTCCGGTTTCCTCCCACACTCTAGTTAAGTGCATTGACCCGAACAGGCGCCGGAGTGTGGCAACTAGGTGGATTTCACAGTAACTTCATTGCAGCATTAATGTAAGCATTACTTGTGACTCATAAATAAACTTTAACTGCAGTTGTTTTTTTGCCAAATGACATAATCAGCTCCATAATAAGACACACATTGTTCAATATTTAAACCATTTGCATTCGGCTTCCTTACAGACATTAGCTACTCAAATTCTGGATTTGCTAGATGATGATTAAGAAGAAGATTTAGCCTGGCTTTGCTGTTCTATTGGAGAACTAATATGGGTTGATTTTACGTCGGTTTACAACAATATTTCTTTTTGCCGGTCTTATGTCAGCCAGCACAGTCAGGCTGACAACAAACATCATGATGTCCACAAAGGAAAAGAATCAGCTGGCAGATTGATGACGATACTTCTCATGCAAACCCAGGAAATGGACTTGCTTATCTTTTAATTCTTTTGCAGTTGCCGCAATAATCACATAAACCATCTTTTCAAGAGAGAACAGTTGCAAGAAATGGTGGTTGTGACACCTTCAATTGTTGTGTGTGGGACCTCGGTTAAAAAAGTAGAACCCAGAACACAAAAGCAAATTCAATGCACGTTCTTGAACTCAGGCATTTAACAAAGTTGGAAGGACAAATGTTTAAATACTCAATGAAGTTTTATGTTTATACACACAACTATTATTTCACCTAAAATATCTCCTGGTCAAACTGTTTATGCAAATCTTAGAAAATCATAGAATCATAAAATCCCTACGGTGCGGAGGGAGGCCGTTCTGCCCATGGTGCCTGCATCGACAACAATCCCACCAAGGCCTTACCCCATGAACCCTATATACTTACCCTGTTAATCCCCCCTGACACCAAGGGGTATTTTAGCATGTCCAATTAATCTAACCCGTTCACTTTTGGACTGTGGGAGGAAACTGGAGCACCTGGAGGAAACACATGCAGACGTGGGGAGAACATGAAAACACCACACAGACAGTCACCCAAGGCCAGAATTAAAACCCAGTCTCTTGGCACTATGAGGCAGCAGTGCTAACTACCATGCCACCCCAGCATAACGCACTTCTTATTTTTGCAAATAAACTCAGATGCTACAAGGGTCAGCGCCATTCATTCCACATCTGACTCGAAAAGGGGGAGAGACAGAGAAAGAGAGAAGGGTTCTTAATCACCATTATTGCTTCACTTAGGCAATACCTTTGATGCCTCTTTGATGCAACTGAAGTACAAAGATCTCCATGAGATTATTGTAGCCTGCAAGTGACAAGGTGTGCCCAAAATATACACAATTGTACTAAAAAACACAATCACAGAATCACAAAATATTACAGGACAGAAGAGGCCCTTCGGCCCATCGAGTCTGCACTAACACATGAAGTGCCCTGACCTGCCCGTCTAATCCCACTTGCCAGCCCTTGGCCTGTATCCAAGCATTTTTTAAAGGATGTGAGGCATCCCACCTCCATCATCCTCCCAGGCAGTGCTTCCAGACCGTCACCCAAGTAAGAAAGTTTCTCCTCAAATCCCTCCTAAACCTCCTACCCCTCACTTTCAACCTGTGTCCCCTCGTAACTGATCTGTCAACTAACAGGAACAGCTGCTCCCTATCCACCCTGTCCATGCCCCGCATCATCTTGAAAACCTCAATCAGGTCACCCCTCACTGTTTTCTGCTCCAATGAAACCTATCCAACTTCTCTTCATAACTTAAATGTTCCATCCCAGGCAGCACCCTGGTGGATCTCCTCTGCACCGTCTCCAGCGCGTTCACATCCTTCCTATAATGTGGCCATCAGACTGCGCACAATACTCCAGCTGTGGCCTCACCAAATGGCCTGGGTGTTGTGGTAACATTGATGGTGGGGTTACGAGCCCTCACTGTTCTTAAAGAGTAAATTGGACAGCAACTTCCGGCAATGAGACATGAAAGTCAGATAGCTGCTGCCCAGTGCTGATCCTTCAGGAAATTTGTAATAACGGGATCTCTCCATGAAAACATAGAAAGGGTCTAAAGTTGCCGTAATCAAGCACTAAATACTAAACATAACAGAAATCTTAGCGCTTGTCCATTTAAGTGCAAGTATATTTTTGGCAGACAAAAGCACCACCACCTGAGGTCCCTCTCCAAGTCACTCACAACTCTGATTTGGAAATATATCACTGTTCCCTTAATGTCACCAGGTTATAATCCTGGAACACCTTCCTTAACAGGGTGTACCTACAGCACAGGGACTGCAGTGGTTCAAGGCAACTGCTTACCTCCACCTTCTCAAGGGCAATTAGGGATGGGCAATAAATGCTGGCCTAGCAAGCGAAGCCCAGGTGCCAAGAATGAATAAAAAATGCACTTTTAACAGAATGATAAATCTTCAAGCAAATTCACTACGATAAGTGTGGAGTCTCATTCCTTGAGATGCACCTAACCAACACATCTTTGGACTGTGGGAGGAAACTGGAGCACCAGGAGGAAACCAATGCAGGCATGGGGAGAACATGCAGATTCCACACAGACAGTGACCCAAACTGAAAATTGAACCCAGATCCCTACCGCTGTGAGGTAGCAATGCTAACCACTGTGCCACCATGCCCCCCCACGGTGAGTTCAAATGTAATAAATGGCTGACACTGTTCATTTCGGCTGTACTGCAAAATCTGGACCAAAGTCTCCGCATTCATTTGCCATGACTAAACCGTCTAAAGATGTCATAAAATGGACTTGTATTATTCTAGATAAAATTTCTGCCCCAAAAGCCACAGCTCGGAAAACAAAATATAATTTCAGCAAAATCCATCTGCAAAAAAAGCTTGGCTTAGAGTGCTGAACCGGATTCAAAACCAAAAGACCCAAATTATGTACTTGGCGATTTTCGTACACATTTGGATCATACATCATTCTGAGGTTCCAACTGGACAAAGTCATCAACACAGGATTGGACTGGATATTGCATTTCTTAATGGAAGGCAATGGCCTAGTGGTATTATCACTAGACTATTAATCCAGAAACTCTGCTAATGTTCGGGGGACCTGGATTTGAATCCTGCCATGACAGATCATGGAATTTGAATTCAAAGAAAAAAATCTGGAATTAAAAATCTACTGATGACCATGAAACAATTGTTAGAAAAACCCTTTTGGTTCACTAATGTCCTTGAGGGAAAGAAATCTGCCATCCTTACCTGGTCTGGCCTACCTGTGACTCCAGAGCCACAGCAATATGGCTGATTCTCAACTGCCTTCCAAGGCAGCTAGGGATGGGTACTAAATGCTGGCCAGCTAATGACACCCAAGTCTATGAACAAATAAAATAACAATTTCAAAAGACTATCCAAAACTTGGTTAAAAAGCATAAATCGGATATCAATAGTATTTTGAAAATTAAGAGGTCATTTTTTTCAGTTATTTCTAATGATGCAGAAACTTCAATAAATTACAGGGGATATCCCCCCCACCCCTCCACCCTCACCCTCACCAACCCCTCTTCACAGCCCCCCCCAATCCTGTCTCCTGGCATGTTTTGCAGCAACAGAGGTGGCCCACCAGCAGGATCTTCCAGCCCTGCCGCTGTCAATGGGTTTTTTTGCCAGTGGAATGACATATAAAAATGACCTATTATTTCTCAAAATACTATTGATATCCGGTTTAAGTCTCACAACACCAGGTTAAAGCCCAACAGGTTTATTTGGTAGCACAAGCCACTAGCTTTCAGAGTGCTGCCCCTTCATCAGGTGAGTGGGGGTTCTGTTCACAACCCTGGCTGCCAGGGAATCCACGGCAGACTGTTCCATGCTGGTGGGACTGGAAAATCCCACCAGCAGGAAAAGCCCAGCCCAACATTTTTTTCAACCCCTGATGAATTAGCAGTAACAGATAGAAGATCTGACCCCAAAACTCTGGCCAATTTTACTTATTGTTCAATTTCCGACTGAAGAAATAATGGCAGCGTCTACCCGAAGATTTAATTACGAAACCGGATGGAGCTTGGCATTAATATTTTACAAAAAAAAACTATGTTCTACTTTGCCCCTGTGCAAATTGCTTCAAATCAGTTCAGTTCTGTGTAATCACATCCCCAATGTAATTAACACATTTTAGCATACCAGACTCGAATAATCTACAGACTCATGTGAATGCTCATTAAAGCAAAATGATCCACAAAATTCAAAAGGGAAAGTGGCAGACGAAGCAGCACAAAACGGCACATGGACCTTGGAATCCAGCCCAATCTTCCAAGCCTTCAATTAATTACATATTTTACATTGTTTAAGGAAAGTATTTGGAACTCCCCAAGCAGATTCCACCCAACAGTGAGGAGCAAATTGCCTACAGGGTAAGTATCAGTTAGAGATATAAGAAGAACAGCGTTTAGACAGGTGGGCCCGAGTCCATGATATGTTTAGCAGGAAATGATCATACAGAAGCAAAGAGTAAGGTAGGTTCTTGCAGCCACCAATCACTGATTCCAAAGATTAGGTTCCAAAGGTGAGGGCAACACAGCGGCACAGTGGTTAGCACTGCTGCCTCACAGCGCCGAGGACCCGGGTTCAATTCCCAGCTTGGCTTACTATCTGCGCAGAATCTGCATGTTCTCCCCATGTCTGCATAGGTTTCCTCCGGATGCTCCAGTCTCCTCCCAGAGTCCAAAGGTGTGCTGGTTAGGTTGTGCGTCCAAGCTAAATTGCCCATTAGTGTCTGGCCATTGTTGGGTGGCACGGTGGCACAGTGGTTAGTATTGCTGCCTCACAGCGCCGGGGACCCAGGTTCAGTTCCCAACTTAGGTCACGGTGCAAAATCTGCACATTCTCCCTATGTCTACATGGGTTTCGTCTAGGTGTTCCGGTTTCCTCCCGCAGTCCGAAAGGTTTGTTCGTTAGTTGCATTGGCCATGCTAAATCCTCCTTCAGTATATCCGAATAGGCACCAGAGTGTAGCAACGAGGGGATTTTCACAGTGACTTCATCACAGTGTTAATGTATGCTGACTTGTGACAATATTAAATAAATAAATAAGGTTTACCTCTGGCTCTGAAATGCTGTCTTCTTTAGGTAAGGTGATGTGACAGAGCCCATTAATGAAGATGTCAGAGGTTCAATCATGTTATCTCTATTTTACTTGAAGAGACAAGCTAATCAATTATGCTATACTGCAATTACTGCCAGTCTAAAATGGAAATAGCAAGAGAGCAAAGTGATACAATTATATTAAAATGAATACAATGAACACTTAGCTCCACTTTGAAGAAGTGCCCACAGTCAAACAGAAATCCAATGCGAAGTTCAATTATATTTATTTATTCTCATTTATTTTCGGAATATGGCTGTTGTTAGCAAGGCCAACATTCATTGTTCATCCCTAGATGCCTTTGAGGAGGTGTTGGTGAGCTGCTTTCTTGAACTGCTGCAATCTGTGTGATGGAGGCACTCCCATGCGCTCTGAAAGGACAGTGCAATTGAAGCCATTCACTGTAAAAAGCACAGTTGAAAGCATTTTCACACAAACCTACCCTCAGATTGCCAATAAAGGTGTTTTGCTCCTGGGATCTCTCTTCCAGCTGGACCATCTGCTCCCAATGATATTCTTCCCCTTTCTATTCCTTAATGTTAATTCCAGTTGGGATAGATTTCTTATCAAGACCAGTTGCTGATGAGAATTTCCCAGAACGGTTCTTTAGCGAAGGGGAAAGCAGGACACACAGTGGCACAATGGTTCGCACTGCTGCCTCGCAGCACCAAGCAACCAGGTTCGATTCCCGGCTTGGGTCACTGTCCGCACAATGGTTAACATTGCTCCCTCACAGCACTTGGGTAACTGTCAGCACAGAGTCTGCATGTTCTCCCCATGTCTGCATGGGTTTCCTCCAGCTGCTCCTGTTTCCTCCCACAGTCCGAAAGATGTGCTGGTTAGGAGCATTGGACACAATAAATTCTGCCTCGGTGTACCCGATCAGGCGCCAGAGTGTGGCAACTAGGGGATCTTCATTGCAATGTTAATGTAAATCTACTTGTGACAAATAAATAAATGATAAATAAATAAAATCTCCAGTTTCCAGAACATCAGCAACCCCAACCCCGCTTATGTGAAGCAAGCCCCTGCTATGGAGTCACCTACATGCCCCGGGCCCTTTAGGTCCAGCCCCCTGGTCGTGCTAATTTGGCATGGCCTACGTGTCAGGAGACAGTGGGAGGGCACTGCCCTGCCATGTACCTGACCACCCAGGGCCACACTGGCCTCCAAGTCCTCAGCATGGACATCACAAATAGTCTCCATTTTTCGAGATCAGCAGTGATTCCCATCAGCGTTTCATCATGCTGGTGGATGGCGTCCCCAGGATATACAGTGATAAACCAGTTTTGAATATTTAAATATATTTAAATGAACGGCAATCAGGTTCACATTCTCGCTGGGCATGTACCTGATGATGTCACCACCAGGAGGGTTGGGGGGTGGTAGTGCAGCAAAGATCTCATTCTGACCTTTCCCAGCACAAATCCCGTTATAGTCCTCTTACGGGGTGGGGGGCGTGGGGGATGGGGTTGTGGTGGTGGTGGAGGTGGTGGGGGGGGTGGGGTGCAGTTTCTGGCCAAAAAGAGATTTACACCTGCATCAAGAGCAGCTAAAAAAAAACCCAAAATCTGTTTTTAAATACTCTTCTGTCAGACAAAGCCATTGAAGGCTTATAAAAACGGAGGCCTGACAATTCTAATTAAAAGCATTTCGTTTAACGCAACGTGCATTCTCGCTTAAAAGCTGAGTAGAATTGGGGGACGAGTGGAAACTTAGATTCGGGGCTTTTTTTTTTGGTTCCATTTCACACAGTTGAGTGCAGATGCCTTTTCGAATTCCTGACTAGAACTCAGTTACAGCTCACCTAACATGAGTACAGGGGCAATCTACAGACAGCTGTACGTCCCTTGGATCTGCTGATTTTTCCAGTTGATCTACAGCTGCTGAATATGTTATGTGTGCAGATTTAATCGAAAGCCCAAGGGTGATTAAGGAATGAGTTCGCTTTACCATTGTTTGCAGAATCTGATTTCGAGTTGTTTTAAGTCAAACAGAATTTATCATTTCTGGCTGAAGTATGCAGTTGCCTGACATTTTGCATCAATTATCTCAATTCGACAGAGCATTTGAACAGGGGCCATTCATTATTCAGTCTTTCCTCCAAATTGTGTAATATCATCTCCCTCCAATTTCCTCCTCATGGGGCAAGATAGGTAGATTATTAAACAGTAAAGGAATTAAGGATGAGTGGGCCGATAAGTGGAGCTGAGCCCACGGAAAGATCAACCATGATCATATTGAATGGCAGAGTGGGTTCGAGGGGCCAGATAGCCTACTCCTGCTCCTAGTTCTTATGTCCTTATCTAAAAGCCCCTTAAATGCCCCCATCGTATCTGCCTTCACCATCACCCCTGGCAGCGCATTCCAGACGCCTACCACTCTCTGTGTAAAAAATCTTGCCCCTCACATCTCTCTTGAACTTTCCCCCTCTCACCTAAAGTGCATTTTCTGATCAACTCAGTTCAAATACCGCAACCTTCAACTATTTTTTGAAGTTCTTTCACGGGATGTGGGTGCAGCAGTGGGTCAGAAATGATAAGTTCTGTTTGACTGAAACAGCTAGAAATCAAATTGTGCAAACTATGGTAAAGATAACGCATTGCTCCATCACCCTTGGGCTTTCAACTGAATCTGCACACATAGCATATTCAGCAGATGCAGGTCAACTGTAAAAATCAGCAGATCCAAAGGATGCACAGCGATCTGTAGACTGCCCATGTACTCATGTTAGGTGAGCTGTGAGTGAATTCTAGTCAGGGATTTGAAATGGTATCTGCACTCAGCTATATGAAATGAAGCAAAAAAATACTGAATCAAAGCTTTTTTCGCAATCTACTGAAGTGCAGTTTTCTTAACAATGAAATTTTCTGTTCCCACCCTCCCTGAGTCAAGGTATGGGCAGCATTCCAGCCTTGAGTGACTGTGTGGAGTTTGCACCTTCTCCCCATGTCTGTGTGGATTTCCTCTGGGTGCTCCGGTTTCCTCACACACTCCAAAGATGGGCAGGTCAGGGTCATTGGCCATGTTAAATTGCCCTTTAAAGGTTATTTATTAGTCACAAGTAGGCTTACATTAACACTGCAATTAAGTTACTGTGAGAATCCCCTAGTCGCCACACTCCAGCGCCTGTTGAGATACATTGAAGGAGAATTGAGCATGGCCAATTTCTGCAAACTTAGTGCCAACACTTGGCAACTCATGCTCTTTGCCCTTACACCTATCATGTCGATTTACTCAGTATCCACCATGTGAAGACATCAGAATCCAGGCTGAGATCAAATAAAGTTCTTCAGTGTACATTGGTGAATTCACTATTTCAAAAAAAAGTTCTCACTGATTTAAAAAAACATTCACTGTATTTAAATATAGTTGATTTCTTATGAAAACAAGCATTTGTATTCACTCAAAGACTTAATGGCCACTTAGGGCTGTCAAACTCTGAATTGATGGGCGTGTCACTATTATAGGGAATAAGGCCCAGGTAGGATTGTTGTCAGTGCAGGCCCGTTGTGCCGAATGACCTCCTTCTGTACTTTAGGGATTCTTTGCTTCCATGATAATGGTACATTTTGAAATCATTCATGTAACTTTAAATCTGTAATGATAATCATCAGGCTTATGTCAATGGACAAAGCGAAATAGATGATTTTTTTTAATACTGTAGTTTTTTTTATTTAAAGGGTGGGAGATTTAAATTCCTTGACAGTTTTACAGTTCTTTTGACAGCTCTCTTGGTAGCTCCAAAGAGCTTGAAAATTCCAAATGCAGTTATGGAACTGTTTTGCACATTCTTGTCCACTTTTAACAATCCCCAAAAGGAGTCTTAACATATCCAATAAGTGCCATGTGGCCAAATCCAAAAGGGTGCCTACCCCTTCAAAGAACTCCAATATCTTTAGGCATTCTCCTACCCAGTCTAATGTGCACATATTGGGCCAGATTTTCCTGCCCCAAAACCGGAAAATCCTACCTGAGGTCAACAGAATTTTTGTGGTCCAAGCCTCGCCCACTCCAGTTCCTGTGGTGGGCAGCACAGTAAAATACATCCCATCGTCTATTGGGGGGTACCACTAGTCAAAATCAAGTATGACCGAGGAAGCTGCACTCTAACATAAGCAGTTACCTCTTTGAACCATGGTTGTGTAAATTAGAACCCTCCCCCATTCCCCTCTCTTTAAAAATGGTGGGGGCTGGGACTTCTGGATCCAAAACCTCTGCCACCATTCTCACAAAGATGGAGAACCTCTCCATCTGCCTAAAAATTCAGGCCAAAGATTACAGAGATAGCAGTCATATTCCAAAAGGCAATGAACATATTCTAGATTCAGAAGTGAACAGAGCGTTAGGGACTGTTAGAGGAACAAGGAAGAGATGAAGACTATTCTCTAAATGTCCCTGAAGCAGGTTTAAAGAGCAGAGACACAGGATATTCTTTGCCTTTCCTCACTTGTA
Source organism: Carcharhinus amblyrhynchos (assembly GCF_965287045.1). Taxonomy (NCBI): domain Eukaryota; kingdom Metazoa; phylum Chordata; class Chondrichthyes; order Carcharhiniformes; family Carcharhinidae; genus Carcharhinus; species Carcharhinus amblyrhynchos. The sequence goes on from NC_137352.1 coordinate 15,107,415, forward strand.
CTAACGCGTGTTCTTAACAATTTGCATGAACTTAATCTGCATGTTTAACCCATCCAATTTAATGAAGAATGTCAGGTGATAATATCCACGGGAATGAACAGAAGACTTCAATGTGATTTTTTTTCTTTCATTTGTAATGGATCTATTTTATGGAATCTAATGTTACAATTCAAAGCACTACATCCTAGAGCAAGTTAGATTTTTGACTATTATAAGGATGTTAAGACAATCTAACAAAACTGTACTGAGTGCTGAGCATCAAACCTTATGGACCATGTTCAAATAATAAATGTATTGCTCTTTAATGGGATTGGTCTTCAATTGAAGTGTCAGAAATAAAAGCCAGAGTCTAAAGTCAGAAAGCAGGAACAACTCTTCCAGGTCTCATATAGAAACATTGGGCCTCCTCTGCGCCAAACTTCTCTCCCCCTCCCCAAACGAGAAACCTTCATCTGATCCCTTTTCTAAACACTGAATCAGCTACTGGGAATTACTGCTTCAACCTCTAGCCTGGTTTCCTGCTGTCTCCAATCCTATTCTCACAAAATACAAGTGCTAAATATAATGAAAAAGGCTAATGGAATGTTAACCTTAATGACTAGCTGACTTTAACATCAAGTGGAAGAAATTCTTCTCCCATTACACAAAACTCTGGTTAGATCGCAGGTGTCGTTTAACCTTTTCCAATCCGGGTGCCATCAACTGGTTGGAGAACCAGTGGGAAACACACACTATGCCTATGGGGGAGCCCCATCTGAATTAAGTGTTTCTCGGGCATTTAACTAGCCAGCATTGGGCCTTCTCCATGATTTAGGACTCGCTGGGGCCAGTAGCACTCCATTCCCAGCAGTGCCACTGCAAGCAGTGGCCACTGCAGGTACTGCTCGTCAAGGACCATTGGTGGATCCCTGGAGTCAGCTGAGGGAGGGTGGGAGCTGTGTCAAATGCAAGGGCAGAGAAGCACTTCCCAATGCTGAGTCTCTCAGTTGGGCTGAGGAAGAGGGAGACAGGCTTGGGGCAGAGGAGGTACAATGTTTCTGACAATGAGTGGCATCCTCCTCCCCCCTCATTAGGCTGTTGGCAAACGCAACAGAGTGTGCTGGACGTCCTTGGGGAGAGACGAGGAACACAGAGACAGTGCTAGTCCTAATGATTGATATTCAGTTCCATGTGTCTTACAGATACACAAACAATCTCTAAAGCGTGCTTTGTTGCACTACATTATCTAATTCCACAGAATATAGTATTCTCAATTCGCTGTGGGAAAAGGTTATTATGTTTTTACCAATATTCTTGAAGCAAAACTCAATTTAATGCCCATTCTTCTTGCAGGAGCTAAGTACAATAACAGCCAAAGAAGTTCACAAAAATGTTCACATTCAAAGTAAATCGTTACCCATTTTCAAGTCAACATAAAAAGGCATCAACAAAATCTATAATGCAGGAATATAACGTTAACGCAAGAAAAGTAATCTGTAACTCCAATCACCCAAAGACAGAAGCCAATGACCCAGGTAAGTCCTACATCAAATAATAAGCTTAATTAGTCATCAAAAATGTTGTTTCCTTTTCCCAAATGGCTACAAAACAACTCTACAGTCATTAACCAGTTAGAGTTTCACATTAGAAGTTCAGATCTTGTAATGATAATTATGTGCTCCAATGCAAGCAATTACCTCGGAGTTTGTGTATCAATGGGAGATAATGTTCATTTAAAAATCATTCTAAAACACACTATTTATGTGTCCTATGTACCATTATACTGTTAATTATGGCATTGATATTACTTAATATACACAATAATTCAGTGTAGACAAAATTGTTTCATGCTTTATTTATAAATTGCATTATTCTTGACTATAAATACTTTTAAGGCTCCATTTGGTGGCACTGCAATTGCAGATGGTACATTTTCCATGCCTCTCATTGCGTTGCCATGAGGTCATTGGCAGTGACTGAAGATTATTAAAATGCTGCAGATCTGTAGAGTAGCTGAACCACAATCAGGAATCCTCTCCTGATTACAGGGCCAAGTTAGCCTCAATAGAAAAAATCCCAATGGCAGTCAGTAAACACTATTAGGCAAGGTTACTTTTAATATCCATTGTTTCCCAAACTGAAAACAAGTTCACATGTGCTTATGCTCTACAAATTGCTGCATTAGAATCATACTCTCACCAATCTTTACAGATGCACCATAGAAAGCATCCTTTCAGATTGTATCACAGCTTGGTATGGCTCATGCTCTGTCTAAGACTAAATGGTCGTAAACAAAGCCCAGTCCATCACTCAAACCAGCCTCTCACCCATTGACTCTGTCTACATTTCCCATTGCCCTGGAAAAGCAGCCAGCATAATCAAGAACCCCACACACCCTGGACATATTCTCTTCCATCTTCTTCCTTCGGGAAAAAGATACAAAAGTCTGAGGTCATGTGTCAACCGACTCAAGAACAGCTTCTTCGCTACTATCATCAGACTTTTGAATGAACCTACCTTATACTAAGTTGATCTTTCTCTGCACCCTAGCTATGCCTGTAACACTACATTCTGTACCCTCTCCTTTCCTTCTCAATGTACGGTATGCTTTGTCTGCAGAACGTGCAAGAAACAATACTTCTTACTGTGTGCTAATGTATGTGACAATAATAAATGAAATCAAATCAAATCAAAGAATCCCTACGGTGCAGAAAGAGGCCATCTGGCCCATCGAGTCTGCACTGACTCTCTGAAAGAGCATCCCACCCTGGTCTTCCCCGCCACTGTCTTAGACTCAAGAACAACTTCTAAACCACTAAGCTAGCCCCAATTGCCTGCATTTGGCCCATAGCCTTATATACCCATCTTATCCATGTATCTGTCTCAAAGCTTTTTAAAAGACACAATTGTACCCGCCTCTACTACTATCTCTGGCAGTTTGTTCCAGACACTTACCACCCTCTGTGAAAAATTGCCCCTCTGGACTCTCTTGTATCTCTCCCCTCTCACCTTAAAGCTATGCCCTCTAGTTTTAGACTCCCCTGCGTTTGGGAAAAATGTTGACTATCTAACTGATCTATGCTCCTCATTGTTTTATAGACCTCTATGCTCCAGGGAAAAAAATCCCAGCAGGGCGGCACGGTGGCACAGTGGTTAGCACTGCTACCGCACAGCGCCAGAGACCTGGGTTTGATTCCCACTTGGGTCACTGTCTGTGTGGAGTTTGCACATTGTCCTTGTGCCCGTGTGGGTTTCCTCCGGGTACTCCAATTTCCTCCCATAGTCCAAACATGTGCAGGTTAGGTTGATTGGCCATGCTAAATTGCCCCTTAGTGTCAAGGAGTTAGTAGGGTAAATAAGCAGGTTTATGGGGATAGGGCCAGGGTGGGATTGTGGTTGGTGCAGGCCCGATGGGCCGAATGGCCTCCTTCTGCACTGTAGGGATTCCATGATTCTATCCAGACTCTCATAACTCAAACCATCAAGTCTTAGTAGCATCCTGGTAAACCTTTTCTGCACTCTTTCAAATTTAATAATATCCTTTCTGTAATAGAGTGACCAGATATGGACATTATACAATCATAAAGGACAGAATATTAAAATAGGGACTAAATTATATCTGCTTGCCCTATGTGATGAGCTCCAATCCCAAGTCAGTTGAAAACTACATTGGAGCTCAACCCCTCATACGCAACACAGCAATAGATCAAGTAGTAATACACTTGCCGGGATTTTCTGGTCTTTGACAATTTGAAGGAAGCTGCCCATGAAGTTCCAGCAATTTTTGTGGAGTGGATTTCCCCTTTCACAAGGTTAGTCTGAGTTAGTTATTTTATTATTTTGATAGGGATATAGGTGTCACTAAACAGGCCAGCATTTATTATCCATCCCTCATTCCCCTTGAACCAAGTAGTTTCCTCAACTATTGTGGAGGGCATTTTTAAGAGCTAGGAATCTGGAATCACATGTAGGCCAGGCCAGCTTAGGGTGGCAGATTTCCTTCCCGAAAGAACATTAGAATCATCGAATCACCACAGTGCAGAAGGAGGCCATTTGGCCCATCGAGCCTGCACCAATAACAATCCCACCAGACCTTATCCCCATGTATTTATCCTGCAAATATCCCTGAACTAAGGGGCAATTTAGCATGGGCAATCCATCTATACTGCCTGGCTCTGGATTGAGGGAGGAAACCAGAGCACCCAGAGAAAACCCACAGAGATATGGGAAGAATGTGAAAATGCCACACAGACAGTGACCCGAGGCTGGAATTGAACCCAGGTCCCTGTGGAGCAGCGGTGCCAACCAATTGAGTTTAGTTTTTTTAATCACCATTATTGAAACTAACTTTCAATTTCCAGATTTATTTAAATTGAGGGAATCTCCAGGTGTCATTAAGTAAGGTAAGCAGCCAATCACAGAGGAAGTACCCTCACAGACAGCAAACCAGGAAGTAAAGGACACAGAAATTACTTCACTAATTAAAAGGTTTACAGAGAATGACATAATTAATTGGGACGTATATATGGAATTAATGTAGAAGATGAAAAACTGTTCAATTAATTTGAAACAGTTTTAAAAATCATTAATAGGGAAATGTTACATTCTACAAGTATAAATGTACATCTTCAGCAGCTGTGAGGTTGTTCAGCAGCATAATGGGTGGCACAGTGGTTAGCACTGCTGCCTCACAGCGCCAGGGGCCCAGGTTCGATTCCTGGCTTAGGTCACTGTCTGTGCAGAGTTTGCACATTCTCACCGTGTCTGCGTGCGTTTCCTCCAAGTGCTCTCGTATCCTCCCGCACGCCAAATACGTGCAGGTTACGTTGATTGACCATGATAAATGGTGTTAGGGGATTAGCAGGGTAGATATGTGGGGTTACGGGAATAGGGCTAGGTTGGGATTGTGGTCAGTGCAGACTCCATGGGCCAAATGGCCTCCTTCTGCACTGTAGGGATTCTTTGATTATTGAAGGTATTATGCCCTTAAAAGCCCAGTTAGCCCTCATTCAACGAGGTATAATCTTCAATTTTTTTTACAGCTCGACTGATAAAGCTTTCATTGGTTCAGTGATTCCTACTTGATTGCAGTCTGGAGAGCTTGAGCAACACACTGTGCAGGGCCCAGGGTGACAAACTTCAGGGAAAAAGTTAAGGGGTACTTGGGCACAGGGGTCCGTGCAAACCAGCAGGGTTGGTAGTGAGCCAATGAGAGGGGTGTGGATTGCTGGCAAACCTGTCAAATTGTGCAGGCGGAGAATTTAAAGTTCTGAAATATTTGGGACAAAAGTTTCCTGGCAACATACAACATGGGATAATTGCTTCAACTGTGACATGATCCTATAAAATCTAGAACAGGTGATTATCCCATGGAATCACCAGCAGTGATCTCTGAATGTACACATTTAATAGTGTATATGTGGCCTTCTGATGTTACTGTCAGTTGCAAAGAGGTAATGAAAGCGAATATAGCACATCTTTGGACTGTGGGAGGAAACCCACACAGACACTGGGAGAACATGCAAACTCCACACAAGCAGTCACCCGAGGCTGTAATTGAACCTAGGTCCCCAGCACTGTGAGGCAGCAGAGTTGACCAATCGATTGTAGTTTTATAGTCACCACTATTGAAACGAGCTTTCAATTTCCAGATTTATTTCAGTCAAGACAATCCCCAGGTGTGCAGTAATTCACGTCATTAAGCAGGGTGAGCAGCCTGCTTCACAGATAACAAACCAGGAAGTAAAGAACATTGAAATTAATTCGCTAATTAGAAGTTTTGCAGAGAGTGACATTATTAATTGGGATTAATCTGAGGCATCAAATTTGCCATTAGCACACATTCATTATTTGACAATCACTCCTCTCGCACAATCAGTTATACCTACATATACCTACTAATGCCAGATGAAGTTACCTAGGTTCCAAAAAGCTATAGGTCCCCATGTGTACACCTACAGCAATACTAATGTTTTGAGGGAAATTTAATCTAAACATCAAACCTTGCAGGTTGCACTAGTGTATTTGTGTGAGAGAGAGAGACTCACACAACACACATGCAAATATACATTGGCTGGAATTCTCCAGCTGTTCCTGTCCCATCTCCACCACTGCCACTGAGGATGGAGAATTTGATGCTCAGCCAAATCTCCGTTCACTGCAGCGGGACTAGAGAATCCCACTGGTGTAAATGGCCAGAGAAGCCACCCTAAATATTTTTTAAAATGTACTCACTTTTCCTCATGACATTTATCAAAAATACACACATTTTTCTTGAATTACAAGGTGTACATTTCACCTCAAGACTTTTGGAATTCTTCCATTGTTTTTCAAAGTTTTCTTTAAGTTAAGCTTCTGGGCAGAATATGCTGAAAATAGTACGACAACCCATCACAAGATGGTTGAATGATACTGATGCATCGTTGGAAATTAGGCTAGTGCTCATGCTCAGACTTTAATATTCAAATTCACCTGACAGTTGTAGCCCTGGGCAAAAAAATCATCTTAAGCGTCTCAGCTTTTGTAGAAGACTGAGGCTTTCAAATAATAATTTTAAAAGAAGACGTCAATTGACTCAAAATATGATTCAACCGATGAATCTAATCACGCTATTTTGAAGTGTGTAATTAGTTTTGTTTAAACTTTAACTTCAAAATCTCAGTTGCTGAGGGAAACGAATTAACAAATGAAATAAAATTCAGAAAGAATTTCACAGAAATTGCTTGGAATTGCAAAGAAGAGGAGGATAACCCTGCCCCGTATCCTGGCCAAATTGTGTCCCTCAACCAACATCACAAACAGATTATCTGGTCATTACGACATTGCTGTGCGTAAGTTGACCATTTCCTGCGTTAGTTCTTCATTGACCGTAAAGTGCTTTGAGGTGCTCTGAGGTTGTAACAGGCTCTACAGAGCTGCAAGTTCTTTCAGTGTGTATCTGTAAGAAAGTTCAGAGCAAGAAGGTAGAAAGTGATTTGCACAAAACCTTGTTCAAAATGTTCAAGTCTAGTTTGTTAACGCCCAGTTTGACGCAATTCAAACTCACTTAGTTTGCATTGTTGCAACAGTTGTTTGAAAAATGACATTTGGGAATAGGATCTCTAACGTAGCCCACAAAACATTTTGTTGACCATTGCCAGATTTGCTGGTTTCCATCCATGTATTCTTTTTCCCTATCAGTGTGACTAATGTGATACACATGTAAAGAATCACAGTATCATACAGTGCAGAAGAGGCCCTTTGGCACATTTGAGTCTGCACCAACATGTGAACTCCCACTTAATCCCATTTACCAGCTCTTGGCCCATTGCCTTGAATGTTATGACTTGCCAAGTGCACACCCAGATACTTTCTAAAAAGTTGTGAGGCAACCTGCCTCTATCACCCTCCCAGGCAGACCATCACCACCCTCTACGTAAAAAAACTTTCCTCACACCGCCCCTCCTAAACTTCCTACCCCTCACCTTAAACTTGTGTCCCCTCGTGACTGACCCTTCAACTAAGGGGAAATAGTTGCTCCTTATCTATTCTGTCCATGCCCCTCATAATCTTATATACCTCAATCTGGTCACCCCTCAGCCTTCTCCAGCGAAAACAACCCAAGCCTATCCAAATTCTCCTCATAATTTAACTGTTCCATCCCAGGCGGCATCGTGGTGAATCTCCTCTGCACCCTCTCCAGTGCACATGAAGTGAGGTGCATGCTGATTGCACACAACATTGATTGTGAGAGCTATGCGTTCCCTTTGCGTCCAATATTCGCAGAAATATTTATTTTGTTCATACCATTTGAAGTTGGTGGCTCTATTAATATATAAATAATGTTCTCATTATGAAGTATTTTGCGTGTATTAAGTGTACTTGATCTAATTTATAGGGTCATGGTTTGTGGGCATGCTTCATTTCAATCTTGTAGCCCACTGAGAAGAAGGAGGGCCACTCATTAGCTTATGTTGCCCATCACTAGTCTAACGACTCACCATGACCTTCTCAAAACCAATTAGGGTTGGGCAATAAATGCTGGCCTTGTCAGCAATGTTCACATCCCATAAATTAATATATTGTTACAAATGTGGGAGGAATGAACTAATCAGGTCAGTGGAAGTAGAAAAGAATGGGTGGCACAATGGAACAGTCGTTAGCACTGCTGCCCCACGGTGCCAGGGACCCAGGTTCCATTCCGGCTTCAGGAGTCTGTTAGGAGATTACACATTCTCCCTGTGTCTGCATGGGTTTCCTCTGGGTTCTCCCACACTCCAAAGGTGTGCAGATTAGGTTGATTGGCCATGTTAAATTACCCCTTAATGTCTGGTGGACAAGCAGGGTAATTATCTGGGGGTACGGGGATAGGGCGAGATTGTTGTCAATGCAGGCTTGATGGACTGAATGGCTTATTTCTGCATTGTAGGGATTCTATAATTCTACGATACACATATTTATGTATATTACGCACACATAAAGCATATGAATGTTGATTGCCAAGAACATGGGCACAAAACTGTTGATAACATTTTCTCAACATTTTCAAATTCCTATGTAAATATACTGTCACTGCCAGGACTTTTAATTGATGATTTGGTAATATATTGCCAACAATCCAATGGGCTGACTAAATTAATGATAAATGTATATTAAAGGCAAATTATTATTCCAGTGTTTGACTACAAATCTCCCTTACAGCTGTATAATTTTTCTGTTGATTACTATTTTCAGATATTGCAGGTGCCAGGCTTCAGTTGACAAGGCACTCTGTCTGCCACTGCACACTTCCAATCAATGGCAATGCATAATCATGACATGATGCCATGGTGCTTAGTCAACCATGAAATGATGGCAGAACGGCCATTAAAGTCGCAAGATGCCAGAAGCTAAAGTGAAAATCATTTTTTTTTAAATGACTAAGTATCATACACTTGTGCAGTCAGAGAAGGGAAAGGGAGAGAGAGAGGGAGAGAAACAGCTGAAGGAGAGGAGGAGGTGAGAGATAAGTGAAATGCAGAGAATTGTACAATGTTCAGAAAGAAAGGCAGCAACGAGGCAGAGAAGGCAACAGAACAGTGACGGTGGAAACAAATTGTAAAATAGGTAAATGTTTAAATTTGACAATTTAAAATACAACAAACTTTTCCTGGCTCCTCCAGGTACAGTTACTTATTTACAGCATCACTTTTCAGGGTTTTTTTTTTAAGTTATCATCCAGCTTTTAATTTTTTTTTGCAGTTAAGAGGGTTGAACAAACCATTTCACACCTGGTTAATTCCACTCTTCGGTAGAGGGCCTGCTATTGATCAAATTAAATGAAGGAATCAGCGTCAACATTGATAATGATTTAGGTGAATTAAACAGAACACTTTTCACCTTAAATCTAATATTCTGTGGTCTACTGTTGATCAATTGCAATGAGTGAATAATTGCTAAAATTTATGCCATTTAGCCACATTGGAATACCTCTTCACAGCTTCCGTATAGAATATCAGGCTACTTCTAAATACCGTCAACCAAAGCAAGTACAAGTACCTTAAGAGCTACTGATATATTTTCAAAAGAAGCTCCACACAGAGTATTTCCTTTGATACTATTTACCTTGACAGCTGAGAGTAGCATTATGTTGAGGGAGAGCAAACTGACCTCAGACTCAATAAATATTCTGTGCTAATGAGTGTGTACACACAAAAAAAAAGTATGGACATAATTTTCAGTGTTGTATTTTCTTTGATCAAATCCCTGAAACAGGGAAATAAAACAGGAGGCAAACAGAAACTGTTCCACAAGGGATCGGGGTCACCTTCTGCATGGGAACTTCTGCCCTCTGTCTTTTCTCTTCCATGAGCCAGGATCACCGGAGGTAATTTGTCATGTTTCTATTGCCACTCGATCAAACATCAGACCAGGAATTAGAATTGAGAACAGTAGCATAGTGAGCACAGTGGTAATGTTACTGAACCAGTAAAGCAAAGGCCCAGGCCAATGCTCCAGAGTCACGGGTTTGAATCCCACCATGGCAGCTGGGGGAACTTTAAATTTAATTAATTAATAAATCTTAATTAATAAAAAGCTGGCCTCATTAATCGTGATTATAAAGCTATCGATTGTCATTAAAAATCCATCTCTGATTAACGAGAACTTGTAACATTGGGAACATGCTTCTTGCATCTTCCCTGTCTAGTCCTGTTAGAGCTTTCTTTGAGATTTCCTCCTCATTCTTCTGAACTCCAACAAATACAATCCTAACCAACTCAATCTCTGCTCATAAGTCAGAACTACATCAAACTAGTAATTAGAACTAGGGGACATGGCTTCAAAATAAGGGGGAGCAGATTTAGGACTGAGTTGAGGAGGAACTTCTTCACCTAAATGGTTCTGAATCTGTGGCCCAGTGAAGCAGTTGGGGCCACCTCATTGAATGTTTTTAAGGCAAAGATAGATTTTTGAATAGTAAGGGAATTAAGGGTTATGGTGAGCGGGCAGGTAAGTGGAGCTGACTCCATAAGTAGATCAGCCATGATCTTACTGAATGGCGGAGCAGGCTCGAGGGGCTATATGACCTAATCCTGCTCCTACTTCTTGTGTTCTTACGATTCTGCCTGATTTTTCCTTTGCTGAGATAAAAACAAATTTCTGTGGATGCTGGAGTCTGAAACAAAACAGAAAATCTCAGCAGGTCTGACAGCATCTTGGTGAGGGAATAGAGACAATGTTTCGAGTCTGGATGACCCTTTGTCAGAGTTGGCATGGATTTGGGCAACATTGGTTTGCAGGTAAATTGGCATCCACTCCGAACCATTCAGCTTTAATTTGGCCGTCGCAAAAGATGCGCCGCTGCAGGAAATGAAAATGTCAAAAGTCAAAGGGGTGTCACATGTGCTGCCAAAATTGGATTAGGATAAATCTCATTGGAGGAATGGTAGAGGGAACTTTTTTCTTTGTTGAGGCAATTAGTTCAAAATCCCACCACAACAAGGTGTAAAGTCAAATTCAATAAATCTGGTCATTTACCACTTGAAATCAGGACAAACTGGTGATGAGAAAACACAACTGGTTCACTCTGAGAAAGGATGTTCTTGCTGGAGACAGAGTGCAGCAAAGGTTTACCAGGCTGATTCCTGGAATGGTAGGACTGACATATGAGGAAAGATTGAGTCAGTAAGGATTTTATTTGCTGGTGTTGAGAAGAATGAGGGGGGATCCCAGAGAGACCCATAATCTTCTAACAGGACTGGACAGGGAAGATGCAAGAAGAATGCTCCCAAAGGTGGGGACGTCTAGAACCAGGGGTCACAGTCTGTTTAGGACAGAGAGGAGGAGAAATTTCTTCACCCAGAAAGTGGTCGGCCTGTGGAATTTGCTACCACAGAAAGTAGTTGAGGCCAAAACATTGTATGTTTTTAAAAAGCAGTTAGATATGGCACTTAAAGGGATCAATGGATCTGGGGGAAGGTGGGATCAGGCTACTGAATAGGATGATCAGCCATGATCATAATGATGGGTGGAGCAGGCTCGAAGGACCAAATGGCCTCCTCCTGCTCCTAATTTCTATGCATCAATGTATTTGGGAAAAGGAAATCTGTAACTGTGTAAGCAAATATCAACGATAACCCACTACCATGGGACAGGCCATGGAAAAAGGAACCAGCCATTCCTTACTTGTCTGGCCTTACAAGTCCAGTTCTAAACTGCATTGTTAGCCTTGAGAATCCGCACCACAAGCTTTCAACGCAACTAGAGCTTGACAATAATTGCCAGTAACTCCCCTTTCCAAGGGGCAAATATAAACCACATGACAGCATGGAATGAAGAATGCTCTTTTGCCTCATCTAGCCTTCCGCTCTCTATGGACCCATGCTCAAATTGTACCACAATGGGCTCATTCAAATTTAATTCATCTCAAAGGGAGACAAATAATCATGGACAATGGCAGAAGAATTCTACTAAATTCTTCTTTGATCTTGAAGTCAATCATTTGAAAAACTTCAATATGTTAACCTAGCATGAAATCTCTATTCCCAGCCAAAATTTGTACAACTCAAACCCATTCCATTAGCCCTGTGGCCACATGGTCTGAGATTATTAACAAGCGCCAGCCTTCTAGACTTTAAAAATTTGAATCCCTGACACCTCTCTTTCCCCAAGGAGCTTAGTTTAGAACACTGCCACAACAACACTCCCGAGTGAAGGTTAAATGCTCACATTCCTGGTCTCTCAATGACGCAAGGTTGAAATGACATGCAGCTTCTGATAGTAACTAATGTCACTGCAATGCAATTTCAGTATCACGCCTGATCGAATTCAACATTGCTTTATGAGGGATCCAGATTATAAATCCACTGCAGCTTTAAGATCCACCCTTAATTGTAAATGGAGTGCGGAGCATTTCTGGAACTCTGCACTGTATAAAAAATGAATTGAGGCAAAAATCTGGCATTGTTTCTGTAATCAGTTTTTTTTGCATTATTAATGGCTGGAATGAGCAACTTAATCATAATTAATAATTTCTTGCATTAGAAATTAAAATTTGAGCTCAAATTTCATTTTGAAACATCATCTTTAATGGACCAGTTCTGGAATGCATTTAGCTTACATGATCACTGATTCTTACTATAAATATGAAACCTTTACTTACAGGCCAGCAATTCAACAATTAATCTCAAAATAAAACAAAAACAAAAGGAACAGTGGTCTAGGCGGCACAGTGGCACACCAGTTAACCCTACTGCCCCACACCACCAGGGAGCCAGGTTTAATTCCGGCCTCAGGTAACTGTCTATGTGAAACTTGCACATTCTCCTCATGTCTGTGTGGGTTTCCTCTGAGTGCTCCAATTTTCTCCCACACTCCAAAGATGTGTGGGTTAGATTGATTGGCCATGCTATATTGCCCCTTAGTGTCAGGGGAACTGGTAGGGTAAATACATTAGGTTACGGGGATAGGATGGGCTTGTTCTCGTTGCAGGCTTGATGGGCTGAATGGCCTCCTTCTGCACTGTAGGGATTCTATGTTTCTATTCTATTCTAAGACTGAAAAATCTGTTAAATGCGTTTCGCAGTCATTGTGTAGAAGTCTGAGAGCGCAGGAGACAAGCTTTGTTCCGTCTGAAGGACTTTAGTGACCTTTTAGACAACAGGCACCAAACTTCAAGCGCTGTATAAACTATGATCTGAAGACCAGATGAGTTTCAAAGTTAATCCCAGATGTCCTTTTGTTTTGTATATAATGTAAATACACCAACACATAAACATGTACAGACATGCCAGCAGCACTCTCAGGCTGCTGCTCATAATAGGTGGGAGAATAGAGACTGAAGCAGATGCGTTACCATATAGTACAGTGTATTATCTGGTTGATGAATTGCAGCTGTCTGTCCAAAAACAATAGCAACAAAAACTTGTATTCACATGACCCTTCTATTATTCCAGGTAGGATTTTCCAGCCATTCCTAGCTGCGGGATCTTCCATTCCCATCGATGGCGACTCCCTGCCATAACTTTCCTGACAGCAGATGTTGCGAACAATGGGAAACCTTGTTGACAGTGTCGGGACTGGAAGATTCTGTCGCTGGCCAATGGCAGACTGCCTCCTCCGCCGCCAAACATGCTGTGGGGGTGAGGAAAATCCTGCCTAATGAAACATTCCAAGTCGCTTCACAGGGTCACATGAAACAACACATCGCCAAGCCAGATAAAGCGAAATTGGGTCTTTTGACAAAAACTTGGTCAAGGAGGCAGGTTTTAATGATTGTCTTCAAGAGGGAAAGAAAGAGGAGGCAATGGCCTTGTGGTATTATTGCTAGACTCTTAATCCAGAAACTCAGCCAATGTTTGGGGATCCGGGTTCAAATCCCACCACGGCAGATGGTGGAATTTGAATTCAATCAAAAATATCTGGGATTAAGAATCTACTGATAACCATGAAACCATTGTCGATTGTTGGAAAAACCCATCTGGTTCACTAATGTCCTTTAGGAAAGGAAATCTGCTGTCCTTTCCTAGTTTAACCTACATGTGACTCCAGGGCCACAGCAATGTAGTTGACTCTCAACTGCCGTCAGGCAACTAGGGATGGGCAATAAATGCTGGTCAGCCATGTCCCATGAATGAATAAAAAGATAGAGAGGTTTGGGGAGGGAATTCCAGAGCTTAGATTCCAGGCAGCCGATAGCAAATCCATCATGGTCTAATTGATACTGGGATGCTTGAAGCACAGATATCCCAGAGGTTGTTGGAGACCTGGAGCGTAGAAGGCTTAGGGGTGATTTTATAGACATCTACAAAATAATGAGGGTTATAGATAAGATAGATAGTCAACATCTTTTCCCAAAGGTTGGGGAGGCTAAAACTAAAGGGCATAGGTTTAAGGTGAGAGAGGAGAGCTACAAAAGGATCCAGAGGGACTATTTTTTCACACAGAGGGTGGTGAGTATCTGGAACAAACTGCCAGAGATAGTAGTAGAGGCAGGTACAATTTTGTCTTTTAAAAAGCAATTAGATAGTTACATGGGTAAGATGGGTATAGAGGGATATGGTCCAAACGCAGGCAATTGGGACTAGCTTAGTGGTTAAAAAAAAGACAGCATGGACAAGTTGGGCCAAATGGCCTATTTTCATGTTATAAACCTCTATGACTGTATGGAGATGACAGACATCAAGACCAGAATTCTACCACCTCGCCTGCCACGAAATCGGAGTGGACGAGGGAACGATATCAAAATCTCTGTTGAACTAGGATGGGAATATCCACTTTTGCTTGAGAGAGGCCATAAAGTCCTGCCCCAGGAGGATGAGACCATAAAGGGATTCATGAACAATGATGAGAATTTTAAAATTGAAGTGTTACTTTATGAGGAACCAGTGCAAGTCAGTGAGCACAAGAGTGAATGCTGATCAGGATTTGGTGCAAATGGACAGCAGAGGTTTGGATGAATTTCAGTTTATTGAGGGTAGAATGTGGGAAACCAGCCAGGAGTGTGGGAGAATAGCCAAGTTTAGAGATAACAAAGTCCCGAATGAATGTATCTTGATGCACTCCTTTGAGATTGTAGTGAGCAATATCTCTGGCTGTGTTCACCAAAGGTAGACTTCAGATCAACTTGCCTTCTTTTCTTTTTAGCAGAATTTAGCAGAATATTGCACTTGTTACATTGCAAGTCTGAACTACAAAACATCTCAAAATGTGAAAGCATAGAAACATAGAAAATTGGTGCAGGATTAGGCCATTCGATCCTTCGAGCCTGCACCACCATTCAATGTGATCACGGCTGATCATGTACTTTCAGTATCTCACTCCTGCTTTCTCTCCATACCCCTTGATCTCTTTAACTGCAAGGGCCAGCCCCAGCTCCTGCTTGAACATATTTAACGAACTGGCCCCAACAGCTTTCTGTGGTAGAGAATTCCACAGGTTCACAACTCTCTGAGTGAAGACGTTCTTCCTCATCTCAGTCCTGAATTGCTTACCTCTTATTCTTAAACTGTGATCCCTAGTTCTGGATTTCCCCAACATTGGGAACATTCTTCCTGCATCTAGCCTGTCCAGTTCCATCAGGATTTTATATGTTTTTTTGAGATCCCCCCTTATTCTTCTAAGTTCCAGTGAGTACAATCCCAGTCGATCCAGTTTCTCTTCATATGTCAGTTCTGCCATTCCGGGAATCAGTCTGTTGAACCTTCGCTGGACTTCCTCAAGAACAAGAATGTCCTTCCTCAGACCAAAAGTGCACACAATACTCAGGGTGTGGCCTCATCAAGGCCCTGTATAACTGTAGCAAGACATCGTTACAGCTATGCTCAAATCCTCTTGCTATGAAGGCCAGCATGCCATTACCTTTCCTCACCGCCTACTGTACCTGCATGCCAACTTTCAGCGACTGTTCCACCATAACAGCCAGGTCACGTTGCACTTCCCCTTTTCCTAAAGCACCACAATTCAGATAATAATTTTCCCCCATGTTTTTGCCACCAAAGTGGATAACCTCACATTTATCCACATTATATTGCATTTGCCTACTCATCCAGCCTGTCCAAGTTACCCTGCAGCCTCTTAGCATCCTCCTCACAGCACACACTGCCACCCAGTTTAGTCCACACATTTGGAGAGATTGCATTCAACTCCTTCGTCCAAATCATTAATGTATATTGTGAACAACTGGGGTCCCAGCACTGAGCCCTACGGTACCCCACTAGTCATTGCCTGCCACTCTGAAAAGGACCCATTTACTCCCACTCTCTCCTCCCTGTGTGCTAACCAGTTTTCTACCCACGTCAGTGTAATGCACCCAATACCACGAGCTTCCATTTTGCTCGCTGATCTCTTGTATGGGACCTTGTCAAAGGCCTTTTGAAAGTCCAGTTGCGCAACATCCACTAGTTCACCCATGTCCACTCTGCTGGTCCTCAAAATTCCAGATTTCCCTTCAGTGAACCCATGCTGACTTGGACCAATCCTGTCATCACTTTCCAAATGCTCGGTTATTATATCCTTAATAATTGACTCCAGCATTTTCCCTATCACAGATGTCAGGCAAACCTGTCTATAATTCCCCATTTTTCTCTCTATCCTTTTTTTAGAAAGTCAGGTTACATTAGCCACTCTCCAATCCATTGTAACTCTCCCAGAGTATACAGAATGCTGGAAAATGATCATCAATGCATCCACTATTTCTTGGACCACTTTCTTAAGTACTGTGAGATGCAGCGCATTAGATCCTGGGGACTTATTGGGTTTTAATCCCAGCAATTTCCCCAATACAATTTCCTGACTAATAAGGATTTCCTTCAGTTTCTCCTTCATGCTTGACCCTCTGTCCCCTAGTATTTCTAGAATGCACTCGTGGGGTTTTGTGTAGCAATGCTTCCAGAACATGTTGCTTCAGAAGAAATGTTGTACAACTTAGCATATTTGTTGTTTGCCTTTGATGTCGAAGCTTTTTGTCTTGAACCCATCAGGACAGGTTCACAAGAATGTCAGTTGTAAAGGGAACAGCAATACATATTCATGAGAAGAGAGTGCTGAATGGTTGGCAAATGGATTCTCATTGCTTGATGTGTCACCATGGAAAATGCACCACAGAACAATTAACTGTCAAACTTTTGTTTATGAATTCCAAGCAGGCTTGATCAAGGCATTGTCCTGAGGAATGAACAAGGGAATGGCTGTCTCCCAAGCTTTTGTTTAGTTGAAAAAGCACAATGCATGGACATGCTCCTTCTGTCTGCAAAGGACAGGGCCCCCTGTGTGAATATATGTAGCTTCCTGCATGTGTAAGCAAGCCAGACTGTGCAGCAATTTTTTACTCCGGAGAATCGCTGGCCTCAGTGCTGCCGCCAGCAGCCAAAAGCGGAGTGTTTCTACCTGGCACTGGCAGCAGTTGCCAGGAGTGATTTAACCTACTTTTGTTGGGGAAAAGTCCCAAATAGTAAGCACGCCTGCCATCCCAGTTTCGCAGAGTAAAGTGACAGACCACTCCCTCTCAAAAATGGCAACCCCCACCCCACAAACCAAGGGACTGCCCCCAAACTTTCACCATTGAGGGGCAATCTCCCCTCCCACCACTAAATTTACAAGGTCAACCCCAGCCCCTCCCCACATCATATAGGCATGATGGTGACCCAACATACCTCATCACTCCCCCCAAGTCAGAAGTCTCATCACCACACTCCCCAACCCCCTCCTCCCACACACACTCAAGAAAGACACTGATATGGGGTCACCAGAGGCCCAACCCCTCAGGACCTCCTTCAGGCCCACCCCTTTGGCAGGCAGCATTATCAGAGTGACAGGGGGAGTGGTGTCAGCCTTTTCTATGACTAAAAGTTACCCCAAGTGCAGGCTTGCTACTGCAGCATGAGAGTTTGAAGAGGATGCACTGTGAAAGATAAAGTCAGCCAAGGTCTTCAGAACAATGAAATGGGCACTACAGTGCCAAAGGTGGGGTGGGGCGAGGGGGGTTGGTGGGCTTCCTTTGAAGAGGTCCAAGGGGATGTGGGGGGAGGTTCCCTATGCCCGGTAGTGGGATGTTCCTCATACAACCAGGATGGCAGTGGGGGAATGTCCTGTGCCAATGAGAGGGGGGGGGGAGGCCTCATACATGGGAGGGGGGAGTTACCCCATTTGCATGGGAGGGGCTCTCTACGTCTATGGCGTTCATTGTTTCTATTTTTATTTCAATTACAACAAGAACCCTTTAGAAAAGGCACCCCGGTATCGGGAAGGCCGGCATTGCAGACGGGGCAGACGTTTTCAGAGTCCACTTCACCAGGCGATGGTGTGGGACCCGCCTCCGATGTTTTACTTTCTCAAAGCGTTTGAAAATATGGCTGGGAAGAACCACAGTGCAGCCAATGTGCTCTGCACCACTTATCTCGTCTGAGACAATACTTTGGTTAAAAAAACAGAAAATTCTACCTGCGGGCTGGGATTTTCTGGTCCTATCCATGGTGGGAATTGTCAAAGCTGAGGCCAGGAAATTTGAGGAGCAGCCAAAGGTCCATTGACTTTGGGTGAGAATTTCTGGTCCCATCCCCCATGGGAGTTGAAAACCCCACCCATAGCATCCAACATTAGGAGTGATTCTGAGATTGGGCAGCACTTGCTAAACAATCCTGAGTGTGCTAGGAATTACACTGACAAACAATTTATAATCATCAGTCTGGCTCGCAACGTGGCTCCTTAAGACGTGCTTAGAAGCTACATATATTCCTACACAGGGTGCTGCCCTTTGCAGACAGAAGGAGGATGCCCATACATTGTGCTTTTTTCAATGAAAGTAAAGCTTGGGAGCCAGCCATTCCCCAGTTCATTCTTCAGAGCAATGCCTTAACCAGAGTTGACGTGCAAGGTTAGAATTTAACTAAAGACTGTAGTCAAGTTTTTCCTGATGCATTCTCCACAGCAACACCTTTAGAAATCAGAGTCCATTTGCCAGCCAATCAGCTCTCTCTTTTCATGCATTGTAAATTGTTGTCCCTTTATAATTAGTGTTTCTGTGCATCTGTCCTGATGAGTGCAAGACAAAAAATTTGACAGCATGTGTAATTTCTCAGTGCTGCAAGTGTGGGGGTGATATTTTTCAATGTTGATGTAAATACCACTTAAAAATAAACAAATGTAATGAGGATTAGATAATTTGTTAAAATGTATATTTAGAAACAGAATTATTTGTATAGTTCACTTTTATCATTAATAGCTAGTGTTTTAATTCATATATATATATATGTTTGCACGGTTGTATTCAAGATTCTGCTACAGAAAGGGAAAAGTGAACAAATCTGTGAGAAAAAGGCAGCACTAGCCATTAGTGGAAGGTAAATTATAATGTGCTATTCTTAGATTCAAGTCAGAGCACTGACTTGATGTTTGTTGTGTTACACTTTGTTCGAATGATATTCATGCAAAGTGCACAGTGTGATTTCAGAATGTAGATTTCATTCCCAGGCACAGATGCATCATTAACAAGCAGTTTTTGGCGCATTACTGACAGTCTCTTCAGTTAGACAGCTCCATTCATCTCAAAATGATAATGTCAGTTTCAACAAGACCCAGAAAATGCAGTTTAGGTGTGGTTTAGAATTCAACAACTTGTGTTTATATGGCACTGGACCATTTTGCTGCATTATCGCAGGATCATTACTGCTCAAAATCGGACACAGGACCAAAGCCACATAGAAAGGCATTAAGATAGGTGACCAAAAGTTTGACCAAAGCAGTGGGCACCAGTCAGCATCTACTAGATGCTCCTTGAATGGTACCTTCCAAACCTGTGACTTCTACCACCTACAAGGACAATGACAGCAGATGCATGGAAACAACACAACCTGTATGTTCCCCTCCAAGACACACACCTCCTGACTTGGAACTAAATTGCTGTTCAGTCACTGCGTCAACATTCTGGAACTCCCTTCCCAACAGCACCTACACCAGATTGACTGCAGTTGTCTCATTGTGTGACTTTCCAGAAGCTCAAAATCTTTTCCGGATAAGGTATGATGTTTATGTTGATTCCACATCCTGTGTTGTGTGGGTCAACACTTCTGAAGTTGAGATGGGAGAGGTTGCTGGTGGTCGTTTATTCCTCTCTGCCACAATTTGAGTTTCCAGCTTCCCTCTTATCCAGTATTAAACATGGAGACAGGCAGCCTGCAAAGACTTTGTGTGATGTCTCCTCCTTAAATAAAGAGATGAATTACATGGATAGCTGTGAGGTACCCAGACATATGTTCCTATTTAATTGGGTATTCATGCGAGAATTTGGCTGGAATTTTCTGAACATTCATGCCAGTAGAAATTTCCCATCCCGCTACAGTGAACGGAGATTTGGTTTGTCGCCAAATTCTCTGCCTTCACAGC
Organism: Carcharhinus amblyrhynchos; assembly: GCF_965287045.1. NCBI lineage: Eukaryota > Metazoa > Chordata > Chondrichthyes > Carcharhiniformes > Carcharhinidae > Carcharhinus > Carcharhinus amblyrhynchos. The sequence continues at coordinate 15,127,731 of NC_137352.1, forward strand.
AGCGAGAGCATGGTGGGAAAAAGCGATAAGATCGCGTTCTTCATCTTTAGCCTAAATGCTAAAAGTCACATTACTTGCAGCAGCCATCTTAACTTGTTTGCAAGTATTGTGTAACAGCTCATAATATAGAATCATAGAATCCCTACAGTACAGGAGGAGGCCATTCAGCCCATTGAGTCTGTACCGACCACAAATCCACCCAGGCCCTATTACCATAACCCCACATATTTACCCTGCTAATCCCCCTGACACTAGGGTCAATTTAACATGGCCAATCAACCTAACCCGCACATCTTTGGAGTGTGGGAAGAAACCGGAGCACCCGGAGGAAACCCACACAGACACGGGGAGAAAGTACAAACTCCACACAGTGATCAAGGCTAGAATTGAACCTGGGTCCCTGGCTCTGTGATTAGATGTGTTAGCAGTACTAACCACTGTGCCACCATGGCACCCCATGGCGGAAATTTGACAGCCATTCCTACAAATCATCTCATTCTTGAAATTATTTAAATTAATCTTTTTCTCAGGAAACAATATATACATATCAATAAAACTGTGCTTACTGGAACACAGGAAAGCACTGTGCCAATAAACCCTTCAGCAGTCTTTCAATTAAAACTAATGTGGACTTTTGATTTGCATCATCATTGTTTATTAAACGTATTGGTTTTACATCTATAGCCCTAGGACTTTTTTTTGTAAAAGTCAATGCATAAGTTTGAACAGAATGCAAAATGATTTCAATTAAAATCTGTCCTTTCCTTTATTTATTTATAGATAAAATGCAAAACAAACTGCCACAATTTTTCTCTCTCTGGCACTTTCATTTATTAATTCAGTGATTGCTTTCTAAAATTAACCCTACAGCAAACAATATATTAAATGTTGCATTGTGTTGACATGTTGTTAATTCATTGGGTGACTTTTATAACAGTTTTAACTACGTTAGTTCCTATCCTTCATTAAAGCTACACAACCACGTTAGAAATAATCAGAAATCTGAATATCAATTAGTTCACAAGAAGGTATGTGTTATGATGGCTGCGGGGGATCATCCGTATATTTCCCTGTGGCCTTTATAGAATACAAACTTTCTTCTTGAGTGAACAGAGGCTTGCCCAATGAGAGCAGATCGCGGCGGGGGGGTGCTTTTAAACCTGTTTCTCAACCAATGTTAGGATAGAATAGAATAGAATCCCTACAGTGCAGAAGAAGGCTATTCAGTCCGTCAAGTCTGCACCAACTCTCTGACAGAGTATCCCACCCAGGCCCTATTCCCGTTACGCCACAAATCCTCCTAACCTACACAATTTGAGACACTAAGGAACAATTTCCCGTGGCCAATCCACCTAACCTGCACATCTTTGAACTGTGGGAGGAAACCAGAGCACCTGAAGAAACTCACACAGACACCTGGAGAATATGCAAATTCCACACAGTCACCCAAGCGGGGAATCGAACACAGTTCCCTGGGGCTGTGAGGCAGCAGTGTTAACCAATGTGCCGCCATGCCACCCTGAGGTGTAGACACTCTAACTGAAAGCCACAGGTGTGGCCCTTCTCCTTGGTGCACAATAAAGGATATTGGGCATTTGACTGAATTACAATAGTATGGAACAAGTAAAATCTCTCAACTAGTTTACTGCGGTAAAAGGTCTGAAAGTTGCACAAGCAAAGACTTTTTATTTAAGCTTGCTGGAGATACCCAGAAGAAGCAGGCTGTGTGTCTTCATGAAGATCACGTAACTTTTTTATATCTTTTGGCAATCCATTTCCACTATAATGTCCCAATGAGTGGAATCATACAGGCTGCAGATGCCCACTGTTATTTACCTAGGAGTTTGAGAATGTCTGTGTCTATACACACCATTTGTGCCTCTAACACCCCATGTTTGTTCATTGATCCTGTGAAGGTCATTAAGTGCTGTGATTGCTAGTTTCCTATAGCATCATGCCTACGTGTTGTCTATATTTCCCATCATGCTGAGAAAGAGCTATAATAACTACCTTGTCTACTTATAAAGCTCATAACATTTGCCTGTTTCAATGTTATTAATGTTCATCCAGTATCATCTTAACGTTGAATTATTTCAATGACCCTGACCTCACCATTAAACCCATCCACTTCATGGTCCAAATACAGTTTTTCTCATTGGGGACTGTTGAAAACTCCTGAAAAATATTATTAAGTATGGGGAAAGTTCTGATAAGAAGCTGTTCTGTCAGGATTAAATAAACAAAGCATAATCAGTGCATTTTATTGACGAGTTCACCATCATAATGTTGTGGTACAAGGAAAGGCCAATTGGCCCATAGAGTCTATGTAGATTCTCCATAGAGTAATGCAGTCAATTTAAGAATAGGTCAATTTTTGTAATTCATTCGTGGGATATAGCCATCACTTGCTGGCCTGTATTTATTGCCCACCCCTTGTTGCCCTTGAGAAGGTGATGGTGAGCTGCCTTCTTGAATCGCTGCAGTCCCTGTGCTGTGTGTTGACCCACAATACTGTTGGGGAGGGAATTCTAGGACTTTAACCCAGCGACTGCAAAGGAATGGCAATATATTTCCAAGTCAAGATGATGAGTGGCTTTCAGAGGAATTTGCAGGTGGTATTGTTCCCATGTTACCGTTGTTGTAGATGGAAGGTATCATGGGTTTGGAAGTTGCTGTCAAAGGAAGTTTGGTGAATTGCTGCAGTGCATCTTGTAGATAGTACACACTGCTGCTACTGAGCATCGGTGATTGAGGGAGTGGATGTTTGTGGATGTGGTGCCAATCAAGTGGGCTGCTTTGTCCTGGATGGTGTTAAGCTTCTTGAATGTAATTCCTGCTTCATAGTATCACCATCGCTGGATGCAGGGAAGCCCCTTTCATTTTATACCAGAATCAGACTCGTGTCGGGAAAGAAAAAATCCAAACCACAGTGAATATTATTCTTCGAGATCAATAGCAGGCATGGTCATGAAACCTGAAACAAATGTTTTTGAGTGCAGGAGAAAATTTTCATTCATGTTCATTCAAGAATCATCAAAAAGGATTATCCCTTCAGCACACCCCTTTACCATTATCCATTATTTTAAAACAGACCTGCCATGAATATCCTGCCACGATGCATTCTTCAGGCTTTTAACTCCAGCTACAGCAATTGGAACTGTTGAAATGGACATTTTATGACAATAAACGGGGTTGTAAAAGGTTTTAAATTGTAAGCAGCATGATTAATTACAGATAATACTGCCAGATTGGCTCTAAACACCCACGCAAACTGTAAGAGTTGAATGAACCTTAACTGGATATGATTAACAACGAGGATAAGACTCCTGAGGTGTAAAAGAGGCTCCTGTATAATACAATCTGATGGTTCATTAACAAAATCGTCTTGTTCTGTTAATCATAGCAGATGAAAACTTTGCAGAACTGTGGTTTCAAGTGTATTTGCTCTTATTAAGGATAACAAAATTTATTGGGCGCTGGTGTATCAGTGCGATTTTATAGTGCACCATATCCCACACCCACCAGTCCACCACATGGCTTTCGGCACTTCATTCGATGAGGTTGATTAGTCAGGATACGAACTCAATCACCATGTTACAAGTGACCTGGAGTGTTCTCAGTCGGTTCAAGATGCACTAATCTCTAGCCCAGGGCAACAACTGAGTCTCGGATGCAATTCACTTCAGAGGAAGGAGTTAGGGAACAAAAAAGAAAAATCAGCGTGAAAATAAATCTCAATTAGGGGAAAATTCCTCCCTTGCCACCAGCCCCTTCATTTTCAAAATAATCCAGTTCAGCCTTGCCTTTTCTTTTTGAACATTTGGGGCTTTGGGAAGTCCTTACATCAATCGTTTTTTTAGTGAAATTTGTGTTTTGAACTTATAACATTTTCTACTTTAAGTCACGGGGCTCCCTGTAGCATATTTTTCTTAAGAACTGGAGTTCCCAGAGTTACATTATCAGTTTTCCTCCCAGTTAATGTTGGGAAGAGTGAAGCCTTTATTTCCAATTCGAGCTGCAAACTCTGCTCTCCAGCTACCGACTGCATCCTTCTCAGCAACAACCTGAGACCAGGCCTAAAGAGAAAATGCTGGAAAATCACAGCAGTTCTGGCAGCGTCTGTAAGGAGAGAAAAGAGCTGATGTTCCGAGTCCAGACGACCCTTTGTCAAAGCTGACATCAGGACTGTCTGCTGGCCACCCTGGAGGTGGGATTTCTGGCCATGCTCATTCCAAAGCCAGAAAATCCCACTCCAGGTCAGTAGGCCTTTACATAGTCCGCCCCCCTCACCCGCTACAATTCCCGTGGCAGGCGGGACAGGAAAATTCCGCCCTTGGTGTCACATATCTGATCCCGAGATAATCTTCTCGCCCTATATCTGTGCCATCATTAAGACCACCTTCTTCCAGCTCCATAACTGGACTAGCCTCAATTATCTGTTGTTGGCACACTCATTCATGTTTTTATTACATCTAAGGCTTGACTATTCACCTAGCTGGTCTCTCACTATCTATCCTCTGTAAACCAGAGGTCATCCAAAACTCTGAGCAAGTCCCATTCCTTTATCCTATATGTGCTTGCTGACCTACACTGGCACACGATTAAACAAGATTTTGATTTTAAAATTCTTGTTCTTGTCTTTGAATCCCTCCATGTCCTCACCACCTCCTATTTTTGTCATCTCTTCCAGCCACACAGCCTTCAAGATAGCTGTGTTTCTCCAATTCTGGTCTCATTCTTTGCCAAAAATAGCGGTGAATCTGGAATTCACAACCACAGAAAATAGTTGAGGTCAAAATGTGATTTCAAGAAGGAATTAGATATAGCTCTTGGGACTAAAGGGATCAGGGATATGGGGGGAAGGTGGGATCAGGACATTGATTTTAATGATCGGCAATGATCAGAATGAAATGGCGGAGCAGGTTTTAAGAGCCGAATGGCCTACTCCTGCTTCTAGATTCAATGTTACTACGTTTCGTATGTGCATCCCCAATTGTAATTTAAAGGTCAAGTTTTAAGCTTATTTATTAGTTTCACAAGTAGGCTTATATTAACACTGCAATGAAGTTACTGTGAAAATCCCCTAGTTGCCACACTCTCAGCGCTTGCTCGGGTACACTGAGGGAGAATTTAGCGTGGCCAATGCACCTAATCAGCACGTTTTTCAAACTGCGGGAAGAAACCGGAGCACCCGGAGGAAAACTATGTGGACATGGGGAGAACATGCAAACTCCACACAGACCCAAGCCAGAATCGAACATGGCTCCTTAGCGCAGTGAGACAGCAATGTTAACACTGTACCAGTATGCCTTGATTTTACCATTGGTGGCTTTGCCTTTAGTTGCTGGACCATCAGCTCAGGAATTTTGTTCCTACGCCCTCAGCCTCGCTTTCCTTCATGAAAAGCATTCCCTGAAACCTATCTTTTAACCAACTACCTAATGGGCAGGATTTTCCGGCCTCACATGCTGACTAAGGAAATTTGGCATGTTAGCTCTGACTCTCATCAGCTTTTATAGATGCACCATAGAAAGCATTCTTTCTGGTTGTATCACTGCTTAGTATGGTTCCTGCTCTGCCCAAGACTGCAAGAAACTCCAAAAGGTTGTGAATGTTGCCCAATCCATCACACAACCCAGCCTCCTATCCATTGACTCTGATTTCATTTCGTGCTGCCTCAGAAAAGCAGCCAGCATAATTAAAGACCCCACGCATCCCAGACATACTCTCTTCCACTTTCTTCCATCGGGAAAAAGGTACAAAATTCTGAGGTCACATACCAACCAACTCAAGAACAGTTTCTTCCCTGCTGCCATCAGATTTTTGAATGGACCTACCTCGCATGAAGTTGATCTTTCTCTACATCTTTCTATGACTGTATCACTACATCCTGCACCCTCACTTTTCCTTCTCTATGAAGGGAATGCTTTGTCTATATCGCGCGCAAGAAACATTACTTTTCACTGTGACAATAATAATTCAAATCAAATCAAACCAAATCTCAAGGTTAGAAAACCTGCCCGAGGTTAAGGACCTTTGCATGGTCCGAGTCCTGCCCGCTATGCTTCCTGTGGCTGGCACGACAGTAAGATTTTCCCCAATATCTCCATACTGTGTTTTATAATGCTACTGTGTAGCATCTGGGGGTGTACAATTTTATTTATGTGGCACCTTCAATATAAGGCTGTTGCTATTTTGCTTAGTTGTCGTACTCTTGCCTTGAGTCAAAAGACTATGGATGCAATGAGCAGATAGTATAGTCCGATAGTCTGAAGGAGTGCTACGTTGTCAGAATTATTGTGCTTTCAGATGAGATGTTAAATCCATGTCCCATCCTTTAGGTCAGGTGATTCAAGCCAACATTACTACACGCCATAACTTTACCTCTCACGGTGCAATCTTCAAAAGTTAAAAGCGCCCTCAAGCATCAAGACTGATGAAAACAGGTCTTTTAAATTGCCCTATTCCGTGTTGTTGGTGGCTCTTGTTGTGTGAAAATTGGCTGTTTTATTTATTGACATAACACAGACTGTCCTTGAAAAGTACCTCAATGTGAAGTGATTTGGGATATCCTGAGGATATAATAAGGCGTTATTTACATCCAAGTTTGTTTCTTCCAACATATATTAAGGAGACAAGTGCAAAAGAGATCAGCGGTGTTCAAAAAAAATAACCAGAACTCTGTAGGCCTGCACAGCCTGAAATCTCATTTGAAGCATTTTTATGTAGAGATCACCTTACACTCTTCACTCCTGTTCTCCAATCTCTCACTACAGATATCTTTATGACCCACAATAAATAAAACAACATGGAGAATAATAATCAGATTCGAAGGACATGAACTGTAAAATAATATTCAAGCTGCAACGTCAGCAACAATCGCAGAATTGCTATAGTGCAAAGGAGGCCTTTCGGTCCATCAAATCTGCAGTGACTGTCTGACAGAGTATCTAACACGGGCCCACTCCTCCACCCAATCTCCATAAGCCCACACATTTCCGATGGCTAATTCACCCAAGCTACACACACCGGGACATTAAAGGGGCAATTGAGCACAGCCAATCCATCTAACCCACAGATCTTTGAACTGTGGGAGGAAACCCGGAGCACCCGGAGGAAAACCACGTGGACATGAGGAGAATGCGCAAACTCCGCACAGACAGTGACCCAAGCCAGGAATCGAACCCAGGTCTCTGGGGCTGTGAAGGAGCAGTGCTAACCACTGTGCTATCGTGCTGCTCATGTGCTACCGTGCCACCTGATGATAATAATAATTTTCCAGCAATGATTTCCCCTATCATCCCTCTGCTCAGCCGGGGGATGTTTGGGAAGCATTTATTTACGCGGTCTATGATTGTACCACATGCAAAGTGGCTGATCTGTTAGTTCTACTTATCTATGAACAATAGTGCATACACTTCTTCAAATTAACTATTTTCTTGGTCATGTAATCCTCGGAATATTATCAATATTATGAAGGGTGGCATGATAGCACAGTGGTTAGCACTGCTGCCTCACAGTTCCAGGAACTTGGATTCAATTCCAGTCCCGGGTGACTGCATGGGTTTCCTCCGGGTGCTCCGGTTTCGTCTACAGTCCAAAGATGTGTGGGTTAGGCTGATTGGCCATGCTAAATTGCCCCTTAGTGTCCTGAGTAGTGTCGGTCAGAGGGATTAGTGGGTAAAATATGTGGGAATATAGGATAGAGTCTGGGTGGGATTGTGGTCGGTGCGGACTCGATGGGCCGAATGGCCTTTTTCTGCACTGTAGGACTCTATGATGATCCAGAATTTTCTCTTTTGGTTTCAGATTCCAGTGTCCGCAGCAATTTGCTTTTATCTAAGGGAAATAATGGTTGGGTGGGAGCCAATGGCTTTGTCTAAACCATTTTGAAGACTCTGACAGGGCCTCAGGGTCAAGAATGTTCCACATGTGTAACGGAGGCTCAGCACCAATCATGAGGCTATCTCCTCCATTGCCAACTTGGAGCTCGCAACCGCATGATCCTGGTGAAAGGTGGCGTGGGGACTGCGGATCAAAGTGAATCAGTTGCACTTGAGGAAATAAAGTCAAATTCCCCACTCTTTTTTGAATATTGCTACATTTATGCCATTGTTAACATGCCAGTTGAACAGGCAGACTTGTGAATCACACTGTCTGTGTGCCTCAGATTGGCCTCGAGCCTCACAATGCGAGGAGAGAGCTTCCTCTTCTTAATCTCCAACCCCGCCCACCCCCAACCATCGCTTTTGTGGTTCACATTCTGAGCCTTCACTCCCCACCCTGTGGAGTGCCCATGCCCCCCTGTGGACATCTACCCACCGGATCCAAAGGCTTTGTTACCTACAGAGATTATACCATGTTAACCTCACATACCAATCTCTCCCCCACCCCCAGCCTTATATAATAAATTTGATATGATTTATTATTGTCACATGTATTGAGATACAGTGAGAAGTATTGTTTCTTGTGCACTATACAGACATTGAGTATATAGGAGAGAAGGAAAGAATCATAGAAACCTCAATGAAGGAGGCCATTCAGCCCATCGAGCCTGCACTGACAACAATCCCACCCAACCCCTATCCCCATAACCCCATGCATTTATCCTGCCAACCCCCACTAACCTGCACACCTTGGAACACTAAGGAGCAATTTAGTATGGCCAATCAATCTAACCCACGCATCTTTGGTCTGTGGGAGCAAACCAGAGCACTTGGAAGAAACCCATGCAGACACGGGGAGATTGTGCAAACTCCACAGACAGCCACTGGAGGCCAGAATTGAACCTGGTCCCTGGTGCTGTAAGGCTGCAGTGCTAACCCCTATACCAACGTGCCACCCCAAACAGAGAGGTGCAGAATATAATATTGGTGTGATACAAATTTGGAAAGCATGGGGAGATTCCAGAAGCCCTTTTAATGAACATTCATGAGATGCAAATAAATGCAAATGCCAAGATGGCACCAAAGCGAAGTGACTTCTTGCAAGCTGTCCCCAGCATACCCTCTAATTCTATTCCCTACTCTTGTTCTATGCTTTGAAAACTGTACTACACTACATTACACAACCCCCCCCCACCTTTTCCTTCTCCCCTATGAACAGTAAGCTTCGTCTGTAGTAAGTGCACCAAAAACAATACTTTTCACTGTACCCCAATACATGTGACAATAATAAAACAAATCAAAAATGGCATTCATGCTACTGGGAGAAGCGAGCCACCATTAACCCCACCACTGTGAGGTTTGCAAACCGTTTGTACGTCAGCTGTTTTCTGACTTTTTGCCGCCAGATTCTCCCCAGGATGGAAGGATAATGCCCAGTGTTTCAGTTCGATGACCCGATGTTCCGTTGAACGAATGTCGACTGGAAACTTTAACTCAGTTTCTTCCTCTATAGATGCTACCTGACCTGCTGAATATTTCTAGAATGGTCCATTTTTATTTCGGATTTCTGGCAGCTGCTGTGTTTTCTTTTTCTATTCTGACTCGATTTTCTTCTTGATCCATTTATAAAGTTTCCCAGGCAGCAACGACCACAACAACCAACCACGCGACTCTCAAACGTGCCTACAAGCGAACCATTTCTTTTTTTTCCCAATCAACAACCTACTGCACCACTTCATTCTTCCCTTGTGACAGCTTAGGGATTCATTAGTTATGTTTTCTCGTCCAGCTAATCACTGCACAAATGAAAAGGAACTGAAAAGGGCTTAAAAGGAGAGCATTTCATATTAAATTGAAGGGCTGTGAAGGGAGGCAAAAGGGAAGCATTAAGTCTATTCTCGAGCAAGACAGAACGGGAGGAAGATGATACAGAAGATTAATTTTTTTACATCATATAAAAGATAATTGGCAGAAGTTGGGAGGTCATTTTGAACATTGGGCCCAAAGTGGAGACTTAATCACATAGACAATTAAATTACAAGCCACAAAAACATTATTCCTTTTATTTACTTGTACAGCTATAGAGCGGTTGACTTATGGATCACACTGCTACCAACAGAAAGGCAATGAACAGACGCCTCATTCAGCAGGGATCTGTTCAGGGACAGGAATGAGATGGAAATGGTCTCTTGCCTATCGCCTCATTTCTGAGCTATGGCGCTTGTAAGCACAGCAAAAATTCCAAGAACCATGAATCAATTACCAATACCCTTGATGTTAAACACAGTTTTCCCCAGCACAAATAACATTTAGACACTGTTATCATTACATTGCAAAAATTGTTTACATAAATCTCTCAGTGCTGGCTGCCACTTGCTCTGAGCTGCACGGTGCACAGTGATGAACCAACTTGCAATGCTTGCACATATGCTTCACACCCTTACTTAAGAGTGATCCAGAATTAACGGCCTTGTATCGAAATGCCTGTAGCATTTGTAGCAAATTGGATGAATTGAGAACACAATTACATATAAATATGATGATCTGAGAGTCATTACAGAGAAATGGCTACAAGGTGACAATGAGTGGGACCTGAATGTTCAAGGCATTTCAGAAGGACAGGGCGGCACGGTGGAACAGTGGTTAGCACTGCTGCCTCACAGCACCAGGGGCCCCCAGGCTCGATTCCAGCCTTGGATGACTGTGCGAAATTTGTACATTCACCCTGTGTCTGTGTGGGCTTCTCCAGGTGCTGCGGTTTCCTCCCACAGTCCAACGATGTGCGGGTTAGATGGATTGACCATGCTAAATTACCCCTTAGTGTCAAGGGGATTTACAGGGTAAATCTTTGGAGTTACGGAGATAGGACCTGGGTGGGATTGTTGTCGGTGCAGGCTCAATGGGCCAAATAGTTTCCTTCTGCACTGTTGGGATTCTATGATTTTACGGCAGGAGACTAGGAAATGGTGGCAGGGTAGGATGGCACATTAGAGAGGGATCACCTTAGTTGCAAAGACCAAGATGTAGAAACAGTTTGGGTAGAGATAAGAAGTCATGTGTGGGAGTAGTTTATATCTCCCCAACAATAACTACTCTGTAGGACTGGGTGAGTAGTCGGGAAGAAATAATAAAGGTTTAATGTATGTTTCTGCATTTTCAGCTCAGGCATGCCTTAATGAAATCAGGAGGATAGTTGGGTGTCATGTGATATTAGCAAAACGGCCTCACCATCAGGCGCATCAGACTAATGGTGATGCGGACTCGAAGGGTCAAATGGTCCACTCTTACACCTATTTTCTTTGTATTTTCTATGTTTGCCTAAACATAAGGTGTCAACCTAATGGTGCTACAGCATAGAACTACTTGTATGTCAAATAGCGAAAGTGGCAATGCAATAGATAGAGTTAAGTGATCCCACAACCAACAGAACAGATGCAAGCTCTGCATACCCATCACATCCAATCGTGAATGCTGGTGGATAATTAGCTGGAGGAAGAAATTCCACAAATATCCCCATTGCCAATGATGAGGGAACCTAACACTTCAGTGCAAATGACAAGGCTAAAGCATTTGCAGCCATCTTCAGCCAGAATACCGACTGGATGATCCACCTCAGTTTCTTCCTTAGTAACCCAGATGACAGCTTCGTAGATGACAGCTCTCAGTCAATTTGATTCACTCCACATGATATCAAGAAATAGCTGAAGGCATTGGATACTGCAAAGGCTGTGAGTGCTGAAAACATTCCAGCAATAACACTGAAGACTTGTGCTCCAGAACCAGCTATCAGTCAAACCAATTTCATTGACAATCCACCCACTAATTCTGCAGTCATTTACAGAATTGTCTGCACTCCTAATCGATGTACTGCACTGCAGTTGAGAAAATCCTCTATGCAAGTATGTCGTCACAAGAGATATACTTGCAGTCCTGGGGTGGAACTTTCCGATGTGAAGCCCCAAGACCTGAAATTCCTGCCCCAGGTCAACAGATCTTTAAATGGTCCAACAAACATTCTCTCCCGCTCGCTGCGATTCTCATGGCGGGCAGTTCCGGAAAATTCCACAGATGACATCAGTATGTGGAATATCTTAAGGGAAAACTGGAAAGCATGAACACTTCACAGGGTCATTACATTGCAGGTGCAACCCCTAAGCCTTTAACTGCAAGTTCAGACACTTTACTAAAGAAAATCAAAATTAAATGGCAATGATGAATGAAAACAACAACTTTTACTTATACAGTGCCTTTAACAGAATGAAAAATCCCAAGACATTTCACAAGAGCATTATGACACCGAGTTACAGAAGAGAAAGCTGGTCAGATGATCAGCAAAGCTTCGTTAAAGAGGTTGGTTAAGAAATGCTTTCAAAGAGGAAAGCGGGCTGGAAAGATATGGCTTTGACTCTTTAAATTTTCACTAATTGGGGTTCATTTTATTTCCAAGGCAAAACGATATTCTAAAACAGATACTGCTGTGTGAAAGTTTTAAATAAGAACATAAGAAATAAATCTTGCAATATTTATTTGTACTAAACGTCCACACTACACTGACATTCACTTTGTGTCATTCTTATATACGAAGAAGATATATCTGTGATTCATTTTAGTCAGCGGTGCTGACAGGGTGTTTGCATTCCTTTGGAAAAACCAGCTATGTGGCATAATTCCTCAACATGTCTTCACAATCTGATTTGTAAACCAATTCAATCATCAATTTAAGAACATTTGTTCTCTGCTGGCAATGGTGCGAAGCCAAATTCTATTGCAATACGTAAGGTGTGCATGCTGAGGGGCAGCATGGTGGCACAGTGGTTAGTGCTGCTACCTCACAGTGCCAGGGACCTGGGTTCGATTCCTGGCTTGAGTTTTCATGATTTCCTCATGTCTGTGTGGATTTCCTCCGGGTGCTCCAATTTCCTCCCACAGTCCAAAAGATGTGTTGGTTAGGTAGATTGGCCATGCTAAGTCCTCCCTCAGTGTACCTGAACAGGTGCCGGAGGGTGGTGACTAGGGGATTTTCACAGTAACTTTATTGCAGTGTTAGTGTAAGCCTACTTGTAACTAATAAATAAACCTTACCATACTAGCCACCACTCCTTGATGTTGATTTACCAGTCTGTATGAATGCCAGCATTTAAAGTTTATTTATTAGTGTCATAAGTAGGCTTACATTAACACTGCAATGAAGTTACTGAGAAAATTCCCGAGTCGCCACACTCTGGCACCTGTTCAGGTACACTGAGGGAGAATTTAGCATGGTCAATGCACCTAACCAGCAGGTCTTTCGGACTGTGGGAGCAAACCGGAGCACCTGGAGGAAACCCACACAGACACGGGGAGAATGTGCAAACTCCAAACAAATAGTGACCCAAACGGGAATTGAACCCAGGTCCCTGGTGCTGTGAGGCAGCAATGCTAACCACTGTGCCACCATGCTGCCCCATTTCTGGACCTTCTGCTGCCCCACCCTTTTTAGCGTTGTCCAAGAATAGCAAGACCATCCATCACTGCAAGTTGGAGCTGTGTGCTTGAATTGATGCGTGGGTTTTCTGCATTTGTGCGCCTGCATAGAATCTATGACTGCTTGTAAGAATATGGATTCCTCATGGGCTTGTGATCACGCCTGAAAAAAAGCTGGAAAAAGATCATCTTTATATGTACAATTATTTTGAACTCTTTCATCCTCCTGATCACTGTAAACTCCTCCAAACTTTACAATTCTCCAAGATTGTGCTCTTCCAATTCTGGTCTTCAGCATATCTTCAATCTTAACCACTAGACTATTGGCATGGATGTGCTTTCAGCTGCCTGGAGGCCCTGAGCCTTTCTGCGCCTTATAGAATCCCTACAATGTAGAAGGAGGCCATTAGTCCATCAAGCCTATACCAACAACAATCCCACCCAGGTCCTATCCCCTGTAACCCCACATATTTACCCTGCTAATTCTCCTGACACTAAGGGGCAATTTAGCACGGCCAATCAAATCAACCCACACATCTTTGGACTCTGGGAGGAAATCTTCATTAAATTGATACAGCTCAGGACCAAATTTTGTTTTATTAGGCACCTTTGAAAGGCCTTGTGACATATGTTGTATGCAAGTTGTTACATGATGTTGCATGGTGCTGGCATGCCATTGTATTGTAAAGGTAAAGGCGACTCTATACATCATACTGTAGGCATCAGACTCTGAGAGAACATTCCAGAAGCAATCAGTGAGAGCTGGAAGCAGCTACCCCCGTGCTCGGTAGTACCATTCATGTTAGTAACCTGGGAATGGTGAGTAGTTAAAGAACTAACAATAAACATTCATGTTTAAACAGACAAGCCTCAAAACCTCATCATCGAAATGCCACATGAACCTGTAACATAAAACAACACTAGTTGAGGTTATTGACAGCACTCCATGATGTGTATGACCTCTATCCCAGTTGAGGGCCACATCAAAATTGTTCCAAACTCCATATATAATGCAAGGATGCTGCAAAAAATGATTGTGCTTTGTTGTAGCTGAGTCACTTTGAGGGAACGGTGCATACTAACACAACTCCCACCCTCCACACCACTCCCTGCGCCAAGGAAATAACACTGCATCAGATCCAATGTAGCATTCTCACTATGCATCCTGTCAAATTAAATATAAAAATATCACCCAGGAGGGCAGTAACTGCCCAAATGAGGCCGGCTCAAACCACAGAGTCGTTTATTTGCATTTAAACTGAATACGCAGATTAGTAACTCAACAATACTGTCAAATACTGTAAACGTAAGACAATATTGCTACCAACATGTTGGTCTCTTGGCACACACTAGCGCTAAATTTCAGAATTTGCACACCATCAGCTGTTAACTGTAATAGAAAATGAGCTTGGGGAACAGCACTTTGTGGTTCTATACTCCAACTCCAGTAAAAATCCATTAAAGTGCCCGTTATAACCATTGTGTTTTTATGGGAAATAATCTTCTATAGTCTGCAGACACAAGCGCAAAGTTAAGTATTTGGGTTCTGTAGGTCTCCCTTTGTGAGTAACACAGGCTTTCTTACAAAGCACTCCCTTCTGTCACACTTGGAATAATAAAAGGAACAAAGGAACAGCTTTGAAAATATTTCTCCCTTTCAAACTGGATTCGATTGCATATCAAAATAGCAACGCTTAACCATGACAATAACACAGGCTTTCCCCATGATTCAGAAGTAATGGCATAAATACTGCCCTATCATCGGGGCAGGGAAACAAAGTTAATGCTGTCCCATCACTTTTCATTGAGGCACCTCAACGCAGCTTCTCAATCTTGACAATTTTTTAAAAACTCATTCGGAGATTTTGAATGTGGCATGTTTTTATCGCGCATATCCATGCGTCGTGACTTCCTAGAACCATGGAATCCCTATGGTGCAGAAGGAGGCCATTTGGCCCATCGAGTCGGCACCGACAACAATCCCACCCAGCCTCATCCCTTAAGCCCATGTATCTACCCTGCTAATACCCCTGACACCAAGGGGCAACCCAGTATGGCCAACCCACCTAATCGGCACATCGTTGGATACTGAGGGGCAATTTACCATGCACCTAACTTGCAAATTTTTGGAGTGTGGGAGAAAACTGGAGCACTCAGAGGAAACCTACGCAGAAACGGGGAGAATGTGCAAGCTTCACACAGGCAGTGACCCAAGCAGGGAATTGAACTGGGTCCTTGGCATTTAACCACTAACTCTCGGCACAGCCAGAAGTAATGAGGAAGTGACAGGCCTATAGTTACAGCCTTTTAAAAGTGCAATGCTAATGTGGAATACAGGATTAAAAGTAATCAGTGGAGCAGAATATTGACTCAGCTACTGACGTCTTGCAGTCTCTATTTGCCTTTTATAGGAAAGCACCCAACTGCTCTGAATTAAGAGATAATCTTAACCAAACTGTATTGTTTTTAACTCTCACCACAGGGATTCTCCCTTTAGTCAACCATTTTAAACTTTACATGGGATAGGATTTTCTGCCACCCCCAACCCCGACAATGGAAGGTCTCAATGGCAATGCACCATTGAGATCTTCCGATCCCGCCGCGAGGGTTCACCAATAGTGAAACTGAAAGATCCCACCGGTGAGAATCCCACCAGGAAAGTCCGTCCGTGGTCTTTAAAATGATGAAAGATAATAGTGAGCCAGCAGGAGTTGGGTTTGAGGTCAAAATCAGGGTCAGCCATGATCTTATTGAGTGACGGAACAGGCTCGAGGGGCCGAGTGGCCTCCTCCCACTCCTAATTTGTACGTCCAGACATCTTCAATTTGAATTCAGTTGCCCCAGCTTTTCCATCCATCATTGCTTGAGATGCATAATACAAACACTGCTTCAAAATAACTGGTGAAAGCAAACTACTGCAGATGCTGGAATCTGAAACCAAAAGAGAAGTTGCTGGGAGATCTCAGCTGGTCTGGCAGCATCTGTAAGATGAGAAAAGAGGTGATGTTTCAAGTCCAGATTGTCATCTGGACTCGAAACGTTGCTTTGACAAAGGGTCATCTGGACTTGAAACGTCAGCTCTTTTCTCTCCTCACAGATGCAGTCAGACCTGCAAAGATCTTCCAGCATTTTCAATTTTCGTTTCAAAAGAACTGTTGTGTTTCTCCAAATAAATTCTACCAGCAGGATTTATGTCACTGGGACAGGAAGCTCTGAAAATTGAATTAATTACAAATCAGCTGATGGAATTGAAAACTAGTTCAATAACAGAATGCAGAAATTAAGGAATCGAAAAGGGGGGAGGGTCAATGGACCAGGGAAGGTGGGGATGTTTTGGTGCACTATTCACAAATATTTCTTTTAATAGTACTTACCGATGACACAAATCTGTACCTAGGTGATTAGTATGAATGAGATTCACAGCATTTAAGGGAATCTGAGCGAATGAATGAGGAGGCCATTAATGTGGAAAAATGTACAGCAATGTATAATCGTAAAAGTGGATTACAGTCACTTAATGCTTTGCTTTGAAGTTTATAAGGTTATGACAGATGTAGATTATCAGGTTCTCCATACCGCATAATTATCTCAATGTTGCTGGGGCAAAGAAGTGGTATCAGGGGAGAATTGAATTGTAGGTTGTTACTTCCTGTCATCTTGACGAGCATTAATACCTTGGCATTTCACGTGATTACCTCCGGGGAGTGACGGAAAGGAAGCTTCTGAAACTTTAAATTGGAGTTTTTTAAATCTATGGTTGATTATTTCTTCAGTGAATGTGTAGGGTAGGAACGGTACATGATTGGAAACATTATACCTGGTCTTTGAAATAATGCATTTTTGGCTATTATGTTTTTTTTACATGGTCATTATCCAACGCAGCAGTCACCAGCTCTGCCACTGTAATCGCTTCAGCAGCACAATTTGAGAAAGACTTTAAATAGCTTGGAGGCGGTGTCAAGGCACAGCACATTAATGCTCCAGTGCAAAGTCAGACGCCGGTTCCCCCACCCCCTGATTTTCATAGCACAAGCTGTTTAATCTCACTTATTGCGCAGAGAACAGAAGCAGCAAAGCCAACCTCACTGCAAACGATTTTAGAAGCTTCTTTTGCAGGAGTCTGATTCAGGTTTTCCAGCATTTCCTTCGACAAGTCAAGACTGCACCATCAGACATGAACCTGACCCGGAGGGATCAAAGTTCAATATTTTCCGGATCCTCACAGAGCTTTTACAGTCATAGAATCCCGACAGTGCGGAAAGGGGCCATTCAGCCCATTGCATCGACAACAATCCCGCCCAGGCCCTATCCCCTTAACCCCAGGGGAATTTCACAGTAATTTCATTGCAGTGTTAATGTAAGCCTCACTTGTGACTAATAAATCTTTAAACTTTTTTTATTTACGCTGCTAATGGTTCTGACACTAAGGGGCAAGTTAGCATGGTCGATCAATCTAACCCGCATAACTCTGAAGTGTGGGAGGGAACAGGAGCAACCAGAGGAAACCCACGCAGACACGGAGAAAACGTGCAAACTCCACAGAGATATTGACTCAAGGCTGGAATCGAACAAAGGTCCCTGGCGTTGTGAGGCAGCAATGCTGACCACTGTGCCACCCATTAGAAAATTGTTAATCCATTGACATGTTGTGCTATTGTGGATACCGAGA
This sequence comes from Carcharhinus amblyrhynchos, assembly GCF_965287045.1. Lineage (NCBI taxonomy): Eukaryota > Metazoa > Chordata > Chondrichthyes > Carcharhiniformes > Carcharhinidae > Carcharhinus > Carcharhinus amblyrhynchos. The sequence continues at coordinate 15,145,749 of NC_137352.1, forward strand.
AATTGTTTTCTGCCATCTTGGATAACAGAAGAGAGCACTTTTGTTTTTAAGTATTCACTTAGCAAAATGACAATACCCTTTTATTAAAGTATAATTTTCCACCAGATTATTGACATACTATTCCACTCAGAGTGGGATTTTTTTTTGTCAGTCTTCAATAGTCAGGTTCAAGGCCTTCATAAGCTTGACCTCCGGTGGCTACATATGTATCAGTCCATCATCTCATTCATCATTCACTCTAATATAGTTTGCAATAGAGTCTAATCAATGTAAACTTATCACAAAGAACATCACTGCCTACCTATGTCTGAAACATCATTTGTCATTGGAAACAGGCTTATCCAAGCATAGAAAGGTTCTCAGACAAGAAAAAGATCTTAAAAGAATGTTTGTAATTACAACTCTGGCAACGCCTTGAATTCAAAACAGGTCAATGCTTTTAAGACTTGATTTTGACTGATGCAGATTGCACTCAAGCTGAGACTGAGGTATAGGTCAGAAAGCAAGAGACCTGACCTTTAATACGCTGGAGCAAATTAAAAGGTAAATAAATAATATTGATCTTAAGAAAAATGAGAGCGAAGGTGGTTCAATGTGAAACAAATTACTATTATTACCGTCTATGAGGTTAGCATTGCTGCCTCACAGCGCCAGGGATCCGGGTTCAATTCTCGCTTCGGGTGGCTGTCTGTGCGGAGTTTGCACATTCTCCCCGTGGCTGCGTGGGTTTCATCCGGGTGCTCCGAATTCCTCCCACAGTCCAAAGATTAGGATGATTGGCCATGGTAAATTGCCCCTTAGTGTCAGAGGGATTAGCAGGTTAATACGTGCACCAGAATTCTATTGCCTCCACTGGAGTCGGAGCAGGAAGTGGCAGACAACGGGAAGGTCCATTGACCTCGGATTGAACGAGGCTGTAAAATGCCACCCAAGGAGTTACAAGGATAGGGCACGGGTGGGATTGATGTCAGGACAGGCTTGAGGGGCTGAATGGCCTCCTTCTACACTGTAGGAAGTCTATGATTTTTACACCCAACTAGTTATTCCCATAAACTGCCACTCAATAATACAACACCTGGATCCAATTGAGATTTTTATATATTGGAATACTAAACAAATTGATTTTGATTTAATAAGTATACAAATAATACTGCAAGTTAATTTCTTGCCAAGGATTAACTTGAAGGAGCTGAATGCCTCATTCTGATAACAGGTTCTCCGTGATGTAATGCTGCAATTTACCCTGATTGAAGGGAGTTGGGTGTCCAGTTAGCAGTAGCAGCTGTAGTCTGTGTAGCATGGAACGCTGATAAAAACAACAAAGTTAACAGCTCCAGAGAGGGGGAGGGTGTTGGTCTTATGCTGCAGAATGAGGTGGAATCCATCCCCCAGCCAAAGTGGAGACAGGCATAATTCAATAGAGAGCTCTTCAGAGCTCAATTGGCAATGCATGAATGGCAATTCCATTAAACTATTGATACTCCTCCAATTGGAGCAGTGGGTACCACGCACAGAACCCGGCTCATATTCAACTGAAAGCATGACAACAGCTTTCCCGCTGCCACCTGTAAAGATAGGCACGGGTGGTTAACCGTGATAATGCGTGGGCAATCCCTTTTATATCGCTCATGATTTTTATTGCTATTGCAGTCAGCCAGGAGGGATGTAAAAACAAGCCACTATCACCCATTTTACACAATTGCGCAAAGTCAGGATCCAAAAGCCCAAAGATGTGCCAGTTAGGTTGTTTGGCCATACTACATTGCCCGTTGGTATCCCAAGATAGTTTAAGTGGGGGTAATGGGGCAAACCCATGGGCTAAAGGGATAGGATCTGGGTAAGATGTTCTGTTGGAGAGTTGGTGCAGACTCGATGGGCCGAATGTCCTCCTCTGACTGTAGACATTCCATGATCCTACCCCAATGTCTAAAATAAGCATGGCAACTTCAAACTCATTCCGTAGTGGGCCTCAAACATAAAACCGACTTTCAGATCATTAAACCCTGGGGGCAATTCTGCAGCTCCACAAGTGCAAGCATAAATCGCCGGTGAGGAAAGCCCCCTCAGAGTTATTGGTGTTGCGTAGCTTGTTCCTGTCCATTTTTTTGGGGGGGGGTTCAAAGAATCTGTGACTGACTCCTGTAAAGGTGCAGACAGTGAACATATCCTGGAAAAAGATTTTGTTTTGTCTCAATGGAGACCCTGAAATAGCTGGAAACTGGGAAAGTATGTTTTGGTGCATGCCTCCAATGTACTGCGAGAATCTTTGGTTGTTCAGTCTTTTCTATACCAGTGTCAATATCCTATATTATCCTTGATGGAATATGCAATGAAAATAGTTACTTTGCAAATCCTGGAATGTAAGTTATGTGGCTCTGTCTCCAGTATTCTGTAAGCAAGGGGCATGCACCATTACACCATGTACTCATGGCTTTATCTTGTTATCCTGTTTTTCCCCAATCTCTGAAATATCTTTTCATTGATTGTATACTTGGAGCCACTGAAATGAATGATGAATAGTCTGAACCAAATGTGTGAGTGCTCTTTCGTCTCTTTCTGTATGTACACGCAGAAAAGTGGCAAAAATATCAATCCATGAGGACTTGTTTCATTGTCTGTAAAAATGTTAAATAAAAATTATATTTCTAAAAAACGTTAATTTTCTCCTCCAGACCCACTGGGTGGAATTTTCCTCAAAAATTAAGGGAAACCTGGAACAATCCACGCCAGTCTTCCGGCATGGACCAGATCACAATCGTCCCACATGATTGGTGAGTTACACGCCAATTCTAGGAGGGGCAGGCCTAAACACGATGGTGAGCCTGGCTGTAAACTGAGCGATCGGGTGCCATTTTGAAAGAGTGCCCTGATCTCCTGTGCACCCGGAAGGTCTCCTCCCCATAGGGACAATGTGACACCCCTAATCAGTGGCATGTCTCCCAACCTCTTCCCCAACACGGAAAACCATCATTGGCTCACTGGGTCCCTCCTAATGGGTGCCTCTCATGACACCCAAGATGACCCCCCACTTCATGTCCTCCCGTTTACGACCCCACCTTCATAGATCCCTCATCATAGCCTCCCTGACATAATCCCTGCCCTTCATGACCCTTGTTCTCCATGACATCCAGTCAGGCTCCACTCCCCACTCAGGCCCCCACCATTGGCACAGCCCCTGGCTCACTGGCAGTGCCCAACTGACCGTGCTGAATTGGCACTGCCAGTATGCCAAGTGGTTAGTGCCAAATCGCACCATCCAGCCATGACCCAGTCCACCCATGGCTTCAATGGCCTCAGAGCTCCCCTGATGTGGCTATCATGCATTGTTTCCTTTAATGATTCTTGCAAGGTTTTTGCTGCATCCGATGATCAGGCATGGAGCATGGAGAATCCAGCGTTGAATGGTCTAACCATATTTAAATGTTACTTTAATTATGCTAATCGGCCTCACACCCTTTCTGGGTGAGATCTGGTTTGCCCCAATAGCAAGGGGCCAGGACAATAGCAAAGCATTTGGCGCCAGATGCAAAACCCATTTTGAGGCCCATGCGTGGTTTTCCCAGATTAGCACAATCTTGCGCCAGGCATGGCGAGACCGGAAAATCGCAGCAATAATTTTTCCCCTCCGTTCACTTTCTCCTGTCTTGAGAGGACTTGTTTATTTTTGACTTCTGATAACCAACCAAAATCTCAAAACACTTTGGCCTTTTATTCCCCAGCTTGATTTGGCGTGACAACATGTCAAAAAATTGTGATGGCTCATCTATGATTCCCTCATTCTTGTTTATCAGAAATTTTCACCCAGCGATGAACCTTTTTGCTCACTGAAGGCCAAGCATTTTCGCACCTTCATTTTTATTTCAAAACTAAACTGGCTCAGAGGAAGCATGAAAGGAGGCTGAAACATAGTGCTGATACACATTATAGTCTCTGTATCTGGTGGCATTTTGCCCCAATTCCATCTGTAGGGGACTAACATGAGGTTCACCATCATCCATCACTCAAGCACTAGCTTAAAAGTCACCAGAATTTGTCTGAGAAACAGTGTGCTGTAGTTCCACCATGCAAAACTCCACTAATGCTGCAAGTGATGACAATAAAGTTTATTTATTAGTGTCACAAATAGGCCTACATTAACACTGCAATAAAGTTACTATGAAAGTCCCCTAGTAGCCACCCCCCACCGTCTGTTCAGATACGCTAAGGGGTAATTTAGCATGGCCAATGCACCTAACCAGCACGTCCTTCGGACTGTGGGAGGAAACCAGAGCACCCGGAGGAAACCCACGTGGTGGGGGGGAGAACAGATAGTTAAGGGAATCGAACTCAGGTTCCTGGCACTGTGAGGCAGGAGTGCTAACTACATAAAGTGGAGCAAGAGGATTGGGATATGGGAGAATCAAACTACTGATAATAAATTTGGATTGTAGAAATGGATGGATTGTAGAAATGGACGGCACAGTGGTTAGCTCTGCTACCTCACAGCACCAGGGATGGATGTTCAATTCCAGCCTTCGGTTACTGTCTGTGTGGAAATATCGCCCCCTCCCCCCATTTTTTCGAGACCTTATGACTTCTTCAGAACCTTCTTCAGAGACTCAAAATGTTAACTCTGTTTCTCTCTCCAGCAATGCTGCCAAACCAGGTGTGCCTGGGACGCGCTACCAGAGGAGGTGGTGGAAGCAGGCACATTAGCAACAATTAAGAGACATCTGGATGAGTACAAGAATGGGGAGGGAATAGAGGGATACAGTCTGAGTAAGAGCAAAAAATTGTTTTAAAGTTTACTTAGTGCATCATGATCTACAAGGGCTGGAGGGCTGTAGGGCCTGTTCCTGTGTTGTACTTTTCTTTGTTCTCGTTCTTGTTCTAAACCCCCTGAGCTTTTCCAGCATTTTTCTCTTTCTTAATTTCAAAATGAATCAACATTGCGCTCCTTTTTTTATAAACTCCTCCCATTTCCCCATTTGAGAATGAGCAGAATAACATTACCAAATCTCTCAGCAAATAGTCCATTCCTTCAGCCATTGGTAAGACATGCACCTCATCTCATCTCACTGTGACAACATGGAGAGGTCAGCAGCTGCTGTTTGGCAGAAGTGGACAGACAACCACACAAAACCATGTTGCACCATCCTATCACGCTGTGTTAAGTTAGTGCAATACCAGGTCAGCTACCAGCTCCGATGCTGGAAAGCTTTTGAGCGATTGTCCTCTGACCCGAACATATAAATCGCATTTTCACATTGGATGTATAGAGCAGCAGAACGCCCAAGGGATGGCTCAGTGCTACGCGGTAGAATTTTTCTTTATGTACTCTTTGAACATGTGAACTTTATCCATTTATGTGGAGCCGATCTGCACAATGAAAGCAAATTAGTAAATTCATGCCTGCAGCCTTCACCCTGATCAAACTGACTTTTGTCAGCCCCGTGCACAACTCGCTTTGTTCTTCACCAAATTTATAACTCCACCATATTTACTGCATGCAAAATATATAATTTATGCCTCCATCCGTGTGAGTTATATATGAGGCTAGGTTACATTTCCAAAACAGCTCCCTGACTAATGAGGTGCTGTCGTATTCTGCATGCCCACAATACACTGCTTCTCTGTGCAATCTTTCAAAGGTGATTAAACACTTAAAGGCATTTGAAATGTACATCAATAACTGCAAATAAAAAATCACAAAATCAAACTGGTGAACCTGACAGGAGAAGTGTAATTCATGTAATAGAGCAGTGCTGCATGCCTCAGCATAATATAAAAAGCACTCAGTTCCCAGTTACCACAGAAGGACTGGGATACTATATAATAGATTGTTTCTCTTCGCTTTTATTGAATTAAAGATTAATAATTTTGATATTCCATATTTTTCTTTCTCAAGAGCACCCAGCACATCTCTGGATAATTGCCCCTTCAGAGTTAGAGCAATAACCAGGACTTTGACTCAGGCAATAAGATGTTTATCCGTTCTTTCGCCGAAGATAATTTTCTGGTCAACTCAGAGGACAACCTGCACAGATGCCATTATCAATTCTTGATGCTGTATGAGTTATGCTCAATGACAATAAAGATGAAAGCACATCTCCTCATCTCCAGATATCTCAGCCTCATATTCCTTAACCTATATTGGATTATATCTGATGGTTTATGTATGCAGGATATTAACTGAATACAATTCAGAAGTCATGCTATCGGGTATTAATGCAAGTTACTTACTATCTTTTCCAAGTTGGCATCTGAACTGGGAGAAAAGTATTTTCCTCTGCTTTGAACTGCAGGAGTTAAGAATAGTCCAGGCAGATGTAATACTCATCATTCATTGATCAGTAAATCACCAACTCAGAGACAGCAGTGCCCAACCTACATTAGCCTGATTATAATAAACTCTTTCACCAGCACCAGTTATATATTATACCATATATACAGAAATATGGGAACATAGAAATAGGAGCAGGAGTAGGCCATTTGGATCTTCAAGCCTGCTCTGCTATTCAGTATGACCATGGCTGCTCCTCTATATCAATGCCATACTCCCACACCCTCCCCATACCCCTTGACACCTTCAGAGCCTCAAACATATTCAGTGACTTGGCTCCACAGTCTTGTGAAAAGGCTTCTCCTCAACTGTCTCCTTAATGGCATATTCCATATCCTGAGACAGTGGCCCCTTGTATTAAACCATCTCTCTGCACCCAACATCCCTGCATCCAGCCTGTCCAGCCCTGTCAGAATTTTATGCCTTTCAAATAGATCCCCTCTTATTCTTCTAAATTCCACTAAGTACAGGCCCAGTTGATTCAATTGCTCGTTATATGACAATCCTGCCATCCCAGACAGGAACCAATCTGGTAAATCTTCACTGCATTCCTTCTATGGCAAGCATATCCTTTCTTACACCAATAGATCAAACTACACATGATACTTCAGGTGTGCTGTCACCAAGGTCCAGGACAGCTGCAGTAAGACATCTTTGTTCCTGTATTCAAGTCCTCTTGCAATGAATGGCCAACATACTATTTGCCTTCTAATTGCTTATTTTACCTGTATGTTTGCTTTCAGTGACTGGTGCACTAGGATCCCAGGTCCCTTTGCATATTAACGTTCCCAATCTATGGCCGTTTAAATAATGCTCTACCGTTCTGTTTCTCAATCCGAATTTCACATTAATCTGCAATGTACCTGTCACATATTTGCCCTCACTCAACTTGTCTATATCACTTGAAGTCTCTAGATACTGTTTTCACCACTCACGTTCCCACTAAGTTTTGTGTCATCAGTGAATTTGGAAATATTATTTTTGGTTTCTTCATCCAAATCATTTGCCACCCTCCAATCTGTCAGGACTGTTCCAGAATCTACAGAATTCTGGAAAATGAGAACCAACGCCTTGATTATTTCCTCCATTAGTAAGCTTGGATGTAGATGATCAGGCCCTGGGGATTATTAGCTCTCAGTCTCATTAATTTGTTTAATACATTTTTTTAGCACTAATAATTTCCTTTAATTCCTCCTTCTCACGATACCCTTTATTCCTTTGCATGTCTGGAAAGTTACTTGTATCCTCCTCCGTAAAGGCAGAACTAAATTAGCTGTTTAATTGCTCTGCCATTTCCTTGTTCTCTATTATAAATTTTCCTGTTTCAGGAAGTAAGGGACCTACACTTGTCTTCACAAATCTTTTTCTTTCTATATACTTGTAGAAGATTTTACAGTCAGCTTTTATATTGCTTACATGTTTACTCTCATACTGTATTTTTCCCTTCTTCCTCAATCTCATTATCCTCCTTTGCTGAATTCTGAAATGCTCCCAATCCTTAGACTTCCTACTTTTTCTAATACAATGCTTAATTTCTTTTGTGAGTGATATTTGGACCACCAGAGAGGAACGTAAAACCGTTGCAATGCATATTTTTGTTGCTTAAATATTAACCATTGCCTATCCACCACCATGCCTTTTAATCAAGTTTCCCAATCTACCAGCCCACACACATCTTAACTCATACTCCATAGTTACCTTTGTTTAGATTTAAGACTTCATCGCTTTTCATCATAATGAACAATTCTATTATGCATAGTTGCTGTTCCCCAAAAGAACCCATACAACAAGGTTATTAATTAAACCTATCTCATTGCAAAATACCAAATCTAGGATAGCATGTTCTCTAGTTTGTTCATTATCATATTGAACTACAAAACTATCTCATACACACTCCAGGAATTCATCTGCCGCAGTATTATTGCTAATTTGGTTTGCCCAATCGATATGTAAATTAAAGTTGCCCATGATTAATGTAGCACTCTTGTTACATGCATTTATAGTTTTCTGTTTAATGCCATATCCTACCTTACCACCACTCTTTGGAGGCCTATAAACTCCCAATAATGCCTTCTGTCCCTTGTCGCTTCTTGGATCCACACAGACTGATTCTACATCTAAATTTTCCAACCTAATATTTTCTTTCAGTGATTTAGAATCATAGCAAAGTTGCGTTGCAGAGAGAGGCCATTCCATCCAACGTGTTTGAACTAGCCAAAAAAAGAGAAAAAGTAAACTAGCCACACATTTTAATTGCATTTTCCAGCACCTGGTCCATATCCTTGCAGGTTACAGCACTTCAGATGCAGATCCAGGTATCTTTAAATGAGTTCAAGGTTTCAACCTCAACCACTAATTTAGGCAGTGAATTCCAGATACCCACGATACTCTGGATAGAAAGTTTTTTTTTTCCTCATTGTTATATATTTAAAGGGGTTGCAGGCTGCTTTAAGAGCTGATCACATGATTTGAAGGTGCTGTCATTAGGGTGTTGCCACAGGCTGCTGATTTACTTTCTGCAGTTCAGAGAACAACTCTTTCGATTAAACCTGTTTTGTGTTACCCCGAATTTACGTGTACAAACCACATATTTTCTTTTTGTGCAAAAATCCACATCCCTAATGAAGTTAGGACATTACACTCATGCCCTCTGATCCTTCTATTAATCGCCTTTAATCGATGCCTCTTGAAGAAAAATCATATGACACGAAAAATTAACTCTGTCTCTTCCTCCACAGATGCTGCCAGACTTGCTGAAATTATTTAGCATTTTCTGTTTTTATTGCAGATTTACAGCATCTGCAGTATTTTGCTTTCACTGGCCACTTTCACTTTTGAACACAGATTTTCGAAACATTGTCTTAATACAGCTTTTATAACATCATCTTATGTTAATGCAAGAACTTCTATTGTAAGAACATAAGAACATAAGAAATAGGAGCAGGAGTAGGCCATCTGGCCCTTCGAGCCTGCTCCGCCATTCAATAAGATCATGGCTGATCTGTCGTGGCTCAGTTCCACTTTCCGGCCCTCTCCCTATAACCCTTAATCCCCTCTCTTATCAAAAACCCATCAACCCGCTTCTTGAAAATATTTAGCGAGGCAGCCTCCACCACTTCAACGGGCAAAGAATTCCAGAGATTCACCACCCTTTGAGTGAAGAAGTTCTTCCTCAACTCCGTTCTAAAACGCCCCCCCTTTATCTTGAGGCTGTGCCCCCTAGTCCTACTGTCTTTTTTGAGCGGGAAGAGTCTCTCCACCTCTATCCTATCCATCCCATTCATCATCTTATACGTCTCAGTGAGATCTCCCCTCATTCTTCTAAACTCCAACGAGTACAAGCCTAGTTCATTCAGCCTCTCCTCATAGCTCAACCCCCTCAACTCCGGTATCAGCCTAGTAAACCTCCTCTGCACTCCCTCCAAGGCCAAAATATCTTTGCGCAGGTGCGGCGCCCAAAACTCCACACAGTACTCCAGCTGCGGCCTCACCAATGCCCTATACAGCTGCAGCAAGACCTCCCTACTTTTATATTCAATCCCCTTCGCTATGAAGGCCAGCATCCCATTCGCCTTCCTGACCACTTCTGCACCTGCAAGCTGGGTTTTTGCGACTCATGCACAAGGACCCCGAGGTCCCTCTGCACCGTCGCCTGCTGCAGTTTTTCGCCACGTAAGTAATAGCCCTTCCTACCATTCTTCCTTCCAAAGTGGACCACCTCACACTTGCCAACATTAAATTCCATTTGCCATTTCCTGGCCCATTTGCCCAGCCTATCTAGATCCTTCTGCAGACTCTCCACACCCTCCGCACAATTTGCCATTCCCCCAATCTTGGTGTCATCCGCAAATTTCGACACCCTACACTCGGTTCCCTCCTCCAGATCATCTATATAAATGGTAAAAAGCTGAGGCCCCAGCACCGACCCCTGGGGCACTCCACTAGTCACCATCCGCCAATCCGAATAGCACCCGTTGACCCCCACTCTCTGCCTCCTATTTGACAGCCAATCCTCTATCCACACTAACACCCTACCCCCAACTCCAAGTCCCCTGACCTTCTGCAATAACCTCTTATGAGGTACTTTGTCAAACGCCTTCTGAAAATCCAGAAAGACCACATCCACCGGCTCTCCTCTATCCACCGCCCTAGACACATCCTCATAGAACTCCAGTAAATTTGTCAGACACGACTTCCCTTTAATGAAACCGTGCTGCGTCTGCTCTATCAAGCAATTCCCTTCAAGATGCCTCGCAATTTCCTCCTTAATGACGGATTCTAACATTTTACCTACCACAGACGTTAAACTAACCGGCCTATAATTCCCCGCCTTTTGCCTGGCACCCTTCTTAAACAACGTGTGCTTGGACAAAAACGAAGTTCTAGTCTGAATAGAATATGATTTCACATGACTTAGGTCTTGCTGTGGTATTACTGCAATTTAAAATCCCTACAGTGCAGAAGAAGGCCATTTGGACCATTGAGTCTCCACAGACTCTCTGACGAAGTATCTTACTCAGGCCCTCTCTCCTGCTGTATCCTTGTAACTCCACAGTTACCATGACTAATCCATCTAACCTATACATCATGGGACACTAAGGGGCAATTGAGCATGGACAATCCAGCTAACTCACACATTTTTGGACTGTGGAAGGAAACACATGCAGACTGGGGGGAATGCACAAATTCCATGCAGACACTCACCCAAGGCCGGAATGGAATCTGGGTCCCTGATGCTATGAGGCAGCAGTGCTAACCATTGTGTCACCATATTCAGCAGGAGATTTTAAGGAAAGGAAGTTCTCACTCGTACTCTCACATTAATATTTATCAACCTAAGAACAAAGCTCTGTGCATGTAGTTACTTTTTCTTATTAAGCATGGAGATATAGTGGTGTAACACAAATCTTTGAGCTGTCCATCATACCATAGACATAACAATCTGATAACTGCATCTTAAAATGAGCATTTCTAGTGCTAATTCCCAATGTCTTTTCAAACCCATATTACGTTTCCTTTTATTTGTAGTTTAGAGCTATTGGAACCTGCCTAATTTATTTAGTGTGATACAGCTCCCCCTATGCCTCATTTTTCTGCATAACAACTTCCACTCTCTCAATGTGGGTTCACATAAAACATGCACATTTAATTTATTTATTCATTAGGGAGCAGGTATAGTAATTTAGCTTCAGTTTACTTCATCTGACTAATTTTCCAAATGACCAAACAACTCACAAGTTAACAGATTAGATGCCGCTGTAACTTCTTTTCATTCAGAGGCCGGTTTTCGGACCAGAGGAAAATAATCCCATTAGAATGGAGGGGTTCACAAATCTGGCCAAGCGCACGATATTCAAAATTTCTCTCATATTGCACAGATGGTAAATGGTCAACGGTCACATTCACCTCTGCAAATCGAACATTCATAATTCTGCACACACGAAATCACATTTTTATGAAGAAGATGATGGAAAATAAACATTCACGATGATGGATGGCACGGTGGCACGGTGTTAGCACTGCAGCCTCACAGAGCCAGGGACACAAGTTCAATTCCAGCCTCGGGTGACTGCGTGGAGTTCAGTGTGTGGAGTTTGATCATTCTCCGCGTATCTGTGTGGGTTTCCTTCCGGTCCTTCGCTTTCCTCGCACTATCAAGATGTTGGATTTGTAGGAATCCTACAGTGCAGAAAGAGGCCATTTGGTCCATCAAGTCTGCACCAACCACTATCCCACCCAGGCCCTACCCCTATATCCCTGTATATTTTACCCACTAATCCCGCTAATCTACACATTTCAGGGCACTAAGGAGCAACCTTAGCATGGCCAATCAACTTAATTCGGATTAGTTGGATTGGCCAAGCTAAATTGCCCCTTAGAGTCCCAAGATTAAGGGATTAAACACGATAAATGCGGGATTACGGGGCAGCGGGATGTGTTGGGTTGGAATGGGATGCTCTTTTGGAGGATCGGTGCATACACAATGGGCTGGATAGCCTCCTTCTAAACTGTGGAGATTCTATTAAGCAGGTTAGAGTCCAGTAAAGAGTTTGTGATGTTGGTGATTTAGCCGATTTCAGGTTGACTTTGATGGTCTGCTGCATTCGCTCGGTGGTACTGTTGCTCCCAGCATTGTGATGAAGTAAAGACGCAGACGGATGGTTTATCTGTTCTCCTGGAAACAGTAGAGCAGCGTTGACTTCTTTCAAGAAGTATTAAGGGTTAAGGAACTAAAGCAGGTAAATGGAATTAAAGTGCAGTTTAGCATGATCTAATTGAATGGTGCAGGAGGCTCAAGAGGCTAATGGCCTAGTTCTGGTCCGATAAAGCATCATCAATGTACCATTAGCAGAAAAATCAACAGACTGAAAAGAATATGCGCACAATCATGTGAGCAGATTTAAAGAATTAGGATGCAACCTCTTTTAATATTTTCATATTTCACAAACCAATGATCAAATTAAGAGCAAATGACTCCCAAATTCACATCAGATTAAGATATTCCATTGTGGATACGGTAGGCATATTGTAGATTATCATTGTCACACAGACCAGCTTTCAAAGACATAAAAACACAGAATTAGCAATAGACAACCCCACTAAAACACTGCCCACCCTCCCCCCGGCAAGAAGTTGGGTAGCAAGGGATAATCATGCCTCACAATATCTTTGAGTAACAATGCAGTGGCACAGTGGTTAGCACTGCTGCCTCACAGTGCCAGGGACCCAGATTTGATTCCCAACTTGGGTCAATGCCTGTGTGGAGTTTGCATGTTCTCCCTGTGTCTGCATGATTTCCTCTGGGTGCTCTGGTGTCCTTCCACAGTCTGAAAGACGTGCTGGTTAGATTCACTGGCCACACTAAATTCTCCCTCAGCATACCTGAACAAGTGCCAGAGTGCGGCAATTCGGGTAACAGTAACATCATTGCAATGTTAATATAAGCCTACTTGTGACACTAGTAAATAAACTTAAACTTAACAACAAAGATTGCTGTTTAAAAAACATTTTTACTAGTTCGGTCACATTTTGTGGATGTGGGTGGAGAGGGCTATTAATAGGTCTATAAGAATGTTTCTGCTTAATTATTAGTTAAGGTTTTTCTTGGATCACTTTTCCATCCTTAAACCCTTGAACAAAGCCCAGCCAATTATGTTGAGAATAGTAGAAGTCCAATTTTAAAATTAGTCACTAAAGGACTAATCACTAATGGTTGCCTCTAATTGAAATTCCCAAGACAACAGTTTAAATTTTAGAATCCATTACATTTCTTTTGTTATAGAAGTTCCCCAGTGTGTTTCTGTTAATTCTTAACAGCGTATCTTGGCAGTATTTATCGTTCCTGAAGACACTGCTTTGTTTACTATTCCTCCCCTTTGCCAATTTGATGTGAGCAGCAAACTTGGATCTCATTCTTCCTGCATTCCTTTCCAAAACATCTCTTTCAACGAAACATTAAAGAGGTCCCAGCCCTGATCCATGGAGCATAGCCTCTCCACATACTGCCAATCTGAAAAGCATCCATGTCAACCCACCATTTGCATTCTGTCACTTCACCATCCTGCTATCAATGTAGCCATTTCTTTATGCAGCCAAAAGAAGGCATTTTTGAATTGTCAGATCTCTGCAGTGAGTTTTTATTTTTTTTCAGCAGATGCGGGAGTTGTTGGCCAGGCCAGCATTTTTATTGCTGGTCCCTAGCTGCCCTTGAGAAGCCATGATGTGGAGATGCAGGCGTTGGACTGGGGTAGGCACAGTAAGTAGTCTCACAACACCAGTCCAACACTGCCCCTGCACTCACCTGATGAAGGAGCAGTGGTCCAAAAACTCATGCTACCAAGTAAACCTGTTGGACTTTAACCTGGTGTTGTGAGACTTCTTACTGTGTTTACCCCAGTCCAAAGCCAGCATCTTCACATCAGTTGTTGAGGCCACAGTATTGTATGATTGTTTCAGTTCAGATTCTGGTCAATGGTTACTCTCAGGATGTTATAGTGATGGAGTCAACGATGGTAATGCCATTGCACAGCAAGAGGAGATGATTCGGTTCTCTCTCGTTGAAGATTAGATGCCTGGTACAAGTAGCCGAAATGTCACTCGCCACTTACTAGTCCTAGCCCAAATGTTGTCCAGGTCTTGCTGTATGCATGTACGGACTGCTTCAGTATCTGAAGAATCGCAAATAGTATTGAACAATGTGCAACTGTCAATGAACTCCCCTATTTCTGACCTTATGTTGGAAGGAAGGTCATTGATGAGGCAGCCGAAGATGATTGGGCCTAGGACATTACCCTGATGAACTCCTACAGTGATGTCCCAGGACTGAGATTATTGACCTCTTAACAACCACACACCTTCCTTTATGCTGGGTATAATTCCAGCCAGTGCAGAGTTTTCTCCCTCATTCCCATTGATTCTAGTTTTGCTAGGCTCCTTGATGCTACACTCAGTCCAATGCTATCTTGCTGTTAAGGGCAGTTATTACTAGATTATCTTTGGAGAAACTTGAAGATTTGGATTCACATCTTAAGAGGTAAACTAGTCTTCACAAATAATCACAAACACAAGAAGTTTCTTTAGCAGCCTTCCCGCAATCTGCTTGTCTAATCTTGTTTTTATCAACCAAGTTTCGTTGAAGGAGCGCTTTTCAAATGGATTAATGTTCTTGGACTTCCCTCAACCCCTCATCTAAATTATAATGTAAGATAATACAAATAATGTTGCATATAAAGTCTGTTTCATTACTGCAATTAAAAGAATCGTTATTCACTTTAAATAATTAACTGGGGGCAGGGGTTCCACCAATAGCCCCACCCTTAATAATGTGGGAACTCTGCACACCAGCACTAAAGAAAAGGCTAAAGCCTTTGCAGACATCCCCAGCCAGAAGTGCTGAGAGGATGATCCATCTCAGCCTCTTTCAGAGTTGACCTGCATCACAGAAGCCAGTTTTCAGCCAATTCAATTCAGTCCACGTGATATCAAGAAATGGCTAAAGGTACTGGATACTGCAAAAGAAAAGAACCTTGTTAATTTTCTGGCAATTGTGCTGAAAATTCTGCTTCAGAGTTGTCATGCCCATTGCCAAGATGTTCCAGTGCAGCTACAAAACTGGCATCTATCTAGTAATGTGCAAAACTGGCCAAGCATGCAAGGAACAAAGAAAAGTACAGCACAGACCCTCCAAGTGCAAGGATAGACACATTTTTGAACAGCAAAGGAATTAAGTGTTGTGGTGAACAGGCAGGTAAGTGGAGCTGAGTCCACAAAAAGATCAGCCTTGACCAGATGTTCTTATGATGCCCTAGTAAACTAAAAAAACCTTCTGCTCTTACTCGATTCCTATCCTTCTATTCATATCTCCATCCAAATGTTGTGCAAATGTTGCTAATCCGGCAGCATGTTTCAGGCAGCCACCAATCTTTGTCTGAAAAACATCCCCCACACATCTTTAAACTTTCTCCTTCTCACTTTGAACCTGTGCCCCCTTGTAATTTACACTTCCACCCTGGGAAAATCCTCTGACTATCCACTCTGTCTATGCCTCTTATAATTTTGTAGACGTCTATCAGGTCTCCCCTCAGTCTTTCCACTGGAAAAAATCCTAGTTTATTCAATCACCCCTCACAGCCAACGCCCCTGAGGTATGTCATGTCCACAAAATACAGACAATTCCAACTTGGCCAATTACATTCAGTCTACTCTCAATCATCAGCAAAGTGACAGTAAGTGTCTTCGACAGTGCTATCAAATGGTACTTTCTCAGCAATAAGCTGCTCGCTGATGCTCAGCTTGGGTAATGCCAAATCAATCAGCCCCTGGCTTCATTACAGACTTGATCCAAACTCAGCAAAGAGCTGAATGCAAAAGGTGAGGGAAGAGTTACTGCCCTTGACATCAAAGCAGTATTTGACTGAGTGTGACACCAAGGAGCCTGGCGGGGGGGAACCTTCCACTGGTTAGACTCATACCTGGTTAGACTCATACCTGGCACAAAGGAAGATAGTTGTGATTGTTGGAAGTCAATCATCTCACTCCAGGACTTCACTGCAGTTCTACAGGCCCAAAGCCCAACTATCTTTAGCTGGCTTACCTTCATTCATCCTCTTCCTGTACTGGATGGCAGACCTCTTGTGTGGCAAGTTGGCACTCACCACTGTTGCCACCGGCTCACAAGCTGGAGTCATAGGGTCGTAGTCATAGAAGTTAACAGCATGGAAACAGGTCCTTCGGCCCAACCTGTCCATGCCACCCAGTTTTTACCACTAAGCTGGTCCCAGTTGCCCGCATTTGGTCCATATCCCTCTATACCCATCTTACCCCTGGAACTGTCTAAATGCTTTTTAAGAGACAAAATTACTATCTATTACTATCTCTGGCAACTTGTTCCAGACATTCACCATCCTCTGAGTGAATGAATTGCCCCTCTAGACCCTTTTGTATCTCTCCCCTCTCTCTTTAAATCCATGCCCTCTAGTTTCAGACTCCCATGCCTTTGGGAAATGATTTTGATAATCTACCTTTTCTATGCCCCTCATTATTTTATACACCTCCATAAGATCAGCCCTAATCCACCTATGTTGCAAGGAAAAAAGGTCGCAGTCTATCCAGCCTCTACTTATAACTCAAACCATCTAGTCCTGATAGCAACTTAGTAAATCTTTTCTGCTCTCTTTCTAGTTTAATAATGTCCTTTCTATAAAAGGGTGACCAGAACTGTACACAGTATTGCATGTGTGGTCTTACTAATGTCTTGTACGACTTCAACAAGATGTCCCAACTCTTGTATTCAATGTTCTGACCAATGAAACCAAGCATGCTGAATGCCTTCTTCAGTTGTTTCACCAATGCTCTTTCCTCCATTATAAGGTTATAATTGGGAATGTTCACTGCTGGTTACATAATCTTCAGCACCATTTGTAACTCCGCAGGTATTGAAACAGTCCATGTCCATACGCAGCAAAACCTGGACAATAAATCGGTTTGAGTTAGTAAGAACCATTCATGCCACACAAATGTCAGGCAATGACCATCAAGAGAGAATCTAACCATCTCCCCTTGACATTCAATTGCATTACCATCACTGAATCACCCACTATCGACATGCTAGAGGCCTATCATTGATCAGAAATTGAACTGAACTAACCTAATAAATCCTATGGCTGTAAGAACTGGTCAGAAGTTGGGAATCCTGTGGCAAGTTACTCACCTCCTGACCTCCCCAAAGCCTGTCCACAATCTACAAGGCACAAGTGTGATGGCATACTCTCCACTTGTTTGGAAAAGTGCAGCTCCAACAACACTAACAGAAGTGTGACACAGAACAAAGCAGCCCGTTTGATTGGCATCCCATCCACCATAATAAACATTCACCCCCTCACCAATGCACGGTAACAGCAGTATTTACCTGCTACAAGATATATTGCATCAACTCACCAAGGCATCTTCAACAGCACCATTCATGCTTCAGACCTCTACCACTAGAAGAATAAGGGCGGCAAAGCAGATGCATGGGAACACCACCAATTGCAAACCCACTACCTCCCCCGCCACCCCCAAACCCTTGCAACCACCAAATATCCTGATTTGGAACTTCATTCCTTCACAGTTCCTGGGTCAAAATCCTGGACCTCCCTTCCTAACAACAAACGAGTGTAGCTAGACCACATGGACTGCAGCCATTCAAGAAAACAGCCCTACTCCATCTTCACAAGGGAAGTTAGGGGGGGACAGTAATTGCTGGCCTAGCCTGTGATGCCCACATCTCATGAACAAATAAAAAGGAATCAGGGAGATGGACATGCCAACTTCTCACTGCAGAGTCTGTTCATTCTTGTTAACACCCCTCTTAGATAAGACGACCAACCCTCTCTGTGGTGTACATGTGGTGGAAATACTCGGTTCCGACCTCATTACATGTTAATTCATGGGTGCCCTGGAAACTCTCTACGAGACCTAATTTTGAGAACAGCAGCTAGTAAAGATACTGAACTTGCAAAGAAATTAGCAACATCAAGAAATAAGTGCAGACATATCAAAAGGGAGACTGTGGGAATCCTTTTATAAGCAGCATAGTTTTGCATCATCTACTCAAATTAATCAATTTATAACTGAACAATAAACTTAGTCAGTGAAATTTCTTGTATTAAGTTGTACATGAAAATCAAAAGCTATTATCAACTAAGCAACACATTCCTACATACTAGATGAGGCTCATACCTTAGACAAGAACAATGTTGGTTTTGAATTGATTTATTATAATCACATGTATTGGGATACAGTGAAAAGTATTATTTCTGGTGTGCTATTCAGACAAAGCATACTGTTCATAGAGAACAAAGGGGAGAAGGAAAGGAGATGGTGCAGAATATAGTGTTGCAGTCATGGATAAGGTGAAGAGAAAAATCAGCTTAATGTATAATAGGACCATTCAAAATCTCGTAGAGTCTTATAAAATTCTAACAGGACTGGACAGGGTCGTTGCAGAGAGGATGTTCCCGATGGTGGGGATGTCCAGAACCAAGGGTCAAGTCTGAAGATTTGGGGTAGACCATTTAGGATGGAGATGAGGAGACATTTCTTCACCCAAAGAGTGGTGAACCTGTAGAATTCATTGCCACAGGAAGAAGCTGATGCCACAACATTGAATGTATTCAAGACGCAGCTAGATATAGCACCTTGGATCAAAGGTTATGGGGAGACACCAGGATTAGGCTACTGGGTTGGACGATCAATCATGATCATGCTGAATGGCGAAGCAGGCTCAAATGGCCTCCTCTTGCTCCTATCTTCCATGTTTCTAAAACATTGATAGCAGTAGGGAAGAAGCTATTCTTGAGTCAGTTGTTAAGTGTTTTCAGACTTTTGTATCTTTTTCCTGGCAGTAGAAGGTAGAAGAGAGAATGTCCAGGGTGCATGGGGTCATTTATTATCCTGGCTGCTTTACCAAGGCAGCGGGAAGTGCCGACGGAGTCAATCGATGGGAGGCTGGCTTGTGTGATTCAACTCAGTGCAATTCAGTGTCGGTTGTGCTATGAATTGGATCAAGCTTAAAACATGTTTACACATCAAACACATCACCACATTGACATAAAAATGTGCCTGTTCATTGCTTACAAACAAGATAAAATAAGTCAGCTCCCAAGAAAGTGAAATAATTAATGAAGTCAACTGGGAACCAGTTGTGGCCTCAATAGTACTCGGACCAGTGTCAATAAGAAGATTCTGCAGCTGGTTTATAAACAAAATAAAATCTCTCTGAGATGGCGTATTTCCATGCCACATGCTGATATTAAGTGAAGCAAAATGTGCCAGGAAAAGTATGTAAGGTCTATATTACTGAACATCTGTCAAAGCAATGGAACTTCATCTTGAAAAAACTGCAAGCATTTTTGAAAATGCAAATACAAATGTTTGGCTCTGATGAAAGGTTATCGACCTGATCCGTTCTTTCAGTTTCTTTCTCCACTGATGCTGCCTGACCTCTGTTTTCATTTTGGAAAATACTGCTCGTGATTGGCTACATTGTTAATTTGCATTACTTTAGAATCATGAAACTCCCATTGGTGCAGTGCAGAAGGCCATTCGGCCCATCAAGCTTGCACTGACAACAATCCCACCCACGCTCTATCCCCATAACACCAGGCATTTACCCTGCTAATCCCCCTGACACCACACAAACAAGGCATGGAGGGCTGGTAGCACAGTGGATAGCACTGCCGCCTCACAACTCCAAGGACATGGGTTCAATTCCCAGCTTGGGTCACTGTCCCCACGTCTGCGTGGATTTCCTCCAGGTGCTCCGGTTTCCTCCCACAGTCCAAAGATGCGCGGGTTAGGTTGATTGGCCATGCTAAATTGCCCCTTAGTGTCCCGGGATGTGTAACTGTATGGGGTTGTGGGGATAAGGCCTGGGTTGGGATTGTTGTTGGTGCAGATTGGATGGGCTGAATGGCCTTCTTCCTCACTGTAGGAATTCTAAGTCAGGAATTGAACCCAGGTCCCTGGCGCTGTGAGGCAGTAGTGCTAACCAATGTGTCATATTACCAAGGTTCAGAAGAACATGCCTGCCACAGTGAGGGAAAGGACATGTCTGGAATGTGAAATTCAAAGTGCAGGATAGGTAAGAAACTTCATGTTGCACTGAAAGTAAAAATAATGATCATCGACACTACTAACTGCCAAGACATCAAGCATCTCAGAATCCCTTTCAAAGCAGCCTTCAGTTCCTGATAGAGGTCAGGAAGATCTTGACAACTCATTTGACATTGCTTGCTGCTTAGACTATGGCTGGAATTTTACCACCTCGCCCGCCATGGGAATCAGAGCTGGCAAGGGCGGAAAATGGAAAGGTATGTTGGCCTCAGGTGGGATTTTACGGTTTCGGGATGAGTGAGGCTATAAAATCTCAAACTATGAATGCACAACTTTATGTATATAGTTTATGTGTATATAAAGGGTTTTTCCCTTCATATACACATAAATTTCCTTCCTCATCCTCTGCATTTATTCTCAATGGATGTCAAGAGGATGCAAATCACTGCCTTCCATGCTAGGCAGATATCTCTCTACTTTGATTATTGCAAATACCAAATTTCAACACAAGTTATCAATAAACAATTTTGCCCATGATATTCAAATAGTTGCTAATGCCACTTGCTATTGTACAACTAAAGCAAATGTGTACAATTGCCTTGCATAAAACTGAGCGAACTAATCAAATGAATATTAATGACAATGTGTGGAGTGGAGTGTTTTCCCCTATCAATTGACCAGGGTGAAAAAAATCCTTTGTTTTCTGCCCACAAGGATTTTCGATTTGCCTGGGCTCCTGTTCGTTAAATTATCAACATTATCACTGAATTTAAATAATTAGAAGACAGTTGACCTCCCCCCCTCCAGATGGAACCAGGCTGTACAGTCAAATTTCTTCCTCTCCTTTGAGAAAGTTGCTACTGCTAAACTTACAATATACAACAATCACTGTAGTAACTCAGTGTTTCTGATCACTTCAGCAAATTAATGGGGACTGATTTTCATTATTAGAGGACAGCAGGCAACCAGAGGGATGTTAATGCTTTCATAGAATCTCTACAATGCAGAAAGAGGGCATGCAGCCCTTCAAGCCTGCACTAACAATAATCCCACCCAGGCCCTATCCCTGTAACCCAACGTACTTATCCTCCCAGACCCCCAGACACTAAGGGGCAATTTACCATGACCAGTGCACCGAACTGCACATCTTTGGACCGTTTGGAGGGAAACCGGAGCACCCAGAGGAAACCCACACAGACACAGGGAAAACGTGTGAACTCCACACAGACAGGCTGGAAATCGAAACCAGGTCCCAGGTGTTGTAAGGCAGCAGTACTAACCACTGTGCCACTGTGCCATCCATACTGTATCACCGTGCTATCCATTCTATGCCACCGTCCCATCCATTCTATGCCATCATGCTACCCAAACTGTGCCATTGTGTCACCCATTCTGTGCCACCATGCCATCCATTCTGTGCCACTGTGCCATCCATTCTGTTCCATCATGCACCCGTACTGTGCCACCGTGCCACAAATTCACAAATTGTCAGCAGTAGAAAAATGAGCTGGAAACGTGGACTCCAGTTATCTCGTTCTTCAACAGGAAGCAAGCTATGGCTTTGACCCTGTCACTGCCAGGGAAAAGTAAGATTAGAGGAAAAGCATTTTCAGAGCTGGATTTGTGTCACTTGGATATTGAAGAGGGATTAGCTCTTCTATTCGAATGTATGGATAGGATTTGCAGGAACCATGTGAAGCATGGTCAAATTTTGATAAATCGAAGAAGGCAGACAATGGAAGAGTATATTAAACTTTGATAGGTTGTATAAGAAATTGACAAGATTTGGCCTTGAGATTGCTGAGCCTGTGCTTGCACTCATAAGTTGTGCACAGATTTCTCATATGGACAGACCTCTGGTACCCACAAGGGTCCAGTTTCATGGAGCAGATTCTCTCTCAGACCAAATGGCTGCCGTCCGAAAAAAAATTCAGGAAAGCAATCATTACCAGCTGCTATCAGGTCACAAATGGGTACCTCTGCAGTGACACAAAGAATTGAAAGTTCCATGATTCCATGACAGCCATCAATACAAAGACGAAGTTGCTGATAGTTTGTCTGAGGAGAGTTGGTCCTTAAGACAATTTATTGATTGAGGGAGAATGCAGGACTGGAATGGCAACTCCATAGGTGTATTAGAACCATTGAAACCCTACGGTGCACTGCATTCCCATTGAGTCTGCACCTATTCTCCGAAAGGGCATCTTATCCTGGTCCACACCTCCACCCTATCCCTGTCACTCCACGCATGGCTTATGCACCTAACCTACACATATTTAGACACTGAGGGGCAAATTAGCATGGACAATCCATCTAATCTGCACATCTCTGGAAACCAGAGCACCCTGAGGAAATTAACATGGGGAGAACGTGCAAACTCCATACGGACAATCACCCAAGGCTGAAATTGAACCTGGATCCATAGCATTATGAGCTGGCAGTGCTAACCATTGTGCTACAATGCCACCCTAGAACCCTAGAAATTCACAGGGAATGATTGATTTTTTTGTGGTGTTAAATATCAATAAGCAGTGAATTGTCAGAAGCACGAAAAGCGAATCATTGAGGTAATGCATGATGCAGACAATTCTGACATTGAGAACAATAAGATTCACTGACTTGAAGGAATCATATTGTTTAATGCAAGCCTGAGAACAGCGATGAGTATTTTGGTTGCTAATTCATTTAACAGTACAGTGTTGGATAGTAGGAGCACTTTACAATGTTTAGTTCAATTGTTACTAGGAATCTCAAGACATGGAAGATGAGCATAAGGTTAAACAGTATGAAATCCACCTGCTTTCAGTTTGGAGATGACAAGTGCTAAAATCTTTAAATGGAGTGGCCATTCCATGCAAAATAGTTGGAGTAAGTCTCTTCAGTATCTCTTCAATCTCCAATATACCAGTGAGGTACCTTTCTTACCTTTCAATGAAAAAAGTGCAGATGAAACCAGATAAATGACAAGACACTTGTACTGGGGAAAGCTGTGGGTTTACGTTTCACTCTATCTGAGCATTACAGCAAAGCATTGAGGATAGCAGATATTTCTCATCAGAAAGTCCAGACATTACTGTTGGCTTCAGGGGATAACAGTTTAGCTGACAGGAAAACAGTTACTAGGAAATTACATAGACAATTTGCGCATTCTTTGTCACAGAAACTAAAAGATCTGCTGCAGGATGCTGGCATAGCTGCAAGGGAATATGAAACTCGCACTGTGCAAGTTATTTCTCAATGTGACATTTGTGTCAAATAGTGGAGGACACTAACACATCCTGATGTAAGTTTTCTATTTGCCCAAGAATTTAACAACATAGTGGTTATGGAACTAAAGATTTGGGACAAGTATTGAATATTTTTGTTACACTTTGTGGAAGTGGCAACTCGATTCAGCTGCATATTATTATTAAATGTCATGTAGACAATCAATCCCTTTGGGATAATGTACACTCCACAAAATGTCTGAATGAAAGAGATTAAGAATTGATATTACAAGTTTAAAACAAATATTGGAAAGATAAGAAATATCCAAACTTAAATGTGTGGATACAAGCCATCAATTGTCTGACTGTTTTACCAAATGGAAAGATTCTAGTGAGAAGTTTTATTTGATTTGATTTGGTTTGATTTATTACTGTCACATGTATTAGCACACAGTGAAAAGTATTGTTTCTTGCATGCTATACAGACAAAACATACCATACACAGAAGGAAAAGAGAGGGTACAGAACGTAGTGTTGCTGTCATATCTAGGGTGTAGAGAAAGGTCAACTTAATATGAGGTTCAAAAGTCTGATGGCAACTGGGAAAAAGCTGTTCTTGAATCGGTTGATACGTGTCCTCAGACTTTTGTAGCATTTTTCTGAAGGAAGAAGGTGAAAGAGAGAATGTCCAGGGTGTATGGGGTCCTTGATTATATTGATTGCTTTTCCATGGCAGTGGGAAGTGTAATGGAGTCAGTGGATGAAGGCTGGTTTGCGTGATGGACTGGGCTTCGTTCACAACCCTTTATTGTTTCTTGCGGTCTTAGACAGAGCAAGAGCCATACCAAGCTGTGATACAACCAGAAAGGATACCTTCTATGGTGCATCTGTAAAATTTTGTGAGAGTAGAAGTGGACATGCTGAATTTCCTTAGCTTCTTGAGAAAGTAGAGGCGTTGGTCAGCTTTCTTAATTAACGCATCAGCATGGAGGGACCAGGACAGGTTGTTGGTGATCTGAACACCAAGAAACCTGAAGTTCTCAACCATTTCCACTTCATCCTGGTTGATGTAGACAGGAGCATAGTCTCCACTACATTTCCCGAATTTGATAACTATCTCCTTCATTTTGCTAACATTGTCTTTGAAGAAAGACACCCCAGGATGCAAGTCGTCAGAGTGTAAGATTTATTTCTCTTCTGTGAGTTTTGTTCACAACCTTATTTATACGTATGCACTTGCTAATACTTTTCTTATTTTAAGAAATAAGGAAATGTTGCAAACATTATGACAATTATGTTACATACTCTTGTGATTAAGTTTATTTGTACTCTTGTGTTCCCCCTCCATGAACATGGGAAGCCTGGGGAACTGGGGAAAACTTCCAATCCTTGCATGCAGAGGGGCAACCCTCCTACCAACCACTGAAAGTTCAGGGCACCTCTGCACCGCATCAGGCAAGCATTAGGGTCACCCAACCCATCCCCTCTGCCAGCATTGGGACACCCCCACCCACCCTTAAAGTCCTACATATAAGGAATTCCGCCCCCCCCCCCCACCCCCCAATGGAGCTACGTCAAGGGCCTGCCCATGGCAATGCAAATATGGCACTGAGTGTGTCACTGGCAGGGGCACGGCAAAAATCTAAAACTGAGATCTTGCGACCACAAATCCCGTAATGGCTCTCTCAAGAGAGTTAGTGGCCATTATGGGATTTGCACCCAAGGAGAATGGTGTATTGTGTACAATATTTGCCTCCACAGGAAAGAGGTAAATGGAACTGGAAGCAGCTCAGAGAAGGTTTACTAGACTAATATCTGGAATGGGTCGGTCATCTTATGAGGAAAAGTTGGACAAGTTAAGAACATAAGAAATAGGAGCAGGAGTAGGCCATCTAGCCCTTCGAGCCTGCCCCGCCATTCAATAAGATCATGGCTGATCTGTCGTGGCTCAGTTCCACTTTCCCGCTTTCTCCCCATAACCCTTAATCCCCTCTCTCATCAAAAACCCATCAACCCGCGTCTTAAAAATATTTAGCGAGGCAGCCTCCACCACTTCAACGGGCAGAGAATTCCAGAGATTCACCACCCTTTGAGTGAAGAAGTTCCTCCTCAACTCCGTTCTAAACCGCCCCCCTTTTATCTTGAGGCTGTGCCCCCTAGTCCTACTGTCTTTTTTGAGCGGGAAGAGTCTCTCCACCTCTATCCTATCCATCCCATTCATCATCTTATAAGTCTCAATGAGATCTCCCCTCATTCTTCTAAACTCTAACGAGTACAAGCCCAGTTTATTCAGCCTCTCCTCATAGCTCAACCCCCTCAACTCCGGTATCAGCCTAGTAAACCTCCTCTGCACTCCCTCCAAGGCCAAAATATCTTTGCGCAGGTGCGGTGCCCTGAGTTTAGAAGAATAAGGGCTGTCTTGATTGAAACGTATAAGATCCTGAACAGTCTTGACAGGGTGGATGTGAAGAGGATGATTCCTCTTGTGGAAGAATCCAGAACCAGGGTCAATGTTTGAAAATAACAGGTCACTCATTTAAGACAGAGATGTGGAGAAATGTTTTCTGTCAGAGGATTGCGAGACTTTGGAATTCCCTTTCTTAAAAGGTTGAGGCAGACTCTTTGACTATATTTAAGGTAGAGATAGAAAGATTCTTGAATAACAAGTGAGCAAAAAGTTATCGGGGGGCAGGCAGGAATGTGGAATTGACGTTAAAATAAAATCGGCCATGATGGCGGAGCAGGTTCAAGGGGCTGAAGGGTCTACTCCTGCTCCTAATTGATATGTTCACGTGGTAGAAGGCCACTCACATCAGAATGGCACAGACTCGAGTAACTGATATTTCACTTTCCAACTGTCTTTATGCTGTCTATGACAGAACCAGACCATAATTCCACATATGGCTATTGTGTCCCTTTAAGGGGCAAAGTCATAGAGGATCATGTGACCCATTCAGCCAGAGCACTTGAATCTGGAGTTGAGTGCAGGCTTTCGTTGCAGTTGGGAGTATGGTCGCCGTTATTATCATTTTGTACTTATTACTGACCTTAATAAACCATTCGCTCATTCATCTTTGGTCATCCATCTTTGGAAGATACTACAGCTATATATCCATAATCCAACATTGATATCTGCCATTGCCTCTGCCCTTAGAGCAATAATATTGATCACCGCAACAGTTCCCCACAGGTGCATTACTCTGCTCCAACCCAAATGAAATGTCATAAGCCATGGATTCAAGTTAAGCCAAGTTCAGTAGGTGCATCTCCTTGGTGGCAGTGTCGTGCATGTCTTCCATTTTCTAAATGCACGCTGCTTCTATATAATTCTCCCAATGGCGGGAGGAAGTGAATTGGATGGAAGGTGCGCAGCCATGTCAGCCTCTGCGGAGTCAAACAAGAGGTCAAGTCACTCAACAGAGACACACGTAACATCCAGTGAGTAAAAATCCTGCACTGCAACCTCGCTATCAGCCCTTGTAGCTCATCGTGCAGTCAGTTACTTCAGCAAAACGATTTGCCTGGCTGTGCAGGAAATCAATCTTAATCAGTCTAATACATTTTAAAAAGGACATGCAAAGCTCAACCTGATAGAAAGAAACAAGGATGAGTAACAGCTCGGTATGGGAAATGAAATTAATTCCTACTCCAAAAACTTTTTAAATTGGAAATCCAATTCTCTCCCTTACATTTTGAATGAGATTGTTGAATCAAAAGGTAGAGGAGGAAAGACTCTTGGTGCCAACTGTTGATCAGACGGGAAGGGTGCATAAATAAATATTTTTATCCAGACTCATGTCAAATACTGCTTTGGTGTAGCTTTGCAACACCAAGCTTTGTACCACTGAGGAGCGGACATGAAACAGAATGGGAACTTAGACTTTCACCTCCTCATGGCTGTTAATTAAATAATAACATCACGCAGTTACTTACCTACGGTGTTTGCTGCTCGATCTGATAAGCGTGTTGGGGGCGATCCTCCCATCCCGCTGCACCGATTTTTTTAGCGCAGCAGGAAGGGAGATTTCAGTGACACTGGATTTACGTGATCCGCGTTGGGCACCCTGCCCCGAGAGCGTCTCCCACTGTCAGATTTCAGACGCCGTCAGTTCCACGCTGGAAATAGGCAAGGAGCTTCATGATTTATTTAAATAAGAATTTTCATGTAATTTTAATACAATTAGCAGCCCAGGACTGAAACCT
This sequence comes from Carcharhinus amblyrhynchos, assembly GCF_965287045.1. Taxonomy (NCBI): domain Eukaryota; kingdom Metazoa; phylum Chordata; class Chondrichthyes; order Carcharhiniformes; family Carcharhinidae; genus Carcharhinus; species Carcharhinus amblyrhynchos. Next base: position 15,173,574 of record NC_137352.1, read on the forward strand.
CCAGGCCCGCTAGCCTCTCTCACCCTGCCAGAGTATTTCACTCCAGCAGGGATTACTATACCTCCCCACTTTCAGGAAGCTGGCAGTCCGACACCGCTGGAGTGAAGGGAGAGGGGGTGCAATTGGGGCCTCTCAGAGGGCGAGCCGCGGGGAGGGTGCCTCCTTGGCATTGCCACCTTGGCAGTGCCAGCCTGAGCCCCCTGGCATTGCCCAAGACATAATTTGCCAAGGGGACACCTTGGCAATATGAGGAAGTGGGGTCTATGGGATAAGGGTTGACGAGGGAAAGGCCTGTTGGGTCCCTGCAGTTAGAATCGGCGAGGGAGGGAGGCCAGCGATCAGGGCTGGCCTTCGGGGTGGGGATCACACAGCCTGTGGGGAGGTCAGGGCTGCGGGGGGAGCTTTGCACTGCGGAAGGGGTTGGCACTGTGGAGAGGGTTAGCACTGCGGTAGGGTATAGCACTGTGGGGGTGGGGAGGGGGCCATAACTGTTGGAGGGGGGGGGAAATTGGGGGAATTGGAGATCAGGACATGTCTGGAGGGGTGGAGATTGGGGCTGGCCCAAGAATGTTTGGCGGGTCAGTGATTAGGCCATTGGGGGGGCGGGGGGGCAGGCCCCACAGCCAGCAATGCAGGGGTCAGGGGGCTGGCCAGCGATCAGGGGGCCTGCAGATAGGCACCACTGCGAATGCTCCAATTTTGGCGCTGAGAGATCGATGCATGCACAGTGGCCCGCTCAGCACTATGCTGCCAGCCTCTCCAGCAGGAATAGGCCCCATCCACAGCTTTTCGGTGCGATTCATGCTCTGCAGTGCACAGAGTGTGGGAGATTCATTTACAAACTCCCATTGAGAAAACCAGTGTGATTTACTCCAGTTTTCACGCAAATGCGACACTTAGAATGTTTTGGGCCGAGTCCTAGCCATTATCTTTGGTTTCTTAAGTAGCATTTTATGCTGAATTTAAACAATTTTTACCGCTAATATTAATCATGAGGAACATATAGGGTTTTTAGGCAATTTTTAAAATGCACAGAACAATTTATTTTTGCAAGCATGTATAATATATTCAGTGCTGGGAGTGATTTACATTTTATGCTTCTACTGGTTCAGTACAGGCTATGTTCACCCATAGGTCGCTCAATTAAAAGTGATAGAGATAAGTAGTTTAGCTTCATTCCCCCTCAAGAAAATATTTGACTGATGACCTCCCTGCTTCATAAAGCCTTGAGATTTGTGCGCCTAGGTATATCATTATCCTCCTCTGCAAAGGAAGGGATTATTTATGGGCCATTACCTTGCATGACTACACTGAGTTTCACATTAGAAGATAATCTTAGACTGTGGGGGAAGCAATAAACACCTCTTGTGACAATGAAAATACATTAATACCTTAGTCATGCAGTTGTTATATCACTCGTGTCAAAACTGGCAGTGGCTCAATCTTGTATGTCCGATATTTACTGCCAGGAATACAGGCATATGTTAAAATGGGCCAGATTTTGCTCTGTTGGGCAAGGACCTGCCAAGGTCCTGCAGTACCAATCGCAAATTCATTCAGGTGCTTGCCTCCAGAGATATATATTCCTATGAGTGGTTTGTCTGAATATTTCCATAGCTTATACTCTCAAATTTTACAAAAGAGACTCCTGGCAGTTGAAACTTTCATATTCATCCCAGGAACTGAATTGAAAATCTGGCCTGCTATTAGCAACCAGGAAGAATTAGCACCGTATTATTAAATTGTACAAAATAATGCCATTGCAGTTGAATAGTGTCAAATTACTTTTCCACCCATTCACTGTAAATCAAGGTTACATTGATATCAATGGTACCAAATGGATCTTTTTCTTTTATGGGACATGGGCACCCCTGGCCAGCATTTATTGACCGTTTAAAGTCAATCTCATTGCTGTGGTTCTGGAGTCACAAGTAGGTCAGACCAGATAAGGATGGCAGATTTCCTTCCCGAAAGTGAGTGAGCCAGATGGGTTTTTCCAACAATTGACAATGGTTTCATAATCATCAGTAGATTCTTAATTCCAGAAATTTTTTATTGAATTCTATTTCCACCATCACCCGTGGTGGGATTCAAATCCGGGTCTCCAGAACATTAGCTGAGTTTCTGGATTAATAATCTAGCGATAATATCACTAGGCCATTGCCTCACCAGGTGGGGTTATCAAGGCATTCTCCCCAGCTTTCCATGTTCCTTGATTTAAACCAATTATCCCTTTCCATTTTGAATGGAGTCTGTATCGTTAATAGCTGCACATTTTAATCACCCTTTGTGAAACTCATTATTGTCACTTTGTGGTGATCTCAAATTTATGTCTTCTTTCCATTTCATTTACCAGAGGAAACAATCCATCCTCTTTTATCCTGTCATATCTTGATCAATAATCTCAAACTGTACAGGCCACCCTTTAAACATCTCAACATCTGTGTTCCACTCCTCATCCCTGGGTTCTGACTGTTTTTAACTCATTTTTGAATGTTGAGTCTGGAACTTAATTCTCTGACAATCCATTGCATCAAGCCAAAGTTACACACTGAAGATCATAAGTAGCAAAATGGATAAGAGGGCTTGCTATTAACATTGATGCATTTCTCACAAGATAAATCATGGAGTGGCATCGCATGGACTGAACCATCTCTTTCCTTTCTACTTGCTCCCTCTCTTAAGCCCCTCCTCTCCCAAACCCTTCCACGCCACCCCACCCACACCCTCCCCCATTCCACCCACATCCCTATTTGATTTATTCCACCCACTGAAACAGCAGTCCACCTCACTGAGACAAAAATCTGGTGGGTTGCAAATTGACGAGATGATTAATTGCTTTTCGCCAAAGTCAACGACCAATTCCCTCCTCCCCCACCCTTTACTTGATAGATAAACTTTTATTCAGTTCAATCATGCAAGTAGGAGGGTAGGACTTATAAAGAAAACCTATTTTAATCCATCTTTATTGTTTCTCTGATATACGACAGTAATTCTTCAGCTATAAAACATATTTAATCTGTTTTGACCCTATTAAACTGAGTGGGAGCTTGCCTTACATGTTAAGTGGTTTGAAATGATCTTCCAATTGTTTTAATGGTGTGGTGTGATGTGATGCATTCGATCCACAAACTATTTTTAAATTGAAGAATGCAATGAAACATCACATGTAAATACCATAAGGTGCTAATGCCTGTGCCTCTTGCACCAATACCTCCATCTCCAAACTAGTTTTATATTTTAAAAAACTACCAGACCTATATATTGCTGGGAAAATAATGGTAGTGCTGTTACTGATGTGTTAAAAGAGAGATATGCAACTCATTTGCTTAAAATAGATTAAACTTAGGTTGCAAAAAATGAAATTATTGATCCTACAGACAGTTATTACTTATTTTTAAAAAATTTGTGGGACATTGGCATCGCTGACTGGGCCAGCATTTATTGCCCATCCCTAGTTGTCCGAGGACAGTTGAGAGTCAACCACATCGCTTTGGCTCTGGAGTTATACGTAGGCCAGGCCAGGTAAGGATGGCAGATTTCCTTCCCCAAAGGACATTAATGAATCAGATTGGTTTTTCCGACAATGGTTTCATGGTGATCAGGAGATTCTTAATTTAAGATATTTTTATTGAATTCAAATTCCACCTGGCAGTGGAATTCAAAGCCAGATCTCCAGAACGTCACCTGAGTTTCAGGTACCAGCTGAACAATGAGGAAGCAGCCTTGCTAAATAGTTCCGGTTCCATATGTGTGCAGCTGTCTGTCATGTCCTGCCCCAGCCCCACAGGTACTTGGCATTGATTCCTTATTTTTTTGAAAGAGAGTTTTGCTCAGGACAAATTTGACATTCTTGGGGGAAATGGTGTAATAGAGAGACAGGGTAGCACAATAGTTAGCACTGCTGACTCCCAGTGCCAGGAACCCAGGTTCGATTCCCGGTTCGGGTCTGCGCAGTGTTTGCACATTCTCCCCGTGTCTGCCTGTGTTTTCTCTGGATGCTCTGGTTTCCTCCCACACTCCAAAGATGTGCAGGCTGGATGGATTGGCCATGCTAAGTTGCCCCTCAATTGTCCCAAGATGTGTAGGTTGGAGGGGGAGGATTAGTGGGGTAAATATGTAGTGTTACGTGGATAGGGGCTGGCTGGGGGATGCCCGATCAGAGACCCAGTGCAGATTTGATGGGCCTGATGCCCTGTTCTGCATTGGAGGGGTTCTATGATTCTTAAAAATATATACATCCAATTGAAATAGATGCTTGCAACATCATGTGACCTCCTAACTTGTCTCATAGCTCGAGCAAATAGAACTACAAAAACATTTAACTTGCAAAATCATGGAAAAGCTTTTTCAGATTGATGATCAGATGATCGGTGGACCACAGTGTGGGGGCTGGGGCAGAGGGGGTGAAGGGCAGGGGTGGCAAATTCTTTGGGCATCATTCTGAGGAGCTGCCAGGAAAGTTTAAAAATTGGCTTAATACATACCTTAACATTATTGAGGAATTTTTTTTTAAACATATTTCTCAGTAAAATATAATTCAGACAATCCCATTCCTCTAATGCAAAATGTCAGATCAAAGCATGACATTTAAATGTACATGGGCCAGAATGTTACGCTTCCCCCACTACATAAACTGCCTCCCCTCACTCTCTCACACCTACCCCTGCTGACAGGTTCTAAGGCAAGGATCACTGAATGGCCACTTGAGGGTCTTTTCCTGCCCAGCCTCAATTTCTAGGTTAGTGGGCAATGACAGGCCAGGGGAGAAAAGGCAAAACTAAAGGTAGTTGGATCTCAGTTGGGAAATTGGGTATGGGGTGCCTTGATCAGAAGACCCCCTTCTAACTGGGAGCACCCTCAATTTAAGATCCAGTGACCTCTAGACTCCACGATCTGCACCTCTTCCCCATTTCCCAGGCCTATCCCTGAAATCCTGATTGCACTCCTTGTGAACCTGCCTCTTCGGGACACTGCTACATCCCTTTTCCTCTGATTCCTGGGAACTTGATGCCAGGCCTCTGCAGTGCCTCTTCTGGCCATTGTGGTGCTGTGCCTGGAGGGAGTGGCAAGCTGCCAGCCAATTTGATTCATTCCATCCAAGTTAGGGCCGCAAGTCCTGCCTTATGCCAATCAACATTCGTTAGAGCATAAAATGGCAGCAGGGCTGTTGGAGTTGACAGGGATGTGTTTCCCGCCGGCTCCTAGCCCACTCCATCCTGCAAATTCAGGTCATGAGCCTGATACAGAGAAAAAATATTGTTCAGTTATTCTGCATTTTCACTCTTCAGTAAACTGCTAATCCATCATGTCAGTTGACTTTCACACATAAGATTATGTTGTACAGTGAAAAGTTTTAATTGCAATTCATTTACTGCCTGAATTCTAAAATGTATTCAAGTATAAATATTGTGGATTGGTCAGACTTTATTAGCAGTTTATAGAAATCCTGAGCTAAATGCATATTTTTAATCCATAAAAAAAGTGTCTTGGCAAACTAGTTACTCTTTAATCAGAATTCAACTGTACAGAGAGTCTTAGAGATACTAAATGAACACAGATGCTGGTTAATTCCCTGAGGATTGAAACACTTCTGCTATCAAGCATCCCTGTCAAAACTCTTGGCAATTGCACTTTTCAATTTCGAAAAGTCAAGCAATTTCAAGAAAATGGATAATTGTAAATCCACAATGGCTTTGAGAAGAAATACGATGCTATCACTTAAAGAGCAATCAAAAGCCCACTTGCTTGTCCAACATAGACAAAGATTGGGCAAACATAAAAGCCGGAATTTTACCATCCCGTCCACCATGGGAATCTGAGCAGGCAAGGGGTGGAACATGGGAAGATCCATTGACCCCGGGTGGGATTTTACGGTTTCGAAAAGAGTGAGGCCATTAAATCCCACCCAAAATGTCCACTTGACTGTCTTAACAAGGACTAAACTCCCCTTTAATAGCGCATTTCAAATATTGTAAGCACGTGGATGATATTGGCTATGAAGTTTTCTTACAAACCAGGTGAAAATCTTTGCACTACTCCAATTCTGATTCCTTGGGCAGGGTTTTCCAGCTTGCCTCAAAGTCAGAAAATCCCCCCGAGATCAACAGACCTTTGCATGGTCCATGTCCTGTCCGCTACAATACCCGTGGTGGGCATACAGGAAAATTCCGCCCCTTGTGTACCCGACTTTAACTACTCCACCATTGGCAGCTGTGCGTCCAGCTCTAAGTTTCCTCCCTAAGTCTCCCCTTTCCGCACAGTGGTTAGTACTGCTGCCTCCTAGTCCTAGGGACATGGGTTCAATTCCGGCCTCGGGTGGCTGTCTGTGTGGAGTTTGCACATTCTCCCCATGTCTGCGTGTGTTTCCTCTGCGTGCTCCGGTTTTTTCCCAAAGATGTGCAGGTTATATTGATTGGTCATGCTAAATTTCCCCTTTATTAGCAGGCTAAATACGTTGGGTTACTGGGTTAGCCTGGGTAACAGTCAATACAGCTTCGATGGGCCGAATGACCTCCTTCTGCACTGTAGGGATTTTGTGATTCTTTCACCCTATTCTCTTCTAAAATGCCCCTTAAAACCCACTTCCTTGACTGAGCTCATGATCACCTGTCTTAATTGACTCCTTATATGTCTAGGTGTCAAATGTTGTTTAATATAATCCTGTGCAGCACCTCAATGTTAACAATGCTACGTGAACGCAAGCTGTTGTTGAAGCTCTGCAACAAAAATAAACTTAATTTTAAAAGAATAGAAATTTTTTCTAACAAAATCTGTTAATACTATTCCTGGAAGCTTGAAAAGACAGGTGACAACAGTTGGAACATAAGAAAAGTGCTTTTGTTAAGAGCTCAGCATGTGTACACAAAACAGTGATTAGAAATAATGGTACGGTTCTTGCTAGAAAAATAATAGCGTGTTAATAATGCATGGTGTTATCAATGTGTAAGTCAGCCAGCAGGTTCAGGGGATGAAGAGACGCTGTGAATTACAAATCTCCAGAACCTGCTGATCGATTTATGCACACTGCTGTTTGCTTTGCACAGATGGCATCTCACCCTTAGCCTCCTCGTTATTTTTTAAGAACTTGCTGGAATTGCATATTAATTACCCATTAAACTAATCATGTCAAGTGAGGGCTGGAAATTAACTGTGTAAGTACCTTTTAAACAGCTTGATTATCTAGTTGTATGGTAATGGTTGAGGCAATTGTCCAGTGACCCAAAAGTGTGCTGCTCAAGTCCATAATCTTTTTAACCAAAATTTTTTTATTCATTCATGGGACATGGGCCAGTATTTATTGCCCATCCCTAGTTTCCCTGAGAAGATCATGGTGAGCTGCCTTCTTGAAACGCCGCAGTCCATGTTCTGTGGATTGATCCACAATGCTGTTAGGCAGGAAATTCCAGGATTTTGATCGATGCAAAGGAGCAGCGATATATTTCCAAGTCAGGATAGTGAGAGGCTTGAAGAGGAACTTGCAGGTGCTGGTGCTCTTATGTGTCTGCTGCCCTTATCCTTCTAGATAAAAGTGGTTGTGGGTTTGGAAAGTGCTGTCTAAGGACCTTTGGTGCAGTGCATCTTGCAGACAGTACACTGAGTGTCAGTGGTGGAGGGAATGGATGTTTGTGGGATGTGGTGCCAGTCAAGCAGGCTGCTTTGTCCTGGTTTGTCTTTCTGGTTGTGTCTCAGCTTGGGACAGCTCCTGCTCTGTCTAAGACTGCAAGAAACAACAAAGAGTCGTGAACCAAGCACAGTGCGTCGCTCAAACCAACCTCTCACCTGTTGACACTGTCTACACTTCCCACTGCCTCGGAAAAGCAGCCAGCATAATTAAGGATCCCACACACCCTGGACATAATCTCTTACACCTTCCATCCGGAGAAAGATACAAAAGTCTGAGGACATGTACTAACTGACTCAAGAACAGCTTCTTCCCTGCTGCCATCAGACTTTTGAATGGATTGCATTAGGTTGATCTTTCTCTCTATCCTAGCTATGACTCTAACGCTACATTCTGCACCCTCTTTTTTCCTTCTCTATGTACGGTATGCTTCGTCTGTCTAGCATGCAAGAATCAATACTTTTCATTGTAAACTATAACATGGGACAATAATAAATCAAATCAAAAGGATGGTGTCAACCTTCTTGAGTGCTATTGGAGCTGCACCCATCCAGGCAAGTGAGAAATATTCCATCACACTCCTGACTTGTGCCTTGTGGATAGTGGACAGGCTTTCGGGAGTCAAGATGTGAATTACTCATTGCAGTATTCCTAGTGTCTGACATGCTCTTGTAGCCACTGTGTTTATGTGGTGAGTCCAGTTAAATTTCTAGTTAATGGTAACCTCAAGAATATTGATAGACGTTTAGCCAGAACTATTTATTTTCAACAAGTACTTACACATTTGGATGTCCACATGAGGTAACAGCTTCAATAAAAATCTATAAAGTCCAATGATGACCATGAAATCATTGTTGATTGTCTGTTTCAAGATCCCTCTTACTTCTCAAGCATGAAAAAACAAGCCAAAGAACATTCGATGATTAATCACTCGTTGATGACTAGTAAGTCATCAACAGCGCAGTGCACAGTGGTTAACATTGCTGCTTCACAGCGCCAGGGACCTGGGTTCAATTCTGGCCTCAGGTCACTGTCTGTATAGGTTTCCACTGGGTGCTTTGGTTTTCTTGCACAGTCCAAAGATGTGCAGGTTAGGTTGAATGGCCATGCTAAATTTATCCTAATATCAAGGAATTTGCAGAGTAAATATGTAGGGTTACTTGAATAGGGCTTACGAATTGAATGGTCTCGTTTGATCTTCTCCAAGGGACCTCTCCTTCCCCGCCAATGGACACTTGATACTGTTTCCTCAGTTCCATTTGTCTTACGACCTGCATTGCTTTCACCAGTGTTAAATCCTCCCTTTTTGGGAAGAGTTCTGATAATGTTTTGCCTAACACCACTGCAACGATCCTGTCATGAATCAGTTCATCTTCTGTTAAATTTAGCCCTCTCAAAGTTCCAACAGACACTGACATCAAAGAAGCTGAAGTCTGATCAACCCCATGTCTTGCTATCACATCATCAGTGATAGTTCCTGCGTAAAATATGGCACTGACCTGTTTTTTTTTAATGTAATCTTGAAGCAGTTGTTCACCTTATGAACCCTTTCCTCCAGTTGCTCTGCTTGGTCTGTGCCTTCCACACTCTGTTCTGGGGTTGGTAGGGTGGATGTCATGCCTCTACTGAGCACTTGAATTGTTACTGTGTTTCATCCCCATCTTCCACTGCTTGCTGCTCCAGGCCTGCTTGTGCTCACTGCTTTCTGTTTGCAGGATCTACGTCACAGTTTACCTTTTCTTGTCCCATCACGTTCTGATATCTTGGTGAGCTTTGGAATTTTTTCTTTCGCGATCATTCGAGATTCAATCTTCTGTAATATCTTTCAGTCTTTGCTGGGTCTTTTGCTCGCTGCCACCAAGTTTTGTTGTGTGGGAGGTGTTTAGATGGGGGTTTGGGGGATTCTCTGCTCTCCCAAACAAAGGATGGCATGGGTGGGACAGTTTTAGCGCTGCTGCCTTACAGAGCCAGGGACTGAAGTTCGATTTCTGACTTGGGTCACTGTCTATGCAGAGTCTACATGTTCTCCCCATGTCTGCGTGGGTTCCCTCCGGGTGCTCCAGTTTCCTCCCAAAGTCTGAAAAACATGCCAGTTAGGTGCATTGGCCATGCTAGATTGTCCCTCAGTGTACCCGAACAGGCACCGGAGTGTGGCGATGGGGGGATTTTCACAGTAACTTCAACGCAGTGTTAATGTAAGCCCACTTGTGACACTAATAAATAACAACTTTAAATGTTTGCTGCTTGAGTCCGGAATCTTTTTAATCAGAACTCCCCTACATAAGGTTGCAGCATTTACTCTCTTCAAGATCTCTGTTAATTCTCAGTTAGGTGATCTGACATCATTATTACATCACCAATATGTATGTTTCGGATGTGAATCCTTTACTCTGATCATTTTCAATGTAAATTTCCCTTGCTCAGAAAGGCAATATTTTAATCTGTTCAATCTCATTCCTTCGTGGAGAAATTGTTGTTAGTGTTAATTTTTTAAAAATCTTTTTATCCCTTTTATCCCTCTCATAATTCAACTTTTATCTAGCTCTTATTACTGTTTCAATGCCTGGTTTTACTTTAACTCATCCTTGTTCTCTGTTTCTTTCTCAATCCTTAAATCCCATTACTTAAGGAGGCTAGTTGTAGATTCCACCACTCACCGTGTTCCCAGATGCCTCATTGCCCTCTGCATTTCCAGCAAGTTACAGCACTAAATATTCCGAGCCAAAGGTACAGGAAAAAAATCACAGGCTTCCAGATGATCTCCACTGGCATTATCCAGTCTTTGTTTTGTCAACCCTAAGGTAGGAACTTGCTGTTGATGCAATCTTTGACAATTCCATAGAATCCCTGCAGTGCAGAAGGAGGCCATTTGGCCCATCAAGTCTATACCAACCCCAGTCCTGGCCTTCCCACACTTCCTGATCGCTGAGTACAGGGAATCAAAATTTCTGTGAGGGTTTCATGTCAAACAGGCTCACATTTAATATTTGAGAAGATACAACATTTCCTGTTTTCATGCGAGCGGCACAGTGGTTAGCAGTGCTGCCTCACAGCGCCAAGGACGTGGGTTTGATTCCCAGCTTGGGTCACTGCCTGTGGGGAGTTTACACATTCTTCCCGTGTCTGTGTGGGTTATCTCCAGGTGCTCCGGTTTTCTCCCACAGTCCAAAGATGTGCAGTTTAGGTGGATTGGCCATGCTAATTTGCCATTTTGTGTTGGGCGGACTAGTAGGGTAAATACGTAGGGTTATGGGGATAGGGCCTGGGTGGGATTGATGTCAGTGCAGTTGTCTGAATACTTCAGATGGGGTAACAGCAATGAGTAACAAATCATGAGAAAGCATGGTGTGGCATGCATACATGAGGGATTTTTTTTCAGGTCTGTCCTCCTTTGAATTTGGATTCAACGTGGCACAGGTGGCATTGACCCAATCAGCTCCCTCCTACCAAGTGTGCTGCACCTATTAGCTGGGATTTTCCGTACCCAGTTGGGCAGCCATGTTCAGTGGCATAACTGGAAAATATGGTGAGAAGGCCCTGGACCTGTTTCTTGATGATATGGATGCAGGACGTGATTGTCCCCTCACCCGGTCACATTTCCCATTGCCAAACATCGGGAGAGCAAATCTAATAAATTTGCATCTAATAATAGAGGCCACACGCCAAAATCATTCACCCACATCAAATTTAAATCCTATGATCCAAGGGGTTGAGTGCACAGAGCCTAATGCAGCACTCACCGATTCCAATTCTAGGAAGCGGCTCCATGTATTCAGGGTGGGTCACAGGTTCCATAGCAGCTTCTTCGTGGCCACCTTGTGGTACTGTGGCACAGGGAACTCTGCAAGCATGGGGAACAGAGGGGGCCAGGGTGGGGGCAGGTTCAAAGCTGCACAGGCTGAATGGGGTATGTGTGTCGGGAGGGGCAATGAAGACAATAGCCAAGTAAATGCAAATAAGTGTCAAAGATGAGCTTTCTATCACAGCTGAGATCATGTAGCATGAACTCGATTGACACGCTAGAAATCAGGCTAATTAAGTAATTGTGCCCACTCAAGCAACACTAATGCTTGACTGTGCCAATGATTGCGGGTCTACACTTAACCGTTCATGCACAGATTCCAAATCCAATCAGTGATTTGGTTCATCAGAACAACTGAATGACCGGCAAAGTTTGAGGATCCCCTTTGAAACTGACTGACGGTGCCCCCCGGCTCCATGTTAAGGTCCACAGTGACAAATTCCCCTCATGGCCCAAGCAAAGCATGAGGACTTGGATGCAGGACAATGCTTGTCCTGAGGTGCAGCTGAGTGGCTGACATTGTGGTTGCTTGGTCACACGGTATGGTGTGTGCCAAGGGGGTGGAGATGGTGCAGTTTAGTCAATCATCATATGCTTGAAATACTGAGCACCCATGTGGTGGTCAGGAATCTGCGGCATGCATAAGGGGAACTTGAGTGGCAGCCACAGGTGACGACTTGACAAAGGGTTGTCCTTAGCAGATAAATGGCAACTGTTGCGTCTCTCTCTCTTTGATGCTGCAGTGAGGAGACCATCAGGGAGATGGAGCCTGGTGATGTTTTGGCATTTGAGGGAGGTGTCACTAAATCTGGGAATAGATTACTAGCAAACCATCAGTTCTGAGCAGCTCCCTATCCCTGGGAGAGAGATAGCTCTATGAAGGGACGGTCTTTAAATATGATGCCCAGATTAAAAAATTTCTAAGGTCACAGTGCGTTGAGTAAATCAGAGATCAGCAATAGAATCGGAAAAGCGTACTTATTCATCTTTTGAACCATGGGCCGCACACCACAGTGGAAAAATCTACCATTAGTGTCCAACACAGCTTTCCCCTCCCATAGTTGGATATTTCTGGAAGGATTCTGCCCATTGTTTCTGAGTTTCCCTTAAGTCTAAAGAGCTATTCCACGAAGATTAAGCAGCTAATGAACCAACCATTGAACTCACGCACAAAGATGCAATGAGCATCCCACAGATGTTGGCTCATACAATGTCCATTCGATATGTAAACATCTACCCAGGAAAATAACTCACACTCCACTGTTTAACCACAATTCACGTAGACATTTTCAGACTGTGCTGATGCATGTTTCACATAAAGAAACAAAGTATATTTTAAAATCATTCCAGATGTTAGCTTTGTTCATAAGTCGTATCACATCTGTCACTTTGTGAACCAAGCAGATGATGTAGACCTTTTCTAAACCCTTCACTTGATAAAAGACCAATTTCATACCAAACCGTTGACATGGAAAATATGTCAGAAATGTATAATTGGCAGTAGTACAACAGTAAAGATTGGAATTCTGCCAAGAGTCAGTATTGAATACTTGCTAGAAAGGAAGGTTAAAAATTCTCACCAATGCATCCTCTTACCTGACAAGATTTAATTTGTCACTGCCAATTACCCCATTGGCAGGATCCTAATAAAGAACCATGTACCTCCAACATATATCCATTTCATCACATGTGAAATCTTCCCTTCATATCCATCCTGTGTATTTATCATTAGCTATCTCCAACACTCTAACAACTAAAATACAAACCTGAAGATGGCTAAAACAATATCCATACTTGCAAACAGCAAGTTGTGACCTGGAATGTGAATGAGGGAATCAAAGCTTCCAGCATAGGGTCAAATAGTTTAAATTTCAGCAAGTCAAATAATTGTAGGAAGCAGCAAGTGAAAAGAACATCCAGTGAATCTGTATCAACTGACAAAAGAACATTAGATCAGCCTCTTGGGAACACCCTTGCGTTATGGGAACAGGTGGACAGAGGCCTTAGTTTAAAGTTCCTGACAGACAGAAATGGAGAGTACAGATTTCATCAAATTACATTTACAAAATGAACATTAAACCCAAAGATCAGAAGATTATGGGTTCAAGTCTTCAAGATTGAGTAAAAAACCTAAGCTAACACCTCAACACTTGAGAGTGTTGCACTGCCAGAGGTCCCTTCTTTCAGAGGAGTGCTTAAAGTAAAGTCCTACCCACCTGCCCTCTGAGGTGGACTCTGGCAGATTTTTGCACTATATTGTGCAGCCCCTTGTTGCAAAAGTTGAATAAGCACGCGTTTTATATTATATCCCTGACCTCTGATTGACCCAACCCACTGTGGCCTTAGGAATTTTTTCAATTTAGACGAAAAGACTGGTATCTTGGCCAATATTTATCACTCAATCAAGGACATTTTAAAAAAATTATCTTCCCATCATTTTATTCATTTTTTTTATTCAGTCATGGGACATGGGCATTGCTGGCTGGCCAGTATTTATTGCTCATCCCTAGTTACCCTTAAGAAGGAGGTGGTTTGCCCTACGCTCTCCGTTGAACCAGGCTTGATCCCCTGACTTGATGGTAATGGTTGAGTGGGGGATATGCTGGACCGTGAGATTGCAGATTGTGCTGGAGTACAGTTCTGCAGTTATTGATGGCCACAGCACCTCATGAATGCCCAGTCTTGAGTTGCTAGTTCTTTTCAAAGTCTGTCCCATTTAGCACGGTGATAGTGCCACACAACACGATGGAGGTTATTCTCAATGTGAAGGCAGGACTTTGTCCCCACAAGGACTGTGCGGTGGATACTTTTACCAAAACTGTCATGAACAGATGCGTCTGCAGCTGGCAGTTTGGTAAGGTTGAGGTCAAGTATGTTTTTCCATCTTGTTGGTATCTGCAGATCTAATCTAACAGTTATATCCTTTAGACCCCGACCAGCTCAATCAGTAGTGCTGCTGCTGAGCCACTCTTGGACATTGAAATCCTCCATCTGGAGTACACTTTGCGTCCTTGTCACCCTCAGTGCTTTCTCCAAGTGTTGTTCGACATGGAGGAGTACTGATTCATCAGCCAAAAGAGGACAGTATGTGGTAAACAGTAAGAGGTTTACTTGCCCATGTTTAACCTGTTGATGCTTGTGGAACTTAGCTGTGCCTGATTTGGCTGTTGCGTATCGTACATCACAACTAACGGCTGGGCACTGTGGTTAGCACTGATGCATCACAGTTCCAGCAACCCGGTTTGGGTCACTGTCTGTGTGGAGTTTGCACATTCTTCCCATGTCTGCTTGGGTTTCTTTCAGGTACCCTTGTTTCCTCCTATGATCTGAAAGACCTCCTGGTTAGGTTGATTGGCCGTGGTAAATTCCCCCTCAGTGTACCCAAACAGACACCGGAGTGTGGCAACTAGGGGATTTTCACAGCAACTTCATTGCAGTGTTAATGTAAGCCTACACTAATAAATAAACTTTAAAACTTTAAACTTAAAAAAAACTTTCAATGGTTGTCCTTCAAAAGTACTTCATTGGCTGTAAAGCACTTTGGATCTTGAAAGCACTGCATTAATGTGAATCTTTCTTTCCAAAGGTTGCATTTCAAATTATTCCCAGTCACTCAGGAGGAAATAAACATGCGCAAAGAAAATGTTCAGAATGACACTGAATGAAAACAAATTGTCAAGAATTGGTATCGCAATCATTTCTGAGTATCACAGTAATCTGTTATTACATTTAAAAGTACTTTTGGAGACATAGCCATTAAAGTGCGATTAGGCATGCTGAACTCCATGTGGGGGTTGATAATACATGAGACTATGGAGATGAAATTGACTGATGCAAAGTTTTAACATTTCACAAGATGCTGAGACAGATTTGTTTACTTTGATACCTAATTAGGAAAGAGCTCATTTGCATAATGACGTGAAAGTGGACAGTTAAATTTGGGAAGGGTAAAAAAAAATTACAACAAATCTGAGTGCAAATGTTACACAGAATGTCAAATAACAAACATACTAATGTTCATTTAATGGTTTGGATAAATCTAATGGTTTCTTCCCGTCTGTGCTTTTAACACTGATCCAAACAATCATATGTTGCAATCAGTACACCAATTCTCACATTGCAGCATTGTGTTTCCATCAGTCTCATCATCTATTGCTTAAAAAACAAATTTTTTTTTCTTGTCACACGCTCTCACAAGGACAGTTTGTAGCAGTAATGAACCATTATAGGTCTTTATCCTTTACAAGCTTAAATTTGGCCCAAGAGATAGTCCCATCAATAGCACCCCATTGAATTCTGGCAAACAGATGCACACACAAGCACTAATGCGATAAGTTGACTTTACTTCCATGAGCAGTTCTGACTAAATCCATTTCCTCATAAGCCTCCAATCCTGTTTCATTAGAACATTTTTCTTGCTGGGGCAAATGTTAGCTACTGAATCTAAGATTTTTCCAGCTCATTTAGACCAAAGCGACATTACTACAGTTTACATGCATTCGCTTCCCATTGTAGTCTATCACAAACTGCTACAACCCAAGTCAATCCTTGCCTTTTCTGACTTTACCTACACAGAGCTCATGTGTGGAATTTTACCATCCCACCCACCACAAGAATCGTAGTGGGCGAGATGTGGACCATGCAAAGGTCCATTGACCTCAGATGGCATCTCCCGGCCTTGGAGCCAACGTAGCCAGAAAATCCCACCCTATGATTGATCACAGCATTTAAAGGTTGACTTACAATATCCCACTCTATCTAATGGAACATTACCAGATCAAGATAGTTCAATGGAAATCTCTTCCTTGGTCTCAGTGATTTTGATTTGAATGGCCATCAAAAGGTTCTCATTTTCTCTGTTATGAAAGATAAACATGCTGTTTTTATCACCGCTTGTTCCAAAATGACAGTCAAAATATTTCTACTTTACATTCAAATCTTGGGAATTCCATTTTGTTTCTTTCAGGTGTCTCTAACGCTATCATGCAGAAAGTGATGGTGCAGATCAAGAACAAACAAAGGATTCGAATGACTTGGCAGAGGAGGAGCTAAAGCCAATGAACAAGGAAGGGGGTAGAGATAAAATGACCTTTCTGAATGGCCTTGACGATACGCAAGCTAATCCTGCTTAGTTTTCAGAGGACCTTACCAGAGTTAACTTATCACCATAACAACAAACTGAGTTCTGATTTAGAATCAAAGCAGGATTAAAGACTAAAGGAGAATTTTGAAGAGGAAGCAATTAGTCACAAATGTGATGAAAGGAATGAGGAGTGTTTGATGGTGGAAGGCAAGGACTGAAATGGATTATTACTGTTATGTTTGCATGTTTTAATTTTGTAAAATGTATGTATGTTTATTGTAGAGTACTAGTAGTATGAAACTGAAAGTGTTTGCAACACAAAACCACCTATGAATGTTGATGATTATTTTTCCTTCGGGGGGGGAGGTGTGATGTTAGTGTACTTTTAAGAATTTTTCTTTAAATCATGGTCTCTGCGGCTGTAAGCTGTTTTGGTTTCATAGCTTTTATCTAGTAGATAAAAAGCCATTTACTACAAGTCTTTTTATTGTTCTTTCTATGGCTTAAATGGGGGTTGTTTATTTTTACTCTGGAATCTTTTATAACCCTGCGTTGTTAGGGGGAGGTCCCTGTGTTTTGGACAGTTTTTTTCTTCCTAGTGAATTTAAGGTTTCATTTTCTGTTTTAGCTGGCAGCAGTTTTTAGTTTTAGAAGAGACATCAAGCTGAAAAGAAGTTTTTCTCTCTCTCCCTGGTTTTGGAAATTCTGCTGGTTCGCTGAAAGCAAGGTTTCTTTCCTTACTCAAGGAGAACATCTGCTGTTGGTGGCTTGACAAGAGAGTTTTCCTGGTGTTCTGGGAAGCTGTTCTGATTTCAGACTGTTCTGTGTTATCCAGAGGGTTGCTAGAAGTTACAAGGCTGAGACGTCAGGATTTTCAATTTTCCAACCAAAGGACTCAGTTCCAGTATCGTGTAAGCATTAGTCTTTTCTGTATTAAACCTGTGGAAAGGGTTTTTTGTCTATGGGAAATTTTTGCTAGATTGGAATATCTAAAACATATTCTTTAAGAGTTATACATTATCATGGTTTTGTTTTTGTTGCAATTGATAAAAGTTATTGCTAATTTTCTTACAATACATTTTAACTATATTGTCAAATAATTTTTGTATGATAAAAGCTCTCTAGTGGGTCATTTGAATCATACCTGAGATGAAACATCTCATGCTTATCCTAGCCAAATTCAACATGCAAAACTTATCAACCAGGTGGGCTTCATAAAACACTTTGGAGTTTCTGATCTGAATTATAACATCTGGAATTAAAAATCTACTGATTACCATGAAACCATTGTTGATTGTCGTTAAAAACCCACCTGGTTCACTAATGTCCTTTAGGTAAGGAAATCTGCCGTCCTTACTTGGTCTGGCCTACTCCAGAGGCACAGCAATGTAGTTGACTTTCAACAGCCTTCTGAACAAGGGCAACAAGGGATGGATAATAAATACTGGCCAGCCAGCGAGACCCACATCCCACGAATGAATTTTAAAAAGCCCCTAGGGCCCCACATCGGCCTCTACTGCAGCCACAACTGTGTGACAGGCCAACAGCTCCACCACTTTGTATTCTGGTGTATTTGGGGAGCTCCACCATCCTGCATTGTGCACATGCGTGCCATCAGAAAGACAAAGTGGAAAATCTAAGGCTTGTATTTTGCTGTGTGGGTCAATCAATGGAAATATCACTCTCTGCGGTGATTGTGGGGCCTCACCAACAGGCTACTGTTGATCCAGCCTAGTAGCCTGGCCCATTGACCTAAGAGGAGAAACTCATGATTGCGTTAATCTCCCAACGTTCCTTGCTCTAGTCAAATTGTTAAGCCTCTTCAGGCACCGTTCCACTGGTCAATTGACATAGCATCCAGCTTTTGCCCTCACCTTCCTCCCAGATGCAGAAGGGATGGGATGTTGGGGGAGCTAACCAGCTGCTCACTAGAGTCTATCCATTTCTCTCATCCGAAAAAGGCCTGAAGCTGTTTGTCGGCAATGTTGAAAGCCTTCACCCTTGATTCAGTTATCGTCATCTGTGAGAATTGCAGCCATCCGAGCAATTTAAATGAATTCCAATAAAAGTCTATGGGACAGATTGCTGTGTGCTGCTCATCTCCCATTCCACAGCTTCGTTCTGAAGGAAAAATGACTTTCTACAATAGTCCTTGACCCTATCATCTTGAGGGGCCATTGATCCCATTCCAATTATATTTAAACCACAGTTGAACATTATGCAGATTGATGGGTTAGTTGACAATCAAGTATATTCTAATTAGAATGCAAAGATGCATGATGCAATTTAACATCAACAAAATGAATGCAGCCTTTGTGCTACTTTCAGTCCACATTGTGCCTTCAGGACTTCACCTTTGTATTTATTTGTTTATTCATAGGACGTAGAGGTCACTGACAAGGTTAGCATGTATTACCTATCCCTTATTTGGCATTGAGAAGGTGGTGCTGAGCATTCTTCCTAAACTGTAGTGCTGTTAATGAGGGAATTTCAAGGTTTTGACCCAGGGCCATTGAAGGAATGGTGATATAGTCCCAAGCCAGGATGGTGCTAACTATAGAGATAGTGGTGTTCCCATATGTTTATGGCCTGGTCCTTCTGGGGTCTATTCAGTGGAAGTCACAGAATCACAGATTATTACAGTGCAGAAGAGGCCCTTTGGCCCATCAAGTCTGCACTGGCGCAAGAAACACCCTGACCTGCCCATCTAATCCTACTTGCCAGCACTTGGCCTTGAATGTTATGGCATGCCAAGTACTTATCCAGGTACTTTTTAAAGGATGTGAGGCATCCCGCCTGCAGCATCCTCCCAGGCAGCACATTCCAGACCGTCACCACCCTCTGAGTAAAGAAGTTTTTCCTCAAATCCCCTCTAAACCTCCTAACTTTTAACTTGTGTCCCCTCGTAACTGACCCTTCAACTAAGGGGACCAGCTGCTCCCTATCCACCCTGTCCATGACCTTCATAATCTTGGAGACCTCAATTAGATCGCCCCTCACTGGTCACTGGTTTGGGTATGTGATGAAAGAAAAGTGATGGATTACTGCTATAAGTGACACATACCATAGTGGTTGAGGGAGTGAATACTTAAGGTTAAATTAGAGAAAGATTTTTGATTGACAAGGAAGTCAAGAGTTATGGGGAACAAGCAAGAGAGGCATGCTAAGATCACAATCAGATCAGCCATGCGACAACAGAATGATGGAGCAAGTCTGATGGGCCAAATGCTCTTGCTCTTGCCCCTATTTCTTATTATCTTATGTCCTTAACTTTCTTGAAAGCCTTTTTGCTGATGGTAGCCTGTCTTTTTGCAGCAAAGAATGGAGTGAAGAATTTAATGTCAAGATACAAAACACAGATATTTTTATTGATTTTATTTCTTTAAGTTGTAACATTCTCAATCACCGCCTGAATCATAATCCAGTCTAAAATGGCTGGTGAAATGATGGAAAGTTTTACATAAGTGCCAAGAGGAGAAAAGACATTTCTGTCTCTGCGACTTTCCAAATACCGACTGACCAAGACAATTTACACTTTAATCAGTAGCATGCTACTGGAGAACACATCAAAGGCCCTACTTGAGGTCAGGGATTTGAAAGATGACTTGCGAGTGTTAGGTTTTTATTTCTATTTCTTCTTTGTTCCATTATCAGGGAAATATTTATTGATACGTTCAGTCAGAAACATGATTGGAATCTTCAAAGCAATAGCATTGGTGAACCC
This sequence comes from Carcharhinus amblyrhynchos, assembly GCF_965287045.1. Lineage (NCBI taxonomy): Eukaryota > Metazoa > Chordata > Chondrichthyes > Carcharhiniformes > Carcharhinidae > Carcharhinus > Carcharhinus amblyrhynchos. Next base: position 15,193,807 of record NC_137352.1, read on the forward strand.
CTTACAAATAATTCAGAAAAGCTACTTCAGATGCTAGGTCAGGATCTATTCACCACACCGACTGCCATCATCTATTTTCTTGCTAGAAGCAAGATTAGATGACATATAAGATCTAAACTTACCCGACAAAAACTCTATATCATGGTAAAATGAAAATTCATTAGAAATAAGAGCGTTTGGTTCTCCGTCTGCAAGTTATAGCGGGGGTGTTTGGACAGTTACAATTCCGATTCTAATTGATGTAGGCTGACGTGACAAAAACGGGTCTAATTCAGCACATTGTTCACATGTTAGTGATCTGACATGGAAGCCAGCACCAAACTGACACGTTTGAGGCAGTGTGCTCTTTGGGGGCATACTCTTAGGTGAGAATAGAGAAAGAGAGGGTTGTAGCACACTGGCAACATTGCTAATTTAGGAATGCAGAAAGCTGGAAAAATGGCCACAACCTGAGTTCAAATCCCACCCCAGTACAACTGGAGGAACTTAAATTCAATCAACTGAAAAATCTGGAATAAAGTACATGGTAGATTGGCTCCTTTAAAAGATGATCCTTCATGGACCATGTGACCAGGCCAGACCCAATGGAGTGTGAGCGTGTGGACTTGGGCCAATCTGGAGGGAGCGTGGGTGAGCAGTCCCAGGGCTGAAGTGCTTCAATTAGAGTCAGGGGACAGAGTTTTCCCATCCGAACTGCCACGGGAATCATAGCGGGCGGGACAGAACCATGCAAAGGTCTGTTGACCTCTGGGATTTGCAATCTTGGGGCAAGAAAATCCCACCCAGGATATTGCTAGGATTAGATCTGTATTAGTTATATTGTTGAATGCTTTGTGCACATAGTTCTTCTTATCAATAAATCTTTAAATTAATTATTTGCTACATAGAAGTTACCTCAAAGTTAAAGTTGATTTATTAGTCACAAGTGAGGCTTCGACTGACATTGCAATGAAGTTATTCCTCTAGTCGCCACATTCTGGCACCTGTTAAGGTCAATGCACCTAATAGCACATCTTTCAGACTATGGGAGAACATAAGAACATAAGAACATAAGAAATAGGAGCAGGAGTAGGCCATCTAGCCCTTCGAGCCTGCCCCGCCATTCAATAAGATCATGGCTGATCTGTTGTGGCTCAGTTCCACTTTCCCGCCCTCTCCCCATAACCCTTAATCCCCTCTCTTATCAAGAACCCATCAACCCGCTTCTTAAAACTATTTAGCGAGGCAGCCTCCACCACTTCAACGGGCAGAGAATTCCAGAGATTCACCACCCTTTGAGTGAAGAAGTTCCTCCTCAACTCCGTTCTAAACCGCCTCCCCTTTATCTTGAGGCTGTGCCCCCTAGTCCTACTGTCTTTTTTGAGCGGGAAGAGTCTCTCCACCTCTATCCTATCCATCCCATTCATCATCTTATACGTCTCAATGAGATCTCCCCTCATTCTTCTAAACTCTAACGAGTACAAGCCTAGTTTATTCAGCCTCTCCTCATAGCTCAATCCCCTCAACTCCGGTATCAGCCTAGTAAACCTCCTCTGCACTCCCTCCAGGGCCAAAATATCCTTGCGCAGCTGCGGCGCCCAAAACTGCACACAGTACTCCAGCTGCGGCCTCACCAATGCCCTATACAGCTGCAGCAAGACCTCCCTACTTTTATATTCAATCCCCCAGAGCACCCGGAAGAAACCCACGCGGACACAAGGAGAACATACAGACTCCGCATAGAGAGTGACCATAACCATGAAACCATTGAAATGTCATAAAATCCTCTCTGATTTATTAATGTCATTCCAGGGAGCAAATACCTAGTTTGACCTACACGTGACCCAAGACTCACACCAATGTGGATTTCTGTAATTATGCTCTGAAATGGCTGAGAAAGCCATTCAGTTGCAAGTGGGAGTTTGCACGTTCTCCCCATAGCTGCATGAATTTGCTCCAGGTGCTTCAGTTTCCTTCCACATTCCAGTGACGTGAATTAGCCATGTCAAATTGCCCTTTAGAGTCAAAAGATGTATACATTAGGTTGAAGTTTAGAGTCTGTTTAGTTACGAGGTCAATTTATTGGATTTTCAGCCACAGAAAATGTTTTGGCCATGCACTTTTGAAGCTACTTTATGTTTTATATTAACAGTAAGGGTTGCTGGTTCAATTGGGCAGTCAAAGTGACTATTAACCCTGAAACTCAGCTAATGTTCTGGGGACCCGGGTTCGAATCCCACCATCTGGAATTAAGAATCTACCGATGACTATGAAACCATTCTCGATTGCCAAAAAAAACCCATACCTGGTTCACTAATATCCTTTAAGAAAGAAAATGTGCTGTCCTTACCTGGTCTAATCTATATGTTTCTCCAGAGCCACAGCAATGTGGTTGACTTTCAACTACCCTCAGCCAACTAGAGATGGGCAATGAATGCCGGCCAACCGGCGATGCCCATGTCCCACAAATTAATTTAAAAAAAACAACCTCTACATCTAGAAGGGCAAGGACAGCAGATGCATGGGAACATCACCACCTACAACTTCCCCTCCAAGCCACTCACCATCCTGATCTGGAAATATATCACCATTCCTTCACTGTCTCTGGGTCAAAATCCTGGAACTCCCTCCTTAACAGCACTGCAGGTGTACCTATACAATATGGACTGCAACAGTTCAAGGGGACAGCTCACCGCTACTGTCTCAAGGTAAATTAGGGGTGGACAATAAATATTGGCCTTGCCATTGACACTCAGATCCTATGAAATAATTCCTTAAAATTAGCAGTAATGATGGAATAAATCTTTCCTCTTATTGCACTGTCATCACAGCCATGATTATGTCCCTTTCTTTATTCATTCATGGGACATGGTTGTCACTGGCTGGCCAGCATTTATTGCCTATCCCTAGTTGCCCTTGGAGAGCAGTTGAGAGTCAATTGCATTGCTATGGCTCTGGAGTCACATTTAGGTCAGAATAGGTAAGGACAGCAGATAGAATAGAATCCACAGAATCAATTAATCACAGAATCCTACAGTACAGAAGGAAACCATTCAGCTCATCAAATCTGTACCAATCACAATCCCACCCAGGCTTTATTCCCATAACTCTCATTTACCCTGTTAATCCCCCTGACACTAGTGTCAACTTAGCATGGCCAATCAACCTAACCTGTACATTTTTGGATTGTGGGGGGAAACCAGAGCATCCGGAGGAAACCCATGAAGACACGGGCAGAATGTACAAACTCCACAGAGGCAGTGACCCGAGACAGGAGTCAAACCCAGGTCCCTGCCACTTTGAGAACATGAGAGAACCAGGTGGATTTTTCCAGCAATCAACAATGGTTTCACGGTCATCAGTAGGTTCTTAATTTCATACATTTTTTATTGGATTCAAATTCCCAACAGCTGCCATGGCAGGATTCAAACCCAGGTCCCTGAGTTTTCTGGATTAATGGTCTAGCGATAATACCACTAGGCCATCGTCTGCCCATAGTGGCCAGATCACTTCCTCTCAGGAAGGTCAGACAGACTCAACCATCAGTTAGCAGCCTCCTGACTGGAAGAAAGAATGGAGTGTGTTGATGTCAGTTCTTGTGAGGTATATAGAGAATGTGCCATTATTGTAAAATAACCAATAACTAGGATGCAGTATGTCAGTTGTGAAGGGTAAGGAAGCATTGCAATAGGGGTGTCTAAGGAGGTACAGTGAATTGTGGTGCAGTGATTGTACATGGTGCCAAGGGAAACACAGAAGGGGACTATAATGTGTTATCAGTCAGAAGTTGTAGATTTGTGGCCAAAGGGTAAAAGTGCAATGTTGTTCCCTCAATAACTCCAGCAATGTTATTGAACTTTTTATCTGCATCACAGGTATTTTCATGCGATATTTTCCTGGTATTAACCACCTCAGTAAGCTCTGCACACTGGCAAAAGAGGGACTGCTCGGAGGGATGTCTGAGGAGAGGAGCGGGGGTGAAGAGGGAGAGAAAAATAATTTTCTCTCTCCTCCTATTCACTGCCTGCACAAGGGCCCTGGAGGACTGGGGACTCAATGGACTCGTGTTTGCCATCACGTTGAGCCGTTTTCAGGCATGAAAACTAAGTAAAGTCAGGTGTGAGGTGAGTAGTGTGATCCCATGTCCGCCTCAGCACCAGTTCCCCCTTTACCAGGGCTTGAAAATGGCAATGATCAGGACTGTAGACATTTAAATGAGTGCAACGGGATTTTAAATGCATTTTTATGCATTGAAATTGACTTGATGGACTGCATGCCCAACTTTACCTGCACTTTCCCTTTACCAGGATGTTTGCTCATCCGGAATTGGCGCGAAACAGATGTGCTCCATAGATTTTCGATTCGGGCACCCCGGTTAGTGAGGAGGTAGGTGCCTAGTGTCCGACAGCTCTCTGCTTGAGATCAGTGGGGGCGGAAGGTGCGTCCACTGCCACTCTGCTTGAGATCTGTTGGGGGGAGGTTGAGGTTGGGAAGAGGGGTCTGCTGCCAATCTGTTTGAGATCTTGGGGGCAGGGGGCAGGGGGGGGCGGTGGTGGGGGAGACGGATCCACTACCACTCTGCTTGAGATCTGTGAGTGGTGGGGGAGGGGGGGAGGGCCACTGCCATTCTGCCTGAGATCAGTGGAGGGCAAGGGGGGTCCATTGCCACTCAGCCTGAGATTGGTGACAGGGAAGCGCGAGAGAGCCCATGATCAGTCTAGGTGGTGGTGGGGCGGGGGAGGTTGGGTCAATGTCCATGGAGGCATTATCCAGCTTGGGAGGGATGTGGCAGGGGAACTGCATTCTATCAATTTTTTTTCTGCGCATGCACAGTTTGAAGTGCTGATCGGAGCTGCAGGGTTTCGGTCACGTTAAGCCCTACTCACAGGGTTCTGCAGCACGATTCAGAATTACCGATATTTTTGCAGGCAGAGTGCATATGGGGGGGTGCTGGTGGTGGGTTCAGGAAGGGTCAAAAAGTTGCATCCAGCATTTAGAATCAATATGGTAAAGTCGGCCCACTGTGTATGCCTTTATCGTAGTCACTTGTCACTGTATGAGCGTTTACTGGCTGTCTTTAAGTGGCATCAAGGTCATCAATATCATTAGCAGGTGTCCAAGTACCTTGCTGCATAGGGAGGCAATGGTGTAGTGGTATTGTCACTGGACTAATAATCCAAAGCCCCATGGTGATGCTCTGGGGACCTGGGTTTGATTCCCACCATGGTGATGACGAAATTTGAATTCAAATTTTTTAAAAATCTGGAATTAGAAGTCTACTGATGACCGTGAAACCATTGTTTATTACTGTAACAATCCATTTGACTCATTAATGTTCTTTAGGGAAAGAAATCCGTTGCCCTTACCCGGTCTGGCCTACATGTGATTCCAGGTCCACAGCAAGGTGCTGGTGCTTTCTTGAAGCACATAACCCACAGCACATGAGCTGCAGCATTTCAAGAAGGCAACTCACCAGCCAGCGACACTCACATCCCATGGATTTTTTGTTTTTGGAAATGTCAATGCAGTAAATAGAGGTCATATTCCATGCTTTCTGCAGGAGAGATTGAACCTCTCAGTTTCTGACTCAGAATTTGCTTTTAGTCATCCAAGCTCTTTTTATTCTCATTCAGCAACAACAGTAGCATCTCAGTTAAATAATATGGATGCCCCATGTCTCAGTTAGAAAGCCTATGTTTTCAGTGAACCTCAAGTATTGTCAAGCTCATCGTGACTATCCAGCAAATAATCGGCATGAGTAAGTGTGAGAAAAGAAATAACCCTTGAACCCATCCCTTATTGCTGCTTTTCTACACTGTTACAAAACCACAGATGAAGAATCACTTTCTACACATCCAACACAGTAAATTATTCTGAAGTAAATGGCCTTGGACTAAATATCACCATCATTATTAGTGTTTGTAGAGGAGTTGTCACGTCCTGACTGAATTTCATTAAGCTAAACAAAAGTGCAAAGCTGTAGGTCTTTACACTGAACTCTCCAAATGACATTTCTTAACTCAAAGTCACACAAAATTCCAATTTAATGCAGTTATTCAGACAGTTAAAGCACGTATTCTAAGTGGAATGGCACAACAGCAGCCCTTTACAAATAATCCGCTATAATCTAAAATGTCTCTAGAGTTTTGCTGGAGTCACAACTCTTTTCAAGAGCACAACATTTCATGCATGGAAATTAGAAAAAAATCGGAGCGTGATACTGCATGAGATGGTGGTGAAAAGCAAAAGGGGAAGCGGGGGGGTGATAATGGAACAATAAAACAATAAGATATAGGTCTAGAAATAGGAAAGTGGCAAAAAGAGAATTTGTCATTGACCTGAAACTCTAGTTCTCTTTCCACGAGATCAAGCCTACTGAGTATTTCCAGCGTTTTCTATTTTCATTTACTAACAATAAGTGCTCTTGACAACAGAAAACGTTCATTTCTTTTTCAGTTCCTCGTCACAGAAGGGAACGTATCTGTGATATCGTTTCAACGAGCCCTCTTTGTGCTCATGAAATTCGGAATCACCTTGGCCCCAAGGATATTTTTTATCCTCCCTGTGTGTGTGACATTTGACAGAGTTTGAAGCTCAGGATGAGTCAGGCCAGGGAGGGAAATGAGCCTCGCTGAACTTCAATAATCTTATTTTATTGTACAGGAACTACCTGGACCTTTGGTGTCGCTATTCTGGCGCCAGATTTTCAAAGACGTCAGAGTTTCCTATGGCATCAGATTTACTGCGGCATTTGCAAGATTGAAGGATGAGTGCAGGAAAGTGACTCATACAGGGATCGTAGAATCATAGAATCCCTACAGTGCAGGAGGAGGCCATTCAGCCCATCAAGTCTGTACCGACTACAATCCCACCCAGGCCCTATCCCTGTAACCGCTCATATTTAATTCCCCTGACACTAGGGTTAATTTAGACTGGCCAATCAACTTAACCCCTACATCTTCGGATTGTGGGAAGAACCTGGAGCAAACCCATGCCGTTTCGGGGAGAATGTGCAAACTCCACACAGACAGTGACCCTAGGCCGGAATCGAACCCGGGTCCCTGGCGCTGTGAGGCAGTAGTGCTAACCACTGTGCCACCATGCTGCCCGAATGGAACACTTTATTTTTTTAAAGGAGTTACCACACCCAAAATTTACCTATAACATTCTGTGAACGCAACTCCATCCCAAACTCAAAAACAGCTCAGTTGTTCCGTGATCTTTATGTCTTAATTGCCCCCTAATTTCAGTGCCAACGCTGACAGTTCAAGTTAGAACGGAGTTCACTTTATTCTTTTACACATATTGCCCTCTCTCTAAAGGGCACCAGTTTGAACAGTTACCTCCTTTGTGACTTTACAATTTGCATTCTGATCTGACAATTACTGAATTACATCAAAAGCAGCTTATCTGCTTTCAATGTTTCCAGATACAATACCAAAATTATTAAAATAGATTGTACAATTTCTGATTTCAAGGAAACACCAGCTAGGGGAGGCTCAGCAATTAGAATTGTGTGCAACATCACCAAACCGACAATGACAGGAACCCCACTTGTGTTCATTAGTATCTTATGCATTCCCGTTAAATGGCGGATTTCCTGGAATTAGGTTTGCCCTCCAAATTACTTTCCCCGCCAACGGGAAATGGGAAATTCAGTTTTACAATTGTATCGGAGTGGCACGTGCTTGGCGAGCTTTACCTCTTCCACAATTTTGTGGTCTATAGATGTTGCTTTCTCCTTTTTGGCGACCTCACATAACTTGACTCCAGTGCCATTGGCAAATTCAAGGTTGGACTCGGGAGGCAGGCAAAGACTGGAAGTGATGGAGGGCTGGGTGGGGCGGGAGAGTGGAACAAAGGCCGGATAGGGAAAGGGTGGCTGCAGTGGCCAGGGAAGAAAGTGTTGGGGGCAATGTCTGGGGCAGAGGGGGCAGAAAATTATTAGTGGTGTCGCTGGTGGGATGCTAATGGGAGAACTCAGGATTAGTATCCTCTGCTCAGAGGAAATGGTCACAGTCAGAGGGGGGAGGAAGATGTGCCAGGGTGGCAGTCCAGGGTGAGAGTCCAACACATAGAATCCTACAATGCAGAAGAAAGCCGTTCAACCCATCGCGTCTGCACTAACCATGATCCCACACAACCCCTATCCCCATACCCCCATGCATTTATCCTAGCTAGTGCCTTAACACTCAGGGGTAAATTAGCATGGCCAATCCACCTAACCCGCACATCTTTGGACTCATGAAGGACTCATCGGGGGGACTCATGGAGGGGGACAAGACAGATGCCTCGGATAACAGGAGGGGGAGGGTGTGGGTGAGTGTGGGGTTGGTCATGTGTTTTGTCTCTGAGAGGAGGAAAGGCATGTGGAGGTCGATGATGGTAGAGTCCAGGGTAATGGGGGTGATTCAGGAGTGGCAGAGGGGAGAGGAATGGTGATATTGGGTAAGTCTATGGTGATTGGGGAAATTGGGTGAGGATAGAAGGTGATGGAGTGAGTCTGAAACATGCACCATTTGTTCCAAACTGATCTTGACCACGCAGTTACTCAGTCAGTGAGATACCTCAAGATTGATGGAAGGTCCTCTTTGGGTGGGTAAAGTTCAAGGTCACTGCTTGTGGGCAGCACGGCGGCACAATGGTTAACGCTGCTGCCTCACAGTGCCAAGGACCTGGGTTCGATTCCTGGCTTGGGTCACTGACTGTGTGGAACTTGCATGTACTCCCTGTGTCTGCCTGGGTTTCCCTCAGATGCTTCAGTTTCCTCCCACACTCCAAAGATGTGAGGGTTAGGTGGATTGGCCACGCTAAATTATCCCTTAGTGACTAGCTAGGCTAAATATATGGAATTGTGGGGATAGAGCCTGGGTGGGATTGTGGTCCTTCTGCCCTGTAAGGATGCTATGATTCTAAAGGGATGCACTAATAATTATGAGGCAACTGGGTGTCAAAGATGCTTGCTTTTACTTTCCTCTCTATGGTGAAGCCCACATTGCAGCAGGTTTGTTCCTGGCACATGGGTCTCAAAACATTGAAATTGCAGCAAGGTATGGAGACTTTGTCCATTTTGTGCCATTTGGCATTGGCTCAGAGGCAGGGGTGAAGGAAGGAGGTGGATGCGTCAAAAGGTGAACGGCCGGTAGATGGCAGCCAACTTACGACTCCAAAGCTCACTCCTGGTAAATGGCCATTGCTGATGTTGAATCATGAAGGGTCATCTTTCTGTGCTACCAAAGCAATGGTCCCTCTATGGAGTGCCTAGGGTTGAGACAAGCATAAAAATATCTGTGTGAGACTTCTTGCAATTGTTTCCCATCACCCTGGTCAACATGTAATGTCTTCATACACATCCATGTATGAACGGGAGGATCATCCATCTCTAGCCCACCAGGACGTCCTTTACTTGGAAGAGGTGGAGTGGGGATTCCATGTCTAGATGGAGGCCAGGTGAAGGACTTAACTCTAGCCTGCTGACTTTGAGATGGCGGGAAGCCTGGAAAGGACATGCTCACTTAACATCACTTCAATTTGTTCACTCATACGCTGAGGTGCCAATGATGCAGGCTCTGTGTGGTTCTGCCTTGGTAATGGCTCAGATCCGGATGAGGAGGAGGTGGGTGAAAAGATGCACTTTCACAGGCTCCACCACTGAACGCAAAAAGGATTTATGAATAGGAATTGTTCAGGAGCCACACAGTTGCAACTAACTCCCTCTATGTCTCTTTGCTTAGGGGGCTCCTGAGGTGATTCCCAACTCTGAGTCCCAAGTTGTCCCCCAAGCACAGGACCACGAGAAGCAAGAGGCAGTAGGATCTCAAGAAGGTCAAGATGTTGGTGAACAGGGTACATTGCAATGGCAAGCACTGGCCCAATCATGGGTGTATCGAAGGTGATGTTCATATCTGGAGGTGATTGAAAGACAATACCTATGTCTCAGGATGTGTCTGCTCATAACAGCCAGCTTCTCCAGTATTGAACACAAAGACTCTGGAGATACAAGGCTTCCTGCTCTTCCTGCCACGAGATTCGGCCAGTGATACACAATGAATGAACTAACCAGTGGAAGATTGCATGAGTTCAGCTGCCCAGTGGGAATTTCGTCGACAGCCAAAGCAAGATCCAGAATGGAAGATTCCACCCTTCAAGTTAACGATGAGTTTAGAGATAGTGAGAGAAGGAGCTACAATTGTTTTCTTATTTCTTATTGAGAATAACATCAAGGCAGATCAGCTCCTAAATGAGTAAAGTTTGCTGTCAAGTATTATCAATTGAATTATTAATCAGATGCCAATATAATCATTTATACCCAACTACATATCAGTCTGCTGAATAACGGAAATTTCTAGGAGCGAATTAACTCCAATATCTATCCCATTTCTTCAAGAACATTACCATACATGAGAAAGCAACATAAAAGCAAGTTTCACTTCAACTGACATTTGCTTCAAGGACTGAATTGAATAATAAAGTACAAACCAAGTAATGGAAACTTTCTTAATAGGATCATTTGTTTAGCAGGAACATTTGCTCAGCTGCTGATTCAATGGAGAACGGGCTTCTGTTAAGTAGGAATTGAATAAAGAAAATGTTCACTGCTTGCTGCGGGAATGCCTCAGTAATGAAGCTTCAAAAGCTGCAAACAGCACTGCAAAGAAAGGTTGTGAACAGACTCTGTAATTCTGAATGGTAGGACATAGAACCATAGAATCTCTACAGTGCAGAGAAAGGCAATTCAGTCCTTCAAGTCTGCACCGACAGATTGTCTCATCCAGGCTCTCCCTCCATCTTATTCCCCTAACATCACGCATTTACCATGGCTAATCTACCTAACCCGCACATCTTTGGACTGTGGGAGGAAACCCACACAGAAACAGGAAGAACTTGCAAACTCCACACAGACACTGACCCAAGGCTGGAATTGAACCTGAGTCCCTGGTGCTGTGAGGCAGCATTGCTCCCCATTGTGCCACCGTGCCACCCTGGGCTTACATTTGAAATTCTGCAGGAGAAGGCAGCAAATGGGGTCTATTTGGATTGAAGAAAAAATCTCTGGAGTAATTGCTCTCGGTCATTCTTTGTAATGAAACACAAAATGCATCAAATCATTGTCCAGGTGTACTTTTAAAAAAATTCTTATAGGGGATATAGATATCACTGGCAAGGCCAGCATTTGTTGCCCATCCAAAATTGCTCTTAAGATGGATTTGTGGGACAATCAGCTGGGACCAGAATCCTCAGCAAAGGTCAGTCTACCTCCTCAAATTTTGCCTGTCCAGTCGGCAACACTTCCCACCATTAGCAATTCCCAGCCATGGTCAGCAATACTGAGACTTGCTTTCAATTTCAGATTTATTGAATTTAAATTCCACCAGCTGCCGTGGTGAGATTTGAACCCACGTCTCCAAAAAACACTTCCTGGACTGCTGGATTACTAGTCCAGTGACACCATTATCCCCTGCTCCCGCAGCTCCCCCCCCAACCATGTGTATAATGTCTCTACATGATGTAAAGGATGTTGAGGAAATGGTATCTTTGATCATTTAATATTTTTCTTAATAATTGACTCAGTGATTAGTTCTGTCAAGCTGATATCATGATTTTAAAAAAGGCCAGAAGTCATTTTAATTACGGAAAGGTCTTGAGATTACATTGCAGGACAAACATGTGACCTGAAGGTCCAAAATTCTGCTCATCTCTTTTAATGTCTGCATTAATTAATTTAAAATTAAAAGAAAATTAAATTCACCTCAAATGACAAAGGGAGAAATTTCAGATAAATGCATGCAATGAATATCTTGTGGTCTCATCCTGCAGTGTCACTTCAAGGCCTATGATTACCATTTTCCACCTGGGAGTAAGTTGGCATTAAATGAACAAACAAACGATTCTTGATCTTCATGGGGTTGCGACAGAGAATATTATTTAGAACATGATAACACTCATTTCAATACTTAAATATATTAATCAGGATTACATATTTCAAATAGCAAGCCCCCTCCATCACACTGAGCAAATAAAATTTGAGAGTTGTTTTGGTTTTTGAAAACTCATCTGAGAAAAGTGATAAACTCCTGCAGGGTGAAAAGGTCAAAGCATCTTCTGTATTAACAAGGCCAACAGCACAAGATGTCAGATAATTATTTAATTCATTGTTTGCAAGCCCCTAATGCTTTGTCAATCCAGGTAAAATGGAGGATGGAATTAATGCTCAACAGGACCTTGTGAAGAAACGGCCAGAATGAGGTAGAGTGAGCAGGAAACAATATATTTCAGCAGACAGTGGGGATAAGGAGACTGTCTTGTTCATGTAATAGCTCATTGAGTCCCAGCGCACTGCAATTATGTTGAAGAAAAGGTCACAGATTTCAGCTGATGCACATTGAGGTGTGACAGTGCTCTACTGAGACTTTGTGAAGTTAGTCATTCCACCCGTCTTAGCTGTGACCTTGTAAGGATTCTTGGATATAAACATGGTGGGCCCTTTTCAGATGCAGCATGTGGCATTTGATGTGCGTCCCCTGTGCCTGGTAGCCAGGGCTGTCTCACAAGGATACTTCAAAAAATGCAGCACACGAGTAACTGAAAACATCCTCAAGAGATCAGGCTCTATTCCAGTCCTGCCAACTCTGCAAACCTGCATTACATACTGAAGCAATCCTCATTCAGAACTAGTCATACTGTAGAAAATGATGCATTTTCGACTGTGCAGTTTCTCATGAATTCACATGAGCGTGCTGACTCATGCCCTCCGCCACCTCAGCAACGGTTCCAATATTCTGCGAGTGTATCTCAACAGTGAATAGAATGTGAGCAGCATCAAGTTGAAATCTTTTATTGGCAAGAGACATGGAGCTGTGGAGGGGTGAAGGGATTTGAGCTTCAGTGTGTACAGATCACTAAAAGCTGGTGAACAAAAAAGTAATTTTGTTGGCCTTTTTCTCAAGAGGATTGGAATACAAAAGTGAGAAATGGATACTTCAATTGTTTAGAGCCTTGGTCAGGCTCCATCTGCTGAACGGTGTTTGGCTTAGGGCCACAAAGTTTAAATATAAGAATGGAAAATGTCAGAAAAGCTCCAAGCGGGTGGAATTTTTCAGTCCCACCCACCACAGGAATCGTAGTGGGCGGGACACAGACCATGCAAAGATCCGTTGACTCTGGGCAGGATTCTCCAGTCTCCAAGCACGGCTGGAAAATCCCACCCCAGCAGATCTGTGGAGAGAGAAACAGAGTTAACGTTTTGCGTCCATACCTGAGAGCCATACGTATGCGATTCTGTTTTTCTCTGTCCACAGATGCTGCCAGACCGCCTGAGTCTTTCCAGCATTTTCCGTCGATATTTCAGGTTTCCATCATCCACAGTGTTTGCTTTTATTTAGGAAAGATTTATTAGGAAGCATAGCACAGATTCACCAAAGTGATACCAGGATAAAGGTACAAGGACAAATATATTTGATTGGACTTATCTACATCTCTTTTTGGTTAGAAGGTGGATCTAATTGAGGTATTTAAAATGATTAAAGGGAGTCAACGGTTGACTGTATCTACCTTACTTTCTCTAATTGAAGAAGCCAGAACGAGGAGACCAAGCCTAAAATTAGACCTTGGCCATTTAGGAGTGAAATAAAGTAGCAGTTTTTTCACACAGATAGTAGTGGAAATATAGAACACACACACATGCACGCGTGCACACACGCATGCACACATGCACAAAGTACACACACACACACACACACACAAGATTGATAAATTTATGTTGGTTAAGAGTACCAGAAATAGATCAGCAGTGATCTAATAGAAAGGCTGAAGGGGTGGAATGGCTTACTGCTGCTTATGTTCCAGCCTAAACCTATCCTACCCCAATTGCCCCCAGACAGACACGTTCCCGTTGCAGTGAATGGAGATTTGGCTGAGTGCCAAATTCTCCAGTCTTGCTGGCAGCGGTAGTGTGGTGTCTGAGACTGGAGAATTCTGGCCACCTTTTCCTAGGAGTCACTCAATTGTGCAGAAAAGGAATCTTTGCTGATTATTTTGACTTCCCCAGCTCAAGGATGTTGCAATCAACTGTAGTATGTTGCCATGCTGCTGTCCTGGCCATTGGAGCAGGTAGCCATGTTTCTACTGCTTACTATCACTGCTGAAGTGCAGGACATACAGAAAACCAATAGCTTCAGATCTGATCTTAAGCTTCAGAGAATATGCTGGCATGGACTCAGTTGGCTAAATGGCATCTTTCTGTGCCATAATGATGCTACTTTAGCAATTCCCAACGGATTAAAACATGATCTGAATCCTTTACTTCAACTCTGTTCAAACCATGTAAAACTTGGGTCCTATTTAACTCAGGCCTGCAATAAACACCCCAGCCTACCCATCACCACGATTACTAACTTCCAACTCCTCCTTACCTCAGGTCCTTCACAGCTGAAAGCCTTACCCATGCCTTGATCGCCACTTGGCTCAATTAATTTGATGCCCTTCTTGCTTTCCATTTATTCCTTACCTTCCAAGAGCTCCAAAATGTTCACAATGCAGCCATCCATATCCTGTCCCACTCCTACTCGCTCCCCATGTCCTCATACACCCCAGTCTCCAACATCTCCCAACCTTAAATAAAAGCAAATTACTGCTGATGTTGGAATCTGAAGCCAAAAGAGAAAATGCTGGAAAATCTCAGCATTAGTTTTGACAAAGGGTCATCTGGATTTGAAATGTCAGCTCTTTTCTCCCCTTACAGATGCTGCCAGATTTTCCAGTGTTTTCTCTTTTGATCTCCCAACCTTACACCTAACCTTTTGTACATTCCCCCTTTATGTATTACCAACGGTGACAAAAACCAGTTTCCCCAGTCAAGGTCCCCTAATCTCTCCAACATCTTCACCATTAAAAATCTCCTCAAAATCCATCCCTCTAAATCTCAGGTGATGATTTATCCATTCTTTCATTCCTTTTATATCCATTTTCCTTTCTTCCTGTGTACAACCCCTTAGAATGTTTTCAATGTTAAATCTTAATATGAATGCAAGTTCTTACTGTGTTTTAATGATCCTGCACAGACACATTTTTCAATGCAGCCTTTCTGCTTTGACTGCTGATGATATCCTCCCCCATTGTTTTCAGAATGGATGCAGCGGGGAGTTATTTTCTGTATCAATTCAGCGCCGCACAACAAATTGTCCAAAAGATTCAGTTACAAATGTGCAGAAGGTCCTTGCTTGATTCTGCACTTCAACATTCATCTACGGCTGACCAGAAGCAGCTCGGGACATTCTTAATTCATGCCAACTCTTCAATGCTCTGTCAATCATCCTTTGGATGGAGGGGGAAGGCTGCGGAATTATTTATCATGGCGTTGAACTTAAATGGATTTTACCCACCTTGAGCTTGCTTTGCCTTCATCCCAAATGCTAAACATTTCCTCTGAGGTGATAAAAATTAAGCTGGTACCTGAATTAACGGACTGATTTAAGCTAAAGAGAAGATTGTTTGTTAAGACTGTTTACAGAATTGATTGAAAATCTCTGAAGGCATTCCCTGATGCGCTGCATTATTCAGTAGCACTTAGAACAGCAGCAGCAAACTAATAAAACAAAGCTACTGGGCAGGATGCGAGTATTGGCTCTGACTGGAGCTGAGACCAATGAAGGCTGGATCCAGCCTCTGGTGATAGTTTACATCACTTCAAGTATTAAACCACGTTACCTTACGAATTGAAAAATGGTGCAATATCTCCCTCCAGATAAAGGAGTGGTACTACAAGCTGGAGACTCCATTATAAACTGAAGGCCAATCAGTTCAATATTTATGCTTCATCTATTCATTGGAAAGCTGAAACTTCTTATGTATTTTTTCTTCGCAGCGAGAAAAGTGAATCACTGGAGAAGGAGGCCCGGGCTGTATATTTTCCAGAGTTTGCTTATTTGAGGCACATTTAAAGAAACGATAGCCAGGAATGCAGTGACACAGTGGCACAGTGGTTAGCGCTGCTACCTCACAGCACCAGGGACCCAGGTTCAATTCCGGCCTTGGGCGACTGTCTGTGTGGAGTTTGCATACTCTCCTTTGTCTGTATGGGTTTCCTCCCCGTGCTCCAGTTTCCTCCCACAGTCCAAAGATGTGCGGGTTGGGTTGATTGACCATGCTAAATTATCCCTAAGTGTCAGGGAGATTAGTAGAAAAATTATATGGGGTTATGGGAATAGGGCCTGGTTGGGGGGTGAAGATTCAGGGATGCTTTACACGCAAAGAAACCACAGATTTCGCACAAAGGAAAGGCACAGTGGCACCGTTGTTAGCATTGCTGCTTCGCAGTGCCAGTAACCTGGGTTCGATACCTGGCTTGGGTCAATGTCTGTGTGAAGTCTGCATGTTCTCCCTCGTGTCTGCATGGGTTTCCTCCCACAGTCTGATAGATGTACTGGTTAGGTGCATTGATCGTGGTAAATTCTCGCTCAATGTACCCGAACGGGTACTGGAGTGCAGGGACTAGGGAATTTTCACAGTAGTATTAATATAAGCCTACTTATGACTGATAAATAAATAAGTCTTAATTTATCTTATTTGGTATGGTTGTATCTTATTACTTGACATACTCGTACACAACTTGAATGTATAATAAATAGGACAATACAGATGTCAGTCGGATGTCACCAGAAGAA
The DNA here is from genome assembly GCF_965287045.1 of Carcharhinus amblyrhynchos. NCBI lineage: Eukaryota > Metazoa > Chordata > Chondrichthyes > Carcharhiniformes > Carcharhinidae > Carcharhinus > Carcharhinus amblyrhynchos. The sequence goes on from NC_137352.1 coordinate 15,210,447, forward strand.
GTGAGTTGGAAGATTTGGATTCACAATTTTTATTCTCTGTTTTCCCTTCTTCTCACAATCTTTAAATGACCATTTGGCCTCCAGAATTTTTTTTTAAATTCTACTTAAGGCGATGAAATGGGACTTGTAATGCTAAAAATTGAAAGACAGCTACTTATAACCTAGAGTTACCAACTGTAATTAAATGTGGTCCTGGAGGTTTTGTCACAAGACTTGCCCAACGTTCCAGCCATTAGGTGGCTGGCCTAGTGGCATTATCACAAGACTGTTAACCCAAAAACTCAGCGAATGTTCCGGTTTACAATCCCACCAGATTCCAGATGGTGGAATTTGAATTCACTGAAAAAAATTTCTGGAACTAAGATTCTACTGATGACCATGAAACCATTGTCGTTTGTCAATAAAAATCCATCTGGTTCATTAATATCCTTTAGGGAAGGAAAAGAAATCTGGCGTCGTTGCCTGGTCTGGCTTACATGTGACTCCAGAGCCACAGCAATGCGGTTGACTCTCAACTGCCCCCTAAAGTGGCCTAGCAAAACACTCGGTTTCAAGAGCAACTGGAGATAGGCAACAAGTGCTGCCCAAAGCCCACAAATGAATTTTTTAAAAAAGTTGACCGACACATTCATCCTTGTGATGTTCCGTCTTCCTATACCAATTGGAAAGCGAAAGCACTCATTACCCTATTGGATGATGTTTGGCCTTCAGCCAAACAGCATTCTCCCCACACCCCCTGCACCCACCCTTTACATTTTCAGCATTTTTACCTGATAAAGAGAAATATTCAAAGAAAATTACAAACAAAATATCCTTTTTAATGTCCCAGTGGTTTTTCTCCAGGGTTACATGGAGATTGCTCTTCAATTCCTGGAGACGCTAAGTCAATCTTGAAGGATTGACGGCCATTAATTTGAGCCTGTAAATGAGTTAAGATTTTCTTGTTTGTAAGCCTATGAAAAGAGATTAATTAATGAGTTTAAAAACTCTTAAGTGGAAGACTAATCACCACCAGACACCATGATGGTATTATGAGATGTTATAAAAACCATTCACTATTTTGCATCAATTACAACAGTCATATTTGGCTATAATAATTACAGATGTGGATGGAGACAGGTTCTGGTCATCATTACTCAGTTAGATATGGAGTAGTGTCTATAAAACAACTGCAAAAGAATCCCATGTTAATTATGACATATCTAAAAATCCTTCTTCACCTGCATTCATAGATCAAAACATACATGCATTTTTCATGAGGCATTTGGAATGGTATTACACAAAGGATGCCAATCGTGCTGTTAAAGATATTTACCTTGATAAACAATAAATGGAGTATTTTTGGAATTAGGCCCAAATTAAGCTATCTTGGTTTACAATTATATCAAATTTCCTGGCTCAATATAGATTTAAACTTGTCTTTATTTTTCCTGGGAGGTTCGAGCAGTCTAGTTTCAGGTCTTTCAATTTCAAGAGTTGGTCACAATCTCTGATGTCCACTTGTCCATGTCAAGTGGGAGCCTATCTATCTATGGGCAGAGCGTGTGCCCTAGGATCTGACGCTTGTGAAAAATTAAACAGGACATCCAACCCCAGTTTTATTTCTTGTGTATTATTAGGGACCAGATCAGAAACTCCAAGGACTCCAAAGTATGTTATGAAGTTAGCCCAGACCACAACTTTATTTGATTTTGGCATTAATCCGAGCGTAAGGTGTTTTGCTCCAGGTGTGATTCTATTGACCACTAGGTAATATTTATTAAAACAAACTTTGTTTAAGAACACAGTCAGAGTATAACAAAAAGAATTAGCATAACTTTTACCAATTAGAATACTTAAACACGACAAAAGCTAATTCGAAGCAGCTATCTAGCTCTATAGTTCCAATTTAAGCAACATTTCCATTGACATGCATCCTTCTTCAGAACCAATTAACTCCAAAAACAGATACGTTCACACAGATACTAGATTTCCAGCTTTTTAACCCCTCTGGATAGATACAGAAAGACCCCTGTCTTCTGACTCCCATACAGCAATTTCCAAAGAAAGATCTTTCTTCAAGCAGTAGAACTTCAGAGAAAGGAATCTAGTTTGTGACAGATCCCAGTCTCTAATATCCAGAAACCCAGACCTATTTATTTTCCATGCAGCTCTCAAACAGCAACTGAGGTTGGCTTTTCTCTGTAAGCTTAAGCCTACCCAGTTACGTGACCTTACTTGTTAATTAATCTAATCAATCGCTACTTTGAAAAATCCCAGGGGGAAACACCAAAATAACAACTCTGCATTAATCCAGATTAATACAAACATGTTGGCAACTAAGATCAATTATGCTGCTGCAGTAACAAGACAGCACCGCTAATCAAACAAATTACTCAAGCAAACCCTGGATGAGAAATATGATACAAATATATTTCTTAAAGGCACAGTATCATCACAGTATGCACTTCTTGAATCACACAATTGTCTGTATCAAGTTACAGCAAACATTTTGCCATGACAACTATAGCAAGAGATGTGTATATCAGACAGATAACACTGCTATAGGAACAGCAATAGGCAATTCAGCTCCTGCTTCAGTTAGGCCATGCTGACCTCTGCCACAACTCTATGGTCAGAGTCCTCTGACATAATATGCCCCACCACCGATGACAGTGAGAACAAAGAATTTGGCGCTCAGCTGAATCTCCATTCACAGAGGTGGAAAATCTCAGCCATGGAAGAGGTCAGAGAATCCCATCCTATTCATCCACCTTAGGCTATGATCCCTTGGTACACGGAGCTTCCAAGTACCTATTCATCTCAATCTTAAAAATGGCAATTGTCCTATTATGCGCAGTTTTAGGAACTGTAATGTTGAACTCAAATCTCCAGCAGTAATTTGGTTTGATTTGATTTGATTTGATTTATTATTGTCACATGTATTAACATACAGTGAAAAGTATTGTTTCTTGCGCACTATACAAACAAAACATACTGTTTATAGAGAAGGAAATGAGAGATTGCAGAATGTAGTGTTACAGTCTTAGCTACGGTGTAGCAAAAAGATCAACTTAATGAAAGGTAAGTCCATTCAAAAGTCTGACAGCAGCAGGGAAGAAGCTGTTCTTAAGTTGGTTGGTACGTGACCTCAGACTTTTATATCTTTTTCCCAAATGAAGAAGTGGAAGAGATAATGTCCAGGGTGCAGGGGTCCTTAATTATGCTGGTTGCTTTGCCGAGGCAGTGGGAAGTATAGATAGAGTCAATGCATGGGAGGCTGGTTTGTGTGATAGATTGGGCTACATTCATGACCTTTCGTAGTTCCTTGCGGTCTTGGGCAGAGCAAGAGCTATACCAAGCTGTGATACAACAGAAAGAATGCTTTCTATGGTGCATCTGTAAAAGTTGATAGTCGTAGCTGATTTGCCAAATTTTCTTAGTCTTCTGAGAAAGTAGAGGCGTTGGTGGCTTTCTTAACTATAGTGTTGGCATGGGGGCATTAGAACGGTTGTTGGTGATCTGGATACCTAAAAACTTGAAGTTCTCGACCCTTTCTACTTCATCCCCATTGATGTAGACATGGACATGTTCTCCTTTACGTTTCCTGAAGTCTGTGACAATCTCCTTCACTTTGTTGACATTGAGGGAGAGATTATTGTTGCTGCACCAATTCACCAAATTCTCTATCTCATTCCTGTACTCTGTCTTGTTGTTCTTTGAGATCCGACCCAATTCCAGATGTTCACCACACTTTGTGTGAAAAAGTGTATCTTCCTCTAACTTTAATCTTCAATCATTTTGTTCAGGATTTCATCAGTGAAGAAAATAGTTGTTCTCTGTCTAAGTATTTGTTTCCATGGCCATTTTAAATACCTTGACCAAGTCATCTCTTAACCTTCTAAACTCCGAGGGATGCAAGCTATGTTCATGTAACCCAGTGATGGACAGCCTCAGTTAGTGAGTGGGCCCCATGAGTGGCCCTCCTTCACCTCAGTGGGCCGCAAGATTCAAATCATGCTTGTTCACTAACCATGACCCCATGAATAAGATGAAATGCATTTAATACATGCCGAATATTTCATAATAAGTGACAGAAAATGATTAACTTTTTATATATTATAGAATTGTCACCAACTTCAAATAATTAGAACAAAATAAATATTTACACTTTGGACAACAAGGGAATGCACAACTCTCACAGTCAATGTTGTGTGCAATCAGCACATACCTCACTTCGCTTGACCTTGTTTTATGTATCAATTCAGTCACACCGCTAGGAAATAAAACACGCAGGCAGAAATCAGCAGAATGTGGCAATGGTCAACAAAATGTCTTGTGGGACAACACCCAGATGTTAGGCCCCAGGCTGCAGTCTCCCACGACTGATGTAATCTGTCCTTGTAATTAAACCCTGATCTTATTTCAGTGAATGCGTGTTGTCCCCTTTCCAAGGATGATTTCTTTTTCCTGAGACATTGTGCCCAAGATTGAATATAGTTTCCCAGCTAGGGTCTAATCAAGACTCTGTACAACAGAAGCCTTATTTCCAATTTCAATTCCAATCCACTTGGGATAAAGGCCAACATTTCATTAGCCTTTTCTTGGCTCCTTTGTGTAGCTACGCACTAGATTTTAGTGATTAGTGAACCTGGCGTAAATCCCTTTGCTCCATCACAGCTCTGTATCATTCTTCATTAAGAAAATAAATTTCAAGACTAGAACATCTTATGCAAGCTTTAACATCAAGGCTTGAATAGGTCTTTTCTGCACAGAAATATAGTGCTACCCAACAAAATACTGCTTCAAGAGCTCTCAATCTTAAGAACAGATTTGTCCATGTGCTTTTCTTATGCTTTATAGTCAGGAAAGACCAACATGGCTTATTGCAGGGCTGAAGGTTTTTTATTCATTCATGGGGTGTAGGCATTGTTGGCTGGGACAGCGTTTGTAGCCTATCCTTTAGTTGCCCCTGAACTGAGTAGCTTGCTAGGCCATTTCAGAGAGCAGTTAAGAGCACAGCGTTGTAGCTCTGGAGTTAAATATAGGACAGACCAGGTAAAGATGGCAGATTTCCTTCCTTAAAGGACGTTAGTGAACCAGATGTGTTTTTACAATAATTGACAGTAGTTTCATAGTCACCATTAGACTTAAATTCCAGATCTTTAATTGAATTCAAATTTCACCATCTGCCATGGTGGGATTCGAACCAGGGTCCTCAGGCATTCACTGAGTTTCTGGATAAATAGTCGAGTGACAATACTATTATACCACTGCCAAGATTGGATGTAAACTTGGTTTTGTCAACCTTTTAGAAATGTGTTCTTTGCATGGGCTTGCCAAAGAGTGAAACACCTCTTTGGATATTTGTTGAATCTCTTCAGGAACATTAATGCTCAGTTTATTCTCCAGCGATACTAACACATATGCCTTTAAGGTACTTAATTTACCAGACAATGTCACCTTATACTGCTTTAGCTCGCACAGACGTTCTAGATACCTGCACTGCGCATTATGTTTTTCAGTAAGTCATGCACTAGTGAGAAATCAGTCTCCACCCTCTAGGTTTTATCTTATCATTCGTGAAATGTGGGCTTCACAATCTGGGCCACCATTTATTGCCCATTCCTAATTGCCCCTAAACTGAGGTAACTTAAGAATCAACTACATTGCTGTTGTTCTGAAGTCACATGTTAGCCAGATCAGATAAGGATGGCAGATGCCTTCCCTAACGTACATTAATGAATCAGATAGGTTATCCAACAACTGGTCATTTTAATTCCAGGTTTTGTTTAATGAATTCAAATTTCAGGTCCCCAAGGCATTATGCTGGGTCTCTGGATTAAGAATCCCCTAAATTTGGCCGAGATAGTGTGCAATCAACTGAAACCTACATGAATATAGTTACTTTGATCTGAATAATGTGAGTTGCTAAAAAGAACCTGCAGATATTCCACCCCAAAAACAAATAAATCATTTAAATGAATTGTTTCAGTCTGAGAAATTGCTTGGTAATGTTCCTTTGTTCTGTTTTGTTGTGTTAGCAGAAACACGCTTTGCATTACCTCTGCACAGCTGTGATAATGAGCATTGAGCAGAAATGAAATTTCTTCTGGCAAGTCAGCACTTAAAGTGTTACATTTTATTGCTCATCCATTGATTTCAATGTCAGGAACAGACAAAAGAGCTCCTGTAGATCATCAGACAAAAAAAAAACTGCAGCTTACCAACTACATTCAGGTAAACAACGATGATCCAGTGCCCCAGCTGCGTGAATTCTAATTGCTCAGCAGGACAAACGTTGGCCCACTTAACAAGATGCACACGTGAATAACTCTACAGGCCTCATCTGGACAACGTTGCATACATCACGGTTACAACACTGTCATTTTCACTTAAGTAATAATTCAAACTGAACTGAAAGCTTTAATGAAAGTAGTATCAAGGGAAACTGGGCGCTCTGTGTGAGCTGATGCGCCATAAGGTGACATTGTCCAGGTAAATTAAGTCCCTAGAGATACGTGTGTTGATACTGTTGGAGGCTGTTCCCAAAGAGATTAAACAAATATCCAAAGAAATGTTTCACTCATTGGCAAGTCCATGCAAAGAACACATTTCTAAAAGGTTGTCACATCCAAGTTTACATCCAATGTTGATTACTCCAGCTCTTTTATAAGCCATCTTGATCTTTCCTGACTGTAAGGCATAGGAAAAACACATGGACGAATCTATTCTTAAGATTGAGAGCTCTTGAAACAGGATTTTGTTGGGTAGCACTATCCTGTTGTGTAGAAAAGACCTATTAAAGTCTTAATGGTAAAGCTTGCTGACACATACATTGAATGGCTTGGATCAGACATCTCTTTGTTACTATGCAACAACAGCCATTCAATTTGCCCAAGCAAACAACATCCATTACTTAGATAAATGCGAGGCAAAAAAATTTGAATTGCTAGACTTAAGAACATCACAATGTTGATGCATGCATTAACAGAGCATCGACCATAGATATCAAGGCAAGCTTCAGTTTGCCAGCAAATGAATCAAATCTTCTTAGTGGACTCATGCACCCATTCTTTGATCATTGTAATGTGTGAGGTTGAAGCAAATCAATTAAAAATGTATAATATAACTGTGGCCATCTTGCTAAATGTATTACAAACTAACATTATTACATTTTTGCTGTGAAGCAATAGATCTTTACTGCATCAACTGTGCCGATGCGGGCTGCCACATATAGTGCAGTGATAACATTCTTGCCTCTGCATCAGATAGCTCTGGGCTCAAGGCCCACACCGACAAAAATTCTAAGCTGATACTCCATTGCGGTACTGAGGGAATGTTGCTCTGTCTGTGATGCCATCTTTCAGATGAGACTTTAAACCAAAGCCCTGTCTTCACACTCAGGTGGCCACAAAAGAACCAGATTATTCTAAACAAGAGCAAGGGAAATTATCCCTGGTGTCTTGGTCAATATTTAGCCTGCAGTCAATATTATTAAAAAGAGATGATCTCATCATTACCCAGTTCCTGTTTCTGGGGATCTCGCTGTGCACAAAATTGGCTGCCTTATTTCTTTCAATGCAACAGTGACAAAGCTTCAAATATACCTCATTGATTATGAAGTGCTTTGGGTTGGCAGCTGATTGCAAAAGACACAATGTATATCCATGTCTTTCTTTTTCAAACAAAGAACATTCAAACTTTCTGCACTGATATTTACAGATGGAGATGCCAGTGCTGACTGGGGTAGACGCAGTCAGAAGTCTCACAACACCAGGTTAAAGTCCATATGGTTTATTTAGAAATCCAAATAAACCTGTTGGACTTTAACCTGATGTTGTGAGACTTCTTATAAATATTTAGAGAGAGACAGGAAGGGTGCTAGAGAGGCTAAAAATGGCCAAATAATTTTCAAGGCCAAAGACATGGAGGTCTTTCCAAAATTAACAATAGGGTCTCATTAATATATCTTAGTGTCAGAAGCCACGTAAGTAGACAACCTGGCTGGTACTTGGGACGAAACAGCAGGGAGTCACAGTGAGTATGTCCCTGGCAATAGGCAGTACTCTGGGAGAATGTGTGTGGCTGGCTTAGTTGTTTTAAGGGCAAAGAAAGGCTGTGATCAGGAAGGCAAAGAAAGGCCAGGGTTTAGGACCAAGGGACATTCTGGGAGTCGGAATGAGGGAGAGAAGTTGGCAAATCGAGAAGAAGCTGGGAGGCTGATAATTAGGGCCGGAGAAGTCCAAGGATATCCTTGAGGGGCTGTGAGGGGGAGTGTGGGTGCAATTCCTGGCCCACAAGTTGTGCTGAAAAAAGGTACTTACGAAGTTAACAGCTCACTCCTCCTTTTCACTGTCAGCTTACCCTAACCTTGGGAAACCCATACAACAACAGTCATTTTAAAATGATGTCAGGAAGTGACAGTTCTTTCATTTTTGAAAGATGATTTTTTTAGAAACTTCAACAGAAACTCTAGTTTGAAATGAGAAAGCACAAGTTACTGTCAAAATGTGAGGCCACCTTCCAAGATGAAGGTGAGCAAACAAAATATCACCAAGGAATTGGGATGCGAGAAAGAAGTTACGGGAATCTGCAAACATCAAAACGGAAAATATTAAAAATGAAAAGTGGTGGACTTTAATCAATTGTAATCCTGTCAAGACAATGGGGAACTGATAGTCAGCCAAGATAGACACCTACTCAACTCCTGTACAGGATGAAGGAACCCCATCTCCTCTAAGTCTCCACTATCCTGACATGTGTCAAAAGTTTTTGAGATGAAACATTAAAATGCGATTACTTTTCTACAACAATGACTACAGCACACTTGGTAATTCCTTCAGAATATGCAGACAGCAAGACTTCAGGAACTGGGTTTCCCAAGCAGAAAGAGAGAAACTTGTACAAGCGGCTAACGGGCAGCAGGGAATCTCATAAGTAAAGGCCTATAGGGTTTCATGATGGCGGGGTGGGGTGGGGGGGGGGAATGTGGTGGTGAGGGGCATGGTGGCACAGTGGTTAGCACTGCTGTCTCACAGAGCTGGTTCAATTCCTGGCTTGGGTCACTGTCTGTGTGGAGTTTGCACGTTCTCCCCGTGTCTGCATGGATTTCCTCTGCGTGCTCCGGTTTCCTTCAACAATCCGAAAGACGTGCTGGTTAGATGCATTGGCCATGCTAAATTCTCCCTCAGTGCACCCAAACAGGCTCCAGAGTGTAACAACTAGAGGATTTTCATAGTAACTTCATTGTAGCATTAATGTAAGTCTACTTGTGACACTAATAAATTAAGTAAATCTTTATAGTCTAAAAATCCAGCTGGAAAGATAGTGGGCGCCAACTTACCGGCCGTTGATGCCATGCTCCCACTGCAGCAAAGTCGAAAGAATGGGCGCCCAGCCAATCTCTGTTCACTGCAGCAGGATGGGAAAATCCTGCCAGCGTGAACAGTGGTAATATTCTAGCCAGTGATCATCCATCTGAAAAAACCTGAGGAGAAACTCATCAATTTCTGGAAGATAGATTACGGGCTTACACTGTGTTTCTCACGGCAGCGAGTGGTGCACCATTCATTGGCAGCGGAATCTTTTGGGTCCTGCCACTGTCAGCAGGATTTCCAACTAACTCCACCCCATGCCAGCAGGAAACCCATGATGGGGCTGTGCTAGTGGCACGACCGGAAGATCCTGTCTCCAGAAACCATAGAAACGTGGATTTCAACTCCAGGATTTTAAAGGAACCAGCTAACTTGAAACAAGCTATGCCTCACGGACAAGCAAAGGGCTTTACCACACACTCTTTTAACTCCTTATTTGGACAGTAACTTCCCTTACTCTTGATATCTATGTGACCATGTGTGTAATGTTACATCCTTTATTATTTTTCGGCCCCTAGGGTTTGGTAAGTATTAAACTTGTTCTTTCTTTGACTCGAGGAAATTTCGGTTGATTGGCCCCTTATTGTTCACTGCGTACATCGTCAAGAAAAATACATTTGAATTTTGAAAAGGTGTCCATGGAGAAATTTAAAAATCTTTATAGTGACCAACCAAGGAGGCTAAATGGAGCTAGTTCATTCCTCCTTACCTGATCATAGCAATGAGCCTTCCACATGGTCTGTAAAAGACGTTCTTAAAATATGTGAATTAAGTGCCTTCACACTTGGACTCCCAAGATGGCTTGATATTAAATGTTGTAAAAAAGACAGTGGCCATATTTTGGGGACGTTTAATCCCTCACCTTTCCCATGGCTAAACCATCTAACCTAGACATCTTGGGACACTAAGGGCAACTTAACATGGTCAATCCACCCAATCTGCACATCTCTGGAGTGTGGGAGGAAACCAGAACACCCCAGAGGAAACCCACACAGACATGGGGAGAATGTGCAAACTCCACACGGACAATGACCAGAGGCTCGAATTGAACTCGAGTCCCAGGTGCTGTAAGGCAGCAGTGCCAGAAAGTGACAGAATCACCAAACTATTACAGCACAGAATGAGGCCATTAGGCCCATCAGCTCTCCGAAAGAACAAATCGCTCTGTGCCTATTGCCCGCCTTCTCCCCAAAAGGCTGCACGTTCTTCCTTTTCAGGTGACCATCTAATTCTCTTTGATTGGAAAAAGGAGTGATTCACAAGTAGGAGATGTGGCTACTGAGAATGGAAGGAAAGGAGTGTGGGGGGCAATTTTAAGGGAAAATTGGAGAACTGTTCATTTTTCCTTAATTGAATCCTTAAATCCTTCCCATTCTCACTTGCCTGATTAGAGGAGGATGGGATGGTGAGGTGTGGAGAGGGCTGCAGTGAGGGGAAGGTGAGTTGTGGAGGTGTTTGGAGGAGTGGGGAATTAATTAGTATTAAGGTATGCACTTGCTTTTTGCTGCAATAATCAGAAACTAAACCAACTTCCTGATTTGGCCAGGCTCCCACTTGGGGCACGTACTCCATGTGAGACAATAGGCCTAAATGGATTTGAACTCCAGAGGAGTGAAAGACAAACATAATGGTAAATTTAGTCAAAACATTGGCTAGGCAGCAGAAAGAGTAGCAAGCTCCTTTAAGGTCTTCTATCCCATCCTTGGAAAGACGAACAGTTCTCCAATTTTCCCTTAAAATTGTCCCCCACACTCCTTTCCTTCCATTCTCAGTAGCCACGTCTCCTACTTGTGAATCACTCCTTTTTCCAATCAAAGAGAATTAGATGGTTTCCTGAAAAAGAAGAACGTGCAGCATTTCGGGGAGAAAGCGGGCAAAAGGCACAGAGTGATTTGTTCTTTCGGAGAGCTGATGTACAGATGATGGGCCTAACGGACAGGCCTGTTGACTGTGGCAGGACCCAGAAGATTCCACTGCCAATGAATGGTGCACCACTTGCTGTCCCATGAGAAACACACTGTGGGCAGGCCAGACAATCTCCGCCCCCTTTGTTCACATTCATTATCCAACATTTTATCCTTGTTGCAAGATTTTCTTTCATACAGACACCTGACATCTAACAAGGCTTTTATGTAGCACATTATCAAATGCTTTCTGAAAACCATTCAGACCTTTATCTAATCAATCACGCGACATGGTGGGCATTGCTGCCTCACAGCACATGGGACTCGAGTTCAATTCTAGCTGCGAATGACTGTCTGTGTGGAGTTTGCATGTTCTCCCCATGTCTGCATGGGTTTCCTCCCGGTGTTCCATTTCATCCCACACTCCAGAGGTGTGCTGGTTGAGTGAATTGACTATGTTAAGTTGCCCTTAGTGTGCCAAGATGTCTAGGTTGGATGGTTTAGCCAGGGTTACAAGGATAAGTTGGGTGAGAGATAAGTTGCTCTGTCGGAAAGTCAGTGCAGAATCGATGGGCTGAAAGCCCTCTTCTACACCGTAGGGATTCTATGATCTCATGTCGCTTCTTCAATTGAGTTTTGTGAGGTGTGAGTTGCTTTGAACAAACGCAGGCTGGCTTTCTTTGGTTAACCACGTGCAATGTTCTCAAGCCCAGTACCTTTGTACATTGACACCATCAGATCCAGAAAACGCTGCCAGCTGCTACCTCCCTCTCTGCCCCCGAAGATAAGAAAGTTCTTCACAGGCCAATTTGCACATAAGTGCAGAGCTGTGTTCATCAACAGCTCAGTGCTGGTTAAAAGTCAATGTTAGTCAAGGCTGATTATCACATTGACTGTTTGCTGACATGAAAAGATCAGACCAGGTGGTCCATGGAAACGAGTGGGCACACTCCAACATTGGCCCTGCGGCAAACTACAGTTCAGTTTGGAGGCCAAGATTATTTCTTAGAGGCGGCTCCGCACCTTCTCTCAAAGTGTGACTTCACACCCAAACAGCACCACGTAATTGGTATTGATGTTAAACTAAAGCAGCTCAGCATCCATGTAAACTGTAGCCTCACTGGTCTATTACAGATACGGCAATGCTGGCTTCTCAGTTCTTCTTAAGGAAGAAAGACTTATAATACGGTAATTGGTTTACCAGGCTGATTCTGATCTGTCATATCAGGAGAGATTAAGTCGGTTAGGATTATATTCACTGGAGTTTAGAAGAGTGAGGGGGGCCTCATAGAAGCTTATAAAATTCTAACAGGGTTAGACAGGGTAGATTCAGAAGAATGTTCTCAATGGTGAGGGAGTTCAGAACTAGGGGGTCATAGTTTGAGGATAAGGGGTAAACCTTTTAAAACTGAGGTGAGGAGAAATTTCTTCACCCAGAGGGTGGTGAATGTGTGGAATTCACTATGACAGAAAGTGGTAGTGAAAGGCCAAAACCTTGTCTGATTTGAAGAAGAAATTAGATATCACTCTTGGAGCTAAAGGGATCAAGTGAAACGGGGGGAAGGATATTGAATTCAATGATCAACCACGATCAGGATGAATGGTGGAGCAGGCTCGAAGGGCCAAACAGCCTACTCATATTTCCATTTGGGGAGACCACACAAACACAGGATGGCCACTTCACAATCCACAAACTCAATCCCTCAGCTTTCAGTCACCTGTGATTTTAATTCTTCACTTTTCTCTCTTTCTGGACTTGTTCTGCTGCAGGGTTCCAATAAAACTCAACACAAACTTATGGAACAGTACATTATCTTTTGTCTGGGCACTCTGCAGCACTTAGGGCCCAACAACAAGTTCAATCATTTTAGATTGTAACCTCTGACCCCACTTTGTTCCATTTTTCTTTGCAGAGTTGTATTTTTCTTCTCTGGTTCTCTCTTATTATCTTTTTTTTGCTTTTGGATGGGGAAACTCAGGATTCTATTATTCACACCCACTGTAGATATATATTTTGTTTGTCACATTACCGCTCCCTCTGTCTGTGCAATGTGAATTTCTTGCCATCTATTCTTGTCTGCCCTCTGCCCAACCATAGACCTTCACTTTTGGGCTTCCCGTCCCCTCCTCCCCCTTTCAATTGCTCAGATAATTTTGCATTTCTAACATTTTTCAGTCCTGATGAAAGGTTACAAACCTGAAACTTTCACTTGAGCAGAATTTTACCAGGCCCCAGGAGTCGGGAAGGGAAACGGTGTGCCATGAGATTGGAAAGGCAAATACGCGAGAAGCCTGGTCGAATTGCCTCTCCACCCACACACTATGTGTACATAGATCCCTGAAAGTTGGGAATCAAGTAGATAAGGTTGTTAAGAAGGCGTACGGTGTCTTGGCGTTTATTGGTAGGGGGATTGAATTTAGGAGTCGCAGCGTCATGTTGCAACTGTACACTACTCTAGTGCGGCCGCACTTGGAGTACTGTGTGCAGTTCTGGTCCCCGCATTACAAGAAGGATGTGGAGGCGTTGGAGAGGGTGCAGAGGAGGTTTACTAGGATGTTGCCTGGTATGGTGGGGAGGTCCTATGAGGAGAGACTGAGGGATTTAGGGTTGTTTTCGTTGGAAAGAAGGCGGCTAAGAGGGGATCTTATTGAAACATATAAGATGATTAGAGGTTTAGATAGGGTGGATAGTGATAGCCTTTTTCCTCGGATGGAGAAAGCTAGCACGAGGGGGCATGGCTTTAAATTAAGGGGGGGTAGCTACAGGACGGATGTCAGGGGTAGGTTCTTTACCCAGCGGGTGGTGAGGGATTGGAATGCCCTGCCTGCTGCAGTTGTAAATGCGTCTAGTTTGGGGGCGTTTAAGAGATCTCTGGATAGGTTTATGGACGAAAAGGGATTGGTATAGGCTAGTGGGTCATTGTTTTTGTAACTGGTCGGCGCAACATCGTGGGCCGAAGGGCCTGTTCTGCGCTGTAATGTTCTATGTTCTATGTTCTATGTTGCCAAGAGTGGAAATGGAACTGGACCAGCTATCCACATAGAGAAGGCAAGTAGACAATTTGCATGGATAAAAGCCAATCAAGAGCCATTTAACTGAGTCGCTGGCATGTTGCCAATGACAGATCAACACTCAACCACCCTCCCCACCCCACCCCCCAGCATCTCAGATGGCCACCAGCTGAAAGATAGCAGTCTCCTTTGATTTGATTTATCATTGTCACATGTATGAACATACAATGTAAAGTATTGTTTCTTGCACGATATATAGACAAAGCATACCATTCATAAAGAAGGAAATGAGAGAGTGCAGAATGTAGCTTTACAGTCATAGCATTAAAGTATTGTTACAGAGTTTAAAAGAGTTAGAATAAAGTTTTAGAAGTGTAGAACGAGAGTAAAAGATAGAATTAGGAGGTATGCTGGGCACAGCTTGCAAGAAGTCGCCTCGCTCCAGCGTTATCTAGTGGCAACTGATGGCCTCCCAGAGGGAATTTTTTTTAAAGCATGGAAGGGGGCTGTGGGCAGACAAGGCAGCTTCCGTTATTCATAGGGGTTTACCCTCAGTACTTGCACATTTATGTGTTTGTAGTCTCTTTGGCCTGCCCACTGTGGGCTGCGGGGTTCCCTCCTAAGCAACCCGTTGTCTGCTTGAGTGGGTATTCTTGTGGGAGGGATAGGCTGCTTTGTCAATAGTTCAATCAACCCCCTAACAGTAGCTACTTAATTGGCTGCTGCCCTTTTAATTGAGTGCAAAACCCTACCTGTCATCCATTGCGTGGCCAAATTTCTGGCCAATGTTGGGCTGTCCATTCACTTGACAAAATTCAACCCATTGTCCCTCTCTATGCAAATGCTGCCAGGTCTGTTGAGCATTTCCAACATTTTCTAATTTAATTTAATGCTTGTAATAAGTTTGCGGCCACTTATATTCCGGTTTCTCCATATTTCCCCACTTGCTTGTTCTGCAAGAAAATTTTCACAGTAACTTCATTGCAGTGTTAATGTAAGCCTACTTGTGACACTAATAAGTAAACATCTAAGCTCTTATCTTAGCATGTTTCATTTCAACTTCATATAATGTTGGTCCATTCAAGAGTCCGGTGGCAGGAGGGAAGGAGTTGTTCTTGAGCCGGTTGATATGTGACCTTATTTGTATCTCCCCAACAGAAGAAGGTGGAAGAGAGGGGGCAAGGCTTTCCAGCCAAGCTGGTCCCAAAACGGGAAAATCCCGCCCAAGGTCAATGGAGCTTTCTATGGTCCACCCCGCTATGATTCCCACAGCAGGCAGAATGGGAAAATTTGCTCCTCTATATCCTGGATGCATAGAGTCCTTAATTATGCTGGCTGCTTTTCCAACGCAGCGGGAAGTGGAGACAGAGTAAATGGACGGGAAGTTGGTTTGTACCTTAGCCAAAAGGGCTGAGATGGTTTTGCAAAATCTCATCAGGTAAAGCCTTTGTTTTAACCCCATTGGCTACCCTGATTCTTCACTCTACCCCAGCTTAGTCCAACCACGATCACAGGCATCAGCACTCAGTGCAATGGGCTAGCCTCGTCCCTGTAGCCATAAAAGCACTGTGTATTAATTAGGTACTAATGGTTCAATTACTCCTATACAGTTTGTCTCCAGTATTTAAATCTAATTTGCTACTGATTGGAAACTGAGCCATCCAATTTAAAGTTACTTAAAATAATCAAAGCTTGCTGCTCACAAGAGAAAAAAAGTTTTTCTCAAAGAGCTCATCCATGCCAATGTATTTAAGGCAAGAGGCTTTTTATACAATGTATTGCAATGTACCTTTCCCCATATCAATCCCAACAAATTAACTGAGGATCCAAATCAATTTAGTTCTAAATGACTGTGAAAAGCTACTTTCACCATAAATATTTTGTTGAATTTGAAGTTTAATAATTTTGGAATCATTACAAATAATATTTAAAACGTACATTTCCAAGAGGGCATAAATAATGGAGAACTAAATGAGCACATTTTTCAACTGCAAAATAGCTATTGAGAGACATGGGGATATTTTATATTGTGCCTTTATGACCACTATGAAATTGGACTGGCAAGCTGACATAAAGAGGGAACTATCTGTCCAGAAGGAACAATAATCAAATTGCAGATCATTACATTTAATTTATGGTGTAAGGCAACAATGAGATTTGAACCCAAACCAGAAGTTGGGAAAATGGCTCTCTTGCGTGTTATCCAGCATAGAAATGAGCTGTTGCCTTTTTTTTTCGCTTGAAACAAGCTACAGGCCTGTAAAGCGTCGATTTAATTTCTGTTGCCATCCTGGTTTAAATCTGATAGAAAAATATGGGAGCAATCAAGCTTGCTAATTAAACCAGGTGCCTAACAATACAAGTAAAGAGGTGGTGAAGCACATCAAAAGGCAATGTGCAACTTCATGTCAAAAAAGTTAACACCCGATAACCTTGCTAGATATTGATAGTTCCTCTCCTTCCAATTCAGACTGAATCTTAATTGCCTTATTATTTAGGATAACGCAGTACTTTTACCTGGTGTGTGACCCACAGCAGTTCCTGAACAGTCTCGAGTTTATCCCCCTGATGCTAGCTGAAGTTTTAATTGCGTGACATCTGCTCACACATTCATATATAGGTACAGATTAATGAGAATTGTCATATCTGAGCATTTGTTAAAGAGAGACACACAAAATATTCCACAAGTTGCATGCCTCAAAATGAATGACTTCTATTTTCTTCCAAATTATTCAGCATCCTAATGTATTTAAAAGCTTCTTTCATTGTACTTTGAACTCAGTGGGAGAGCTCATATTTTTTTCCCATGATTGCAATAAAATCAACTTAATAAATTTCAATTGTAGTCATTATAGTTGCATGTATACATAAGCAGTGGATCCCCCCTCTTGCTGTCCTGGTCTGGTTGTCAATCAAACCATAACTAATGAATGAGTGTCAGCACATTCAGGGAGTACTTCTGACTAAGCAGAAACAGAACATGCTGGAAAATCTCAGCAGGTCTGACAGCATCTGTGGAGAGAGAATCGAGTCATGCAGACTTAAAACGTTGACTCTATTCTCTCTCCACAGACGCTGTCAAGCCTGCTGAGATTTTCCAGCATTTTCTGTTTCTGTTTCAGATTCCAGCATCCACAGTATTTAGCTTTTATCCTTGTACTTCTGCCTTCCTGAACTAACTCATTTTTTTTCTCGTTCTGAGCTCATGTGCCATGAAGCTGAAAATATTACTGTAATAAAGACATGGGAAATAGCTTCATTACTGCAATATTAGTCTACCACATGAAAATAACTGAAACACAATTGCACTTAAAATGCAATACCGACAGAAGCACTCAGGCTTGCAGTTGGCACAATGGCATAGTGCTGCCTTATAGTGCCAGGGACCCGGGCTCGATTCCTAGTTTGGGTCACTGTCTGTGCAAAGTCTGCACATTCTCCCCATGTCTGCATGGGTTTCCTCCAGGTACCCCGGTTTCCTCCAACAATTCGAAAGATGTGCTGGTTTGGTGTATTGGCCATGCTAAATTCTCCCTCAGTGTACTAAACAGGCTCCGGAGTGTGGTGACTAGGGGATTTTCCCAATAACTTCATTGCAGAGTTAATGTAAACCTACTTTTGACACTAATAAATAAAAAAATTGGCAGTTTTACCAGAAGGGTGAAATTGGAAAATTAAGGTGCTGCTTTTAAAAGACTCTGCTTTAAATGAGCTCCAAGGAAGCAAAAGAAACAGGGGGAGAAGGCGATAGGTATAAGTAAGAGGCCCCAAAGGATTAATTGTGTAACAAATTATTCACTTTCAGTTATACTGGGGCTAAAGATAGGCAACTAATTTTAGACCCAGCGTGAAATAATTTGCGTGTGTTTGTCAATGATGGAACATGTTGTTTTAAAAACTTGGCAAGTTAGGAACCTGGACAGCATTACATTATGTTATATTACACTTGATTATAATTTTTGACTGAAACAAAACTGTTCATTGTTAAAGAGACAGGTGAAGTGAAAAAAAAAATGCACATCTGAAACAAGAACTGAGGACATTGTTAAGACACTGCATGATTGTATCTGAAATGTGTACCCATCTTTTCCTTTTCCACGTTGATAGTTGCTGTTTACTTCAGCAGATCTATTAGTATTTTACATAAAAGCCAACTTCTGAAAGATTCATGCTTCTAATCCAGCTGAAACCGGAGTTATTTTGTGGTTGCTTTCTGGCAACACGGTGGCACAGTTGTTAGCACTGCTGCTTCACAGAGAAACGCGAGACCCAGGTTCGATTCCCAGCTTGGGTGGCTGTCTGTGTAGAGTCTCCACATTTTCTCTGTATCTGCGTGAGTTTCCTCTGGGTGCTCTAGTTTCATTCCACAGTGCAAAAGACGTGCTGGTTAGGTGCATTGGTCATGCTATATTGTCCCTCAGTGTACTCAAACAGGTGCCGAAGTGTGGCAACTAGGGAATTTTCACAGTAACTTCATTGCAGTGTTAATGTAAGCCTACTTGTGAAGCTAATAAATAAACTTCAAAGAACAAAGAAAATTACAGCACAGGAACAGGCCTTTCAGCCCTCCAAGCTTGCTACCTGATTTAACTAAAACCCCCTACCCTTCCAGCGACCATATCTCTCTATTCCCATCTCATTCGTGTACTTGTCAAGGCGCCCCTTAAAAGTCACTACCGTACTCGCTACCACTACCTCCATCACTCTCTGTGCAAAAAATCTGCTTCATACATCTCTTTTAAACCTTGCCCCTCGCACCTTAAACCTTTGCTCCCTAGTAATTGACTCTTCCACCCTGGGAAAAAGCTTCTGACTACCCACTCTGTCCATGCCTCTCATAATCTTGTAGACTTCTATCAGGTCTCCCTTTAACCTCCGTCGCTCCAGTGAGAACAAACCAAGTTTCTCCAATCCCTCTTCATAGCTAATGCCCTCCAAACCAGGCAACATCCTGGTAAATCATTTCTGTACCCTCTCCAAGTAGTCTGGTGGCCAGAATTGAATACTATATTCCAAGTGCAGCCTAACTAAGGTTCAACAAAGCTGCAACGTGACTTGCCAATTTTTAAACTCAATATCCCAGCCAATGAAGGCAAGCATACCGTACGCCTTCTTGACTCTCCTCTCCACTTGCATTGCCACTCTCAATGACCTGTGTATCTGTACACCTAGATCCCTTTGCCTATCAATACTCCTAAGAGCTCTGCCATTTACTGCATTAGACCTTCAAAAATGCATTACCTTACATTTGTCCGGATTAAACTCCATCTGCCATCTCTCCGCCCAAGTCTCCAACTGATCTATGATCCTGCTGTATCCTCTGAATGTCCTCACTGCTTGCGCAAATCCACCAACCATTGTGTCGTCCACAAACTTACCAATCAATCCAGTTACATTTTTCTCGAAATCATTTACATATATTCCAAACAGCAAAAGTCCCAGCACTGATCCCTGAGGAACACCATTTGTCACTGCCCTCCATTCAGAAACTTCCACTGCTACCCTCTGCCTTCTTTGGCCAGTATTTATTTAAAATGTTAGTGATATTTCGACTTCAACATAAAAGAGATAAAGGTACCAAATAAGACAGGAAGTAAATTTAATTTTTTTCCCCCACAATCATATGAGCTATTGGATGGAAGTTAATGGTAATGTTCAACATGTAAAATGGTGGACAAAATAAACAAAACAATTGGGAAAGGTTTAGCGGGATATGGACCAAACGCAGGCAATTGGGACTAGTTCAGTTTAGGGAACCTGGCATGGATGAGATGGGCTGAAGGGTCAGTTTCCATGCTGTCTATGATTTCATGACTCATTGGACTGAACTTTCCAACTGCCCTCAACCCAAAACCAGAAAATCCCACCTGTAATCAACATATCTTTGCATGGTCCACCCCCACCCGCTACAATCCCCATGACGGACAAGACAGGAAAATTACCCCGATAACTTTATTACAGCCCCTTAAAAGAGAATTAAAGTGCACTTTTAAATTTTCTATGTTCAGGTTGGATTTACATTTAGCGGAGCTGTTTTGCTTATCATTGTATTTTTTTCTGTGTTTGTGCATGAAGTTCAAGATCAGGCCACCCAAAATCCTGTATCCAGGTTTTACCCTGAACCAGCTAAGAACATGCCTGAGAGGGGTAAGACAGAAAGGGATGGGAACATGTATAGAATGAACTCTTATTATTTTGACAAGAACTGGAACTCCTTCATTGAGTCCATCTGAGATCCCGCAGCTTACAAAATGACTCTAAATTGCCCTTTAGCCACGAAACCAGACACTCATAGCCCATTGCCACCAAAGCAGAAGGCCACCAGCTGTCAAGGGTAATTGCCTTGTGTGCTTCCTGGTAGCTACCTGGAGAGACACTCGCTATTGTCAGATTTTAGATGAATTTCAGATGTCAAGCACAGCAGTGCCTTTCTAAAAGTGTATCACACAGCCAAGTGGTTCATTTTAAAAGTATTTTTGGTCCTTTTTGACTGTCCTTCATGTGAAACCACATTGTGGAAATATCCTTATGTTGTGCAGTCAAAGGCAACTCAGAAATGCAAGCTCACCCACCCTTAACGTTTTCAAACAATATTGTGCACTGATAGATCCAGCCAGAGAAAATCTGAAATTGTTAAGAGTGTGTGGTCAAGGGTGAATGATTGTTTGATGTATTCCAATATATTGCAGGCACAATTAAGAACTTCACCAGAGCTCTGTCACATATCCTTGTATAATGGGTGGCATATGTAAAAATACAAATGCAACATGCATGTAGGTTAGAGTAGTTACAATGGGAGTAACTTAAAATCTCACAGAAAACAGAAGGAGGCCATTCAGCTCATCAGATCAGTTACAGCTGTTTGTTCGACTAAATCAAAACTAGTCCCACTATCATGCTTCCTTCCGATACACCCATACCTCATCCTTCTCCAAGTCATGATTCACTGTTCTGTTCACAAAATAAAAAGATGTCTCTCCTTCTGAGCCCAAGCCTGTGAAAAGGCTGCTGCAAAGATGTGAAGATGATCACAAGGCTTTCAGTAAACTGAAAGCATCAGCAAAATTCTGATTCTCAATCCACCTTCAAACATACGGAAAAGATGCCAGCAATGTTGCAGAAGTGAATTATAAAATAAAAGGTATTAAACTAAACTGGGCCATTGTGGAATTCAAATTTAAACACTGCATTCAGAATTTTCGAAGTTGAATCTCTACATTAGATGTGATTCAAGGTCTTTCTAAGTTTATATTCCCATGATGCTCCTTCTCCTCTATGAAACTTTTGACCTTTCTCAAAATTTCAACAGTGCCCAATCTCAGCTAATTCAATAGCCAGAATTCTCCAATCTTCTCGCTACCCCTGCCAGTGAGAACAGACAATTTCACACTCAGTCAAACCTCCTTTCACAGCAGCGGGAACAGAGAATCCCAGCTGCAGGTGAGGTTGGAAAATTTTGGCCAATATCTTAAGTTTGGCCATTCCATCATCATTGGGCATCGATTCTATTTCTCCATGACTAAAGTACAATCTTTGTTGTTCATTCATGGGATGTGAGCACTGCTGGAAAGGGCATTAGTGTTGCCCATCGTGAATTGCTCTGGAGAAGGTGATGGTGAGCCACCGTCTTAGACTGTTGCAATCTACGTGGTATAGATATGTTATCGGACAACAAATTTTCTGAAATTGGGCACACAATATGGAAGAAGACTAAAGCCACACTCAGAACCTCCCCACTAAAGATCACAAGGGAACAGGTCCAGACAAGCAGGCAAAAATACATGTTTTTAAAATGCAAACGAGGGCTAGCACACAAAGGGAACTGGACAGGATGGCACCGACAGAAACTAAATTAAAAGTACACCCCCATCTAATCAAATCAGCACTTCTGATCTAATCAAGTAAACCTCTATGGAGACACCTAAGAATTAACATAACTAAGGAAGCCTCCCTAACCTCACAGACTTCCTGAGGTCAGCCAAACACCCATTGTTCAAACCCCGGAGATTCTAGGCTATTGATAAACCCATCAGACAGAAACGATTACCATGCTTAAAAACATTGTTACGATACTTGAAAACATTGAAATAAAATGGTCAGAGTCAAATACTGTAAACAAAACATTAACATTTGAATCATATAATGTGTCAAAGTTTGAGTATAACTGTAGCCCATTGTGGCGGGCCTTTAGAGTGCTTTCGGGACGGTTCTGTTGTATGTCCTGACTGCACGTCCGTCGACATTAAAATAAAGCTGTACTGCTGTTGAACCTGACTCTGAGTCCGTAGTGGTCATGTCCGCCCACTCGCGCTAACAGATACATCCACGGTGCTGTTGGTAATTTTGACCCAGCAACAGTGAGGGAAGAGCAATGCTATTAGGAATGTGTGTGTGTGGCCTGGAGGGAAACTTACAGATGATGGATTTCCCATGACTCTGTGCCCTTGTTCTTCTGGGTGGAAGAGGTCATAGTTTTACAAGGTGCTGTTGAAGGAGGCTTGGTGTGTTGCTAAGCACATCTTGTAGATGGTACACACAGGAGCACCATTGGTGGAGAGAGTAAACTTTCAAGATAGTGGATGGGGTGCCAATCAAGTGGCTTGATTTGTCCTGGATGCTGTTGAGCTTATTAAATGCTGCTGGAGATGCACTCATCCAGGCAAGTGGAGAGTATTCCATTGCACTATCGATTTGTACCTTGCAGCTGGTGCGCAGAATTTGGACGAGTGGAGAATGTAGGAGGATGTATATGGTAGGGATAAAGATTTAGGGCAGATGTGGAGTAAAGGGTTAACACCAGGAGCACCTGATACTGATGTAACTATGATGCATTGGAACATGACTAAAAGACTGAGGTCTGGTGGGAAGAAGTACAATCTTGCATAGAATACTGAGATACATACAGCTGTAATAAACAAGACAACAAGATGGCTTTTACAAATAAAGATCTATAGTAGCATTCTTAGAATAACAGGCAAATCCTAAAGAAACCTAGGTAGGCTTTGAACTAAACAGAGATATTTCTTTGCTAGCCTGACTTGTGCCTTGTAGATAATGAACAGGCTTTAGGGAAAGCCAAGAGGTGAATTATTCAGAGTTCCCAGCCCCCACCTGCTCTTGTAGCCACATTATTTATACGACTGGCCCAGCTCAGTTTCTGTTAAATGGAAACACTTAGGATATTGATGGTGGGGGAATCAGCGATGTTAATGATGTTGAACATCAAGGGAGATGACGAGCTCCTCTCTTGCTGGAGATGGTCATTGTCTGGCACAAATCATACTTCCACTTACCAGCACAAGCCTGAATGTTGTCCAAGTCTTGCTGCACACAGTTATAGATTGCTTCAGCATCTGAGTTATGAATTGTGCTGAACACAATGCCATTGTAAGCAAACATCCTCACTTTTGATATTATGTTGGAGAGAAGGTCATTTGTGGAGCAACTGAAGATGGCTGGATACTGCCCTGTGGAATTTCCTGCACAATATCCTGGGGCTAAGGTGGCTGGATGCCAACAATGACAACTGTTTTCTTTTGTGCTTCGATAATACAACTGCTGGCAAGCTCCCCCACCACCTCCGCCACAATTCTCACTGACCTGAAATTTGCTATCTCTCCTTGATGACACGTTTGTGCTGGAATTTTATCACCTCACTCGCCTGAGGCTTGTAAGATCCCACCCGATTCCAGGACAGGCCTGCTGGTAAAATTTCAGCCTTGGTCTCAAGGACAGTCACTCCCATCTGAGCGCTGGAAATCATGTGTGTACCAAAGGTGTCATGAGGACTGGAACCGGGACCCCCTGGTGGAACACAAACTGAGTATTGGCGAGCAGGTTATTGCTGAATAAGCACCACTTGACAGAACTGCCAATGATATTTTCCCTACCTTAGCTGAAGATTGAGAGGAGCAATTGGCCAGATTGTATTCGCCCTTTGTTTTAAAATTAAGTGATACCAAGGATGGATTTTTTCAAATTTATTTTATTCAGTCATGGGACATGGGCATCGCTGGCTGGCCAGCATTTATTTATCCCTAGTTGCCCGAGGGCAGTTGAGAGTCAACCACATTGCTGTGGCTCTAGAGTCAAATGTAGACCAGACCGGGTAAAGATGGCAGATTTCCTTCCCTAAAGGACATTAGTGAACCAGATGGGTTTTTCCGATAATCAGCAATGGTTTTGTGGTCATCAGTAGATTCTTAGTCCCAGATTTTTTTCACTGAATTCAAATTCCACCCTCTGCTGTCACTGGATTTGAACCTGAGTCCCCAGAACATTAGCTGAGTTTCTGGATTAATAGTCCAGCAATAATACTACTAAGCCATTGCGTTGCCAAGGTCAAAGTAAAATGTATGTTTGCTTTTCCGATTGACATTCGAATGCTATGTGAACATAAGAACATAAGAAATAGGAGCAGGAGTAGGCCATCTAGCCCTTCGAGCCTGCCCTGCCATTCAATAAGATCATGGCTGATCTGAAGTGGATCAGTTCCACTTTCCCGCTTTCTCCCCATAACCCTTAATTCCTTTGTCTGTCAAAAACCTATCTACCCGTGACTTAAATATATTTAGCAAGGTAGCCTCCACCACTTCAACGGGCAGAGAATTCCAGAGATTCACCACCCTTTGAGTGAAGAAGTTCCTCCTCAACTCCGTTCTAAACTGCTTCCCCCACCCCTTATCTTGAGGCTGTGCCCTCTAGTCCTGCTGTCCCTTCTGAGCAGGAAGAATCTCTCTACCTCTACCCTATCCATCTCTTTCATTATCTTATACGTCTCTGTAAGATCCCCCCTCATCCTTCTAAACTCCGAGTACGAGTGTGGTATTCAAATTGCGGGTCCATTTATAAGAATGCTATTTACAACATCCAAATAGTGAAATAAATATATTCAGCATCAATAGTCAGTTAATAGTACAGCCGCAAGCAGGATTGCTAACTTTAGAACATACTTTACAAGTAACATTAAAGCATATTAAATATTAAAATTGGGACAAAACACCAGAGTAGAGGAAACTGAATATGCAAATAAAATGAGACATTAATCATTGAAAACACATAAATGGTGTGTGAAAGAATTAGACAGTAAACCCATCCCACTCTGTCAATTCTTCACAACATTCAATATCCACAGAGCAGCGGGACAATGATACGACACAGGTAGAGAGTATCTGAGAGATGGTTCAGGTAATAAGGACAAAACCAGAGACAATCCCTAAACTTCAACCAGCTGGTTCCAGCTGTGGAGGCTGTAACTAATGTCAACACACCTGGACAAGAAAGGGACGGAGGAATGAAGTATTAAATTAGCCAGGGTCATGACGCTCACCGGGTTGTCAGTGTCTTTGGGGGTGAAATTCAACAAGGGGAGGGGGGAGGTGGGGGGGGGGGGATGGTGGTTGGCAGGGGCACAAAATGGATGGCAGGGAAATCAGATGCCGCACCTGATTTTCCTTTCCGTTGACACTAGCAACTGATCGCAAGTCTTTCAAAGAAAAATCAAACACTGTGTCTTACAGTAGCCCTAGAGGCAAATGAGAGTGTGGTGAGAAAGATAGCTTCACCAAAAAAAAAATGCACTTTACATTCCAATTTTATCTTAATATCTCCTCTGCGTATGTCCCCTCTGGTTGCCAGTTGGTTCAGTTCATCACGTTTTCTGATTTTTAACCGAGTTAAGTTCCGAAGAATCTTCCATTTAATGGAACATGGAAACAGGCATAGGCCATTCTGCCCTTCAAACCTGTTTTGCCATTCAGTTAGATCATAGCTCACCTCTAAGGTTTAAAGGCAAGTTTTTGACACAGGGTGGTGGGTGCCTGGAATTCACCACCGGGGAAGGTAGTGGAAGTAGATGCGATAGTAACTTCTAAGAAGCATTTTGACAAATACATGAATAGGATGGGAGTAAAGGAATATGATCCCCAGAAGTGTAGGGGATTTTAGTTCAGTTGGGCAGCATGGCCAGTACAGGCATGGAGGGCCAAAGGGCCTGTTCCTGTGCTGTAATTTTCTTTGTTCTTAGTTCTAACTTTACTGATCTGCCTTGATATTTGCAGGGAAGATACAAGTAGAATATAAAAACAGTAATGATAGCAAAAAACTTCAACATGAAAGATCACAAATGTCTACTTTGTTTAACCATTGCCAATTAGATTGAATACATTTGAAAGATTCCTGGTCATAAATGCAATTGGTTGCAGAGTACTCACCAATATATAGACGAATCCTGAAGATAAGCAACACCACAGGTATCAGTGTCAACACAGCGTGATTTGGACAGGCTGAGTGTGTGGGCATTTGCATGGCAGATGCAAAATAATGTGGATAAATATGAGGTTATCCACTTTGATAACCTCACAGAAGATAGATTATTATTTGAGTAGGTGTAAATTGAGAGAGGTGATACTCAACGAGACCTTGGAGCCCTTGTGCATTAGTTGCTGAAAGTAAGCACGCAGGTACATCAGGCAATAGAGAAGGCAAACGTTACGTTGGCCTTCATAGCAATAGGATTTGAGTATGAATGGGAATGTTTTGCTGCAATTGTGCAGGGCATTGCTGAAGTCACCACTGAAGTAATGTGTTCAGTTTTGGTGTTCTTATCTGAGGAAGGATGTCCTTGCTTTCGAGGGAGTGCAGCAAAGGTTTATCAGGCTGATTCCTGTTCCGTCATATGAGGAGAAACTAAGTCGGTTAGGATTAGAAGTTTAGAAGAGTGACAGGGGATCGCATAGAAACTTATAAAATTCTAAAAGGGTTAGACAGGGTAGATTTAGAAAGAATGTCCCCCATGGTGGGGGAGTCCAGAACTAGGCATCATAGTTTGAGGATAAAGGGTAAACCTTTAGAACTGAGGTAAGGAAAAATTTCTCTACTCAGAGGGTGATGAATGCATGGAATTCACTGCCCCGAATGTAGTTGAGGCCAAAACATTGTCTGATTTCAAGAAGAAATTAGATACAGCTCTTAGGGAGCTACAGGGATCGAGGGATATGGGGGTAAGTGGGGATCAGGATATTGAATTCAATGGTGAGCCACGATCAAAATGAAGGCCAGAGCAGGCTCGAAGGGCCAAATGGCCTACTCCTGCTTCTATTTTCTATGACACAGGTATTTACATATGAGTGACCTGAAAAGTTTTGAGGCTGGGTTTCTGCACCCAGCCCCTACCCCACATGTTTTCCAGCAGCAGAAGTAGCTTGCCATTGGCCAGCAGTGGAATCTTCCAGTCCCACCAATGTCTATGGCAATTTACATGGTTCACCATCCCTCCATGCTGGGGAGGGTCGCCTTCTGGTCCCGTCAACAGTAATGGCCAGAAAATCCCACCCTTGGAGAATCAATGATTTTTACAGCACTGGTTTAAAAAGCGTTGGACTGGAAACTGACCAGCCCCACACCTAGCCATGCCTGCAGATCGAGTTAATCGTTAATCATGGCAAGTTTCTGCAAACTGTGCCCACTTGCAGGAATTTGAGGAGATTCTTAAAATTCAGCACTTTTTTCCAAACTCAAAACCTCAAATAAGCACCTGTTCGAAGATTTTAAATATGAGAAAGATGAATGTCCTAGCAAACAATACTGCTTAAATGGGTAAATATTTCCTATCATAGAATCCCTATTGTGCAGAAAGAGGCTATTCAGCCCATCAATCCTGTTCCAATAACAATCCCACCCAGGCCCTATCCCGTAATTACCTTGCCAATCTCCCTGACACTAAGGGGCAATTTATCACGGCCAATCCATCTAACCAGCACATCTTTGGACTGTGGGAGAAAACCAGAGCGCCTGGAGGAAACTCACGCAGACACGGGAAGAAAATGCAAACTCCACACAAACAGTGACCTGAGGCTGGAATTGAACCTGGGTCCCTGGCGCTGTGAGGCAGCATTGCTAACCACTGTGCCACTATCGTTCTTTTTTAAAGCAATTTTCATTTATTTAAAAAAATCAGCTTACTCACGGGGGTTGGACAAAGCACGTTTATAAAAACGATGCTTATTTTCATCATGGCCGCGGACAATATGGGAGATGGTCAATAGGTCTTCCCATGAGCCTCATGGAGTATGAATTCCTGTATTTGAGCGAGCGGAGACCCATCCGTTAGATACATGGGAGTTTAAAACCAACTGTCTCTACCCGAACCAGGCATTACAGGCCTCAGGGATTTGACTTGAGTACCATAGCCTCAGAAGCGGTGATTTATTCACTGTGTAAATAAAGGGTGTTGGTGACGGAAGACTGGCCTCGGGGAGATCAATGAATATTTTTACTGCCGGAAGATTAAGTTCAACATCCTACATTACTGCGCCGGTTCACAGGAGATATTCAGCAATATGCAAATGATTTTGAGTGGAAACTTGAAAGTAAAAATTTGAATTCGGAAAACTGGCGCAATGTCGAATGCAATTTGCAACCAGATTGTCAACTGTGCCCGAAGCAGAAACTCTCCCCCTTGGATGAAACTAGGATCCACTAAAAATCTCAAATATTCAGTAGGATGTCAAAACGCCAAAATAAAATCTTTAAACTGAACACTAAAATCTATGTTCTCCTTGTCAGTTTATTCACCGGGTCCGTTTAATCCCTTGTAAATTGAGTGGGCGGAATTTTACCAGCACATCTGCCCAAGGGTCATATGATCCAGTCTGAGGCCAACGGAAAATGCAGTTCTCTGAGCCTCACCCGCCTTCCGGAATCAGTGTGGATGTGCCAATAAAATTCTAGCCAGTATTTCATAAATTGACCCTTTGACAGACTCATCATCATACTGGACTCTAATGATTTGTATCATTATGCCAAATCTGCTGGCCAGTCTTGGCCAGTTAAAGCACGATGACCTATGATGCACATACGCTTGGTAAACTGTTGTATAAGTGTTGCTCCCCGATACTATCGCACGATTAATGCATGCTGTCGCTCTTTGTTGTAAGTAGGATTTGCCACCAAACAAAATGCCATCCTAACTATGATTGTTCTTGTAAGGACATAAAATGGATCAGGACTGGGATTTTGAGTTGTCATTCTGTCCAAAAACTGATACCTCGAGCAAAGGCTATTTAAGAAATTGCTGGCCCCAGTTTACTATTGAAGTGGGCTAGTTTACAATTATAAGTTCCAGCTCCTTCCCAATGTAATGAATGATGCATACTGGCAACCACACTCTGGTACTTTGGATATTTCCAATTTTTCGTATATTGTGAGATTAGTTGCACTTTTATTCAGGGCGGCACAGTGGCACAGTGGTTAACACTACTGCCTCACAGCACCCAGGGCCTGGGTTCAATTCTTGCCTTGGATGACTGTGCGGAGTTTGCACATTGTCCCTGTGTCTGCAGGAGGTTTTCTCTGGCTGTTCAGGTTTCCTCCCACACTCCAAAGATACGCAGGTTATGTGGATTGGCCATGCTAAATTGCCTCTAAACGTCAGGGAGATTAGCAAAGTCAATATGTGGGGATAGGGCCTGGGTCGAATTGTTATTGGCGCAGGCTCAATGGGCTGAATGACCTCCTTCTGCAGCTGCCTTGTATCATGTTGAATGCAATTTGCTACATTACTGCACCGGTTCAGAGGAGATATTCAGCAATATGCAAATGATTTTGAGTGAAAACTTGAAAGCAAAAATTTGAATTTGGAAAAGTGGCAAAATGTTGAATGCAATTTGCAACCAGATTGTCAACTGTGCCTGAAGCAGAAACTCTCCCCCTTGGATGAAATTAGGAGCCACCAAAAATCTCAAACATTCAATATGATGTCAAAACTCCAAAATAAAATCTTTAAACTGAATCTATGTTCTCCTCGTCAGTTTATTCACTGGGTCTGCTTAATCCCTTGTAATCTGAGTGGGCAGAATTTTACCAGCACATCTGCCCGAGGTGTGTACAATCCAGTCCAAGGCCAACGGAAAATGCCATTCTCCGAGCCTCACCCGCCCCCTGGAATCAGCATGGGCATGCCAGTAAAATTCTATAGTAAAAAGTCTGACAACACCAGGTTTTAGTCCAACCTATTTATTTGATAACTAGTGAGAATATTATCAAATAAATAGGTTGGACTAAAACCTGGTGTTGTCAGACTTTTTACTGTGTTTACGCCAGTCCAACGCCGGCATACCCACATCATGAGTAAAATTCTAGCCAGTGTTTCTTAAATTGACCCTTTGACAGATTCATCATCATACTGGACTCTAATGATTCATATCATTACTGCAAATCTGCTGGTAGGTAACAGTCCTGTCTAGTTAAAGCAATGATGACCGATGATGCAGATACGCCTGGTAAACTGTTGTATAAATATCGCTCCTCGATACTATCGCATGATTAATGCATGCAGTCGCTCTTTGTTGTAAGTAGGATTTGCCACCAAACAAAATGCCATCCTAACTATGATAGTTCTTGTAAGGACATAAAATGGCTCAGGACGGGGATTTTGAATTGCCATTCTGTCCAAAAACTGATACCTCGAGCAAAGAGTATTTAAGAAATTGTTGGTTACAGCTTACTATTGAAGCTGTGCTAATTTACAATTATAAATTCCAGCTCTTTCCCAATGTAATGAATGATGCATACTGGCAACAACACTCTGGTACATCTTGGATATTTCCAATTCCTCCTATGCTGTGAGATTAGTTGCACTTTTATTCAGGACGGAATAGTGGCACAGTAGTTAGCACTGCTGCCTCACAGTGCCCAGGACCTGGGTTTGATTCTTGCCTTGGGTCACTGAGTGGTGTTTGCGCATCCCCCTGTGTTTGTGTGGGTTTCCTCTGGCTGCTCAGGTTTCCTTCCACACTCCAAAGATATGCAGGTTAGGTGGATTGGCCATGCTAAATTGCCTCTAAATGTCAGGGAGTTTAGCAGGGTCAATACATGTCAGGGCAGACTCAATGGGCTGAATAGCCTGCTTCTGCACTGAAGGGATTCTTTGATTCTATGAATATGCAAAAATTTCTGATTACAAAATCATAGAATCCTACAGTGCAGAAAGAGGCTATTCAACCCATTGAGGCTGCACTGACCACAATCCACTCCAGGCCCTAGCTCCATGCATTTACCCTGCTAGTCCCCTGACACTAGGGGCAATTTAGCATGGCCAATCCACCTAACTTGCATATCTTTGGAGTGTGGGAGGAAACTGGAGCACCAGGAGGAAACCCATGCAGACATGGCAAGAATGTGCAAACTTCACACAGATAGTGACTCAAACCGGGAATCAAACCAGGGTCCCTGGCGCTGGGAGGCAGCAGTGCTAACCACTGTGCCATCCCAAAAAATGGTTTCATGGTCACTATCACTGAGATTAGCTTTTCAATTTGAGATTTATAAATTGAAATTAAATTCCACTTGCTGCCATGGTAGAATTTGAACCTTTGCCCCCGAGAGCATTAGCCTAAGCCTCTGACTTACTTGCCCAGTGACATTCCCACTGTACCACCATCTCCCACTATATTTTAGCTCATGAACAGGCTGGAGTTCTTTATTCTAGAGAAGGGAAGGCTGAGGGATGACCGGACAGATCTTAAAAAAATTGGGACAGTGTTTGACAAAGAAAGTGTTTTCACTTGCAGGTGAACTAGAACTCGGGGCCATCATTACAAAATAGGCTCTAATACATTCAATCAGGAATTCAGGAGAAACCTCTTTACCCGTATAGTAGGGAGAACTTGGAGCTCACTGCCTTGAGGATTGGTTTAGGTGGATAATATAGATACATGTAAGGGGGAAGCTAGATAAACACATGAGAGAGATAGAAATAGAAGGATCCACTGAGATGAAGAGGGGCAGAAAGGAGGTCCTTTTGGAGCATAAACACCAGCATGGAGCAGATAGACTGAATGGCCTGTGCTTCTGTGCTGTAAATTCAATGTAGTTGGACAGCACTGGAGATATTGAGCACTCTTTGAATGCTTAAGTTTCTTCTTTGTAAATCTTGAAGTACTACTCAAAAACACTCATTGCCCATTCCAACTCCTGATAATTATGTTAAAACAAAATGCTGCAGATGCAGAAATATTTGTTTCTCTCTCCCCAGGTGCTGCCTGAATACTTCCAACATTTTCTGAGGTTATTTCAAATTTTCAGTGAGGAATGGTCATCGCAATGAAGCATTAACCCTCGATTTCTCTCGAAAAATGCTGCCTGATAGCCTGGATGCTTTGTGCATTATTGTTTTCCAGAGAAATCTAACACCATGCATTATTTCTTTTCCTCAGAAGTCACACAGATAAAACTACAGAGATGTTTCTAAAAATGTGTTCATGGAATATGGGCATCATGGGCTAGGCTAGCATTTATTGCGGATCCCTAATTGGCCTTCAGAAGTTGGTGGTGAACAAGCTTCTTGAAGCACTGCAGTCCATATGGTGTAGGAACACCCACAGTGCTGTTAGGGAGAGAGCACCTGGATTTTGACTCAACGACAGTCAAGGAACAGCAATATAGTTTGGAGAACTTGCTGTTCCCATGCTTCTGCTGCCTTTGCTCTTTTAGATGGTAGAGGTTGTGGGTTTGGAAGTGCTGCCGAAGGAGCCTTAGTGAACTGCTGCGGTACATCTTCCAAAGGATACACAGTGCTGCCATTGTGTGTTGGTGCTGGAGGGAGTGAACATTCAAGTGATGAATGAGATGCCAGTCAAATCAGGTGCTTTGTCCTGGATGGTGTCAAGTTTCCTGAGTGTTCTTGGAGCTACACTCATCCAGGCAAGTGGAAGTTATTCCATCATACTCCTGACTTGTGTATTGTAGATGATGGACAGGCTTTGGAGAGTCAGGAGGTGAGTTAATCACCACAGAATTCTAGCCTCTGACCTGTTCTTGTAGTCACAGTATGTGTGTATATAGCTGGTCCAGTTCAGTTTCTGGTCAATTGTAACTACTGTAATGTTGGTTGCAGGTGATTTAACAATGGTAATGCCATTGAATATCATGGGGAAATGATTAGATTCTTTTGTTGGAGATGGTCATTGCCTGGCACTTCGTAATGAATGCTATTTGAAACCTATCGGTTGAAGCCTGAATATTGTCCAGATCTTACTGTACGTGAACACAGGCTGCTTCAGTATCTGAGGAGTCGCAGATGGTGCCGAACATTGTGCAATTATCTCTGAACATCCCCATTCCTGATGTTATAACAGAGGGAAAGTCATTGATAAAAAAAACTGAAGATGGTTTAGACGAGGACACATCATAGAAAAATCGTAGAATCATTGCACCATACATTGTAGGAGGAGGCCGTTTGGCCCATCGAGTCTACACCCACAGCAATCCCATCCAGGCCTTGTTTCCATAATCCCAAATATTTACCCTGTTAATCCCCCTGACACCAGGGGACAATTGAGCATGGCCATTCAACCTAACCTGCACATCTTTGGACTGTGGGAGGAAACTGGATCACCTTAAAGAAACCCACGCAGACATGGGGAGAACGTGCAAACTCCACACAGATAATCACCCGAGCCCAGAATTGAATCTGGGTCCCTGATGCTGTGCAGCAGCAGTGCTAACCACTCTGCCACCATGCCACCCACTGCACTGGGGTTAGCAGGGTCAATATGTGGGGATAGGGATAACTTTCTTAATGTAGTTTGTAACTGGGGAGACTGCATCTTCCCACATTGCTCACCTTCCCACTCTGAGAAGGACAACAGTGTTCCCAACTCTGCCATCAATATTGCTTTAGAACTAAACAAGTGTAGGAGCTCAGAGCAGTTTGGGTATGGCCTTGACAGAGGGTCATCTGGACTCGAAACATCAGCTCTTTTCCTTCCTTACAGATGCTGCCAGACATGCCAAGATTTTCCAGCATTTTCTCTTTTGCTATTGGGTATGACCAGCTCTCTCTATTTGTAGGAAGGAGTCTGGGCTCCCTCTAGTGCTCAGCTAACACAAGAATTTCACAAGCAATGGTGAGGACAGAGTTACAGACATGAAGCCACATCATGCTAGTTGTCCGCGCAACTTGAGATTTCACAGATCTCTACCATCAAGAAGTCATGTTGAGCATTTTGGACATTTATACATCGATATTTCTGAATTGCCCTCCAACCCCTACATGGCCTGATCACTGGCCCCCCCCAATATGTCTGGGCCAACCTTGACACCCACTGCCCGCCTATCCAGTCCTGCATCCACTTCAATTTCTTGCTTAACTCTCCCCCAGAACTCCTAATCTCCAGGGTCCACCCTCCCACAGGCAGCCCTGACACATCCCCACAGTTGTGACTCCACTGCCGCAGCCACAAATCCCCCAATAGGCTGTCCCCTTCCAACCTCAATGGCCAGCCCCAATTACCCTATCACTCAGTGTAGAGTGGCAGTGGGACCTCCGCCCCACCCACCCCACTAATCTGTAGCAACTCGGCACAATCAAGTGGCTTACTAGGCCATTTCAGAGGACAACTAAGAGTTAGTTATAGGTCTGGAGTTACATGTAGGCCAGAATAGTGAAGAACATTAGCCCTGGTCGGAGAAGGGGCCAGTGATGGAGGCGTCTCCCACATTTCTCACCAAATGTTAACCTGCCAGGCTTTCATGTCATCCCCAGCCTCCTTCCGTCTGCCAATCTTTCTGGCAAAACAATTAAACTAATTAAACACAATGAAGGACAAAGTATGAAGGCAGTCCCTTAAAGGGGAACTGCCCGAAACAAAAACAAAGCAGAAATGAAACTTAAAACACCAAACCAAAAGGTGATTAAAAGGGTCAATAATACACGCCAGTTCCTTCGGTGCCCAATGAGGCCTCAAAGGTCAATCTCTAGGGACACCCAGCCATGAATGTAGCCGTGGTAGAGGGGCAGACATTCAGGTCAGACAACACCCGCAGTCACCACCTGCCTTGACCTGTTTATGGCAAGTTTATCCAGGCACAGTTTCTGTCTACCCAAACATTGTTCCCGAGAGAGAAACATTTCTTAAGTGGCCATTATTTGGCCAGTTGAGGGCCTCAAATGGAGTGAGGGCAATTAGGCTTTCTCCCTCCTATAAAATCTCTGACAGGTCAAGGGCAGGCAGAATGGCAGTAGTAAGGCCACCAAGACAATTTAACCAAACATTCCCTGTTTACAAAGCCACCGGCAGGAACCCGAAAAATTCTTCACACAGTTTCCACTTCAAACCTTTTAAGTCTGGAACTCAGTAACACAGCCTTCCAACACTTGGTGCAAAAAAGTTTCTCTTGCTCTCTATTCTAATGCACTTGCATTTAATCTTATATAGATGGCCATGTGCTCTCGACTCCTGCAACTACTGACCACTTCTATCAACCCTGCCCCCATCCTTCCATAATGTTAAACATTTGCATCATTGTAGTTCATGATTTTCATCGTTCTGATGAAAAACTAGCCAACTTCTTGTTGCATTTGGATTTCCCCATACTTTCGGGGTGGCACTGCTGCCTCACAGCTCCAGGGACCCAGGTTCGATTCTTGGCTTGGGTCACTGTCTCTGTGGAGTTTGCACATTCTCCCCATGTCTGTGTGGGTTTCCTCCGGGTGCTCCAGTTTCCTCCCACAGTCCAAAGACACGTGAGTTACTTGATTGATCATGCTATAGTGTCCCTGGATACATAGATTAGATGGATTAGCAGGGTAAATATGTGGGGTTATGGGGATAGGGCCTGGGTGGGATTGTTGTCGGTGCAGACTTGAGGGGCCAAATGGCCTCCTGCACTGTAGGGATTTTATTTTATGATATCCAGTGAATCTGGAAGTATCATCTTGAATGTTTCTGTATTTTGCCTATTGTGTGAAGCCCAATACTGCACACAGTATTTTAAACTGATATGTTACCTAGGCTCACTTTGCCCACTGTTGTTTTCTACTTTATACGTCTTGTGGCAAAAGAAAATCGCTTATTTTTCAACATATTGTGTACCTATAGCACAATTCCCTCTGCCCTTGTACAGTGTTGAGCAAAATATAATTACCACTGTTTTTTTTAACTAAAGTGTTGCACCTCATGCTGACACGGAAATTCATCTGTCACTTTTTAGCCCATTCAGTCACTCAATACTTCATTCCCATTTCCTTTAGTTTTCCAAATAATTAACTATACCCTCTGATTTGGTATCATCTGTAATTTTCCGCATCATTCACTCTCGACCTATATCCGAATGATTGATACGCACACCAAATAGAAGTGGAGCAAGAGACAAGCCCTGTGGGATACCATTACGCACTGTCAACCGCTCTGAAAAATTGCCCTTAACTCCTACTCTCCCATTTTTTTCCCCCTTTCTAACCAATTTTTTTTACTACTATGTTCATTATTCCCCGCCCAAATCTATACCTTTTGATCTTTGCTCGTAATCTCCCCCGTGGCAACCTGCCAAAAGCCTTCCTGAAGACCACTTACATCCACTGAATTTCTCTCCCCCCCCCCCCAACACCTCCCTCCTCGCCCTGCAATTACCATGTTTGTTACCCTCTCAAAAAATTCTATGAAGATTGTCAAGCATGATCATTCCCCTCAGGATTGTTGCTGGCTATACTTCAAACTATTCCGCCTGTAACGACGATTTCATCCTTTAATTAGCGCATCTAAAATTTTCCCTCCCACAGATGTTAAGTGAACTGGTCTGTAATTATTTGGATTAGCTCTGCTTCCCTTGTCCAGTGGGCAAGATGGCATCATTTAGCGATAATTGGTCATTTAATTCAGAGGAGACGCGCGTAAGACCAGTGCAAGAAATAAAAATATCACAACGGTGCAATGGTAAATGATTATTCGAGAGTGTTGTTAAAGCTGATTTGTTAACAGTTGTGTTTTAACTGTGAATGTAAGCGCAGCATTCGGGTCATTCAGCTCCTCAAGCCAGTCAGTTAGATGGTGACTGATCCGTATCTTAACACTGCTTTATTCCATAACCTTTAAAACCTGTGACTTGCAAACTCCTGGAATGGGCGGCACAATGGTTAGCGCTGCTACCTCACAGCGCCACAAAAATGGGTTCATTTTCGGCTTCAGATGACTGTCTGTGTGGGGTTTGCTCGCTCGCCCTTTGTCTGCGTGGGCTTCCTCCAGGTGCTCTGGTTTCCTCCCAGACTCCAAAGATCTGCAAGTTAGGTTGATTGGTCACGCTAAAATTACCCATCGGTGGCTGGAGATTGGCAGGGTAAATATATGGGATTACAGGGGGAGGGGGGAGCTAGGTGGGATTGTTGTCAGTGGAGGCTCGATGGGCCAAATGGCCTCTTTTTGCACTGTAGGGATTCTATGATTAATTCAGACCTACCGGTTGGATTAGTGGAATAATACTAATGTTCCTCACCATTACCTCCTACCCACGATATTTTAAAAAGAAGAATTTAGGATGAGAGGAAAAAGGTAAAATGCTGACAGGAAGCCATCATTATTGTTGTGACAGTAAGATAACTAAAATGCTGGTCTTTAGAGGTTGCTAGAACATCTAACAAGAAAATGACAGTTCAGAAGTCTACCCATGTTTGTTTATTCATTGAACCATAGAATCAGAGAATGCATAAGAGACCGTTCTGCCCTTTGACTCCACACTGACACATTAGAAACACCTGAACTCTAACCTAATCCCATCTGCCAGCACTTAGCCCATAGCCTGGACTGTTATGATGTGCCAACTGCTCATCTAGATAATTTTTAAAGGATTTGAGGCAATCCAACTTTATCACTTTCCCAGGCAACGCATTCCAGACCGTCACCACCCTTGGGGTGAAGATGATTTTTTGTCACATACCCCCTCACCTTGAATCTATGTGCCTTCATGACCAACCCTTCAACTAAGGGGAACAGCTGCGCCCTATCTACTTTGCCCACGTCGCTCATAATCTTGTACACTTTGATCAGGTTGTCTCTCAGCTTCTCTGCTCCAAGAAAAGAACTCAAGTCTATCCAACCTCTCTTCATATCTTAAATGTTCCATCCCAGGCAGCATTCTGGTGAATGTCCTCTGCACCTCCTCCAGCGCAAACACATTCTTCCATAAATATGGGTGACCAGAACTGCACACAGTACTCTAGCTGCAGCTTCACCAAAGTTTTATACAACTCCAGCCTGACTTCCTTGCTTTCGTAATCTATGCCTCAATTGATAAAGGCAAGTGTCCCATGTGCCTTTTTCAGCACCCTACTAACATGGTCTTCCACCTGCAGCAATCTGTGGACAACCACACCAAGGTCCTTTTGTACCACAGAACTTCCTAGTGTTCTACCATTCATTGGGCACTTCAAATTATTCCTGTCAAAGTGTATCACCTCACACTTTTCAGGGTTAAATTCCATCTGCCACTTATCTGCCCATTTGACCACTCGTCTATATCTTTTTGTAGTCCAAGACACTGTTAACCACCCGGCCAATCTTTGTGTCTTTCGCAAACTTACTAACCCATCCCCTCACATAGTCATCTACGTCATTTATGACAAATAATAGGGAGCCCAACATAGATCCTTGTGGTATGCCACTGGTCACTGGCTTCCAGTCACTAAGGCAGCTTCCTATCATCATCCTCTGTCTCTGACAACTGAGCAAATTTTGAATC
The DNA here is from genome assembly GCF_965287045.1 of Carcharhinus amblyrhynchos. Classification (NCBI taxonomy): domain Eukaryota; kingdom Metazoa; phylum Chordata; class Chondrichthyes; order Carcharhiniformes; family Carcharhinidae; genus Carcharhinus; species Carcharhinus amblyrhynchos. Next base: position 15,249,232 of record NC_137352.1, read on the forward strand.
CACTTTATCAACTTACCCTGTATCCCATGTGTATTTACCTGCTTTACAAGTTTCCCATGTGGGACCCTGTCAACGGCATTGCTGAAATCCATATAAACAACATCGACTGCACGGCCCTCATCTACACACCTGGTCACCTACTCAAAAAGTTCCATTAAATTTGTTAGGCATGACCTCCCTCTGATGAAGCCATGCTGTCAAAGGGTTATCCAGACTCGAAACATTGGCTCTATTCTCTCTCCACAGATGCTGTCAGACTTGCTGAGATTTTCCAGCATTTTCTGTTTTTGTTTCAGATTCCAGCACCTGCAGTATTTTGCTTTATGTTATTGAGCCAGTTCAAGTCAGAACAGCTTTTGAGGGAATTCAGAGATTAGATCTTTAAAAGCCAAAAGTTAAAATCTCCCATAAGGGTAATAGAGTTTGAATGAGATTTTGTAAATCTCAATTTCCACTGGCTTGATTGTGTTTCTGAGAAACCCATAGGATCTGTCTCGGTCACGTCTGCTATTTAATGTCAGCAGTAATATTTTAACTCAGTTTCCCTTCAGATACATATCTATCTCATGTTAATTCTGAATGCTAGCATATAAGATATGGTAGATGGTTTTACTTTCCTGACTTGTAGCTTTAGTCTCAGTGGGCAACTTGGATTTCAGACTTTGTTTGCTTTACACAAAAAGTTAGTGATCCCTAACCAGATCATTACAGCATAAAAGGTATTGTAAACCTTTTTTTTAAATCTTGAGGCATCAGGTAGTTAACTCCCTAATGCACAGACATTGATTGATGCCTCCGCGCTACATAGTGTGGTAGATTTTCAAGCTTGCAGTCTGTCAAAATCCAAGGAGACTGCATTCACTGTCAGTTAAGGTGCACCGGGTATCCATAGAATCTACAGAGCAGAAGGAGGCCATTTGGCGCATCAAGCCTGTACTAACAGTTCCACCCAGGTCCTATTGCTGTACCTCTTCTAATCCCCCTGACACATTAAGGGTCAATTTAGCATGACCAATCAATCTAATCTGCACATCTTTGGAGGAAACCAGAGCACCCAAAGGGAATCCATACAGACAATAGGGAGAATGTGCAAATTTCACACAGGCAGTCACCTGAGGACGGAATTGAACCCGAGTCCCAGGCTCTGTGAGGCAGCAGTGCTAACCACTGTACCGTCCCTGGACATTAGTAAACCAGATGGGTTTTTCTGACAATTGACAATGGTTTTATGGCCATCAGTAGATTTTTAATTCCAGATATTTTTTATTGAATTTAAATTCCACCATCTGCCATGGCGTGATTCGAACCCCAGTCCCCAGAACATTAGCTGAACTTCTGGATTAATCATTTAGCAATTATATCACTACGACATTGCATCCTGCTGGTCCCACAACATTTAGTTTTATCCATTCCATTCCTGAAGCTGATGACCCATGTTGAAATGAATGCCAAATACCCAGCACCTCATCCAAGTGGACCACACTTTAAGAGCGATCCCCAATGGAAAATGTGTCTGAAAGCAAAAAAAGGTATCATATCCCAAGCTGCTCTTGGCTGCAATCCATGCATAGAGCTTTTCAACTTACTGGGTCACTGGGAAACAATGAGGACCAGAAACACTGGCTGCTTTTCCAGCAATTCAGTATAGACATGTCTGTGTGGCTTACAATAGGTAGTGGAGTGGACTCATTTTCAGAAACTGCAAAATAAAGAAATATATTGCTTGGAATAGATGGAGCTTGTAAATAGCCTCGAAGATTACATTCACAAATTTGCTGACAGTGTAAAGAGAATGGCAGTAAGTTCAAAAAAGTGAACAGAATCCATTACACGGGAAGATAATCATCCTACAGCTGAATGATGTCCATTAGAAAACATTTTTATGACATTGATAGTCATTTTTCATTAACTTGAGCAGTATTATATCCCAGGTTACTCAACTATATTGCTCTTCATCACTCATACACTGACTGTTGGCTTCTCCAGGAAACCTAGTTTGCTCTTCTCACTTTCTTTCCCTGCTGGGACATCTTTCCACCTGATTTTCACAGAAATGTGCCAGAAACAGCTTTGAAAATGAAGGTGTTTACATCAGTAAGGTGCAAATGTTTTTTTTAAAAATGGCTTTCATGATTTTCCCCTTAACTTTCTGAATTCTGTCTTCTGAATTACCAGCAATCGCATCCTTCTTTTTCATCCCAGCTCATTAACACAAATCCTATCCCGAAACTCCGCAGAGCTTTCAACGGGGAGCTATTTCGTTCAAATCAAAACGTGTTTCCATCCCAATGGAAGGTTAACCATCGGTAAGGCATAGGGTTATACAAGTATTAAGGGAGTAAGTCTGGCCTCAATGGCGTGCATCATCCTGGGTAGAAGTAGGATATGCAAATCTTCACATTAGTTAACTAGTCTTTTCTGTGGAGCCACTCTGCAAGTTTGCTATGATACAAAACATTAAGCTGATGTACAACTAATAACATTTCATCTCCAAGTGCTGTGTGATGAGCACGGTAGGAGCAGAAGGAAAACATAATTCTGATTAACTCTTCCCCCATAAACAGTTCAAGGACCTCTGTGACTAACTTCTGCTAATCCCTCAATTTGCTTCCTCATTTTCTTTTCTCCTTTGCTCTTTTGAAGGGACTGAAATTCCTAAGAGTACAGCAACTTCCTCGAGCATTGCTTCGATGGCTTGTCTTCCCCCCTTTTTTTAATTTAGGAACATAGAATCATTGAATCATAGAATGCCTACAGTGCACAAGGAGGCCAATTGGCCCATTGAGCCTGCATGAACAACAATTCCACCCAGGCCTTATCCCCGTAACCCCATGTATTTACCCTGCTAATCCCCCTGACACTAAGCAGCAATTTAGCATGGCTAATGCACCTAAGCTGCATGCCTTTTGGAGGAAACTGGAGCACCCAAAGGAAACACACACATACACAAGGAGGACATGCAAACTCCACACAATCGCCCAAGGCTGTAATTCAACCCAGGTCCCTGGGGCTGTGAGGCACTGGTGCCAACCACTCTGGCCAAAATACCACCAACTAACAAGTTTCAATTTCTACGCCCAGTCTCACTCAACACCATCTGTAACATTGCAGTTGGATTGATAATTGCCCTAGCGATGGACCATTGTGAACCAGACATATTTTCCTGAGCTCCTCTGCCCCACTTCCTGATTCACAGCTGTTTCTGGGATGTGACTTGTGTCCTCTACAGTAAAGACCAATGCAAAATACCTATAACATAGCTTTACTTTCCAGTATCAATTCCCAAAACTCACTTTCAATGCTCACTTTGTTCATTATTTTCTTCTTTAAGTATCTATATGTCAGTCTGAAACCTGATAGTTAATGACTGGCATGCACAAGGCGATCCTCAATTAGCAAGAGACAACCAAGCCTTTGTGCCAGAGTGCTGCACTGCTCCGAATGTGCTGTTCACCAATGTGCCATGGCAAACCAGTGCTGACCTCCATCTTCATGCCAAACTGTCTTCATGGGCAACACAATGCAGCTGGACCCATGGACCTTCCCATGCCAGTTGAGTACTGCACCAAGGCTTGAAGTGCACAAGGGCCTCTATTTCCCCTTTGGTATCACACAGCATGTGGGACTACTTAGCCACCGCAAGTAAGGTCTGAAATTTGACTAAAGATAGAGAGTGTGAGGTGAAGCCAGGTGTGTACGTATTAGCATGATTTCATTTAAGTAAGGAAAAATCTTGACGATCCTATGTCTCGAGCAATAACATTCTTTCAGAACATAGAATCATAGAATCTACAGTGCTGAAAGAGGCCATTCAGCCCATCAAGCCTGCACCGATTACAATGCCACCCAGGACCAATCCCATTACTCCACATATTTACCTTCCTAATCCCCCTAACGCTAAGGGGCAATTTATTTTGGCCAATCAATTTAACCCTCATCTATGGACCATGGGAGGAAACCAGAGCATCCGGAGGAAACCCACACAGACACAGGGAGAATGTGCAAACTCCACACAGACAGAGACCCGAGGCCGGGTTCCTGGCGCTGCGAGGCAGCAGTGCTAACCTCTGTGCCGCCCCAATACATTCATACAATTTCTGAAACACAGTCACTTCATTGGAATCTGGCCTTATTTTAAGAGGAGTTACCATTGGTCTTTCTCTCCCGACAACCTAAAGAATCGAAAAGTTTTCAGTACAAAGCTTTGTCTCTTTCACTTATTTGACTGGTTGGCTATGACATCATTGCACCATGGTTAATAGCAAAAAACTGTTTGATAACAGGGTAATCACTGGTTCGAACAATGGTCTTCACAGCTGGGTCTACCCAGCAAAAACAGACTGAAGAGACAGGCCTGTGCTCTGTCTCCTCACTGCACTGTGGAAAATGAAAAATTGAAACTGCAGTTTTATATTGCTTGTGGTGCAGAAATAATGCTGCAGTCCTCAAAATGAGGATTGCCATTTTATGTAGACTTGATTACAGTTCGAGTTGAAACAAAGTTATGCAGAAACCAAAATTATACCCAAATTATAATGAATGAAATAAACCATAAAGCAGTGTCACAATATCTCATGACATGGCTCCCTGGAAAGACATAAAAAGGCTATTTAGATAAGTATGACAGTGAACCGTATAAAGCTTTTTATAATGACAAAAAGTAGCTTGTTTGGAGGGATAGGGGTGCTGCAGTTGCCCACTGCTCCCTTCCTTCAGATGAGATGATAAAATAAGGCCTTGGTCTGCCTGTCCAACTTGAGGTTAAATATCCCACAGTACTATTTAGAAAAAGAACAGGGGAGTTCTTTCATTGTTCTGGCTGACATCCAGCCCTCATCCACTATCATCAGAATGGACAAAACTGATCAATTGTCTCACTTGCTCTTTCTGACAATAAGAAGTCTCACAGCACCAGGTTAAAGTCCAACAGGTTTATTTGGTATATCCCAAGCCTTCGGAGTGTTGCTCCTTTATCAGGTGAAGCTGGCATCTCCTTGCTCTTTGTGAGATCTTGCTGTACAGCACACCAACTGTGACTGTATTTTCAAAACCACTTCCACATTCAAGAGCTTTAGGATGTCCTGCTGTGAAAGGTAGTATAGACATGCAGCTCCAATATTACTATGTTCCTATGCACAAAAACAAAGCGAAATACACAGTTAATTGGACAGGAAGCCTTGAGTGCAGCAACCACTGTTGAATACTATTTACACCATTGTGATTCTTTCTTATCTGTCAACTTTCATTTTCCTTCAATCTTAATTTTATGTATCTCCCACCTGTCATCAAATCTACCATATGTACTACATATTCATAGTCATAAATCCACATTACACAGTGGCTTGCTCGATTGTTTAACATGCAATATTACACACATTTCAAATGAATGGAATGTGGAAATATTTAATATGAGCACCTTAACGCAATATTCAATGTGTTGGAGGTATTGAATTCGACATGGATACTTTCAAACTCAACTACAACTTCCTATCCTTACGTAGCCTCCCACTACATGCCAGTGACTCCCCAGAATGTACATCGGAGGTGGAGGGGGCCTGCCTTGCCCTGTTGTCTGTGATTATTGTGGCGGGCGTCCTCTGGAGACCCTGGACCTTGAGGGCCCTGGCCTGCTTTCAGGTGTCTGGGATGTTTCCACAACACCCTTTTCATCCCGTTGCCCCTGAGATGCCCCAGTATCAGGAAGGGGGGAATCAGAAAGCACAGCCACAGTTTCCTGGCTGGAAGGCCTCAGGATGGACTTGAGTCTTTCCTCTTCCCTATGGGCCCCTGGGTCACTCCATGGGATGGCGGTGCTTCTGCAATGAGCTCCAGATGCTCCAGCGTCACTGGCACTGCCAGTCCTGAAGGACCACTTGCGTCCTATCCATGGTGGTTGAGCCCTCTGCAATGGCCACTTGAGTCGGTGGCCACCTCTTAATGGCAGCTTCCCCTTGCCATTGGCCCTGAAGGTAATGGCAGCACTCAATTTCTTCGCCTCTGGGTCTTTCTAGGGAGTGACTGGGGAACCTGTGCAGCAGTCATAATCATTGCATTGGTGTGTTCAGGAGGAGACAATGCCACTTCCAAGAGGGCCCATCATTATGTAAACTTTGCTCTGGATGAGGATAGCTATATTCAGAGAATCAAGGGCTCTGCTGCTGTCTCTGGGTTCCCAAGAACCATAGACTGCATCCATGGGGCTTTGCAGCTTAACATTATTCAACCGCAAGGACTTCCATTCCATTTAGTGTGCGACCATCAAAAGCAAATGCTGCATGTGTGCGCAGGATTCTCTGGGAGTTTCCATGACTCCTACATTCTGAGTCACTCCCAGCCTGGATTCTTCAAGGATCCAGGACGTCTGCAGGGTTGATTGCTGGGGAATAAGCACTAGCCACTGACTAACATCTCCGGTGGTCACCACCAGACTCCAGCTGAAGATAGGCGAGACGCTGCTCAAGGTACCACATGATCTCTCACAGAGCAGACCATTGAACTGCTAAAGATGTGATTCAGATATCCTGGACCACTCAGGTGACTCTCTAATATGTGAAGAGAGGGTTTCCATATGGCCACAGTTTAGTATTCTTCATAATCTGGCTATGCCCAACCAGAGGATGATCTGGAGGAGAAGCCCTGTGAGGCTCTGTGGCGCTGTGAGGCAATAGTAATACATATTTAAAATGGGCCTTCTCTCAAGGCATGTTAATAGTGACATGAAGAATCATCCCTACATCACTACATGTTCAAATCTTTCTTCAGTTGATCATTGAAAGGTAATCAAGTGCCACCATGCCACCACGTACTGACTTCTTCCTGAGGCTATTCACCCCTCACTTCTGGGTTCCTGACATGTTGAAGGGTCTCCTGAAGGCAGGTAGGCTGGAGAGAGTGGTACGAGTGTGTTGGGCTGGTATTTAAATATGGCACTGGGACCTTCGAACCCACCAGCTAATGGACAGGCAGGTGAATCAGTTGCTAGATAATTCAGAGAGGAATTCGCCTGTGCTTAATTAACAAGCCTCCAAGCGCAGAATCTGGCACAGGATCCTGCCATTCTAGCCAATGGGATAGATGTCAGTGGAATCACATACCACCACATTTAGTCTAAATATGGTAAGTCGTCTCACATCACCCGGTTAAATCCATCAGATTTATTTGGAATCATAAGCTTTCGGAGCGCTACTCCTTTTTCAGGTGTGCAGAGAGTTGAGTTCACAAACACGGCGTATATAGACACAGACTCAATTACAAGACAGTGGTTGGAATGCGAGTCTTCACAGATAATCAGGTCTTTACAGGTATAGACAGTACAAGAGAGGGATAATCACAGGTTAAAGAGGTGTGAATTGTCTCAAGCCAGGACAGTTAATGAGATTTCGCAAGCCCAGGCCAAATGGTGGGGTTACACATAACGTTTCATGAACCCAAGATCCCAGTTGAGGCCGTCTTCATGTGTGTGGAATTTGGCTATTGGTTTCTGCTTGGTGATTCTGCATTGTCGTGTGTCTTGAAGGCTGCCTTAGAGGACGCTTATCCGAAGGTTGGAGGCTCAATGCTGAAGTGTTCCCCAACAGAAAGGGAACACTCCTGCCTGATGATTGTCACATGGCCAACTCTGCACTTGCCTGAGGAAGGAGCATCACTCCAAAAGCTCGTGATTCCAAATAAACCTCATTGGACTTTAACCTGGTGTTGAGAGATTTCTTACTGTCCCCAATCCAGTCCAACGCCAGCGTCTCCACAGCACAGTCTAAATATGAGAGAATTCTGCCCATAATGTTTGCTTTTTGAAGGATTCTTTGAATTAAGTCAGAATTGGATTATTTTTAGCTTTAGTAAGAATGGATCTTTTCCACTGCTATTCATGGTGAGAGAGATAGCATTAATAACAAATACAGCCTTATGCAATTTAGCACACCGTATATGATTCTGTTGCTAAAGTAAAGATGTGTTTAATATGGCAAACCACCTTAATACGGTAACTTCTCATCAGTAAATACCTGAATGAGCAATCCACTCATATTTGTGGAGGAAGTTTCCAGATTGCCAGCTATTTCGAAATTCCCACTGGCAAATCAATCTGCAAATTTCCCATTGTCATCGCCTGAAGCATTAAATAACTTCCCTTTGATGCTTTAAAGTATAGCAAGCACTTTCAAGTCAGGCAGATAGAGAGTTGTAAACTTTCTCACATCACTGCAAGAATCTCCAAACTACCTTCATTCTTTTAGTTCCTCTCGGAGGAAAAGTACTAGTGGGCATGAATGATTGACAAGGACAAACTAAAATAACTTTTGCTTTACAAAGAAGTTTAGTGCAACATGGAATTCATCACTACCAGTTATTATTGAAGGCACTATTGAAAAGATAATTGGCTGTGTTTCAAAAGGAATGCCACAACAGGTGCAGAGAAAGGTATTCCCAGTTTAAAAAGCCAACATAGTGTGATGAACGCACTGGCCTGGATTTTAATAGCAGTGCACAATGTAATTGGAGTTGGGTAAGTGCGGAGGTGGGGAGCAAGATGAATGAGTTGGGGACTTGAAAGATCCACAACAAAGGAAAGCAAGTAAAATAAGGAGGACAAAGCTAAATTCAGTATTTTCTATGAGTTTGCTTTAGGATTTCCATGCTAAATAAATAGATTAATAGGGCAGCATGATGGCACAGTGGTTGGCACTGCTGCCTCACAGCTCCAGGGACCTGGATTCAATTCCATCTTCAGATCACTGTCTGTGTGGAGTTTGCACATCCTCCCCATGTCAGCGTAGGTTTCCTCCGGATACTCCAGTTTCTTCCCACACTCCAAAGATGTGTGGGTTAGGGTGATTAGCCAGGCTACATTGCCACTTAGTGTCAGAGGGAAACTAGCAGGATAAATGCATGGGGTTATGGAGATAGAAACTGGGTGAGATTGTTGTTGGTGCAGGCTCAATGGGCCTCCCTCTGCACTGTAGGGATTTTATGATTCTATGTGAAATCTTGGTGAGGACATTTTATTATTAAAGTGTTTTATTGCAGTGTAGTGTTGTGACGTAGTCCAAATGACCAGGTGTCAGGAAGTAGATTTAGGATTTACATCCTTAAGTCCCCACGTAGTGAATTACTTTTGCTAGCAATGTGGAAACTAAGGATAGAATTCTTGCTTCCGGAGCGGAGAGAGAACAGAACTGGGCAAGTGTGTAATTCCCCACCGCTGGCTGGGGTCATCCCCACCATCCCGGCACCATCCCACTTACCAGATATTTTCTCAGAGGCAGATTCTGGTGATGGGCTTGGAGGTTGGTGGTGTTGGGGAGGTGTTGCTGGGGAGGACTATCTGCCCACAAGAAGCGGCCAGTCAATCAAGATGAGTTCATCACCAATTAAGACAACTTTATACTTTATCATAGAATCATGGAGTCTCAGGAGCAGTCACCCAGCAGTGATTTTCACTGAATTGACCATTAGTGGCAGAGGACACATTTGCCATTCAATTAAGAATGACGGGCAGGTTATTTACACTGGAAGCAATTAAGGTAAGGGAGAGACAGAGTGCCTCAATCTTGAGATGGCCTCTCAGTAATCTATAGGCAGTGCTTGTGACCCAAGAGACAGATTGACAGTTGCAGAGAGGAGCAAATTTCATTAGGACATGAGGGGAAGCATGTAAACAGGCAAACATAGGCTGGCAGTAGCACACCTGCTCCTCCCTACTCTGCATTGAGTTAACTTTCTGCTGGCAAGCTCCAGTGGTCTTTCTTAAGACAACTGATTAGGTCAGACATAGACCAGATCATGCTGAATGCAGCAGTCCCAATGGAACCCAATGTTCAGATTGGCTCTTAAAACTGCCATAGAGTCATACATCAGCATATCCAACAGGCCCAACATCTGTCTTGAATAGCCATCCGAAATCCTTGTACAACGTCCTACAGCACTGAAGGTGCAGGACATTTCCATTACTGTTCATGCACTGGAAATCGGCCCACTACACTGGAACAAAGGCCAATTTTGTCCATTCTGTGATATTTGAGCTCAGTATGAATCACGTTTCAATAGCCCTGTAACAAGCCTCCTTTGACGAAATGCAGAAGTTCATCCTTGGCTTAAGCCTTTCCTTAGTAATCTTCTCTCTCCTCCAGAATTTGGTTTGCCTACTTCCACATTTGTTATATTAAAGGGAGACTGCTCTGTCCTCATTCTATATCATAACACAGATTTGTTATGGCCTTGATGTATTCCCACCTGTTACCGTCACACAATATAATTTAATAGAAGTTATGATGCCAAATATGCTCCCTTCCCAAAGAAATATCAAAAATAAATCTGGTCTTGAAGGTCAGAATTCTCACAAAATTCTTCAATTATGTTTCAAATACTGCTGGTATTTATTTGCTAAACATGAATTCACTGGCCGACTGAATCGATGGATAGAAAGGTAGTTAGACTGCAGCAATAGCATCTTCAGATACAATGGCTAAAACATGCAGATGACAAGAAGCAAGTCATTGTGCCAGATGCATTGTCCAGATATGCAAAAAGTTTTCATTTCCATATTGGTAATCCATCGTGACCAATGTAGTATTGTATGTTTTTATTCACATTGCAAAATCTTGTTATCCATATATTCATGCACTCTTATTACAAGCATCTCTTTGTAAAACATGACGAACGGAGGAGAGAAGTTCATGCCTTGAGGTGCTTAATCATTTTTCCTCCTTTCAAGAATTAAAAGCAAGTAGCTTTGGACATGCACATTCATCTCATCAAAGAAACTTTGCTTTGAAACTTTGCTGGGATGGCAAGATTACTGTATAAGGAGAGATTGGGTCAACTTTCACTGGAATTTAGAAGAACAAGAGGGGATCTCATTGAAACATATAGAATTCTGACAGCGTTGGACAGACTGGTTGAAGGGACAATGTTCCCTCTGGCTGGGGGTATCTAAAACAAGGAATCACAGTCTCAGGATACAAGGGGTAGACCTTTTGAGGCTGAGATGAGGAGGAACATCTTCACTTAAGGACCTGTGGAATCCTCTACCACAGAAGGCCACGTAATTGAATACACTTAGGAAAGAAATTGTTAGATTTTCAGACTCTGATAGCATCAAGGAGTATAGAGAGAGTGGAAGAGTATGGCATTGAGTTAGAGGATCAGGCATAATCACACTAAATGGCAGAGCAGGCTTAAAGGGACAAATGACCTAGTCCAGTTACCATTTCTAATATTTCGAAATTTGTTCTCAGTTTATATCATAACCATGTCATTACTTACAATCTTGATGTGCATTTCCATCTATTGTTGTTTATGATACATTCATGCACTAACACTTTTTTTTATTTTAATCTTCTTCTTTAGAATTTTTTTATTTCTAGTTCTATCTCCTGAAAGATTGGGCTTTTGTTTGGGTGGAGTTCCAAGACATCAACAATCCCGAAATTACTAATCCCATGATCCATTGTTCATGTAAAAGTCTCGGTGTCTTATGTTAGCACAGTTTTTTGAGCATGACCCATTCTTCTCTGCAACTGATCTTGAAAGAGTTAGAAACAAAATGGTCATTGATGACCTTGACTGGCAGTGAGATGTCATCCTTTTGATACATGTCTGGTATCCTTGCACACATGCCCATTCCAGCTGGGATTCACTGAATTCCAACCAGTAAGATGTAGTTATAAATGAAACCCCCTATCCCTCTTCCCTCACTACCCAGTATGCCTGACAACCAAGGGCCATCTGCAACTGTGCACATATTGCAGTATATATTAAATAAAAGCAAATTACTGCAGACATTGGAATCTGAAACCAAAAGAGAAAATATTGGAAAATCTCAGCAGGTCTGGCAACATCTGTAAGGAGAGAAAAGAACTGACATCGAGTCCAGATGACCCTTTGGCCACTGCTGAACAGATGTACACACAAAGGCAAAACAGCTTCTACACCCATGGTCTGGATTGTCACCATCTTCCTCTTCAAGTTCCTCGCTGAGCCACTCACCATCCTGTTTTTGGAGGGAAAAAGGCTGACATTTCAAGCCTAGATGAGCTTTTGTCAAAGTTGCTCTGACAAAGGGTCACCTGGACCCGAAACGTCAGCTCTTTTCTCTCCTTACAGATGCTGCCAGACCCACTTAGAATTTCCAACATTTTCTCTTTTGGTTTCAGATTCCAGCATCCGCAGCAATTTGTTTTTTATCCTGATTTTAGAAATATATTGCCTTCATTCACTGTCAAAATCCTGGGACTCAGTTCCTAACAGTACTGTGGGTATACCTACACCTCAGGAACTGCAACAGTTCAGGAAGACATCTCACTGTCACCTCAAGAGCAATTAGGGCTGAGTAACAAATGCTGGCGTTGGACAGGGGTAAACACAGTAAGAAGTCTCACAACACCAGGTTAAAGTCCAACAGGTTTATTTGGTAGCAAATTCCACTAGCTTTCGGAGCACTGCTCCTTCACCTGACAAAGCGAGCGCTCTGAAAGCTAGTGGAGTTTGCTACCAAATAAACCTGTTGGACTTTAACCTGGTGTTGTGAGACTTCTTACTATGTTTACAACAAATGCCTAGCCAGCTATGCCCATATCCTGTTAAATGAATGAAGAAACAGTTAATGTGTAAACAGCAGAGAAGGCAGTGGTGTAATGGTTTTGTTGCGGGACTAGTAAGCCAGAAACCCAGGGTAATGCTCTGGGGACATGGATTCAAACCTCACCGAGTCAGATGGTGAAGTTTGAATTCAATTAAATAAAACCTGGCATTAGAAGTCTAACAATGACCATGAAGCCATTGTTGATTATCAGAAAAACCCATCTGGTTCACTAATGTCCTTTAGGGAAGGAAATCTGTCATCCTTATCTGGTCTGGCCTACATGTGATTCCAGATCTGTAGCAATGTGTTTAACTCTTACATGCCCTCAGGAATGGGCAATAAATGCTGGCCCAGTCAGCGATGCCCACATCCCTTGCATGAATAAAAAAAGAAGCTATTAAAGCACTCCTCTGCAGCTCTCTCAGTAAATTCTGCTGATTGAACCAGATACTGGCTGGTGCATCTTTCTTATACCAGTAAGAAGTAGCAACAAAGCATTTCGACTGAAAGATTATTAGGATACATTTTCCAGCCAGCAGGATCAGTCCCTTTAGAGCAAGGTTTGTGAAAGCTTTAGTTCAATACATTGTCCGATTACATCCCAGGGGTGATTTGCCATCAATGGATTGAGATGCAGGCTCTGTTTTCTGGAGAATATTTAAACTCCATACACAAAGGACTTCCTAAAGGGGCCTCTGATATGAAAGATTTGATTTTAATGTTATCAGTGGTTTTAAAGGATTAGGCTTTTTTGAGGTTGTATTCCATTTGCCATCAATATTTAGAAACATTTGTTTAGATAACAAAGCAAGCCCTGAAGTTTGCAAAAAATGACCAGAAAACCAACTGTTCAGGGAAACATTTAGAAGAATCACTGGAGCACTAAAAGCATAACGAGACAAGGGAATGTCAAAGAGCACTCATACAGTACAAACTTACCCCACCCTCGGGGAGGGATGAGCTCTTCAATTGAAAACTACAGAGTCCCATGTCTGTTAGTGTTTCAAGTTAACATTAACACAGGGAAATAAAAAATAAACCCAGAAATTCTTCCAATGGCACAAATGGCAAGTTACACAAAAATTTATTTTTTTTTTGACTGTTTCTAAGCTGAGTGGACTTAGGACAAAATGTTCAACTAATCTCATTTGCATTCAATGCAACACAAGAAGTAGCATTATAATTGGGAGCCCAAGGAAAGCGCAAAATACATGCCACGTTCTTCATTTAAATCCATCTTCACACATGAAAATTAAAGTTTGAGGCCATCAAACCATCATTTCTGCACATTAGGCACAGCATGTTTAAGAAAATGCAATCATGGAAGCTTTTAATGTTTAATGCACCTCATTCAGATGCTTTAAAAATGGATTCAAAAATACAGGAGATAGAGTGCATGTCTCAGTAAGAAGTTATTAAAAGATCATTGAAAAAATGTCATTAAACACACCATGGTGTTGCGTCAAAAATTTTGGGTGTAAACTTACAGGTTGCTCAGAAATGGCATCATGACAGGAATCATTTTATTAATTAACAGAATGGCTAGTGGAGGCTGGAGTGGGAGTGTGAGGCAGCTAGGGCAGTATTTATTGCCCATGCCTAATTCTCCCTGATTAAATGGTGCTGAAATGCCTTCTTGAACTGCTGTAGTCCACATGATGTAGATTCACCCATGGTGCTGTCAGGGAGAGAATTCCTAGATTTTGACCCATCGACAGTGGAGGAACAATGCTATATCTCGAAGCCAAGGTGGCTAGAGGCTTGGAGGAGTACTTCCAGATGATGTTGTTCCCATGTATCTGCTGTCCTAGTCTTTCTAGATGGTAGAGGTCATGGGTTTGGAAGGTACTGCCTAAAGCGCCTTCATGAGCCCCTACAGTGCATCTTGTAAATGGTACACACTCCTGACACTGCACACCTGTGGTGGAGGGAGTGAAAGTTTGTGGATGGGGTGCCAATCAAGCAAATTGCTCTGTCCTGAATGGTGTCAAGCCTCTTGAGTGTTGCTGGAGCAGCGGAGAGTATTCTATCACACTCCTGACTTATGCCTAGAAGGTAGTGGACAAGCTTTGCGGAATCAGGAGATTAATTACTCACTGCAGAATTCCCAACCCCTGATTTATTCTTGCAGCCACAGTATTTATATGGTGAGTTCAGTTCTGTTTCTTGTCAGTGGTAACCCCCAGGTTGTTGATAGTGAGAGATTCAGTCATGGGAATGTCACTGTCAAGCAGTGATGGTTAGATTCTCTATTATGGGAGATTATCATTGCCTGGAACTTCTGTGGTGTGAATGTTACTTGCTACTTGTCAGCCCAAGTCTGGATATTGTTGAGGTCTTGCTGCATTTGTATGGACTGTTCCAGCAGGATGATGACCAATCTCCAAAAACCACAACCATCTTCCCTATGCTAGGTATGACTCCAACCAGTGACTGATTCCCCCCCGATTCCCACTGACTCCTTGATGCCATACTTGGTGATATGCGGCTTTGATGTAAAGGGCATTTACTCTCACCTCAACTCTGGAGTTCAACTTTTTGTCCATGTTTGGATCATGGTTGCAATAAGAGCAGGAGTTGAATGGCCCTGGCGGAACACAAATTGAGCACCAATGAACAGGTCATTGCTAAGCAAATGCCGCACTGCTGATGACACGTTCCATCAATTTACTGGTGACCGAGAGTAGAAATAATGGGGCAGTAAATTGCTTGATTGGATTTGTCCTACCTTTTGTGTACAGGACACACTTAAGAAATGTTGTAGCTGCACTGAAACATTCATTCTCCATTGTTTTGAATGGGGGAATTGAGTTGGGTAGGTATAGTCTATGGCCAGAATTTTACTGGCATCCTCCAATTCCGGGGGTGGGCTTGGCTCGGAGAATGGCATTCTCCTTTGGCCTCGGGCAGTATCATACGAAACTCTGGCGGACGTGCCAGTAAAATTCCGCCCAATGTCCATGAATGGCAAAAAGTTGTAGTCAACCACAGATGCAAAAAGTCCAAGGAAAATCAGTGCTTCTCTTCTGTGCAAATTTCCTCAGCCCTTTGTGCTGGTATAATCACATTAGTTGTACAATAAATTCCATGAAAATCACGCCTGCTATCTTGTGGTTAAAATGATGCAATATATATGAAGACATGTTGGAGCCGTCAACACTCCACTGAGATGCCTTTCTTACATGTGAATTTTGGCAATAATAGGCCTTTTGCAGCATCTTATTCAGATGAAGCCATTTCCGTAACTTTGCCACGGCTACAAGGCTACCTGAACCCATAAAGGCTAACATTGCCAGTGCAGCCGAGCTGGAAGTGTTTGTCTCTATCTCCTGGTATCTGCAGTATCAGCTAATATGCCGATTGGGAATGCTTTGCATATTTATGCAAACTGCATGGTACACAGTACTGCTGTACAGACTATGTTGGCGGTGCTCTCATTATACAGCATAGGCTATCATTTTTCCATTTTATGTCTTCATTCACATTTCTTTCCCCTATTGGGGAACAGTGGGTAGGTGTTGGAGGAATTAGCAGGTTGCTTATCAACCTATTGAATTAGATCATGATTACTTCTTATTTTATATTTATTAGTGTCACAAGTAGGCTTACATTAGCACTCAATGAAGTTACTGTGAAAATCCCCCAAGCCGCCACTTTCCAGCGTCTGTTTGGGTACACTGAGGGAAAATCTAATACAGCCAATGCACCTAATCAGCACGTCTTTCAGACTGTGGGAGAAAACCCACATATACACAGAAAACATGCAGACTCTGCACAGACAGTGACGCAAGCCGGGCATCGAACCCAGGTCCCTGGTGCTGTGAGGTAGCAATGCTAACCACAGTGCCACCGTACTGCCAATGGTGCTCTTCCATACTCAACAAGTCCTAGAGTGGGATTTGAACCTAGAACTTCTTGCTCAGAGGCAGAGTTGTACGTATTGAACCATAGGATTATCTCTTAGCAGAGGGAATGGTGTCACCACTTTCTACAGTAGGCAGTGCTCTCGAGTCTATAGCTTAGCCCCACTTCACCAGCCATTGAGTAGGGACGATGGCTGCTGCATCTCTCCGTTACTTGCCCATAGATGCAGTTTCCTGCCTCCATGTTTGTTTTGTTCTTCTGTAACAAGTTACAAGTACACAAGTGTCAACCATCCATCATTCCCCATACAACATTCCTGTTCCCACATACAGCATATCTTTAAGAGATCATGGCTGGAATTCTCCAGTCTCGCACACTCCGATGACGCAGCTAGCAAGAATGGAGAATTTGACGTTTGGTAAAATCTCTGTTCACAGCGGCAGCTGGACTGAATAATTTCAGCTGCAGGCAAGGTCAGAAAATTCCAGCCCACTTTCCTCCAAATCAAAGCTGCGGTTCTTTAAGAATTATTCATGTAACAGATATTTAAAACATAGAAACGTAGAAACTGAAACAGGAGAAAGCCATTCTGCCCTTTGGGCCCACTCTGCCATTCATTGTGATCATTGCTGATCATCAGATTCAATATCCTGATGGCGTTCCTTCCTTCCATATCCCTTGATCCCTTTAGCCCCAAGAGCAAGATCTAATTTCTTCTTGAAATCAGATAATGTTTGGCTTCAACTGCATTTTGCAGTAACAAATTCCACAGATTCACCACCCTCTGGGTGAAGAAATTTCTCCTCACCTCAGTCCTAAAAGGTTTACCCCTTACGCTCAAACTATGACCTCCCCCTCGTTCAGAACTTCCACACCATCTGGAATATTCTTTCTGAATCTAATTCTGTTAAAAATTTTTAAGTTTCCCTTCTCACTCTTCTAAACTCCAGTGAATATAATCCTAACTGACTTAATCTCTCCTCATATGGCAGACCTGCCATCCTAGGGATCAGCCTCGTAAACCTTTGCTGCACTCCCTCCATAGCAAGGTCATCCTTCCTCAGATAAGGACACCAAAACTACACAGAATACTCCAGGTGTGGCTTTACCAACGTCCTATACAACTGCAACAAAACATCCCTATTCCTACACTCAAATCTTCTCGCTACAGAAACTCAAATCCTCTAGCTGCACCTACACCTTGTTATTGTTAGCTACAAGACCATAGGCAAATCCAGCACCAGATGCTTGGATTCGAATAGAAAGACTAACAGCAGGAAAACTAACAAAGTCAGCTATCCTTGTTCGGGTGAGCAGAAAGTTCAACATGCACCGGTTCACACAACCTAAGCAATAGAACAAGGAAATCTATTCCATTTTTGTCATATTTCACTGATCTTAGCAGTTATTTCACTGACAGTTACAGGGAGGTAAAATATATTCCACTTTACACAGCCGAGAGCAAATTATTACCACAACTGAGCTGAGATTCTGGCAAGAAACCTTCTTTCATTGGAGTCGGATTTTGTGAGATTCAACATTCCAGAGCATTGCTTTAAGAAAGACACATTGAAATGAAACAACCTGTCTGCAACCAATACAATTTATAACTAATGCATAAATCTTCAAACCAGCTGTTCAATAATGTGAAAATTAATATTATAAACAGTGAATGCAAGATAGGAAATTATAGCACAATTTTCTGAGTGCTTGGATAAGATAACCATCCTGCAGTTCACTCCAGCTGTATATTTCTGCTGTTTAATAAAACCACATTTGTACAAAAAAATGGTTTTCACCTTTTCTTCTGTATACATTTGTGTAAGTACATTACTGTCACATGAAAAAAATTCACTGTGACAGTGGATTTTCCTCACAGTTCAGATAGTCCCCTTGATAAAATATTCATTGGCAGATGGGGAGTTTATTTTAGAACCATTTCTTCTTATTTGCAAGTCACCCTGAGGTACTGACTCAGAGAAGAGAGTCAGACACCGTGCAAGCCCTGATGAGCTAAGGAGAGATGATAAGTGTCAAAAGCAGCAAAACAGTGCACGGACCTCTCATCTGAGTCATAAGAACATAAGAACTAGGAGCAGGAGTAGGCTATCTGGCCCTCAAGCCTGTTCTGACAGTCAATAAGATCATGGCTGATCTTTTCATGGACTCAGCTCCACTTACCCACCCGCTCACCATAACCCTTAATTCCTTTACTGTTCAAAAATCTATCTTTGCCTTAAAAACATTCAACGTGGTAGCCTCAACTGCTTCACTGGACAGGGAATTTCGTATGTCCACAATCCCTTGGGTGAAGAAGTTCCTCCTCAACTCAGTCCTAAATCTGCTCCCCCGCATTTTAAAGCCACGTCCCCTAGTTCTAGTTCCACTCTCCAGCAGAAACAACCTCCCTACTTCTTTCTAATCTATTCCCTTCATAATTTCTATAATATCTCCCCCTCAATCTTCTGAATTACAATGAGTATAGTCTGAGTCTACTCAGTATCTCCTTATAAGCCAACCCTCTCAACTCTGGAATCAACCTAGTGAATCCCCTCTGCACCCGCTCCAATGCCAGTATATCCTTTCTCAAGTAAGGAGACCAAAACTGTACATAGTACCCCAGGTGTGGCCTCACCAACACCTTATATAGCTGCAACATAACCTGGCTGTTTTAAACTTCATCCCTCTAGCAATGAAGGGCAAAATTCCATTTACTTTCTTAATTGCCTGCTACATCGCAAAACAACTTTTTGTGACTCATGCACAAGGAGACCCAAGTCACAAATTGCCATTTAAATAAGAGTTCATTTTGCTGTTATTCCTACCAAAATGGATGACCTCACATTTACCAACATTAGATTCCATCTGCCAGACCTTTACCCACTTACTTAAACTACCTATATCCCTTTCAGTGTCCTCTGCCCACTTTGCTCTCTCATCTCATCACTCATCTTAGTGTCATCTGCGAACTTTGACATATTACACTTGGTCCCCAACTCCATGTAAATTGTAAACAATTGCAGCCCCAACACTGTTCCCTGAGGCACAGTACTAATCACTGATTGCCAACCAGAAAAACATACATTTACTTCCACGCTTTGTTTTCATAGACTACTGTGACTTGAATGCAAATAATGGACCTCATAACAGATTTAGTTATTCAGGTAGAAAACTCTCCCACATAACCCAGTTCCAAATATGCCCTCAAGATACGCCACAATTAATTTTAATGAACAAAATCATGTTCTTTCTTTCCAACACAGATCAGGAATGGCAGGCAATATTTAGCACAATGAGTGATTGGCTCTTAGTTAAAAGTTACAGTACCATAAACCCTTCCGTTTTTAAAGATTTTATTTTGGTTGCTCCTTACCCTTCCACCATGCACAGTGATTAGTGCTGCTGCCTCACAGCACCAGGGACCTGGATTCAATCCCGGCTTCGGTCACTGTCTGTGAGAAGTTTGCACATTCTCCACGTGTCTGCATAGGTTTCCTCCGGGTGCTCTGGCTTCCTCCCATAGTCTGAAAAACATGTTGGTTACGTGCATTGGCTATGCTAAATTCTTCCTCAGTGTACCTGGACAGGTGCCAGAGTGTGGCAACTAGAAGATTTTCACAGTAACTTCATTGCAGTGTTAATGTAAGCCTACTTGTGACACTAATAAAGAGACTTCAAACTTCTCTGTTTTCCCTAAACTTTCCTCTCTACTCAAGGTTCATCTGAACTGCTAGCAGTTAATGCTGGCTGTGAGATGTGGGGCTGCATTGTAGGGTAGATGCCCACACCACCACCTCCCAAACCACCCCCTCACCCCAGCTCAGCCCAATAATTGTGAGACTCTGAAACTGACAGCCTACATGCTATATTTGATGGATAATTAATGGTCATTTCATTAAACATCTGTTATCAAGACAATTGACCCAGATAATACATTGCCCACTCCATAAAATGCTTGGTTTGGCCTTCAGATTGCCGGGGTGGGGGGGGGGGGGGGGGTGGCATTATTTTGAAATAATCTTTTCAAAGAGAAGATTATTAAAGACTGGTAAGAAGTCTCACAACACCAGGTTAAAGTCCAACAGATTTATTTGGTAGCAAAGACCACTAGCTTTCGGAGCGCTGCTCCTTCATCAGGTAAGTGGGAGATCTGTTCGCAAACAGGGCATAAAAAGACACAAACTCAATTTCCAAAATAATGGTTGGAATGCGAATCTTTACAGGCAATCAAGTCTTAAGGGTACAAACAACGTGAGGAGAGAGAGGGTTAAGCACAGGTTAAAGAGATGTGTATTGTCTCCAGCTAGGACAGGTACCAGGTACATGGTACGTACTCTTGCAACTCGGTCAACATTGTCTACCTGATATATTGCAGGAAAGGATGTCCCAAGGCATGATACACTGGGGAGACCGTGCACTAACTGCCCTGGCAGGTGACAATACATATCTCTTTAACCTGTGCTTAACCCTTTCTCCACTCACATTGTCTGTACTACTTCAAGTCCAGATGACCCTTTGTCAAAGCTCTGCTCAGCTTTGACAAAGGGACGTCTGGATTCAAAACGTCAACTCTTTTCTCTCCTTACAGTTACTACCAGACCTGTTCAGATTTTCCAGCATTTTCTCTTTTGTTTTCAGATTCCAGCATCCACAGTAATTTGTTTTTATTAAGATGGATGAGGAACTGGTTCAAATACATCCCAAAGTAATGGGAATACATCAAAGATTAATTTCCCTAAATAAATAGATTAAATACATAAATAAAATAGGAAGCTTGTAAAAGAGGAATGATACAAATATTGAGAATATTAAAGAAAGCTAAGAAATGTTTTTTTAATGAAAGAAGGGGAGATAGAGAAGGCCAAGACAGCATGTGAATGAAGACTGGTGATCAATGTAAAAAGATAGGGCAGATAATGGCAGCACCGTGGCACAGTGATTGTCATTGCTGCCTCACAGCACAAGGGACCCAAATTTGATCTCGGTCTCAGGTCACTGTCTGTGTGGAGTCTGCACTTTCTCCCCATGTCTGCGTAGGTTTCCTCCACATGCTCCAATTTCCTCCCAGCCCAAAGATGTGCAGGTTAGGTGGATTGGTCATGCTAAATTAGTGTCCAGAGATGCGTGGTTTCAGGAGATAAGTGGGGTAAATATGTGGGATTATGGGGGTTGGGCCTGGGAGTCAGTGCAGAGTTGATGGGCCAAATGGCCTCTTTCTGAACTGTAGGAATTCTGAGAACCTTTATAATCATCTATTAAACTAAAAGACTAATTAAAGAAGGAGTTGCCCCACTTGGAGATGAACAAAGTCAACTTGTCTTTGTGAGGAAAAGGAAGAAATGCTTCATGAGTGTTTCAGACTCACTTTTTAGGGAGTAAAATGGAAATAGAAACTTAGGAACATGTGGGAGGATGCAGTTGAAT
Source organism: Carcharhinus amblyrhynchos (assembly GCF_965287045.1). NCBI lineage: Eukaryota > Metazoa > Chordata > Chondrichthyes > Carcharhiniformes > Carcharhinidae > Carcharhinus > Carcharhinus amblyrhynchos. Next base: position 15,271,100 of record NC_137352.1, read on the forward strand.
CAATAATGGAGAAAAATCTTCAAAATGAAAAAGTCTTGAAAATGTTCTTGCAATTCAAAATGTAAAAGTCCCCAGGCCCATAAGGTATGCATCTTGGGGAGGAAAGGAACTAACATCATTTTCACAATTACCTCAGGCTGCCCCAGCTCTGCTTCAGCAGTCATCAGTCAAGTGAGTTGTGAGCTGTTCCACCACTTGCCTTTAGAATTAAGTCTGCATCTTAGGTTTCTTTTCACTTTGTTTCATGTCACTAATAACTCCCTCCCCTCTCCGCCCTTGGCAACTGCTGCTTGTGGGTTGGGATGATGTTTGAGCCTTTCCAAAAGCCTCAGTTGATTCTTGTCTCCCATTTGCCTTTAATTTCCCCCAATCCTTTAAATTTCTCACATGTACCATCTCCCACTCCCGCCACTGGAATTAGAGGTATTTAAATAGACTAAAATGGAATGAAAATTGGCTTAATTTCTAATCCATTCAGACTTCATTGTAACTTTGCACATCATCCTTGTTGTTTTTGAGTTATGAGCCTTTCATGCTCATGAGAGCGTATTGATGGAATGCTCCATATTTATTGTGTACTTTGTTTATTGTGAAAATGTCAAATAATGCACTTTTAATTTCTACTCAGATTAATGGTCTATGGAGTCAGCTTCTTGGCATTTTGATTTGTTTTCAGACCTTTATCAAGCAGACGTGCTTGAAATGAAAATGTATTGTTCGTAGAAAATAGGAAGGGTTTATTTGTGCTTAGAAAGTAAAAATTAACACTTCCTCCCCAAAGAAGTAATCAGACTTTAAATCTGAAGAAAGTTGCCCATGAAAGCAAGAAAAGTGGTTTCATTTGGAATCTTTGGCATTTACCAATAAATAAATGACATCATGTCAATCACTGCAAAAAACAAACTGAACCACAAACTAAAAACTTATTGAAACCTCAACAAACTAAAACTTATACTCAAGTCTGTTTGATTATCTTTAGAACTACACACTTTGCTCTACCGTTCACCTTCATGTCATCTGCAAATTTTGACACACTACACTTGGTCCCCAACTCCAAACACCTATGTAAATTGTAAACACTTGGAGTACAGTGTACAGTTTTGGTGTCCTCACTGGCACTGGAGAGGGTGCAGAGGAGATTCACTCGGTGGATGCTGGAGTTCAGAGAGGAGAGGCTGAGAAGACTGGGACTATACTCATCAGAATTCAGAGGAATGAGGGGAGATCTTATGGAAACATATAAGATTATGAAGGGAATAGATAAGATTGAAGCAGGGAGGTTTTTCCATTGGCAGGTAAAACTAGAACTAGGGGCATGGCCTCAAAATACGCAGGAGCAGATTTAGGACTAAGTTGAGGAGGAACTTCTTCACCCAAAGGGTTGTGAATCTGTGGAATTCCCTGCCCTGTGGAGCATTTGAAGTTACCTCACTGTATGTTTTTAAGGCAAGGATAGGTACATTTTTGAACAGTAAAGGAATTAACAGTTATGCTGAGTGGGCAGGTAAGTGGAGCAGGCCCGAGGGGCCAGATGGTCTACTCTTGCTCCTACTTCTTATGTTCTTATGCTTATTTGTTTTCACATTCCACACTTTAACACTTAAGACCTAGTTGTGTCATACACACTGTATGTTTAATGTACACTGGGTGTAAGGCAGACAAATACCAAGAAATTATAACTTTTCTAGCAGCAATCTCACAGCATTTGTGCTTAATATCTCAGATCATGAAGTCCCTAGAGTGCAAAAGGAGGCCATTTGGCCCATCGAGCCTACATCAATAACAAACATACCCAGCAGTGCTAAACACAATGCCACAAAGCTGCTCAATACTAACAGCATATACAACCTCACACAAGCGGAAAAGCAGCTTTAAAAAGTTCATCGGCAATCCCTTGAATGCTGGCGGAGATCTGACTGTCAACCAGCTCCATTTGAAGATAACGGTGATGGAGATAGCCAGTATAAATTCCTCTATCTCTCTGCTATAACACAACCAGAAATACATTTAGAAATAATAGTTACTCATTTCAGCACACTTAGATTACAAAGTGAAATCATCACCATCAAACAGCTCTCCAGCTGTTGGTAATGGCATAACAGAGCCATGCAGATGTTGTGAGCAGGGATGTGCAGATAAATTTCCATCAGCTGAGATGCAACCCATTGTAAAAACTTAAGAGGAAAGTGAGTGGTTGAGTTAAGCAGTAATGTCAATGTTACAATAGACCCATGGGTATTGTTAATCCTAAAAGGTTATTGTTTTGTTCTTAATGATATGAAAAAAATTAATCCTGAAGTTCTACTTTAGGAGCAGGGTCATAGAGTCATTATGGCACGGCAGGAGGCCACTCCATCATATCTATGCTGGCTCTCTGATCAGCCCCATTTTCCTGCTCTATCCCAATGGCCTTACAGGTTTATTCTCTTGTGTGCCCATCCAATTTCCTTTCGAAACCATTCATTGCCTCTGCTTCCACCCCCATGGCCAGCAATCTTTACCATCTGCTGCATGAAAAATTTGTTTCTCATATCATTTCGCATTTCTTCAGCCAAAGGGTAGTGAATCTATGGAATTCATTGCCACAGAAGGCTGTGGAGACCAGGTCATTGAACATATTTAAGGCAGAGATAGATTGGATCTTGTTTGGTAAAGGGAACCAAGGGTTATGGGGGAAAAGCGAAAGAACAGGGTTGAGAAACTTATCAGCCATGATTGAATAGTGGAGCAGACTTGATGTGCTGAATGGCATAATTCTTGGCCTATATCTCATGGCCTTATGGCACCTCTTACCCTGAAGTGTTTAATCTGTGTCCTCTAATTCACTAATGGAAACAATTGGTCTTTGACTATCTTAGCTAAGCCTCTCATAATTGTGTACACTTCCATCAAATCCACCCTCAATCTTCTTTGCTCCATGGAGAACAACCCCAGCTTCAACAATCTAACCTTGTGGGTGATACAGTGCCACAGTGATTAGCACTGCTGCCTCGCAGTGCCAGGGACCCGGGTTCAATTCCAGCCTTGGATGACCATCTGCGTGGGTTTCCTCCAGGTGCTCCATTTTCCTCCCGCACTCTAAAGATGTACAGGTTAGGTTGATTGGCCATGCTAAGCTACCGCTTTATGTCAGGGAGACTAGCAGGGTTAGTATGTGGGGTTTTGAAGATATAGCCTGAGTGGGATTGTTGTTGGTGGAGATTTGATGGGCTGAATGGCCTCGCTCTGCAGTCTAGGGATTTTATGAAAAATCACTCATCCCTGGAACCACTCTGCTAATTCTCCTCTGAACCCTCTCAAAGATAATCACATCCTTCCTAAAGTGTCGTGACTTGACCTGGATGTGTGCCAGTAAACTGTGTAATGCAGCAATGGGTAGTTTTCACCTTCAGATGAGAAATGGTCACTGATTCGTCAAGGCTCCTTCAACTTTCCAAAACTGCAATCTCCACCACCCAGAAGGACAAGGGCAGCAAACACATGGGAACACCATCACCACCTGGAAGTTCCCCTGCAAGCCACTCTCCATCCTGATTTGAAACTATATCCCTTCTCTGTTGCTGTGTCAACATACTGGAACTCCCTCCCTAATCGCATTGTCGGTGTTAATGCACAAATGGACTGCAGCAACTCAAGAAAGTGATTCATTCAGCTCCACCTTCTAAAGGGCAATTAAATCAACAGATGCTGGTCTTATTGATAATGCTGACATTCTATTAAAGCACAAAACAGGCCCTGCTCTCATTTTTTGTCCTTGACTCTGGAATGTCTTTGCTGCCTTGCTCAAGTGACCATCCTTCATGTGTAAGCCTTGATTGCAAGGCTATTCTCCCCTGAACAATGGAACAAAGGATGTAGTGGCATTGGAGGTAGATCAGAGGAAGTTCACCAGAGTGATCCCGGGTTGATGTATGAGGAGAGATTAAACAGTTTGGGCTTACACTCGCTGCAGTTTAGAAAAATGAGAGGGGATCTGATCAAGGCGTATAAAACACTAAAAGAGATTGATGAAGTAAACATAGTCCAAATGTTTCCCCTCATGGGTCAATCTAGAACAAGAGGTCACAGGTATAGGAGATTTAAAACTGAGAGGAGAAGGAAGTACTTCTTGCGGAGGATGGTGAATTTGTGGAACTTGCTGCCCCATAACACGGTGGACTCTGAATCATTAAATGGTTTCAAGAGGGAGTTATCTTATTTAAAAAAAAACAGGTTAGAGGGATATGGATGGTGAGGTGGATTTGAGACCAGGACGAGATCAGCCATGATCTGATTGAATGGTGGTGCAGGCTCAAAAGGCTGAATTGCCGACTTCTCTTCCTGATTCCCATGTTCCTACGTTCTTAATATCAAATTGGATCCCGAGCAGCATTCATCTCATTTCCAGCAAAGGTAACTAGATGCTAAGAACATAAGAACATAAGAAATAGGAGCAGGAGTAGGCCATCTAGCCCTTCGAGCCTGCCCCGCCATTCAATAAGATCATGGCTGATCTGAAGTGGATCAGTTCCACTTCCCCGCTTTCTGCCCATAACCCTTAATTCCCTTGCCTACCAAAAACCTATCTACCTATGACTTAAATATATTTAGCGAGGTAACCTCCACCACTTCAACGGGCAGAGAATTCCAGAGATTCACCACCCTTTGAATAAAGAAGTTCCTCCTCAACTCCGTTCTAAACTGCTCCCCCCTGATCTTGAGGCTGTGCCCTCTAGTCCTGCTGTCCTTTCTGAGCAGGAAGAATCTCTCTACCTCTACCTTATCCATCCCTTTCATTATCTTATACATCTCTATAAGATCCCCCCTCATCCTTCTAAACTCCAACGAATACAGACCCAGTCTATTCAGCCTCTCTTCATAGTCCAACCCCCTCATCTCTGGTATCAGCCTAGTGAACCTCCTCTGCACTCCCTCCAAGGCCAAAATATCCTTGCGCAAGTGCAGTGACCAAAACTGCACACAGTACTCCAGCTGCGGCCTTACCTGTGCCTTGTACAGTTGCAGCAAGACCTCCCTGCTTTTATATTCTATCTCCCTCGCTATAAAGGCCAGCATCCCATTCGCCTTCTTGATCACCTGCTACACCTGCAGACTGGGTTTTTGCGACTCATGCACAAGGACCCCCAGGTCTCTCTGCACCGTAGCATGCTGCAGCTTTTCGCCCTTTAAATAGTAATCCCTCCTACTATTATTCCTGCCAAAGTGGACAACCTCACACTTGCTAACATTGTACTCCATCTGCCAGGTCCTCACCCACTCGCTCAACCTATCTAGATCCCTCTGCAGACTTTTTACATCCTCCGCACAATTTGCTTTTCCACTTATCTTTGTGTCATCAGCAAATTCCGACACCCTACACTCAGCCCCCTCCTCCAGATCATCTATATAACTGGTAAATAGTTGAGGCCCCAGCACCGATTCCTGCGGCACCCCACTAGTCACCAACCGCCAATCAGAATAGCACCCATTGATACCAACTCTCTGCCTCCTATTAGACAACCAATCCTCTATCCACGCTAACACCTTACCCCCAACTCCATGCCCCCTAACCTTCTGAAGCAACCTTTTGTGCGGCACCTTATCAAACGCCTTTTGAAAATTGAGAAACACCACATCCACCGGTTCCCCTCTATCCATCACACTAGTCACATCCTCATAGAATTCCAATAAATTTGTCGGACACAACTTCCCCTTAACGAATCCATGCTGCGTCTGCTCTATCAAACAATCCTTCTCAAGGTGCCTCGCTATTTCTTCTTTGATGACGGATTCAAGCATTTTTCCAACAACAGACGTTAAACTAACCGGCCTATAATTCCCTGCCTTTTGCCTGCTACCTTTTTTAGGCGATTTGCTCCTGCTGACCAGGAGCAAATCGCCTGAGTGATCGCCCTGAGGCTATCAAAAAAGCAACTGGAGCCCTGCAATGTCTGTGCGGGCCGATGCCAGGTAGACCAACACAGACATGGCTTCGAATGCAGATCCACGTACTGCCAACAAATGAAAGGGAAAAGTTGCAAAGGCAACTTTCCGTCAGCCAGAAAGTAATGCTACAGCGAGAGTGGTTCAGCAGACAAACTATGCCAGCTGGTGAATCAGTAAACAAGTCATGAATAATTTGCTCTTCCACAGCATAACAAGAACAGATCAAGGCGGTAATAACTAACCAGCGATATCTCAGTGGGGGTTGTACCTTGCACCTGGACGAAGTGAATAATCAAAGCCTAGAAAAAAAATTAATTCTAATAAATACAAAGAAAACATTGTGCATTGAGGCACTAATAATTTAAAGTGAGTTGCGAGGATAAAGAGTATTGGTAATTTGGATTTCAAAACGGAAAGGTTGGCACTGCATGTAAATAAACCCAGAACAACTCATTTCTTTTAATATAAGACCTCAGAAATGTAAATCTTCTGGTAAATGAGCACAGCGACACAATAAGCAATTCATTTGCATAAAGGAAAAGTGTTGTGATTAATTAAATTGTGTATAAAGCAATTATACAATGGCAGCAGATTGTAAAACAAATTACTTCAATTTAACATTTTGTCAATGACTCAAATGGATTACGTAGACTTCAAATGCTGCAGTCCATCCAATTTCCAAAGTCTTTTTCCCTTTGTTTTGTATATTTATTTAGGGATACAAAAAGAATGTCTCATTAAATAGGCAGGATGCAAAAATAGACTTATATAAAATTTAAAAGCAAAATACTGTAGATGTTGGATATCTGAAATAAAAACAGAAAATGCTGGAAATATTCCATAGACTTAACAGCATCTGTTAAGGGAATCAGAGTTAACAGGCTGAATTTTCCCATCAAGACAGCTTAGGAGTCAGGATTGGGAGAAAAATTATAAAATGGCTAATCGGGTCAGGCACCTGACATGTTCCCATCGTTTACTGGACGCAGGGTCAACAAGACAGCTGTCACATGCCCACCATGTGAAGGATAAACATTTAAGCCCACCATCGGCCAAGTGGGGAAAAGACATTGTTGTCACTGGGCTCTTCCCTGTAATGGATGAGCCCCCAACTCCACCTCTCTCTCCACTGATGTGGAGATCCCAGCACTGGACTGGGGTGGGCACTGTAAGAAGTCTCACAGCAACAGGTTAAAGTCCAGCAGGTGTATTTACAATCACGAGCTTTTGGAAACGCTGCTCCTTCCACAGGTGAGTCCTCGCCTGCGGACGGAGCAGTGCTCCGAAAGCTTGTGATTCCAAATAAGCCTTTAACCTGGTGTTGTGAGACTTCTCACTGCGCCTCTCTCCATTAAGACAGGAGCCCAGCATTTAACTGGAACCTGCTTCTCAGCAACAAACCAAAATGTCATCACTGCCTCCTCACAGTCCAGCACTAACACTCTGGATTGCAACAGCCACAGCTGTGGCCACAAGCTATTCTATGGAGAAGTTTCTCCTCCATACTAACAGCCTGACAGCTACAGCCATCTGTGAGTTTAAATGTTCCCAATTCAGCAGGTAGTGCCTCCATTTTCTTACCAGCTTCAGCCGTGCCCAACTCTCCCACTGGTCTGCTGGATGCACAACGCTGCAAGCCCTCCCACTGGGCCTTCTGCCACCCTGACCCACAAATTATCCCTAATTAGACAGGGCTCCTGAAAGCAGTTTCTCAATTGACCCTCTCTGGGAAAATGGTACCAGGGCCACTTCCAGCTTTGTGACCTGGAATTGAGGCTGATGGCAAGACCATGACTGCATGGAAAAATTTCAGCCCAAGATTTCAGGCTGATGGTATTTCTTCAGAACAGTTCTGACACATTGAGTATTTTCAGCAATTTCTGGTTCGATTACATGAAAAAGAATGTGCAATAAATGTTGCCTTTGCAGCAGCACCCACATCTCACGAATAAATAAGTAAAGCTTCGTAGTAATATAGCACTGTATAATTAAGAAACAAACTGAAGCATAGTTGTAATGAGAAGCAAGTAAATAATAAGGAGTTAAGTGATAAACAAAATAACGTTTAATGAAATAACTCCTCAGAGGCCGGTGTCCGTTCACCAAATTCCTTTTATTTACAAACTCAGTTCGTTCCTGAGACTGTTTCATTTACAAAGTCAGAATCCAAAGCATCAGTAGCCCTGACATTCCTCAATATATAGGCAGGTGAGACTCTCTGATTGGGCAGGCTATCATTGTCTCAATCAGGGAGCTCATACTCTAAGAAGTCAACCGCATGGGCCTCATTGAAGTCATCAAAATTTATAGGTGTGAAAATGTGGGTTATTAATTAGCCAGCTAAAGCTTCAAAGCCCTAGTGCAATACATATGAAGTATAAAATGTGCGTACAAAAGGGGGGAATTTTCCAATTCCACACATCACGGGAATCGTAGAGGGGGAGGGAGGGAAATAGGGAAAATTTTTCCTACGTGTGCACATATACACTTCATTGCAAGGGGGCTTTGAAGCTTTAGCTGACTAATTAGTAACTCGCTTTTTCACAGGAATCATAGTGGGGACTACAGACCACACAAAGGTCCGTTGACCTGTGGGGTGGGATTTTCCAGTTTTGAGGTGAGAACAGCCGGAAAATCCCAACCAAAGGATTTACCAGTGACCAATTTGAAACACTACTCGGTGACAAACACGCACCTAGGACATAACACATCAGCAATTATGTTTCTGCTGGAATGACTATCAAGGCAAACATATTGCACGTCTCCAGAACCAGAGTTAACCCAAAGGTTAGATACAACAGTAAATTTGATTTGCTGTAAACACAACTGTGAAAAATAGAGAACAATGGATAGCTGGGAGCGATGAGTAAATTCAGCAAGGAGTTCAAATCATGCCTGGGCCCTCAGATGAGATTGCAGCCTTGAATTCCCTCAAGAGCAGATTGCTTTTTATGACTTGCGCTATGAAGTTCATGGGATGTTTCTCGTCAGTTCTGGAGCTTTTGTTTTTTGCTGACAGCAGCTGTCAATGTCACTGCTGTCAGACACACCTGTTCTTTATGTTGTTGATTGGCAATGACATTGAGAGATCGACAAATGGTGTCAGCAGCATTGCACAGCTATATATAAAAGTAACTGATCTTATCTGCACTTTTAGCCAACTATTTCTCTTTGCACCTGACTGAATCCCCTTTCCACTAAGCATATTGCTCTCCGTCAATTAGGGGTTGAACATTCATACATCATTCCAAGGTCAATGGTAATCATTGACTTGGTGCTACAGAACCTCATTCACATGCTTAGCCCTCTCCCATTTCCAGCAACTGCCTAGCTGAGTCTAAAGACCATAGGTTCAAGCTGTCCTCCAGGATTTAAGAACGGCTGGTACTGTAAGAAACTGGTCCGAGGGATAGTTTCATTTTCAGATTAAAGTTTCAAAGTTGATTTATTAGTGTCACATGTCAGCTTGCATTAACACTGTGATGAAGTTACTGTGGAAAATCCTCTAGTCGCCACACTATGGCGCCCGTTTGGGTACACTAAGGGAGAATTTAGCATGGCCAATGAACCTTAGCAGCATGTCTTTTGGACTGAGGGAGAAAACTGAAGCACCCAAAGGAAACTCACACAGACACGGGAAGAACGTGTAGACTCTGTGCAGGCGGTGACCCAAGCCAGGAATTGAACCCAGGTCTCTGGCTCTGTGTGGCAGCCATGATAACGACTGTGCCACCTATGACCTGTGCATCAGAGGTGAAACAGGCACTCAGTTTTGTTGGTTTACATGGATATAGCAAAATAGCAAGAGGTTCACCTGGGGCAAAATTTTACATTCCCCTGCTGGTAGGATCTACAATATTTCCACCACATTTCTCAGATTGACTTCTCTTCCCCTCAGGTTCCCAACCACCTCGCCCGCTCCATAATTTTAAGCTTGGACAGGCGAGGCATGGGCCAATCAGCTCAGCTCTTGCATCAGGTCCGCTCAGAGGCCAATTATTGACCACTTAGAGCTTGTTTTCCACCCAGCCTTGATTTTCAAGCTGAAGGGAACTCCTCCAGGGGAATGTAAAATTCTGGATGAGGGGGGGTGGGGGTGGTGTGTTCTGTATGGCGGTGGGGGAGAGTTGAGGGTTGAATGTGGTTTTATATCCTTCAGGGAATACGGGAGGGGTGGGAATTCCATGGGAGAAATTCCAGAGGAAGTTCCGTTGGGGAAAGGGGGGCATTTTTCTGTGGTGGCATTGAGGAGGAGGCATTGTTTTGGGGACGGCATGTTCAATTGTTTTTGTGTCGGCCTGGTATTTTGAAAACCTAAGTTGCTGGTGGGATGGGAGGGATGTGGAGGGCTGTCTCAATCAGAGCACCCCCTCCACCCCCACCAGCATGATATTGGAGGACCTGCCCCTTCACCTAAGTAGCTAAAACACGGTGAAGGAAACCATCCTTATAGCTCAATAAAAAGTCTCACAACACCAGGTTAAAGTCCAACAGGTTTATTTCTAATCAATAGCTTTCGGAGTGCTGCTCCTTCCTTAGTCACCTGATGAAGGAGTAGCACTCCAAAAGCTCGTGACAACCCTTGCTCATCTACAGGCTGACGACACCACATTGGGTTTGCTTTCACTTCAGTTTTACTTCTTTTCCTAACCATTTTTCACATCAGCAAGGTCAAAATCTTATTGAGCCTTTCCAAAAGATGCATAGATTCATATTTTCTCCTAAGCTAACCCTTTTCCGAGCAGGGGAATGGGGTAACTCCATAACAAAATAGCACAATCTTAAAACTTCCTCTTTCTCATGTACTTTTATTCCACCGATAAACATTAAGGCTATATCTTCTCTCAGTTTTCTAATCACATTGTTAGATTACTTCACTTCAAATTTGAAATTGGAGCAATGAATAATTATGGAAATTATGCCAGAATTTGCAGCGTTACAGCTCTAATTCTCTGACTCAAATTGCACTAATTCCTAACCATTCAGAACCAAGTTACATCAATAAGGAAAAATCTCTACATTTCCTACACATTATACTATGAGCTGCATATAATCATCAAACACATCTAATTTCGTGGGTTTTTTAATTATCAATGCTGAATGGTAAATAATTGAAAATCCCCAAATCAGCCAATTCCAACTTGGCTAAAGATCTTGTAATATTGAAAGTTTAACATTTATTTATTAGTGTCACAAGTAGGCTTACATTAACACTGCACTAAAGTCACTGTGAAAATCCCTAGTCGTCACACTCTGCTGCCTGTTTGGGTACACTGAGGGATAATTTAGTATGGCCTATCCACGTAACCTGCATACCTTTGGACTGTGGGAGGAAACCTGAGCACCCAGAGGAAACCCAAGCAGACACGTGGAAAATCCACACAGACAGTGACCCAAGCTGGGAATCAAACCCATGTCCCTGGTGCTGTGAGGTTGCAGTGCTAACCACTGTGCCATCGTGCCACCTCGCAATACCACACAGCCTGTGAATCATCATTTTCTAGAATAACTGCAGGATAGAGACTCACGGGAAATACAGTGAGGTGTTTCTTAATCATAGAAGCATAGAATCCCTTCAGTGCAGAGAGAGGCCATTTGGACTATCGATCCCATCCAGTCCCTATCCTCATAACTGCACATATTCACCCTGCTAACCCCTGATACTAATGGATAGTTTAGCATGGCTAATCAACTTAACCCACACAACTTCGGATAGTGAGGATTAAAATTAAAAGTCCACTCAAATATAGATTCTGTCAGACCACAAAAGCCACTACAAGGGCTGCATTTGTTCAAGGATCTAACAAAAGATTCCCTTCTGTGGCCCAGATTATGAAAGGATTTCATCGGTGATTACGGACAAACTGGTTCCACTTGCAAGCAACAGCAAAAGTCAGGGCTAGAAACACAAGGTGCTCACTAGTAAATCCGATGAGGGTATTCAGACAAAAGACCTTTACCAGGAAAGTTGTTAGAATGTGGAACTTGTACCTCTGGGGATCATTGAGGTGAATTAAATAGAAGCATTCTAAGGGAGCTGAATGAAGAAAGGAACAGAAAAATATACTGATGGTGCTAGATGTTAGAGGGTGGGCACAGGCTCAGGTGGAGCATAAACACCGACCTGAGCCAAGTGGCCTGTTTCTGTGTTGTAAATACTACATAGCTATGTAACAAATGAAAACAAACTTCACAATCATGAGTAAAACAAGTGAAACTGCAGAATATGGAGAAACAGGGATTGGTGCTGGGACCCCAGCTATTCACAATACAGATTAATGATTTTGATGAGGGAACAAAATGTCACATCTCAAAGTTTGCAGATGGTACCAAGTTGGGTGGGAGGGTGAACCATGACGAGGATGCAGAGATCCTTCAGAATGGTAGGTTGGATGAGTGGGCAAATCAATGGCAGATGCAGTATAATTTGGATAAGCATGAAATTATTCATTTTAGAAACAAAAACAAGAAGGCAGATTACTACCTGAATGGCTGTAAATTGGGAGAGGGGAGTGTTCAGTGGGACCTGGATATCCTTGTATATTAGTCACTGATGGTAAGCATGCAGGTGCAGCAAGCAGTAAAGGCAGCAAACAGCATTTTGGCCTTCGTTGCGAGAGGTTTTGATGTATGAGGAAAGATTGACTAAGCTAGAATTGTTTTCGCTGGAGTTCAGACAATTGAGGGGGGATCTCATAGAGACTTATAAAATTCTAACAGCGTTAAACAGGGTAAATGCAGGGAGGATGTTCCCAATAGTGGGGGTGTCCAGAACCAGGGGGTCACAGTCTGAGGATTCAGGGTAGACTATTTAGGAAAGAGGCGAGGAGACATTTCTTCACCCAAAGAGTGGTGACCCTACAGAATTCATTACTATAGGTTGATGCCAAAACATTGGACATATTCAAGCGGCGGCTGGATGTAGCATTTGGGGAGAATGGGATCAAAGTTTATGGCAGAAAGGCGGATTAGGCTATTGAGTTGGATAATCAGCCATGGTCGTATTAAATGGTGGAGCAGGCTCGAAGGGCCAAATGGCGTCCTCCTCCTCCCCCCTTCTATAATTCCAAACTAATAATGGAATGCCATGCACTGAAAGATGTCTCCCAACATTCCATGTTTCTGCCATCAATTTTACCATGTCCACTTTGCAGAGTTTGAGTAGTTTCAGATAATGTCCTCCTGCAGCTGAAATATGAGTGTCACAATTTATTTGTGCTTTCCCCCTGTTTATCCAAGCCTGCAATAAATTCATTTCATCATTCCAGTGTCTGACTCTCTAAAGAGGCATTGAAGGCTGCCGCAATTCTGAGTGATTCATCCTGGATGTGATAGACCTCATACTGCACGTACTCCCTCTTTGGCAGTGAATGATATAGACTTCCAGCAACACCAGAAGGACAGGCAGTTACAAATGCATGTTCTGCAAGGAGTTATTTAGGATCTGCCAGAACTGCAAGGAACTGTGAGGTAATCATACCTACACTTATTCTACAAGCCCACAGTTTGACATTCAACTCTGAAGATACTGAAGTACTCTCAAAGCATTTGTGTTTCCACGAAACTGAAACAGTTGCATCCAAAAGAGGGTTTGCTGAAATACTGTGACCAATAATAACTAATATTCTTCTATCATACCTTGCTATTCCCAAAAAGGAATGAGAGACTGGAGAGATGGTACGAGACAGGTGAAACTCAGACACAGAAGGCAATAGAAGGGGCACCAGCAGATTCAACTACCCTTTCTTGTTCCTCCTAAGCTTCATTTCTTCTCCTGCATTCATATCACCATTCCTTCGCAGTCGCTTGGTCAAAATCCTGGAATTTCCTCCCTAATGGCATTGTGGGTCAACCCACAGAACGTGAACTACAGCAATTCAAGAAGGCAGCTCACCTCCATCTTCTCAAGGACAAATAGTGATGGGCAAAAAATTCTGACCAGCCAGCAGCGCCCATACCCCACAAATGAATAAAACAAAATACAGTTAGCACTGCTGCCTCACAGTGTCAGAGGACATGGGTTCGGCTCCAGCCTTGGGTGATTGTCTGTGTGGAGTTTACACATTCTTCCCATGTCTGCGTGGGTTTCCTCCAAGTGCTCCAGTTTCGTCCCACATTCCAAAGGTGTGCGGGTTAGGTTGATCGGCTATGCTAAATTGCCCTTCAGTGTCAGGGAGCTTATTAGCATAAATACATGATATTGTAGGGATAGGACCTGGCGGGATTGCGGTCAGTATAGACTCAATAGGCCAAATGACCTCCTTCTGTACTCTTGGGATTCTATGAAAATTAAAACAACACTGAAATCAAAGCCCATAGTATTGCCCAACAACAACTTACATTTATACAACCACTTTAAAAATAATAACGCATCCCAAGATGCTTCAAGGGAGTATTATAAACCAAAATATGAGACCGCGTCAGACGACCAAAAATGTGGTCAAAGATGTAGGTTTTCAGGAGTGTCCTAAAGGCAAAGGAGCAAAAGGAGGTGGATGGGCAGAGAGGAGCTGGGAGAGTATTCGAGAGTTTGGGGCCCAGGCAGCACGGTCACCAATGGTGCAGCGATTAAAATCAGGAATGCAGAAGAGGCCAGAATTAGAGGATCATCGATATCAGAGAGGGTTGTGGGGCTGGAGAAGATTACAGAGAAAGGGATGGGTGATACCATGGAGGGATTTGAAAACATGGATATGATTTTAAAATCAAAAAGTTGTTTGACCAGAAGTTAATGTAATTCAGCACATACAGGGATGTGTTAGGAGAATGAGACTTAGGGCAGAATTTTTGCTTCCTGCCCGTCACAGGAACTGGAGAGGGTGGGACACATGCAAAGATCTGTTGACCTTGATCAGGATTTTCCAGAGTTGAGGCGAATGTGACTGGAAAACCCACTCTTACGGTCGTAGAGTCACATGCTGGAATTTTATTGAAGCGGCATGGTGATACAGTGGTTAGCACTGCTGCCTCACAGTGCCAGGGACCCGGGTTCGATTCCCAGCTTGGGTCACTGTCTGTGCGGAGTTTCCTCCGGGTTCTCCAGTTTCCTCTCACACCCTGAAAGGTGTGCTGGTTGGATGCATTGGTCATGCTAAATTCTCACTCAGTGTACCTGAACAAGCACCGGAGTGTGGTGACTAGAGGATTTTCACAGTGACTTCATTGCAGTGTTAATGTAAGCCTACTTGTCACACTAATAAACTTTACTTTGCCTTTTACCGCCTGCCCGCAGGTGCAGACTAGGTTCAACCTGTAAGTTTGTTACAAAGAACAGTACAGCACAGGAACAGGCCCTTCAGCCCACCAAGACTGTGCCAATCATGTTCTACTTAGACCAACTGCCTGTATCCCTCTGTTCCCCGTCTGCTCATGCACCAATTCAGGTAAGTCTTAGATCTTGCTAACATATCTGCCTCAACCACCTCGCTTGGTAGTGCATTCCAGGTCCCCACCACTTTCTGTGTAAAAAACTTTCCTCACACATGTCCATTAAACCTGTCCCCTCTTATCTTGAACTTGTGCCCTCTTGTGATTGTCATTTCCACCCTGGAATAAATCTTCCAACTGTTCACTTTACCAATTACCCTCATAATTTTATAAACTTCTATCAGGTCATCCCTCAGCCTCCATTTTTCCAGGGAGAACAATCCCAGTTTATTAAATCTCTCCTCATAGCTAATACCCTCTAGACCAGGCAACATCCTAATAAACTTTTCCCGTACTCCCTCCAAAGCCTCCACATCCTTCTGGCAGTGTGGTGACCAGAACTGGACAGAGTATTCCAAATGTGACCTAACCAAAGTTTTATACAACTGTAACATAATTTGCCAATTTTATACTCGATGCCAAGGCTGATGAAGGTAAGCATGCCATGTGCTTTCTTCACCACCTTTTCCACATGTGCTGCCACTTTTAAGGATCTGTGGCCCTGTGCCCGCAGATGTCTGTGCTCCTGATGGTTCTGCCATTCATTTTGTAGCTCCCACTTGAATTGGATCTACCAAAATGCATCACCTCGCATTTGTTATCTGAACAGGGTCTAAATTTGCACCTCGGTAAAAGCTAGCATTAGATAATGAGAGGCTCTAATTCAGAGCAGGCTGTAGTACCTCAAGCACAACTGGCATCCAGATTGTTGCATTAATCTATTTACTGTCATGAATCTGGATAGATTTGACCACAATGCCTCCAGCATGGCATTAATTTATTTAAATTTGTGCTGTTATTTTCCTTAACGGGCCTCTGATCACATCTTAACAGCTGTGCGCCATTCTGTGACTGAAAAACACATGTAACAGATGTAGCCGAGTGAAAGATTATTGAAGTACAATTTTAAATATTCATTGGTACAAACAAAGATGAACTTCAAACAGCCTCACAGGGCGGCCTGCTGGTTCGTTCACTCAAGATGTTGGCTAAGGCTGTGGGGCCACATAAGGTTCCAGGTTTGAATTCCAGGTTGCATACAGTTAGCTGACTCCCACAGTGCTGCCAGAAACTACATAATCTCAGTGTCCCTGGCCTAGCAGAGCAAACAACTATTATCCAGAGTTCCTGCTGTCAATTGCTTTCAATAAACTTTGCCAGAAATGTAGGCAAGTGTGGGCAACAGGTGAGCACCATTCCACTGCAGCTTTACAGACCATCCATAAACCAATCTCTATCTGCCCTTCAGGCATCTGGCACGTGGGGTCTCCATCTCCATACATTTGCCACCTACCCAACTGCAGAGGTGCAAAACTGCCCTCTAAGGCTGTGTGCATTCAGTATATAGACTATTCTACAGGAATTACCACCTGTAACATACTGCCCAACATGGTCCCCAGTGGCGGCACTAATGCATGATCCTTAAAACCAACCACCAGCATCACCACATCTGCCACCTTATTTTATTTGATAATGAACTAATAAGGTGCAGATCCCTAGATTTAGTCGAAGAAAAATCTGACCTTGGCCTCCAATTAGCAAGTTGCTGATCCTCCAGCTCCACCAGCAGTTACTCATTCTGGATTGCATGTACTTGTGCGAGCACTTGGTGGGGTTAAAGCAATGATGTATAGTATGAAATGGTGCTGATTTACATCAATGGGGCCTGGCTCAGGTTTTTTGCTGTATCTAGGGAGAGAGTGAAATTCACACACCAAGGTCAATTGCACAGACCTGTAATCAAGAACAGGAAGAGGTGTTGTTGCCTATCCTTACCGATTTTGGTAAGTGGGTTAGGAAGTTCAGGATCTAGTCACAGAGGGAGGCGCTGATCCCAGGCCACTAAGTTTGGAGTTGAGTTTCGTAGGAATAATGGTGTTGAAGGTTGAGCTGTAGTCAATAAGTAGGAGTCTGACATAGGTGTCTCTGTTACTTATGTATTCAGTGTTGAGTGCAGGTCCAGGGAGACAGTGTCTGCTGTGGACCTGTTGCGGCGGTAGATGAACTGTAGTGGATCCAGGCAATGTGGGAGGTTGGAATTGATTCGTGCCATGACTAACTTTTCGAAGCACTTGATGATGATGGATGTCAGAACCACCGGACGATAGTCATTAAGACGCTGGAGCTAATTCCCCACTCCTACATTCTCAGCAAGGAGTGAAGCTTGAACGGCAGTGCGTCGTGTGAAATTACAGATGCACAATCTACGGGTTTTTATGCAATATTATGCAAATAAAAGGCAGAGCCTTTGCAATGCAAAGATTGATTTCTTCCCCACTTGCGGGGAACTAGCAGGAGACACTGCCAGAGTGAAGGGGAGCAATCGAGGCCCCCCAGGGCATTGAGTGGCTGGGAGGAGTGATGCCCCTTGGGCATGGGAACTTTGGAAATGACAGCCTGTGGGTGGTGGTGGTGGGGAGGGGGGGGGGGGGGGGGGTGTGATTGCTGGGGGTGGAGGGGGTCTGCCTCCGAGGGGTTGGGGCAGCAGGGAGTCTGTGCCGGGGGGTGGGGAGAGATAATCACTGCTGTGGGATTGGGGGGGCTGAAGATCAGGGCACTCCGGGAGAGGGAGTGAGTCGGGTCCGGCCTGGGAATGTTTCTGGGGTCCATGATCAGGCTACGATTGTGCCATGGGAGTGTTGGAAGGGGCAGCACTGCGAGGGTGCCAGGCTGGCCAGCAAAGCGCAATCTGACAGTTTGGGGTTACTGAGCATGCACAGAGGCCCAGAACTGTCATAGTCTGGTGTGAGTAGCCCTCCCCACCTGAGCTTTTAATGATATTCCTGATTGTGACCTCTGCAGTGCAGAGCGAGAGAAATTTGAGTCTGAACTCCCACTGAAAAAACAATCGTGATTTATACCATTTTTCTTGCCATTTCAGCACTTAGAACTTTTTGGGGATGAATCGGGCCCCGTGAGTCTTTGCACTATCCTTATGTCTGTACTCCTTGTTCCCCACCCCGCTTTAACCCTTCCCTTCAATCTCGCCCCTTCTATGATTCACAAATCAACTCACCAAGCAATCACGGAAAGTTTTTACAAAAATATAAGGGCCCATTGCTGGCATCCAGCTATAAACATCATCTGATTATATATGCAGCATGGGTCATTAATATTAACAGCGGCAAAGATATAATGCAATGTTAGTTTGTGTGTGCCCTACAAAGTGATCCCACCGCGACCATTACAGAAACAAGAGTGTACAAAGTTTATTTTAGTAGCATCATGCAATATTGTTAATTCGACAGGAAAATGTCCCGTTTAGTGATTTATAACATTGTGCAAGTAATAACACTGATTTTGGTGACAGCCTCAGCCCTCATTAACATGTTCTGTACATTGCTCCATATGGATACAGTGACAGGAAACTCTCATTTAGGGGAAAGATTCAACGTTTGCAATCCAGATAAACTGTAAAAGGCCTTTTCCATTCTGTAGAAGAGTTAGGAAACTCCCTCCTGACTGGGTACATGAGATTATTCAATATAACCACTTCATGGATGGGGTGTAACTGGATTCTATTTTATTAGTAATCTCACAGATAGAGAGCAATTAAGTGGAACGATTGAACATCATGGATCTTCACTATTAGAAATCATCGAATCCCTACAGTGCAGAAAGAGGCCATTCGGCCCATTGAGTCTGTACCAACCACAATCCCACGCAGGTCCTATCCCTATATTACCACTAATCCCTCTAACCTATGCATTCCAGGACACTAAGGGCAATTTAGAATGGCCGTTCAACCTAGCCCGCACATCTTTGGACTGTGGGAAGAAACCGGAGCAGCCAGAGGAAACGCACACAGACACAGGGAAAATGAGCAAACTCCAAACAGACACGACCCGAGCTGGGATTCGAACCCAGGTCCCTGGAGCTGTGAAGCAGCAGTGCTAACCACTGTGCTACCGTGCCACCCATTAGTGAGAATGAAATATATTTTCAATAACTACTATGCAACATAATGTCAAATTGACATTTCAATACTTCAAAAGCCTCATAAAAGCACCAAGATGGAGTGGAATAATAGGTAAGTACACTAAAAAAAACAACATTGACGTCAACAGAAAGGACTGCTGAGAATCATATGCAGTGTTATAATCCAGCTCAGAAACTCCAAGATATTTTATGAAGTCAGCCGGGACCATAATTTTTGCGCTTTGAATTTGGTGCAGCTAAACATAAGATGTTTCACTCCAGGTATGATTCAAACTACCCACTAAGGAGCTTTAATCAAACAAAGTTTACTTAAGAATACAGTTAACACAGAGAAAATTAGCAATAGCTTTTACCAATTACAAAGAAAATAAAACAACCATGATATAAATCTTAACAACTAAATGCACTGTTCCAATACAACAAACCTCCTTACAAACATTCCCATGTTTAGCACGGAAAATAAGAATATTCACGTGGTTTTGCAGCTCTGCAACACCTGTTGTGAATTAGTCCTTTGGTTGGAGAATTGAAACTCTGGCTTCTCTGTTCTGGAAATCCCAGCACCTAGAGGTAGCGATAGGGCCAGTGCTGGCCTCTCGCGCGCCAACCGCCAAAAGCAAAGTTTTCATTCCAGAAAGGCAAAAAACACTGCTTCCAGCTACCCAGCAGAGTTTCTAATGCCAGGGAGACAGACAAACACACTACCTCCAGCCTGGGATCCAAATGCCTTCCCCCAGGTAAGAGTTTACTTTCAATGTGTCCATATGGTGCATTGACAGAACATCTTAATGAGTGCTGAGGCAGTCACCAAAATCAGGGATTTCATCTGCACAGGTGTTATAAATAATAATGTGGTAGCTCATGCTACCAAATAAACCTGTTGGACTTTAGCCTGGTGTTGTGAGACTTCTTACTGTGTTATAAATAATTAGTAGGATATTTTCCTGTCAAATTAACAATATCGCACGACACTGTTGAAGTGAAGTTGTACTTTCCTGTTTGTTTAGTAGGTATGGCACGATCAACTTTATAGCACAACAAACCAACACGGCATTATATCACTGCCGCTGTTAATATTAATGACCCATGCTGTGTATATAGTTGAATAATATTTACAACCAGATGCCAACAACAGGTGGCACGGTAGCACAGTGGTTAGCACTGCTTCTTCACAGCTCCATGGTCCTGGGTTCAGTCCCTGGCTTGGGTCACTGTCTGTGTGGAGTTTGCACATTCTCCTCATGTCTGCGTGGGTTTCCTCCGGGTACTCCGGTTTCCTCCCACAGTCCAAAGATGTGCGGGTTAGGTTGATTGGCCATGCTAAGAAATTGCCCCTTAGTGTCCAGGGATGTGTAGGTTAGAGGGATTAGTGGGTATAATATGTAGGGATATGGGGTAGGGCCTGGGTGGGATTGTGTTTGGTGCAAAATCAATGGGCCAAAGGGCCTCTTTCTGCACTGTAGGGTTCTATAACAAGCATTAATATTTTATGTTTCTGTGATTGGTGAATTTATTGGTGAATCTTGAAAGCATGAAGAAAAATATCAAGCATGATTGAGGTTAAATGGGAAAGGGAGAGGGAAATAAGGATTTTTTTTATTCATTCATGGGACATGGCATTGCTGGCTGGCCAGCATTTATTGCCCATCCCTGGCTGCCCTTGATTAGGCCATTTCAGAGGACAGTCGAGAGTCAATCACACTGCTATGGTTTTGAAGATAGGCCAGACCAGGTAAAAACGGCAGATTTCCTTCCCTAAAATACATTACTGAACCAGATGGGTTTTTCCTGACAATCAACAATTGTTTCATGGTCATCAGCAGATTCTTAATTCCAGATTTTTTTTACTGAATTCAAATTCCATCATCTGCCATGGCAGGATTTGAACCCAGGTCCCTAGAATATTAGTTGAATTTCTGGATAAACAGTCTAGCAATAATACCACTAGGCCACCCCCTCACCTGAAACTGGCAAAAGCTCCAGAGTCCATGATTCCTCTCTCTGTCCCTCATATTAAGTTATGAGTACTTATGCGGCACAGTAAAAAAAAACTTGTTCAAAATGTGAACCCTTGCGGTGTAATTCTTTCAATTAATAACTGTGAGTTTGAATTTCTTATTAAAAGTTATTGGTCTTCCTCAAGTTCAAAACATGTGCATATCTGGATCTGGATTTGATTGGGATGCCACAGGGCAGGGTCTTTGGGTCAGTCATCATTCAGAACATAGGAAATAGAAGTAGGCCATTCAGCCCCTCAGGCCTATTCCGCCATTCAATTAGGTCATGGTTGATCATCTACTTCAACATTTTCTCACAATATCTCCATATCTCTTGATGTCTTCATGATCTAGAAATCTATTGATCTCTGCTTCAAACGTCAACCTCCACACATCTGGGCTGGAGATTTCAAAAGGTTTGCTAGTCTCTGAGTAAACAAATTTCTCCTCATCTTAGTCATCAATGACCTGCCTTTTATTCTGGGTCTGTGTCCCTGACTCTAGATCCCCGCCCACCCCCAGGCAGGAAAAACAACCTTCCTGCATCGATCTTGTCAAAACTTCTGAGCATTATGAACATTTCAGATATCTATTTATTCACAATTATTTTTAGATAAATCAGGAAAGGCCTTTGCCTGTAGCAGAAAGGTAGGGGACAGGGGATAGAATGAATTGTGTCATAGATTTGCCCGCTTAGACCATAAGACATAGGAGCAGAATCAGACCACTCAGCCCATCGAGTCTGCTCCGCCATTCAAACATGGCCGATATTTCTCTCATTCACATTCTCCTGCCTTTTCCCCATGACCCCTGATCTCCTTATTAATCAAAAACCTATCTATCCCTGTCCTAAAGACAGCCTTCTGCGGCAAAGAGTTCCACAATTTCACCAATCGCTGGCTGAAAAAGTTTTACCAATTCTTTTCATTGGATCCAATTGTTGAATATGTTGGAGTTTGAGAATGAACTTTTTCACAAACTGTTCAGTCCACCTGAATCAGCCTTTTTTTTGCCTTTGTCATTTTGGTCCAGGAATGAACCCTTAGTTTTGACAATCAGTTTAGGTTTCACCCCATTACATTGTGATTCACACATTTTCCAATGGGATTCTAGGTAATGCCAAACACATTTCTGTTCTACTTTGCAATGGCTGCAAAACCTGCAGCTTTGAGAGTTGGAAAGGCACTGTCACAAGCAGACATCAATCTCTCTTGCTGTCCTTCAGTTCCCCCTCGCTCCAATTACTTCTATCATCAGCTGGCATAGGCCCAGTGAACTGCTATAACCAGATGCTTCATACCCCAAAGCAGGCAATGAGAAAACCCATCAAACAGCAGGTGTACACTAAAGAACTAACACTCAAATTTTCTCTTTCTCCAAATGGTCCGCCATTAACTCAGAGATAAGATTCTTATGTAAATTAGCCTTGAGAAACCTCCTAGTTGTTATTTTCAGTTCAGCTTACCATTAAGTGTTTAGTGTTATTTTAACACCATTGTTCATCCATAACTGAATACCAACACTAAATGCTTTCAATCAGGAATTCAGGGCTAAACTTGACCATCACCAATAAGAGACCACCGCCCCTTGACATTCAAAGGTGTTACCATCACTGAATCCCCCCACTGTCAACCTCCTTGGGGTTACCATTGACCAGAAACTCAACTGGACTCACCACAAACATGGTAGCTACAAGAGCAGGTCAGAGGTTAGGAATACTGCGGTGAATAACTCACCTCCTAACTCCCCAAAGCCTTTCCGTTATCTACAAGGCACAAGTCAGGAGTGTGATAGAATATTCCACACTTGCCTGGATGTGTGCAGCTCCAACATCACTCAAGAAGCTTGACACTATCCAGGACAAAGCAGCCTGCTTGACTTACACCACATCTACAAACATCCGCTTCATCCACCACCAACACTCAGTAGCAGCAGTGTATACTATCTACAAGATGCACTGCAGCAATTCTCCAAAGATCTTTAACAACGCCTTCCAAACTTACAACCACTGCCATCCAGAAGGACAAGAGTGGTAGATACATGGGAATACCACCATCTGCAGGTTCCCTTCCAAGGCACTCACCATCCTGATTTGGGAACATATCGCCTTTCCTTCGCAATCACTGGGTCAAAATCCTGGAATTCCCTCCCTAACAGCATTGTGGGTCAACCCAAAGCACGTGGATTGCAGCGATTCAAGAAGGCAGCTCACCACCACCTTCTCAAAGGCAACTAGGGATGGACAATAAATGCTGGCCAAACAGTGACGCCCATGTCACACAAACAAATTTTTTAAAACCTCAGAGCTAAATGTTTATCAGTTATTTCTTCTCATTGAATGGTTTAGCTTTGAAAGGAGAATTACCTCCAAGGTCAACAGCATAGGAATGGAATGTTGGACTGCAAAATTGACTAATTTTATTTTAAGAGTACTTTAAGAGTGAAATTGCCCTGTGGCAGTCCAGGATTCACTCAACTCAGGTCCACTTTTTTACTTAGCAGGTTTGAAAAGAAACTAGCTCAGTTGTTTTCTCTATTCCTTCATGGGATGTGAGTGTAGCTGGCTAGGCCAATGTTTATTACCCATCCCTAATTGCCCTTGAGAAAGTGGTGGTGAGCTGCCTTCTTGAATCGCTACAGTCCATGTGACATAGGTACACCAACAGCTAGGGAGAGAGTGCCAGGATGTTGACCCAGCGACAGTGAAGGAACAGCAATACAAGATGGTGTATAGCTTAGAGAGGAAATTGTAGGTGGTGGTATTTCCCATGCATCAGCTGCCTTTGTTCTGGATTGGAAGGAGCTGTCTCTGAGGAGTCTTCGTGTGTTCTGGCTGTGCATCTTGTAGATGTTGCATACTGCTGCCACTGTGCATCAGTGGTTAAGAGAGTGAATGATTGTGGATGGAGTGCCAGTCAGGTGGGCTGCTCTGTTCTGGATGGTGTTGAACTTATTGGGTGTTAATGGAGCTGCACTCATTCAGGCAAATAGAGAGTATTCCATCACAACCCTGAGTTATGCCTTGTGGATTGTAGATAAGACTTCAGAAGTTAGGAAGTGTGTTCCTCCCTCTCCTAGCCTCTGAGCTGTACTAGTAGCGAAAGTATTTATATATGACAAGTCCAATTCGGTTTGTGGTCAATAGTAACCCTCCCAGGATGTTGTCACTGGAGGATACAGCAATGATAATGCCGTTGAGTGTCAAGGGATGATGGTTAGATCCTCTCTTGAAGATGATCATTACCTGGCACTTGTGTATTGTGAATGTTACTTACCACTTGTCAGCTTAAGTTGAATATTGTCCAGATCTTGCTGCATTTGTACATGGACTGCTTCAGTATCTGAAGAGCCATGAATAAAGATTGTGCAATTAATGAACATCTCCACATCTGACCCGAAAGGAAGGTCATTGTTGAAGCAGCTGCAGATATTTGGGCCTAGGACACTACCCTGAGGAACCTCTGCTGTGATGCCCTGGAACTGAGATGAGTGACCTCCAACAACTAAAGCTATCTTGCTTTGTGCTTGATAAGATTTCAACAAGCGGGAGATTTCTCCATGATTCCCATTGACTTCAGTTTTGCTAGTGTTCCTTGATGCCAGAGTGCCCATTGGATGATCCATCTCAATTTCTCCTTGAGATCCCCAGCATCACAGATGGCAGTCTTCAGCCAATTCAATTCACTCCACATGAGATCAAAAAACTTCTGAAGGTACTAGATGCAATAGCGTTGAGAACTTGTTCTCCAGAACTTACCATGCCCTTGACCAACCTGTTCCAGTACAGCTATAACAGTCATCCACCTGAAAAATTGCCCAGGTATGCCCTGTACACAACAAGCAGGACAAATCTAACCTGGTCAATTACTGCCCCATCAGTCTACTTCTGGTCAGTGAAGGAATGATCAAATGCTGCCTTGATGTCAAGGGCACTCATTCTCACCTCATTTCTAGAATTCAGTTCTTGTGTTCAAGTCTGAAGTAAGGTTGTAATGAGGTCAGAAGCTAAGTAACTCTGGCAGAAACCAAACTGAGTGCCGACAAAAACAAGTTATTGCTAAGTAAGTGCTGCTTGGTGGTTCTACTAATGACCCTGTCCAACGTCTGGGGATTCAGGAAGAGACCGAGATAAAGCATCCACTGGCCACTTCCGATTGAAGATT
Source organism: Carcharhinus amblyrhynchos (assembly GCF_965287045.1). Lineage (NCBI taxonomy): Eukaryota > Metazoa > Chordata > Chondrichthyes > Carcharhiniformes > Carcharhinidae > Carcharhinus > Carcharhinus amblyrhynchos. Next base: position 15,296,550 of record NC_137352.1, read on the forward strand.
GTTACACGTAATTCAGTCTTATATTTTGCACTCATGTGCTGGGTTTCACCATCATTGAGGATAGGGATATTTTTGCAGCCTCCTCCTGAGGTTTCTTTGCTAGAACAATGAGCACCGTGTGGTATCTGTCTATTTTGTTCTTTTGAATTTAAAATATATCTAAAGTTATATACATACTTTTTGTCTGGCTTAAATCAATAAAAAGTATTACAGAAGTTCCTGGTTTGGATTATTTTCTATCAACATCCCTCAACGAACCTGCCAATATTGCGCTGTTATTCCTTCAGACAAAAGTCTGCTAAGTATCTATCTTAAAGTGGAACCATTGTGGAAGAAGATGATGAACCTAAGGTCTAAAATTGCTGTCTATTCTTTCATTTTCTTCTACACTTTGTACAGCACAGTATGCCTTGCTTTTCTAATTTTTCAACATGTCATTTTACATGCACCTACCTTCATTTCGCTAGAATAAAAATATATCACTGAAGATAAAACAGACACTGAAACCTTGGACTCTGAGAAGCAACACCTTTCATTTCAAAAATCCATAGATAAACTATTGGGTTTCAGAATTCTCAACCCATCTTTCTGAAAAAAAAAAGATTAATGTTGATTGTGGCAAGAACAGAAGATGCTGGAAAAACTCAGCAGATTGGGCAGCTGAGTTAACATTGCAAGTCCATTTGGCTCTTCCTCAGAATCAAAGAGGGGGAGAATGTGTTGGATATTAAACTGTAGCTGGGAGAGATTGCAACAAGAACTAGCAACTTCAACAACAAAAAAATGATGGCCTGGTGTAGGAGGGGAAGGGGAGGGATTTTGCATAGGACAATAAGCCTATGGAATAGATTTTTAAAAGGGGTTTAAGATGGCGGAGAAAGGTCACAGTCTAAAGTTGATGAACTCAATGTTGAGGGCCGAGGGCTGGAAACTGCCCAATCAAAAGCTTGCAGCAAGTTTCACTGGAGTATTGCAACAGACAAATGACAGACATATGGGCATGAGAGCAAGCTGCTGAATTGAAATGGTATGCAACAGGAAGATTGAGGATATGCTTATAGACTGAGCCAAGGGATGAAATTTTCCTGTCCCGCCCACCACAAGAAACATAGCTTGCAGTACAGGGACCATACAAAAGTCCATTGACTTTAGGCGGGAGTTTCCAGTCTTGGGGCGAGCGTGGGCAGGAAATCCCACCCTATGTGTTCCGCGGAGTGATCATCCAGTCCGCATTTGGTCTGCCTGATATAAAGGAGACCATATTGGAAGCAATTTTGGTTGCAATGTTTCTTTTCATGAAGTTTGCGAGGACTCACTAACAAGATATGTCAATTTTCCAATCATTCAACAAATCTTCCAGGCTCACTCCCATCGGATTGCACGTTGAAAATTTTGGCACAGAAGTCATTGGATTCTTTCTATGGTGTCAATATGTGGCAGCGTGTGTCAAGCAGCTATTACACCAGATGGGCTAAAGTGGCTCAAGGAGGCGGCTCAGCACCACCTTCCCAAGGGCAATTAGGGATGAGCAACAAATGCTGGCCTTGCCAGCGATGCTCACATCCCAGGAAGGAATGAAAATAACAGTTAAATGGAAAAGAGGAGAAATAGAATTGAAAGAAAGACAAAGACAGAGAGAAACCACAGAGAGAGATGCAGAAACATGCAAAAGTCAGGGACAGAAAGGAACGGAAAAGAGGGAGAGACAGAGGGCAGAAGCTTACGGCCATTCGTGTCGGAGGGATTTTCTGGCCCACTTGCAGTGGTTGGAGATTTGGCTGGTCACCAAATTCTCTGTCCTCGCTGCAGCAGGGCTTGAAAAGCAGGTAAGATTGCGTGCAAAGTCATTTACTAGTCTCTTCATGATCTGGTTTTCATTAGCATGGAAACAGCAAAGTTTACAGAAACATACTGCAAGACAGGAATATCTCTCTACATTTATACATGAGGGACTTCCCTGAATCCAGATGTACACCAAATTGTTTACAATTCTCAGGGGACCTGCTTCCTGGAGAATTCAGGTTAAGAATACAATGTGACCCAAACATGATAGAGAAACAAAATGCCCTCCTATAATAAACACAGCTTTGTTTCAAACAGCTATAACCACATATATAAAAAATACTTTCCAAGAAGTAATACAAATTACCTTCCTGTCCTCTCTACCATTTCAAGTCCAATTTCAATAAAGGCAGCCACAGAGAAAGATTTACACAATGCCTGAAATAGTCTTTCTCCTACCCAGTGTACCCAATTGTGTTGTGGGAAACAACATTATGTTCTGTAATCTTAAGAGTTATAGTGACATTTCTGCATTAAAGTGCACCCAAAACCATTTTGCATCAATGCAAAAATGACAGTATAAATGCACCCTTACAGAATCCGATAGACATTATTAGAACAAATCCTGCGCATGACTGGATAAGTCATAATTCATCGGGGGATCTGAATTGTATTTCTGATGTTCAATCTAACAATTTAATCATAGAAAATGGCTCAGATTTTCTGTCCTGTGGTTTTATTATAGTCATACAAAGAATGAACAATTTTGCACTGGCATTAACCAGTCAGATGCTTGCAGTCAAAAAGATAAGAAAGGTTTGCATTGAAATAGCACCCTTCGTGATCACAGGAAGCCCCAAAGCATTTGATTTGATTTATTATTGTCACATACATTGGGATTCAGTGAAAAGTATTGTTTCTTACATGTTATACAGACATACCTACGGCTCGTAGAGTACACAGGGGAGAAGAAAAGGAAAGGGTACAGAATAGAGCGCTGCAGCTACAGGTAGGATGAAGAGAAAGATCAGCTTAATATATGATAGGACGGTTCAAAAGTTCCGAAGGCCATGTGTGTAACCCAATCCATCATGCAAATCAGCCTCCCATCCAGTGACATTCTCTATACTTCCCACTGCCTTGGCAAAGCAGCCAGCATAACTCATGATCCCATCCACCCCGGACATACTCTCTTCCACCTTCTTCCATCAGAATAAAGATACAAAGTCTGAGGCCACATACCAACCAATTTAACAACAGCTTCTTCCCCGCTGCCATCAGACTTTTGAGTTGAACCTTGCATTAAGTTGATCTTTCTCTAGCTGTGACTGTAACACTGCATTCTGAATGCTCTCATTTCCTTCTCTACGTATGTTAAGCTTTGTCTGTATAGCACGCAAGAAACAATACTTTTCACTGTATGCTAATACATGTGACAATAATAAATCAAATCAAAATCAAATCTGAAGGCAGCAGGGAAGAAGCTGTTCTTGAGTTGGTTGGTATGGGTTTTCAGGCTTTTGTATCTTTTCACAACATTTCACAGCCAATGAAGTACTTCTTGAAGTGTAGTCACCCCAGCAGTTAATTTACACACAGAGAGCTCCCATGAAATTATGACCAGATAATCTTAAAATTACAGAACATAATGTTGGTTCAGGGACAACGAACACTGGAAATAATTCTCTGGCACTTCTTCAAAACACATCACAGGATCTTTTACGTCCATCGGGGAAGGCAGATCAGGCTTCAATTTGACAGCTCAGAGAGCACATCAAACAATGTAACACTCCCTCAGTGCTGCACTGGTACCGTACTGGTTCACAACAACACTGATAAAAAGAAAGAAAAGACTATTGGACCTATCAATGTTCATTATATCCACTCCCTTCCCTATCTTCACCTTAGCTACCAGTCCCTTTCCACTCAAACTTCTGTTTTGGATTATAACATCACCTGCATCTACGCATCAACTTACCATCTGCTGAATGACTGTAATAGACAGAAATTTTGGAGAAGTGTAAAAGGGCAGATGCTAATTTGAGAGGATTCAAATGTGGAAGACAGAGGGAAGAAACAATTTTGCAGTGGATTCACAAGGTAGTTCACGACAGTGAGGTTTATGAACCTGTCAGAATCCTTTCCTATATGTGGCTGTTCTCCTGCCAGCTCTAGAGAACATTCCAGCGTTATTACTTCCCATTGCATACAACAGTCAGGGCCCCTGACAGACAATGGATATTGTTTCCGCTAAGGGAAGTAATTACACAGTGAACAGGGACGTGAATGCCATGATTTATTAATTACTTAACCTCAAATCGAAACTGTTTTCCTTGCACTGCAGAGAAAAAAAACATTCATCCTTTAATAAATGTTCTAATCCATAAATGTTTGATGAGGTGCTATTAGAGTTCAGAGCCAGGGAGCCATTTTCATTTTTTTAACCTGGACACAGAACAGCAGAACATTTATTCTTATGAGGGTTATGCTCCAGCATCCAATGGAATAGTAGATTCTGTTGAAAGCCATTTGAATACCAGCTAAACCTCACAAAAAAAGGAACATATTCCTCCAAAAAGGAAAAGTGTTGAAAGGGCGTGAACCTTTTATGAAGATCTAAAAGTCAATTAAATAGATCTTCAGATAGATCTAAAAGTCAAGTAAATGTGAACCCTTTGTGCGGCAATCTAGAACAACAAGCCACAGTATAGGTTGAGAGGTGGTTGATTTAACATTGCGATGAGGAGGAACTACTTTCACAGAAGGTGGTGAATTTATGGATCTCGCTGCCCTATAGCGTGGTGGAGTCTGATTCGTTGAATGGTTTCAAGAAGTAGATATATTTCTAATTTTAAAAAGGGATATGAGGAACATGGGGAGGTTGATGTGGAAGCATCGGAGTTAGTGCAGAGGAGATTTACCAGCTGCCTGGTTTGGAGGGTAAGTCTTATGAGGAAAGGTTGAGGGAGCTGGCCTTTTCTCTTTGGAGCAGAGGAGAATGAGAGGTGATTTAATAGAGGTTTATAAGATGAGGGGAATAGAGTGGACGTCCAGAGATTATTTCCTCGGGTGGATGCAGCTCTTACTAGGGGGCATAACTATAAAGGTTCATGTTGGGAGATATAGGAGGGATGTCCAAGGTAGATTCTGTAGTCAGAGAGTGACTGGGGTGTGGAATAGACTGCCTGCTGTGATAGTGGATTCGGACACTTTAGGAACTTTCAAGCAGTTATTGGATAGGCACATGGAGCACACCAGAATGATAGGGAGTGGGGGTAGCTTGATCTTGGGACATAGCTCGGCACGACATCGAGGGCCAAAGGGCCTGTACTGTGCTATGTTCTAACTTCTAAGTTCTAACTTCTAAGTTCTGATTGAATGGCAGAGCAGACTTGAAGGACTGAATTTGCCTACTTCTGATACTAAGTCCTATGTTCCTATCTATAATTGATATAATCAGATATAGGAATGAGTGGAACATGATTTGAAAAAAAGGAAAGAGATAAAATGGGTCATACACAATCAATAGCTATATATTGGAATAATGAGGTCTTGTATGCCTCATTTGATACTCCCACCTTGGTTAACACAATTCAGTATGTGTAAACAATGTGTAAATTCATGAATTAAAAACCTATAAAAATTAGAAAAAAAAACTAGCCACCAATTTCATAAGATTGAATGGAAACTAAGGGTGGAATTTAATACGCTTCCCAGAAGCAAGTGTGGAGGCTGAGGTGAATTTAATCAGAGTGAGTGTGGAATGTGGGAACACCATCGTCTCTTCTCCCATTCATTCCCATTGGGAAGTTTCATGGACCAACCTGCCTACCCCATAAATGTGAGACCCATAAACGGACAACTAATGTTCACTTGAGAGTTTCATCCTCCTGCCACTGGTATTCATCCAGCAGCAGGCAGAGGACAAGACATAAGGAAAGCCCAAAAGCAAACTCTGTCGTAGTTGTTTGCAGACTTCCAGGTGGTCCCTCATCAATGCCTAATCAAAAGGGCCTGACTTCAGTTTGTAGAGGTGTCCTATTCACTCAAGAACTAGCCCCAGTTAGCAATCCCACTTCCTTCTCTTTTACACAGCCCTCTGTTCCTCCAAACATCCCAGCTCTTCTGTTATCTCAGTTGAGCCTGGCAATTCACAGAATGGTTGTGACACAGAAGGAAACCCTTCAGCCCACTCTGTTTGTACCATCTCTCCAAAAATGTACCAGGTGCCATTCCCCCATCTTTTCCCTGTAACCCTGTGTATTCTCCTTTTTCAGATAATCCAACTCCCTCCTGAATGTCTCATTTGAACCTGTGTCCACCATACTGTCAGGCAGCACATTCCAGATCTTAACCACACATTATGTGAAAAAGTTTCTTTTCAAATCTCCATTGCTTCTTTTGCAATTACTTTAAATCTTTTGTCACGATACTGACACATACACATATTAATCTGCAATTTCATTGATTCATTAAATATATATTGAATTGCTTTAAAAAGTCTTTTAAAAAGCAAACAAAGACATTGGCTTAAGATAGTTGCCACCCATCACCTGACATCCGCTATTACAAATTGACTAGTGTTTGGAAGGTTCCAATATAAATTTTAATTAAGATTAGGCAAGATAACCTCCTGTGGAATTTCTCACCTGTTGATGTCAAGAACCAATTCAAAAAAATTAATGAAACTGTACTGGACTTCACTATTTGCATTGCTGTAAAGCTGACTTTCAAGAAGATGCAGAAAGTCATATCAGAACAATAGCTATATTGAAGGTGTCATTCCTATCTCATCAATATGGATGATGGATCATTCAGAAGTTAATGCTGGGACAGACTCCTCATGATTTTCAATGCCTCATAGGATATTTAACTTCACTTCACCTGCACTATCTTATTCCACTTGGCATGTTTATTCCATCCCACTTCCAGTACAGATTAGCTTTCTTTTCATCCCCCTGAAACACTACAACTCGATCTCCAAGGCCTTCAGTTCTAGCTGGGACTTCTTCCCCTCTTTTGATGTTCAAGACAGATTCTAACCAGTGATGGTCAATAGTATCACCATCACTGATCCCACACTACCAGCAGCCAGACAATTACCATTGACCACAAACTGCAATATAAGCATTGTGGCTTCAAAAACAAGTCAGAAGCTGAGGATTCTGTGGCAAGTAACAGACCTCCTGACTCCTGAAAGCACATCAAAGATCGACAAGGCACAACTCAGGAGGGTAGTGGAATACCTTCCATGTGTCTGGATTAATATGGCTCCAATAGCACTCAGAACATTCAACATTAATATGCACCCCATCCACTATCTTAAATATTCACTCCCACCACCAGTGCATAATAGCAAGCAATGTAGATGATATACAACTTCAGCAACTCAGCAGCAACTTCCAAGCCCTTGACCACTACCACCAAGAAGGGCAGGGGCAGCAGGCCCATGGGAACATCAACTTCTGAAATTTCCTCTCTGAACTACACAATATCCTGACTTGAAGTGGTATCACTGCTCCTTCACTGTCACTGGTTCAAAAGCCTGGAATTCCTTTATAGCACAATGGGAGTACCTACATTTGATCAACTTCATGAAGAGGATAACCACCAACTTGGGTGCCTGACGCTCGCTGCCAGCAGAGAAAGTGGAAGCAGATACGATGGTGACTTTTAAAGTGTGTCTTGACAAATACATATAGGATGGGGATAGAGGGATATGGTCCCAGAAGGGTAGGGGTTTTAGTTCAGACAGGCAGCATGGTCGGTGCAGGCTTGGAGGGCCGAAGCTCCTGTTCCTGTGCTGTAATTTTCTTTGTTCTTTGTTCTCAAGGGACAGTAGGGACGGCGGATAAATGCTGGTCTTGCCGACCAGGCCTACATCTCAATAAAGAATAAATAAAGCGCTGATTTCTCCCTCTTGCTCATCCCAGGGCAGCAAGTCTGACTTTGGCCTTGTTCCCCTTCCCATGCCGCATTCTCACCATTGCCCACAAAACCACTCTTCCACCTTCCCACCTGCCCCCATCCACAATGTCATTTCTACCACAGGGGTTCTGGTGAAAATTCACAGAGCTGAAATGTTAAATCTGTTTCTCTCTCTGAAGATGCGACTCAACTTGCAGAGTATTTAAGCATTTTCTGATGTTACTTCTACCATGGTCCTGCTGCTGCTTGGGTGATTCAAACAGCTATGTACAATGAGGGAGCCAAATATCTCACTGAGGATCCACACCCACATGATGCTGAGAATATGAGAAACTCTGCCTGATTTTTGCTGTTCGTGCAGCAGACATAATTGACATTGATGTAACCCACTCTTCACTTTTGGAGGCTAAAATATTAATGGAAGTTAAACACTCAATTATCTGATCATGAATCCAACATATATTCTACATACACATGCACATTGTCTATTCCATATTCATACTTTTTTTATTTTTTCCTCAGGATGTGAGCATACTTCACTGGTGTAGGTACACACACTGCAGAGTTAGGAAGGGAATACCAAAATTCTGACCCAGAGACAGTGAAGGAATGGCAACATAATTCAAAGTCAGGATGATGTGCGGATTGGAGAGGAAGCTTGAGGTGCTGGTGTTCCAAGCATCTGCTTCATTTGTTCTTCAGGATGGGAGTCGGTGTGGTTTGGAAGGTGCTGTTGAAGAATATGTAACATTCTAACTAAGCCAGAGGTTGTGGGTTTTAAACAAAAAGAAAAGAAATTGTTTGCATATGTAAATTCAAAGTAACAACAACAATTTATTCTAGGGCCTCTTGCCTGTACAAGTACAAACTGAAGATAAAACAGCAGCCTGTGCAACATGCTGATGACAGCATCATCAAATTATGTGATCATCTCTTAAAGTAATCTACAATCACATAAATATATAACATCCCTCCCCCTTTATGTTGTGGTCATGACAACAAATTACTATGACATTATACATAGGATTATTAATATTCTAGACATAATACTATGCACCATTAATCATTGTACACAGTCAATAAGAAAGCCAATCAGGAAGACATCTATTCCTCTTTGGTTGTTTACAACATTCTGGAATTTGGCTATTCTTGACCCTAGAAGTATGATTTGGAACTTCAGTAGACACTTCTTGTCTCAGAATTAATTCTGCATCATTATCACATGGCATAATAACAGAGACATAATCATCAGGCAACTCAGGTACAACTAAGTCTTCTGTTGTATTCACAACAGGAGGGATTAAAGAAGCGGGTAAGATGATTCTGAGAAATCATAACAATTGGTCAGCATTCGAAAAGAAAAGAAGTGGTTTGCACATGTTTAAACCATGTAAGAAATTGGCCCTGTTTTTGCTAATTTCTCACCTATTTCTCACTTGTGACATAATTGCACTAAACACTCAATCTTCTTGTTGAAATTAGTGTTGTTTTGTCCTCACTTTTCTTCTAGCAACTTATTGATGCTCTACAATCTGTGAAGTTGCTGGAGATAATAACAAATCAAACGTAGTACACAACTTTATCTTGAAGAGTAGTAATGTAGGTGAACTTTTAGGTAGTTGCATGAGTAGTACTTCTATAAGATGCCAAAATGCTATTCACATGACCCGAGAAAGAACATACCTCTTTTGAAGTTTTTAAAGAATGTTTCAAGGATTGTACGAATCTTTCATCTAATCTATTGGTTCATTGGTGGCAAGGTGTGGATTTTATATGCTTAATACTATTTACTTTCAGATTATCCTCAAACTCTTGTGAAGTAAACTAAAAACCTTCGTTCCAACAATTTGTTCCTGTTTAGCAAAGCTTACTAAGCTTTCATCAGGTTTTTCAATGGTTTGTTCAGATGTAGTAGACCTCATGATAACAACTTCTAGCCACTTCGAATGTGCATCAAATACGACTAAGAACATGTAAGCCTCAAATGGACCTGCAAAATTTATGTGCAATCATTGCCATGGCATTTTAAGCCACTCCAAAGGAAGTAAAGAGACCATAGTAGTGTATTTTTTTATTTGTGCACAGGATTGACATTGTCCTACTTTTCTTCAATCTGACTATCCAGACTCGGCCGCTACATGCTAATTCCTATATCAGGATGTCTTTCATACTGTTGTTCAAGAACTCTTCCAGGCAGACCTGAAGGAATGATTACTTGATGCCCCACAATAGACAGCCACCTTGGACGGTCAGCTCAAGTTTTCTTGACACATATGGTTTCAAATCAGAATTCAGATGATGCATTCAGCTATCATTCCTTTCAATACAATACCCATCACAGGATAATTTCTGGTATGTCTCTGAACATGAGAAGTTGTCAGCAGATTTATTCAAGGACCTCCAAGTACAAACTGAAAGTAAAACAGTAGCCTGTGCAACACCCTAGTGACATTGCCATCAAGTCATGTGATCAACTCTTAAAGCAATTTTCACCACTTAAGTATATAACAGGTCCTGTGGTGCATTTTGCCACTCTGCACTAGTAGTTAAGGAAGTGAATGCTAAAAGTAGTTGATGGGGTGCCAATCAAGTGGACTGCGTTGTCCTAAAATGATGCTGGCTGAATGCTGGTGGAACCTGGTGCAAATTGAGTGTATTCAATCACGCTTCTAACTTGTGCCTTGCAGACGGTGTACTGGCTATAGGGAGTCAGATGATGAGTTACCTGCTGCAGGATTCCCAGCCCCTCATTTGCTCGTGTAGCCATAGTATTTGTATGGATGTTTCAGTCCAGTTTCTGGTCAATGGTAACCCCCCCCCCCCAGGGTGTTGATAGTGCGAGATTCAGCTGTGGCAATATCTTTGACTGTCAAGGTGAGGTGGTTAGGATGCAACTGAACGCTTGCTAGGCAATATTGAGGGCATTTTAAGAGTCAACCATATTGCTGTAGAAGTTACATGTGGATCAGACCAGATAAAGACAGATTTCTTTTCCTTAACAAGTATTAGTTAACCAGATGGATTTTTGCAACAATTGACAATGGTCACTATCACTGAGATCAGCTTTTTAAATTCCAGACAATTAATCGAGTTCAAATTTCCCAGCTGCTGTGGTGGGATTTGAATACATGTTTCCAGTGAATTAATTCTGGGGCTCTGGATTGCTAATCTGGTGCCATTACCGCTATGCCAGTGCCTATTCTTGAAGTGCTTTCGTAGCAGCACTTTCTGAACCAGAAGGTTGAGAGTTCAACCCCAACTCCAAAGGCTTCAATACATAATCTAGGCTGACATTTCAGTGCACCATAGTGGGAGTGCTGCCTTTTGCGCGAGATGTTAAAGAAAGGTCCCTTTTCAGATGGAAGAAAAAGATCCTGTGGAATTTTTTTGAAGGAGAGCATTCTCTCAGTGAGCTGGCCAGCATTTATCCTCTCTTCTTTCACCACCAAAAAAACCACTGATCTTTTATCTTATTGTTGTTCGTGGGATTTTGCCCTATTGCTACATATCTCACATCAGTTTGTATTTATTCTTTCTTGTAACATGGACATCTCAGGCTGGCTGACATTTATTGCCCATCCTTAGTTGCCCTTGAGGTGGTGGTGGTGAGCTGCCTCTTGAAAGGCTGCAGTCCATGTGCTGTGAGTTGACCCACACTGCTGATAGGGAGGGAATTCCAGGTTTTGACCCAGCGACTGTGTAGGAGTGGCAATATATTTCCAAGTCAGGATGGTGAGTGACCTTGAGGGGAATTTGCAGGTGGTGGTATTCCCATGTATCTGCTGCCCCTTGTCTTTCTAGATGGAAGTGTTTGTGGGTTTGAAAGGTGCTGTCTAAGGATCTTTGGTGAATTGAGGAATGCACTTTGTAGATAGTGCACACTGCTGCTACTGAGCATCAGTGGTGGATGGAGTGGATGTTTGTAGAAAGTGACCACACTTAAAGAGATACTTCATTGGCTCCAAAGCGCATGGGAAGTCCCTAGGCACTATGAAAATGCAATTCCTTCCATCCTTATATGGCATCTATAATGCATATTCATATACTGCTCCCATCACTATTACATGCATTGTTTAATTCTTGCTCATACATATTCTGCACTTTCATGACATAATTTTTCCCCTTCATGAATTTAATTATTGAGAGCTGATAAGAAATCCCTAACCTGCTATTAAATGAATAATTATGAATGGTTTATGATGCATGAACATAAATTGATTTATCCCCACCTATCGCTCAAACCTCAATCTAGTTGATGACTTAGTTACATCTCATCCTTGACTGTATTCATCCTCCTTTGAAGGCAAGGCTTTCATTATTTAAGGTATGTACATTACTCAGGGAGCTCATCAATCCAATGTTAATTTTGATTGAAGCCACCCCTCCTTTGACATTTGATTCATTTTACACACTACATTACTGAATTCAGGTAACGTAATTATGAAGAATTGCAGAATGAAGTACAGATTAATTAGGACCTAATTAAGCATAAAGAAAAGAAAACCGCATTTAAATTTAGAAATATATATCCTTAATATTAATTTACTGAAAGAATGATAGCATATGAGTAGGGTAAATTTCACCATTAATCGATTTCTGACTGAGATAGAAGATAGTTTTACTCTGGGAGATGTCAGAATTGGCATTTGCTCACATACTGATTTCCCCAGTCCAGAGTATCAATCATTTTATTGATTTTTAGTCTGAACTTACTGTTGTATTGTGCCATGATATTTTTTATAAGGCAGCTGGCAAAATTTCCAAATGATAGTAAAATACCAAAAATGTTTTAAGTTTGGCGACCACGGATCTACAAAAGGGGCTGGGTGCCAATATGTACGCAAGCAATCACTGGCAGATGAAATTCAGAAGAAAATAAAGTTATATAGGACTTTTCAATTTCTTGGCAGAGCCACAGATTGTTCCAAAGCAGTTCACATTCAATGATTTAGTTACAAAGTGTACTTGAGTAGTGGTGTAGTGGGTATTGTCCCACAGAGTGAGGGTAATGCTCTTGGGACCCAGGTTCGAATACCACCACTACAGAGGGTGAAATTTGAATTCTGTAAAAATTTGGAATTAAAAGTCTAATGCTGATCACTGTGATGATACTGTGCCTTTAAGAAATGTATTTCTTTGTAGGTTTTTCAAGCAGCTCCCACCATTGTGTCTGTAGTTGGTATCTTCTAATTGTTACTGAAGCAATATGATGGACATCACATTTATTTTCAATCTGGGCTATTGCAGGGTCCTGGGTTTCATGATCCTTTTGGAATTGCTAAGTGGAGGATGGTTGACAGGTCAGGTGATGACTGGGAACAGTTTTCTCCACAGAAAATTCCAAAGTTTTAGTTTCATTTTTCTCAGATACTGTTCAGATTTGAGACAGAAAGCAGTGGCTCTTGTTTTCCCCTTTCTCTGGGGTTGGAAATTCTCCCCTCTTGTCAACTGCTTTTAGAAGCTAGGAGAAGGTGGAAGTGTGTTTCTGAATCTCTTTCTCCAGAAAAGTGCTGGAAATTCCAGGGCAAGGAAGCCTCAAAGATTTAATTCACAGCAGGTGTTAAAAAGCTGCAAAATCCATCATCACATGAGCATACTTGCTTTCTGTGAACATAAGAAATAGGAGCAGGAGTAGGCCATCTAGCCCCTCGAGCCTGCCCCGCCATTCAATAAGATCATGGCTGATCTGTCGTGTCTCAGTTCCACATTCCCGCCCTCTCCCCATAACCCTTAATCCCCTTGCCTATCAAAAACCTATCAACCCGTGTCTTAAAAATATTTAGCGAGGCAGCCTCCACCACTTCAACGGGCAGAGAATTCCAGAGATTCACCACCCTTTGAGTAAAGAAGTTCCTCCTCAACTCCATGCCAAGTCTAGAAAGGGGTTTATGTTTGTGAGGTGTTGTTTGCCTTGGCATATCATAGGTAGCTAGCTGTTAAGCTTTGTACTGTATCATGTTTGATTCTTGTAATTGGTAAAAGTTATGCTAAGCCTTTCTTAATTTTATTCTGTGTTCTTAAATAAACTTTGCTTGATAAAAGCTTCCTAGTGGGTCACTTGAATCCTGGAATACCTGGAGTGAAACACCTTATGCCAAATTCAAAAGGAAAAACATAGGGTCGAGACTATCTTCCTAAAACACCTTGGAGTTTCTAGTCTAGGTCTTAAAATCATGAAACCATTGCTCATTGTTGTAAAAACCCATCTAGTTCATTAACATCCTTTAGGGAAAGAAATCTGCTGTCCTTACCTAGTTTGGCCTATATGTGACTCCAGACCCATAGCAAGGTGATTGACTCTTAAATTGCCCTCTAAAATGCACTCAGTTCAAGGGCAATTAGGGCTGTGCAATAAATGCTGGCCCAGCCAGCAATACCTTCATCCCAGGAATGGATAGGAAAAAAAAGTAAGCATAATGGCTGGATTTTACTCTTGCTAAAGGCCACAAAGTGAGTCTTGCTGTGTGTTATGATCTCATTCTAGTGCCATGTAAGAACTGGTGCTAATAGTGCTTATGCAATGGTTACTGTAACTGATTACACTATTCTGTACTGGGTGTTCACAGAATCCAATAGCAGTAATGGCACCAGCCAATAACATTAAAAGATTTTACCAAACACCCAAACCTAAGAACTCTGAACTAGAGTCACTTTGGGAGCTGCTTCTGCACAGCAAGTTATAGATTGATATAAGTGCATGGCGTGAGATTAGAAGCTAAAATATTCCAAAAAACTTCTTCACTTTGCCACTTACTCCAATTCAGTGTCATGGGGAGTCAGAGCCTAACCCCACAGACACTAGAGGTGGGATTTTATGGCCTAGCTCACCATGAAACTGTAAAAGCCCACCCGAAGTCAACAGAACTTCCCATTGTCCGCCCTTTCCCAGGGTGGGCAGAGCGGTAAATTTCCATGCAGGGTAGACTCAGGATGGGATGCCAGTCCATCACAGGGTACATACACTCACACAAACTGAGTGGCAATTTACCATGGCCAATTCACTTAACCTGCACGCCTTTGGACTGTGGGAGAAAGCCGGAGCACCCAGCAAAAACAACCAAGCAACCAACCAACTGGGGTGGGGGTGGGGGTTGGTTTGGCTGGCTCTGTTGTGGGGAGGGGGGGGGGGAGGTGAAGAGGTTGGTGGCAGGAGATCCGCAGCACAGCCTGTGCCAGAGGCTTGAGAGACAAACCGCTAATTCAGGATTTCCACTCCAATTTGCACATTCCTCAAATGGTGAAGCAGCATTTACTTTCAGGCGAGTAATTACAGTGAACACTGACAGGGGTGGTAATGGTGGGAAGGAATGCCTTCAAAAGTTACAATCGATTCAAGTTGTTCCGAAAAGCATTTTCAGCACGAGGAGTTTGGGATGAGGCAGCAATATTTCATTAGAAGGGCAGGAAATTGATTCAAGACGCAATAATCTTGCATCTGATGAGCAAAACTTGACAGATCTGCTGATTTGCCAAAATGTCAGCTGTGAGGATGATACATGTTGTCAATCTTCACTTGAGTCACATGGTGTAGCATCCTACAATTGGAGAAGATTAACACTTTGACCATCTCTTCTCTTGGAAGCTATGTCTTTAGAACAACTACTCACCTATTTCATAGGATACCTACGGCGCAGAAGGAGACCATTCGGCCCATCAAGGCTGCATCCACAATGATCCCATTCAGGCCCTATCGCTGTAACCCCATAGATTTACCCTGCCAATCCCATGACAATAATGAACAATTTATTATGGCCAGTCAACCTAATTCCCATACCTTCGGTGAGAGAACACTGGCATAAATATTTACAGCTATGAGAAGTTGCACAAATGAAACGCTCACAATTGTGTTAGCTTAAATTTTTGATTGCCGTCAATGGACATGGCAAAGTAACTTAAAAAAAATGATTCCAGGTCACAATAGTTATGCAGTTGTATCAAGGTAACAATCTGAGCAGGTTTGCTTCAAATATAATGACACGGTGACCCTTTCTCCTATTCTTCTCCAGCTCGACAAGACATATTTTAAGCTGTCAACTAGATTAAGCAGCAAAGGGATTTGCAACTCAACCAGTGCTGAGCTGGGCTCAGCGTCAGAGCATCAGAGAGTGGAGAACGGAGCAGCAATTAAATATCTACTTTAAAACGGGACAAAAAGATCGCAAAGACATCAAAATCCACTCCTAGAAAGCTATGGATAAATAAAATGGAATGTCAGAATAAGGACGCAAGTGATAGATAATAATGGCAATGATTGTATCTCTTTATTTGAACATTTTGGTCTTTACTGCTTTTGAAGTGCTCATAATAAATACCCTGGGGCCAGTAATGAGCATAAAACCCAGACAAAATGATGTTAGTTGCAATGTTCATTTTTCATTAAGCTAGCCTTTTGAGGTAATATTCAAAAGTGTATTAGTAATGAAAAGCAACTGCCAGTACATAATGCAGAACAAATTATAAAAAAGAGATATAAATATATCGACATATCTAAAGAACTTCAGGTATTTAACGTGTAGGGTTGCAATAATGAGGATTCCAAAGACATTATAATATGTTACAGCTGACATTTTGGAACATTAACCAGGAATCCCTTAATGGAAGGCACATCACATTCGCATAACATATAATTTATAATCCTTTTAAAATGTGAAACATTTGTGTAGTATAGCAAGAAATCACAGAGGATAAATGTATTTTCCTTGGTACAACACATTAATATAGCAGGGAATGAACAAGCATGCAAGACAATTGATTACAGCAAAATGTCATTTCATGAATGGGCCAAAATCATATTGTGTTGTCACTTTCAGGCTGTATAATAGGATGGTGAAATACCAAATAATTGAACTGCATCTCCCTTTTGAGGGCTAGATTGGAAATTGCATGATGAAATTAAAATGCAATTAAAATTTTGCTTGTTTATTTGCTTAGTGCATCAATGCACTTTACTTTGCTGCACGTATAGAGGTCAACTTAACTATCTTGGATGCTGTATAACCAGGCATGAAGAGACAAAAGCAGAAAATGCTGGAGAAACTCCTCATCTATGGCGGGAGAATAGAGCCAACATTCCAAGCTAGATAACCCTTCGTCAGAGCTGAACAGAAGGCAAATCAGACAAGATTTATACTACGAGGATCGGCGGGGCTGCAAATGGAATGTAAATGGTGATGATAAAGGCCAAGAAAGGTGCTAAAGGTGTCCATTAAATGATCAGAATGTGTGAATGGCAGAACAAAGGCACAAATTCATTGAATCATAGGATCCCTACAGTGCAGGAGACTATTCAGCCCATTGAGTCTGCACCAACCACAATCCACCCAGGCCCTATTCACGCAACCCTACATATTTATTCCGCTAATCTCCTGACACTAGGGTCAATTTAGTATGGACAAATCAACCTAACCCACACATCTTTGGAATTGTTAGGGAGCTACCTGAGGGGAGATGCCCTAGGTGGGGGGGGTAGGGTTGGAGACAGATGGAGAGTGAGATTTCAGAAATAGAAAAATAAGAAGAATAAGAAGTAATAAAAACGGATGAACGAGATGAATAGAAGAAATGAGATAAAATAAATGGAGATGGGGTGGAGGCGCAGGGCACCTCTGAAGTTGTTGAACTCAACATTCATTTGATTTGATTTATTATTGTCACATGTATTAGCATACAATGAAATACATTGTTTCTTGCACGCTATACAAAGCATACCGTTCATAGAGAAGGAAAGAGTGAAGTAGTGTTATGGTCATAGCTAGGACGTAGAAAAAGATCAACTTAGTGCAAGGTAGGTCCATTCAAAAGTAGCAGGGAAGAAGCTGTTCTTGAGTCAGTCGGTACATGACCTTAGACTTTTGTATCATTTTCCGAATAGAAGGTGGAAGAGAGAATGTCTGGGGTGCATGGGGTCCTTAATTATGCTGGCTGCTTTGCCAAGGCAGCAGGAAGTGTAGACAGGGTCAATGGATAGGAGGTTGGTTTGTGTGATAGATTCGCAGTGTTCAGTCCCGAAGGTTGTAAAGCACCAGCATAAAGAGATTCTGGGCTGAGTCCACAGTTCTGCATTTTGACATCGGAGGAAGGGAAATATCGGCACATATCCCTCAAGAGTGACCAGTCATTCAGTTCAAAGGTGAAGTGGGTCACTGAAGAGAAGGACAATCATCCCACCCTTGAAGTTTTTTTTTAAATGAAAGGGAATGTGTTAGAAGCCACAATTCTTCCACCAGCAGAGCAGATACAGAGTTATGGATTAATCTGCCTGCTGCAATTTGGGTTTGGATTGATGCAGCTCATTTTAATCAGTAGAGGGTGAAAAACCACCCTATTATCAGTCTGGAGTTTTGAACCAAAGCCTCTCGGACAGCAATCTAACCCATGCAGGGTTGGAATGCATTGGCACACAGAGAAGGAACGGGAATTTGACAGCACTGATTATATTTGTGAGAAATTTTGTAACATGACAGTTCCCACTGGTTAAACAGAAGTTTCAAGTTCCATTGCTTCTTTCTGTAATTTAGTTTCTTTACCAGGATTCCTGAGCACTCAGATTAATAAATGGATGGCACAGTGGTTAGCACTGCTGCCTCACAGCACCAGGGATCCATGTTCAATTCCGTCCTCAGGTGAGTAACTTTGTGAAGTTTCCACATTCTCCCCGTGTCTGCTTGGGTTTCCTCCAGATGATCCAGTTTCTTCCCACACTCCAAAGATGTACAGATTAACATGCTAAATTGCCCTCAATGTCCCAAAATGTATAGGTTAGATAGATCAGGCAAGGTTTACTTTATTTATTATTGTCACAAGTAGGCTGACATTAACCCTGCAATTAAGTTATTGTGAAAATCACCCCATTGCCACACTCTGGTACCTGTTCAGGTGCACTGAGAGAGAATTTAACACGGTCAATGCACATAGCCAGCATACCTTTCCGAATGTGGGAGGAAACTGGAGCAAACCCATGCAGACACTGGGAGAACATGCAAACTCCAAGCCCGGAATCGAACACAGCTCCCTGGCACTATGAGGCAGCAGTGCCAACCACTGTGCCACCATGCCATATGGGATGGTGGGCCTGGGTAAGATACTCTATCAGAGAGTTGGTGCAGACTCGATGGGCCAAATGGCCCCCTTCTGCACTGTAGGATTCTATAAAAACACTGGAACTCCAACTAAATAATTCTAATTATTATTAAGACTCCTGCTACCCTGTACACATTGTATAATGGTGTACAGAAGTACAATCTTTCCTTTGGGGATTTTTAAGATTTAACCACCTTCCCATTCTCTTACCCCACTATCTCTCCCCCACCCCTCAAACCCTGACATTAAAACATTTTGTTTTCCATTCGCATAGGCTGTTGAGTAGTTAACTGATGTTCTGCAATATCAAACTGCTTTTTTAACACTTCCCTATTTTACCGTGTCCTGCAGCTGTGCTAAAACATTCAGTTTATCACCCACACAGCAGTCTATCCAGCAAAGCAGCAGAAGAAATCATCCCTGACAATCAGCTGTGAACTGCAATTAGGAGCCATTTAAAGAACTGAAATAGCACTGGGAAACCAGGGTAGCTGTTTATTACTGAAAAGAATTGAATGTTACACAGTAAGGAAAGGCAGGATTACTGATCACACAGTCGCCCTCATGTTCTGCACTCACACTGGGCTGGGGGAGACGTGGAGCAACTGTCCAGCAGGATTGACACGTCTGCAGTAGTCACTGATCACATGGCTGGCTAACTATTATGACAATCAAACATCATTGTACAAGTGACAGTCAGATACACAGGAAGGATCAGACAAAGCAAAGCAGGATTTAATGAACTCCCCCGTAGCAGGTTTGGTGGAGGAGTCATAGAATCCCGATGGCGCAGAAGATGCCATTCGACCCACTGAGTCTGCAGCGACTGTGTATCTTACCCAGGCCTCCTTCCTAGCCCTATCCCAATAACCACACACTTACCAAGTCTAATCCATCTTTCCTTGGGATACCAAGGGGCAATTTAGTATGGCCAATCCACCTAACCAATCCACCCAGAGCACCCAGAGGAAACCCACACATTCATGGGGAGAATGTAAAAACTCCACATAGTCTCCCCTGGCCAGAATTGAACCTGAGTGCTGTGAGGCAACAGTGCTAACCACTGTGCCACCGTGAAATTAGTGCTCACTTGAGAGCCTTATTCCTCTACCACTGATATTAACCTAGCTGTGGGCGGAGGAATCACTCTGTGGGAAGACAGGAAATCAAACCCTTTTTGGGGGTCTGCTTGCGGGCTTCTGTACGGAAGCCCCTCAGTCAAAATCACACTGTGCCTGATCAAGGGAACCAGCATCTGGAAAGAGAGGGGAATCCTGCTGACAGCCATTCCCTTCCCTTGCTGCCGAGAGCCATCACCTTCCCCATGATTCCAATCCCATAATCCTCCTCCTGCCATCACTCACCCAGGCCTCGATTAGTGCATTACCAGCAGCAGCCACCACCTCGCCAGTGGCACTGTTGAACACTGAATAAGTGCCAGCCTCTGATTGGTGATCAGTTCTTGACAGGCAGGTCCTCCATTCTGGAATTCTTGATTCCAGGCAAGCTCTCTGCTGCCCATTGGCACTTAACAAGGCAGGTTTTCCTGAATGGTGCCAATACAGACTCTTGCCAGTTCACCAGCCAACTGACGAGATCCTGTCTCCTATGTTAACCTCTACCCATAGGGCCCTCCCAATGACATCATCGCAGAGGTTATAACTCTCCGTGAAACCTGCAGCCAATTGACATTCTTATGTCATCTATAAGGAAATACTGCTATGGATTGATGCCATGACATTCTGCCAGAGTGCTCAAGCTCACATTTAGCCTTGTTCATCCATCATCTTTACACTCATTGACCTACATTGGCTCCTGGTCTGGCAAATTTAAAATGCTCATCCTCCTGTTCATATTCCTTCATGGCCTCTGCCCTCCCTACCTCCATAACCACCTCCAAGCCTACAAACCTCTGGGGATTCTGCTGTCTTTCAATTTTAGCCATTTGCACATCTCCAATTTCTGGAATTCCCTCTATTGAGGCATGAAAAGAAATCTAAAATGTTATTCTTTGGCTATGTTTAAATAATGGACTTTCTGCTGGACCAAAGAAAGATGATTGCTTTCAGTCACATGACTACAGAACTGGTCTGTTGTCTGGGAGCGACCATCTGAAGTTACAAGAACTCTGAGGAATCTCACAGTTCATTGTACAGACCACTTGTAATCAATAAAAGTAGTTAAAGTGCAGGTGAATTGGCTCCCCAGCCAGAACTGTCACAAAAGAGAGAGATTGAAACTGATTATACTGGGAGAGATGCTAATAACCACCTTGTCTCTCTTCAAAGGCAGGACAATGGAATTCTGGCCAGAAGCATAGAAAGTGATTGTTAAGCTACAATGCACCCTTACTGGGGTCTGTCACATGACCAAAGCTTTTGGACATTTTTAACATTACAACTTCGGCCTCACAGGCAGACTGCTGCCCTATCATCAACTGGAAAGGCTTCCAGCAGCCTGACTGAGCAAGCAGCCAACTCTCAACTCCTTGAAGCCTACTTGATTCTTAAAAGTCCCTGATCAACACCTACCAAGCAGCCTAAGCACAAAAATCCCATGGCGTCGCAGTGCCATTCATTTCAAAGATTTTCACATTGTTATCTCCAACCAGAAACTCATCGAGACTGAGCTCAACCACAAAGGAAGCAGCTCCTGGACAATCATGCGAACGAATACAGATTTCTGTGATTTTTGTACAATTACTATCCGTAGGCCCAGATGCCAAGGAAGATTTGGCAGAACAGCAAAATGTCCATTAACTTTCAGTGGGATCAGACAATCCCAATGGGTGGGGCTGGAAAGTCTTGCCCATAGGTGCGTGTGCGTGTGCGTGTGCATGCATCTGTGTGTGCGTGCGTGCATGTGTGTGTGTGCACGTGTGCATGCACACACACACACACACACACACACACACACACTGTATAACCCATGGTGTACATCTGATGGGAAATTGCAAACATTCTCCCCCCAGATTCTCAAGGTGAAACAAACTAACCTTCTTAGTTATTCATACAGTGAGACTGCTGCAACTTATTAATAAATTGGATCAAACAAACTTAGGCTTTGGGAAAACAAGCTGCAGCACACCAAAAATAATTCAACACACCGTCTGTTCACGGACAGTTGGTGAGAGGAAGTAAGTACAGTTTGCCTGTCTCTCTCCTGCCCATAACACCACTCTAAATGTCTCTTCCGTTACCTGGCTTTCGTCAAAGCTTACCTCCTTCACAAAGCTATATGGTTCGGTGTCAAAAATTCTATCTGTTAACTGTTCAGTGGAGCATCTTGGGATCGTTTTCTCCATTGAAAAGTGTCGTATACATGCATGTTTTCCTGTAGTTGTCGCCGTGGAGGCTCCAAAGAGAACTATAGCAACTCAATCTTCCATGGAAGATCAGATGGTTATCATTCAGCCACATTCGAAGTTCTTTTGAATAAATTCTAAGGGTTCTGGAATATTAGTGCTTTTCTTGCTGGTCAGCCTCTACGTGCTGCTCCTCCTCCTGCTCTTTCTGTTGCACTTCTTGCTGTTCAGGTGATGGAAAGAGTTGGTCCCTTGTCATGGCAAAGTTGTGCAGCACATAGCTGTGAGAATTATGTATGAATTCAGCAGATCCCCGAACTGGATCTTAGAGTGACGTTCATGGACCTGAATCTGCCTTCACAGAAGCACACAATCTCTCACAGAGATTTGTTAGTTGGCCATTAGCATAGAGGTCACAATGTGAAATGCAACTGGACATGTCTTGGAAATGCTGCCAATCTCATGAAACAGGTTGAATCTTTGAACATTTTCTCTCCATTTGATCAGGACAATGAGGTGACTGCAGTGAAAATGCTGTTTATTATATTAGCTCTTAAATCTGTGTGTCCAAACGTTCTGTGTGGTCCTTGTATGAACAGCCCAATGATTGGTTCCTGCGGGCACGTCAGTATATCTCGTTGTTCATGATTGGTTCAGGGTTTGGGGTTACTTCATCATTTGCATCACTTGTTTAAAGGCATTTTATTTGAAAACTGTACCATTCTGCTAGTTCCATCGCAACCAAAAATTTGCCCTTGGTTACCAGCTGCCTTTGTCTGACAAATAAATGTCTGTTAAATGTTCTTCTATGTTCCAGTTTCTCAGTTGCAGTTGAAGATTTTCTTTGGCACTAAAGTTTGCCTTGTTGTTAGGGAAGTTTAAAGCAGATTTCTTTCCTCCACAGCAGATGGCCTCCAATACTATTATGCAATAAAGCCGTGCAAAGCTTCTCTCTAATAATCCAAGCGATGGAAGCTTTGCAAGAAGTATTTGACTGGATGCTCAATAAGATTTGGTGGCAGCATAGCTCTTATTGTATGCCACCTCTTGCTTGCAAGTTATTATAGATAGTCTTTTTTGAGAAACATAGAAAGTAGAAACAGGAGTAGGCCATTTGGCCGTTCGAGCCTGCTCCGCAATTCATTTTGATCACGGCTGATTATCAAACTCAATATCCTGATTTCCCCACTTCCCCCATATGCCTTGATTCCGTTAGCCCCTATACCTAATTTCTTCCTGAAATCACACAATGTTTTGGCCTCAACTACTTTCTGTGACACTGAACTCCACAGATTCACCACCCGTTGGGTGAAGAAATTTCTCCTCAACTCAGTTCTAAAAGTCATGATGTGAAGATACCGGCATTGAATTGAGGTGGGCACAGTAAAAAGTCTCACAACATCAGGTTAAAGTCCAACAGGTTTATTTGGTAGCATGAGATTTCAGAGGACTTCTCCTTCATCAGATTCACCAGTTCTAAAAGGTTTACTCCTTATCCTCAAACTATGACCCCTAGTTCTGGAGTCCCCACCATTGAGAACATTCTTTCTGAATCTACCATGTCTAAGCTTGGTAGAATTTTATAAGTTTCTGTAAGATCTCCTCTCACTCTTCTAAACGCCAGTCAATTTATATTTGTTTCCAATGTCCCTGAGACATCGCTCCTCCACAGAGAAGGTCACGTACAAGACATACCCTTGAAGACCTGCTGTGGGTTTGATCTTTTGCACAGTGACCTCTTAGAATCCACAAAATCCCTACAATGCAAAAGGCGGCTATTCGGCCCATTGAGTCTGTGCCAACCACAATCCCATCCAGCTCCTACTCAAGAACAAAAGTCGGAGGTTCAAAGATGATCAGATACCATCATAGTTCCGACCATAAATTATGCCAACTAGAAATTCAGCGGTGTTGTCCCCATGACCCGCCAAGCAGAAAACCAAAGTCTTTGGTTCCGGGGAGAGTATGGCTGCAAAGCTGAAACTTAAAGAATCCCTGTTGCCCCACATATTTACCCTACTAATCCCCCTGACACTAAGTGGTAATTTGACATGGCCAATCAACCTGACCTGCACATCTTTGGACTGTGGGAGGAAACTGGAGCACCCGAGGAAACCCATGCAGACATGGGGACAGTATGCAAGCTCTATACAAACATAAGAACATAAGAACATAAGAAATAGGAGCAGGAGTAGGCCATCTAGCCCTTCGAGCCTGCCCCGCCATTCAATAAGATCATGGCTGATCTGTTGTGGCTCAGTTCCACTTTCCCGCCCTCTCCCCATAACCCTTAATCCCCTCTCTTATCAAGAACCCATCAACCCGCTTCTTAAAAATATTTAGCGAGGCAGCCTCCACCACTTCAACGGGCAGAGAATTCCAGAGATTCACCACCCTTTGAGTGAAGAAGTTCCTCCTCAACTCCGTTCTAAACCGCCTCCCCTTTATCTTGAGGCTGTGCCCCCTAGTCCTACTGTCTTTTTTGAGCGGGAAGAGTCTCTCCACCTCTATCCTATCCATCCCATTCATCATCTTATACGTCTCAATGAGATCTCCCCTCATTCTTCTAAACTCTAACGAGTACAAGCCTAGTTTATTCAGCCTCTCCTCATAGCTCAATCCCCTCAACTCCGGTATCAGCCTAGTAAACCTCCTCTGCACTCCCTCCAGGGCCAAAATATCCTTGCGCAGGTGCGGCACCCAAAACTGCACACAGTACTCCAGCTGCGGCCTCACCAATGCCCTATACAGCTGCAGCAAGACCTCCCTACTTTTATATTCAATCCCCCTCGCTATGAAGGCCAGCATCCCATTCGCCTTCCTGACCACCTGCTGCACCTGCAAGCTGGGTTTTTGCGACTCATGCACAAGGACCCCGAGGTCCCTCTGCACCGTCGCCTGCTGCAGTTTTTCGCCACGTAAGTAATAGTCCTTCCTACCATTCTTCCTACCAAAGTGGACCACCTCACACTTGCCAACATTAAATTCCATTTGCCATTTCCTGGCCCATTCGCCCAGCCTATCTAGATCCTTCTGCAGACTCTCCACACCCTCCGCACAATTTGCCTTTCCCCCAATCTTGGTGTCATCAGCAAATTTCGACACCCTGCACTCGGTTCCCTCCTCCAGATCATCTATATAAATGGTAAATAGCTGAGGCCCCAGCACCGACCCCTGGGGCACCCCACTAGTCACCAACCGCCAATCCGAATAGCACCCATTGACCCCCACTCTCTGCCTCCTATTTGACAACCAATCCTCTATCCACGCTAACACCCTACCCCCAACTCCATGTCCCCTGACCTTCTGCAATAACCTCTTGTGAGGTACCTTGTCAAACGCCTTCTGAAAATCCAGAAAGACCACATCCATCGGCTCTCCTCTATCCACTGCCCTAGACACATCCTCATAGAACTCCAGTAAATTTGTCAGACACGACTTCCCTTTAATGAAACCGTGTTGCGTCCGCCCTATCAAGCAATTCCCTTCAAGATGCCTCGCAATTTCCTCCTTAATGACGGATTCTAACATTTTACCTACCACAGACGTTAAACTAACCGGCCTATAATTCCCCACCTTTTGCCTGGCACCCTTCTTAAACAACGGCGTAACATTAGCCGTTTTCCAATCTTCCGGCACTTCCCCGGAATCCAGCGACGTCTGGAAAATAACCACCAAGGCATCCACTATCACCTCCGCCATTTCTTTCAGAACCCTCGGATGCATTCCATCCGGTCCTGGGGACTTGTCCACAATCAGCCCCTCCAGTCTGTCGAGCACCACCTCTCTAGTAACAGTAATGTCATTAAGACCCTCCATTCCTACCACCTTTCCATCTCTAACACCCGGCAAATTATTCACGTCCTCCTCCGTGAAGACAGAAACAAAAAAGTTATTCAAGACCTTAGCCATATCCCCATCCCCTACCACTAGCTCCCCTTTCTCATCCTCTAAAGGACCAACGTTCACCCTAGCCAGCCTCTTCCTTTTTATATATTTATAAAAACTCTTGCTATCCTTTTTTATATTAAGTGCTAGCCCAGCCTCATAGCTTCTCCTACCCTCCTTTATCAACTTCTTTGTCAAACGTGAACTCCTGCTCTCTCATGAGTTATTGACTGCTGCCCCTCATCCAACAGGGCCATGCCCATGACTGCAGTTAAACTGTTTGGAAAGCAGAAAAAAAAACAGTCCGGCAAAAGAAAAATAAAGGCTCATCAGAAAACAGAAGTAATGCCAAGAAGTCAGTCAGGAGCTTTGAAGGACAACCCAACAGCTGACAAGTCTGTCAGCTTCACAAAAACAACTATCTATAGTTACTTGTACGCAAGAGGTGGCATACAATGAGAGACATGCTGCTGCTGCTGCTACCAAGTTTTATCGAGCATCCAGTCAAATTCTTCTTGCAATGCTTCCATTGCTTGCATCATTAGAGAAGAGCTGTGCACAACCCTATTGCATAATGGCATTGGTGACCATCTGCTGTGGAGGAAAGAAATCTGTTTTAAACTTCCCTAACAACAAGGAAGACTTTAGTGCCAAAGGAAAGGTTAAACTACATTAAATTGCAGCCAAGAAATGGAATATAGGGGAACCTTTAACAGACATTTATTTGTCAAAGGCAGCTCATAACCAATGGCAAATCCTAGATTGCTAGGGGACTAGAACAATGGTACAATCTTGAAATAAAATGCCTTTAAACTGTGGCGAGTGGCACTGATGTGCCCTTTAAATGGTACTGCTGAATGGGGTCTTGTAAGTTAAGCAGTGGAGAAGACCAGTTTCACAGAAGATCCTACAACTAATGTCAGAACATTATTGAACCATTGTAATAAACTCCTTTAATTGTGCACCCTGAATCTGTATGAAGCAGTCTGATCCAATGTAGGGGACAGCACACTTTCAGCATGGGCCACTCACACTTGCCAAACAGGTGAGTGAATGTCTAGACCAATATGTTCAAATCTGGCCAAATCCAACTGGTCCAATAGAAGTTGCCTTCACAAAGGAGATGCTGATATCAGTAGGCCATGGTTTCAGAATGTCAGTACTGTTGTTCAACTCTGATTTTAAAAAATAAATTAAAGAGGACCAGGAAACCAAGAAATAGACAGAGAATCTGGTGAATTGGTGCAACAACAAACATCTCTTCCTCAATGTCAGTAAAGTGAAAGAGATAGTCATCGACCTCAGGAAGCATAGTGGAGGACATGCGCCTGTTTACGTTAACGGGGATGAAGGGGAAATGGTCGTGCGCTTCAAGTTTCTTGGTGTCCAGAACACCAACCTGTCTCGGTCCTTCCATGCTGGCACAATAATTAAGAAAGCCACCAACACATCTAATTTCTCAGGAGGCAAATGAAATTCAGCATATCAACTATGTCTCTCACCAACTTTTACAGGTGCACCATAGAAAACATTCTTTCTGGTTGGTATTGCTCCTGCTCTGTCCAAGATCACAAGGAACTACAAAGCATGGTGAGCAAAGCCCAGTTCATTATGGAAACCAACCTCCCTTCCATTGAATCTGTCCACACTTTGCGCTGCTTTGGAAAAGCAGCCGGCATAATCAAGTTCCCCATGCACCCCGGACATACTCTCTTCCACTGGGAAAAAGACATAAAAGTCTGAGAACACATGCCAGACGACTTAAAAACAGCTTCTTCCCAACTGCCATCAGACTTTTGAATGGGCCTACCTCACATTAAGTTGATCTTTCTCTACACCCTAGCTACGACTGAAAGACTACATTCTGCACTCTCTCCTTTCCCTATTATGGCTGGTTTTGTCTGTTCAGCACGCAAGAAACAATACTTTTCGTTGTATACTAATACAAGTAACAATAAGTCAAATCAAATCAAATCTTCCATCGAAAAAAGATACAAGAGAGTGAGGACATGTACCAACTGACTCAAGATCAGCTTCTCCCTTGTTGCTGCCAAACTTTTGAAGGGTCCTACCTTGTATTAAGTTGATCTTTCTCGACACCCTAGCCATGACTGTAACATTACATTCTGCACTCTTTCCTTTCTTTTTCTATGAATGGCATACTTTGTATAGTGCACAAGAAACTATACTTTTCACTGTATCCCAATACATGTGACAATAATAAATCAAAAACAAGATATAGGTTGAAATACTGATTGAGTAGTGACAATGCAGACCACCAGAAATAATCTGAGAAACTGGAAGTGGTAAACCAATCAAAACATTCAAAACAATACAATGCAGTCTCATTCATCTGCTTGACATTCTCATCTACAACTCCCCTGGGTCAATACAGGCAATTGTCCACTTGATTGCCTGGGTAAATAGAAGTTACTTTTAACATGACATCCCTAATATAGTCTCACGCCCATAGAAAATAACACATTAAGAGCAAGACACAGTTTATTAAATATTTTAAACTGGAAAAGTTATGAACAGCCATTAGAGTTGATATCTCTATTATTACATAATAATATCCACTAATCTGGGGATACATGGCATCTCACCCATCAATTATACTCAATGACAGTGGCAGCAAAGATTTCCGAGGATGTTTCCTCTGGATAGTAGACGGTCTGATACAAATAGTGTTTTGCATGATTTTCTAACAGTCAAATACACAGGAATGAAAAGGAAATGGGAGCATAACATTCTGACTCTAGTCATTAACAAGTACAGATGATTAACATTTTAAAATATTTTTACAGTGCACACTGCATATTATTATTTTCCTGGGACCATTAATTGAGTAGCTTTATGTATCACACAGTAGGTTGATTTCCACTTTGATTGAAGCACGTAAATTATATAACCTACAAATCATTGTTGCAATATTAGCAAATGAATGCTTAACCCATTCAAATGTCATTCCGATCTATATTTTCTTAATAGCCTATTTAAATTTAAAATGGGTTTAGACCCCCATTAAAATAGACGTCAAAGGAAGAGCAAACAAAACCATTAAGCATCATCTGCTAATCTTGTAAATTTGTTTTTAGTCACGTTAACTTTTTAAGGTATCCTCAAAACTAACTGAAATGTAATCATTCTAAATATTCTTCTGAATTCAACAGCATATATATTATGGTGTTGCAGTGCCCTCCACTGGATAGCTGTTGAAGTCAAGATTAGATGCAAACTCAGTGGCATTTAGAAAAAAGGGCATTTTTTAAGAATTATTCTACATTCTTGAACAGAAGATAACCAAATGATTAAAATCAGAAACAAATAAGTAGTATGATTACAATAAATCCTTCACGTCACTCACAAACCCTATGCACAAATGCACAACTGATGGTTTTTAGAAACTTGCAGCATAATGCTAACTTCAATTAAATTGGAAGATAGTCAGTGACCTAAATCAGCTTAAATGGTTCACAAACAATTTAATTAAAATGTATGCTTTCAAAGTATTGCAATTTGATCAAAATCCCGGAACGCTCCCCTTTCTTGATTTTCAGAAGGCGTTTGACAAGGTACCTCACAAGAGGTTATTGCAGAAGGTCAGGGGACATGGAGTTGGGGGTAGGGTGTTAGCGTGGATAGAGGATTGGTTGGTTGTCAAATAGGAGGCAGAGAGTGGGGGTCAATGGGTACTATTCGGATTGGCGATTGGTGACTAGTGGAGTGCCCCAGGGGTCGGTGCTGGGGCCTCAGCTATTTACCATTTATATAGATGATCTGGAGGAGGGAACCGAGTGTATGGTGTCGAAATTTGCTGATGACACCAAGATTGGTGGAATGGCAAATTGCGCGGAGGGTGTGGAGAGTCTACAGAAGGATCTAGATAGGCTGGGCGAATGGGCCAGGAACTGGCAAATGGAATTTAATGTTGGCAAGTGCGAGGTGGTCCACCTTGGTAGGAATAATGGTAGGAAGGATTATTACTTACGTGGCGAAAAACTGCAGCAGGCGACAGTGCAGAGGGACCTCGGGGTCCTTGTGCACGAGTCGCAAAAACCCAGCCTGCAGGTGCAGCAGGTGGTCAGGAAGGCTAATGGGATGCTGGCCTTCATAGCGAGGGGGATTGAATATAAAAGTAGGGAGGTCTTGCTGCGGCTGTATAGGGCATTGGTGAGGCCGCAGCTGGAGTACTGTGTGCAGTTTTGGGCGCCGTACTTATGCAAGGATATTTTGGCCTTGGAGGGAGTGCAGAGGAGGTTTACTAGGCTGATGCCAGAGTTGAAGGGGTTGAGCTATGAGGAGAGGCTGAATAAACTAGGCTTGTACTCGTTAGAGTTTAGAAGAATGAGGGGAGATCTCATTGAGACATATAAGATGATGAATGGGATGGATAGGATAGAGGTGGAGAGACTCTTCCCGCTCAGAAAGGACAGTAGGACTAGGGGGCACAGCCTCAAGATAAAGGGGGGGGCGGTTTAGAACGGAGTTGAGGAAGAACTTCTTCACTCAAAGGGTGGTGAATCTCTGGAATTCTCTGCCTGTTGAGGTGGTGGAGGCTACCTCGCTAAATATTTTTAAGACGTGGGTTGATGGGTTTTTGATAAGAGAGGGGATTAAGGGTTATGGGGAGAGGGTGGGAATGTGGAACTGAGCCACGACAGATCAGCCATGATCTTAGTGAATGGCGGGGCAGGCTCGAAGGGCTAGGTGGCCTACTCCTGCTCCTATTTCTTATGTTCTTATGTTCTTAACAGCACTGTGGGTGCAAAGGTAAAAGAGGTGACCATAGGCTGGCTGGCAGTGATTTAACCTAAGAATCACTACACCTCAAGTGGGCAAGGTTGAAAAGGCTGGGCCCCCTTGAATAATCTCAGCTGGTACACGGACTGCAGCGGTTCAAGAAGGCAGCCCACCACAATTTCTTCAGGCAATGAGACACGGGTAATTAAAATGCTGGCCTAGCCAGCGACGCCCACATCCCATGAAAGGAAAAAAAATTGTTGATAATATTGTTGGCAACTACTATCAATTTTGAATTATTCCTCTTCCTTCAAATCATAGAATCCCTACAGCACAAAAGGAGGCCATTTCGCCCATTAAGCCTGCATCAACAACAATCCCACCCAGACCCTATCCTAAACCCCACGCATTTACCCTGCTAATGCCCCAGACACTAAGGGGCAATTTAGCATGGACGAACAACCTAACTCGCACATCTTTGGATTGTGGGAGGAAACCGGAGCACCTGGAGGAAACCCACACAAACACAGAGAGAAAGTGCATATTCCACTGTCTCCTGAAGCTGGAATTGAACCCAGGACCCTGGCGATGTGAGATAGCAGTGCTAACCATTGTTCTTACGGCGGCACGGTGGCACAATGTGCATTTATAAAGCGTCCCAAGTCATGTCACATTAGAAAATATAATGGGGTCTCTCCTGGTATTATCAATAAATGCAGCAGAAACATCAGCTCACATTCACCATTGCATAACTCATCCACAAACCATAAAAAAACCATGTCATGGCCACAATGACAGATGATAAATCTGCATAGATTTGGATAGAGAGACAAAGGTCAAGCAGCCTTTAAGTCCATCAAGCTCATTTTACTAAAGAGCTTGAGCAATCCATCCAATCACAAATTCTATCCAACCTACTTGCCCGAAGGAGAACATCACATTTTTTTTCTGAACCCCAAATTTTAAATGGGCAGCACAATGACACAGTGGTTAGCACTATTGCCTCACAATGTCAGGGACCTGGATTCAATTCCCAGTTTGGATGACTGTCTGCGTGGAGTCTGCATATTCTCCTCGTGTCTACATGGGTTTCCTCCAGGTGCTCCGGTTTCTTCCCACAGTCCGAAAGATGTGCTAATTAGGTGCATTGGTCATGCTAAGTTCTTCCTCAGTGTACTCAAACAGGCATTTGAGCGAGGGGATTTTCACAGTAACTTCATTACAGTGTAAATGTAAGCCTACTTTTGACAATAATAAATAAGACATAAAGTCCAAAAGCATCTATCTAATCTTAGAACCTCCATTATTTAACTCTAGGCTGATGCTTTCCAGAGATGTTACTTACAGTGGCCAAGCAGTCGGGGAAGTATTGTTCCACAACGTGTTTGATCTTCTGTGTCTCTACCTAAAGCGGAAAGACAGGAACAGATGTTGTTTACATCACAATAAACATTTCTGAGAGATTGCCTCTGATAAAATTAACTGATAATTCTAAATAATACTTCAGTATACTCATTACATTTTCAGCCCAAGTAAAAAGCATCAGTTACCTTGGTGATCAGAAATGCCTCGGGTATCTCCGTAGCAACAAAAATAATGATGGCCAAACTTGTGATAGAATTATTATCAAAGGTCTGTGGTTCATCAGGAAATTCACCAGAACAATCAAAGGCAATGCACAGTGCGAACGTTACTCGAACAGCTAAGATAATTGTGGAAACTTTAAAAGCCAGTCTGGTCTCTCAATTCGTAAGTGGCAGAATAGGATGGTCCCTGGTATAGTGATTGAGGACAATATGTTCCTGAAAATGATCCTGGGAGACAGTGTTCCTTACTCTTTTCCCTGTTGTCCTTCCTCCTTTTCATGGTGCTTCATAGAATCCCTGCAGTGCAGAAACAGGCCATTCAGCCTATTAAGGCTGAACCAACTCCCCAGTAGAGCATCTTACCCAGACCCAATCCTGGTAACCTCATATAGTTACCCCGCTAATCCCCTAATCCACACATTTTGGGACACTAAGATGAAATTTAGCATGGTCAGATTTCTTCCTGCACTTTGTGTTACAATGTTGATAAATGACAGGATTTGAAACCCCTCAGTTTTCCAACACTGTCTCAGCACCAAGGCCTACCTGAATAAGCAAGCCCACAAGTTGCTTAATTGCTCGGTTTCAGGTGCAATTTAACATCCTTCAACAGCAGGTAATGAATACAGGCAGTTTCCACCATTGCCCTTCCCACATTATTGACCTGAAGCAGAAAGGACCCACTACATCTTGTAGAATTAGAATAAGCAGCAGCTGAACTAAATATTTTCTGCCTCTTTTAGAGTAAAACAAATAAACTAACTCAAATTAACTCCGGGACTAAATATTTTCTATACATCCCATTTGCCGTGCAAAGGAGGTACATAACAGTCTAACCACTTTTTAACAGATAACATTTAAACATATTCATTTCTGGCTTGAGAGTCATTTTCCAAGCATCATTTCCAGCATTAGATTATGTGCAATCATTGTGGTTTTTATAATTGAATGTTGCACTTTGAAATTCACCCAAGGATGACCTTATGTACAGTGACCCAGAGTGGGGTGAGTCAACGAATCCCAATGTTAATGGTTAACATTGACAAAGGAGCTGTGCAAATTCAAAGCAAGTGAGAAGAACTAATTCCAAAATACCACAAATGACCAGCAATTGACGATGGATGTCCATCTTATTAAGGAGCTGACAATGATTGGGGAACTTGGTGAATGGTCTGTTTCTCCACTCAACCTCCTACCTCTAATTCCCCTGTCCAAAAAAATGTCATTATTGCCTTAAAAAGATTGTTGTTCCCATTCACATACTTTGAAAAATTATGGAATGAAAAATAGACTGGCACTTAACATCCCATTTAAAGATTATGATGAGAACACAATGAAATATGAACCCTCAACAATGCATAAGCAATTTATTCCCCGCTCCCATTGGGGGAAGTGTATAATCATTTTTTTTTCCTATGCTCTCTCAAACACAACTTCTGACAGTAATTAATAATTTTTAAGTTGGAAGTAATTGCTGTTTGGATGCTTTGCACCAGCCCCTCGGAGAGTTGGCAGAATTGTTGTTATGTTGGCAATCGAAGCATTTCATTAGAATGGGAATCATTTATTCTAATAATGTTAATTGATGCCATGATTAGCAGCACTTGGGACTTGGAGAAACACATAAAAAGCATGAATACATTTCAAAACATGACCATAAAATTGAATTAAAGCTATACTATCCTTTTATAGTTAGATAATGGAAGGTAGATTAGTCCCCTGAATGAAATTCTATGCCTACTTTCTTCCAAAATGTTTTTCATTTTAAAAATTACTTAATTCACATTCACATTGTCAATCCATTCAGGGATGGTCGCAATACAGTTGTGTGTGTGTGTGTGTTTGGGGGGGGCGGGAAACAGAACTTGCATGATCAATGAATATAAAATTAACCTAAAGTTTATTTATTATTGTCACAAGTAGGCTTACATTAACACTGCAATGAAGTTATTGTGAAAATCCTCTAGCTGCCACATTCCAGCACCTGTTCGTGTACACTGAGGGAGAATTTAGCATAGCCAATGCAGCCAACCAGCGTGTCTTTCACACTGTGGGAGGAAACCGGAGCACCCGGAGGAAACCCGCGCAGACACAGAGAGAATGTGCAGACTCCCCACAGTGACCCAAGCTGAGAATCGAATCTGGGTCCCTGGCGCTGTGAGACAGGACTCTGCCACTGTGCCACCCCTAAAAAGACAACGCTATACTATCGGTGAGATAATACCGAAAGAAAGCATTTAGAACATTTTTCCTCAAACTGGGTATCTACACAGTAGCTTTTTTTGATAAATACTTCATGTTCTGTACATAGCTGCAATAACAGAGGCAGGCTCCAGGGTGAATGAGGGCATCAAACTCAATTCAGTCCCTTGCCCCAACCAAGAACCTTACAATATTAAATAAAAACAAAAAATGTTCGAAAAACTCAGCAGATCTAGCATTATCTCTGGAGAGAGAGAAGCAGAATTTTACCATCCTACCCACCATGGGAATTGGAGCGGGTAAGGGGCTGACCATGGAAAGGTCTGTTGACCTCAGATTGAATTCTACAGTTTTGGGACGAGCAAAGCCGTAAAATCCCGTCCAGTCCATAGGATTCTCCTTTAGACCTAAAGGGAGGGAACAATGTGATGGATTATACACTGTATAAGAGAGGATGGAACAGAGTAGAAGGTCAGTGATAGATGCAAACTAGGAAACGTTGCAACGAAGATGTGTAGGATACAAGACAGAGGAAGTCTTTATGGCAGAATGAAGGACTGTGGAATGTGCTGAGAGTGGCAGAAAGGTGAGATAATAGAATGTGTTCATAGAAAAACAAAAATCAATACTCAATGAAAGCAAAAGAACAAGTGACAGATGGCTGTGTGTGTGTGACAGTAGAGGAAGGTGGGGTGGGGAGATTGTGTGGAAAACTTTTTGGATTAAAAATAAGGATCAAGATTGAGGAGAAAAGTCACAGTCTAAATTATTGAACCCAATGTTGAATCCCAAGAGCTGTAACATGCCTAATCGAAAGATTAATCTTAAAATACTTTTCACTCAATCACCTGATCAGAATGTTTGGTATTGATCATGTCCGGTAGAGGGAAAGGTGGTAAAGGTGTTGGTAAAGGCGGTGCAATAAACCAAACAAGATTGCACCCAAAACACCGGCCAACATCATTTCTGACCACTTTGAGCCTGGCCCAGCCTGCATCACCAAACCTGCCATCAGGCGTCTGGATTGCCACAGAGGAGTCAAGCGTATCTCCGGCTTGATCTACGAGGAGGTCCGCCGGGTGTTGAAGGTATTTTTAGAGAATGTATCAGGGACTCGGTGACCTACTGTGAACACGCCAAGCGCAAAACGGTGGCCACCATGGGTGTGGTATACGCGCTAAAGCACAAGGGCAGACCCTGCATGGCTTTGGAGGTTAAAGGGGAACAGACTTGGCTTCAGGATTTTGCTAAGTGGATCTACCAGTTTAATATCCAGAGAACTAAATATTTAACCTCTTATTATCATTGAAAATCAGACGAGTGGGAAAATCCCATTCATTCCTTTTCTACAAATTTTATTTGTTCACAGGATGTCAACATCATTGGCCACTGTGCCACCCTTGTTTTGGGCATCAATCACAATGGAAAGTGATTACTTATGATAGATAGGATCAAGAATGAGCTGATTTGGACTCAACTATAATGGATTGAAATACAAAGCCTTTATAACTTCACTAATCAAGAAACATTACAAAATATCCTTTTTACAGGTGTTGCCCTGCTTCCAAAGTTAATATAATAGAAAGAGCCAAATGTAGTATGACATTCGATAATATCGACATGATGCGCATCATTTGTTGTCCATCGATAATTGCCCTGAACTGAGTGGTTTGCTCAGCCATTTTTTGTTATTCATTCATGGGACATGGGTGTTGCTGGTTGGCCAGCATTTATTGTCCATCCCTTGTTGCCCTTGAGAAGTTGCTGGTGAGCTGCCTTCTTGAATCACTGCCATCCACGTGCTGTGGGTTGACTCACAATGCCGTTAGGGAGGGAATTCCAGGATTTTGACCCAGCGACTGTGAAGGAACTGTGATATATTTCCAAGTCAGTATGATGAGTGACCTCGAGGGGAACTTGCGGGTGGCGGTGTTCCCATGTATCTGCTAGCCTTGTCCTTCTAGATGGAAGTGGTTGTGGGTTTGGAAGATGTTGTTTAAAGATTTTTGGTGATTTGCTGCAGTGCATCTTGTAGATTGTACACACTGCTGCTATTGAGCGTCGGTAGTGGAGGAATGGAGTTTTGTAGATTTGATGCCAATCAAGTGGGCTGCTTTGTCCTGGATGGCATCAAGTTTCTTGAGAGTTGTTGGAGTTGCACACATCCAGGCAAGAGGGGAATAGTCCATCACATTCCTGACTTGTGCCTTGTAGATGGTGGATAGTCTTTGGGGAGTCAGGAGGTGAGTTACTCACTGTAGTACTCCTAGCCTCTGAATTGCTCATGTAGCCACTGTGTTAATGTGGTGAGTCCAGCTGAGTTTTTGGTCAATGCTAACACCAAGAATGTTGACAGTGGAGGATTCAGTGATGGTAGCACCACTGAATGTCAAGGGGTGGTTGTTAGAGTGTCTCTTATTGGTGATGGTCAGTGTTTGGCATTTGTGTGACGCAAATGTTACTTGCCACTTGTCAGCCCAAGCCAGGATACTGTCCAGATTTTATGAGGGCATTTAAGATTCCACCACATTGATGTGGATGTGGAATCACATGTAGGCCAGATCAGCTAAGGATGGCAGATTTCTTTACCTCAAGAATATCAGTGAACCAGGTAGCTTTTTACGACAATTGGCAATAACTTTTAATTTCAGATTTTTTCTGATTGAATTCAAATTTCAAGATCTGCCATGGAAGGATTCACACCAGGCATTATCCTGAGTATCTGGATTACTAGTTCTGTGACAATACACTACACCATTGTTTCACCATCAAAATAGATGAACAAGGTCATCTTTATGTGAGGAACAAAAAATGATAAATGAGTCACAACCAAGACACTATATCATCTCACATATTCCTGGGAGCTTTGTTAAAATACAGATGATTCTGCAGTATCTGGCCCCTTACTCTGAATTAATCTGTTGTTAGAAAGTTATGGAATCAACGATACAGGTCAGTAAAACATTCATATAATTCAAAGTTGCAAGTAGCCAGGCAGTTAGCATAGGTGACAACTAAGTAGACAACAATTAATTCCATTTATTTTTGCTATCCAGGACTGATCTAGGTACAGTGACATTTCCATCTCGCCATCAACGAAGACTCTACAACTTGGGTTGTTACTGAGCATCATGTCGATATTATCGAATGTCATACAACATTTGGCTCTTTCTACTATATTGACTTTGGAAGCAGGGCAACACTTGCAAAAAGGAAATTTGTAAGATTTCTTGATTAGTGAAATTATAAAGGATTTGTATTTCAGTCTGTTATAGTTGAGTCCAAATAAGCTTGTTTTTGATCCCAACATTGAATCAATCATATGTAATCACTTCCCATTGTGACTGATGCCCAAAACAAGGGCGGCACAGTGATTAGCACTGCTGCCTCATAGCTCCAGAGACCTGGGTTCGATTCCCGTCTTGGGTAACTGACTGTGTGGAGTTTGCACATTCTCCCCATGTCTGCATGGGTTTCCCCCAGGTGCTCTGGTTTCCTCCCACAGTCCAAAGATATGCGGGTTAGGTTGATTGGACATGCTTGATTAAAAGGATTAGCAGGGTAACCAAGTGGGGATAGGACCTGGATGGGATTGTCGAGGCAGACTCGATGGGCCAAATGGCTTCCTTCTGCATGTAGGGTTTCAATGAAATTACCAGTTCAAGTGTAACTTTGTATCTGGAATGTTTGTCTTATAAATTTTGCAATGAGTAAGTGGATGCAGTTTTTTTTTTAAATCTAGAGTATCTGAATACAAAGTGAAACACGGCCAAGAGGTGATTGTGTTAAAAGGAAAAAAGTCCTGAAGGAAGTAATCATGACTTCAGGAAGGACAACAACTCTGGGTAAAAGGTTTTAATGTTACAGCATCGGTACCTAGTTCTGCTGCAGAAGTGCTTGGCAAAATATGCAAATTAATTTAATCTTTTTTGCTTCACTTTAAAAACCTCTGGCTCCCCAAATGGCGCAGTCCGCAGGTTATCTCCCCTCCTGCTAAGCCACAAAATGCAGTGTAATTTGTATTAATCGTGTACCTCTGGCCTTGCCAAAAACACAGAAAAAGCTGTAAGGCGGATCATTTAATATCTGAGCGTTTTTGGTTTCCTGGGGAAATTTCTAATTTCTTAACAGATTGCTTATTCAATATCAGCGATGTTGCCCATTTCAAACATTCCTGTGACGGCTGAAAGTTGTTTTTAACCACACTCAGCTGATTTGCAGAGCCAGGTGGTAATACACTTTGACATCTCACAGCCCACCACTTTACTTATCCTTGACACTTTGGCAGAGTAAGATTAAGATGCAAGTCGCTGTCACAGTAGGGAAGCCCCAGGATTGGAAACAGCTGAGACTGAGGTAGAGATAGATGGAGATAGTCGTCAATGTATTTTATAAATGACAATAACATAGTTGCAAAAGCAGATGGGCACTAACAACACTGTTTACCTTCCTCCAGTCTAAAAAAAGCAGCCATATATCACAACTTGCTAATTTCTGTCCTTTGGCCAAACTTGTACCCAAAGTCTCACTGATCCTCCTATTCCCTGAGCCTGAATTTTGTTACCCAGTATTATGTCTGTGGTCTGATATTCAGACTAATATTAAGCCACAAGTTAAATGGTAGTAAACTAACTGGAACAGTTTATTAACGCGGCTTTATCCTAGCACAGTCAACACAAGATTGGTTAGGCAAGCTCCACCCAGCTTGAGTCCTGGGTCACATGACCAGTTCTCTTGAAAAGGCCATGCCCCTAACATACATTACACTCAGGGTGGAATTTTACTTTTTTTTTGCAGACTGTGTCGGCGACCAGATAAAGAGGTGTTGCGGCATTTTCTATTGTGTTACTAGGAATTTAGTGCATAAAAATTGAAACGGTGGGTCCCGCAATGTCAAGCTGGTGGGGGCTGTGAGGGCGGGATCTCTGATTAAGCTCTTGCCACCAGGAATTTCACATTTTAAACACCAGGACGCCATTTTTAAAGGCTGCCCAAATGCACAAAAATCCATATGGGTAACATCCATCGTTCTCCCTTCACCTTCCCTTCTCTTTGTTTTCACTTTGTTAAAACATACCATTAAATTTGTCCATCAAAATCTCACAAATCCATGTTGCATTTCCTTAACTCATTCAAATCTCTCCAAGTGCCGGTTGATCATTTTTTCCCTAATTATCAATTCCAAAACTTTCCCCACCACCCATGATAATCTGCCCAGCCTGTATTGCACCCTCTCTTGAATAATATTTTCCATGTCCAATCTCTAGCACCCCTCCCCTTCCCCAACCCCTCCAAATCTCGGGAAGATTGGAAAATTATGGCAAGCTCTTCCACTATCTCCACTCCTACTGCCTTTAGCACCTTGGGTGGAAGTCACCTGGTCTAGGCAATTAATCCATGCTAAGCATAGCCAACCTCTCCAGTATATCCTGCCCATCAATTTTCACCCCATCCATTACTTCCATCATCTCTAGTTGTGTTGATATTTTGTCAGTGTCCTCTTCCTTAGTAAACACCAATACAAAGTACTTATTAAGTATTCTAGCCTTGCCCTGTGCCTCGAAGTATATGTCACTCACTTTGTCCCTAATACATTCCACCCTACCTCATACTGTCCAGTTACTATGGATGAGCTAATAGAAGATTTGTGGGTTTCCTTTTTTTAGTAATCCATCATTCCTCACTCCTCACCTCCCAAGAGGGCAGTGTCCACCCAATATGAAAGCCACCTCATTTCCATTGAAATGAACACAAACATAAGAAGTAGGAGAAAGAGGAGGTCACTTGATCCCTTGAGCTTGTTCTGCCTCCACTCAATGAGATCATAGTCGATCTAATTGTAACCTCAACTCTACATTCACAGCTACCCCTGAAGACTTTTCACCCCCTGCTAATCAAGAATCTATCCACATCTGCCTTAAAAATATTCAGTCTCTTCTTCCACTGCCTTTTGAGGAACAGAGTTCCAAAGACTCATGACATTCAGAAACAAAAAAAACTCCATTGCCGGAATTTTACCAACTCACCCACCCAAGGCTTGTAAGATCCTGCCCAAGGCCAATGGAAAATGCCGTTCTGGAAGCCTCACCCATCCCGATTCTGGAGTGGCTGAGGCGATAGAATTCCAGCTTATATCTCTGTCTCAAATGGGTGACTCCTTATTTTTAAACATTGACACCTAATTCTAGATTCTCCCACAAGAGGAAACATCCTTTCCACATCTGCCTATCAAGACCCCTCAGGATTTTATGTTTCAATCAAGTCGCCTCTTTCTGTTCTAAACCCCAGTGGATACAAGCTTAGCCTGTCCAATCTTTCCTCATAACTCTCCCATTCTGGGTATTAGTCTAGTAAACCTTCTCTCAACTGCTTCCAACACATTTACATCCTTCCTTAAATAAGGAGACTAATACTGTATACAGTATTCCAAATGTGGCTGCACCATTGCCCTGCATAACTGAAGTATTACCTTTTACTTTGGTATCTAATCCTCTTTGCAATAAATGGTAACATTCTATTGGCTTTCTTAATTACTCGCTGTACCTGCATACTAACCTTTTACAATTCACGCACTAAGAGATCGAGGTGTGGCTGCAAATCAGAGCTCCATAATCTCTCTCTATTTAGATAATATGCTTCTTCTTTTATTTTTCCTGCTGAAATGGATAATTGCACATTTTCCCACATTATACTCCATTTGCTCAATCTTTGCACTCAAATCAACTGTCAATAACTCCTTGTAGGATCCTTATGTCTTCTTCACAACTTAATTCCCTGCCTATTTTTGTATCATCAGCACATTTTACAACCATACCTTTGGTCCCTTCATCCAAGTCATGTACATAAGTTTATTTATCTACTGGTGTTACGAATAGCCTTACATTGACACATTAAAGTTAAATCCCCTAGTCGCCACACTCAGGCACCTATCTAGATACACGGAGGGAAAATTTAGCACGGTCAATGCATCTAACTTGCACATCATTCAGTGTGGAGGAAACCGGAGCACCCAGAGGAAACCCATGCAGAGACAGGGAGAATGTGCACACTCTGCACAGACAGTGACCTGGAATCGAACCCAGGTCCCTGGAGCTGTGATTGTAACAGGGTGAAAATCCAGCAGTTTCTAGAATAGAAATAGAAAATGCTGGAAAATCTCAGCAGGCCTGACAGCATCTATGGGGACAGAATCGGACCAAAGTTTCGAATTTGGGTGACCCTTTGTCAGAGCTGTGTTTCAGATTTGTCTGACATTCCAGCATCCACGGTATTTTTCTTTGAGTTTCTAGAACAGACTGGGTTTGCCAGATAACCAGTGAAGATAAAAAATCTATTTGAACATAAATCCAATCCTTCACTAAATTACCCAATCCTAACCAGGATAGCAATTCAGGCATATATAAAAGGAAGCTGAATTCCTACAACAGACTGTTATCTAGTGCCACCCACCGGAAAGTATGCACTGTTTGTGGTCATCAGGATGCTGTATTCTGCTGCCCGAAGAATGAAATAGTCTGCTGAGCTCTTGCACAGACGTGAAGAATGATCATTCAGAGGACAGATAGCATCCCTGGGAGAAAAGGGGAGAGGATTTTCCAGGTGAAAACAGAAATGGATGTGGAAGCAGAGAGCTCCAACTCAGCCAGACATTGACATTTAAAGATTTGAAA
Source organism: Carcharhinus amblyrhynchos (assembly GCF_965287045.1). NCBI lineage: Eukaryota > Metazoa > Chordata > Chondrichthyes > Carcharhiniformes > Carcharhinidae > Carcharhinus > Carcharhinus amblyrhynchos. Next base: position 15,338,732 of record NC_137352.1, read on the forward strand.
AACATTGGTGATGTTAGCATATGCAGATCCAATTCAGAGAAAAATATAATCACCAGTTAATTTGCAATAAATTAACTACCGGCTTTCAACCAACATATTACTGTAACTGGTATGGTAATAAAATTATAATGATGTCAAATTGTGTATGTTAAAAAAAAATCCCAAGGAAAAGGGATGACAAGAGCAAACAATGGACCTGCCAGATCTATTCAGGATTCTTTTATTTATGATCTTGCAACACTTTACACAGAGCACATCGTGCACTTAAAAAAAAGTCCAAGTGCACACAACGTAAAGCCAAATTGTACTGGACCCTCTGCTTATTGAAGTCATTACAATTTTATAAAGTTAAACGAATAAAATTTTGCCCTATATAATGAAGTCTTCTGAATGACACGCTATTAACAAAAAAAAAGTCTAGCAAGAACCTTCACTAGATTTCAGAACTCTCACAGAGCAGAAAGACACCAGCTGTTCAGTCAAGCAATTGACAAAAGCCGACAGGCAGGGAATCAGGTGGTGGGATGTGTTCTTAAGTCTGGATTTATGAGGGTCACCAAGCATGCACCTGTACCTCACATCAAACAACAACACATGATAGATTTATTGGGAGCGCCATGTCACTGCAGCTTTTGACAGTTTATTAACTGATGGCGTGCATTGTGCCTTGGTGTGTGCAAATGAGTTAACAGTCCCTGTTGCCCTCAGTGAATGGCCCTCTCTTATCGAAGCCTCTGAATGGATGGTGGTGCATTAGGTTTAAACTAACACAACCTTCTTATGTTAATTGGAGAATTACTGTTGAGCTCATCTCCCAAGAAATATCTAATTATTATGTGAAGTCTAATTGCTGTTCCCCCACCCTTCCCCCCGCCACCATAAATAACGCGGACTGTTGCCTTATTATACTTTCTGAGAAAGCTTAGTTTAATCACTTGCTGACAGAAGTGAAAAGGAATTGGAAAATAAGATGGGTGTGCTGCTCAATTAACTGAATTGATAGATCAATATGTTTGAATCTGGATGTGCATTGTGCATCATTTTAAAAAATATGTGGTTTGGCTAATTACAGTTTAAAAAAGGCGAGAATTAATCTGGTTGTAGATGAAGTGGAATAGCGGTTCTTGAAGTATTGCGATTGATTCATTGAACTTCTTTCTTTAATTGGCTTGTCTTAACCCTTTCATCAACATTAACCTTGATTTGAACCATTCTACAGATAACATTTACCCTTTTTAAGAAAAGCTCATTTTCTCCCTTTCAACTGCCTTGGTTTGCACATTCATAGAATAGAAACATAGAAACATAGAACAGTACAGCACAGCACAGGCCCTTTGGCCCTCAATGTTGTGTCGAGCTACATCCAAACCCAAGGTCAAGCTATCCCACTCCTTATTGTTCTGGTGTGCTCCATGTGCCTATCCAATAACCGCTTAAAAGTTCCTAAAGTGTCTGACTCCACTATCACAGCAGATAGTGTATTCCACACCCCATCCACTCTCTGAGTGAAGAATCTACCTCAGGCATCCCTCTGATATCTCCCACCATGAACTTTATGTGTGTGTATTATGCCCCCTAGTAACAGCTACATCCACCTGAGGAAATAGTCTCTGCATGTCCACTCTATCTATCCCCCTCATCATGTTATAAACCTCTATTAAGTCACCTCTCATCCTCCTCCACTCTAAAGAGAAAAGCCCCAGCTCCCTCAACCTTCCCTCACAAGACTTACCATCCAAACCAGGCAGCATCCTGGCAAATCTCCTCTGCACTCTCTCCAACGCTTCCACATCCTTCTTATAATGAGGTGACCAGAACTGAACACAATATTCCAAATTCACTAAAGTCTAGTACAGTTGCAGCATGACCCCATGGCTCTTAAACGCTAACACACTCTAAACCTTCTTCATGGCTCTATCCACTTGAATGGCAACATTCAGAGATCTGTGCCTATGAATCCCAAGATCTCTCTGCTCCTCCACATTGAGAACCCTGCCGTTGACTCTGTAATCTGCATTCAAGTTTGTCCTACCAAAATGAATCACCTCGCACTTATCAGGGTTAAACTCCATCTACCACTTTGCTGCCCTGCTCTGCATCCTATCAATGTCTCTTTGGAGCCTACAAAAGCCCTCCACCTCATCCACTACTCCACCAATCTTGGTGTCATCAGCAAATTTACTAACCCACCCTTCAGCCCCCTCTTCCAAGTCATTGATAAAAATCACAAATAGCAGAGGACCCAGCACTGATCCCTGTGGTACACCACTGGTAACTGGCCTCCAGTCTGAAAATTTTCCCTCCACCACCACCCTCTGTCTTCTATGATTCAGCCAGTTACTTATCCAATTGGCCAAATTTCTTTCTATCCCACATCTCCTTACCTTTTTCGTGAGCCTACCATGGGGAACCTTATCAAACACATTACTAAAATCCATGTATATGACATCAACTGCTCTACCTTCGTCTATACACTTAGTTACCTCCTCAAAGAATTCAATCAAGTTTGTGAGGCAGGACTTACCCCTCACAAAACTATGCTGACTATTCCGGATTAAACTATATCGTTCCAAATGGTCATAAATCCTATCTCTCAGGACCCTATCCATTAACTTACCAACCACCGAAGTAAGACTAACTGCCCTATAATTACCAGGGTCATTCCTATTTCCTTTCTTGAAGAGAAGAACAACATTCACCACTCTCCCGTCCTTTGGCACAATCCCCACGGACAGTGAGGATCCAAAGATCAAAGCTAAAGGCTCCGCAACCTCATCCCTTGCCTCCCAAAGTATCCTAGGGTGTATCCCATCTGGCCCAGGAGACTTATCAATCCTCAGATTTTGCAAAATTGCTAATACATCTTCCCTCAGAACATCTACCTCCTCCATCCTATCAGCCTTATCACGCATTCATCCTCAAAAACATGGCCCCTCTCCTTAGTGAGCACTGAAGAAATTCAATGCCTCACCTATCTCTTCTTACTCCATGCTCAAGTTCCCACTACTATCCTTTATCCAACCCGCCAAGGACTTCTCATGCCCTCTCCTGGCTCTCCTAAGCCCTTTCTTTAACTCATTCCTAGCCACCTTGTAACCCTCAAGTGACCCAACTGAACCTTGTATTTTCATCCTTACATACGCTTCCTTTTTCCTCTTAACAAGACATTCAACCTCCTTTGTGAACCATGGTTCCCTCACTCGGCCATTTCCTCCCTGCCTGCCAGGGACATACCTATCAAGGACATGCAGTGTCTGTTCCTTGAACAAGCTTTACTTTTGATTTGTGCCCAGACCTGACAGTTGCTGTTCCCATCTTATGCTCCCTAATTCTTGCCTAATCGCATCATAATAACGTACAAACTCCACACAGACAGTGACCTAAGCCGGGAATCAAACACAGATCCCTGGCACTGTGAGACGATTAGAATGGTCTAATCGTCCTGTGTCCCAGCCCCGCTTCTGTTTTGTTTGGAGTTTCCAGTTTATGCACCATGTTATGTCTAGGATCTGGGGTGACCTGACCAAAACGTTTCAAATGTGGAAAGGGCAGACAAAGGCCAAAATCTCTCTGGCCTCGCCCGCAGCTAGGATTCTCCATTCCCGCTGTAGTGAATGAACTTTTAGTTCCGCGCCAAGTTCTCAGCTCTTGCTAGCAGCCTCAGCAGGAGACCCACATCCCAATTGGAAAATTCTATTCCATCTCTGGAGAGTGGCCTCAACTGGCAATTCAATTGACTAAGGTGCTTGCCACTTCCGGATGGGTAGCTGTCAATGGCTCCCCCAAATCAAGCAATAACTTAGGCTCTGCTGGCACATATTACTGAATTTTAAAACTATTTGATAGTTCGCTTCAGCAACAAAGAGAGTACCCATCCCCATATACATAACCTGGAATTCCTCTACAAGACATGTGGAAAATTCTTCCAGTTTTGCTATGATTTTCCAGATGCTGAACAAATCTTGAGATGACTGATTTTAACTCTCCCGATCGGATCAAATCCCTTGTTGGGTCAAAATCCTGGAATTTCTTCTTTAACAGTACTGTGGGTGTACCTACGCCTCAGGGACCACAGCAGTTCAAAAAGGCAGCCCACCTTTTCAAGGGCAATTAAGGATGGCAAAATATGTTGGCCCAGCCAGCAATGTCAATATCCCAAGAGCTAATTTATAAAAAAGGAGATTAAACAGGGAACTCAAGGAATGAAAACAGTATGAGGTCACTGACTGCCCAATTTACACTGCTACTGTAGCCACTACTATCTTGGATATGATCCAGAAGGCCACTGGCCATCCGCCCATTCTCCATCTGGGCGGCACGGTGGCACAGTGGTTAGCACTGCTGCCTCATAGCACCAGGGACCTGAATTCAATTTCAGGCTTGGGTTCTCTGTCCATGCAGAGTTTGCATTCTCCATGTATCTGTGTGGGTTTCCTCTGGGTTCTCCGATTTCCTCCCACAGTCCAAAGATATGCTGGTTAGGTGCATTGGTCATGCTGAATTCTCCCTCAGTGTACCCGAACAGGCAATGACAGAGCGTGGCGACAGGCAAATTTTCACAGTAACTTCATTGCAGTTTGAATGTAAGCCTACTTGTGACACAAATAAATAAATTTTATTTTTCTTAAAATCAGCCTTGGAGTCTACTTACGCTTTCCCATTAGAATCACTTCCAAATGTAAACTAAATTAACTTATGTAAATGCCTCACTCTGACAAATTATCAATTATCAGCCACAGCATTAAAGCTAAAGTCAATTTCTGATGTGGTCAACTTATTGTAGGGCAGAGTTTGTGGAAGTGGGGTAACTGCCGCTTTGTAATTTACCCAGTGTAAGTCACTCAATCAAATGCATTCAGGGAGACGTCAAAATCTCCCCTAGTTCCACTCTTCCAAATGATTAGTGATGAGGAATGGTGTGTGGCCCTAGAAGGGAAAGGGAAATACGGATAAATTTTTGAATTGCATGCCAAAGTATTAGAAAAATAAATACATATTTAATGGTTCAATAACAGTCAGCATATCTAAATAGTTAACTCAGAAATATTGTAACCAATTTCTTTCCACAGGATGTAATTTCAACCATCCTTTAATACTTCCCTATAAATGCACTACATTATCTGGAACGCACTGCAGTACCATTATTCATCTCCAATTGGTCATCCATCATCATTTGAAGGAGCTATTTCTGCATCACAGGATTGGTCCTTGCCTGAGGATAACAACAATGAGTTCTCCAAGCATGTCTGCCTATTTAGTAGCACAAAGCAAAGCTGGAGTAGGATCAGGGGAGGTGATGTAAATAAATTATTTTTTATTCACCCCCCCGCCACCATCCCATGCCAACTTTCATCTGAATAAACCAATCCTGGCTGAAGTGCAGTTGCACACGCATCAGCAGCCTACCAGTACATCGCCAATGAACTGAGGAAGATTTTAATTCAGGTTTATTCAACGTAAACATAGGAAAGTAATTGAATTACGTAATATAACCAAGTGAAGAGGGCACTCAGTTGAGTGCGTTCTTCAACCATGCTGTGTTAGCTCAACATTATCACATTTAGTAAATATTCCTGGTTGACATTCTGTTAGCTGAAAAAAATGCTTTGATTAAGCCGCTTCCATCTCACTGTTCAGACTTCAGGCCAATCCACATCCAACAACCTGCTCTGAAAACTCTGCTAAGACTTGAACAGCAGTTACAAATTCTATCACGGCGTCCGAGATAATCCACAATATTCTAAAACGATCCAAAAAAGAACAAACTTCTGAAAGAAAATGTCAGTTCGTCCTATCTCCCAATATTAACAGATGAAAGGAAGAACAAAGAACAAAGCACAGGAACAGTCCCTTTGGCCCTCCAAGCCTGCACTAGCCATGCTGCCTGACTGAACTAAAACCCCTATGGTCCCCAGAATACATGAACAGGATGGTGTTATGAGACTTCTTACATATACAGTTAAAAGCATTGCACCAACATTCTCATGGTGCAGAAGTGCAAGAATCAGGGTTCAGCATTGGACAATTAATTATTGGACTGCTTTCCTCATTCTTCTTCTTCTATTTAATATTATTGTTTGCACATTCGAGAAATCGCAGTTCTACTCATTCTTATAAATTTAATAAGTCTACATCATGGCACGGTGGCACAGTGGTTAGCATTGCTGCCCCATAGTACCAGAGACCGAGGTTCAATTTCTGGCCTGGTTCACTGTCTATGTGGAGTCGGCACATTTCTCCCTGTGTCTGCATGGATTTCCTCCAGGTGCTCCGGTTTCCCCTCTCAGTCTGAAAGACAAGCTGGTTAGGTGCATTGGCCATGTGTGATTCTCCCTCAGTGTACCAGAACAGATGCTGGAAGTGTGGTGACTAGGGGATTTTCACAGTAACTTCATTGCAATGTTACTATAAACCTACTTGGGACACTAATAAATAAACTTTAAAATGGGACACGGGTTCAATTCTGGCCGTGGACACCATCAGTGTGGAGTTCGCATGTTCTTCCTGTGTCTCCATGCGTTTCCTCCGGGTGCTCCAGTTTCATCCCAAAGTCCAAAGATGTGCAGGTTAGATGGATTGGCTATGCTAAATTGCCTCTTAGTGTCTCAAGGTATGATGGTTAGGGGGATTAGAAGGATAAATATGTGGGGCTATGGGGATAGTGCAAGGGAGATGGCCTGGATAAGATGCTCTGTCGGAGAGTAGGTGCATACTTGATGGGCCAAATGGCCTTTTTCTGCATCACAGAGATTCAATGGCTCTACAATTAATTGTGTGGAATGGTGAATCACAGGGGAGGGAAATCACAAAAGTAAATTACGTATTTGCTCCACAACAAGAAAAAAACTTCATAAAAATAGCATATTTTCTGTACACAAAGTTCAAACATCTCCTTCATAATCTTAAGGTACCGTAACTATTAATTTCAGACTGCCAGTTATAGTATCCATTTTCACCCAGCAATGCCCAGTTATACAGCTTCACTACAATTTGGAATATCAATTGCAGACATGAGGTCTATACTCATGTCCTAACCTGCACTTCAGGTCATTCAATTTTGAAAGTATTAAGAGCATAAAGAGGAATGTTTAATACATTGTTGTAAGTTCTGAATAAGTTTGAAAGGTGTAACTGGCATCCAAAGGACTCGCCAATGAGCATGCAATTTGTATCTACGTTCAAGTTCAAATGTGACGTTCTGCAGTGTGAGATTATCTTCTCCACAGAAGTATTACTACCACACTGACAGGTCAGAATCAGACCCCTGAATTCAAATGTCACTTTAATATGGTTGTAACTGTAATGTTGCAGGATAAATCCACTCTCTGAGACACTCATCATGAAATAAAATGCCAGCCTAGCTTCCAAGGTGACACAGTGGTTAGCACTGCTGCCTCACAGTGCCAGGGACACAAGTTCGTATTCCTGGCTTGGGGCACTGTGTGAGTGCAGTCACCACATTCTACCCGCGTCTACATGTGTTTACTCCAGTTTCCTCCCACAGTCTGAAAAAGGTGCTGGTTTGATGAATTAGTCATACTAAATTCTTCCTCAGTGTACCCAAACAGGTGCCAGGATGTGGAGACTAGAAGATTTTCACAGTAACATCATTGCAGTTTTAATGTAAGTCTACTTGTGACAATAATAAATAAACTTAAGTTTAAAACTTATTAAGGGTGTGAAGGACCATGTGTCATTCCCATAACAGTATGCACAGTGATGCAATTTGATTTAATTCATGTCATGATTGTAAAATTATAAACAACAGTTCACCAAGCATGAAAAATTGCTGTTTTAATAAGAGAACATGAAGGGAGTTTAGGGAGTCAAGATTATCTCATCTGTGATGGTTATTAAACACCAACTAACAAATTTTAATCATGATTACAGCTTAACATTGAATCCAGATGAATGAAACTTTAGTTAGTAAAGTACTTCCAATTCCAGTGTTGATTGCCACCATTGTGTAACAGATTCTAGCTTCTGGCTTATGCCAGCAACATTCAGACATTTCCTTCATTTTCCTGTTTTCAAAAACATGTTTCTACCAGTTTCGCCACTTTTTAAAAATGGGCTAGCAAATCCCTGACAAGGCAATTAACAATTAAATTAAGTGATTCATTGAAGGCAGAACAAGAGAAAAAGGTCAGTCTCTTTCTCTATTGAATCAATTAGGTAAATCAGATTGGTCAGGAGTGCCAAAAAAGACAAACACCTCAATATTTTCATCAAATTAAAATCAATGAATTTGATATAGATTAAACGGGCTCCGATATAAATCAATCCCCAGAGTGCTGGGAGAATCAGAACTAAATTTTTAAGTCACAATCAATCACTATGAAAGGGATGCTGTTAAATTAGACTGGACAAGCGCTAAAATAGTTACGTCACACAAAAACGGAGGCCGGAAGTTACAGTCATTCACCCTGGTGGGATTTTCCCATCCCATTACAATGGACAGAGGTTTGGCTGGGTGCCAAATTCCCTGACCTCGCTGCAGTGGGAGTGCGGCATGAACGGTAAGATTGCACTCGTAGGGTGCCAACACTGATGTAGTTATCTAATTAGTTTTGCTCCCACTTGAGTGAAACAATAAAAATCAGTTATTAGCAACACACTTCAGAATTATCTATACAATAATTGCCTGCCATACAGCAGTCAACATGAACTTCCTTGATTAACTTTCTCAAATATTTTGAGGAAGTGACATTTCAATCTGGTTTGCGGTATGCTCTCTGGCATATCAAACCTATTAAAAGGCATTTGACAAGGCTTCATATGAAAAATTATTATGAATGCTGTAGGAGTCAAAGTAAATTTTGTGAATTGGTAAGAAGTTGGCTGCAAGTAAAAGAAAAAGATTGCTAATTTTAAAAAAATACTAATGAGAGGGGGGAGTGATATCATGGGGGAGGGCACAGTAAGAAGTTTCACAAGACGAGGTTAAAATCCAACAGGTTTATTTGGAGGAAGGAGCAGCGCTCCAAAAGCTCATGATTCCAAATAAGCCTGTTGTACTTTAATCTCGACTTGTGAAACTTTTTACAGTGCCCACCCCAGTCCAATGCTATCATATTCACATCATGGGGGAAAATGACAGTAAAAAGTCTTGTTGTAAATTTGCCTCGAACTTGCACATTGACTTCAGTGTTAAATGTTCCAAACTGGAAACGATAGTACAGCCGAAGGAGCCGAGGAATTGGAGGAGACAACGTAGAAATCGTAAAGTGAGTTGGATAAGATATGTAAAGATTTGCTGAAATTTCATTCTGATATCTAATATAATCACTGCACTTGAACCAACTCAAGTCTTTGGATTTTAGCTCTACTCTGAAACCCATTTCCTCGTATCGAATTTCACGGCAATTGGGCACTTTATATCTGACTTCCTGAAGAAGTATCCAATTTTGTTTTTCCAGAGCACTATTATATTTTGTCTTTTTCAATTATTTATCCCAAGGCAGGGGAGGGGAGGATGGACAGATAGGCTAGTTGGCTAGACAGCTAGCATATGGTTCAGAATAATAGCAAAAGTATGGTGTTTGATCCCCATTCCAGCAAATTAATCTTGAGACCTGCCCCTGCCCAAAGTAAAATCACAGCATAAACCTTGGTTCAGCAACCCTTGAACAATCTCAAGGATGATACTTGGAATAGAAGATCCATTTCCTGATAAAAGTTATAACATTGCATATATTCTTACCATTTCTAAGTAAGTTCAGCTTGGGTTAACATAGGTTTTGAAATTAGGGCACCCAATATAATCAAGGTTTGAGTATGTTGCAACATGGAACAGAGATATAATGCATTATAATACAAATATGGAGAAAAATCACAAATGATATTCTTTCTAATAATACTGATTCTCATGGGCTTTGTTTTACCATGCAAAGTAAGTCACATTGTCAGCCTCAAATTACATTCAAGCATTGACGTACATTTAAACTAGAGAATAGCTGATGCCATTTTTAATCTAACCAGAAGGCGGCTCCCAAATGGTTGATTCTAATCAGACCAGACTGAAGTATCTTCCACGGGACGTGGGATTATCAACATGAGAACACCAGAGGGCGAGAGAGATCGATCTTGTGATTTATTCAGACAGCACAATTTTGTAAATGCAAGTCACAAAAGCACCTACAATTTTTCCAGAACTGGAAGCCTTGGAAGATTGTTTGCATCTTTGACTTTGACATTAGGAATGTTCAGATAGGTTAATTGTACCGCTCCCATATACACTGAAATCTGGATCCTTAGTGGAGGCCTCTCTGCATGGGAGATTTCACTTTTCCCATCAGGGACCTGGTTTTGCACATACTTATGCCAGGCAATGGTGGATTAAGGAGATTCACAGACTCCCAGGCCGCATGTCCTTTCTTTAACCAACAGGAGTCTGTTCTCCATGTTTATATAGATTGCCTGAGATTGCAGCTCCTTTTTTGGTTATTTGAAAGGCCTGTTCCTCAAGCTTTCAGTCGCACTTCAGCTACAACACTTTTAGTCAGCTGGTGTGGAGAAGGGGTGGGTGTTGGTGGGGGCAGGACCTGCTCGTAAGCCTGCATCCAAGGTGGCCAAAAACAGGTCCAGGAAGTGGGTGGTAAAGAGAGTCATCCGACCTGCCTGTATGCCCCTCTGCCTTGCCTCATTTGTGTCTAGGTGGTCTTGGAGGGGGAGCACACAATGTCCACCTTCAATGACCAATGGGCATCACGGGATCTGGGGTGCATCATTTTTTTTTAGCAGTGACACAAACAGGCTTACATTAACACTACAATGAAGTTACTGTGAAAATCCCCTTGTCACCACACTCCAGCACCTGTTTGGGTACACTGAGGAAAAATTTAGCATGACCAATGCAACTAACCAGCATGTCTATTGGACTGTGAAAGGAAACTAGAGCACCCGAAGGAAACCCACGCAGACAAGAGGAAGACATTCAGACTGCACAGACAGTGAAGCAAGCCAGGAATCAAACACGGGTCCAGGTGCTGTGAGGCAGCAGTGCTAACCACTGTGACACAGTGCCACCCTCTGAAATGATATTTTGGTTCAGTTAGTTAAGTTTCCTTCTGAGTTTTGCTTTAGTTACAGGGCCCCACCAAGGAACTGTCACTTCCATTCCCCCACTTAATTTACTTATTCATTGATTTTTGTTCTCTCAAAAACAGTATACGCTGATATCTAAGTATAGGATTAAAGCTCATGAATCAATTCTGTCAAAATGTCAATGGTGGCCATATTCATAATGCACTGTATTAAATCTCTCTGCAGCAGCTACAACAACAACTTGCATTCTTTTTAGTACCTTTGATGCAGCAATTGTCCCAAGGATCTTAACGAGCTTTACCAATAAAAAGATGTTTGTGCATTGTCAGAACATATCAAGAGAGATGACCAAAAGCTAGGCCAATAGGCTTTACCAAATATCCGAAAGGAGGAAATAAAGCTTGAGAGGCTGAAAGCTTTAGACTGTGCATTACAGAGCTAAGGCCCCAGGCAGCTGAAAGTACAACCACCATTGAGGAAGCAATTAAAATTGAGGATGGTCAAAGGTGCTTCGAAATGGAGGAATGCCTCCAAAGGGTTAAAGATATTTTTAAAAGTTTATTTGTTAGTGTTACAAGTAGGCTTACATTAACATTGTAATTAAGTTACTATGAAAATCCCCTACTTGCCACACTTCAGCACCTGTTCGGGTACACTGAGGGAGAATTTAGCATGGCCAATGTACCTAATCAGCATGTCTTTTGGACTGTGGGAGGAAACTAGCACATCCATTGGAAACCCACACAGACACAGGGAGAACATGCAGTCTCCGCACAGACAATATCCCAAGCCAGGAATTGAACCTGGGTCCTTGGCACTGTGAGGCAGCAGTGCTAACCACTGTGCCACCATGCACTCTTCTGGGTTGGAGGAAATAGGGAGCTATGAGGTGATGGAGCGGTTTGCAAACAAGAATGAAAGTATTGTCGTGTCACATAGCATTTTGCATGCAATATTTTGAAGTGCTGTCACTTGTTAAATTGGTAGGTATAGTGACCAAGATTTGGACAGCAGGTTCCCAAGATTAACAATGCCAGTGGAGACAACTTAACATCTGTCTGAACCTTTGGAACACACTGACACCTTTCATTCAAATAATGCAGCATTTTCTCAGCATTGCACCAGAATGTTGATCTAAATTGCATGGCACATTAAACAATCTCATGTTCCCAGTAAGGAACCACACCAAGAGGATGCACGCAATCATATCTGGGGACCACTGCACCACCATCCATTTCCCTGTCGCCATACGTGCAACTCCTTACTGCGAGCACTGTTCTTCTTCGGCACTCCAGCCCTGTGTTACCCATCTTTCTCCTTTTCAAAGTTGTTTGATCTCTTCTTTTTCTCCACACATTTTCTCCACACATCTTTTAATTTTCTCCACACATCTTTTAATTTTCTCCACACATTTCCAGTTCATTTTCTTTAGTAACTTACCTAAAGTGAGAATCATAACTAGAATCCCGATAGTACAGAAGGAGGTGATTCGGCCCATCAATTCTGCACCAACTCTCTATCAGAGTATCTTACTCAGGCCCTCTATCCTACCCTATCCCCTGAGGGAGAGGGAGATGCACCAAAAATAGATAATCTGCCCATAATCTGAAAATGATATTGCATATTCATTTTCTTTCATTTTATCTAATATTCAATTATTCCCATTCTATCAGTTTGTAGATATTTGTGTATGTGTATATTCAGGAAGAGAAAACTCCGATGCTAACTAGAATCATAGAAATCAAAGTTGACTTCATACATATTTAGAAGGGGAATGGAGGGAGTATCAGTTTTCCAGTGGCCCAAACCGATCAGCTATCCTTTTATTCCTCTGCTGTCCAAATAACACAAAGAGAGATTGATTTCCATAATGTATTTTCCTAATCTTGGTGACAAAAAAGCACTAATTCCTTTCAACATTGAATTGACAAGAAATAGCGATGAAAAGGTGATTTGGAAAAATGAATACAACCTTATATTTACTTCAAAATCTGTCTTCTTCTACAATCTTGTATTGAAAAGCACATCCTAGCAATATTAGGTACACAGTTTATATGGGTAAATATGGGTAAGAGTGTGTATTCCATACAAAGGATGGAAAATCATAGAATATCATAGAAACCCTACCAAAGGAAGACATTTGACCCATCAAGCCTGCACTGACAACAATCAACCTCGGCCTTATCCCCGTAACCTTTCATATTTATCCCACTAATCCCTCTAACCTACGCATCCCATGACACTATGGGGCAATTTAGCATGACCAATGCACCTACCCTGCACTTCTTTGGACTGTGGGAGGAAACTGGAGCACCCGGAGAAAACCCAAGCAGACAAGGGGAGAATGTACAAACTCCACACAGATAGTGACCCAAAGCCGGGAATTGAACCCAGGCCCCTGGAGCTGTGAAGTAGCAGTGCTAATCATTGGGCTTCCTCTGGGTATCCCTGGCAGCTAACTGTGCCGCCCCCTGATTAGGTCAGTAATCCAACAATTAAAGCAAATATCACCGTTGGGCATTTTTATGAACCATTGAAGTTGACATTAACAAAATAAGTTAAGTTGACTAAAACACTAACTTTAGATAATTACTGACAGGATTAAAATGTGAATATGATAAGTGTTTTCCCACTTTTCTGGGGATGCCAAAAATATGCTGAATCCAATTGGAAATTATATTTAATTCAGAGTATTAATCTTTCCTCACACTCATCCAAAATATGCTTGTTGAGGCTTACTTTTGTTTGCATCCAGCTTTGCTTGTTTACTTGCACACAGCAAACAAATAGCCCACTGCCGATAAATGCGGACAAAACACAGTTTGATTAAATAAAAACAGAAAATGCAAGGAAAACGCAGCAGGTCTGGCAGCATCTGTGAAAAGGAAAACAGAGTTAACAGGGTGGGCCACAGGGGCACAGTGGTTAGCACCGCTGCTTCACAGTACAAGGGGCCCTGTTTCGATTTCTGGCTTGGATCACTGTCAGTGTGGAGTCTGCACATTCTCCCTGTGTCTGTGTGGGTTTTCTTCAGCTGCTCTGATTTCCTCCCACAATTGAAAGGTGGATGAGCCCTGCTAAATTGCCCCTTAGTGTCAGGTGGACTAGAGTGGGATTCAGGTCGGTGCAGGCTTAATGGGCTGAATGGCCTCCTTCTGCACTGTAGAATTCTATGACTCTTAACATTTTGAGTCTGTATGACTATTCTTCAGAGTTGAAAACAGGGAAGAAGGTGATGGGTTTTATGCTATTGAAATGGAACATAGAGCAGGTGGAGCAATATAGAAGGTCAGGGACAGGTTGGAGATCAGGAGAGATTGAATGATAAAGATGTCATGGAAAATAAAAAATCAAAATGGAGGACAGAGTTCATGTCTGAAGTTGTTGAACTCAATGCTAAGCCCAGAAGGTTGGTAAGTACCTAACAGGAAGAAGAGATGCTGCTCCAGTTTGCGTTGGGGTTCACTGGCATACCATGGCAGGCTAATTAAGGAAGAAATTTGAGCATGTCTTTAATACTATTGTTATGTAGTTGCATATATAAGGTTAAAAATATGGTGTTTGACAAATGTAGATATTGAAAAGAAATGCTGAAACCAAAAGAAGAAATCATATAGCGTTGTCTCTTTAAAGATCATGTATCTTTCTGTGGATTTTAAACTGCAGCAGCAAGTTTGCAACACTTGTATCCAAAACAGAAGTCAGTGTTCCAACATAGCAAAACAGGCTTTTGAATTGGACTAATGAGTTTAAAGCCATCGCGCAGAGTCACAGGACCAAATGTGAGGTTTGTTGACAGCCTCAAGCCACTCAGATTGCCAGAATACTGTGAGGTAATTCCAGGTATATAAACCTGGACAAGGGGGAATGACTGATAGAGTAAGTTTGCCACCTCGTTAGTCGGAAGGAGGGGAGGCGATGCTCTCGTATAGAATCCTGCAGTAATATATATATATATCTGCGGAAAATCACCATCTAAATTAGAGATGCCAGCTAAGAAAATATGCCAGATGAGAGCACCACAGAAGAATGTTCACACTTCTAAAAGACATTCTTTGAGAGTAACTATTCTATAATGATTTATTTCATTATTCCTGAATGAGTCTTGTAATATTCAACTTTATTCAGTTTGTTCATTATTTTAATAAGGTTGTCGCCAGTTTTAAAATAAAGGCCTGTTAATTGTTCATGATACAGAGTGTCAGATAGCATCCAACTACCTCACACACATTCGTATAAGATTACGAAGTGAGGAATATCCCTTTGGGTGGTTCCAAAATAATGCAGATGGACACGACATCTCCTTGTCATAACACTACTATTATCCCTCTTTTTGTCTGTGGCGCAGTATAAACTCCATCACATTCCTATCTCTCTTGAAGACGTCATATTGAATTTGAAATGTTGGAAAATGTTTTCAGGTCAGATTTCCAGCATCCACATTATTTTGCTTTTATTTTATTGAGTTTGATGGAAACTTTCTTCAGGGTGAGGAATGTTGACAGAGAGGAAATTGGAATGGCTCGTGTGCAGATGGATTGATCCTGAACACATCAGGAATCGCTGGAGAAAAAGAGCCAAAATTTAGGTTTTCAAGACCACAAGTTGGTTCATCTGCAAAAGAAAGAATCTCATTTTTGTCTTGTCTCTGTATCCTACATCATAGCTGAAGGAAACGTTCACTTTCACTTGGGTTTAACGCAATAGCATTGCTATGTGTGTCACATTTAAGCTATGGGTTTATCAGTCTCCACAGATTAGAAGTAGACGATTGTGCCAGGAATGCAAGATCACTGGCCTTAAATTCCTTTGCAGCCATTCTTCCTTATAATTTCCACATGTACGAATACATATAATCAAAACTATTGCAACACAACCATTTGCGTAAAGCAAATTATCACTTGTAGACAAAGAGTATGTAATGCCCACCCAAGACATGCAGAGGCAAAATGTGACATCTGGACCACAATTATCTGATGACAGTGTGGAGCAAATTATACTCCCAACATATCTTTCCTCTCAAAACTATCTGCAGGAAAATGTTTATTTTGTTGTCTCAGTTGAATTGCATCCAGAAAGACACAGTTGCAACCAAGAGAGTGATAATTATATGTAAATATTAGCCGATCTAGTGATGCATAAGTGATAACTACCTTTACATTTTCAACCTTTGCTTTCTGCAAAAATGCATGTGGTTTGGCAAGTGAAGCACCTCAGGAAGTGATGTGACATTGCTTTTCTTTTGAGCTATCATAGTGTGATTTCCTGTCTGCAATCTGATAGTGTAAAAGGTTTGTCATTGATGCATGAACTCTCACTTACATGGAGTGCCAGATATTTACACACACTTTTCCTTTGCCATGCAGCCACAGTGAACTTAACTCTTAAGCTATTGCAGTACTCAACCGTAAAGGAATCAAAAACAGCCTGTACCTATAAAGCACCTTTAACATAGTATGCCACTTCGGGGCAGAAATTATCAACATAGATTGACACCAAGCCATAGAACATAGAACATTACAGCGCAGTACAGGCCCTTCGGCCCTCAATGTTGCGCTGCCCAGTGGAACCAATCTAATGACCCTCTAACCTAAACTATTCCAATGTTATCCATATG
This sequence comes from Carcharhinus amblyrhynchos, assembly GCF_965287045.1. Classification (NCBI taxonomy): domain Eukaryota; kingdom Metazoa; phylum Chordata; class Chondrichthyes; order Carcharhiniformes; family Carcharhinidae; genus Carcharhinus; species Carcharhinus amblyrhynchos. The sequence goes on from NC_137352.1 coordinate 15,355,395, forward strand.
CCTATCCACTGACCATTTGAACGCCCTTAAAGTTGGCGAGTCCACAACTGCTGCAGGCAGGGCATTCCACGCCCTTACTACCCTCTGAGTTAAGAACCTACCTCTGACATCCGTCCTATAATTACCACCCCTTAATTTAAAGCTATGTCCCCTCGTGTTGGCCAACACCATCCGAGGAAAAAGGCTCTCACTGTCCACCCTATCTAACCCTCTGATCATCTTGTATGCCTCAATTAGGTCACCTCATAACCTTCTTCTCTCTAATGAAAACAACCTCAAGTCTCTCAGCCTTTCCTCATAAGACCTTCCCACCATACCAGGCAACATCCTGGTAAACCTCCTCTGCACCCTTTCCAATGCCTCCACATCTTTCTTATAATGCGGCGACCAGAATTGTATGCAATACTCCAAGTGCGGCCACACCAGAGTTTTGTACAGTTGCAACATGAACAGGGGGTGTTAGGACAGATGATAAAATGTTTGTTCAAAGAGGTGGATTTTAAGGAACATCTTAGAACAGGAGGGACTAAAGGGATTTAACAAGAAAGTTTCAGAGTTTAGCGTGGACAGTGAAGGCACGGCCATCAGTAATAGAGTGATTAAAATGAGAGATGCATATGCCAAAATTTAAATAGTTCCTTTTATTTTGGAGGGTTGTGGGGCTCAAGACAGTGCGAAGACTTTTTATTCTTTCATGGAATGTGCGCGTCATTAGCAAGACCAGCAGTTGTTGTTCACCTCTAATTGTCCCTGAGCTGAGTAGCTTGCTGGGCCATTTCAGATCACAGGAGTCAATCATATTGCTGTGGATCTGGAGACTTGTGTAAGCCAAATCTGGTATGGATGGCAGATACCCTTCCCTAATGGACATCAGTGAATTAGATGGGTATTTAGATGGGTGATCATTTTTAATTCCAGATCTATTAATTGAATTCAAATTCCAGCAGCTGGCGTGGTGGGATTTGAACGCATGTCTGTTGCAAAATTGCCTGAATGTCATTGAAACGTAAAGGTACTTGGCAGAGCAAGGGTTAAAGTGGGGAATAGTACCATCTATGGTATGATGTTTCTAGGCACATGGTAAGAGACTCTGGGAGAATAATCTAGAGAGAACTCTTGTAAATAAGCAGCCTATCTGCATGGAACAGCACCATGCATTACTGTAACCCGGGATCCATAAGTGGTTAAATACAAGCAATAAACAGTTAATTTTTGAATATATAAGTATCATGATCTCCTCCCTGAGACAACTCCACAACAGTGAAATACAATAATACAACATGGCATGCAGCAGTAGTGTTGGCGGCAATGGCCGATGGTGACAGTACCATGGTAATCGGGTGGTAGGAAAGGTGGCAGCTATATGGGGTCATAGAAGTTTACAGCATGGAAACAGGCCCTTCGGCCCAACTTGTCCATGCTGCTCTTTTTTTTAAAACCCTTAATCTAATCCCAATTGCCCGCATTTGGCCCATATCCCTCTGTACCCATCATACCCATGTAACTATCTAAATGTTTTTTAAAAGACAAAATTGTACCCGCCTCTACTACTACTTCTGGCAGCTTGTTCCGGACACTCATCACCCTCTGTGTCAAAAAATTGCCCCTCTGGACACTTTTGTATCTCTTCCCTCTTAACTTAAACCTATGCCCTCTAGTTTTAGACTCCCCTACCTTTGGGAAAAGATATTGATATCTGTGCCCCTCATTATGCTGTTTTGGGTTCATATGCATGAACCCAGAACAGCATCCAAGATATAAAAACCTAAACGCAACTGCAGCTAGAGAGAAACAAGCCTAAGAACAAAAGACCCCTGGGTGAGAGACTACAGGATGGGTGAACAAAAATGTAAAAAATCTGTACTTACATTTTGGAATAGGTGGCAGACCCAAGGTTCAGCATATAGAGGGCAGCTGATCGAGGGATGCAAGTAAAAAACAAAGATTTTTGTTTTAAATCCTGCAGAGAAAAGGCTGACAGAGTTTAACTGACATTGCAGCACACAGTAAAAAGAAAAGGTCTTCTTAAAATATTTTTTAAAATGGCAATTAGAACAAGCAGAGGGCTGTACCTTTAAGTTAGACCTGCCAAAACGTGAAAAGCTGGGGAAAATCAAACAACAAGGAACTGGCAACTCACAACTTTGAAGGGAAGTATATTGACTGGAGTTCAAAGAAAACCTGCAGAATTTAAATGCTGCACTTTTTAAGAATAGAAAAATCAAGTTTTAACAATTTAGAGAACATATTGGAAACAAAAGGCCCATAACTGCCAAGACGTCAAAAAGTACAGGAAATTTGCAAGCAACGAAAACTAGCTAGCTGCTGATGATGAATTTAAATAAAACAGTTTCTGTCTTAATGTGGCAATAAATCCAAGAGAAACAAACAAGCCGCCATTGACAGGAAATTTAAAAAGCCAAATGCATTTGTTTCATAGAACAATTTCATAGAAACCCTACAGTGCAGAAGGAGGCCATTCAGCCCATTGAGTGTGCACCTACCACAATCCCATCCAAGCCCTATCCCCATAACCCCATTTATCTAGTGTACCTTGACACTAAGGGGCAAATTAGCATGGCCGTTCCACCTAACACACACATCTTTGGACTGTGGGAGGAAACTGAAGCACATGGAGGAAACCGACACAGACACAGGGAGAATGTGCAAACTCCACACAGACAGTGACCCAAGCTGGGAATCGAGCCCTGGTCTCTGGCGCTGTGAGGCGGCAGTGCTAAACACTGTGCCATTGTGTCGCCCATTTGTGATAAGGAAATGGCTACACCAGGTGTACGAGTGGTCCCAATAATGCATCATGGGCAACAAGGGACCTTAGAGAGACGGCAACTCTGCCAAAGACTCCAAAGACCCAGAGAGAGGGCAACAAGAAAATAAACAATTGAAAGGATGGTTGATTGTCCTTCATATGAAACATAAAACGAACATATGACCACGCAGCTACTTGAAGAAATGATGACTGTCTTAAATTGCAGGATGGAAGCACAGTAGAAGAAGCTTGAGGAGCCTTTGCTGAATTACAGGCAAGCTCAAACTGAAGCAAGTGAGCTGCACAGAAAAAAAGGAAACCCTGTTAAAAGATATTCACACCCTGCCACAATCTCTGAGGTCAAAGCTTAGTCCTCTGGAGCATTAAGAAAAAATGCAAACTGAATTTAATGTCTCTGAAAAAACTAAAGAATCAATCAGCAAAAAAGAGATGGCAATGTTTAATACACCAGGAGAAAGCCAAAAGCTATGGGGAACAGACTGAAGAAACAATTGAATATAAAAGAGTAGGCATTGAAAGGAAAAGCCCTAGAACTTTCCAAGCTGCAAGCAGATAATGACGCCAGGAGTAGGACAGAACTACAGAACTGAGAGATTTCGCAGGAGACAGTCAAGGCCAACAGTGAATCCAGAATGAAGAGCAAGGGCAAACGTCAGTGACAGACAAAGTATAGACAGAAATGAAATCAGGAAATGTAAATCTGACACTGAGGCACGAGGCGCCTGAAGAAAGAAGAGCTCTGGGTGTCTCAGATGTACTGAAAACTATTGAGGTGAATGAGAAGTTTCGTAAAGTTGCAAAACAAGTTTCAAAAAAAAAACAGCAAAAAAACGTTTGGCTGAAATTGTGAAACAGGTGGAAATGGAAGTTCCATTTCTGAAAGACAAATGTTCAGTGAGGACATGGCACACACCATGGAGAAGAAAATTTTGACTTTAGTGTAGTAACTGAAGTTGTGCACATTCCCCTCGGAAGGAACAGGATAGAGTCCACAAAAAGCAGACAAGTTGTTAACAAAGAGAAATGCAACTCAAGAGGAGCGCAAAGAGTGAATCAAATGGAGGTAACCAAGTACCAGGAACACAGAATACTACTACCATTCCTCCAAACACAACAGACAACATGTGGATCAACTCTCACGCATCAAGACCCTCTGAAATTATAAAGTCAGAGACTTGAGATGGGGATGGCAAGTAAAAATATTATTGTAATACTCCATAAAGGGAAGGAAAGTTGTCTTTAGAGGAGAAAGGGGGTGCTGTGGATATTGCCTGAATGCCATTGTAATGCAAAGGTGCTCAGCAGAGTAAGGTTAACATTGTACTGGAGAATAGTCCATGTCCGCGATATGATGTACAGAGGAATGTGGTAAGAGCCTCTGGGAGAACAAAGGTCCTCTGTAAAATAGCAGTCTACCTGCATGGAGCAGAACCATGCGTGACTGGATCTGTGAATAGTTAAAAACGAGCAATAAACAGTTCATGTTTAAATATACACAATTCAAGATTTCCTCATTGAGACATTTTAAGAACTCATAATGCAATATACAGTGGGAGCAAACAGTATCCCCACAGCACTAACCTGGACCACTGATTACCAGTCCAGTGACATTACCTCTACGTCACCAGCTCCCCCTACAGAGATAGGGAGAGCCAAGGCCATAGATGGACTTGCAAGTAAAATAAAAAGTTAAACACCAAGGTGTTGACAGACAAGGAAACAATAGAAGTCAGTGAGCACAGATGTGGTGGGTAAATGGGATTTGTGTAATTTAGGATATCAGTAGCAGCCTCAAATTAACTCAAGGTGATGAAGAATGTCAGGTAGGAGACTAGCTAGGAGTACCTCAGAATTCACACTTGGTTTCTCTGTGGGAATAGAACAATTACTCAATTCTACTCTTTTCCCCATTAAGGATTACTCCATCCCTACTGAAATCCGCTCATCCTAAGATTTTGAATGGAGTTAGCATCTTTTCAAAGCAGCTTTACAAATCCCAACCCACTAGACTTTCAGAATTCAGAGTTCTAAGAAACTTTGGTCTTTGTTGTACAACCAACAGTGTCAGATTAAAAGCGAAATAATGAACTAAAATTGATCCACCTGTAACAGGCCTACAGGAGCTTTCATGTGGGATGTTGGCACAAAACACATTTCAGCCTTTTTTAGTATTAGCTTTGACATTTTGTTGGCATTTTATGCAAAATATGAGCATATTCTTGTTGCTGAATGATGAATAAAAAATTAGACTTGACAGGAGGTTGATTTTAAGGGATGGCAGGCACGGTGCAAGATGGGGAGTTCAATGCAAGAAATCTGCAGTGAATTTCAATGTGGTGACATCTGATTAGCAAGGATCTTAGCTGCCTCCTGACTGGAGTGATGCCAGTGCAGACAGGAAGCGGGAAAGGAACGTGAAGGTACCGAGGGGAACGGTCTATGGTATGATGTTAAAACTGGGAAGTGAGGCTTGACAGGAAATGCAACCTTTGGGCGAGAGAAAAGCCAGGACTGTGGAGGCCTAGGAGTCATCCTCAGAAACCATAAAGAACCAGAATAATTGGTCTTCTCTGGCTGACTTCCAACACCAGGTCTCCCAGTCAGATTTGGCCTCATGCAGGCCTCCCAAGGTTTTAGTTAAAACAGTCTTGCAGCACTATATGATGTCATCAGACTTCAAACATTCAATGTGAAGTGGATCCATAAAAATTGCCTGAGGCTCTGTGGTGGGAAAGGGTAGCAACCAAGAATACCTCAGGAACAAGACACAAAGGCTCTCCACTAACTTAATCTATTCTTGCTGGGAAAGTTGGTTATAAAGTCTACTCCAGAGATTAGAACATTGTTCCCTTCACCTCTACAACACGGGATTTGAATCCAGCCCAGAAGGAAAACCCCTGCTTTCTTTGTTAGCTGTAAGAGTTCCAAGTGAAATGATTTATATATTTTGTGCGCAAATTAATCACCAACAGGTACAGAACATATAAGAAATCTTTATAGTGCAGAAGAAAGTTGAGATTACAGATATTATGACAGGGATGGAAAGAGTGCGCAGTTTCTTTCACCTCACTACTCGATAGGTTGTACTTTAAGTATAAATGTACAAATATAGTGGGCCCAATTTTACCATTGTTTTCAGGTGCAAAAATTTGGTAAAGTTGGGCGTTAGTCGATTATTGCAACCCACACCCGCGTCCGTGCAGGTGCCCACTTTACCAAGACCCGAAAATGGCCACGATCCGAACTGCATCCGACACAGGCGCAATGTCAATTTAAATATTTTTGCATGCATTTAAACTGACTTAATGAGATGGACGCCCAATTTTGCCTGCATTTCCCCCTTTACCATTGCGTTTGCCCATCCAGATTCGGTGCGAAACAGATATGCTCAGCAAAGGCACTCCAGCTTCTGAAGAGATAAGTTAGAGTTTCCAGCAGCTCTCTAACTCAGATCGGTGGTGGGGACGGGAGGGAGGCAGGTCAGATATTTCTCTGGTGGAGCAGAGGAAGGAGGGAGGCCACATCATTCTCTGGTGATGGTGGCGGTGGTGGGTGTGGGGGGCGGGAGGGTGGGTGCTGGTGGCAGATGGTTCTCTGGTGGGGGAGAGGAAGAGGGAGGAGGGCCAGATGGATCTCTGATAGGGGGGAGAGGAGGAGGGAGACACGATCATTCTCTGGTGGAGGGGGAGGAGGGAGGGTCAGATTGCTTGGTGTGGGGTAGGGGAGAGGAGGACGGAGGCCCGATCATTCTCTGGTCCGGGGGAGGAGGGAGAGCCAGATCACTCGGTGGGGGGGTGAAGGTGAAGAGAGGCCCGATCATTCTCTGGTGGGGGAGAGGGGAAGAAAGGCCAGATAGATCTCTGGTGGGGGGAGAATCGGGGGGCTGCTGCCACTCTGTGGGCGATCGGTGGGGTGCAGTGGTCAGGAGGTGTGATCGGCCTGGATAGAGAGAGGTGGATAAGAAGGACAGTTATGTTGTGGGGGTGGGGTGATGTCTGTGGGGAGCATCACTCCCAGGCCACTTTATCTGTATTTTGTGGCCTGGGAGCAATGCGACAGGGTTGCCTTTTTCACACTTTTTTTTCACTGCGCATGCGCAGTTGAAGACTCCAATTGGAGCAGCATTTCAGACATGATAAGCCTGGCCCACAGTACAATTCAGACTCGCAATTTTTTTTTCAGACTAAGTACGTATTGGGCTGCCTGAGAACAAGTTTCCAAGTCGGATCTGAATTGCGCCCAAATTCAGCACTTAGAATCTAAATGGTAAATTGCCCTTGGTGGTTGGCATTTAAGGGGGGGAAAAAAATCACATTTTGGCCAAAGGGAAAACTTTATGAAAAGGATAAAGTTTGAAGGGTTTTGACACTGTTAATCTGGTGGTCCTGCATTTGAAGACGGATCAGTGGTCACAATAATTGCCTGGAAGTTCTTTCCAAATAATCTTTGGTGTGGAGGAGTACAGGGTGGAATCAATGTCATTAAACTCCTGCTCTTGCCTCGGCTTCCCAATATAGATGAGTTATGCTAAGATAAGGATTTCCAGCCGGACGCCAATAACCATACTGAATTGCAGACAGGACAGGGAGAGAATAAATTGGGCAAACTTTGCCTTCTTGATTTATTCCCAGATTGAGTCCAAAACACAAGTTCAAAAGCAAGAACTTATCTCAGTCAGCTGATTTCCAGAAATTCACCAGGATCATGCAACCTGAAATCTAATTTTCCCCCTCCAACAATTAAAGTTCAAGAAAAAAAAGGTCTTATCAAATAAAAGCAAATTACTGCAAATGCTGGAAACCCAAAATAAAATTAGAAAGTGCTGGAAAATCTCAGCAGATCTGGCAGCATCTGTGGAGAGAGCAACAGAGTTAAGTCCATATGATTCTTCAGTTCTGTAGAAGGATCATATGGAGTCAAAACCTTAACTCCATTTCTCTTTCCAGAAATGCTGCCAGACCTGCTTGAGTTTACCCAGCTTTCTGTTTCTATTTATTGTAAGTATTTGCTCAGGTCCTTGTTGGCCATTTAGCTGAATTCATGTGACATCTTGAAAATGCCCGTTTGCTCACAGTCCAAATTCTTTTGTAAAAAAAACCCTGGTCAATTCCCAAGAAAGTGTTCAAATACTTCAATGTCCTTCCATTTGAAGAAAAAAACATATTATTCCTGGAGATATGTATTCAGAAGACAGCACAGTACTAATCCCTTGTTGAACATAAACTTTGCTGTAAGGTTATAAAACTGAGAGTCAACTGATATAAAATACAGATTATCTCTCAGTTAGTTTTTTTATCACAAAACATCAACTTCACAATTTTCAAAACCAGTGAAAATGGAGAATTATATACTCTCCTGCAGCAGCAATTTCCCTCAGTTAGATTCAGTTTTAGGCACCCTCTCCACATGTTCACACCAGCTAATTATAACTTCTTCCTTATAGAAACTAAACATTGTCCTGCTGGGGATTTCCAAAGAAGTAGTGAGAAACAAGCGTTATAAAATTCCAAGTTTAAAACTAAAACTTAATGATGCTGGTGTTCTGTATCAGAGTTTTAGAAGCAAATCCAAGCTAAGAATGTATTTGAAATATGAAATTAGGCAACATTAGGACAGCTCACCAATAGATTTGACAGAGAGGTAGGTTCTAAAGAGAGAGGGGTGGGAATGCTAGAACCTTGGACCCAGACAGTTGAAGGTATAGAAACATAGAAACATTGAAAATTGGAGCAGGAGGAGGCCATTTGGCCCTTCGAACCTGCCTCGCCATTCATTATGATTGTGCTTTTCCTCATAACCTTTGATCACATTCGCATCAAGTGCTATATCCAGCCGCTTCTTGAATACATCCAATGTTTTGGCATCAACCCTGTGGTAATAAATTCCACAGGTTCACTACTCTTTGGGTAAAGAAATGTCTCCTCACCTCCATCCTAAATGGTCTGCCTGAATCCTCAGATTCTGTATGATATGACAAAGGGAATTAAGGTCGTAGAATGCAGAGTTCTGAGATGGTTGGAGGAGATTAGGAAGGATGAGGCCATGGAAGGATAGAAGGATGGGAATTTTAAGTTTGAGCCATTGCTGTACTGGGATATAATATTAACACAGGAGTGACGGTTGAATAGAAAGGAAGAAGTTAAGATGTGGGTAGCTGAGTTTAAGAGGAGTTTGATGTGGAAAGTGTTAATCCAGCCAGGAGAACACTGGAATAGTCAAGTCAGAAGGCAACAGAAGCATGGATGAGGATTTCAAAATCAGATGGGCTGAGACAGGTGGACATGGCTGATGCAGAGGTGAGCGCAGTTGGTGGCAGAGACCTCACCTCAGGTCAAATATGATACCAAGGTTGCAAATGGTCTCATTCAGACAGCCTCAGACAAAGACATTAGGCAATAGCCTAGTGGTATTATCCACTATTAATCCAGAAATTTGGTTTGAATCCTGCAAATGGTGGAATTTGAATTCAATAATTCAAAAAACTATCTGGATTTAAGAATCTACTGAAGACCATGAAACCATTGTCAATTGTCAGAAAACCCCATCTGGTTCACGAACGTCCTTTTAGGGAAGGAAATCTGCCTCTCTTATCTGGTCTGGATCCACAGCAGATGCTCAACTGCCCTATGAAGTGGCCTAGCAAGCCAGTCAATTCAAATGCTGGCCAGCCAGTCAACAAGGCCCATGTCCTACAAATGATTTTTTTTTTCAACATCAGTGGCTAGTGAGCAGAGTTCATGGAAGGAGGTCAAAGACAATGTCTTCAGTCTTCCCAATATTTAATCAAAGGCAGTATCTTCTCATCCTATACTGGATGTTGGACAAGCAAGTGTAACTAATCATAGGTGGTGAAGGGTCCAGAGAAGTTGTTGTGAGATACAGCCACAAGCGTACATGTATTTTCAAATGATATCAGGTAGTGGCAGCGTATAGGTTAGAAATAAGAAGGGTTATAGGTAAGATCTTTTGGGAATTCCAGTGGGTACATGAGCAGGAGGAGAAGTAGTTTATTTCATTTCATTTATTATTGTCACATGTATGGGCACACGATGAAAAGTATTTGTTTTTTGTGCACTCTGCAGACAAAACATACCGTTCACAGAGTACAAAGGAGAGAAGGAAAGGAGAGGGTGCAGAGTATAGTGTTACAGTCATAGCTAGAGTGCACAGAAATAACATGATTGGAGTTTAAGAGAGTTAGAGTTAAATTTTAAGAGTATAGAATGAGAGTTAAAGATAGATTTAGAGGGTATGCGGGGACAGCTCGCAAGAAATCACCATGCTCCGGCGCCATCTTGAATCTTATAACTATCTTCAGTGGCACACTGGCCTTCTGAGGTCAGTGCCTGTGTGAGGGCTTGTAGGTCCAAGCACAACTAAAATAGCATGTCATTGTACTCCTCAAGCTGCCTCACTATGACACATGTCAATTTCTCAATGGATGAGGTGCTAAAGGTCAACTCAGTGTTCATACAGTCATAGGGAGTTACAGCATAGGAAGAGGCCCTTGGCCCAATTTGTCTATGCTGCCCCTTTTTATAACCCTTAAGCTCGTTCCCATTGCCTGCATTTGGCCCATACCCCTCCATACCCATCTTACCCATGAAACTTTCCAAATGCTTTTGAAAAGCCAAATTTGTACCTGCCTCTACTATTACCTCTGACAGCTCGTTCCTCTTGTGAAAAAATTGCCCCTCTGGATCCTTTTGGATCTCTCCCCTCTCACCTTCAACCTATGCCCTCTAGCTTTAGACTCCCCTACCTTTGGGAAAAGGTATTGACTATCTAGCTGATCTATGCCCTTCATTATTTTATAGACCTCTATAAGATCACCCCTAAGCCTCCTATGCTCCAGAGAAAAAAGTCCAAATTTATCCATCGTCTCCTTATAACTCAAACCATCAAGTCCCAGTAGCATTGTAGTAAATTTCTTCTACACTTTTTCCAGTTTAATAATATTCTTTCTATAATAGGGTGACCAGAATTGTACACAGTATTCCAAGGGCGGCCTTATCAATGTCTTGTACAACTTCAACAAGATGTCCCAACTCCTATATTCAATGTTTTGACCAATAAAACCAAGTATGCCAAATGCCTTCTTCACCACTTTGTCCGCCTGTGACTCCACGTTCAAGCTATGAACCTGTACCCCTAGATGTCTTTGTTCTACAACTCTCTCCAACGCCCTACCATTAACTGATGCCCTGGTTCAATCGATCAAAGTGCATCACCTCACATTTATGTAAACTAAACTCCATCTGCCACTCGTCAGCCCACTGGCCCAATTGATCAAGATCCCATTGCAATGCTAGATACTCTTCTTCACTGTCCACTATGCCACCAATCTTGCAATCTGCAAATTTACTACTAAATTCTCATCCAAATCATTAATATGTACAAATAACAGTGGACCCAACACCAATCCCTGAGGCACACTGCTGATCACAGGCCTTCAGTTTGAAAAACAACCCTCTACAACATCCTCTGTCTTCTGTCATCAAGCCAATTTTGTATCCATTTGGCTACTTCCCCCTGGATCCCATGTGATTTAACCTTATGCAACAACCTTGTGGTACCTTGTCAAAGGCCTTGTTAAAGTCCATGTAGACCACATAACTGCACTGTCCTCATCTACCTTCTTGGCTACCCCTTCAAAAAACTCAATCAAATTTGTGAGACATGTTCTGCAAGGACTCTTTCATGACAAAGGCTATGGCACACAGACCCTCAGGGATCTCCAGTAGATCTTCCCATGCATCTCACTGGACATCCAGCATTTGCCACATTATGGATGACTCCAGAGACTCATAATTTTCTTTGGACTCAGCATGGCTCTTATTCCCAGCCGTCCTCCAATCGCTGACCTCCAGACACTCCCTACCTCCACCATCTGCCCATGCAAGCCTGAAGTGCCTTCACTGCTGTTCCCTCGCAATTCTCCCAGGCGAGTCACAGCCACTGGTGTGCATGTATCTGCGCTGGTGTTGGGTATTGAGAACTTGTTTGTCACCCGTGCATCTCCAGAAGTCTTGAGTGAGGCCTACTGGTTGGCTTTGACAGACAGTTCATCTGAAGGATGGAATCAAAGGGTTACATTCATTAGACTTATCACATAGGTTGACATTCCAATGCATGATGTCCATTGTGGTTGCAATTGGCCTTGGTCGCATTTATGTTTCTCAGTGGCCGCTGCATTACATGGCTTTCAGCAAAGCCTTAGACAAAATCCCACGTGAGAGACTTATTGAGAAGACAAATACACATGGGATACAAGGTGACCTGATAAGGTGGATTCATAATTGGCTTAATGGTAGGACCAGTGAGAAATCTCACACCACCAGGTTAAAGTCCAACAGGTTTACTTGGTAGTAAACGCCACTAGCTTTCAGGGTTTGCCCCTTCATCAGGTCCCAATCCAATGCCGGCATCTCCACATCATTAATGGTAGGAGACAGAGGGGGATGACAGACGGTTGCTTTAGTGACCAGTAACAAGTGGATCTGTACTGGGTCCCTTATTGTTCATAGAATCAGTAAGTTTGCTGATGACACAAAGATTGGTGGGTGGTTAACAGTGAGGTTGAGTGTCTTGGGTTGCAGGAATATATAGATAAGATGGTTAAAAGGGCAGATATGTGGCAGATGGAATTTAACACTGTGCGATACACTTTGAAAGGAGTAATTTGATAAGGAAGTTGTATAGAACTTTGGTGATACCACAGCAGGAGTGCTGTGTGCTATTCTGGTCGCCACATTATAGGAAGGATGTGATTGCACGGGAGGGGGTGCAGAGGAGATTCACCAGGATGTTGCCTGGGATGGAACATTTAAGTTAAAAAGAGGGGTTGGATAGGCTTGGATTGTTTTCTCTGGAGCAGAGAAGATTAAGGGGCAACCTGATTGAGGTGTTCAAGATGATGAGGGGCATGGACAGTGTTAATAGGTGGGAGCCGTTCCCCTTCCCCTATACAACTCCATCATGATCTCTTTGCTTTTGTAATCTATATCTCGATTGATTAAAGACACATGCATTTTTACCACCCTATTAACCTGCCTTTCTGTCTTCAAAGATCTATGGACAGACATGCCAGGGTCCCTTTTTGCTTTGGAACTTCCTAGAGTCAGACCTTTCATAGTTGAAGGGTCAGTTGCCAGGGGACACAAGTTAAAACTGAGGGGTGGGAAGTTTTGGGGGGATTGGTGGAAAATTGTTTTTACCCAGAGGATGGTGATGGTCTGGAATGCACTGCCTGGGAGGGTGGTGGAGGCAGGATGCCTCACAACCTTTAAAAAGTATCTGGATGAGCACTTGACACACCATAACATTTAAGGCAATGGGCCAAATGCTGGCAAGTGGGATTAGGTGGCCAGATCAGGCCTTTCATGTGTCGGTGCAGGCTCGATGGGCCAAAGGGCCTCTTTTGCCCTGCAGTATTCTGTGATTAATGTGATTAATCTGATGTAGCAACCACCTGAATCACAGGATCACAGAAGGTCATCACCTTTGCCCTGAATGACACAAGCTTCAGCCCAATGGGTTCTTACCTTCCTCAAGGATGCCAGCTTCTCCACAACCTGGTTACTTTCCTCCTTGCTTGCCCTCCAACTCCAGGACTTCCAGCTCATGGCTGGTGAGGATCACCAGGTTTGGCAGCACCCACCACCCTCTCCTCCCACCCACCCACCCAGCCACCAATTGCAGATCATTCCTGAATGTTGTGGTTCCATTTCTTCTGCAAGTCAATGTAGAGTTCCATTGAATGCTGAAACATTCACCTCGAACACCTGACTTAGATGCCCACCCTTGCCCCATTCTAACACCCCTGAAAGGTTTGAGAACCTGGAAAGCTGGACCTATGACGGAGCAGAAACTGCTGATACAACTCTTCAGACTTAGGGCGCAGAGGGAAATGTGTGATCTGAGAATACACTTGATTCCAAACATGTATGACCATCCTCCTCTGCTCATTTCAGCTCAATAACCATTCACTATTCACCTGTGCTGAGAGCAGATGGTCATTGAACCTTTTCCAGGACTAGATCCAGGCTTGCCGGACTAGGTCTTGTCCATTGACCTCCACTGCCACCTCGTTCCATGCCTTCTTGATGAAATGGGTGGCCTCCTCCTCCTCCCAACCCTCAGCATCAGAATGTCCCTCCTGGTTGTGACTGCCTCAACTGTTCAGAGGCAGTCATCCAGGAAACGGGACACTTGCTGTTTTCCCGTACTCCCCTCCCTGCAGTGGCCTCCTGCTGCTGTCATGGCTCACAGAGTATTCTTCTGCAGTCAGTGCAAGCCACTTCTGAAGTTTGTGATGGGCTTAAATGGCAGCCAACGTGTTATCGTGAGTTCAAATTGGAAGTGGGCAGGAACGGAATTCCAGTTCTAACCATCAAGCATGCCTGGCAAGAATGAAATTGTACCCAATGTCCCAATAACTTTCTGAGAAAAAAAATCTTACTGATCCTTCATTCTTTTGGTGATAATGAGAAACCTATGCTGCTTGTTAGTGATTTGCCATCCAGTGGAAATGATTTTTCATTACTCATTTTTTCATAATTTTCAAAATCTATTCAATTTTTTCTTAACCTTGATCAATGTGACAACAATCCCCCAAATATTTGCCTCTTTCTTCTGAAGCGTAGCCTCTAATCAAAGCAATTATTCCATTTGTTGATAAGAAATGTCTTCGGTTAAAGGTTAAAATTTATCTATTAGTGTCACAAGTAGGCTTACATTGACACTGCAGTGAAGTTACTGTGAAAATCTCCGAGTCATCGCACTCCGGTGCCTGTTCAGGTAAACTGAGGGAGAATTTAGAACGGCAAATCCACCTAACCAGCATGTCTTTTGGATTGTGGTAGGAAACCAGAGCACCTGGAGGAAACCCACATCGACATGGGAGACTGTGCAGACTCCGCACAGACAGTGATCCAAGCTAAAAATCAAACCTGGCTCCCTGATGCCGTGAGGCAGCAGTGCTAACCACTGTGAATTAATAGTGTTCAACTTTTGGAGAACAGTGGCAATTTATTTTCTTTATTTAAATTCTCAACTTATTCTACAGAGGTAAACATCCAGATAATGAACATTTCACATCAACTTCAATATCTATCCATTGGATAATGCAATCAGTTAAATCATGTTCAGTTGCCACACATCTACGTATTTCTCATTAACAACATGTTAATATGTAAGCTTCCCCTTTCCATGTTTCTAATTGAATCTCACATCACAAGGCTCCCTATTTCCCCAAAAATACATACACCCATGTTGCAAAAGGTTCACTTTTTCAGATTTTCCCCAATCATACTGAGTTCCTTCAAGTTTATAATGCTACTGATGCACCATTGGAATTCCCAACAGTTGCATTGAACCTTTGCATTCATACAGTGAAACCTGCAGAGATTTCTTTTTATTCTTGAGAGAACTTTGCCCAACACAGATTTATATTTTATCACCCATGCAGAACCGACTCAGTTTGTTGTTTGCGGGTGTTCAACGGGGGCCGGGAAAGTAGCAGAGAGGAAACAAAATCCCTGTGTGACCACTTCAGAGAGATGTAACTTTGCAACCCATAGTAATTAAGAAGATTTTGTTCCCATTGTGTACTCCCAGACCGGCGCATGACATGTTTTATAGAATCACAAAATAGAATTATAGAATCCCTACAGTGCAAAAGAGGCCATTCAGCCCATCAAGCCTACACCGAGAACAATCCCACCCAGACCCTATCACCAAAACCCCACATATTTAGCCTGCCAATCCCCTTGACATTAAGCATGGCCAATATACCTAACCTGCACATCTTTGGAGGAAATTGGAGCACTTGGAGGAAACTCTTGCAGGTACAGGGAGAATGTGCAAACTCCACACAAACAGCGACCAGAGACTGGAATTGAACCTACATCCCTGGCGCTGTGAGGCAGTATTGCCACTGTGCCGCCATGCTGCCCAATATATGAGAGATTGATAGTTTATGTTGATTGCAGACCTGCTCAATTTCTAATATCAAAATATTATAAAGACGATTCAGAATTAAGTTTGATACATCCATGTGTGGAATTTTTTGTTTTACTGCACTGAGGCATTACAGTGCAGAAGAACTCAGCCCTGTTAATGGCGATAAAATGCAGCGAAGATAATCACCTAAACTAGGTTGGAATCTATTATTGAGGGCTGAAACGCCAGGTTTAGGATCTGCATTGAAAGTTGGGCTTTACTGCATTAAACATTGGTCTCCTCCTCTCAGGTATTGCAGGCAGCAATACATCATAGCAAAACCACCTTTAAAACCAAACACTTTTATTAGATTTCATACGAAGTCAGATGATTAGGATCTAACCTCCCAACTCCACAGCATTCCTATTTCAAGCTCATGAGTAATCTTTCCACCCCTTGAATTTCCTTTATGTGCACCAATCCTTCTCCCACCCACCCACCACTGCCCCCAAGAAGAATTCACCATTGGGCTGCTGCAAGGCAGCTTGGCTCAAAAGGCTCGTATGACATAGGAGAGCTGCCTTTGGAGATGTGGCAATTCAGTTAGATGACGTTAATGTGATTCAAGGCCTAACTTCAGACTGACCACAGACCTCCTGATTAATGCCTTGAAAAGAGGCCAAAGGAAATTTCAACACCTAACCAAGACCCAACCCTTTTCTTTAACTTTTCCTTTGTTTTGTGTGGTATTTTCCTTTCCTTAGTCTCCTTTCTCTATTTTCATCCTTATTACTGTCGTCGTCTCCTGATGCTTCCCTTCCATTTCTTTGTTATTGTCACTTGATATGTCTTTTACTTTCCCTTCTGAGCTAACTTGCTGACTATGAACTACTCATTATCTCCTCTTTTAACTCATCTTCACTCTTTCTTTATACCCCGTATCCCTTAGCTCCTCTTCGCTCTTTTTCTCTTTCACAGTCACTGTATCTCATTTCTCCCCTTTCAACTTCTCCACTTGTTTTTCATTTCCTCTGTTGCCTCATCTCTTTGTGATGGATATACCTTCTACCAGAGTTACCAGATATCCGTTGTGAAAAACTGGCTACTTTGTCTTGGCCAATTTTGAACAAAAACCATGATTAACTGCAGTTATGGAGAAAGGTAATCAAACATGCCACATATGTAGGAGTAGGCCATTTAGCCCGTCAAGTCTGATCCACCATTTTACTAGAGTAAGGCTGATCTTCTACCTCAACATCATCCTGTGGAATATCCTTGTATCCCCTAATGTCATTTATATTTAGGAATCTATTGACCTCTGCTTTAAACATACTCAATAACTGAGCTTCCACAGCCCATTACATGAAATTGGCAGGAGGTCTCAAGTGCACAAAATTGGGCTTAAGTCATGTGTACCAGTAGTTTGAGCTGGAGGAAGACACAAGGAAATTTGTCACTATTAACACACACAAGGGCTTATTCCAATGAACAATGTTAACTTTCGGTCAAATACAACATGTACTATCTTTCAACGCACCATAGAAACCCTTCTACAAGGGATGCCAAGAGTTATCATGTATCTGGACATAAGAACATAAGAACATAAGAAATAGGAGCAGGAGTAGGCCATCTAGCCCTTCGAGCCTGCCCCGCCATTCAATAAGATCATGGCTGATCTGAAATGGCTCAGTTCCACTTTCCTGCCTTCTCCCCATAACCCTTAATCCCCTTGCCTATCTACCCGCGTCTTAAATATATTTAGCGAGGCAGCCTCCACCACTTCAACGGGCAGAGAATTCCAGAGATTCACCACCCTTTGAGTGAAGAAGTTCCTCCTCAACTCCATTCTAACCTGCCCCCCCCCTTATCTTGAGGCTGTGCCCTCTAGTCCTACTGTCCTTTCTGAGCGGGAAGAGCCTCTCCACCTCTATCCTATCCATCCCATTCATCATCTTGTACGTCTCAATGAGATCTCCCCTCATCCTTCTAAACTCCAACGAGTATAAGCCTAGTTTATTCAGCCTCTCCTCATAGTTCAACCCCCTCAACTCCAGTATCAGCCTAGTGAACCTCCTCTGCACTCCCTCCAAGGCCAAAATATCCTTACGTAAGTGCGGCGACCAAAACTGCACACAGTACTCCAGCTGTGGCCTCACCAGCGCCCTGTACAGTTGCAGCAAGACCTCCCTACTTTTATATTCAATCCCCCTCACTATGAAGGCCAGCATCCCATTCGCCTTCTTGATCACCTGCTGCACCTGCAGGCTGGGTTTTTGCGACTCATGCACAAGGACCCCGAGGTCCCTCTGCACCGTAGCATGCTGCAGCCTTTCGCCATGTATGTAGTAGTCCTTCCTACCATTATTCCTACCAAAGTGGAGAACCTCACACTTGCCAACATTAAATTCCATTTGCTAGTTCCTCGCCCATTCACCCAGCCTATCTAGATCCCTCTGCAGACTTTCCACATCCTCCGCACAATTTGCCTTTCCACCAATCTTTGTGTCATCAGCAAATTTGGACACCTTACACTCGGTTCCCTCCTCCAGATCATCTATATAAATGGCAAATAGCTGAGGCCCCAGCACCAATCCCTGGGGCACTCCACTAGTCACCAACCGCCAATCCGAATAGCACCCATTGACACCCACTCTCTGCCTCCTATTTGACAGCCAATCCCCTATCCACACTAACACCCTACCCCCAACTCCATGCCCCCTAACCTTCTGTAACAACCTCTTGTGCGGCACCTTATCAAACGCCTTCTGAAAATCAAGGAACACCATATCCACCGGTTCTCCTCTATCCACCGCGCTAGACATATCCTCATAGAATTCCAACAAATTCGTCAGACACGATTTCCCTTTAACGAAACCGTGCTGCATCTGCTCTATCAAACAATTCTCCTCAAGATGCCTCACTATTTTCTCCTTGATTACGGATTCTTGCCGTTTTCCAATCTTCCGGCACTTCCCCGGAATCCAGCGAGGTTTGGAAATTAATCATCAAGGCATCCACTATCACCTCCGCCATTTCTTTTAGAACCCTTGGATGCATTCCATCCGGTCCTGGGGACTTGTCCACAGTCAGTCCCTCCAGTCTGTCTAGCGCTGCCTCTCTAGTAACAATAATGTCATTCAGGCCCTCCACTCCTACCATCTTTCCATTGTTAACACCCGGTAAACTATTCATGTCCTCCTCCGTGAAGACCGAAGCAAAAAAGTTATTCAAGGCCTCAGCCATTTCCTCATCCCCCACCACTAAGTCCCCCCTCTCATCCTCTAAGGGTCCAACGTTCACCCTAGCCAGCCTCTTCCTTTTTATATATTTATAAAAACGCTTACTATCCTTTTTTATATTTAGCGCTAGCCCAGCTTCATAGTTTATCCTTCCTTTCTTATCAACTTCTTTGTCATTTTTTGTTGATATTTAAACCTCTCCCAATCCTCTTCTCGCCCACTACTCTTGGCCACTCTAAATGCATCAGCTTTTAATTTAATACTCTCCTTAACCTCCTTCGTTATCCACGGCTGATTATCTCTCCTCCTACGATCCTTTTTAACCATCGGAATAAATTTCTGCTGAGCACCAAGAAAGATCTCCTTAAAGATCCTCCACTGTTCCTCAGTAGACCTACCCTCCAATGCGCTCCCCCAATCAACATTCGCCAATTCCTCTCTCATCCTATCGTACTCCCCTCTGTTCAAACAAAGGACGATGCCTTAGCAACAGGAGCATCACCTGAAGAGCATAGAGTCAATTTGGAGGAAGTCCTCAGGAAAGTGAAAGAAGCTAGTGTAAATCTGAAAAGAGAAACGTGTACTTTTCAGGTCAGTAAGTTCATGTGGTTAGGATTCAGAGTCGGTGGAACACCCATTAGAAGGCAAGATAAAGGCAACAAAAAGGGTATCTGCACAAGGAATGTAACCAAATTAAAGTCCATTTTAGGGATGGTCAACTGATATGGCCACTTTTTGACAAACATGTCTACAATTTTGGAGCAATTGCACTGGATTTTGAAATAGCAGCAATGCTGGCAATGGGAAGATTCTCAGTGACAAGCCTCTGACAAAGTGAAGGATCATGATTCAGATAAGGGAAGCAAGTGATTTGAAATGGCTGATTATTTTTGTCTGAAACTTCAAGGCAACAAGCTTGGGTGCCTAGGAACATTATTGCAAGGACTGACCCAGTATTTTGTGTCATCGACCTACAGGGCCACGAACTGCGGAAGCACATAGACCATACAAGAAGAGCACAGAATCAGAGAATCCTAAAGTGCAGAAAGAGGCCATTCAGTCCATCAAGAGAGCACCGACCACAATCCCCACCCAAGCCCTATCCCTATAATCCCATTTGTTTACCTTATCTAGTCTCCTGACACTAAGGAACAATTTTGCATGGCCAATCTGCCAACTCTCACATCTTTGGAGAGCGGGAGGAAACTAAAGCACCCAGAGGAAACCAATGCAGGCATGGGGGGAATGTGCAAACTCCACACAGACAGTGAACCAAGCTGGGAATTGAACCTAGGTCCCTGGCGCTGTGAGTCAGCAGTGCTAACCACTGTGCCACCATGCTGGCCAAGAGAGAAAGCTACAGCCCCACCTCTAGAGCAGTGGACCCAGTAATAGTTTCAAGTGTGCTAGCAGCCAAACTGGCGTTAGCAGAACCCACTGTTTCCCAAAGAGAATCTTGTGTGTGTCAGCAAAAACAGAGGAAGAGGGTGTTGGCACTGACTCATCTTCAGATTCTCTCAATCTGCTACCACAGTTGTTGTCTCTCATGCCTCAAACTTAGAGGAATTGGTTGTGGAGTTCCCACACTCCATGAAAGTCTGAAAGTCCCTAGACAGACCAACTTTCTGAACTTTGCCAAATTATCCTCTTTCTGGATATTCTGTTTTGATTGTATGTAGTTGTGTCTAAGACAGTTTTTTTTGTATCATTTTAAGAGAACTTAACGGGGAAGAATGTGACAGTGTGGTCCCCATAAGGGACAAATGTTTGTGGGTCACATAACCCCCCCTAGAAACTATTGGAGTGTGTGAACATTAGCGTATTGAATGTTAGGGCACAGGCCCGGGTAAGTCTAACCCACAGCGTAAGCCCGGGAGTTAATAGGGCTAGACCTGCATCTGTGTTGATCTTGTGCATATATAGTTATTGCTGTTGTTTAATAAATCACTGTTGTGATTTAAAGGTTCTTTGTCATATTATCTCATCCAATAATATTAGTGAAGCTTTGTTGCACTCCCTGTACAGCCAGTATATCCTTCCTTACATAAGGAGACCAAACAGTGTCCTCCATTGTGGTTTCACCAAGACTTTATACAATGAAATAAAACATAGATAAAAGATACCTACAATCAGACTTCTAGTTAAACATTACCTGTCAAATAAGTCAATCACTAATTAATCAAATTGATCATCATTTTTTGGCAAGTATTCATTATGCACATTGAAGGGGGAAATTAGTGATCAGCTAATAAGATTTTAAACAGAATACATCAGGCACTACCAGCAAAGAGTTAAATGATTCTTAGAACATAGAAAATAAGCTAATGAAACAAATAGTTTACACCTATGTGAATGCAATAAGAGAATTAAATAAGTAATTATGATTTTAAAACAGATATGCCAATATTTTAAATGTATTTTAAGTATTGAAAGATTTTTTCATTTCAGCCAAAAGCAAATTATTGCAAGGTTTGGTGGTAAAAGTGAAGAGTTCAAAGCCAAAGGCCTGGGAACCTCATTTGTTAGCAGAGTTCATATCAGAAAGTTTCTGGTGAGGGAACACATTTTGAAACTTTATGAATAGGGACAGTCATTGTCTAGGCATAGAATAGATACATACCTGGACACAGAAACATATGTCTGTCCAGCTTTGTCAGTGAGCTGGTGGAATGTTCACTTTGACCTCCATGTTGAGCTTCCTTCATTACAAAGCAACAGGGAGGTGAGTCCAACCAAGATGGGAGTCACATCTGATTAGATGGATGAAAGGGATATCATTATGTTGGATGGTAAAATGAAATTGGCTGAGTTGCTTGTCGGGAATTATTACTGATGTATGTTTACTGAATGTAATTGATTTTAAACTAATATGAGGCAGTGATGATTGATGAGAAAATCTATAATTGATCTGTTTGTGATTGTACACATTAGACCTTTTGGAAAAGTTCTGTCACTCTAATCCCAAAGCTACTTAATCCTTTAATGGTGTCTGGGCAGCTGTTCGCTTGTCTTGTGTTTTTCTTTTAAAATAAGTGTTACATCTTTATACAGAGATACTTGCCTGGTGAGTTTTTCATTGTCTTAGCTAAGACATAATCGGCCATCTCAAATTACCCCACAATCCACATATTACTTTAAAATCAAATAAGTTCATTTGATGTATAAAGAAGCTATAGAACAGGAAATAGTCTCTTCTAGAGAGGTTGCCCCCACTGATGAGTAACCCTCCAGTTACTCAGCTGTGTATTTTTTTCCTCGTGGGTTAGAAGAACTTACAGTGAGAACTGGTGGGGGGGGGTGTGAAGTTTTATTCCACTCTTGAATATAAACTGCAACAATTCAACTCTGATTCCACCGCTTGTGGTCACAACTTAAGGTCACTGATGGGCAGTGATTCTCGCGGCCAGCACTTATAAGAGTTTCGAAATCATTCTGCATAGGCTGTCACTTTTTCTGGTTTTTCCAAACCACAGTCATGATCTAAGTGTAGTGTGGGCAATTCACTTCAGTCCAGTTTCCACGCAACCTGAGGGAAAATCAGTAAATACTTATCCTGAGTAGCCACTCATTATATTTAGCTGTAAAAATAATTCTATTTCCTGCTGTGTTTAAAATATTGAAAAGTCAAAACTTGATGCGGCACAGTGGCACAATGGTTAGTACTGCTGCCTCACAGCACCAGGAACCCAGGGTTGATTCCAGCTTTGGGTCACTGTCTGTGAGGGCTTCACACATACTCCCCGTGTCTGCATCGGTTTCCTCCAGGTGCTCCTCCCACAGTCCAAAGTTGTGCAGGTTAGGTGGATTAGCCATGCCAAATTACCTCTTAGTGTCCCAAAATGTGCAGGTTATGGGGATTAGCCATTCTAAATTGCCCTTTAATGACCCACAATGTGTAGGTCAGATGGATTGGCCATGCTACATTGCCCCTAGTGACATGATATGTGTAGGTTAGGTCGATAGGTTACGTTAAATTGCCTCTTAGGGTTCCATGATGTGTAGGTTAGGTAGATTGGTCATGCTAAATTGCCTCTTAGTGTTCCAAGATATGTTGTTTAGATGGATTAGCCATGGTAAATGTGTAGGGTTACAGGGATAGGGTGAAGGAAAGGGCCTGGGGTAAGGTACTGTGTCAGAGAGAGGCGATGCAGACTGATAGGCTAAATGGCTCTCTTCTGCACTGTATGGTTTCTATGACTCTGTGATAACAGGGTCCATTAGACCACCAGTAAACTAGACATGTAGCATTGGAATGGCACTCTTACAAAGGAGATCACCTGAAGGAGATTTATAGGGTAGTTGCTGGGAAGTTGTTTCCACCAGTCCGGGAATCTAAAACACAAAGGGCAAGTCTTAGGATAAGGATCATTTAGGTTTAAGAAGAGGAAGATTTACTTCACTCAAAGGGTTGAATCTTTAGAACTCTCCATCCTAGAGTATTCTGGGTACCCCATCGTTGAATACATTTAAGGATGGGATCA
The DNA here is from genome assembly GCF_965287045.1 of Carcharhinus amblyrhynchos. NCBI lineage: Eukaryota > Metazoa > Chordata > Chondrichthyes > Carcharhiniformes > Carcharhinidae > Carcharhinus > Carcharhinus amblyrhynchos. Next base: position 15,378,848 of record NC_137352.1, read on the forward strand.
ACAGATTACTGGTCTCTCAGGGATTCAAAAGATATGGGGGGGGTGGCAAAAGTGAAATTGAAATCCAAGATCAGCTATTATTGTGCAGAATGATACAGCAAGCTTGGTGAAACATATGGTCTACTCTCCTCACTTTTCTTGTGTTCTTGTGAAGCAGTCCACTGATCCAGAGAGTGCCAAATCCGATGTTTCTTCACTGAGCCAAGGTGGAGGGATAGGTATTCTCTAAAGTGGCAATGAAAAGATAACCAGTGGATCTGAGGGCTTTTCAGGAGCCAGGTCAAGTATTTGTTGCAAGTACAAACAGCAATGGTCATTAGTGTCTTCTTCTGTTTTTCTAATCCATTCATGGACGGCATGGTAACACAGTGGTTAGCACTGCTGCTTCACAGCTCCAGGGACCTGGGTTTGATTCCTGGCTCGGGTCACTGTCTGTGTGGAGTTTGCACATTCTCCTTGTGTTCTGCGTGGGTTTCCTCCGGGTGCTCCAGTTTCCTCCCACAGTCCAAAGATGTGCAGGTTAGGTTGATTGGCCATGATAAAAATTGCCCCTTAGAGTCGTGAGATGTGTAGGTTAAAGAGACAAGGGGGTAAATATGTAAGGATATGGGGATAGGGCCTGGGTGGGTTTATGGTCGGTGCAGACTTAATGGGCCAAATGGCCTCCTTCTGCACTGTAGGTTTTCTAAGATTTCTGAGTGGGCGCCACTGGCTGGGCCAGCATATATTGCCCTCCATTTCAAAAAGCATTTTTAAAATGCCGTGGCCCTGGAGTCACATGTAGGCCAGACTGGGCAAAGATGGCAGATTTCCTCCCCTAAAGGACATTTTTAAACCAGGTGGATTTTTACGACAAGGGCTTTGTGATCATTGCAAGACTCAAATTCCAGATTTTTTTTTGTTGAATTCAAATTTCACCACCTGCCTTGCTGGGATTTGAATATGGGTCCCTAGATCTTGCTCTGGATCTCTGGATTACCAGTCCAGTTACGATACCACTGCACTACCACCTTTATTCAACTGGCCTGGTTGTGGTCTGCTTCCACAACAGAGCTTCAAAGCATGGTTACATGGCTATGGCAAGTCAGTTCATCAGAAAGTACAGGATTGCATTTCTGAAACCCAAACAGTATTCCTTTCCAGGGATCTGTGAGCAGTTAGCACTGCTGGTTAGGCAGCTCTATGTCAAGTACAAACAGCTTGCATTCCACCCACTGGAATGTGAAAATATCATTGTTGTCCACTGCAGGTCAGCAAAATGGTAGAATGAAAAGCAAGGCGGAGCAATAAATTTAGCAACACGATCTTTGGAACTAACTGCCATTCCCATTATTGGCATGAAATTTCCAGCAAACATGTAGCTGAAGGTTTTGCCAGAAGTTATACCAAAACTTTCAGCAGACTTGGTAATGGTAAGATTGCAATTCTCCTGAGAATCTAAACTGCATATGTTGGAACATGAAAACGGAATTAAATAAAACAGATATCGAGGAACTTGATAGAAACAGAACCATAGAATTCCTACAGTGCAAAAGGAGGCTATTCAGCCCATTGAGTCTGCACAAACTCTGACAGAGTATTTTACTTAGGTCACATCCCCATAACCCCACATTTACCATTTACCGGAGGAAACCCACACAAACAGGGCAATGTGCAAACTCCACACACTCACCCAAGACCGGAATTGAACCCAGGTCCCTGGCACTGTGATACAGAAGTGCGAACCACTGTGCCACAAAACTTGGCCAATAATCTAGTTTAAATCTTTCTTTATGCAAGAAAACTAAAATATTAAGACAATTGTGGAAATTAAGCACAGAAAGTGGCTGTTTTTCTCTATTGGTGTAATTCATTCTGAACTTATAGAAACAGGAGATATAGGACATGTGGAAATTAGTGTGGCAAAATTTAAAAGAATGCCTTTTAAAAAAATCACCATATCATATCAGAAATATGTCTTTGGATTATGCTCCAACTAAGACATGGCTATGGCAATGATGTGAGCAAAGTTGTCGAGAAGAGGTAAAGGGCAGGATTTTCCAGTCGTGCTCACCCCTAAAACCAAAAAATCCCTCCCGTTGTCAATGGAGCCTTGAAAGATTCACCCCCACCCGCTCTGATTCCCATGGTGGGTGGGTCAGGCAAACTCCCCCCAAAAAGACTAAATGGGATATAGGTAGATTGAGTGAGTGAATGGATTTGGTAGATGGGATGTTCTTTATTCTGCCATTTACACGTTCCAATCTCTTAGGTTTTGCTGAAGATGAAGGAAACTTAAATTGCTTACCATTCCTCCATTGAGGAAATTTGTATAATATGAAGACATTTACAGCCATCTTTGAAGGTTTTAGGCAATGAAAAATGTCACATTCATTTTGAAGAAAACAACAATCGAAACATTGTAATGTTTACCCAGGCTGATTTCTGCCTATACGTAGAGTTAAAACTGGGTGGAAAGTCCATTACCACTTATGGCTCTGTGATGTCACGGGAACCCACGTCCTGTATTGTGTGAGGGTGCTGCACTAAATCCTCAAGTAGAGGAAGAGACCAGACAGTGTACGGTTTGTGAAAGGACACCATGGCTCTTCGTTCAGTGCTGTATTTTCTAGCATTCTTAGTGCTGCAAGGTAAGCTTTACTTTACTTCTCAAAAGCAAAACTAAAGTAATTTTAGTTTTGAATACACTAGCAAACCACAGCACGATGTGTAAGACGAGACTGAGGAGTGGAGTTCGTTAACTAGCATCCTGTTCATAGAAGTTGAATATTAAGCTTTTTCAATGAAAACTAATATTTGATTTTGAGTACAGAAAGGGATTTTGAGGTATGGGCACTTATCTTCTGAAGAATTATATGGTTATATTGATATTTTATTAATTGCATATTCAACGATTATATTTATTGATAATTGAAAGCGATGGATTCCCTCTGGTTATAATAGCCAAAGTATTTGTATGACATCCTATATTGAGAAAATTTCCCTCAACGAAGTATAACTTAGTTGTGGGCTCTCTCAAGTAGCACTGTGAGTTTTTGCAGTGAATAGCCCATATGCACCAGGAAGTTCAATATTTAGTCTGTGCTGAAGTAGTTTGTGTCAGCCAGAGCACCATGAATGGTGCTTTAATTGCTGCCCCCCTGCAGAGAAATATCAACAAGTTCACATTCCCAATTGCCAGTGTGAGAAACCTACTGCAAGTGTGCGTACCAGGCAAGTCCTGGGTCAAGCTCAAGATCAGCTGTAGGGCTGCTATGAGGAAACAAACCTTGTTTGCCTTCAGTGATGGGAATTTATCTGAGACATGCACTCTTATGTTGTGGAAACACTTGTTAGGCAGTTCCTAACAAGTCATTGCCATTACTACCTAACAGTTCAGAAAGCTGAAGGCATTCAGGAGAATGAGTTCATTAAAGTTATGACAACAATTCATGTTTCACTGCAATTATCTTAATTGCTGCATTTTTTAAGTTGAAGTTAAAGTAATCAAAGTGTTGTATATTTTGCATTGGTGCAAATATTATACCTACTTAGGTAGCAGGCTTCTCCTCATATTTTCTCCAATACACTTGTTCAACTGAGCATGAGAGCAGTTGCCATATTTAAAAGATTGTAGATGTCTCTCATGATATCTCAGTTGCAGTGCGTCATTGAGTTCTACAGAGTAGTCAGGTTCCATTCTTGTCTGTACTAATTTAGTTCAATATGGCAGGAGTACTACAATTGGGCTCAGCACTTTTGCGTTGGGAAGAAACAATCAAATGGATTTCTTCTTGATTATCATTCTATGGTGCCTAAAGCAAGTTGTCATGTGTAGGTTGTGATGGGCGAGCTGTCATGCCCCCTCACATTTAAACAGCATTTTGACACTCGTTGTCAAAGCTCACACAGGAACGATGGTCGTTTGTCCACGGTATCTGAGGGCACCCGATGCTTGTGAAGCTGTGGCTCAACAAGTAAGCAGAACATTCCAACATGTTTTAATGCCACTGAAGTACTTGTGATGTCCTGTTATAGTGTAGGAAATCTGCCAGCCAATTTGTGCTCAGCAAGGTCCCAGGAATAGCAATGAGATAAATGGCAATTTAGTATGTTTTGGTGATGTAGACTGAAGGATAAATGTTGGCCAGAACACTTGGCAAAAATCCCCAGCTCTTCTTTGAATTGTGGCATGGGAACTTTCATGACCACCTGTCAGATGGGCCCATACGGCTTGGAATCTGGATATCTAATTTGGAGGATGGCACTTCCAACTCTACAACACTGCATTGGTTTTTAACCAATTGTTAAAATGTTAAACATAGGCAAAATTCAACTTCAGGAGGGGAGCAAAATGGACAATAGCAAATTGAATAAAAAGACATTCAGGCCAGTTTGCTACCTACCTTATGTTTTATGTGCAATTGTAACTATAAGTCCCTTTACAGAAGTGCCAAATATTGATGTGCTGAGCAGCTGCTGTAAATAATGATCTTAAAATGAACAGGACCATAAATTGCATGAAAAATGAAAAATGCATGGGTGCGTTGGGCTTCCATGAACAAATGAGAGGTGATCATCTGGACACAGACTTTATTTAAAAACCTGACTAGTTTTTGTGAAAGCACAATAGATGGACTTTTCTCAAAGCACATTAAACGGCTGTAAGTAAACATAGAAAATGCTGGATAAACTCAGCAGGTTTAGCAACATCTGTGGAGAGAGAAACAGAATTCACGTTTCAAGTCTGTGTGACTCTTACTTAGAGCTGAAGATGGGTAGAAATGTGATGGATTATTTAGTTGGTGAGGGGGCTGGAAAAGGTGGAGCAGAATAGAAGGACAGGGATTGGTAGGAGCTAAACAGAGACTGACAAAGATGTCACAGAAGTAAGACAAAGGGATTTTAATAATGGCTTTAAAAATTAAATGATAATGTCATTTTTTATTCATGCGTGGGACATGGGTTTTGCTGGCTGGTTATTGGCCATCCCTTGCTCCTCGAGGGTAGTTGAGAGTCAACCACGTTGCTGTGGCTCTGGAGTCACATGCAGGCCAGACTGGGTAAGGGAAGCAGATTTCCGACAATCAACAATGGTTTCCTGGTCATCAGTAGATTCTTAATTCCATATTTTATAATAAAGGCGCAATAGCAGAATGAGTTACTAGGAAAACAAAAGTTAATGTTCACAAAGACAAAACTAAAGAACTTGCGACAGATGGCCCTATGTGGAGGAGGGGAGTAGTTTGCAATGGAACAAAGGGGCATAATCAAAGTACATCTTACGAGTGACATTATCACTCTGTCATATAGAAACATGTTTTGTATAAAATTATGATATTTCAAATTATAATAGTAAATAGAGAAAATGCCTAATATATGTCCAATTTATTCTACTGATAGGAAAGTCATCATTGTAATGCACGAATGACAAAGGTCTTCCCCCCTTACTCATTATTTATATAATAAACAACAGCCCATGTTATCTACCTTAAAATAATTAAATAAAGTTTAATTATTAAATTAAAGTTGGTGTTTTGTCTGGTTGTTTGATATAGTAATACGATAAAAATGTTGCTAAATTTGCTGAGGAAAATGGGCCTCAAAATTAAAACTGTGCAGGTTACAAATTTGAACTACCATCCTGTTTTATTGAACCATCCTGTGGTTCAATCAACAGTGTCCAAAGTGAACCAGACACAGACAGTATTAAAGTCATGACTTTAAACTCTGTTTCTGAGTTAGCTAATAAAGCTTGGATGTGAATTCTGCCAGGTCAGAAAAGATTTTTAACATGCATTTTTCTCTTTTATTTTACTTTGAAAATATGGTTTGTATGTTTGAAATTAAGCTTGGAGATCTGAGGATGACATAGTGGTTAGTACTGCTGCCTCACAGTTCTAGGGACCTGGGTTCGATTTCCGGCTTGGGTCACTGTCTGTACGGAGTTTGCACATTCTCCCTGTGTCTGTGTGGGCTTCCTCCAAGTGCTCCGGTTTCCTCCCACAGTCCAAAGATGTGCTGGTTAGGTGAATTGGCCAAGCTAAATTCTCCCTCACTGTACCTGACCAAGTGCTGAAGTGTGGCAACTAGGGGATTTTCATAGTAACTTCATTGCAGTGTGAATGTTGAAACTCCATTTTCTGTTGAAACAACTGAAGGTTGTAAATCCATAACATAACTTCACATAGTTTTTTTTTAATATTATTCATTCAACTTATGCACAAGTTCAAAACACATCTTGTGTGTGCAAAATGGACAAGAACAGACCTCTTGGCTTGAATTTTCTTATTTCTGCATTTTGAGACATGGATAGGAATTGACAAGAGCTCTTCTCCCTGAGGCAGATAGATTTGTGTGACAAATTATCCAAAAAAATTCACTGAGCAGCCAATTAGAAATATTGGCACAAAACTCCATCATTGACCGTGTCACAAAACTGTGAACGTGTTTGTGAAGAATTTCTTCTGTTTAGTATTTCTAGCAAAATCATGACATGTTATAAATCATGATATTTCAATGATTATATTTATAATTTCATTGGCAATATCTGAGGAAATCAACTTGAACATGTTTTATGATATTGCTAGAATATTATAGCCCTCATACTCCCTTCGCACATGGGAGTGCAGGATTACTGAATTTGCCTTACTGAGATCTTAAGAACTCTTCAATACATCCCATCTCCTTCCATGACCATCAGGCCTTAACACTGTCATTAACACTGTTGCTCGGTGCTACAGTTTCAATGTAAAAACAACTTAAATATTCAAACACATTTACCACAGCACATTACTTCTAGGCCCATGGTTTACTAACTACAAATTAATGATAGTTTTGGTGCACCATAAAGCCCATTACATGATTAAAGAGAAAGCGTGCAAACATGAACTGAAATAATTTATGAAAGTTATTTAAATCTCAGGAATAAACGACAACCAAACTGTGACAAATTATAATAAAACTATTCAAAAATTTTTGTTGTATGGTTTCTCATATCTTGATTTTGATTCTTATCTTGTGGCAATTCAAGTTTTACTATATCTATTCACATTAACACAGCGTGACAGGAAGAGACGCTACAGCAGTTATTTTTATGTCCCTTCGTGTAATGGGAAGTCAATGTCACCTCCCCTTTTAACTTGCTCACTTTCTTCAATTATCAATCTGCAAGAATCAACTACCAAATGTCCACATTGTCAAAATATTTTAATAGCACTTTCCCTCCTTTATAGCATCAAATTCAAAAGCCTAGGCCCACATTCCAATACAATAAGCTATTAGAGGCTGCAGGATCAAAGTAGTCATTGTACAGGAAGCCGGTATTGAACGTTAGGGTGAACCAGTCGAATTCTGAGAAGACAGCTTGGTTGGTTTTGTGATCAACAAACTCACATCTGTGTCAAGCCCTGTGACTTCCCTCAAGCCTTTCCCAAGTAATGAACTACCTCAAAATGCAGTGTTCATTCAGGCAGCCAGTTTGTGCACAAGCTCCGACAAGCAGAAATAGATGGAATAACCAGACAATCTATTTGTGGTGCTGTTGGTTTTAAATCTGGTTTAAAGTCATGCTGCAGTCTTGCACAGTATAAAAATCTATTAATTTAAGTTAACCTTCCAATGAGAACAAAGTGGAAATATGATAACACATTAAACAATCTGTACTGTTAATTTTGATTAATAGAAACGTTCATTTCATTTGAATCAATATCCCAGTAAATGGACCTCAGCTATAACCTACAAATACCAAAACTGTACTGCCAACAGATGCATTTTGCTACTGATTGATAAAGCTGTAATGAAATAGGGAAAAAAAAAGTTCTTGGCAGATTTCTGTTGCTCAGCAGATCAGGCTCAATCCAAAACTATTTATATCCTTTTCATAACATCAAGGCCTTGGTGAATCTTCAACGCTTAACCAATATCTGAGTGATTGCCTTGGTTTTGTTTCTGCGTAGTTGAACCTGTCCAGAAAATACAGACAAATCTAACAACTCCTTCAGAGTCTTCCAGCATGCAACTTGTATTGGAGGATTCAAGTACTGGAGCTATGTTGCGAATTGATAGTGTTGTGTAATCTTTTCAATTAGTTACAATGCCTTCCATTGCTCATCCCTTGAAACTGTTCTCTTTATCATTTTCATGAGGCTGAATTTACTGATATCACTGGGCCTCTTAAGGGGCAAAGGTCATGGCCACAATTCTCCCATCCCACTGTGCTAATTTTTTAGAACAGCAGGCTGGGCAAATCACACCGTGGTGGGGTACAACGTGTGGGACTCGCATGAGAGTTCGCACCCCAGCCGCATCTCCTTGCACTGGATTTCCAGGGGGATTACACTGGTTCCCCACTTTCAGGGAGCGAGTGGCCTGACCCTGCTGGAGTGAAGGGGGGCAAGTGGGGCCCCCTAAGGGGTCAGTCAGTAGGTGGATAGTGTCCCCTGGGCACGGGCACTCTGAAAGTGCTAGCCTGTACCTCCTGGCACTGCTCAAGAGTCAAAGTGTCCAGGGACAGCTTGGCACTGTCCATTGAGCATAGGATAGTGCCAAGGCGGCAGGGCCTGATGGGGACGGGGCCTTGGGGGGGTAATCAGTGGGGATGGGAGAGTCCCGCTGCCACTCTGTCATTGTGATCGGTCAACTAAAGAGGGCGACCAGCAATCGGGTTGAGTTGGGGGAAGGGATGGGGGGGAGGTGGTCAGCCGGTGGAGAGGGGGGCATCATCCGGGAGGAATGGGGGTCAGCGGGGTGGGGGGAGGTCTGCCTGCCTGCTGGGACTGGGGGGGAATCATCACTGCTGGCAGGGAGGATAACTTTTAGGGGTGTGGCTGGAGATCAGGGCAGTCCAGTCCGGGACCGGGGTTGGGGTTGGCCCAGGAATGGTTGGGGGAGGTCACGATCAGGCCATGGAGGGGCTGGAAGGACAGCACTGCGGGGGTCCAGGCCTGGCCAGTGATTGAGCTGGCCTGCAATCAGGAGGCTGAGAGTGCGGAGCCACTGTGCATGCAGAAAGGCCTGTTGGTTTCAGCCTCCCAGCGGGTATAGGCCCCACTCACTGATTTATAATGATATTCATGCTCGTGGCCTCTCCAGTGCACAGAGTGCACTGAACTCCCACTGAAAAAGCCAGCGTGAATTACCCCAGTTTTCATGTGATTTCAACACTTCGAATTTTTTTGGGAGAACTTCGGCCCATATCTCCCAATGATATTAATGGTCATTTGGTTTACATCATGCACTGTTTCTCAGGACAAGTGGAGTACTGTCAGTGGTAGATAAAGAATTGTATCAGGATTCCATTTGATCACATTTATTGATGGAAAATGAAACAAGGTTTTTATTTCACAGATTTGGAGAGCACAGTCCTTGCTGGCATTTGTTTGTGATATCTCATGTGGTGAGCTGATAGTACCACAAATATACTTAAGGAACAACAAATTGAGAATGAGTAACTTGAGTTATGCTTATCACTGGTTTACTCCATGAAGTTACAGTATGGCTTGTGGTTAAGCCTGCATCATTGACTCATTGGCTTTAACTCGGGTGAATCATTGCAAAGTGAAAATAGTCTGTCTCCTAATGTGTTTAAAATAGAAATGTGAACAACATAAGGGCTACAACTGATGTGACTTTGGCAAACTCAAAGTAACACCTCAATAATTTTCCAGAGGGGGCTTTTAAAGTGTTAACAATGAATCATATCCTCTTGTAGTCGCCTTCACACCAGAAAGTCCACTGTGGTCACCAAGTCTGAAGATTAGGGAGGAGAAGGGGGTGATGGGGGGGATGGAAAGTTACATACAGCAATCTTTCCTTTTTGAAAAGATTAAAGCATTAGACATCCAAATCTTTGAATTATTTAACATTTCCTTCTCCATTTCACATTTAGCCATGCCAATTCGAACTGTACAGACTAAAGTTCTTCTTAACTGCTTTTTTCTTTTGCTTCTGCGGACAAGATGATTGTTGGAAAGTCACAGTTTGCACACTGGTCATATAACAAACTTTCCACATGTGACCTCCCCTCGTTACTTGTATGACCACGAGCAAGCTGGGGTTTTTCTCTCTCACTTCCTCACATCATTTTGCACCACTTTGTTTCAGTTGTCAAATTGGAATTTCTGTGATCTACTAAATTCCCAGAATTTTGACCCTCCCTGTAAAGTTGGAAAAGCACAATTTAGGAATCCCTAAATTACCCAAGAAAAGTCTTGCGTTAAATGGTTTCTCCTAGTTGTGGATATACATGGATATATAGGGCGGCATGGTAACACAGTGGTTAGCACTAATACTTCACAGCTCCAGGGACCTGGGTTCGATTCCTGGCTTGGATCACTGTCTAGTGTGGAGTTTGCACATTCTCCTCGTGTCTGTATGGGTTTCCTCCAGGTGCTTCAGTTTCCTCCCATAGTCCAAAGATGTGTGGGTTAGGTTTGGTGGCCATGCTAAAATTACCCCTTAATGTTCTGAGATGCATAGGTTAGAGGGATTTGTGGTCAGGTAAATGTTTAGGGATATGGGGGTAGGGCCTGGGTGGGATTGTGGTTGGTGCAGAATCAATGGGCCAGATGGCTTCATTCTGCACTGTAGGGTTTCTATGATTCAATGCAACCCACAGGGATATTGATTCTTCCCAAAAAATGTGCAATTTGTTCATTTTCCCTGGGAACTGTTGTTAAGGAGGTATTACTATCAGGATCTTGTGATCCAGAAATTATTATAATGCTGATTAACTCAAGTACAGTGAACTATCATTAACACAGAGGGGAAATTTTATCATTTAGCAAAATACATTGTACAGTGTAAAATGCACAATATGAAATCAATCACCCATTGAAACATTCTCTTCCACTGAGTTCAATAAAATTACGCTCAATATTCAAAAAATCTTGATGTGGAGTTGCGTTGGACTGGGGTGGGCACAGTAAGACGTCTCACAGCACCAGGTCAAAGTCCAACAGGTTTATCTGGAATCACGAGCTTTCGGAGCACTGCTCCTTCAGCAGGTGAGTGATAAAGAAGCAGTGCTCAGCTGATGCAGGAGCAGCACTCCAAAAGCTCGTGATTCCAAATAAACCTGTTGGACCTTACCTGGTATTGACAGACTTCTTACTCTAAAAATCTTCAAAGAGCAAAAATCCAGCTTGCTTGCACATTGACGCTCATAATACTTTGTTTCGCTCTTGAATAAATATCTGGCTTTCAAGTTTTTTATAAAGGACCCAGGAGTAATCCAGTTGAGATTTGTCAAAGAACTCGATTCTTCACACAGTCAGTGTGTAAGGAATAACATTTCCAATTCAATGTATGAAATTCAAATGCTGGTTTGAAAAAAATATCTTCTATACTTTCAGCAAACTCAACCATTCTGCAGAGAGAGAACATCACTGTGATTGAGGGGCAATCAGTAGTCCTCAATTGTACGATGGATGGAATTGAGAAGTCATTTATTGAATGGACAAATCCACGGTGGCAAGTTGCATATTTTAACAATATTCAAGGTAAGAGTACTATCATTCATAGTAACAGAAGTAGGCTATTCAGCCTCTCGAGCCTATTCCACTATCTATCTGAGTCATGACTTCTCAGAAGATGGGAACACAGGAACAGGAGGAGGCCATTCAGCCCATTGAGCCTGTTCCACCAGACATGTTCCATCATGGCTGATCATCTACCATAATGCCACTTTCCTGCACTAGTCCCACATCCTTTGATGTCAACAGTATCCAGAAATCTATTGATATCTGTCTTGAGCAGGCACAATGACTGAGTTTCCACAGCCCTCAAGGGTAGAAAATTTGGAAGATTCAGCACTGTCTGAGTAAAGAAATCTCCCCCACCTCCCCTCCCATCTTAGTCCTAAATGGACTGCCTCTTTATTCTGAGACTGCGCTCTCTGATCCTATCCTCATAGCCAGGGTAATTATCCAAACTACATCTACTCTGTCATGACCGATCTGAACTTCGTAAGTTTCAATGAGATCACCTCTTGTTCTTCAAAACTCTGGAGAATAAAGGTTCAGTTTCGTCAATTTCCCCTCATAAGAAAATCCTGCCATCCCAAAGATTCTTCTGGTGAACCTCTGTTGCACTCCCTACATGGCAATATATCCTTCCTTAGATAAGGAGACCAATACTGTATGCAATACTAGAGGTGCAGTGTCACCAAGGTTCTGTCCAATTGCAGCAAGACATCTTCATTCCTGTTCTCAAAATCACCATTTGCCTTCCTAATTGCTTTCTGAACCTGCATGCTAGCTTTTAATGACTCATGAACAAGGATGCCCATGTTCCTTTGGGCATCAACACTTCCCAATATCTCACCATTTAAGAAATACTCTGCCTTTCTGTTTTTATACGAAAGTAGATAACTTCACACTTACTTGCATTACGCTCCATTTGCCATGTTCTTGCGCCATCACTTAGCCTCCCCAAATCCACTTGAAGCCTTCTTCCATCCTCTTCACAGGTTTTCCTTTCCATTCCTCTCCATTCCTACCTAGTTTTTGTGTCTTCAGTAAATTTGGAAATAGTACATTTGGTCCCCATATCCAAATTAATTGCATAGAGTCTGAACAACTGTAACCCCAACACTAATCCTTGTGATACCCCACTAGTAACACCCTGCTATCCAATGAATGACCCATTTATTCATTAATCAGATTAGCCAACAGTTCTCCAGTCCATCCAGGCACAGCGCCACTGTGGCTAGAAGAGGTACTGCAGTGCCATGCCTGAAATGAAATCCCAGGGCCATACTTCAGGTAAGAACCAGGAGCCCCAGGGAGGGAGGACTCTAGTATGTGCTGGGGAGTAAGGAAGGGTGATGATCTCGGTATCAGGCAATAGGATGAGTTCCAAACGGAATTCTACCCATGCAATTTTACATTTCTTCCCCAACCACCCCACCTCAGAACCTGCCATGGGGGAGCAGAAAATTCAAGCCTTCAGAATTTTAAAAGATAATCACCAATGCATCCAATCTCTACAGCCACCTCCTTCAGTACCGTGGGATGTAGCTCATCAGGTCCAAGGGATTTACCAACTTTCAAGTCCATTAATTTTTTAAGAACTACCTCTTTTTTAATAATAATTTATTTCGGTTCCTTATTTTCACAAGCCATTTGTTTCCCTATTATTCCTGGGAGATTTTTCTGTATCTTCTTCCTTGAAGAGAGACATGAAATAATTGTTTAGTTTCTCTGTCATTTCCCTATTCTCCATGATAAATTCCCCTGTCCTCACTTACAATGGTCCCACATTTGTCCTTGCTAATCTTTTCCTCTGCAGAGCTTTTACAGTCCACCTTTATGTTTCATTCACCTTTAGCTATTCTCCTCTCCAATTCTCTATCAGTTTCTTGGTTCCCCTTTGCTGGATTCTAATTTTCTCCCAATCCTTGAGCTTACCACTTGTTCCAAAACCAAATCCTTTGATCTAGTGCAGCCTTTAACTTACTTTGTTAGCCATGGTTGATTTACCTTTCATGTTGGGTTTTTTGGTGTCTGAGAGAAATGTATACGTGTTGTAAACCATGCAATGTTTCTTTAAATACCAGCCAATACCAGTCTATAGGCAAACGTTTTGTGTATTTTCTTAATCTACCGTAGCCAACTTGTACCTCATACCCTTCAGAGTTTCCTTTGTTCAGATTTAAAACCATAGTTTCAGAATGAACTATGTCACTTTCAAACTTCATGTAAAATTCTATCATTCTATGGCCATACTATTTCCTAAAGACTCATTTACAGCACGGTTATTAATTAGCCCTTTCTCATTACATAAAACTAAATCTCAAACAGCCTGATCCCTGGTTGGTTCTTCAACGTACTGCTCTAAAAACCCATCCATCATCATTTTATTTCCCATGTCACATGTAGCTCCAATTTTCTGATTTATGCTATGCCCAGCATTACCACTACAGCTTATAAACTACTCCAGCCAACTTTTGCCTTTTTTGGCTGCTTCTTAGCTCCACCAAAACTGATGCTGCATTTTGATCCTTTGATCTAAGATCATTTTTTTCATTTTGCCTATCTGTCCTAAATGATCAATGTAAAAAGTCTGACAACACCAGGTTTAAGTCCAACCGATTTATTTGATAGTAAACTCACTAGCTTTTGAGGTTACCCCCTTCGTCAGGTGATTCATTTGATGCTAGCCTTCACTTAATTTGCCTTCTAATTTCACTTACTGCTTTTCTCCCCTCTTTGGGGTGGCATGGTGGCACAGTGGTTAGCACTGCTGCGTCACAGCACCAGGGACCTGGATTCAATTCTCAGCTTGGGTCACTATCTGTGTGGAATTTGCACATTCTCCTCATGTCTGCATGGGTTTCTTTCAGGTGTTCTGGTTTCCTCCCACAGTCCAAAGATGAGCAGGTTAGGTGGATTGGCCATGCTAAGTTGCCCCATAGTGTCAGGAGGACTTTCTAGGGTAAATGTATGGAGATAGGGCATGGCTGGGATTGTGATCGGTGCAGACTCGATGGGTTGAATGGCATCCTTCTGCACTGTATAATTCTATGATTTCCTCCAACCTGAGCTCACTCTGAGATTCCCATCTCCTGACAGTCTAGTTTAAATCCTCCCCAACAGCACTAGCAAATATCTCTGCAAAGATGTTAGTTAGTCCCAGTCCTGCTAAGGTGCAATCTGTTCATCTTGTACAGGTCCCACCTGCCCCAGAACCAATCCCAATGCCTCAGAAACCTGATACCCTTCCTCCTACCCCAATGTTCCTGCAGTCTCAACAGCACCAGAGCTCAATAGTAGGTGCTACTGGCATTGCAAGACCATGGCAAATATCGATAGATTCAGGAATAAGTCCTGGGTTTTTAGAGTAGGATGGAACCTCCACACCCTGCCTGAGAGCAAGAAATTTCCAGGTTCAGTCCTTGGTTTGTGCTGAATTAATCGATCAGATTACAATGAAAACCTGTGTGTAAATCATAGCATTCCAAGACAGGAGTATTATCTGATGCAGTTTAACAGCAAAATAATTTCATACCAAAACACACACCAAGACATATTAGGACACTTGGTCAAAGAGGGATGTCAAGGTAGACACTAAATATTTTTGCTCTGACGTCATGACCAGAACTTTAGTTTGCAGACTTTGCACATAGCCACTGAGTGCTGTGTCTGTTGGGTTAAGCTTTTCCTGTCAGACGGCCTGTGAAACTAATGTCCAAGCTCTACAGACTTTGTTGTGGTCTGACGCATGTAGCTTACTCTAGATTTACTTGAGTGATTATCTATTTTTAGCGTAATCTGGAAACTAAGTTATATATGTTCTTCAAAGATATGTACATTAAAATTGGTTATTTTGCAAATCAACACCAGTCAGAACTTAAATCCATGATTCTCCAGTGTTCTGAGTTTCTCTTCCCTCCATCTGCCTTTGGTGATCCAGTGAAATAAAGTGGGGGCTTGAATTCACATGGCAACTCGACAAAAACACCCTACTAGCTGTCTTTTTTGAAGCCCCTTCCTTACTATTATGACACAGCGTTGCAATCTACTCTAACGGTTTCTTTTTCTTGAAACCACCATGACAGAAATGTATGTCATATTTGATTATACTACTTCAATTAAAGGGGCCTTTTTATGAGACACTGTTAAAAATGTTTGAAGTGCAGCCTTCTAAACCCTTATCTGTAACAGTATATGTTAGAAACGCTTGACAAGTCATCCAACATCTTTGGAGGGAACAGGCAAGTTCATAGTTTCAGACTTAAACCTTTCATCATTCTGAAGAAGGGTTTACATCTGAGATGTATTTTCTCCTTACTGATTCTGATCTAGTTATTGAATGTTTCCAGCAGATTTTTATCAGATTTTCAGCATCCACAAGACTTTGCATTTTTGTTTCAACAGCGGTTGTGATAGTGTGAACACAGTTCATTTATAAGACTAATAGTATTCTGCTCTGTTTCTCATGATTTTGCAGGCAAAACTAAACTGGAGCCAGCCAAGTCCTTGTTGAGATAGAGCATGCTGTAATTAGTTAGCAAAGAGTAGAGCACAATGAGGGGTTTTGCAGCACACAATATAGCTACTTTTAGGAATGGAGACTATCTCTATATTTGAGTCATACACTGTAATTTTTACTACTTCGCTCGATCAAGGCTAGTAACATCCCACCTAAGGCCAACAGAGAATGCCGTTCTGCAAGACTCGCCCGCCCCAGAATTGGGATGGGTGTGCCATTAAAATTCCAGCAATAGAGCCACGGAATAATACAGTACAGAAACAGGCCCTTTGGCCCAATTAACCAATGCCGACCATGGGCCCTCCCAGCTAGTCCCAATTACCCATATCCCCCAATCCCTTCTAAATCTTGTATCAAGCTGTCTCCACATCAGCCATCCATCATTTTTAAACATGTAATTTTCATTTCTATTGGTGTCCTCAAAGAACAAGATGAACAAATATCATTCAAAAGTAATAAAACATTCTGCAGAAATAACTTTCTCTCACTTTACAATATTGAAGTTCCAGCTTTCAATGAGACATTGGACTTACTATATATTAAACTGATCTTTATTATGTATTATTATTTATTATGTTATTTATTATATATTTAGCTGATCTTTATATGTTATTATTTATTATATTATTTATTATATATTAATCTGATCTTTCTCTTCACCATACCTGTAACTGCAACACTATATTCTGCACCCTCTCCTTTACTTCTCCCCTATGTAGTCTATGAACGGTATGTTTTTGTCTGTATGGCGTGCCAGAAACAATACTTTTCATTGCATCCAGTACATGTGACAATAATAAATCAAATCAAGACACGTCATTCTCATTCTCAGTTATATGTATGGCTGCTTGGATATTAATCACAAAAGATCATGAAGGAATTATTTTTTCCAACAGGGTTAAGGGACAGAAGATACAAATTAGTGCATTACTCGAACGCAAAATTAATCGTCACTCTGCGCAATACCACAGTGCAAGATGATGGCATGTATACCTGTTTATATTATGACCACCAAATAGTGACCAAACACGTGTACCTCACTGTCTTAGGTATGTATATTCAAGGGATAAGAAAGCAGTAATATTATTTTGTCCTTTGATTGAAAGAAATAAAAGCCAGTTTCACTTCTCAGCCTTTTGGCTAAGATCAGGTATAGTACCAACATGACTTGGTTGAAGTCATAAGGTTACATTGTGGCTTCTTTTGAAGCAATTTTTAAAAGCGGCATCTCAGTCTTTTGGCTAAGATGCAAATGAGATCAAGCCTTGGATGGGGTGCAATGCCTACACCAATCAGCTTGGATCATATAGACCAAGCCCAAGACAGGAGGTGAGAGGCCTGTCTTGTCAGCTTGGATCGGGAATGTCTCAACTTATTGAGACTCTGAATTGGATTTTGATTGGATTGAATTGGATATATAAACAAAATAAAAGCCAGTTTTGAGGAAAACATTAACCATTTTGCAAGTTTTTTTTCTTTCATGCAGCATTTTAAAGCAGTTGCAAACCTTTTTTTTATTTCCCTAGCACCACCATCTCCTCCTGTCCTGAACATCACCACGCATTTTCAGAATGGAAGAGAGAAAAAAGTAATCAGTTGTATCACCAAGGGAAGCAAGCCAAAGCCCCAAATAACCTGGCTCTTAAATAACAGATTGGAGTTACATGGTAAGGAGCTTTAGGAATCGAAATCCCTTTTATTATATATTTGTTTTTATTTCTGTGTACTCACTTTTCCTTTCAATCCTATCGCATTTACACAAATCGTCTTCCCATCAGCGGTGCAATGATGAGGTGGCAGGCTCCATCTTAGCTGTATATTCTGTGTCTTAATCAGTATGCCACAATTTAAGCTGTTATCCATGAACTAAGTCAAATTTTTAAAAATGCAGGATGTCTGAAATAAAATCAGAAATAAAGTTAAAATGGGCCACTCGGCATCTGGAAGAAAACAGGTGGAAGTAGTTTTTCCACATCTGCCCCAGCACAATTTTAAAGACTTCTACCAGATTTCCCCTTAAATCTTTTTTTATGTAAACGAAGGCTGCTCAATATTCCCTGATAGTTGGCATGGGTGACATGGTGGCACAGTGGTTAGCACTGCTGCCTCACAGCGCTAGAGAACTAGGTTCCATTTCCGACTTTGGTCATGGACTGTGTGCAGTCTGCATGTTCTCCTGTGTCTGCGTGGGTTCCCCCTTGGTGCTCTGGGTTTCCTCCCACAGTCCAAAAAATATGCTGGTTATGTGCACTGGGCATGCTAACGTCTACCTCAGTATACCCGAACAGGCACCGGAGTGTGGCGATTAGGGGATTTTCACAGTAACTTCATTGCAGTAAGCTTACCTGTGACACTAATGAAAAATCTTTATCCACAATCTTCTGATTCAGGGAAAAGAGTGTACTAGGTCCAGGTTGGTAGCTCAACCTCAGTTGTTAGAATAAATATGTTTTCAAATAGCTTAAATGATGTGGGCCGAATTTTATGGGGGGAAAAGGGGAGGTGGAGGTGAAGGTGGGATGAGGGTAATTGAGCAAACAAACCCCCATCCCAGAAGGAAGGTTGGAGCTGCACTGATTGATAGTCAAGACGGTGAGTGGGAGGAAGTCTTGCTCTTGACAACTGCCGGCCAATCTGATGGGCTGGTTGCTCCAGCAGCACTACAGCTCACTAGTAGGTGCTACTGAGTCTGCAAGAAGGCCCACAGCGAGTATCGACGGATTCCAGACTAAGATAAGTCTTGGGCTTTTAGAGTGGTAAGGAATCAGGGATACAAGCAAATTACTGCAGTTGCTGGAATCTGAAACAAAACAGAAAATGCTGGAAAATCTCGGCAGGTCTGACAGCACTTGGGGAGAGAGAACAGTGATGGCATTTTCTGGCAGTTCACACCCCGCTGTCGCTGCCAGTGAGGGGGGAGAATTTGGCATTCAGCCAAATCTCCGTTCACTGCAGTGGGACCAGAAAGTCCCGCCAGCATGAACAGCTGGAAAATTCCCCCCTAACGAGGCTGGACGACCCTTCAGCAGAATCCAGGGGTCTAACTAGGGTCAAGGCCGGGCAGGAAGAAACAATGAGTGGAATAATATTGCGCTGTACCGCCGGAACACTCCTCCCCAAAAGATGCACCCTGTCCCTTCCTACATTTTCTATGCAAAAATGGCTTTGGAATCTCACTCCCCTGACCATACCAACAACTTTATGGTGTGGGCAGCATCTTATTCAGGTCACTTGCCTTGTTGACTAGCTCCATTGCATGTTAATTATGTATTTAAAAAGGACAGAGGGAGGGGAGCTGCTAATTTCTGTGCCAACCCAGTGTATTTTGGATATAATTGGTGGTAGTTGGACAGGTAGTGGTTTAGGCATATTTTACCCCTACCCCCAGCCAAAAACACCAAGCAAGGGTTCATAAAATCCAGCCCATATTCTTTGTGCAGGCCTATTTATGATTACTTGGAAACATATGTGTGAACTTTAAAAGCTTCTGTTGATTTATGTCTCTGCGTGTGTGTGACTTTCAGTTTCCAACTGATGTTAGTCACAAATTCCTGTTGATAAAAAAAGAACATTACAGCAGAGGGTGCTATAGGTCCAGAACAAGTGCTGCAAATGAGTAGAATCTAGTTGCAGTATTTAACAGTTAGACACCATCTTAATAACTCTCAGTAAACCTTTTCTTTTAAAACATAGGACACACAAAATATGTTCCAGAAAACAAAGGGCCCAAGTTTACAGCAATCAGCATGTTGAAAATCAAAGCACATGACCAGGAATCCAGAATTGACTGTTTGGTTCGTCACGAAGGTCTAATGGGCAAGGTTCTTAGAGCAACCCACAAGTTTGATGACAGCTGTGAGTAGAATCTTCACCATCATAATTATGTTAAATGTGCCTAGATTTATATCTGTGTGTGTGTGCACGCGCATGCGTCTGTGTATGTGCATGTGTGTGTATGTGCGTGTGTGTGTATGTGTGTGCGCGCATGTGTCTGTGTGTGTGCATGTGTGTGTATGTGCGTGTATGTGTGTAAAATGTTAGTGATTTTTACCTGTTGATGCAGAGTAAGCACAACAATTATTTGATTTGAAACGGCATCTAGGCCTTTTGGCTAAGATATAAATAAGGTCAAAGCCTTGGAGAAGGTGCAATGCCTGCTCCAATCTGCTTGGATTATGTAGATCAAGCCCAAGACAGGAAGTGGGAAGTCTCTTGTCAGCTTGGATCTGGAATGTCTCACTTGCTGAAGTGGACTTTGATTGGATTCAATTGAATATATACAGAAAAAAATTATTTGATTTGATTTGATGTACTATTGTCACATGTATTAGCATACAGTGAAAAATATTGTTTCTTGCATGCTATACAAAGCATACCATTCATAGAGAAGGAAACAAGGGAGTGCAGAATGTAGTGTTACAATCACAGCTAGGGTGTAGAGAAAGATCAACTTAATGCAAGATAGGTTCTTTCAAAAGTCTGATGGCACCAGGGAAGAAGCTGTTCTTGAGTCACTTGGTACATGACCTCAGAGTTTTGTATCTTTTACTAGTGAGGGATTTAGTGAGAGACTGGATTCATTCTGCATGCTGTTTCAAGCTGTGTTAACCTCTCTTCTCTCACAGCAGCATATACATCAGCATGTATAATGTGTGCAATTAGCAAAAACACTGTGAAATTCAAAGACATGTTTCAAATGTCAGAGACCAACAGCAATGAAATCATCGGCTCCGTCACTTGTGAAATATTTACCAAATATAACTTTTTAAAAAGCAATCAATATTTTATCTCTATAACCTGTATACTATTAATGTTTTTTGTTTATAACAGACAATTCCTTTGGACAAACAGAATCATACACTCAAACTGTAAATGGTGAGTTTTTGTTTCAAACTGAATGACGAATTTCCCCACCATCCCCCACCCTTCAATGTGGCTGATTTGCACGCACAATCTCCCCCATTGCCACCACATGTGGTAACGTGGGTGCAGATTGAAAATATATATGTTTGCAGTCCTCCTTACTGCATCTAGCCCACTCTGAGCTCAGTCACTCAGCAGCACAGGCTCAAAGAGTGACGCAGGGGAAATGTCAAGTGAGACAACCCACTCCCATGTTGCAATCCTTGCAAAACCCACACAGACTTACAAAAAAATGTCTTTAATTCATGTTCTGGTGAGCAGGGGGGAGAAGTTGGCAATATTACTTTTTTAAAAATACTAAATGAGTTCATGGGATCTGATGACTAAGACCAAGTACACATCAGAACATGCCAAAGATAACTGGACCCAGATGGTGGTGGGAGAGGTAGGAGTGAGATTGGTTTAAGGACCATTCAGAAAAGTGCAGTGAACAGAAATGGGGGGGTTTCATCTCTGAATATTGAGTTGACATCCAGCAGTGTACTGGCATAAAATGGGGCTGAAGTGACAATGTCCACCATCAGATTGAGTTAGTTTTCTTGGTCAGATGATATGAATCAGGCTAACGGCTTGCCTACAAAAACAAGGACCTCTGTTACAGAAAGACCCAAAGCATAGACTGTGACACTTAAAGCAACAAGAAATGTGTTCCTCACTAGGCATGGAAGAAGAAACAACAGTGTAGTTACAGGATTGAAGTCAGATTAGGTTAGCCCAGATAAGGACTATAGTGAACCCATTGAGTTTTTACAACCATCCAACTGCTTCCATTTCTCAAGGGCACTGAATTCATTTCATAACTGATCAAGGTGCAATCTGAACTCACAACCATTGACCTGCTAGTACTATATCCTAACTACTGGGCTATCCAATCTTAAAAGAGGGCAGATATAAATCCTATTGTGGGTTTTAAAAGGTTCCTTGAATGAAAAAAAATCATTCCTAGCTGATGTACCTCCATCCCTTGAGAAATAAAGACTTCAGCTGCCCTTCGATAGGTGTGAGCAACTACTGCAAATATTTAAATGAGCCTATCCCATTGGCAGGTCAAAGTTCAAACCTACTGTGCATCTGTTGGTTTAAAGGGCCAGCAGGATGTCCATATACAGGACATTCTGTCACCCCAACAGTTTAATTATTGTTTTCTGAACAGTTTGAGTTAAAGAAATAGCATATTGTATTATTTTGTTTCTGCAGGCTTTATTTTCTGTTTACATCTAAAATTAGCAACGGGCAACTAAATATTAATTACCTAATTAACTATTTTGCTTTCATGATCAGAAATGAACACAACTTCCATGCCAGAATCAGCAAGCTCCAGTGAATTATTTGGATTAATCACTCAGGAAAACAGCACAGAAGATGTTCCCACAGCCAACTGTGAGTTTACAGATTTGTAAAAGCAGAATACATTTGCTTAAATTTGCTTTGGTTCCTGGTGCATATAGTGCCGACAGCACAATCCACTCCATTCTTGGCATGATTAATCCGACAAATGTCACTTCCATCTAACTTCTCTGTCTGACCTCAAAATGTTTGATACTGATAGTGGGAAGTGTCCCATTTCTCAACTTCATTCTACGTCACTTTTGGGCACAAAATTCACAAAAAAGTATGTGAACAAAAAGAGACAGAAATTATTTGCTTTAAGTGACCATGCAAGTATTTTTCTTTTGCTATTGATTTTACCAGTGATAGATGGTAATTCGTTGTCTCATTTTAAATGACAGATAGTGAATGTATACAGACACTTTTCACCATATTACACCAGAAGAGAAAGTGGGGGTACAATGATGTGAAATTCAGTTATTTCCTACCAAAATCAGTGAGTGGAATTCTCTGGTCTGGTCCATTGGCAGTTGTGAGCAAGAAGGGAAAATGTAGCATTTTAACCAAAACTCCTTTCACTTTCAGCAGCACCAGAAAATCCCAACTGCAAACAAGTATGGAACATCCTAGAACCCTTACAGTGTAGAAGGAGGCCACTCAGTCCATCAAGTCTGCACCAACTCTCTGACTGAGTATCTTGGGGCAGCACAGTGGCACAGTGGTTGGCACTGCTGCCTCAGTTCCAGGGACCCAGATTCAATTCCCAGTTTGGGTCACTGTCTGTATGGAGTCTGCACGTTCTTCCCAAGTCTGTGTGGGTTTCCTCCGTGTGCTCCGGTTTCCTCTCACAGTCCAAAGATATGCAGATTAGGGGTTTTGGCCATGCTAAATTGCCCTTTAATGTTAGGCAGAATAGCTAGGGTAAATGCATGGGGTTATGGGGGTAGGGTCTGGGTGGGATTGTGGTCAGTTCAGACTCGATAGGCTAAATGGTCTACTTCTGCAATGTAGGATTCTATGATTACCCAGGTCCTCTCCACTAGCCTATCCCCATAACCCCACATATTTACCATGGCTAATCCATCTAACCTACACAAATTGGGATACTAAAGGGCAATTTAGCATGGTCAGTCACCCACCTAACCTGCACACCTTTGGAGTGTGAGAGGAAATCAGAGCACTCAGAGGGAACAAATGCAACACAGGGAGATTTTGGCCATTGTTAGAAATAGTGCAGAAAACAATACTTTGTTTAATTACTGAAAAATGCTCCATCATGGCAGCAAAACCTGTTGATTGTCACCTTTTTAGTTCAGAGAACGAGAGAATGGCAAAATCTATTCTGGTTTTCAGCTCCCACGAGATTGTAGTTTCTCTTAGTCATTATATTTTCTGAATTGAGACATTAACCTCAAATATTCCACCTAATGGTTGAGGAAAAAGAAATTTGATACTATTGATGCTCAAGAAAAGCAATGGGAGGTCAGATTCAGTCTGTAATTTCATATTGTCACTTCTCCTCAGACATTTGTACATCCCTAAAAATGATGCGGGACATTGAAAAGCATCACCTCTACCATTTGAGAGCTTAGTATATTTGACTCTTCAGCCTTCATATATTCACAACATATGCTCTGGTGTAGACAATTCCTTTGGAGCAAGTGAATTATCCAAATAACTTTTTTAAAAAATAACATTTTTTCCACCATTCTGTCAATGTGAGCGAATTGCAAATATCCCTGTGCAGATGTGTGGGCATGATGTGGAAATGTCGCGTTGAACTGGGGTAGACACAGTGAGAAACCTCACAACACTAGGTTAAAGTCCCAACAGGTTTATTTGGTAGGACAAGCCACTAGCTTTCGGAGCGCTGCTCCTTCATCAGGTAAGTGAGCGTTCTGTTCACAAACAGGGCATATAAAGACACAAATTCAATTTACAAAATAATGGTTGGAATGTGAGTCTTTACAGGTAATCAGCTGTTAAGTTGGTGGTTTGTGCTACCAAATAAACCTGTTGGATTTTAACCTGGTGTTGTGAGACTACTTACAGATGTGTGGGTACAGAGTTAATATGCCCTGTACTCTCATTTCTATAGCATTCACCCTATTCTGGATTGAATATTGGCTGCAAGGGATTGACGGGCAGAAAAGGTAGTCCTACGTCCACCAGCCACGTGATTATTTTTCAGCCCACTTAAGCTATATTTTCTTGTGCTGAAACTATCCTTTCACCTAAAATGCTCCACCTAGTGGTTAAACAGAGTTAATCAACACTGTCACAGTAGCAACAGAAGGAATTACCCATATTCTGCCTATTCATTACCAATATTCTCCAGGATGCATATTAACATTTTCACTTTTTAAAAAAATTAAATCTATTTAAGATCTTTCTTTACCTCAAAGCCTTGAGATCCTTCCATCATTCCACGATGAGAGTGACAGACAATCTGTGGAAGCCTTCTATCACTGACGTTCTTAATATGCCATTGGGAGGTGTTTCAGGGTGAAACAGTTAGACCTGTTGTTTTGATTTTCTTTCTGATCACTATCCTCCTTTTTATCCCACTTCACTTAGCTTCCAGAATCAGGTTGTGCAATTGCAGGAATCAAGATCCAAACACTTCTGTGTGACATTATTAATGTCCAAGATGGTACCAGAGTGTGGCGACTTCTTGCAAGCTGTGCCCAGCATACCCTCTAATTCTATCTTTTACTCTCATTCTATGCTTTAAAACTCTACTTTAACTTTTAAACTCTGTAACAATACTTCAATTCTTCCTGGAGCCATCAGACCTTTAAATGGACCTACCTTGTATTAAGTTGATTTTTCTTTATTATCTAGCTATGACTATAACACTACATTCTGCACCCTCTCCTTTCCTTCTCTATGTAAGGATGTGTTGTTTGTATGGCATGCAATAAACAATACTTTTCACTGTATACTAATGCATGAACAACAATAAATCAAATCAAATCAAACAGTAAACTTGATCAGCAACTCATTGTGCTAGCAGCAACCACAGTACTGTTTTCAATAACCAATGAATGATGCTACTTTATTCTTCTTGTTTACTTCAACCTTTACTCAATTGTTTTATGACCAGACATTGCCACAACTTTCATCCCAGAGTCAACAACTGACATTGAGCAACCTGAAACTGGCATGGTGGAGAACAGCACCCAAGATTCCAATTGTGAGTGTTTTCCTTGTTTCAATAAAAAAAATCACATTTATGGGTGCTAGCCATTCACAACAATCAACTAAAAAGATCCGACTTATAACATGGAAGAATCCAAACCACAGGGCCATAAAGTAATTAATGCATTTAATAATAAGCTTCTTTGCCACAGAGTGCTAAGAATCTGCAACCTGCTACCAAGAGCTACTTAGTTACATAAATGGGAAAGAAACAGAGGATATGCCGATAGAATGAAATGAAGTAAGGTAGACGGAGGCTCTTATGAAGCATAAACACTGGCATAGACCCAAGGAGACGAATGGTATCTATACAATTCTATCTAATTCTCTGTACCAAACACATTGGAATATTTAGGGCAATTAAATAAATACTTACTTTGTATTTACCAATTTAAAACACTCTACTAACTTCAGGTAAAATCAAGTCTCCAACCATTTCAGCTATTGACGCCTCATTACATTGTGATTATCTTCCAGATAAGATTCTGGTTGCAATTACTAACAATTAGGAGAGACAGTTGCTAAATGGAGATTTCAAGGTTTTTCTTAAGTATGTCAATTACTTCACTTATTGGTCTTACTGTACACTGTAAATGGTGGACAAATCTGGTGACACCAGTTATAAGAAATGTAGCAATAAAGAAATAAATTGTTTTATGTAGACAAGTTCAAGAATTCTGACCTCAGTTGTTAAATGCAATTCACAAAATCAAATTTGGTCCAGTCTAAACATTTACTCTTGTCACACTAGGGCTGATAATATTTACGTACTTGGACAAGTCAAATTTATTGAAACCAAACCAATAAGTTGATGACAGTAAAACACTCAGAATCCAGACCAACAACAAAAATGTAATTTACATGACATGTAGACACATGAACTGACGGAGAACAGAGGATACATGGGTTGGTCTAGGCAGGACAAAGCGATCGGCGTAGCTTGGAGGGCCGAAGGGCCTGTTCCTGTGCTGCACTGTTCTTTGTTCTTTTTAAAAGGAGACATGCCTGAATAAATCAGAAATGTAAATACTTTTGGAAAATACTCACAAAAGGAAACATAAAGTAATGAATTTATTATGTCTAACTTGTAGATTTGTAATACAAAATGTAAAGAGTAGAAATTTATTGAAACAATGTGTAAACTTACTTATTTTCTAATTTAACAGATGACTTCTTCAGATTGACAGAAGATCCTAAGCCGTTTACAAATGGTAAGTGATTAATTTGAAGCAGTTAGCAAAATCAAGCACAGAGCCAATTTTCAAAGACTTCCATACAAGAATGTTTTTATTAATAGGACGTGGGCATTGCTAGCAAAACCAGCATTCATTTTCCATCCCTAATTGTCCACTGCCATTTCTTGAACTAGTCCAATTAATGTAGTGTGGGTACAGCACTTTTAGGTTAGGAGTTCTGAGATTTTGATCCAGTGATGCTGAGGAAGCATATTACCAAGCCTGGATTGTTTGGTTTGTGAAATTGGAGAAGAACTTACAGATGTCTTAAATCAAACTCAGCATTGCAAAATGTCACCTGGAGTATGATCACCTATCAGGCATGATCTCATTGAATAGTTGGCAGTACCAGCTTAAAGAGCTAAATGATTCACCCGTTTACATATTGTCAGAAACTAACTATCAAATATGGCTTCTAAAAATCATTAGAAATGCTTTCCAATCTTTGATGACCTTCCTCTTTCTGAATTTATTGTAAATTATACCATTTAATTTGTGGTCTGAAGTGAATGCCCAACCTAAAACATGTTTTACATCTAATATAATTAAATTCAAGAAGACCTACATGTTCTGTAACAACAATCTTTTTCTTGAGTAATCTGCCTGAAGGCAGGTCCAATCCAGTGTCATAACCTCCATCACAGGTAAAAGGTAAGGGAACAGGTCCCAAATTCATCCCAGCCAAAACGGGGATTGGCACCAATCTAATCCACACCAGCTCTCCAGCCATCTGGACAAATTTACTCTCCAAGGGTCCAAGTTATTGTGGCAACATAATGTCTTAGTTGTTATAACTTGGAGCTATGGATAGTGACTCCAATTTATTTAATTCAATCATACCACCTGCTATTGGTGCATGCTGGAGGAATTTACAAGTTGCTGCAGCTTAGCCATGTTACAACTAAAGAATGCACCTTCCTTGGCCAACAAGTCCTGGAGTGGGACTTGAACCCACAGCTTCTGACACAGAGACAGGGACACTACCTACTGTGCCACAAGACCTTGCAAGATAATGTTACTGTTCTAATATTATAAAATAGATTTTTAAAAATTTGTTATGGGTTCTTGCTTGAATTCCCTGCTACCTTTTGCTGAATGCTAACTGTTCACTGTTACTAAACACTCTGACACCGGCGGGTATTGTTGCTGGAGCTGGGGTTGGGTTGAAAAATCCCAGTCATATAAGTAAGCCAATAGATGATACAAGTTTATATGGAATAAAGTTATTTATTTGAAGAATGCAACATCCTTTAATTCACTTCTAATGCCTGATTTTCTCTCCACCAAAAGAAAGTGAGACAGAATCCAATCTAAACTCAACATCCTACACAGAAATATCCATACCAGAGCAAAGCACCTTCCAGATTACAAAAGACTCACCCACCTGTCAGTGAAAATATTTTATTTAGAAAGAAATGTAATTATCTTTTGCTTTGAAACTGTCTTGACCTGATTTTCTCATCTTTCAGCTGATACAAACCATCCCCACAATTTGACTGAAAGCATCACCGAATCAGACGGTACGTAATCACCATGTGAAGCAAGCCTGCTATCTCTCAATTTTAAAAAAAATGCCATTCATTTGTGGAAAGGGAGACAAATGTTAATGCAAATGACAAAGGGTTCTGACTCGAAACACTGGGTGTGACCTTACTGCCCATTCATGCCACTCTCCCATTGCAGCAAGGTCGGACAATTTGGCAACCCAACCAAATCTCCATTCACTGCAGCAGGGTGGGACTATCCCACTGGCATGAATAGTGATAACATTCCGGCCATTGGCTCTAACCTCTCTCCATGACACTTTGAGAAAATGCTGAAAAATCTCAGCATTTCTGACTGTTATAAATCGCATGCTCTTTTACTTTTAGTATGTGGATAACAATAGGTTTGTTTAACATCTGCTCATGTATTCAGCTCCACTTAAATGTGTACCTGATATGTTATTTATATTCCATTATGTTCACCCTTTTCTATTGAACTGTTGTTTTATTGTGTGTACTTGTCTCAGACTATCACTATTTTTCAAGAACAGACAGACCAAAGGATGCTTTTACTTGGTCTAATTAAATAAAGTTGATTTATTTGTCACAAGTAAGCTTACATTAACACTGCAATGAAGTTACTGTGAAAATCCTCCTGGAGAGAGTAGCCTCCATGTGTTACTCTTCCCTTCATTTTTAAAGTCATGCTGGATTCTTCAGCAACATAGGGACCAAGCTGTCATATCAATGAAAATGCAATGGATGAGAAAGCTCAATCTGGTGGCACTTTCATAGATATCCATGGGCTGCCATTACTATCAGTTCACCATGGGTGGGGCCCTCTCTATTAGGAAGTGCAACTTGCACATCTTCCATTACCTATAGTGCTGTAATATAAATACTCCTCACTGCTGTCAAGGAAAACATAAGTCCAATAACATTTCTTTGTTGAATGAAGTGGAACCTGGTGGCTCATATAACATCGTTCAAGATGGTAGGATGCGTTGGTGAGACTGTTAAAAAGCATAATTTATAAATTTCAAAATCAGGCAAGTTATTGTAAACTTTTGTACATCACTGGTTATGCCACAGCTAGTGCGTATTGCAAGGGCAAATTGTACAGTGAAACCCCCCGGGGCTTCAGATACCTCCGCACACTCCAGCATGATCCTCTCAACTGATTGTTTTTGAAAACCAGTAGTGAATCACATCAACGTGACACTAAGCCACCATGGTGAGGAAAGGGGATATGCCAGACAATACGACATAATGCCATTTAATTATATTTAAAATTAGTTAAATGCGTAGCACTCAGAATCCCCACACTACAGAAGGAAGCTATTTGGCCCATCGAGTCTGCACTGACCACAGTCCCACCCAGGCCCTATTCCCATCCCCTACATATTTACCCTGACAATCCCCCCAACACTAGGGTAAATTTAGCATGGCCAAATCAACATAACCCACACATCTTTGGAGTGTGGGAGGAAACCAGAGCACCTTGAGGAAATCCACGCACAGGCAGAACGTGCAAACTCCACACAGACAGTGACCTGAGGCCGGAATTGAACCCAGACCCTTGACGCTGTGAGCCAGCAGTGCTAACCACTGTGCCACTGTGTCTCCCCGATTCATGTAAATCAGGTTAACATTCAGATTACATCACCAGCAGGGGGTGAAGAAGATCTCAAATTAGATTTTGCTGGCGCAAATCCCATTTTGGTCCTCTCATGAAATTGAGTGGCCATAACGGGATTTGCGCCCGTAGCGAATGGGCCCTTTAAATCTCACCCCAGGTTTCTATAGGGTTACTCACTAGGTGGCCACTAGGTGGTGCAAGAGCTATCTCTGGTGGTTCAGCCTATTTTTCCTTTGTACTCAAGCTGGTGACAGTTCTCTGCACTCCAACCTCTTTTTGACTGCAAGCCAGTTATCATGTGAGAAATAGTAAGTGTGAAGCCAAATTCTCCGACTTGATGCCATTTCACAATAGCATTTCAATGTAATGTGACAAGATACCACCTGATAATTTTAAAATAAGACAGTTGTGGTAATCTGAAATTGCATCCTCAAGTCTCATTAATGATAAAGCATTTGTGTGGATTGAATTCTGCTTGCAGTGGAAAGTTCACTTAAAGTGATACAGCTATCAGATAATCCTGACTGGTTCATTCAATAAAAACTGGAACAAGAAAATGAAGGCATCAGCCATATAGAAATCAGGTAGCTTGAGAGTGGCAGTGTTAACACCAGGCATGTCATTCACCTTGTCTATAAAACAATTAAAAGGAGCACAAGATTTGTGCATGTAATTTTTATTCAGGTCTGGAATAAAATGTTTTTATGCACAAAGATTTTTTTTTAAATTAGAGTTCTATCAGAAACAAAACATACTCTAGAATGTAGAACAAACTTCATTCAGTCAGAGGATATAGGTTTCATTGACAATTTCTGGCCCATCCCTAATCGCCTCGGAGCAGGTGGCAGTGAACTGCCTTCTTGAACCATTGCGATCTATGAGTTTTGTTTTGCAGCGATTTGTTACAGCTGTGAGTGGTTTGCTTGACTATTTCAAAGGGCAGATAAGAGTCAACCACATTCCTGATTGCTAAGTTGACAGATTTCCTTCCCTCGAGGACACTAGTGAACCAGGTGGATTGTTACCACTATCTTGTGGTTTCATGGTAACCATTACTATTATTGGCTTTTTATTTCAGATTTATTTAACTAATTGAATTTAAATCTCCAAATGCAATGGTGGGATTTGAACTCATGCCTGCAGTTCATTAGTAAGAAGTCTCACAACTCCAGGTTAAAGTCCAACAGGTTTATTTGGTAGCAAAAGCCACTAGCTTTTGGAGCACTGCTACTTTGTCGGGTAAGTGGGAGTTAACTCAATTCACAAAATAATGGTTGGAATGCAAGTCTTTACAGGTAATCAAGTCTTAAAGATACAGACAATATGAGTGGAAAGAGCGTTAAGCACAGGTTACAGAGACGTGTATTGTCTCCAGACAGGACAGTGAGATTTTGCAAGCCTAGGCAAGTCGTGGGGGTACAGATAGTGTGACATGAACCCAAGATCCCGGTTGAGGCCATCCTCATGTGTGCGGAACTTGGCTATCAGTCTCTGCTCAATGACTCTGCGTTGTCATGTCGTGAAGGCCGCCTTGGAGAACGCTTACCCGAAGCTCAGATGCCAAATGCCCGTGACCACTGAAGTGTTCCCCAACAGAAAGAGAACACTCTTGCCTGGTGATTGTCAAGCGGTGTTTGTTCATCCATTGTCATAGTATCTGCATGGGCCCTCTAATGTACCATGCCTCGGAACATCCTTTCCTGCAGCATATCAGGTAGACAACGTTGGCCGAGTTGCAAGAGTACGTACCTTGTACCTGGTGGATGGTGTTCTTACGTGAGACAGTGGCACCTGGGTCGATGATCCAGCACGTCTTGCTAGGTTGCTGTGGCAGGGTTGTGTGGTGTTGTGGTCACTGTTCTCCTGAAGGCTGGGTGGTTTGCTGCGGACAATGGTCTGATTGAGATTGTGCAGTTGTTTGAAGGCAAGAAGTGGGGGTGTGGGAATGGCCTTGGCGAGATGTTCGTCTTCATCAATGACATGTTGAAGGCTCTAGAAAAGGTGTTGTAGCTCAGCCAACGTTGCCTATCTGATACACTGCAGGAAAGGACGTCCAAGGCGGCCTTCATGACACTCGACAACACAAAGTCGCTGAGCAGAGACTGATAGCCAAGTTCTGCACATGAGGACGGCCTCAACCAAGATCTTGGGTCCATGTCACACTATCTGTATCCCCACGACTTGCCTGGGCTTGCAAAATCTCACTAACTGTCCTATGTGGACACAATACACATCTCTTTAACCTGTGCTTAACGCTCTCTCCACTCATATTGTCTGTACCTTTAAGACTTGATTACCTGTAAAGACTTGCATTCCAACCATTATTTTGGGAATTAAGTTTATGTCTTTATTTGCCCTGTTTGTGAACAGAATTCCCACTTACCTGATGAAGGAAAAGCGTTCCAAAAGCTAGTGGCTTTTGCTACCAAATAAACCTGTTGGACTTTAACCTGGTGTTGTAAGACTTCTTACTGTGTTTACCCCAGTCCAATGCCAGCATCTCCACATCATGCAGTTCATTAGCCCAGGTTTCTGGATTAATAATCCTGTAACATATGCACTATACTGGTGTCCCTAGAAATGGCATAACAGTTGTGACATTTGAAATGCTAATATTATAGAATACCATCTGCCGACTGTAATAGTTACCATGTTTCTAGTCCTGTCTAAAAGTATACGTCATATCTAAGCTGGAGTTCTTTGGCACTTGCAAATGGAAAACAGATCAGATACTGGTACTTATCGCATTATGCGCAACATGCGTATTAAATAATGCCCACATTACAATGACCTATATGTCAATAGAAAATGTAAGACTCAAGGAGCGATGTTACTTGTTTAATATAGCAGAATTCCTGCTTTTTTCCCTATAATGGCCCAAAAGAAATTGTACCTGTCAAAACTATAATTTAGCAATTTTAAGTGGCTAACTTAGTGAGAAAAGTAAGAATTTTCTGTTCTCCATTTTAAAATATCTCCAGACATTTTTCTTTAACATAGGAATTTATTGGTTTTGAAGTTGAAGTTTTTGGTTGGAAAAAAGTCCATTTCTTACATGATAATAGTGGTGTTTTGGGTTTAGTTGTGGCTGTTATGCAATATTGTATTTACGTACTGTATGTTCAGTGCATTGTCTCTTTTGTCAGAGTGATAAAAAATTCATGAAGTGTTCCAGATAGCAATATTAGGGACTGCCTCTTTTCACAGTACTGCCACTGTAGCTGCAACAAGCAGAAAAACAGTTCAATAGTATTAAATAACAATACTTACATTTCTGCTTAGCATTTTAAATCACTTACCACTTAAATGTGACAACTGTTATTACATTGACACATAAGACAGCCAATTTTCATAAGGATGATTCATAAATATTAGTATGACAAACTCTCAGTAAATCTGGTCTTTTGATGCTGTTGATTGAGAAAGGGATGCTGAGAAGATTCTTTGCTTTGCCTTGAAAGGGCTAATGAGATCTTAGCACTCACCTGAGCTTCCAGAACAGGCAACTATTTGGCCTAAAGGCCCATAGTTTCAGCAATGCAGAGCCTTCAGCATTGCATTAAAGTATCATCCTAGGCAAAAGATTGTATTGATATAGCACCTTATGTATCTCCAAGACATTTCAAAACATTCCCCAGCCAATTAATTACTTTTATAAGTGTAGTTGCTGCTTTTACACAGATAATGCTCGGCTAATTTGTGATAAGCAAGATCCGAAAAGCAGAATAAAATTAATTGCAAATATTTTGCTTTAAGCTCTGAAGAAGTTACATGGATTCAAAATGTTCATTTCACTCTCCACAGATTCTGTCACACATGCTGAGCTTTTCCAGTATTTTCTGTTTTTATTTCATATTTTCAGCCATCTGCAGTATTTTGTTTTTGTGCTTTAAATGGTGTCAGCTGAAGGATTAATGTTAGGACACTATAAGTCCTTGATCTTCTTTGGAAAAGTGCAATAAGGCCTTTTAAGTTCATCTGAAAGGATGGAACTTTGGTTTAAAATCCAAACGATGGCACATTTGACAACACAAAACACACTCAGTACAACACTGAAATGTCAGCTAATATTATGAGTTAAAATCTCATTCCGAACCCACAACTTTTAATTCCTGAATGTAATTGCTACCAACTGACCCAAACTAACATTTTTATAAGTTTATTTAAGAAACGAAATGATTTGTTTAAAACATTTGCCACTTCTTTTTTGGTTGATCTCTGATTTTTTTTTTCCCACTTGCAGAAAGCAAAACAAATGTAAACTCAACAGCCAGCACAGAGTTATCTATCACAGAGATTCAACAAAACACCTCCCAGAGTAAAGCAGACTCCTTCACTTGTAAGTTAGCTGTTAATAAAACAAACTTATTTTCTTTTAGAATGTACAATTCTCATGGCTGTGATATTTTAATTCAATTTTCTCATTTTTTCAGCAACTTACAGCAATCCCCACAATTCAACTGAAAACAACGCAGAGACAAAGGGTATGTTTTTATTACGAGTATATTTCCACAATATTCATAAACGTCACTAACGAGAACACAGTTTTCAAAATGGGTCACTATATCTTTAAAATCTACTTCTACACTTCGAACAATGCGTCAGCAATCAATTCAGATGGATGAGAATGATGTGTCTTCCTCCTAAATATGTTTTATATGGATTACTACCACTCTAAATCTCAATATTATTCCTGATGTGCCTCCCAATTTTCTGCTCTTTCATAATGTATTGCAGGAGGCCAATTAGTCCAGTAACTTTATGCCAACTCTTTCAGAGACAACTCAGTCAGTCCCATTCTCTGCTCTTTCTCCATATCACATCATCTTTTTTCTGGTTAAATATGTATGCAATCCCCTTTAGGTATCTACCATTGAATCTTTATCTGTCACCCTATCAGGGAAAGCTTTTTAAATCATAACCACTCACTGCATTAAAAAAAATTTTATCACCTATCAATCACCTTAAATCTGTTGCCCAGTTATCAACTGTTCAATCACTTTTTCTTATTTACTCTACTAAAATCCTTCTTGTTTGTAAGCACATCTAGCCTTCTCTGCTCTTAACAAAGCTGCAAAAGTAACTTTAATCTTTCATTGTTGGAATCTACCTAGCAAATCTCTTTTGTATCCTCTCCGAAGCCTTCACATTCTGCTTAAAGTGTGCTACTCAGAATTGGGCACAATTCTCCTACTGTGACTTGGTTTCTGCAATACAAAATGAGAACCTTGCATCGATGTTACCAAGGAAGAAGACATTGATGAGGCTACTGTAAATAGGGAGGTTTTAAGAATGGTGGGTGAAATAAAAATAAAAAGGATGTATTGGAGAGGCTGCTAATATTTAAAGTCATCTGATCTGGATAGGATGTGTACTATTTTGCTAAGAGTGAAGACAGGAGAGAATCGTGCTGTGGTTTTGGGCGAGTTTAAGATGGAATCTTGCCTCACTGTCAAAAAAATGAAGCCAAATCTGTTTTTCGCAAGCTGGGGGAGAACAGGGCCTAAACTTGCAGAAAGCTGGAGGATAGCAGCAGAGAGCACCATTGTGCATGTTCAGATCTCTATGTCTGTGAACATGGAGAACTGTCATTCACTGCCTCCTTCAGCTATAGTTAGCCCTCGTGGCGGATTCTGCACCCCCTCCAGCCCCCGCCAAGGGCTCCCCCCACCTCCCTGGACTGATTGCCACTCCACACACGGGTCATCTGCTTCCCTCCCTCTGCTAATACAAGGTTCTGCAGCAAGTCCCCACCCTCCCTGCGCACGGACCAGATGATCATCGGTTGCAGAATGTGCATTCCCCCAACGATCTCTGTTGCATGACATGCAGCATGTCCCCGTGCAATAACTGTTGCAGAGCTTTCTCCCCCGATGAGCCTGCCCCCTTGGCATTGCCTGGTGAGCACTGCCAGTATGCTAGATTGAGTGTCAGGGTGCCTGGTGGGCAGTGCCAGGCTGGCAATGCCTAAGGGGCACCCCCTCCCTGGGCTTCCAGGGACTCTCAATGACCTGGTGAGGGCATCACATCTGATACCCATTGATGGGGACCATATGATTGCATCCTAGGCTCACTTGCAATATCTAAATCCACAATTAAGTACTGAAATATCTCACCAAATATCCAGTACTGATAAGGTTACGAGAGATGAGAAATCGGGCACGAACCCGATTTCTCGGCTCTCTCACAATCCTACCGGCTCACCCCGCCTATCAGCTGGTGAGGCGGAAGTAAGATCACTGCCATTGTTTTCCTAACAAAGTCGGAAATCTCTTCATGATGTCATAACAGCCACAACATAACAGATTAGCAAAAATGATAAGCAAAAATTACTTTAAATTAACTAGCATGGACTGTAACTACAAACACACAGAAAATTAAACACTTTGCATCTTATGTAAAATGTTCCATGAAGGGACACGATTTAATCTTGGACACCAGGCCATGATTCAGCATAACTTGAACACTGTTTATTTAGAACAATATATTGTATTCATTTTAAGTATCCATTAATCAATAATTATTTTACTTTGTTCTGCATGATAATGAAAATATAATTCTGCATTTATTGTTTAGAAGAGATCATAAACTCTACAACTGCCTGGAGTTTAACTAACACTTCATCATTACATCAAGAAAATTCAACTTCCACAGTAAAATACGAAAACAATCAAATCAGTAAGTCAGTTTGAAAAACTAATTTCTAAATTCACAATCATTGGTGTGAAACAAAAACACACTGTAAGACTATTGTCAAGAGATAACTATTAATTGTAATGAATGATAAGTGGAAAAGCTCAGTGTCTATAACAGCAGATGTGAATACCATTTTGGAAAGTTTTAAGTCCCAGTAGTACAGTCAAGTAACGTTGAGTGTGGCACTTGTCTGGATTGATGGCATAAAAAGTGGAATAGCATATCAGCAGTCCGCTAGGCAAAGACTCACAAGATCACTGGATATATTTGTGCAGGGAAAACCTTTCAGAACATTGTAACTCATCCCTCAGAACTAATCTTCTCATAATAGTATACAACTGCAGCTTAAGCTGCTTTTCCATTGGGTTTACTGGAGTGCCAAAAATACCATGCCCAACATGGTATTGCCTGACTTAATGAGATGGTAAAAATAACAAATCTACCCTGATGAATATAAAAGCACTTTTTAATTTGCCACCCTTACCTTACCTAGAATTTCATTTCACATACTGATCACTTTATGAGAACAAGAATTTGCTACCTTTCCCAATGGAGAAAGTCGTCTTAAAGAGTCAGGGAAGGAAAACTAAGGGAATCTTGTCTAGCATTAACAATTCATATTCTGTCACCAATATTTTTAGTTTTAATGGAAATAGCAAAGTTACTTACAGCACAGAGGATATTGGTCACCTATTTTGTGCCCTTCCAATATTCAGTTCCACTAATTTCAATGTTGATAAAATTGCTAAAACACAGGTTAATGCTCAGGAAAGACCCTGATCAGTGCTGAAAATTGAAAGTTAAGGAACTTCCAAACAGAGTTTGAAAAAAGATGATCGATCAGTTGTGTATCCTGCTTTAGCTTCAGCACTTTCTGTATCTGTACAAGAACATTTGGCTAATTAGTCAAGCGTGGTTCTAAATAAAATCAATTGTTTTCCATTGATTCATGGGATGTGGGCACCACTGGCTAGACCAGCATTTATTGCCCTAATTGTCCTTCAACTGAGTGGTTTGCTCAGCCATTTAAGAGTCATAGAATACAGCACAGAATCCTTAACAGTGCAGAAAAGGCCATTTGGCCCATTGAGTCTGCACTGACTCTCTGACAGAATATCTTATCCAGGCGCTCTCCCCCACCCTATCCCTGTAACCCCACATATTTACCACATCTAATCCATCTAATCTAGACATTTTAGGACACTAAGGGGAAATTTAACTTGCCAATTCCCCTAACCTGCACATCTTTGGGTTGTGGAGAAAACCAAAGCACCTGAAAGAAACCTACTAGACAATGTGACAACTCCAGTGACCCAAAGTGGGAATTGAACCTGGGTCCCTGGAGCTGAGACAGTTGTGCTGACCACTGTGCTACCTTGCCACCCTACGCTGCTATGGATCTGGGAACACATGTAGGCCAGACCAGATAAAGATGTCAGATTATCTTCCCTAAAGGAACATTCGTGAACCAGATGTGTTTTGAGAACAATTGACAATTTGCCTTTTAATTTCAAATTTCACCATCTGCCGCAATGGGATTAGAACACTGATTCCCAGAGCATTGCCCTGGGTCTCTGGATTACTAATCCAGTGACAATTTCACTGCCAACTTTCTCCCCTGCAAATAAAATCTGGAGAAATATTTTAAAATATGTTATCAATGCAACCATTTTCTTGGAATTTGCAGCAATTTGATTTTTTTTTAATTTCATGTAGTCATGGAAGTGGTGCCCGAATGCAAGTTCACTGCATTATGCTCATGGAGAGATACACTGTACATATAAAAATAACCCCGTGTTGAATTATTGGATTTTTGCTGTCACTGTCTGTAATATAAAGGCCAAGCAAAAAAAGCTTTTTACTTGTAGGCAATCATTAGTAACGGTGTTTCTATCCCTTACAGTGGACAAGAAGGAAACAGCACAGAAACAACGAATGAAACAGAGTAGTGCCCTACTACTGATACTCATAGCTTTCCTGATCTGTGCTTTACTGATTGTGTTCCAATTGTTCGTGTTAAAGCTCAGGAAGGAGCATTTAAAGTGGAGAAAACGTAAGTCTATTTTTAATACAATTTTTAACTTTAAAATTTTCTAGCTATCCCCACCTCCACAATAAATACTGACTTCTTTGTTGAAAAACAGTTCCACTTGTAGTTGGCCTCCAATCCCTCACTCATCCTGATGGCCATTACACAGGTGTGAGCTTTGACTGAGGATTGACAGGCTATTAATCAGGGGCGACACAGTGGCACAGTGGTTAGCACTGCTGCCTCACAGCACCAGAGCCCCAGGTTCAATTCCTGGTTTGGGTCACTGTCTGTGTGGAATTTGCACGTTCTCCCTGTGTCTGTGTAGGTTTCCTCTGGGTGCTCCAGTTTCCTCCCACACCCAAAGATGTGTGGGTTAGTGGATTGGCCATGCTAAATTGTCCCTTAATGGCAGGGGGACTAGCTTGGATAAATGCATGGGGTTATGGGGACAGGGCCTGGCTGGGACTGTGGTCGGTGCAGGCTCGATGGGCCAAATGGCATCCTTCTGCATTGTAGGGATTCTGTGATATCCAGCTGTTTCACTAGCATAGCCAAAGCTCAATGCAATTGATATGAGTAGATTATTTCCAGATCCTGTGCTGCCAATTGATGTGTTGCACCTCTACTTTTTTTCAAATGTGACCCTGCATTCTGAACACAGAATAGGTTAATATACTCTCTATAGTGAGTGACGCGAGATTGAATAA
Organism: Carcharhinus amblyrhynchos; assembly: GCF_965287045.1. Classification (NCBI taxonomy): domain Eukaryota; kingdom Metazoa; phylum Chordata; class Chondrichthyes; order Carcharhiniformes; family Carcharhinidae; genus Carcharhinus; species Carcharhinus amblyrhynchos. The sequence goes on from NC_137352.1 coordinate 15,418,066, forward strand.
AAAGAACCTTGGACTCTTTGCCATTGCTTACAATTTGCTTTCACTTATTTCAGAAAAAGATGATTCTGATTTAACAGTGGAAAGTAACAAATCAAACAGATCAAGTAATGAAGAAAATGTCCGACCTGAAAACAATAATCGAGGTAAGGTGGGGCAGATTATCTCCTGAGCACACTGGTAGCATTTCAAGTGCAACATAATATATAGAATGTATTCTATGAAAATTATGAATTGACTCCAAATGATCAATTCTACTTTGAAACATTATTCTTTGAAATTGTTCAAAAACTGTAGTTACTGGAGTTCTATGAGGATGTGTCTAGGGCAGTGGATAGAGGAGAGCCGGTGGATGTGGTCTTTCTGGATTTTCAGAAGGCGTTTGACAAGGTACCTCACAAGAGGTTATTGCAGAAGGTCAGGGGACATGGAGTTGGGGGTAGGGTGTTAGCGTGGATAGAGGATTGGTTGTCAAATAGGAGGCAGAGAGTGGGGGTCAATGGGTGCTATTCGGATTGGCGGTTGGTGACTAGTGGGGTGCCCCAGGGGTCGGTGCTGGGGCCTCAGCTATTTACCATTTATATAGATGATCTGGAGGAGGGAATCGAGTGCAGGGTGTCGAAATTTGCTGATGACACCAAGATTGGGGGAAAGGCAAATTGTGCGGAGGGTGTGGAGAGTCTGCAGAAGGATCTAGATAGGCTGGGCGAATGGGCCAGGAAATGGCAAATGGAATTTAATGTTGGCAAGTGTGAGGTGGTCCACTTTGGTAGGAAGAATGGTAGGAAGGACTATTACTTACGTGGCGAAAAACTGCAGCAGGCGACGGTGCAGAGGGACCTCGGGGTCCTTGTGCATGAGTCACAAAAACCCAGCTTGCAGGTGCAGCAGGTGGTCAGGAAGGCGAATGGGATGCTGGCCTTCATAGCGAGGGGGATTGAATATAAAAGTAGGGAGGTCTTGCTGCAGCTGTATAGGGCATTGGTGAGGCCGCAGCTGGAGTACTGTGTGCAGTTTTGGGCGCCGCACCTGCGCAAGGATATTTTGGCCCTGGAGGGAGTGCAGAGGAGGTTTACTAGGCTGATACCGGAGTTGAGGGGATTGAGCTATGAGGAGAGGCTGAATAAACTAGGCTTGTACTCGTTAGAGTTTAGAAGAATGAGGGGAGATCTCATTGAGACGTATAAGATGATGAATGGGATGGATAGGATAGAGGTGGAGAGACTCTTCCCGCTCAAAAAAGACAGTAGGACTAGGGGGCACAGCCTCAAGATAAAGGGGAGGCGGTTTAGAACGGAGTTGAGGAGGAACTTCTTCACTCGAAGGGTGGTGAATCTCTGGAATTCTCTGCCCGTTGAAGTGGTGGAGGCTGCCTCGCTAAATATTTTTAAGAAGCGGGTTGATGGGTTCTTGATAAGAGAGGGGATTAAGGGTTATGGGGAGAGGGCGGGAAAGTGGAACTGAGCCACAACAGATCAGCCATGATCTTATTGAATGGCGGGGCAGGCTCGAAGGGCTAGATGGCCTACTCCTGCTCCTATTTCTTATGTTCTTATGTTCTTATGAAAAACAAATGAGATTTATTAAATTCATACATTTTTCTAAATTACCAAAGAGGAGATAAACCAAGATCCATCGAATGAAACTTCACCAAAGTTGAACAGAGTTATAATGCAGAAACACAGCAAAGCAAGGATCAGTGTCTTAATGATGACAAATTTGGATATCTGACGCTGATATATTATTGAAGAAAGAATGGCCTGAATTTCTATAAACTTAATGCTGGTATAATAGACACTAAAGGAAGAAAGGAAGGGAAAAGAAATGAGATGGTTTGGGGGGGGGAGGTGGTGGCGGTTGCAAGGTACTGATAAGAGGTTGTCTCAGATGAATAGCTTTTCATCTTCAAATTGACCTGATAGTCCATACGTTAGCATATACGACACTAAGATTACAACATCCCTTTAAGATTGAGCAATTTCTATACATTTTGAAATCTGAAAGGAAACAATATCCACTTGAATTTTATCCAATAAGTCTAAAATAAATCAGTCTTCAAAATTATTTGGCAATGAATGTTGTGAAATGTAAATGATATTGGTGCCTCGGTATGCTGGGTACTCGCATCTAATAGACAATTTCAGAAGAACTACTTTTCATCAGTACAAGTTATTGTTACAAGAGTATTCATAACGCTAGCATATGTAAGGTGTAACTGAATTGGTTACAATAATCAATGTTCTTCACAAAACAATTATTCCTCGGTTCATAATCCATTACTTATTTGCAGCACAGTTCTTTTTAACTTGCAGAAATTATCACTGCTGTTTTTCCAAATACAATTTCTCGTTTACAATTATCTTTACTAATGACACTGAAGCACAAGTGAAAATTTAATGCCTCTTTCCCTAAGTTCTTTAAATAATATTTCAGATCACGTTTTCACAACAATGCACCTCAACCTGAATTTTTTTAACTATTAATTATAATTCTATTCCCCTGTTCAGAACTAAAAATATTTCAGTAAAGTTTAATAACTGGTTTGTGAAACCTGCTAGCATTGCTGATACAAACTTGTCTTTTTTTTCTGGTGTTGTGAGACTTCTTACTTTTTTTTCTTGAGACAGTATCTTAAGCTGTTGCATAACACTGAGGTGATTACAAATCAGCCACCAGCAATGATAGTGATGGGACCAAGATTAGATAATGAATTAAAATTTGCAGAAGAGCAGAAAATAAAAGCTTGTAGGCCTAGATGTAGCTTTTGTCTAAATTTGTTGTACTAATATTCTCAGTAGATTCGTAAATGCACTGATTTGATTTGATTTATTGTTGTCAGTGTACATGTGCATAGCTCCCTGAAAGTTGGCACCTAGGTTGATAAGGTTGTTAAGAAGGCTTACGGTGTGTTAGCTTTTATTGGTAGAGGGATTGAATTTCGGAGCCGTGAGGTCATGTTGCAACTGCACAAAACTCTGGTGCGGCCGCACTTGGAGTACTGCGTACAGTTCTGGTCGCCACGTTATAAGAAAGATGTGGAGGCATTGGAAAGGGTGCAGAGGAGGTTTACCAGGATGTTGCCTGGTATGGTGGGAAGGTCTTATGAGGAAAGGCTGAGGGACTTGAGGTTATTTTCATTGGAGAAGAAGGTTACGAGGTGACCTAATTGAGGCATACAAGATGATCAGAGGGTTAAATAGGGTGGACAGTGAGAGCCTTTTTCCTCGGATGGTGATGGCTAACACGAGGGGACATAGCTTTAAATTAACGGGTGGTAATTATAGGATGGATGTCAGAGGTAGGTTCTTTATTCAGAGGGTAGTAAGGGTGTGAAATGCCCTGCCTGCAGCAGTTGTGGACTCGCCAACTTTAAGGGTGTTCAAACGGTCAGTGGATAGACATATGGATAACATTGGAATAGTTTAGGTTAGAGGGTCATTAGATTGGTTCCACTGGTCGGCGCAACATCGAGGGCCGAAGGGCCTGTACTGCACTGTAATGTTCTATGTTCGATATATCGGTATACAGTGAAAAGTATTGCTTCTTGCACACGATATAGACAAAGCATACCATTCATAGAGGAGAAGGCACAAAATGTAGTGTTACAGTCCTTGCACTAAATTTGTTTAAATTGCAATTATACAATAAGATATGCTTGATAATAGTGATGAGTGCTAAAATTGTCATTACTGTTCAATGTGCTCAGTTTCGAAGATTAGAAATTAAAACCATTGTTTTTGCTCCTGAACAGATCCCAATTTTGGTATGCGTTACACAATTCAAATACATTCAGAAGAACAAAGGAAACAATATACTAACAACATTACTGAATATACTACCAACACTGAAGATCAAATAAATACATTGGACAAGGAGAGCACAGTATGAGTTATTGTTACCACAACAACATAGATTTGCATTAGATTTTAATGTAAAGCTTTATCTCTTATTTTGTATTTTTTTGAAGTATTCTTGAAAATAATTGCCTTTGTTGCAAATATTTTGAAAAATATGTTGGGAATAATTATAATTTATGAAAAACATACTGCTACAGTTGACTGAATGTGAATCAGAAATGCATTTTCATCAAATTTTTATTTCCAAGCTGTAAAATGTGAAAATGTGACTGTGTTTAAGTGTTTTAATTGTACATAACTGTTGCACTGATATTTATTGCTATTTGCACATTAAAAACAAGATTTTTTTAACTTTTTAAGACACACTTATTTTGTCCTTGTTTGCATTGATAGTGTTGGGAAATGGAAAGCTTCCTTGATTCTTCACCAGATAATTTACTGGACTCTGGCAGGAGTCTTGTTGATGGGGGTGCGCACTGGGGAGTTAGATCACTACGCCAGGTTTATGCATGCACTTTTCACTTCTTAATGCTGGCAGTCTCCCTCTTCATTACATTTCAGTTAATGCTTCCTATCTCTCTCATTTCCAAAATGCCACTCGCAGCTCTTCCAGCAAACTACCTAACAAAGCACGATCATCTTTTGTCTATCTCAGTGCTATTTGATCCTTCACATTACTTCTACCCTTTGCTCGTAATAATTTAATCTACCTTTTGGACAATTTGTACTTCACTACTGGCACCAATGGATGAAAGTAGGGTACTTTACCCTAGTGCTCCTGCTGGTGGAAGGAACTCCTACATCTGGGATGATGGCTCTTGTTCTTGTAAGAAGTCACTCAGAGCTGACAGAAATGAGAAACTCTTCCATTAGCAGAAACCATGACAGGAGTGGAGCGAGACTGAGGCGGAAGAGTCCATCTATTGGTACAACAGCACCCAAGTGTGGTGCTAAAGGGCAAATATCTTACCACTTTCAGTGTTGTTTCTTTTGTGAAGGTAAAAGCATACATACATCATGGCTTACGAATTAGGTTGCCAGAACAAACATTTAAAAAAACACTGCTCTGAACTGCATCAATTTCTGCATATTTGAGATAAAAGTAACAGTCCTAGCACATGAATATTGAGATGAAAGAAGCTATCAATATTGAGTATGAGGACGGGTGACCTTTTATTATACAATGTTTATTGAGCCAGTGAGCTTCAGAGAAAAACAGATAGCTTACATGATTGAACATTGGGCCAATAATGTTCCAGTAACCCTCAGATACATGAAGTAGATGACTGGGAAAAGGAAAAATTGGGTTGGAAGAATTAGGTAGAGCACCTATCCCCCCATCAGCTCTGATGTTACCTATGACTCAGTGGTATCACTTCCACCGCGAGAAGGTCGTAGGTTCAAGATGCACTTGAGCAATTCCAAACAAAACCTGAATTGGCACTCTGGTGCAGTACTGAGGTGGTTTTGAAGGTGCTGCCTTTCAGATGAGACGTCAAACCCAAACCCTGTCTAACTTCTAAGATAAATGTGGAAGACCACAAGGCACTACTTTAAAGAAGATCAGGGTTTCTCCTCAGTGTTCTGGCTAATATTCATCCATGAAATAAGCTTACTAAAATAGATTATCGCATTGCTGTAAGTGGGAGTTTGATGTGTGTAAATTGGATGTTATGTTTCTAAGTTGCAGCAATAATTTCACTTCACAAAAATATTTCCTGAGGCTTTCAGGCTTCAAAGACTTTAGGACATCCAGAGTTTATGAAAGGTGCTGTACAAATACAAGTCCATTTTATTTTTCTTCCCAGCTTGATGTTCAGGTAAATATAAAAATAGCTGAATTAGCATATTGTTTGTGGCCTAAAAAATGGTTCCTTTATGCGCCATGTATTAGATTGTTTGAAAGTCTGCTTTTCCTAAGTACAGCTGGTGGAAGCTGACACACCCAACCCCACCTCCTTCCCCCCTGCGACCCACTAACATCCCCACTTCCTAGCCCCCCATTTCACCAACCAACCTCCTAGCACCGCCTCCCTCCTTCCCTCCCTGACATCCATGAGGAAAGCTATCATTATCCTTATCTACAAGCAGAAGGGGAAAAGGGAAGAAATTAGAAATTGGTGACTCATTTCACTATTGAACGTGGACTATAAAACTCTGGCCAAGGTCATCACCAACTGGGTCAAGTCTGTGCTGGGGTCAGTGATCCATCCTGATCAAAGCTGTGCTGTACCCGGCAGGAAGACTGATAGCCTGATAGCTATCTGATAGCCTCGCACTACTCAGGGGTACCATCGCCTACGTACGGGACAGGCAGGTGGATACGTGCCTCATCAGCCTAGACCAGGAGAAGGTATTTGATAGAATATCGCACAGCTACATGATGGATGTGCTCTCCAAAATGGGCTATGGGGAGGGAATCCGCAATTGGGTCCAACTGCTCTACACAGACATCAGTAACACAGTTTCAATCAACAGGTGGGAATCAGAGAGGTTTCAGATCAGGTCTGGAGTCAGGCAGGGCTGCCTTCTCTCCTCTGTCCTTTTTGTGTGTTGCATTAAACCCTTTGTCGTGGCCCTCAGAAGCGACCCAGGCATCAAAGGGGTTACAATCCCAGGCAGCAGAGGCATGCAGGTCAAAGCCTCCCTGTACATGGATGACGTGGCTGTCTTCTGCTCGGACCCCTTGTCTGTTCACAGGCTTCTGCAAGTCTGTGAACAGTCTGAGGTGACCTCGGGTGCCAAAGTCAACCAGGGCAAGAGCGAGGCCATGTTCTTTGGGAACTGGGCTGACAGATCCTTTGTCCCCTTCACCATCAGGGCAGATTACCTTAAGGTGCTGGGATATGGTTTGGAACAGCAGGGGCATGCGCCAAAAACTGGGACGAACGCATCGCTAAAGTCAGGCAAAAATTGAGCTTGAGGGAACAACGCTCTGTCTCTATCACTGGAAAAAAACCTGGTACCCGATGTGAAGTGCTGTCCGTGTTGTTGTACATGGCACAGGTGTGGCCTATTCCCAAATCCTGTGCTGCAGCAGTGACCCAGGCCATCTTCAAATTTATCTAGAGATCAAAGATGGATTGCGTCTGGAAGGAAGCGAAGCACAAATCTCCAGAGAACAGAGGGAATAACATTCCTGACGCCACCCTCATCCTGATGGCCACCTTTGTGTGCAGCTGCATCAAGCTGTGTGTAGGTCCTCAGTACACTAACAGCAAGTGCCACTACTTTTTGAGGTTCTACCCGTCCCAAGTGTTGCGGAGGATGGGCCTGGCTACACTGCCACGGAATGCTCCATGTAGTTGGACCATATCGCAGCACCTGTCCTTCATGGAGAAATTTTTCCACAAACACACCTTTGACTACATGGCAATCAAGCAGTGGTCAGCGCCTAACGTCCTCGAGGCCCTGAGAGAAAAGGAGATGGTGGATCCTGTTGGATGGTTCTCTGAGCAGACTGTCAGTGTCATCTGGCAGAATCCCTCATCACCAGAACTCACAAACAAGCACCAAGACCTGGTTTGGCTGGTGGTGAAAAGGGGACTCCCTGTCAGATCCTTTATGCACGCTCCAGGTTTCAACATCACCGCACACTGCCCTCGAAGTGGCTGCAGGGGTGATGAGACAGTCACACACCTCCTTGTGGAACATGCCTTTGCGAAGAAGGTCTGGAGTGAGATGCAGTGTTATTTGTCAAGGTTCATCCCAAGCAGCTCGGTGACACAGGACTCTGTGCTCTAGGGGCTGTCTCCAGGGACACACACCAAGAGAAATATCAACTGCTGCTGGAGTGTCATCAACTTGGTGAAGGATGCACTTTAGTCCACCCAAAACTTGCTGATCTTCCAGCTGAAAGGTTTGTCCTCGACCGAGTGTTGCAGACTGGCACATTCCAAGGTCCAGGACTACGTGCTGAAGAACGCGCTCAAGCTTAGGGCAGCTGCCGCAAAGGCACAATACGGAATGGCACACTGTACAGCCTTTCAACCGAAGCAGACCAAGGGCCCAGTAACTGCAGAATACCCTCGGTCTGCATAACTGTGTGCCAATCTGAAAAATAACAGCACACAGTAAAATGTGAGGCATGTATATAGTTTTACGCAACGAAATGTAATGAATGTAATGTCATGTAAAGATACATAGTATTAGAACATAAGAAATAGGAGCAGGAGTAGGCCATCTAGCCCTTCGAGCCTGCCCCGCCATTCAATAAGATCATGGCTGATCTGTCGTGGCTCAGTTCCACCTTCCCGCCCTCTCCCCATAACCCTTAATCCCCTCGCTTATCAAAAACCCATCAACCCGCGTCTTAAAAATATTTAGCGAAGCAGCCTCCACCACTTCAACGGGCAGAGAATTCCAGAGATTCACCACCCTTTGAGTGAAGAAGTTCCTCCTCAACTCCGTTCTAAACCGCCCCCCCTTTATCTTGAGGCTGTGCCCCCTAGTCCTACTGTCCTTTCTGAGCGGGAAGAGTCTCTCCACCTCTATCCTATCCATCCCATTCATCATCTTACATGTCTCAATGAGATCTCCCCTCATTCTTCTAAACTCTAACAAGTACAAGCCTAGTTTATTCAGCCTCTCCTCATAGCTCAACCCCCTCAACTCCGGTATCAGCCTAGTAAACCTCCTCTGCACTCCCTCCAAGGCCAAAATATCCTTGCGTAAGTGCCGCGACCAAAACTGCACACAGTACTCCTGTTACGGCCTCACCAATGCCCTATACAGCTGCAGCAAGACCTCCCTACTTTTATATTCAATCTCCCTCACTATGAAGGACAGCATCCCATTGGCCTTCCTGACCACCTGCTGCACCTGCAGGCTGGGTTTTTGCGACTCATGCACAAGGACCCTGAGGTCCCTCTGCACTGTCACCTGCTGCAGTTTTTCGCCACGTAAGTAATAGTCCTTCCTACCATTATTCCTACCAAAGTGGACCACCTCGCACTTGCCAACATTAAATTCCATTTGCCAGTTCCTGGCCCATTCGCCCAGCCTATCTAGATCCTTCTGCATACTCTCCACACCCTCCGCGCAATTTGCCGTTCCAACAATCTTGGTGTCATCAGCAAATTTCGACACCATACACTTGGTTCCTTCCTCCAGATCATCTATATAAATAGTAAATAGCTGAGGCCCCAGCACTGACCCCTGGGGCACTCCACCAGTCACCAACCGCCAATCCGAATCGCACCCATTAACCCCCACTCTCTGCCTCCTATTTGACAACCAATCCTCTATCCACGCTAACACCCTACCCCCAACTCCATGCCCCCTTACCTTCTGCAATAACCTCTTGTGAGGTACCTTGTCAAACATATTGTACTGGAAAAATGTTTCTTTCTTTGCACTATTGTAATTTTTGGATCTGTCATTTTGCAATAGCTTATTTAAGAGTTTTTTATGAATAAAGTACATTTTTGAAATAAAAAAAATTGAGTGAGAATTGCATTGCTCAACTGTGATCTGCCCCATCTTTGAGGAGTTGTCCCATTCAGAGTGGACAGAATCCCAAACTGTGGGTACTTGGAGTGCAGGGATCCCAAATTGAACTATATCCCCATTTTAAATTAGCACATTTCAGACAAATAAAAGAACTTGATAGAAGATAAAAACTATGAAGAATAACATTGTGGTACAGCTTTGTCCTGCAGCATCCCAGCTGCTTAATGGCATTTGTAAGATCATTTCTGTCATTATAGCAAGAGGCAAGTAGCAGCTGCCCTTCTCAGAGTTCAAGACAAATAAAATGTAAATGTTTTTCGTTCTCATAGCCTAATGAATGAAGGGACATCCACAATGTTGGTTCACTGATTGGTCTCTAGATGGTGATGCAGGCATCCGCTGCATTTCTGCGCAAGGCAATCTATTCTATTCTCAACGTAAAACTGAAGGATCTATCTGTATTTGCTGGTTAGCTGAGAATAGCTAGCACAATGAAGAGGATCTTGAGCTTCAAATTCTAATCACATTTAACTGCAACCCAAAAATAATCACAGCATTCATTCCTCATTGATGACCTAGGACATGTGCAATCACCTTGAACTGTGGTCCACCTCTTATCCTGTCATGGGACAGGTCTGAGGCATTTTTTTTCAAAGGAATGGTGCAGTGCAACTGCAAAAGCGAAGTGATTCAGATTGTGAGATCAGCAAAGCAGAATTATTTTAATGGGAAATGCGGGGGAGGGGAGGGAGGAGAATTGAAACTACACAAAGGGAGCTGGGAAAGTTTGAAATCATAACTCATTATTCAGACTCAGTTGAAAATTTAACTGGCAAACATGTGTTTATTGGAAATGAAAAATCATTTCAATTTTAAAATGCAATAATAGGAATATTTTTGAGATGGGGGAAGGGAAGGTAATTCGTATGCTAATAAATATTTCATTTTGTATTAAAGACTTACACATTGCTTTGACAATTGGAGGTCGTTTCAATCTTATGAATGTGATAATTGGGAGTTCTTTGACTTTGAGGTGGCGGAAGCAATTCATATGCTAATAAATATTCCAGTTGTTTAAAGTGATTACACACTCTTTCCCCCTCTTCGGAAAGTTTTGGTTCATAACTCATTTATTCATGATTCAATTATTCGAACAAGTCTAACCGAGTAAAATATGTGCTTATTTCAATTCTAAAATGCGATAATGGAGACATTTTTTGCGGTGGAGAAGGGGAAGGTCATTCACATGCTAATAAATATTTCATTTTGTATTAAAGACTTACACATTGATTTGACAATCGGAGGTCTTCTCAATCTTAAGAATGTGATAATTGGAAGTGTTTTGACTTTGAGGTGGCGAGGGAGAGGAAGCAATTCATATGTTAATAAATATTCCAGTTTGTTTAAAATGATTACACACTCTTTCCCCCTCTTCAGAAAGTTTTGGATCATTTATTCCATAATTCAATTATTCGGACAAGTCTAACCGAATAAAATACACGCTTATTCCAATTTTAAAATGCGATAATGGAGATTGTTTCGCGATGGATAAAGTAACTCATATGTTAATAAATATTTCACTTCGTTTAAAAGATTAACACGCTTTTCTGACCATCCTAATCTAATCCAACCCAATTTAACCATTACCCTCACATGGGTGAAGCCACTCCATTGACGCTCATCTAGAATAATCTAGAACCTTCCAGATTGTTCCACCGACAAGACATCATCGCCTTCACAGAGCGGGTAGGACCAAGGCGCGGCGGCGACCTGCTATTGGCGGGCTTGGTGCCGGGGAGGGCGGAGTTCAGAGCCATGGAGCCCCTTCCTATTGGCGGGTCTGATGTAAGGCGAAGGGGCGATAAGCAATGGGCGCGCCTTCCTACTGGTGAGTCTGTTGTAAGGGGGCGGGGCTATATGCAAGAGGACCGCCTTCCTATTGGTGGACCAGACGCCGGGCCGGGGTGGAGGCCAAAGCAGACGCTGCCGATTGGCTGGAAGGTTCCAGTTCCTTCCAGAAACTTCTACGGCGATTGGTAAAAGCGTTTCGGAGCCGCAGTGCGAGCTGGCAGAGCAGTAGTGAGCACCTGGCAGTTTCATCTCCACCGTTCCCGTTTTTTGTTTGTTAGTCGGGTCATTTACAGAGCGATTATAAGTCTCCCTTTTATTTCCACTCTCATTCCCAATTTATAAAAGTAAGTATTGTTTTATTTATTTAAACAAAATAAATGTACAGGTTGGTCTTCGATGAATGAAGCATCCCTTTGTTATCGTCTTATTTTGCATTCGTCTTATTTTAAATTTGCCTGTGGTTTATTAACGGGGACAACGGATTTATTTGGCTGGGGAGGGTTTAGATAATTGGATCTAGCGCTGACGCTGGCGTCTGAAGGTGAGGGGGTGACTTCTCAAGAGAAATCCTTATCTCAGCATCTTCTGCATCCCTGTTTATAAATAGATGTTGCTTCTTAGCTACTGGCTAGTATTTTATTAACACCTGAAGTTAATTTTCTTTAAACTCGTTTTGTGCAAATTTTAAATTGGTTAATAGGCTTTTTTTTAGATCGCTAGTCCTCAAGCAAGTGTTAATTGAGGTTCAAACACATGATTTGTGCATTTGGTCTTGCTGGTTCATGTCTTATAAGCTTCAGTCATTTAAGAATTATGTGAAGCCCTATCATTGCTATTTTACCTTTGTTTGTTAGGTGGATGGGTGCTGCTTCTAGTTTAGTGTAGAATATTTGTCTATTTAAGGTTTAGTAATTAATATTCTGTAGCCACCCATGTAGAAAATGTGAACTTAAATTGGAAGGAATAGTGTCTGAGGTTTATAATTGTATTTGCAATTCAGTAGATCTGAAGAATTATAGTATAGAAGGAGGCCATTTGGTCCATTGAGTCTGTACTAATTCTCTGAAAGAGAATTTTACCCGAGGTTTTTCTTCCCCCACCTATCTCTAAACATTTATCATAACTAATCTATCAAACCTAGACTCTTTGGACTGTGGGAGGAAACTGAAACACCTGGATGAAACTTGTGCAGACGTAGGGAGAACTTGCAAGTTGCAGTAGTCACCCAAGGCTAGAATTGAACCTGGGTCCACAGTGCTGTGCTGTCATGTGGCCCAAAAAGATAGTGCACAATTCAGTATGTTTCTGAAGTGTCTTTATCCCAAAGAGATGGTAGCATTAAAAAATTTTGATAATATTGTTTAAAATGTATTCTATTCTTTGTTCTCCAGTTCAGTGCAGGCCAATAGAAATGCTGAGGTGCCACATGCACTGAGGTGTATTGTTAGTCAATGGTGATAGTTTTAGTAAACTTTTGTAATGTTAAACACATGCCTTAAATAGTAATCTGTTTCTGTATTGGTATGGTAAGAAAGGGTTAACTTCAGTTTAGTTTCATGTTTAAACTCAAATCCATCAGTTTAGTTTCACTTTAAAATTTGCCTACATTGTAATGAAGGTTTTACAATGTAAAAACGATCAAAAACAAAAACATTTCTGCAATGAAAAGCACTTGATTTCAGTTTGGAATCAGGTAACACAAGCAAGGTGCATTCCACAGAAACTGCAAAACCAGACAGGACAGTGGACAGGGATAGAATGTGAATTCTGAATGTAAAGATTTATCATCCTAACAATGAGATACCCACATTTTTTTATAGTAGAACCTATTTTGATTTTGATGTGTGGTGTGTCTGACCACACTCTTGCCTATTGGTTTGCATATACTGTATACTTTGCACATTAAGATGACACTTGTATCCTGCATAATCCTTACACATCTGGGTGAAGGAATGTATTATAGTTGAGTTTATCAGCAGCCCTCTGCTCATGTATCTACACAAAAACTAAAAGTTGGGATCTATTGAGCCAGCTTCCATCCTGGTATCTTAATCAGTAGTGACATCAGCTGGAATCGATTGTGACAATTGTGTGCAGTGATGTTCAGCTGAGTGCTACCATTCAATAATCCCAGGATAGCCCTACTTGCATTCTTATTGAATATCCTACTACTGATCAAAACAAATGTGTTTTGCTTTGTCTTAAAATAAGTTGAAATGTCAGTGACATGTCTGTTCACTTAAGTGATTCTAAAAATCCAGTTTTCACATCTGCCAACTAGCTACATATGGCTAATGTAATGGTGGAAATCAGTGGCTTGCCCAAACAAATTACCAGGAGCAATGTCTAGAGGAGGAGCCTGATTCTGCTGACATGCATATCTTGTGATTTTTGTTACTCTGAGCAGGGAAGAGTTTAGGTAACTGTATCATAATTCTAAATAGCATGCCATTTATTAAAAGTAAGACATTTTGCTACTAGATTGGAAATTAATATAACCTTGTAAACTAAGTTTCAATTTCTAATCTATAGAATCTCGTGTTATAGAAGCCCCTTCGGCCCATTGTGGCTAAGCAATTCATCTGTTACCACTCCCTGTAGCCCTGCACATTCTTTCTTATATGATCCAATTCTCTCATGTGAAGGTAGATGCAATTAATGCACTACAGTCTAAAGGTAGTGCATTCTAGATCTTAACCACTTGATGTTTTGGAAAAGTTTTTCTTCCTGTTGCCATTATTACTTTTGCAAGTTAATGTGTCCATGATCCTTACACTAATGGAACAGTTTTGACTTCTGTCTAGTGCCTCAACTTTGAATAAGCTGAAAAATCTAAATTTGAGCATTTGATATCACAAATTTTTCACAATTCCTTTGCAGGCAAAATGTCTAAGGGACCAGCTGTTGGTATTGATCTTGGGACAACCTACTCCTGTGTAGGTGTCTTCCAGCATGGGAAAGTTGAAATTATTGCCAATGACCAGGGCAATCGAACCACTCCAAGCTATGTTGCCTTCACAGACTCAGAAAGGCTCATTGGTGATGCAGCCAAAAATCAGGTGGCAATGAACCCAACCAACACTGTCTTTGGTGAGTTTCATAAAACTTCATGCTATGCAAATAAAGTTAGAATACTATTAAATTTTGTTTTCTTTCTCTGGTATTTTGAGAATTCTGGTTTTGCAGTGCAAGATTTAATTCCTCTAATTTATCTTCCAAAAATTGGGGTTAGTATGCTTTTAAGTGCACAGGCTTGTTAACTAAATTATCTGGATAATGTCATACTTGGATAACTCCACCCATCCTTCAATTCCTTAACTGAGCTAATTTGATTCATTGCAGTTAGTGGAGTATTGCTAATTGTTAGTATCCTGGGTTGGTAGAATGGAAATTTTCCTCCATATGGATGGGATTGAGCACAGTTAAAGTCATGTAGCCCAGATATCTTGATGATCAACTTGCTAGCATGGACCACATTTTCACATTCGGAAAAAATGAATTTCATGAAACTACTCAACTAATCATCTTGTAGCAGATGAGATTATTTTTCTGTTGCTTGTCTTCAATATTCAAATTAATTTTGTAGATGCCAAGCGCCTCATTGGACGCAGATATGAAGACACTGTGGTTCAGGCTGATTTGAAGCACTGGCCTTTTGATGTGGTAAATGATGGTGGTCGTCCCAAGGTTAAAGTGGAATACAAAGGGGAAAACAAATGTTTTTACCCTGAAGAAATTTCTTCAATGGTGCTCACAAAAATGAAGGAAATTGCTGAAGCTTACCTTGGAAAGGTGCGTAACATGTTGCTTCATGATAGACCCATACCCTAGATACTATTAACATCTTTCTTTAGCCTTTGCCTCCTGTATCTGCAGGATTCTGAAATTTAAAGATAAGTGCAGTGGAATACATTCCACTTCCCTGGATAAGTGCAATGCTTGAAGGTGAACACCTTCCAAATAAAGCAACCTACTTGATTGGCAGTCGTTTCTCCCCCCCCCCCCCCCCCCCCCCCCCACACAACTGATGCACAGTGGCAGCAGTTTGTACCATCCACATGATGCATTGTAGCCACTCAAGGTATCTTTTGACAGTAGTTTACAAACCAGTGACAACCACCTAAAAGAATAAGGCAGCAGATTCATGAGATGACACCTGGAAGTTCCCTCCAAGCCATATACTGTTGTGACTTGGAAAAATATTGCTGTTATTGTCACAAGGTCAAAATCCTGTAACTCTCTTGCTAATAGCAGTGTACTATACCACTGACTCCAGTGGTTCAAGGAGGCAACTCCTCACCATCTTGTAGACAGTGAGTTGGGAAATAAAAATGCTGACCTAGCCAGCCACACTGCCATTCTGTGAAAGAATAAGTATCTATTCTGGTTAAGTGTATAATGGAATATGTAACTGGATACAGTAGCCTCTGACAGGAAGATAGTTTTTGATTTTGAATCATCATGTGATTGGACTTGTTTAACTTGTAACTAAGCAATCAATAAGTGGTGTGCTTTGGGGGAAAAGTAGGTTGGGCATGACCAAATTTGGGGGCAATGAACAATCAGAAGGGGCTCAGTGCAGAAGGCAATTAGTTTAATTTAGCAAGGATGTGTTGAAAATGAAGTCATTTTAATGTATGTGTAAGTCTTGTGCAGACTATACTGGACCAATATTTTTAACTTGCCATACATTTATATATTCTATCTTGCAGACAGTTACAAATGCTGTTATCACAGTACCTGCTTATTTTAATGACTCTCAACGCCAAGCAACTAAGGATGCTGGAACTATTTCTGGTCTGAATGTTCTTCGTATTATAAATGAACCAACAGCTGCTGCCATTGCTTATGGCTTGGATAAAAAGGTATAAAGTATGACTGAAATTAAATGCAGAAAGTCCTGTGCCATGAAGCATGTTGTAGCAAATCTTAGTCCCATCAGGTTTTTAACATAGCTTGTGTTGACCACAGCTCAGTTGGTGGTAATCAAATCTTGAATCAGATGTCAAGTTCTACTTAAGACGAGCACTAACATTAACACTGTTCCAGTAGAGTACTGTGGGAGTGCTATACTGGAGATGATATTTCGGATGAAATGTCAGTCTACCTTTCATTTCATGAGAGGATGTGAAAAGTCCCAGAGTGGAGGAAGGAATCTTGTGTTCTAGACCATATTTAGTGTATTCTTTCAACAACATCCAACAAAACATTTTTTCTTGTTGTGGCAGTGTGTCCCCCCCCCCCCCCCCCCCCCACTGTCACAGCAGAGTTTTGAGGTACTTTGTGTGTTTCACAGGCGCCAAATGCATGTTTTCCCTAATTCCACTTTGGTTGTCCAACCTGCCTGTTCAGACATTGACACATTAGGTCCCAGGACACATTCCAAGCTTAAAGGGTATTTCTCACAGCCAAGTTTAAATCACTTAATTAGCTGACTGCATTTATACTATTGGAGGGTGTAATCTACACTTACCCATGTTGAAATCTCAACATCTGAGTTTGATTTTAACACAAGATACTTAACTGGCAGATTGTCTTTATTTGCTAGCAAGGGGAGGAGTCATGACACCACTCCAACAGAGAAAATCATCCTGGTTTACACAATTCTGCAGCTCAGTCAGTTGGACACAATTCAATCAAGTATTATGAATGACATACCTTGCCTATTGATACAATAGATCAGTGTGATTCAATATTCCTATGGGGTCATGATACCTTATGGGTACCAATATTATCCCTAAGCCTGTCCTCTAGTCTTAGTCAGACTTCATGTCTCTTGATAGCTTCACAAAGCATCTTCACTAAAACAGTCTCACGTGGGTATCCTTTCTTTGATAAAGACCTATAAAAGCCGTTGGTACTAATGGCCTTGTCAGTGAAGTTAACTGTGGTCACTTCATCTTGCCTTTAGGATATTTCCCAATTAATAGCCCTGATAAATTGTTTATTGCCAAATTAATGAAATACATGTGTATGTACTGATTATCCAGTCAATGACTAAGCACTTCATCACTAATTCAAGGGGTATTGTTACCATTAATTCTTGTTTCCAGTAAGTTGCCTACCATAACTCTCATTAGTTAGGACATTAATATCTTAGTCTTGTTTTGATTAGAAACTGAAGGCAACTTCATTAAAACTCCTGTTTCGGTTGTTTCTGCTAAGGTGTCTGAGGCAATTAAGTCAACTTTTTATGCCTTGAGATTTCAACAGTTCAGTGCTTTAAAAATGTATCTAATGTGTTTGGTATCAAGGGGCACTAACTGTATTTAAGTTGATTTCTAATGTATAGAAATATTTGTATGTATGGACCAGTTAAAGGTATTACATGTACCTTTTAAAACAAAGTATTTAAAACACCTTGTTACAATTACTAGCAAACTTGCTGCCCATTGATAGTAAATTTGCATCTAAGTTGATTAAACAAAAACCCTAGTAAAGTTTATCAATCTTTATAGTAGCCCTTTTCTATCTTTCTACACTCTCCAATGAGAGAATGCTTTGTTATTGGAATTGTCATCCTTCAGACAAGATGAGCCTGACACAACTTTATTTTGAGTACTTTGGGGGGAAAAATGTCAGATTTGAAGAATGTAGTTGAAAGTTCTTTTCTCCTGGATGGTAATGCATAAATTCATCAGACTGAAGTAGATGGGAAGTGGTAGAAGACTAGAGAAATATGATCTGGAACCCGGTGGAAGCATCAACCAGAGTTGGTTGAGAACCTGAGTAAAGAATAGCTAAAATTTGGTATGTGGTGAGCCACAGGCATTTAAATTGAGAAAGTTCACGGGCAGTAGTTGGAAGGCTAACAAAGATGCTTTTGGTGGCTCAACACTATATGGATAAAGGTTTCAATGGCAGGTAATGGATGTGGAATTGCAAGCTAGGCTAGAGTTCATCGTGAAGCAGTTAATCGGTGCGGGGGGGATACTGTTTCTGCCTGATGCCATTGTTTTCCCCCTTCCATCAGTACCATTTAAGAATGGCCATTTATCTCGTGTAGTTTATGGGATTATTTGTATACAAAAAATTGCAGAATGTATTTCCAAGTAATTTATTGGATATTTGAAAGCCATAAACTATTTTTTGCAGGTTGGTGCTGAAAGAAATGTACTGATTTTTGACCTGGGTGGTGGCACCTTTGATGTCTCCATCTTGACCATTGAAGATGGTATATTTGAAGTCAAGTCTACAGCTGGTGACACCCATCTTGGTGGTGAGGACTTTGATAACCGCATGGTCAACCATTTTATTGCTGAATTCAAAAGAAAATACAAGAAAGACATCACTGACAACAAGAGAGCTGTTCGCCGTCTCCGCACTGCATGTGAACGTGCCAAGCGTACCCTGTCATCCAGTACGCAAGCTAGCATTGAAATCGACTCTCTGTACGAAGGTGTTGATTTCTACACCTCCATCACCAGGGCACGATTTGAAGAGCTCAACGCTGATCTCTTCCGAGGCACACTTGATCCTGTTGAGAAATCCTTGCGAGATGCAAAGCTTGACAAGGCTCAAATCCATGATATTGTCCTAGTTGGTGGATCCACCCGCATTCCCAAAATCCAGAAGTTGCTGCAAGATTTCTTCAATGGCAAGGAGCTGAACAAGAGCATCAACCCTGATGAGGCTGTTGCATATGGTGCAGGTAACCAAACTTATTTCTGTAGATGAAAATATTTGCTACCTGTTGCAAAATCTCATGCGTTTTAAATAGGATGTTTAAATGAACATTGCAACTGTTAATATTTGCAATAAGTATAAATGGAAAAAGTTGGATCTTGCAGTAGGTACCAGGAACTATTCACTGCTTCCATTATTTTGATCTTGCATACAATGGAGAGTTTGTGATATAATTTCTGATCATGAAACAAATATTCCTGTAGTGGTCTAAGCATTAATTTGGTAATGCAATATAATGTGTTTTCAGCTGTGCAGGCTGCTATCTTGGCCGGTGACAAGTCAGAGAATGTACAGGATTTGCTATTATTGGATGTTACTCCACTCTCCTTGGGTATTGAAACAGCTGGTGGTGTAATGACTGCCCTAATCAAACGTAATACTACCATTCCAACAAAGCAAACACAGACCTTCACTACCTACTCTGACAATCAGCCTGGTGTGCTCATCCAGGTGAGAACTTGGTTTGTTTTGCCCTAAGGTCAGTGTGTCTATAATTTGCCAAATACACTTGGGTATATAAATATGCAAGAAATGCTTTCACTGAACATTCTAAGGCCCAATATTCATAGTTGGGGGAAGATAAACATAAATATGGAATTGAGTGACTGAATTTTAGTTGGAGGTGGGTGTTTAAAAAGCTGCTTGCTTTGTGAAGCAAAAGAACAGTGACTTCAAGTAAGTTGAAGGCATAGGTGTTCATGGTGGGTTGAATGGAGGTAGTGTGGGGAAATGCACAGGATCAGTGCCTGAAGAACTGGTGGAGAAATTAATATTTCTGGGTTGTAGGTAAGTGAGCCCATGGAGGAATTGAGAGTTTTAAATTGAGGCATTGGGAATCAATACAATCATTACTGACTTAGACCAACTTGCAATAATAGAACATCTCGACACAGTAAGATGCATCAGTGCTTTGGAGATCTACAACTGAAAATAGGCAGCAGAATGTGAATGAATTGGTGACAAAAGGCAGATGGTGGAGGCAGTTGATTCCAGAGATGGCAATTAACTATTTTGGTCATAGTGAGGATATGGAATCAAATGTTGAAATCTGACTGCAGGGACTTTATCTCTTCCTGGATTGTGATTATTATGCCAACACTGCAGCTGAATTAGTTTTATTTCCCTAATGGTCACAATATTTCACTTTCCAGGAGATGTTGCTAACAATTTAATCTCCATGTTTCCATTTTAGGTGTATGAGGGTGAAAGAGCCATGACCAAGGATAACAACTTGCTGGGCAAGTTTGAGCTGACTGGAATTCCACCTGCTCCACGGGGTGTGCCTCAAATTGAGGTGACTTTTGATATTGATGCCAATGGTATCTTGAATGTGTCTGCAGTGGATAAGAGCACTGGAAAGGAAAACAAGATCACCATCACAAATGACAAAGGTGAATCACTGCTGTGGTGGATTTTAATTTTTGGTGCCAAAGCTAGCTCATAACACTAGTAGATTGAGATTGAAAATCGACACTAAACACTTTGCCACTGAACTAAAAGATTGACAATATTTTTTTACAAGGTTCATAAGTTAACAGTCTGATATAGCATAGAAATAGGATCTTTGCTACTCCTTGAAGGCCACTGCTTCACTCCCACATTATTCCACAGTTCTTTCTGAAACTGAGGCCTTGCAGAATTTGTGCTACTCTAGATTACTAGAGCTGGACATAAACAGGGATTAAGTGCAGATCAACATTATAATGAATAATGTAAGTAACATTTGGATTATATCAACAGGTCGCTTGAGCAAAGAAGACATTGAACGTATGGTCCAGGAAGCTGAGAAGTACAAAGCAGAGGATGAACAACAGCGTGACAAAGTTTCAGCAAAGAACTCTCTGGAGTCCTATGCTTTCAACATGAAGGCTACCATTGAGGATGAGAAACTAAAGGGCAAAATAAGTGATGATGACAAGCAAAAGGTTTTAGATAAATGTAATGAAGTTATCAGTTGGCTGGATAAGAACCAGGTAAATTGCAATTAATGAAGGTTATTCTGTTAAAGGACAATTGCAATAACTAATGTGATTACAGCACAAGGCTATTCATGTCCCATCAAGTTATTTCCCTCAACTATGCATCCAATTTCTGGTCCTTGTACAGAAGAAATTTGCACCATTTGTGGCACAGATCTATAAACATCAAGGTCACCAGTCTGCTAATGCAAACTGCTTATTTTGGTATATCATATTTAAATTTGTTTCTAAAACCTTCCTGGCTGCCTGTAGTTAGGTGGAATATTCTTCCTTGCATTTAAGATGCTGCTCCATCCTCTGGTACCTCCCCTATATCTAGAGCAGATTAGAAGATCATTGCAGACCTGACATCTGAATCCTCAATTCCTATGCTTAGTGTAAATTTTTTAATAAACATGAAATTTTGTCTGAAGGATTGTTTTGGAGTTTCCTTTGGCTTCCCCATTTTAATTTGGCTGTCCCCCAATTTCCTTGTTTTCTGACAGCTGCAAACATGAAGGTCCTATGAGGAGAGACTGAGGGATTTGGGGTTGTTTTCGTTAGAAAGAAGGTGGCTAAGAGGGGACCTTATTGAAACATAAGATGATTAGAGGTTTAGATAGGGTGGACAGTGATAGCCTTTTTCCTCGGATGGAGAAAGCTAGCACAAGGGGGCATAGCTTTAAATTAAGGGGTGGTAGATATAGGACGGATGTCAGAGGTAGGTTCTTTACCCAGAGGGTGGTGAGGGATTGGAATGCCCTGCCTGCTGCAGTTGTAGATGTGCCTAGTTTGGGGGTGTTTAAGAGATCCATGGATAGGTTTATGGATGGAAAGGGATTGGTTTAGGTTAGAGGGTCATTGCTTTTTTAATTGGTCGGCACAACATCGTGGGCCAAAGGGCCTGTTCTGCGCTGCAATGTTCTATGACAGCACAGTGATCAGCACTCAATATCACAGTGCCAGGGACCCAGTTCAATTCTGGCTTTGGATGACTGTTCCTGAGTGCTCTGGTTTCCTCCACAGTCCAAAGATGTCAGTTAAGCATGTAACCATAGTAAATGGAGAGGGTTAGGGTAGGTCGGAGGGGAGGGCCTGGTGGAATGTTCTTTCAGTTAGTACAGACTGAGGCCAAATGGCCTCTTAATGAATTGTAAGGATTCCATGGTTCTATTTGGTCAATTCAAAGTTAGTGTTGACTGTCTTTGAGAACCAAGTACAGTACCCATTCATCATGCAGTGTGTGCATTTCCTGAATTGAAGTCAATTTGTATGAATCCTGGCTTTACCACCCCTTTCTACTCAGTATGAGATCGATTAATTGTAGTGCTAACTTGGCAGGCACATGGGCTCAAACTTGGAACACTCAATTGTGTTGTGCCACAAGAGCACAATCAACATCTAGGCTAGTTAGGAAAATGTCATCATGTCACACTCAAATGAATAAGGAATGCAACTTGTGTAACTGCATTAGAGCAAAGCCATTTAGTTGTCCAGATACTTGGGTGATTGTGTTTGTACAAAATACTCATGCAAATTGAGTGGCTTTGCTTCAGGAGCAGTGACGTTTTGCAGTAATGTTAAGTTTTATGTCAGGGACTGGTTAGGTCTCATGAGTATTGTAATCTATTGTTGGAAATTAACTTGGCCTTGGAAGTACAGTAAAGGTTTACCAGAATACAATAAGATTAAGTACTAGCTGCATAAATGAACTTTGCATTTAGATTTGAGTGACTTGATTTGTGATTACATGGAGAGATTTGATAGAGAAACTTCTATCAGTAAGTGGAAGCATTCTGAAAAACAATTCCATGTGTAATGTTTATACTAAGCCATTTAGGAGTTAAAAATGAAAGCATTTTATCAGTTTATGGTTGCTAGTTGAATTCAATTTTAAGAACTTAAGGTTGAGGTTCTTAGGCAGTAGACAGGCCTGATTGGCCAATTCCTAGGAACACAGGCATTAACCACCTGAGGTGCAGCAACCTGTAGCCTAGGTTTCTTTCAAAATGACAAATGAATCTTGACTTCAGTTAGTGCAAATTTGAGTGGGAAAGCATTTTAATGAGGAAAGGATTAGAGGAGGCACAAAAGCCATTCTTGTAAGAAAGACAAACATTTTATATTTAGCCTTGAGAGGGATTGATCTTTCTGGAGTCACAGGTTGACAGATCCTTAAAGGAACCTTGTTAAATTTCAAAAATGTAATTGGATGAAATGCTTGTTCATATGTATACCTAATGGTGTTAGGCTGACTTGTCATATGCTTTTGTTTTTCAGACCGCAGAAAAGGATGAATATGAACATCAACTGAAAGAAATAGAGAAGATCTGCAATCCAGTTGTTAGCAAGTTGTATCAGGGTGCTGGTGGCATGCCTGGTGGGATGCCTGAAGGCTTTCCTGGTACTGGTGCTGCTCCTGGAGGAGGATCTTCTGGACCAACCATTGAAGAAGTTGACTAAAACATTAATGTACAGTAAGAATTGGTGAGAATAGGAAACTGGATGTTTGTGTACTGTGATTTAAGGAGAATCCACAATGTACTATTGCACTGTAATTAAATATGATGTAAAAGTTTGAGACTGAAAAGCATCTTGTTACTTGAAATTCTAGTTGACATCTTTGCATCTTCTAATAAAAGAGCATTACATACCAAAAGTTGTTTTCCTTCACTCCTAGATTTGATGACTCATCTGTCTTAAAGGTGCTGGCTGAAATCATCTGGTGTGATTTAATGCTACCAGTACTGTGATCATGTTCATATTTGACCTTGAATAACTGGCTTTGACAAGAAGAACATTACCTAAACCCAGTCTTGTGTTCCTACCCAATCCAGGACATTTCCTTTTTGGCCAGTAAAGTAGAATTATCAATCCTACAAATAAAATTGTGGATAGGCCATTGCACTTATTGGTTTGACCCTTTATACTTGAGGATGCATTTAAACCTACTCCAGTGAAACCTGGACTTGAATCTTGTTGAGGATGGTCTTTTTGAATAAAAAATTAGTTTGTCATAAAAGCCTAAACAAATGTATCTCCAGCTGTACCCCTGTCTTTGGGTAGGGGGAAAAAACACTTGGTATTTGCCCTTCTAAATTGTAAATATTTGTCTCTGTCTTTACTATCCTGATCCATTCCTTTTGTAATACATTCTTGCCTACCTTGCTTCTATTTGAGTATGGGCCCATCTTTCTAGAGGTCAAGAAATGCTGACTTCAGTCTGTCTGATTCATAACCAAATCTTGTTCATACCAAGGGCAGTCCGACCTCACTCCTTTTTCAAATACTCATTCTAGAATAATTTTAAAGTGGTGAAACCTCCAGCTGCTTTTTTTAGCCACCAACAAATTTTGATTAAGTATTCTGTCTCTCCTGTTGACAAGTAGAGTTCATGGACTTCTAAGTTTCAGACTTGGTTCAGTTGCCTGCATTTATTTATGGTGTGCCTACCAAGATAAATCTTTTCCCAAATTTGTACCAAATCCATGCCTTCAATTACTTCCTGCCTTTCCTTTTGTGCTCGAGTTTGTTCCATTTAAAAACCAACAACGAGTACAAAATTCACTAAACGTTTAATTGGTTGTACATCTTTGGGTTGTTTTGAGATTGTAAAATTTACTTTGCATGCTACATTATCCTGTCATGCCAACATTGGGCATTTAATCCTTAGCCAGTGTAAAAAAAAAAAATTTTGTGCCACAAATTGGCACAAGTGGGGTCTTGTAGGAAATCTTGTAGCTGTGGTGTACACAATCAATGACACCATTAAAGACTGCCTCCTGCTCTCACCTGGCCTGGTGATTACTGAAGTGCTTAAAAATTAGTCTTTCTAGTGTAAGAAACATCAGCTCCACTATGTACCCTGTAAAGCCTTATGAATTTTATGAAGACCTATCCAATTTTCTAAACTGGGAAGAGTTCAATTTTCTTCAATCTCCTCAGTACAAATATCAGTACAGTAATGAATCAAGTGTACCTATTGGGGATAAGGAAATGTTTCCTTATGATGCTTTAGGCATCATGATGCATTTATTGATGCTTTTCTGCCTTAAGTTTGGCTATAATTTGATTTTTTTTTTGCAGTAAATACTCAGGAACACAAGGGTTTTGATTCATTGGGACCTTGAGTGAGACATAGAGCAAAGAAGTAGGCTTGTGTTAATAATGTAAAGTTACTGTGAAAATCCCCTAGTTGCCATGCTCTGCCTGTTTGGGTACACTGAGGAAAATTTGAAATAGCCAGTGCACCTAACTATCGCTGACAGGGGAAACTCTCTGGACATATCTGTGCAGACTGCCCCAAGCTCGGAATGTGGAGTTGAGGTAGCAGTGCTTACCATTATCACCCACTAGGTCTGATGTTTGAAGTTTTGAATGGTTTTGATAACTAGGGAAGAAAATGCTTCTAGTAGTAGAAGGGTCAGTAAACAGTAGACAGATTTTAAGGTATTTGTCGCAAGAACTCAAAGAAATCTTTACACAGCAAATGTTAGAATCTGGAATGCACTGTCTGAAAAGGTGATGGTGGTAGGCTCAATAATTTGATAACACTTGAACAAAAAATTGCAGGCTCTGGGAAAGAGTGGGTAAGTGGAACTAGGTGAGTAGACTAAGGGTGGTACAGTGGTTAGCACTGCTATCTCAGCACCAGGGACTTGGGTTCAATTCTTGGTTTGGGTCATTGAGTTTGAACATTGTGTCTGCATGGGTTTCCTTTAGGTGTTCCAGTTTCCTCCTGCAGCTCAAAGATGCTTGGGTGCATTGACCATGCTAAATTCTCCCTCTTGTGTACCCGAACGGGCACTGGAGTGTGGTGACTAGGGATTTTCACAGTAACTTCATTACACTGAATGTAAGTCTACTTATAACTAATTTAAAAAAAAAGTCAAGGCACTAAAATGGCACAAGGACGATATTAGCCTGGTGAATGAGGAATGTCAAAGTAGATGGTATGAAAGAACTGCATAACCTGCTTTCTCTTTAAAATTAATGTGGTTGTACACTTAGCTACCTTGTGTATGGAAGGCAATTAACCCATTAACAGAATTATAGTCTGTTTTGATAAATTGACAGTAGTTTTTCAGTATGCTAACTTTGTACTATCACATCTGTATAAAATGTTTGATCCTAGTTAGTAATTTGCAATTTTGAGTATCATAGATTAGTGGTTGTAGCTGAATAAGTAATCTAGAGAATGCAAATTCAAATCTCATTGTAATTGTTTTAGGATGTAAAATATGGGGGGGGGGGGTGAAAAACTGGTAATGAGCTGCCAAATTGTCATAAAAGCTCAACTTGTTCACTAATGTATTTTTGGGGAAGAAAGCATACTTAAGTTTGTGCTGAGCACAATTCCAGTTTCATATTAATGTGGGCTACTCTCTTTCCCTCTGAAGTCATTGGCCTTTTGATTACTACCTTTTCAGGGCAAGAAATGTCAGGCTTGCTATGTGCTGCCTTGAGTATAGGACTTAACGGGGACAGCATCAAACAAAATTTGACATCGAGCCACACATAGCAGTAGTGGGATGGGTGCCAAAGGTAGACTTTAAGCAGCATCATAAAAGAAAGCTCAAGTGGACAGAGGGATGGAACTCAAGTCTATGCTTGAGTAGCTGAAGGTATATACCAATGGTAGAGGGATAAGCAGAATTCAAGGAGCACAATTACCTCAGGGCTGTAGAGCTGGAAGAGGTTGCTGAGGTAGGTAGGGAAGGGTGAAGCCATAATGGGATTTGTAAACCAGTTTGAGCATCTTAAAATCAAAGTGTTGCTGGATCAGAATTCAACGTCAGCAAGATGATGGGTGAACAGAACTTGGTGTGAGTTTTGCATGAGTGAGTTTGTGAAGAGTAGAACATGAAATAGAGATCAGAAGTGCATCAAAATAGACAAGTCAAGAGGCAACTAAGGCATGAGTGAGGGTTGGGGAATGAAGCTGATGAAGGAGTAACTACTCCACATTAAGAGGGGAGGCAATCTTGGTAATGGAGTAGGTGTGTCTTGGTAGCTCATCTGAGCATGAAGTAGAATGTCCAACTTGAGAACGCACTCACATAGTGACATGGAGAATGCCAGGGGCTGAAGATAATTGCTTTGGTCTGCCCAATATTTGGTTGGAAGAAAATTCTGCTCATCCAAAACTGGATGTTGTACAAGCAAAAGACAAAGATGAAAGTAGATAGTTGAAAGAGATGGTTGTTAGGGAGAGCTGGCTGTTGTCAGTGTACATGTGGACTCTAGTATAACATTTTTGGGTGAGATTGCTGACGGCCAAGGATAGATAGTTGCAGGATCCAGAAGGAAAGATATTCGGTGAGAAGAGAAAGTAATGCAGAAGATTCTCTGGTGATTGAATAGGTGAAAGTCTGATCAGTTGAGTATAGCCACAACAGCTGGAGAGGCATTAGATGAGGATGGTATGGTCAACTGTGTCAAATGCTGCAGGTGTGTCAAAATGAATAAAAGGGATAATTTACCACAGTCACTTGGATGTTACTTGTGACTTTGATGAAAGCTGTTTCAATGTTGTAAGCAGGAAAAAAACCTGTTTGGAGGGGTTGCAGATCAGCTGGACATAGAATTGATTGGTGACAATACCTTTCAATACTTGGGGAAAACAGAAGTGGTGTTAGATTCCATGATTGGACATGGGAGAATTCAACTCGCAATGGTGTACATCAGGAGATCAAGGTAGATTTTGATTTATCTCAAGGGATGAGGGTGTTGCTGGTAAGGCCAGCATTTGTTGCTCATCTTTAATTGCCCTAGAACTGAATAAGTTGCTAGGTCATTTTCAGGGAAGAGTCAACCACGTTTATGTGGTTCTGGAGTCATGTAGGCCAGTTGAAGTAAGGATTGCAAATTTTCTTCCCGAAATGACATTAGTGAACCAGATGGGTCCTGGTAATAAAAGGGGAAATTTGGAGACACTCCAAAGTTAAGAAGTTCCGTGGTGGGATAAAATTGTCATATAAGGTTGGAGTTAGCTTGGAGCATTGACAAATTCATAGCCAGGTTTAGCGACGGATTTGGATGACAAGTGAGTTCAGATTTATTTTAAAATGTAGCATAGAGGAGAATGCTGTTCTGGAGGTATTTCTGTGGAAAAGAAAAATGCCAGACATTTCTGAATCAATTGTGAGGCAGAAAAACGGTGAAGTTGGAGGTCGTGATAGGCAGCCAAGAAATGGACTTTGGCCCAGAGACTGCATTTATGGCAAAATAACATTAGCAAAATAAAGCTGAAAAATCGTTGGGATGGCCATAAACTCAGCAAGGAACAGGAAAGCTGAGGGATAGTTTGTAGGCAAAAGAAAGTTACCTTAAAACTTGAGAACTAAATAGAAGATCAGAGTCACAGCAACTTGACTCTTACAGACTAGTCCAGTGCAGTGCAAAGTCTTGATGGCAGAAAGGTAAAGGGACTGAAAGCAAAATTTGAGCAAAGGTCCATCGCCCACTGATGAAACAAAAAGCAATTGTGGATTTGGAGAAGGGACAAGGTTACTTTAAAACCACAGCTTGAACTTAAGAGAGCTTAAATGCATCCACTACAACCAGAGGGATTTAAATAGTGGAAGTGAGGAGATTAGGGGAGAAAAGACAAAAGATGATAACAGATGGCAATGAGTAGACAGCTGCCAGCCCAGCACTGTAATGGGATAGGTTTGCAAAGTTGGTAAAAATAGAAACAAGGTTATGTGGCCCATATTATTTCATCCATCTAGAAACATCTATAATCCCCAGCCTAACATTCCAACAATCTAAAATAATTCCAAACATTTTGCACCCATTATCTGGGAATATCTGTTCTGAGTGTTGATCGCTGTGTTTAAAAGCAGTTTTGGACTTATTCAAAATTTGACCTCAGACAGTCTGGATCAGTGCACCCTTTTGTTTTGTACAAAGCCATGCAAAGACTGAAATGTCTACAAGATGGTGCCGATATTAAAGTGAAATGTGATTTCTATGCAAACTGAAATCAATAATTAGAATAACAAATTTGGTTTGATATTGCATATAATTGTGTGTAACCCAAGCACCAAAAGCTGCTTCTAACTTTGTACAGGAGATTGCATGGCCATGCACAGTTGCACACTAAAAAGCTAAACCTGGTGGCAATTTTATCCTATTGTTGTAATTTACCCTGAAGTAACATCAGATTTATCTATTTCTATACAATGTAATATATATATGATGCTCTCCGTCATCTTTTAAGATTGAAAGGTCTCAACCACCAAATTGAAGTGATTTTCAAATGCCCACTACCCTCTGGGCCTAAGGTTTTTCCCTGTATCTTCACTAATCTTCCACCAATGACCTTACATTTCTGCCCTCTTTTTATGTATTTTCTTATTATTTCAGAGAATATAGGTTAGCATTTATTGCCTATCTCTAAATTGCCCTTGAGAAGGTTGCATTGTGCCGTTTTCTTGAACTACTGGAGACCCTGTGATGTAGTTACACCCATTGGGCTGTTAGGAAGGGAGTTCCAGGATTTTGATCCAGCAATGGGTAAAAAACAGTAATATTGTTCCAAGTCAGCATGGTGTGTGGTTTGGAGGGGAATTTGCAGGTGGTCATGTTCTCATACATCTGCTGCCCTTATCCTTCATAGCGGTAGAGTTCACAGGTTTGGAAGGTGCTGTTGAAGAAGCTTTGGTGAGTTACTGCAGTGCGCCTCATAGATGGCACATAATGCAGCCACACTGTGGAGGGAATGCATGTTTGAGGCAGTGGATGGGATGCCAAATGAAACAGACTTCTTTGTCCCAGTGTACCTTCCTGCATGCATCTTCAAGGTGTTAATTTGAAAATGAAACCTTTCACAGTCCAAAGATGTGCAGGTTAGGTGGTTTCACCATGCTACGTGGCCCATTAGTATCCTAAGATGTGTAGGTTCAATGGATTAGCCATGGTCCTCTTTTAAGGTACTATATTCGATTTGATTTATTATTGTCACATGTATTGTTTCTTGTGCACTATGCAGACAAAGCATACTGTTCATAGAGAAGGAAATGAGAGAGTGCAGAATGTAGTGTTATAGCTAGGGTGTACAGAAAGATCAACTTGTGGAATGTTTGATCCTATATACATGCAATATGTCTGGTCCTATATGCATCATAGAATTCTTACAGTGCAGGAGGCGGCCATTTTGCCCATTGAATATGCACACCACAATCCCACCCAGGCTCTACTCCCACAACCCCACATATTTACCCTGCTAATCCCCTGACACTAGGGTCAATGCAGCATGGCCAATTACCCTAATTCACACATCTTTGGACTGTGGGAGGAAACTCATGCAGACACAGAAAGAATGTGCAAACACCACACAGTCACCCAAGGCCGGAATTGAATCCGGCACCCTGGCGCTGTGAAGTAACAGTGCTAAACCCCTGTACTACTGTAGCCCCCTATCTGCTTGCACTATGTTTGGTCCTAAATGCTTACATTAAGTCTTATACGGTTGCAGAATGTTTGGTCCTACATAGTTATCCACTTGCACTCAGTTCTGGTCTCCGATAGGCCTGATGTGGGTATGCCGGCGTTGGACTGGGGTAAACACAGTAAAAAGTCTGACAACACCAGGTTTTAGTCCAACGTATGGACTAAAACCTGGCGTTGTCAGACTTTTTACTCCGATAGGCCAGCAGCCTGACAAGGATGCGGGGCGTTGCCCTCGGTTCCTCTGCCAATCAGCGCCCTCTCGCCTCGTTTCCCGCCACTCCCGCTGACGCAGGGGGCCGGAAGCGGCGCTGATTGGTGGGCGAGCGGGCAGGAATGACGCCATCCGCTTTCTGGAACTTTCTGCGGGGGTTTAAAAGGCGGCGTTGGGTGCGGCTCAGCCTCATTGCAGCGCTGCGGACATCGCCAACAGCTTTCAGCATACAGCACCCCGCCGTAACACACCAGGTAACTGGTCACCGCTTTCCAAATTAACGTCAATCACACCCGGTCTGCGCTTTCAATTTGATTCGGTGTCGGTTTAATTTTTATTTTGCTCGGCCGCTTTCTCCTTCCCTCGTCGCAATTATTGATTCCGGTTAAGAATTTTTAAAAAATTGTCCTAATCGTATTATCGATTGGGGGAGGGGGAAGTTGCCTCACCTCCTCCGACTCGATCGGCTCAAAACCGTTTGAGGGCGGGGGGGGAAGCTACCGGCGTCTCGCCTTCTTTTGTCGTGTGGGGACGGGAGAGATGTTTCTGGAAGCTTCTATTGCCTTCCCTCGCCCGGGGGAGTTGACTCCTCCCTCTTTTCCTCCTGCCTGGTGAAAGCGCTGCGCGTGCGCTGGGCCCCTTTTGCAGCCCTAGGGTGACCCCGTACCCCCGGCACGTGGTCCCCAGGTGCGCGGGAGGGGGTGGGTGGCGGGGGCGGGGGTGGGTAGAGAGACTTAGTTCAACTTCCAGTGTGAATGGAGCTTCACTAGGGAGTCTTTATTTTAATCTTCTAAGGTGCTCCTGGGTGGAAATTTTGCCTGAAAGTATCAGTATAATGCCTTGTTCAACTTTGACAAGAGGTCACTTAAGAGTCAGCTCTCTTCCCTCCTTACAGATGCTGCCAGGCCTGCTCGAGATTTTTTTCTAGCGCTTTCTCTTTTGGTTTTCCCATTCCAGCCTACTCAGTAACTTCCTTTTATCCAATGTCTTACGTCAGCTTGGGTCTTTTTTTTCTCGCTGGGGCACATGAATTGGATTCATAAATTCCCTATAGTGCAGAAGAAGGCTGTTCAGCCCATTCTGAGTCTGGGCAAGAGTGGGCACAATGTCCTTTCTTTCCCCCCCCCCCCCGCCCAGTCTCTCAACACCAGGTTAGAGTACAGCATGTTTATTTGGTTTGCTGCCATATAGCACTTGATACATGCAAATTGGTGTGCTCTGGTATTTGGTCTAAAGTTTCTACAGTTAACTTATTGCAGGCAAAATGTCTTTGGTTTGCTACCAAATAAACCTGTTGGACTTTAACTTGATGTTGTGAATCTTCTTACTGTGTTTATCCCTGTCCAATGCTAGCATCTCCACATCATGATTCCACGCTTCACCATGGCTGATCCATCTAGCTTACATGTCTTAGGACACCAAGGGGCAATTTGGCCAATCAACCTAACAGATGCATCTGAGTGTGGGAAGAAGCTGGGGTACCTAGAAGAAACCCACAAACATGGGAGAATGTACAAGATGCACGTGGTCACCCAAAGTTGAAATTGAACCTGGGTCTATATACCAGTATTTTCCACTTAAATTTTCCTATCTGCAGTGTTAAGGTATTGGTAGGAATTTGTTGGCAATGTAGGGAGGTGGAAGGAAACTTGCAAGGTGTTGGCTTGAAAAGGACAACTTGTGACATGAATTGCTTTTCTAAATCACTAATCATTGGATGTTGCGAAAGCCCTTTTTGGTGACTCAGTTTCTTGTGCAATTTTCTAGCCAAGTGACTAATATGTGCAAATAAGTGCTCTGGTATTCAGTTTGTATATACAACTTATTATTGCAGGCGAAATGTCTAAGGGACCAGCAATTGGTATTGATCTTGGGACAACCTACTCCTGTGTGGGTGTCTTCCAGCATGGGAAAGTTGAAATTATTGCCAATGACCAGGGCAACCGAACCACTCCAAGCTATGTTGCATTCACTGATACAGAGAGGCTCATTGGTGATGCAGCCAAGAACCAGGTGGCAATGAACCCAACCAACACTGTCTTTGGTGAGTTTTGGCTCTACTGTCTTTTTGTCCAGTACTTGTGCTTGTTACTTTATACTGGCTTCTTGAAGGGGGAAATGCAAAGAGGAGCTTTATTTGAGTAGCAGGTTTTTGAACCAAATTAGTGAATGCTGGGTTTGTTCATCAATCAAATGGCTAGGTTTGCTGAATGTTCAAGTTAACAACTGCTGTAATTCTGGTGGGTTGTATTAAACAATTTGCAAAGTCTTGCTTCTGATGGTAAAGCAATTGCTGTGGATTTTGGGGTTTCAGAAGAGAGGAAGGCAAAAGACCAGGCTTTGCAACTAGTGGGAATGGTTTTATTGACTTGCTATTTATTCAGTGTTCTGAATTTAAATTTCAGATGCCAAACGTCTTATTGGCCGCAGGTTTGACGATTCTGTAGTTCAGTCTGACATGAAGCATTGGCCATTCCGTGTTATCAATGATAGTGGCCGCCCCAAGGTTGAAGTTGAGTACAAAGCTGAAAAGAAAACCTTCTATCCAGAAGAAGTGTCATCCATGGTGTTGACTAAAATGAAGGAGATTGCTGAGGCCTATCTTGGGAAGGTAGGATAGTTTCTTTAATTTCAGGTATTTTGTAATTACTATGGTAAGAGGTCACTTGGTCCATTGAGTTTTCACCATGCCCACCCTATCCATGCAACCCTATGTGTTTATCTTGTTAATCTTCCTAACTGAATGGGACACAAGGGGGTCAAATGAGCCTAGCCAATTCAGCTAAGATGCACATTGGGCTGTGGAAGGAACATTTTAAGAAGTCTGTCTGCTTCAGTCCAACAGTGGCATCTTCATTGTGGGAGGAACTCAGAACACATGCATGTACCCATGCAGACATTGGGAAAACATTAAACTCAGTCACTGAAGACTGGAATGGAATCCATGTCCCTGGTACTGTGCCAAATTGGTGCCTCTTTATTGTGAAAATTGATGCTGAAACTGCTGTTTTTTTTTCCTCCCAAATCTAGACAATAACAAATGCAGTCATCACAGTACCAGCTTACTTCAATGATTCTCAGCGACAGGCTACAAAGGATGCTGGTACAATTTCTGGTCTCAATGTGCTACGTATTATCAACGAACCAACTGCAGCTGCCATTGCTTATGGTCTGGACAAAAAGGTATGTAGTTAACAATCTGCAGTGATTGTTGTAATAAGTCACTGCAGCATTTCCAGTTGAGGTGTACACTTTGAAACATCCTTATTTTCTTTAGTACAGTGACATGGAATGTCTGTTTTTAATAGTCATTGGGTGTTTGACCTCCACTGAAGAGCCCCATTTGTGATTTCTCACCTGTCAATAAATCATGTGACCAGACACATGCAGCAGGAATCCCAGTGCTGCTGGAACTAAGTCTTGTGGTGTTGTATTTCATGTGCTTTCTTTGGCAGCAATACTTTTGCTGTAATGCTTCTTGAATTTGTGTTCACGTGCTATTTCTTCCTGTCTCATGGATCAAGCATTCACTTTATCCTTGACAGCAAGATAAATATTTGTGTAGCAGTGAAGCTAAATTTTCGCAATTCAGTATTTCGAAGCTTAATTTGTCACAGTTGAGTTTTTTAGATTCATCAACCTTTCCATTTTTCTGCAGGTTGGTGCTGAAAGAAATGTACTGATTTTTGACCTGGGTGGTGGCACCTTTGATGTCTCCATCTTGACCATTGAAGATGGTATATTTGAAGTCAAGTCTACAGCTGGTGACACCCATCTTGGTGGTGAGGACTTTGATAACCGCATGGTCAACCATTTTATTGCTGAATTCAAAAGAAAATACAAGAAAGACATCACTGACAACAAGAGAGCTGTTCGCCGTCTCCGCACTGCATGTGAACGTGCCAAGCGTACCCTGTCATCCAGTACGCAAGCTAGCATTGAAATCGACTCTCTGTACGAGGGTGTTGATTTCTACACCTCCATCACCAGGGCACGATTTGAAGAGCTCAACGCTGATCTCTTCCGAGGCACACTTGATCCTGTTGAGAAATCCTTGCGAGATGCAAAGATTGACAAGGCTCAAATCCACGATATTGTCCTTGTTGGTGGATCCACCCGCATTCCCAAAATCCAGAAGTTGCTGCAAGATTTCTTCAATGGCAAGGAGCTGAACAAGAGCATCAACCCTGATGAAGCTGTTGCATATGGTGCAGGTAATTTTCACTTGGTTAGAAATTGTTTAGTTCTCCCCTGTTAATTTGAGCACTTGAGGCAATGTATTCTAACAGTGCTTTCTGGTTATGCAAGTTGTTTATCCACTTTAAAGGATATATTTGTTCACAGCTGTGCAAGCTGCTATCTTGGCTGGTGACAAGTCTGAAGCTGTACAAGACCTGCTGCTGTTGGATGTTACTCCTCTGTCACTGGGTATTGAGACTGCTGGTGGTGTAATGACCACATTAATCAAGCGCAACACCACAATTCCAACAAAGCAGACACAGACCTTTACCACCTACTCTGACAACCAGCCTGGTGTGCTGATCCAGGTGAGGTTTGCTGTGTTTGGCTAATTGCATGTTTTGTTGTACTAATTATACAGGCACTGAAGTTGCTTTTTAAATTGTTCATGCATGTGTATCATGTTTCCATTTTAGGTGTATGAGGGTGAAAGAGCCATGACCAAGGATAACAACTTGCTGGGCAAGTTTGAGCTGACTGGAATTCCACCTGCTCCACGGGGTGTGCCTCAAATTGAGGTGACTTTTGATATTGATGCCAATGGTATCTTGAATGTGTCTGCAGTGGATAAGAGCACAGGAAAGGAAAACAAGATCACCATCACAAATGACAAAGGTGAAGACTTAGTACTATTTTTGTAGTTACTTCTGCACCGAAGAGATATCCAAAACCATTCATAGTTTCCACAAGACATCTTGAGATGACTGTTGGCTAAATCACCTTTCTTGGACATCTGAGCACAGCCATCTATATGGTTGGTTAACCATGGACTTGTTGAATTGCATACTAATCATGTTTTTGTAACTTAGGTCGCTTGAGCAAGGAAGAGATTGAACGTATGGTCCAGGAAGCTGAAAAGTACAAAACTGAAGATGACCAACAACGTGAAAAAGTTGCTGCCAAAAATGCTTTGGAGTCTTATGCTTTTAACATGAAGGCCACAATTGAGGATGAGAAACTGAAAGGAAAAGTTGGAGATGATGATAAGCAGAAGATTTTGGACAAATGTAATGAAGTTATCAGCTGGCTAGATAAGAATCAGGTAAATCATTAGGGAAAATTTTCAGTATAAAAATTGTACGCTATGATGAAGTAATGACCATAACCATTCGTAGTTTCCACTAGAACCCTGTCAAGGGTTGTGATGGCAAATCTTCCTTGGATGTCTGAGCGTACTTTTTTCTGAATGAATTTTAAAATTTTCCCAAAACAAGTGAGTAACCATATTTATCTTTTTTTTTAGACTGCTGAAAAAGATGAATATGAACACCAACAGAAGGAGCTGGAGAAGATCTGCAACCCTATCATCACAAAGCTTTATCAGGGAGCTGGTGGACCACCAGGTGGCTTTCCTGGTGCTGGCAGTGCTCCTTCTGGTGCGGGTGCATCATCTGGTCCAACCATTGAGGAGGTTGATTAAGAGTAAAACAGCATGTCTATTTGGTCATTTGTGTCTGACTGGGATTGGCTTTAAGTGCACTTAGATCAGTTTACAAGACATATTTTAAGACTCCAGGAGCTGACCTTAGTGCCAAAGTTTCAGATGCACATGAACATCAATATAATGTGTCAATCTTAATAAAACCTTATGACCAGAACTTGGTTTGTTTTGCTTTTTTTTGTGTAACTTTAAGGATACAGAAAATAGCATTTTTCTTTTTCTTCGTCTAATTTGCTGGTCTATAATTACATGCAGATTAAGCAGATTCCCTTCCTTAAGGGTCCTGAAGTTTGTGAAACGCTTGACAACTTTCAGATAAAGATCAGCTATCACACATTTTAATTTTAAATGGCATATTGTACATGAGGAGCTAAGTGTGACAAAGCTATACTAAAAAGTGGAGTTTGCTTTCTTTGCAATATTGGTTCTGCCTGGGAGGATGCTAAAGGTCCTGTCAAGATATAGGTATTCAAGAGGGTGACCTTGAAGGCTTTGCTTCAGAAACAAGTGGCTCCAGGCTGTATTTCATTTGCAAGAAGGTTTGTGCTATTTTCCCCCAACATTATCAATAGCTCCACTATACTTTGCAATTGCTGATGTTTCTTGGCTTTGGTGCATAATATTCAAATGAATTCCTTGAGTTTTAAACATTTGAATCAGTTGTGTGCTTAAATGTAATCTCCAAGTCTGAGGGGGGGGGCGGAAGCTAATATTTTAAAGTCCAGATGACCCTTTTGTCAAAGCAGCAACATTGAAGTTCTCCAACCTA
Organism: Carcharhinus amblyrhynchos; assembly: GCF_965287045.1. Lineage (NCBI taxonomy): Eukaryota > Metazoa > Chordata > Chondrichthyes > Carcharhiniformes > Carcharhinidae > Carcharhinus > Carcharhinus amblyrhynchos. Next base: position 15,454,982 of record NC_137352.1, read on the forward strand.
ATATGTTCTGAGCCCTTGCCACTTACAGACCTTCCTGAGTGGTGTTCAAAACACATTTCATGAGCTGAGGCAGGGGGGGACAGGTATGTGGTAACAGGAGGTTTCTGGTTTGATTTGTGGTATATGAACATCTGTTGCTGTTAACAGACTCACCCAGGGTAGGGTTATGGTGGATGTCTGGGATGTTGTAGGGTATGAATGACAACTGTCAGGCTGTTGCTTGACTAGTCTCTAGGACAACCCTCCCAGTTTTGACATGCTTTCAGGTGTTAGGTGGACTTTGCAATGCTGACGGGGCTGATGCCAACCTTCATGCAAGGTGGTCAGTCCAGAGTTGTTGCTTTTAGACTGTTTGCTACAACTCCATTTCAAACAGCATTTTCCATGGGTGGTGAGGATGATAGTTTGTTTTAATAATGGTTTTGTGGTCACCATTAAGCTTTGAATTTTGGCACTTGAACCATTTTTTTCCAGAGTAGTGACTAGGCATCTGGATCAGTTGTCAAGTGACATTGACAACAAAGCTTAGTGTTAGTCAAATATTGCTGCTGGGAGTGTTTTATGGGATTTCATTAAGAATTTCAGGAAAAACTCAAACAGTGAGAACATAGAACCTAGTTAACAAGTTGAGATACAACAAGCATAAACAAGACCAGTTATCTTATGCTGTAAGTTGCATTGCTTGTATCCCAGCTGCTTTTTAAAGTGGCCTGATGGCTGGGAAGACATCTTGCATAGTCCCTGGGTGTTGGGTGATGTATTTACACACTAAAGTGAGTGCACACCTCCAATTTCTCTGCCTTACAGTTGTATCATAACCTACTATCACTTTGCCTGGATTTTCTAATCTTGTGCTAGTTTTTTTTAAATGTTTCTTGCTTCACCTGGACAATTGATGACATTGCACTTTTCACATAAAATGGAATGGCACGGTGTGGACTTGGATTAAACAACACTCTATACCTTGGGTTAAAATTCACCAACAGTGATTTCCACTTACCTGGATTTTTTTAACCAGAACATTTGAGATAAGGAAGCACAATGTGGCTGCCCGGCTGCTTCCAATACTTGGATTCCCATTTGTAATAGTCCATTTATGGACAAATCTCAAAATGCCCTTACTATTGCACATGTCTCTGAACCACACTGCCATACCCCTACTCTTTCTACCCTTTCCCACTATAGGGACCATACAATTCCTATAGTGGAGAAGGAGGCCATTTGGCCCATCACATTACCACTGAAAATATAAACCAGGCCCAGCACTGTCTTGTGCCTATAACCCTGCATGTTTACCATGATGACTAATCCACCTAACCTATACACCATTGGATACCGAGGGGATATTTGACATGACCAATCCATCTAACCTGGACAAACTAGTGATTATCAACATATTTCTATACAGTTTTTATTTTTGTACTTTATACTGTTATTACACATTGCCACTCTTAAGGTTAAGATTCCAAAGCTGCTGCTGGTACAAATAACAAATATGGTCATATGATGAATGCATAGAACTGCTTTCCCACTTTCAGTTAACAGGATCTTTGGACATATGCTTTTTTTTTAGCAACTGTTCATTCAAGTTTTCTTCAATGCATACCAAAACTGAAAGTCACAACTGTATGTTCAATAAAAGTTATGCAGAAATCAACAGAACATAAATTAACTGCTTGTTGTGGACTTATGATTTGGGGTGGCACAGTGGTTATCACTGTTGCTTCACAGCTCCAGGAACATGGGTTCAAATCCTGACTCAGGTCACTGTGGGGTTCCTCCTGCAGCCCAAAAGATATGGGGGCTAGGTTGTTTGGCGGTTCTAAATTGCTCCTTAGTGTCCCAGGATGCATAGGGATTAGTGGGTAAATATGGAGGGATAGGGCCTGGGTGGGATTGTGGTTGGTGCAGATTAGATGGGCTGAATGGCCTCTTTTGCACTGTGGGATTCTATTCGTCCTTTGGGTAAATGTTGGGCAGAATTCTCCCAGAAAACATCTGCAGCTCCGCCCACCCTGTCCCCCCCCCCCCCCTCCTCCCAGACAGGAGTTACTAATGTTGCAGTCACCCTGATGGTCCCCCTTGCCCAACCTCCAACATGTTCCCCACCCACTCCATCAAGAGTCCTGAAATGTAGCCCAACATGCAACCCCCCCCCCCAAAAAAAAATCAGGACAGCCTTCAGGTCTTTAACAGTGACTTTGGTGATCTCTCAATTTTCAGATGTTGGAGAGAGTGAGTGCTATTCTAGGCTTCCCAATTCTGATCTTTACATGTCCCACCATTGGCACTTAAAAAAGCATTATAACTGGACTGGGGAGTATTATAATGTTCACTGAAGTCACAGTTCATCATTGTCCCATCATATTCTCAACAATATTCCGTTCAACAATTGTATATGTGTTGGGCAGTCTTAACATTGTGCCCCACTGGCAGAATTGCACAAAATCAAGTTTGCGCTCAATTTCTTGCCTCTTGCAATCTTTGCAGCACCTGATACTTGGGTTAGTCTTGCACCCATATGTGGTGCAAGGCTGATTAAATAATGTAAATTAAATTTAAATGTGTTTTGCTTTGAATTAATGAGCTTGGGAGGTTATTGCCTGGGCTCACATGCCTCTGAGGCCTTGTTGGGACAGGATACTCTCCAACGAGAATCACTGCTGGTCCCCAACAGTGGGTTGGGGGTAGCTGTAGGACCGATCAGTCCAGGCAAGTTGGGACTCAGGAGGCCGGTCAGTCCAAGGACAGTCACGATAGACAGTGGGTCCCTGCAGTAACTGGGGATGCTTACTTGAGACCACGGAGGCCGGCTGAGAGTAGCAGAAACTGTGACAGGTCTCTGGTGCTAGAGACTTGAGCATGCACAATGCAACCTCTGCTGTTCTCAGCCAGCATTTCAGTGACGAGCTCCAACCCCTCACCCTACAGGTGAGAAACCATTTTCGGGTTTTTTTTTCCTTTGGACTCGCCCAAAAAACAGAACAGAAATTCCCTCGCTTGTCCTGGACTTTGGAATTTTTTTTGTGAGATGCCATTTACACAAATTCTTGATCAAGTGTTTGGTTAATGGGCAGGCAAGACTATAACCTGTAGTTAGAAGTCAGTTAATCAAGATTACTTTATCCTGATAATGGTTCATAATATAGCCTGCTGCACTTTGGAATTAGTGTATTGTTATATTGCATGATATACCATAGTTGATTCATTCTTGATCTTAGTCAGCTTCCTAGAAAAGTGTCAAATGGAGCTCAGGATCTGTTCCAGATGGGAACTGAGAGAGGAGTGCCAACTATGAGTCAGCTAGACCTACTTCTATATGTACCACTTCTGACCAATTATACAGTACAATTATGGATCTCTGAAAGCAACTTGCCCAAATGTCATTTAAGCCATGCAAATCTGAGGATGAAACAGAAAGTTTAAAAGAATCACATGAACATAAGAATTAGGAGACAAAGATCATATGGCCCATAAAGTTTTCTCCACCATTATTAATCCAATCAGGGCTGGTCTTTGGCTTCAACTCAATTTTCCTGCCTACTCTCCATATCCCCTGATTGTCTGTCTCAACCTGAAATAAATTTAATGTTGGTGTATCTAGCACCCCATGGAGTAGAAAATTCCAAAGATTCACAACACTTTGAGTGGAAAATTTTCATCTCGGTTGTGCATCTATGTTTTAGATTCCCAGGTTGGGAAAACAACTTCTCAGTGTAGACTTGGTCCTTCAAAATCTCGCCTGTTGCAGAGATCACCTCTTGTTTTTCTAAACTCCAAACCAATGGGATGTAATATTCAATGTCAATAAAACACGATGCCATAGGCGTTATCAACAAGGATCCACCAACAGATAGTTTTAAGTCCTACAATCAAAATCAAGGCAGACATGCAAACGTACCTAAGGGTTCACCTTTAAAAACAATTATCAATAGGGATTCCACATTCAACAGAAAACACCCAAAACAGGGGTTTTGGATTTCTGAGGAGAAATCTTGCATTGGAACAAGAGGAGCTGTTATAGTTTACTGAACATTTGTTCATCCAATCCCAGACTGTGCAATTTTAATGTGTTATATTCCAGGCCAGAAGCTCCAAGCTATTTTTTGAGGTCAGCCTAGGCCACAAGTTTTGCTCTTGAATTTGCTATGGGTGAGCATAAGATGTTTCACTCTGGGTATGATTTAAGTGTCTCACTTGGAAGCTTTTATCAAACAAGGTTTATTTAAGAACACAGTTAATATATAATAAGAGAATTAGCATAATTTTTACCAATTATAAAAAAAACATGATATTGTCTAACCCTTAACAGCTAAGTATACCACTCCAAATCAAACAACACCCACAAGCATACATCCAGCTCTAGGCTTGGCGCAGGAAACAATGTACTCATGTGATGCTAGATTTTGCATCTTTTTAACACCTGATGTGGGATGTTGAATTGAAAATGCTGAGGCCTTCCCAGTCCTGGAACTTTCAACGCACCTCGAAGTAGGGATACAGCCACTGCTTGCATCCAGTTTCTAGCTAGCAACCACATATAACAGAATTTTCCAGGAAGAATAAGATTACTTCCAGTCTGTGGTCCAAACAGCTTCTGATCAATGAAACTAAAACCTTGTATTTTCCTGTGGGGAAAAAAACTGTCCAAAGCCAGTAACTGACATATCAGTCATGCTCCACCAACAATTCCAAAAGGGTCATAAAACTCTAGGACACTGCACTACCTGAAATTAAAAATAAACATTGCTTCAATTATCCTGCTTTAACAACAATAAAAGATACAGACAGCACAGCAACAATAACACCAGTGCCTGTTTCAGAGAAACATGATTAAAAATACATTTCTTAAAGCACACTGGTGTCACAATATACTGAAAGATATAAGAACATAAGAAATAGGAGCAGGAGTAGGCCATCTAGCCCTTCGAGCCTGCCCCGCCATTCAATAAGATCATGGCTAATCTGTCGTGGCTCAGTTCCACATTCCCGCCCTCTCCCCATAACCCTTAATCCCCTCTCTTACCAAAAACCCATCAACCCGCATCTTAAAAATATTTAGCGAGGTAGCCTCCACCACTACAACGGGCAGAGAGTTCCAGAGATTCGCCACCCTTTGAGTGAAGAAGTTCCTCCTCAACTCCGTTCTAAATCGCCCCCCCTTTATCTTGAGGCTGTGTCCCCTAGTCCTATTATCCTTTCTGAGTGGGAAGAGTCTCTCCACCTCTATCCTATCCATCCCATTCATCATCTTATACGTCTCAATGAGATCTCCCCTCATTCTTCCAAACTCTAACGAGTACAAGCCTAGTTTATTCAGCCTCTCCTCATAGCTCAACCCCCTCAACTCCAGCATCAGCCTAGTAAACCTCCTCTGCACTCCCTCCAAGGCCAAAATATCCTTGCGTAAGTACGGCGCCCAAAACTGCACACAGTACTCCAGCTGCAGCCTCACCAATGCCCTATACAGCCGCAGCAAGACCTCCCTACTTTTATATTCAATCCCCCTCGCTATGAAGGCCAGCATCCCATTCGCCTTCCTGATCACCTGCTGCACCTGCAAGCTGGGTTTTTGCGACTCATGCACAAGGACCCCAAGGTCCCTCTGCACCGTCGCCTGCTGCAGTTTTTCGCCACACGAGGATATCATATACAATTCTGCATCAATCCATTTGGAAAATACACCAATGTCACAACCTTGATCAAAGATTTGGAATGGGCATCATCACAGCAAAGGAGGGAGGAAAAATAGGCTGACCATGTTTTCTAAAATATGAAATGGATTGGTGGGAATTAACAGAAACAAGAACCTGATGTCCTCAGGTAATGTCAAAACACAAGTTAGCCATTCACACAGAATGCAAGAACCATTTTGTTTCTAAGACTATCAATAATCTTCACAAAGACTATCCTATAGTGAGGCAAACTACCAAAGGAAATAATCATGGCCCCATCACTTGAAGTCTTCAAGTCTCATCTTTAATTATTTCTAATTAAACATTTTCATTATCAGGTCTACCATAACCCATATAAATGTGAGTGGAATATGGATATTAATCTGATGCAGACACTAAATGCAGAACAGGTTGTATCACAGCTTGGTATGGCTCCTGCTCTGTCCAAGACTGCAAGAAACTACAAAAGGTCATGAACGAAACCCAGTCCATCACGCAAACCAATCCCATATCCATTGACTTCATCTACACTTCCTGCTGCCTCAGAAAAGCAGCCAGCATAATCAAGGACCCCATGCACCCTGGATGTTCTCTCTTCCACCTTCTTCTGTCAGGAAAAAGATACAAAAGTTTGAGGTCATGTACCAACTGACTCAAGAACAACTTCTTCCTTGCTGCCGTCAGACTTTTGAATGGATGTACCTTATATTGAGTTGATCTTTCTCTATACCCTAGTTACGAGTGTAACACTACATTCTGCACACTCTCCTTTCCTTCTCTATATACAGTGTGCTTCATCTATAGTTTTTTCATCACAAGAAACAAAACTTTTCTCTATACTAATACGTGCAACAATAATAAATCAATTCCAGAGAGTAGAGGCACAATTTACTCAGTCTCTCATCATAGAATCTCAGAATCCCTACAGTGCAGAAGGACGCTATTCAGCCCATCGAGCCTGACAACAGTTCTCTCCAGGCCCTATCCCCATAACCCCATGAATTTACTCTGCTAATCCCCCTGATGCTAAGGGGCAATTTACCATGGCCAATCAATCTAACCTGCACAACTTTGGAATGTGGGAGGAAACCAGAGCAGCACTGCACAGACACAGGAATGATGTGCAAACTCCACCCAGACAATCACCCAAGGCCGGAATTGAACCTGGGCCCCTGAAGCTGTGAGGCAGCAGTGCTAACCACTGTGTCACCTCAAAACAACCATCTCATCCCAGCAAACAACCTAATGAACATTTGCTGTACCACCTTCCTTAGATATGGAGACCAGCACTGCACAAAGTATTCTTGTGGTGGCTTCACCGAAGGCCTTGTATAGTTTTAGCAAAATATGCTGAATGGGACCAAAAGAGAAAATGCTGGAAAATCTCAGCCCATCTGACAGCATCTGTAAGGAGAGAAAAGAGTCCCCAGATAACTTGTCAAAGTTGACAACTTTGTCAAAGGGTCATCTGGACTCGAAACATCACCTTTGTTCTCTCCTTACAGATGCTGCCAGACCTGTTGAGAGTTTCCAGCATTTTGTCTTTTGCTTTCAGATTCCAGCATCCACAGTAACTTGCTTTCATTCGTTGCGCAGAATGTGAGTTCTTGCACTGTTCTGAAACTACAACTCCCGACGTTCTCTGCGGCGAGATTCCGGCCGGTTGTCGCGAGACCGGGGAGGGGAGGAGGCCGCCATTTTGCTGCTAGCTGGCGGTGAGTCTGTGGCTGTTGAGGGCTGAGCGTGTGAGTGCTGGGCGGGGGGAGGGTAGTGGGCTGTTTATTGTCTCTCTGTTAACAACACAACACATAGGGGAATCTGGTGGGAATCGCTGCAGCATTGCACGATTAGCTTCCAGTTACCGATGAAGGGTTTTGGGTGCCAGGGCGAGCCGGCTGGGAGAGGCGGCCAAAGTTTAGTTGGAGAAGCCGAGCGGCGGTGGTAGGAGGAGCTCGGGCTCTTGAGCATTACCCTCCCGGGGGCAGCAAAACCCCTGGCCCTTTTAACCTGGTGTTGTAAGACGTCTTACTGTGTCCCTCCTCCAAAGCCAGCAGCTGCCGTTGCTTTCCTTCTTGCATGATTAAAGCCACAATTCTTCGAGGGACGGGATTTGGTGGTTTCGAGTTTGCAGCTGACCGAAATGAGAACAATTCCAAATTGTTCCTGCTGTTTGGGCCAAGCCACCACGGTGGCATCAAATTTGCGTTCTTAAATTTAAAAAGTGCAAGGGCACAGTGGTTAGCACTGCTGCCCCAAAGCGCTATAGGGACTCGGATTCGATTCCAGGCTTGGATCACTGTCTGTGTGGAGTCTGTACGTTCTCCCTGTGTCTGCGTGGGTTTCCTCTCACAGTTTGAAAGATGTGCTGGTTCGGTGTATTGGCTGTGTTAAATTCTCCCTCTGTGTGCCCGAACAGGCGCCGCAGTTTGGCGCCTCAGGCATTTTCACAGTAACTTCGTTGCAATGTTATATTGTAAGTCTACTTGTGCCACTAATAAATAAACTTCAACCAAAAGAGAAAATGCTGGAAAATCTCAGCAGGCCTGACAGCATTTGTACGGAGAGAAAAGAGCTGACGTTTCGAGTCCAGGTGACCCTTTGTCAAAAGGGTCATCTGGACTTATTTTGTCAAATAAACTTTAAATTCCTTTTGAAAGTGATGTTTCCCGTTCTGTCCCGCTTACGTTGCTGCTCATGACACAAAAAAACATTTTAAGTTACCCAGAGTCGAAATGCCTAATACTAGGGAATTTGTATTTAAGGTGAGAGGGGGAAATTTCAAAGGAGATGTGAGGAGCAAGTTTATTTTTACATAGAATGGTAGATGTCTGGAACACACTGCCAGGGTTGGTAGTGAAATCAAATATTGGGGTGTTTAAGGGATTTTTAGATAAACACATGAATATGCAAGAAATAAAAGGATATGGACCAAGGGCAAGCTGAAAGGATTAATTTGGTGTTATGTGCGGCGCAACAATGTGATCCAAAGGGCCTCTTTCTATACTATTCTATGTTTTAAATGTAAATGTTTATTTTGGGAGGAGATAATGGTTACTTGCTCCATGGATTTGTTTGTTGTTTATGTTTAATATGAAAGTTGCCTGTATGTATTCACATCCTATTATTTGAATGTTGTAAAGTGCTGATTTTTTTTTCATGCTTTTATTTGGATGTTCATTGCATTTAATCTGCATGTTATGTACATGCATTCACACATTTATATGGTGGAGGGTTGATATTATAGTTTTGTACTTTTCTCTGCACGTTAATTCTCAATTCAGTTTATACATAACTCCATGTACACTATTCTAAGAAAGGTCAGTTACTTGTGTGAGATTTAATAGTGTGTAACAGAATCAATCATAGACTCCCCATAGTGAAGAAGGAAGCCATGGGCTCATCAAGTCTGCAACAACTCTCAAAAGAGCATACCACTCAAGCTTCCCCCCTCTGCCCTATCCCCATAACCCTATGCATTCACCATATCTAATCCATTTAACCTATACATCTTTGGACACTTAAGGAACAATTTAGCATAGCCAATCCACCTAACCTGCACATCTTTGGATTGTGAGAGGAAACCGGAGTACGTGGAGGAAATTCTTGCAGACACAGGGAGAACTTACAAACTCTACACAGTGAGAATTGAACTCTCCTGATTTACAAGACTAGTGCTCTAACCCTGCTGAGCTATGAAGCCAACTGTTGATCAGCTTTACTTTTTTGTTTTCTTTGGACAGGAGGTGCTTGAAAGCACTATATGTGCTTACTTTTTAATACTGCCATTGCCAGATTGCGGTTATGGATTGTGAGATTTGGGACAGTGATGGCTGTACTACATCTGATTCAAGTGATTTGCCAGATTTAGTTTCCTCTGATGAGGTAAGTAATTATGAAATGGAATCCGATAATTTTTGTGATCAAAGTGCATTTTGACAAGCTGAAGAAATATCTATTCAGTTGTACTTTAAAAAAAAATCTGTAGTAGTACAAAAGCAACAATGCGCAGTGACTCATTTCCCATGTGAAGTGTACAGGACAAGACATTAAGATTCTCACCATTTTCCAAACATTCTGCAGACATAATTTGTTCATAATAAATGGGAACTGTGGTTCAGGTGAACAAGACATGAGCTTATAATGTTCATTTTCCATTTTGCCATCTCTGAGCATCAAGAACGTTGTACACGATTATTTTTTAAAAATCTAGTCAGTGCACAAATGTAAATTGTGATCTTTCTTTTATTATCAACCAAATGCTTGAATTCAGCCACACTTTTTTGAGGACAGCAGGCCTGATGGTGTTTGGAAAAAAATCAGAGCAAGAAAATTGATTAAAGCTTGCATGTTTTGTCAGTGGCTCATACAGAGGTGAATGAAGTATCAATACTACTGTTTGGATTTATCGGCAGTCAATGTGTTCCAAGCCCATTTCCTTGCTACTGTAGTTCCGTCATATGTGCAGATTTTCCGTATCTTTTAGCATTACTTTATGAGGAAATCTGAAGAAGATTTCCAGTCTTTTAAAAAATGCATTTTGCCGAATACATTGAAATTCATTATGGAAAGAGTCAATCTGGTCACTAGCAACGTTATAATTGTGTTTAAGAGCAATGTTTATGATGCCAATATAATGGGAAGCAGAAGTTTTTACTCCATTGCACAGGTAGAAGCCATCTATGAAACCAATTCAGAGATTGTGTGACATTGACACAGGGTTGCCAAATCTGAATGTGTACCAAGCTCCTTTGCACCCAGATACATGTGGAATAAAATAGGGATTGTCTGATGTAAGTGCAGGAGGGACCACATTTTTGCAAGTGCTAGCACTACTCATCTTTTAATTGTTTTATTAATCCTGATGCACAATCCATAATTACTTGGTTTGTATATAATCTGTGCTATGTTCCTGGAAGATCGGGCTAAATTTTGGGAACGGGCAGCTGAATTAAGTCAAGGGAATGTTTGTTTGTTTGATGGTGTACGGGCCTATGCTTTGGCGGTGCCATAGTCATCAAGATGATGGCAGCCCTTGAGTGAAGTTGTGAGCAGCAGTCTTGGCTCCGATTATTGGTGCTCACATTGATGAACCATGAGATGCTCTAAAGAGAATGGATGAAGCTCCGAAAAGAATGCTGCCAGTTGAGAGGGCAGTTTCCTCGTTGGAGGTTCGCCATCTCTCCTTGGAAATTCTGCTGCATAGCATGTCGAACATCCTGGTTGATTCCAGGAGTTGGGCCTGGAGAAGAAGTACCATGCACCCAGTCTTTTGAGGAGAACAGGGAATGAATTCCCAGTCTAATTTGATACTTAGCTGCCGTGCTTTCATAATCTTAATTTGAAAGCTGGGCTTTTCAATCTCGACAAGAACATAAGGAATAGGAGCAGGAGTAGGCCATTTAGCCCTTCGAGCCTGCCCCACCATTCAATAAGATCATGGCTGATCTGCAGTGGATCAGTTCCACTTGCCCGCTTTCTCCCCATAACCCTTAATTCCCTTGTCTATCAGAAATCTATCTACCCATGACTTAAATATATTCAACAAGGTAGCCTCCACCACTTCAATGGGCAGAGAATTCCAGAGATTCACCCCCTTTGAGTGAAGTTCCCCCTCAACTCTGTTCTAAACTGCACCCCCCCCCTTACTTTGAGGCTGTGCCCTCTAGTTCTGTTTTCCTTACTAAGTGAAAAGAATCTCTCTACCTCTACCCTATCCAGCCCCTTCATTATCTTGTAAGTCCCTATAAGATCCCCCCTCAGCCTTCTAAACTCCAACGAGTACAGGCCCAGTCTATTTAATCTCACCTCATAAGCTAACCCCCTCATCTCCGGTATCAGCCTTGTCTGTACTCCTCCAAGGCCAATATATCCTTTTGCAAATAAGGGGACCAAAACTGCACACAGTACTCCAGTTGTGGCCTCACCAGTGCCTTGTACAGTTGCAGCAAGACCTCCCTGCTTGTATATTCTATTCACCTCGCGATAAAGGCCAACATTTGGAGGATTGCAGATGTAGTTCCTATTTTCAAGAAAGGGAACAGGGATAGCCTGGGAAATTACCGACTGGTGAGTCTGATCTCAGTGGTTGGTAAGTTGATGGAGAGGATTCTGAGGGACAAGATTTATGAGCATTTAGAGAAATTTAGTATGATCAGAAGTAGTCAGTACGGCTTTGTCACGGGCAGGTCATGCCTTACGAGTCTAGTTGAGTTCTTTGAAAATGTGACAGCACATTGACGAAGGAAGAGCAGTGGACGTGGTTTACATGGACTTCAGCAAGGTGTTTGATAAGGTCCCCCATGCAAGACTTCTTGAGAAGATGAGAGGGCATGGTATCCAAGGGGCTTTGACCTTGTGGATCCAGAACTGGCTTGCCTGCAGAAGGCAGAGAGTGGTTGTGGATGGGTCTTTTCCTGCATGGAGGTCGGTCACCAGTGGAGTGCCCCAGGGATCTTTTCTAAGACCCTTGCTGTTTGTCATTTTCATAAATGACCTGGATGAGGAAGTGGAGGGATGGGTTAGTAAGTTCGCCGACGATACGAATGTTGGTGGTGTTGTGGATAGTCTGGAGGGATGTCAGAAGTTGCAGCATGACATAGATAGGATGCAAGACTGGGCGGAGAAGTGGCAGATGGACTTCAACGCGGATAAATGTGTAGTGGTCCATTTTGGCAGGACCAATGGGATGAAGGAATACAATATCAAGGGTAGGAGTCTTAGCTGTGTTGAAGAGCAGAAGGATGTTGGGGTCCGGGTCCAAAGGACTCTTAAATCGACCTCGCAGGTGGAGGATGTGGTCAAGAAGGGGTATGGTGTACTGGCCTTCATTAATCAAGGGATTGCGTTTAGGAGTCGGGAGGTAATGCTGCAACTTTATAGGGCCCTTGTTAGACCCCACATGGAGTACTGTGTGCAGTTCTGGTCGCCTCACTACAGGAAGGATGTGGAAGCTGTTGAGTGGGTGCAGAGGAGATTTACAAGGACGTTGCCTGAATTGGGAAGCCTGCCTTATGAAGATAGGTTGAGAGAGCTAGGACTCTTCTCCCTGGAGAGACGAAGGTTGAGGCAACCTAATAGAGGTTTATAAAATGTTGACAGGAATAGATAGGGTGGATTCTCAGAGGCTATTTCCCAGGGCTGAAATGGTCGCTTCGAGAGGACACAGGTTTAAGGTGCTGGGAAGCAAGTACGGAGGAGATGTTAGGGGTAAGTTTTTCACTCAGAGGGTGGTGAGTGAGTGGAATCGGCTGCCGTCGGTGGTGGTGGAGGCGAACTCGCTGGGGTCATTTAAAAGACTTCGGGATGAGTATATGGGATTTAATGGGTTTGGGAGTTACAGATAGTTCTACGGCTTGGTAGGTATGGATGTGATCGGCACAACTTGTGGGCCGAAGGACCTGTTTGTGCTGTAGTGTTCTATGTTCTATTCCATTCGCCTTCTTGATCACCTGCTGCACCTGCAGGCTGAGTTTTTGGGATTCGTGCACAAGAACCCCCAGGTCACTCTGCACAGTGGTATGCTGCAGTTTTTCACGCTTTAAGTAATATTCCTTCCTACTATTTCTCCAAAGTGGATAACTTCACGTTTGCTAACGTTGTACTCCATCTGCCAGGTCATCGCCCACTCACAGCCTATCCAGATCTCTCTGCAGACTTTCCGCGTCCTCCACGCAATTTGCTTTTCCACTCATCTTCGTGTCATCAGCAATTTTTGTTATCCTATACTCAGCCCCTCCTCCAGATCGTCTATGTATGTGGTAAACAGTTGAGGCCCCAGCACTGATCCCTGCGGCATTCCACTAGTCACCAACTGCCAACCAGAAAAGCATCCATTGATTCCAACACTCTGCTTCCTGTTCGATAACCAATCCTCAATCTGCACTAACACTTTACCCCCAACTCCGTGTACCCTAACCTTCTGCAGCAACCTTTTGTGAGGCACCTTATCGAACTCCTTCTAGAAATCTAAAAACACCCCATCCACTGCTTCCCCTCTGTCTATGGCACTAGTCACATCTTTATAAAAATCCAGTAAATTTGTTAAACACGACTCCCCCTTCACAAATCCGTGCTGCGTCTGTTTGATCAGACCATTCTTTTCTAGGTGTCCTGCTATTTCTTCTTTGATGATGGATTCTAGCATTTTTCCAACTATGGGCGTTGAGCTAACCGGTGTGTAGTTCTCTGCCTTTTGTCTGCTACCTTTTTTAAACAGCGGTGTAACATTAGCTGTTTTCCAATCCGCCGGCACTTCCCCAGAGTCCAGCGAATTTTGATAAATAATTACCAAGGCATCTGCTATTACTTCTGCCATTGCTTTCAGAACCCTAGGATGCATTCCGTCCGGCCCCAGGGACTTGTCTACCTCCAGTCCCGTTAGTCTACCAAGCACTACCTCTCTAGTAACAGTAATTGTATTAAGGACCTCATCTCCTACCAACCCTCTATCTTTAATATTCGGTAAGCTATTTGTGTCCTCCTCCGTGAAGACACAAAAAAACTTATTTAAAGTCTCAGCCATTTCCTCGTTACCCACCGCTAAATCCCCCCTCTCGTCCTCCAACATTCACTCTAGCCAGTCTCCTCTTTATATATTTGTAAAACCTTTTACTATCATTTTTAATATTTAGAGTTAGTCTAGCTTCATACTCTATCTTTCCTTTCTTTATCGCTTTCTTAGTCATTCTTTGTTGTTTTTTAAATCTTTCTCAGTCTCCTAATTCCCCACTATTTTTAGCCGCTCTGTACGCGTCAGTTTTTAATTTAATACTCTCCTTTATTTCCTTCAATATCCACGGCTAGTTATTCCTTTTCTTACAATCCTCCTTTACATGGGAATAAATTTCTGCTGAGTACTGAAAAAGATCTCCTTAAAAAACCTCCACTGTTCCTCAGCTGTCCTACCAACCAATCTGCGGCCCCGATCTACATTAGCCATTTCCGCCGTCATCTTATCATACTCCCGTCTGTTCAAGCAGAGGACACTGGTTCGGGACCCTACTTTCTCACCCTCCATCTGCATCAGAAATTCAACCATATTGTGATCACTCATCCTAAGAGGATCCCTCACAACAAGATCCCTAAATCTACCTGCCTTGTTACACAGTACCAGATCTAACATAACTCACTCCCTCGTAGGTTCCATTACATACTGTTCAAGGAAACTATCCCGACAGCATTCTGCGTCCGACTTGAGTCAACCAATCAATATGCAGATTAAAATCCCCATAATTATCGCCGTTCCATTTTTGCACACATCAATTATTTGCTTGTTTATTGTCTGCCCCACCTCAAAATTATTATTTGGGGGCCTATAGACCACACCCACCAGTGACTTACTCCCCTTACTGTTTCTTATCTCCACCTGCAACGATTCCACATTTTGCTGTTTGGACCCCATATCTTCTCTTATACTGCCCTGATATTATCCTTTATTAACAGCTAATGGAGCACATTGTATCTGATTTTCGAGGCCTGAGGTCAGTTGAACACTTTGACCACTGGTCTTACTTTGTCCTGTCCTCGGTTTTCTTCAAGAAGCGCTGGAAGCGGTGGGACATGATGGCTCTTTGCCACCCACCAGAGCCTAGGTTTCTCTTCGGGACAACAGCATGGTGGAGGTGGAAAGGCTTCAGTAAAACTCTGGATGAATCCTGGATGTTGCTCAACGATTCTGTTGTGCCTTTTATCTTTTCAAGCTCTGTGAATGGTTATATTATCCTGCAATTCATCATTAATCTTGAACTTTGTTCCAGTACTATCATACGCCTGATTTCGCAATACTGTCTTTTATCCTGACACGGTTGTATGATATATGAGCACACAGGCTTTTGTTGATATCCTATTATGCTGGAAAATCAGAATTTTTTTCTCTTTGGTGGAACAGGGAAGCCTTAGCTTAATGTGCATTACCATTTGCATTCAATCTTGTTTTGGTATGTGGTCCTGGGGGGGCGGGGTGGATAAGGGGGTCTTGCCCACCCTGCTTCTGGACCTGTGCCAAATTCTAATTAATGGGTTTCAGTGCTTATGGATTGATTATATTTCTCGTTTCTATTGGGGAACATGCTGAGTTGGTTGGATGACATGAAGGTTGTGTGGTATTTACCTGTTTTATTTTTTGCATGCTGTACATTTACACTGAGGGAGTTTTTTTTGTACCTTTCACTTTGTTTATAGATGAGATGAGTAGCACCACAGCAGGATGGTGGGGAGGTGGTTTGGTATACAGGTAGTTGGCACTGCCTTATAAATGCTCATTGTGGGTGAGGGAAAACTTCTGTTAGAACTATTGGTATGCATTTTCCTTTCATCATTTTGGAACTAAGGAATCCATACTTGTCTCCTATGAAGATACAGACAGATCATGTATCGTGGAAAAGACTAGTGGCACGATCCTGTGACCTTGACCTGCCTGTTGTTCAGAAATGCGAGCTGATATGATCAGATGAGAGGAAAAATTGCCCACCCCCACCCCCGTCCCCCCCACTATTGTTCCAGCCCTATTTAGCTGGCAAAATTGGTTTTGACCCAGAAATGGTGCAAAGCCAATTTCAGTATTAATGACATGATTTACATGTCATTAGCGAGTCCTGGACACTATTGCTGGATGCTACCTTTTCACTGGTTGAGTTTTTCACTGGCAAGAATCACAGCTGGTCTCTCCACCAGTGGAGACCAGATGTGATGGCCTCGCTAGGAGAATTGGAGACCATTGAATCCCCTGGGTTGTCAGGGGCATGGCCGGATAGTATCCTTGGGGCAGTGCCCGCCGGGTACTGTAATAGTATTGGGGCCTAAGGGAGGATGGATCCTGAATGGGGGTGGGACTGTGGTAGTGGGGGGAAGGAAGGGGAGCTCTGCAGGGATGGTTATTGGGGAGGGGAGGGAATTCTGGAGGGTTGATTGGGGGAGGGGGCAACTCTGCAAGGGGGGCTGATCAGAGAAGGAAGGAAACTCTGCAGGGGTGGTGATTGCAAAGGAGGGAACTGCAGTGTTGGTGATCGGGGAGGGAGAGACCTCTGTGTGGCTGTGGTGATTGGCATGGGTGGGTGGGTAGAAGGGTACACAGGGTGATCAACTGGGAGGTGGTCGACCAGCATGGGGGTTGAAAGGCACGTGGTGACTTTAGGATATTGGGATGCCTGTGCATTGGTACCCCAAGAGCATGGCAGCTGGCTTAACCAGTGAGCTCAGGCTTGCAGCTTGCCAAGAAATCCAGCGTGATTCTCTCTCATTTTCTAGCTCACTCAGCACATAGAACCTTTTCCTTAAGATCATACCCTGGATTCTATTATTCTGTCGTTGGCGCCTTTGGTGTTGTTGGGGTAGGGGGAAATGTGTACTGGTGTACTCCCGGGTGTATTTGGTAACTCTTGTATCTCTAACCTTTGGTCTTCTATATTCAGTTGGCCACGCAGGTAGTGACAGTAATTACTTGTTTACTTGGCTCATGTAATGTATGGTGGGCATGTCATCCATGTCAACCCTTGTTAGAGTTTCTTTGGTGAAGGGAAATGGATCGACTCTCATTGGTGGAGCCTAAGTGGCATCTCTGGGGTATTTAGTGATAGCAGTAGTTTGCTTTGTTCAACGTATAAGAATGATGTGAGTATTCTTGGCCTGACGGTCCTTATTCTAGTGTGTCATAGATCCTAATTTAACTTGATTGGCTACATTAGGGCAGTGTAATTTTATCCAGGTCAGGTGGAGACTTTGTTGCATGGACTGTAAATCACTCTTTGCTGAGATCACCCATTTTTGGAGCTTTGGAACTAATCTCCTTGAGACTTTGTTCACGTAGGGATCTAGTATCCTGTTGGCTGTGGAGACTGAGTGTGTGTCTAACTGCTTCAGTTTAATATTTTTAGAGCCTTTCTTCAGTTGGTGATTTGGCTGGATGGCGGAATAGGACGCCCTCCACCAAGTGGTCTTATATTGCAACTTCCAGACTGTGTTCTGCCTTGAGACTTGGACTCCCTTTGAGGGGCAGTACACTATTTCTTGTGAAGGTATGCTGTTCTGTTCCTGGTATCCTTTCTGCAAAAGCGGACACTGCTAGACCATGTTTGGTGTCTATTGGTTAATCCTGGTATTTCCTTTCATTATCTGGATAAGTGAGGTGTTGGTACAGGTTCTGGTTTGTTATATATAATTCTCGAGGGTTTCCCTTACTGGAAGGAGGAGATTTATCTCTTCCCGACATATTCCGTCGATGGTTGTCTTGACGATTTTTCTTCTCTTCTTCAGTAGGGTTTTTTTTGGTTTAATTTTCTGGTGATGGTGGGGCCTTAACAGTGCCTCTAATATGTCTGAAGGGGAATGAGGTCTGTTGTGTTGGTGTGCCTTAATAATCCTAGGCTCACTGGCTCCTCTGCACTGGAGTGTACACTACCATGTCTCATCTTGTACCATCTTGGTTTATCTTGATGTTCTGGAGTATTCTTTCATTGCTTGGAGATCTTGGGATGCTGAGTTAGGTCCTGTTGGGCCATATTTTACCCCATAAAGGGTCCCATATATTGTATAGCTCTGTTTTTATTGTCCTGTGGAAGAGGGCATGCATCGTGGTAGCATATCCTGATGGCTTTATCCTGCGATTCCCCCATTCCTTCTGGTATCCTATCATTATTCGTACAAAAGGAGACACTGACTGCTGTGATTGAGAATCTGAACCATTTATTTGAATATTTGCTGATCTTTTATGTGTATGTAGAATAATGATCACTGCTGTACAAGGTTTTTGGGAAGTGTCACTTCTTGTGGTAAAATGGAAAGCGGTCAATAAAAATATTCATAAAAATTAATAAAATGAAACGGTGACAGTTGTTATTTATAACTTCCTGGACTTGTTGAAGCAAATCTTAATGAATGTTGCAGTTTGAAGTATTTAAAGCAGGTTTGTGTTGATTACGTACTGGTAATTTTAAGCTAAAATGATCAGGCGAAGCTGGGACAATATCACATTGCAAATGTTCCATCATATTTTTTAACTTTTATCTGTGAACTATTTTCACAATTTCAAAATTGATTGGCAGGGAAGTGAATTACTTTTCTTTTTAAATTGCATGAAA
Source organism: Carcharhinus amblyrhynchos (assembly GCF_965287045.1). NCBI lineage: Eukaryota > Metazoa > Chordata > Chondrichthyes > Carcharhiniformes > Carcharhinidae > Carcharhinus > Carcharhinus amblyrhynchos. Next base: position 15,473,730 of record NC_137352.1, read on the forward strand.
TAGTAGCAGTTGACTGTAAAACAGTCTGTCCAAACATGAATGCAGAAAGTGGGATATTTTTATGCTTGTATGTGTGATGACACTAAGTTGTATAGATGGGAGCAACAGGTTACAAATGAATATGAGTGGATTTAAATGGGTAGCAATATTGTAGCAGATGAAATTCAATAGGGAGGGGGGATGCATTGGGAATCAATTTTGCATTCAAAAAAGAAAAGTCAAATATTGTAATGGCAAGACACTGGGAACTGTGGAGAACAGGGATTTGATTGTCGCAAGTACATACATTTTGTAAATGCTATAAAAGTACACAAAATACTTGTGAAATGTTGCCTTTATTTTCAGGGAACAAGAATACAAATTGGGAGGAAGTAATGCTTCAGTTTTCATGTTCTGGCTGGACCCTATCTGGAGTACTAGTTTAGTTTTTGCGCACTGTACTTGAAGACGGTTATATTGACCTTGGAGGCAGTTCCCTGTAGATTTGTCAGATGTATATCAAAGTTTAGAGCGTATAATTATGAGGTCAGGTTACGTAAACATATCTTAAGTTTCAACGGTTGACAACTAATTTAATTGTGTTTGAAATGCTAAATGGATTCAGTGGTGTAGATGAAATAAAACAGTTTCCACTGGTGGGGGAACAACGTGTATCACTCAGTTGAATTAGGAAACATCTTTTTGCAAAAAGTTTCGCAGAAATTTTTCCTGAAAAGGCCATAGATGCTTAGTCAATTGAAATTTTCAAGATAGATTGACAGTTTGTTATTAGGCAGGGGTATCAAGAAATATTCAAAGATCTTTACAACTCCATTAGTCTAGGATTCAATTGACGAGTGGAACAAGTCATAGAACCATAGAATCCCTACAGTGCAGAAGGCAGCCATTTGGCCCATTAAGTCTACACCAACCATAATCCCACATATTTATCTTGCCAATCTCCTGACATTAGGGTCAATTTAGCATGGCCAGTCAACCTAACCTGCACATCTTTGGGCTGTGGAGGAAACCAAAGCATCCAGAGAAAACCCACGCAGACACGGGGAGAACGTGCAAACTCCACACAGTGCATACAGCCCTTTTGGGAAAAAGAAGTGTAGTAAAATGATGACCACTGTGTAGTTTTCATATTTCTGAACAGAAATTACCAAAACCAGATTCCATTATTGTTTGGAACTTCATTTCAAAATAAAGTATGCATCAGCAGAGTTTGCTGTTATGAATGCTTTGCGTCTTTCAATTAATAGAAAAGTAGTATGTTTGAAGGTTTAAAAAGCTTCAAGAAATTCCTTTTGAGATCTTCAGGGACGTAGAGTCTTTTCAATTTCCAGCATCCATCAAGTCTGCTTAATGTCATCCTGAATTTTTAAATACTAGGTGTGACTAAATGTCTAGAAAATATTGCATCAAATAGAAAAATGTTATAGTAGCAGCAGATTAACTTGTAACCTGCTCCTGTCTCAACTCCACTTTCTTCCTCTCCTCTGCATATCCCTTATTCCTTTAATGTCCAAATATTTTTGATCTTGGTCTTAAATATATTCAAGTCTGAGCATCTGCAGTTCTCTTGATGATGAATTCCTAAGATCATTTAATTCTGCATTGGCAGAGATTCTGCTATTCAGCCTGTCAAGTCTGCGCTGACAACGATCCCATCGAGGCCTTATCCCCCTTAACCCCATGTATTTAATCTGCTAGTCCCCTGACATGTATTCACCCTGATAGTCTCCCTGACACTAAGGGGCAATTTAGCATGGCCAATCAACCTAACCCGTACATCTTTGAAGTGTGTGAGGAAACTGGAGCACGCAGATGAAACCCATGCAGATGTGGGAGAATGTGCAAACTCCACACAGTCACCCAAGGCCGAAATTGAAACTTGGTCCTAGGCGCTATGAGGCAGCAGTGCTAACCACTGTACTGCCCTGATTCTCTGCTCTTTGAATGAAGACATTTCTCCTCATCTCAGTCCTAAATGATGACCTCTTATCCTAAGACTATGATTCTAATTCAAGAGTCAGTCAGGGAAAGCAGCCTCTACTTATTGCAAATAAATTAGATTTCTGTCAACTGTCCCAAATTTTGGTTGTTTTTGTAATGGGATGAATGTGTTACTAATAAAGTTGTTTAATTATAATTATAGGATTTGAAACCATGGTTTCCTCCAATTGATCCACCACAGCTAAGCTATGAAGGTAAGAAAACTTGATGACCCATTTCTGTTTGGGAGATAAGATTGACTAATGTACAGTTAACTTTTTTTTATTCATTATGGATGTGGGTGTCACTGGCTAAACCAGCATTTATTGCCCATCCCTAATTGCGCTTGAAAAGATGCTGCTGAGCTTCCTCCTTGAAGCGCTGCATCCCTGAGGTGTAAGTACACCCACAGTGTTGTTAGTGAAAGAGTTCTTGGATTCTGATCTAGTGACACTGAAAGAATAGTGTTATGTTTCCAAGTCAGAATGATGAGGGCTTGGAAGGGAACTTCCAGCTGGTGGTCTTCCCAGGTACCTGTTCCTCTTATCCTTTGGATGGTAGTAGTTATGGGTTTGGAAGGTGTTGCCTAAAGAACCTTAGTGAGTTCCTACAGTGTTGCTTGTAGGTGGCACACACAGATGCCACTGTCCATCAGTGGTGGAGGGAATGAATGTTTGGAGGGATAGCAATCAAGCTGGTTCCTTTGTCTTGGGTAGTATTGAGCTTCTTGAAGCTGCACTCAAGATAAGTGAAGACTAAAGTTTATAAAGCTTATTTATTAGTGCCACAAGTAAACTTACATTTAACACTGCAATGAAGTTATTGTGAAAATTCCCTAGTCGCCACAGTCCAGCATCTGCTTGGGTACGCTGAGGGAGAATTTAGCATGGCCATTGCACCTAACCAGCATGTCTTTACACTTCTGACTTGTGCCTTGTAGATGGTGAATAAGCTTTGGGGAGCGAGGAAGTAAGTCAGTCACTGTAAGATGCCTAGCCTTTGATTTGCTCTGATAGCCACAGTACTTATGTGGCTGTACAATTCAGTTTCTGGTCAATGATAGCCTCCAGAATATTGGTAGTGGGGGATTCAGCAATGGTAATGCCATTGAGTGTCAAGGGTGATAGATCTTTCTTATTGGAGATAGTAATTTTCTGGCATTTATGTGATGCAAATGTTATTTGCCACTTGTCAGCCCAAGCCTGGATAATGTCCAGGTATTGATGCATTTGGACATGGGCTGCTTCAGTATCTGAGCAGTTGCAAATGATGCTGAACAAATTATAGTCATCAGCGAACATCCCCATTTCTGATCTTAGGATGGAAGGAAGGTTGAGAACTAGGTACAAAAGTTAAAGTAAGCTCTAATTTTAGCTGTGCTGTGGTAAATTATTTGATTTAAGGATTGCAGAAGCAGGCAGCACATTGAAGAAACAGTCAGATTTTATTCTAGTTCTCCAGGTGATAAAATCACAGATGGCTGATTCATTGTAAAGTTAAGTTGAAAATAGTTAGTTTCCCAAACGAAAGGAATTTTGTAGAATGTATTATTGTGGACCACAGTTGTGTATCTCTGAAGACTATGTTAAGTAAGCATTGACTGAGACAATGGAGCAGACCACTTTGTTCAGCTGGAAAATAGTGTCTGGTTTAGTGAATCAAAGCAAAAAGACAATGTTTAAACGTTTTCAAAAGCAATAGGTTTGAGTTGGCTAAGAACACTTCACTGTTTTTGTTTCAACTTTGTATACAGATTTAAATGCCACAGAGACTGAATGAAAGCCTCCTATCCACCTCTTGCTTATGAAGGTCTTGTATGAAAAACGTTTAAATAATCTGAATTCAATTCCCACATGGAATCAAACCATTAGGTTGGGACCTGATTGGTTATATCGTCTAATGAGACCACAAAAGTGGACATTGGCAAGTCATTTTGTTATAACAGTTGCTCTGTTTGGGGCTAAAGTAGAGCAATGGACTGCTTTGCTTCCGTTGAATGTATTCTGTTACCAGCCGTAACATCTGTTCCCTCGATTCTTACAAAAATAATTGCCAAAACGATGGAATGAAGATTGGATTAAATGTTGAATAATTATCACGGACTTGATTTTGCCAATTCTTTGTTAAACTTGACTTTTTCTTGTGTTCGAGGAGCAAATGCTCCTGGCCTTTGGCAGCTTATCCTCTTCCAAGTTTATTTTGTGTCAGGTTTAGAATTTTGAAATCTTGAAATTTTGAATTAGAAATTATGGAGAAAACAATTGAAAACAGTGTAGTTATCATGTGTAGTAATGGGATCATTTGGAATAAAGTACTTAAGTTTTGTCAAAGTTCCGGGTCTTGAATTTCTGATCCATTTGTTCGTGAACTGAAATGGCACATTACAAGCGGTTTTGCCTACCAAGTTCGAGGGAGAATATTTTTAAAGTTACTGATGCCAGTTTGATTTATGGTAGAACGTTATTGCAACACAAGTGTAACTGATATTTTGCACCGTTATCTGTTACCTGTTCCAAATATTGCAAATTATTTTAGGATACCCACTGCATTGTAGCGCAGGATTTCCATATAATGCTGTTACAATTTTTATTAAAAAGGCATTTGTAAGATGAAGGTTAAGGCAGTTTTTTTTTTGCTCACATATTCTACTTTTTTATATGTTTTGGTGTAAAATTGACATTCCTTCATGAAGATACTAGGCAAGCACCCCAATGCCTAGGCTTTAAGTTGCTGCAGCGTAATATGCCGGAGCTACCTGCAATAACTAGGCTGCTGATTTAATGGAGGATTTTCCCCTCCTGTGTTTTCTCCTCTACTTTCCTCTCACTGAGCTGAAGAAGTTGGGATATTCTTGCCAAATTCCTGACAAATGGGCTGAATTTGGAACTGACCTGACACAAAGTAGTGATCTTATCATTTTGTAGAACAAAATGCTGCTGCACCAACAGTTGTACCAAACACTGAAGACATGAGGGAAGAAATTTGATACCTGCTAAACACAGTTTTGTTTTTAGTCTATTAATTTTGAATGGCTCAATACATTTCTCTGTGCTGTGTCCAATTCAGCATGACAAATATAATGTTATTTTAGAAAAGAGAGGCTTGATTTTACAATGGACGCAAAATTCTTATAAATGTTATAGTAATAGTGGAGGTACTAACTGTTCTGATGTTAACTGCCTTATTTTTATTTTTGCCGCTTATGTTGTTGAAAGATTGTCTGGATCAGGTATCCAACTAGCATCTTTTTCCCCTAAGGTAATGCATGTTCTTGTTTCCAGTGTTGATCCCTAAGAGATGGTGTTACCTGAGGATGTCTGTATTGAAGAGGTACTGTCACATTGTGAAAGTTCAGCTACTGGGCCCAATTCTTTTTGGCAGGCCTTACCTGGATGAACGCCACAGGAACTGGGCAGTTGAAGCAGAGCTCATCCAATATGAGTAAGTTCTGCTAAATCAATATCATGCATCCTCAAAAGCATAGAATTCTAAGCATGCAAGGCTATCATTTTGTATGTGAATTTTGGTTCAAGATTTTCAATAGAAAGGTATCTTTATATAGTATTCCTTATATCCTTTCCAGCTTTTATGTATAAATTTTCCAGTGTTTACTGATCTTTAACTCCAAACTGTTGAGTCTTGCCATCCTTTCTGATGAATTGTAAGATTTTCTATCTTTTACAAATTTTGATTTTCCGTTGCACGTAGAATTGTTGATTGTTGTTATCTCCTCTCTTTGCATTATATTGTCAAAAAAGTATATAATTGAGTTAGAAAATGCAAAATGTAAAGCTATATATGCCAGGGATGCATGAGGTGGTTAAAATGAACTGTTCCTTGACCACACTGCATGAACATTACATGGGCAGTCCATATTGTGGGGTTACGAATGGGGTGTTGTTTTCACTTGCAATAGTGCCGGCTGATGCCTCCAATGAGGGCTGTTGTAGTCACAGCTGATATTACTACTTGACAAGTCAGATTGCAGAGAGGAACCTGGCTTGATAGATTCGGACTTTTTTTTGAAAGTGGTGGAAAATTACTGAACAAATTCACAAGAGTATGCTGATATACTTTAATAAATAATAAAATATTAAACATTGTAAATAAACTATATTGCACCTGATAAGATGATTGGAAATATCTTAATACAAAACAATGCTTCAAACTTTCACTGTTCCTTCAACCTTATTCTATTTCTACAGACACAATCAGAAAAATAAAACATGTCTCTCATACTCTAATATTCCGGGTAAGTATGCGCGAGCTGTGGTCAGACACACTACGCTCCAAATGACAGATGTGACCAAAGCAGATTCCGTGGCTTTCCTAACAACCCAAACTCTGTCATTCTTACAAAGGTTTCCAATCTCCACATTTGAAGAACCTGGCATTGAATTCCCTCCAAATATTCATCCTATTCAGACAGCTTAAAAAAGAATCCTTTCCAAGGTTTCAATCTCACACTCTGAAATTCCTTCTTCCTCGTTCTCCGAGTACACTCAAGCCTTGTCTTCCAAGCACGTTTTAAGATTTTTGGCAGAACACCACTGCGCCATAAGTGTGCCTTTGCACTTCTGGTTTGCAACCTTCGACTGCTTCACAGATCTTCTGGGTTTCTCTTGAAACTTAATTTCAAATCTGCTCCTCATATCCCTCTCTCTGTCTTTAACGTGGAGCTTATTATTCTGCCCCTTTCAACTTTATTTAACAAGATCTGTTTATGATTGTCCTTATCCCTGCGTGGGATCTTGTTCAGGGACCTGTTTCTGCCCCTTCATGTTTTTATGTTTTCTATTCCTCAGCATTGATATTACTTATCATGAGCATGAATTTAACCACATCAAACTAATCAGTATCTACATGGTTAAGCTGACTTTTGAAAGGGTTGTGTGCAGGAGGGATGAGGAGGGTAATATGACCTTGTCCAATAGTGGGATGTTATTCACAAAGCATTTTTCCTTCATAGTTGTGATGAACTGCGGGACCTTGATCTCAAAACACTGAAGATAATTGACCTTTTGGAATCTGCACACAGGGCTCTGCTTGTTTATGCTGTAAGTGCCAACAGAATGGTTGAAAGGCCTAATTTTCATGCTCCTTTTTTCATGCCCCTAAATGCTAGCTTTTCATCTAATTTCAAATCCTTTTTCAGTTGAAGCGACCACTACTGATCCAGTTTGTTCGTGTTGTTGATGAAAACCTTGTTCAGGTAAGAACCCAGTTATTTTCCATTTGTGCATTACTGATTCTTAAAAAGCTGTAAATGACACAAAGTATAAATATTTAAACTAAATTTATGAAATGTGAAGGTTTGGTCAGGGCCATCACTCTGTATCAGACCAAATCCAAAGTCCAGAAAGTATCACTGATCAATCTATCAAAACAAGATCTTAGTCCTTTAAAAATATTATTTGATAAAAATCATTTTGTGTATGCCTATGGATTTTCTTCCTCCTCTGATATTTAAATTTTCTGGATATTTATCATATAAGTTCAACTAAAGATGATGCATCACCCAACAAAATGGCGAAAAGGGTATGTTCTGGGTTATGTTCAAAGGTTAACATAACTAAAAATACTAAACTGTAGTGTCCTTTACATACAGATCTATAACTAGGTTTTATAATATATTGACACTATCTTGACTTACTGGGTGGAATTTTCCTGTCCCACCCACTACGGGAATCGTAGTGGACAGGACCGGACCGTGCAAAGGTCCATTTGATCTCGGGCGAGATTTTCTGGTCTTGGGGCGAGTGCAGCTGGAAAATCCTGCCCATTCTGTTTACTGTGATAGTTATGAGTCTTGTGCTTTATTATGTCTTGAAGATGCAGCGTGTGCATTTTAATTCAGAAAATAAATTCAGATTTATTTTTAGTGTTCCACTTTGGAAGAAGCAATACAAGTGGTAAAGCAACAAATGATTTTTCGGGATGTCTGGAAGACGTTGACTTTTGGGAATAAAATGCAGGTGGCTACAGTCCTTGCTCTTACTGGTCTTCATTGTGAGTATTACCTCAGTACATGTTACTGTCTGTTAAGAATTCTGAGACTCTTTCCTACATCCAGTTGATAATTTATGCATTGTTTAAAGTGAGCCTCTATCTTTCAATCAGGAAGGATTTTACAACTCTTGAAATTTTGTTGAAAGATAAATATTTCAAGTTACTAGTACTTGAAAGTTAGCAAAAACGTACTGCAGGAAAGCATTGGTGCATTGGCTGTATGCTAATGCTAAACGTGTGCTTTGGAAATATACCATTTGATGGCAAATTTAACTCACTGGTGTATTTGCCTATGGCTTGCAGACTTTTTTGTGTTATGCACTTAATATATCTACTAACAATTCTTAGGTTTTTTATTTACTTGAGAAGTTGAAAGTTTAGGGTAAACTTTGGGATGCATTTATCTCATGAGACATTCTTCAGTGGCACTGGACATAGGGAAGCAATGGGGAAAGAGAGTACAGGAGTGGGGAAAGCAAAAGTGATATAGAGCAATTTATAATTTGCTTCATGACAGTTGTTATCTTCCTGTGTTGTAAGTTCAAATGAGTTTAGTTTACATAAACAGTTCAGATTTTGTGTGTATAGCATTTTATTTATATGAATAGACTTGGAAGACTTTAAAATTTAAGTTCCATTGTGCCTAGTATATAAGACAGACAGAAAAGTGATCTTGCAACCATGCCATTATGAAGTTAGCATATATCATCCTGTAAGTGTCAGTCCCATTGTTTCTGGCCTAAAAAACTAACTTTTCACATTCCTGTGTAAAAGTGACCCATGTTTCTCAGGGATCAAAGCCCAAAAATCTAATAATCAAACTGGAGGTGCTAATTATCCAATTTCATTGTGAATATATAGATACTAATGAAACAAAACACTAGTAACTAAATGATTAAAACATTTCTACATTTAAGATTATTTATGCAATCAGATTCTGAATGACAATTAGTATGAATTATGTAATGTTGTTTTTAGTTTATTCCGTTGTCTATTTTGGGTCCAAAATCAAACATGCGTGTCAGCTCTTCAAAAACGTTATGCATGTAAAAATCTTGTCTTTTCAGACTTTTTAAAGACCGTCATTAAAAAATGATCTCAAAATTGCCAATTTTAAATGCATTTATACAGCCATTGCGCCTGTTCCTGTCAGTCTTCAGAATATGTTTTGGTATATCTTAAGTGTTGCTTGTTCCGAATTTGCTCTGTTCCTCATCAACCTAATTTCATTAATGATAGAACTTCCTTGCACCTATTGTTGTCAAAATGATGCTCACACTCCAAGCACCTTGTCATGGGTGCTGAAAGTATGCAGAATGGGTAGATTGAGACATTAGTTAGCATACAATGCTGTTTTGACATCGGCCATGCAATTTTCTGCCTCGCCACTCCATCTAATGCCTCTCTTGAACACTCAAAACTAAACGTGTTCAACAGTTGAAAGACATACCAGAAATTTTATGCAGCATGTTAAAGTTAAACAATGTATAATGCAAAGTAGAATGATCTGGGAAGGTGTGTAATAAGAAACCTTTAATTCTTTTTAAGAGGGTATTGAATTGAGTCCATGAAAGAATGTTTACTTCTCCTGCTGTCACCAGGATTTTCTATGAAGTTATGCTTTAGCAGTTTAGGATTAAACTTGATCCTTGTTCTGTAATTTAGCTGGATTTTCTTTCTCTCCTGTAGATTTCGGTCTCATAAAGCAATACTCTATGGATCATAATGATCTGTTTGAACAATTTGAAGATCAGTGCTTTCAGGAAGAGGAGGTAAAATATTCACCTGACCCTTTGGAAGTAATATTGCCTCATTCATAACAAAATTCTATGAATTCAGATATGTTTCAATCAAGTATGTTCAGTGCTACAATTAAGAATGAAAAAATATATATTTTGAGAGGATTCATACTTTTCTAAATAAAATGTTCCTTGAAACACAAAAAAAACAGTATAAAAGGTGTGATGTTACTGTACCTTTAAGAAAGTTTTTTTTAAATCATGATTTCTGCAGCTCTCAGCCTCTCTGTTTTTCTCATTGTTGTGGCTGACTACGATGGGTCCTTTTGTTGCTACTTAAGTGGTTTAAATGGGGTTGTTTGTGTTTACTGTGTGATTAATTTTATGACACTGCATTGTTAGGTTTAAGGCTTCATTTTTAGTTCTGAACTGCAGTTGAGTTTTAGAAGGAACAGCAAACTAAAAAGAAGTGTTTTCCCTCTCTCCCTGTTGGTTTGAAAATTCTGTTCTAATTCCACTTCTCTGTCCAGCATCCTTATGCCAATGTACAGAAAAATTCTGCCAAACGAAGATAAACTTTCAGAATCTCTTTTATTTGATTTTGTATCAGGCCTTGCTAATTGAGGGTTAGTATTATTAATATCTTTAACTTTTTTTATGACCAGAGAGCAAAAGCATTTCACAAACATTGGGAATCGGACATGAAAAAGCAGCATTATGAAGCTGCAGTGAGGTCTTTGAATGAAGCAATAAGAGTGTGGTAAGCTTTCCATGTTAAGAATACGTGCACATTCAGGTTTTTGAATGCATGAGTAAGGCTAATGGATTAGAGTGGTAATGTACGCATTTTAGTACCTTCACTTGAGCATGAATTAATTTCACTTTATCCAGTTGTGGGCTTCTGTGCAGCAATTCTTGCCAAAAGTGCAATTCTAAAGATGAAAAGACCTAAGGTAATGGGTGTTGGTTTATGGTAGTGATTTTTTTTTCAAACGGTAAGCTTGAAATTTCAAAGTACATAGAACATAGAACATTACAGCGCAGAACAGGCCCTTCGGCCCACGATGTTGCGCCGACCAGTTTTTTCAAAAAAAAAACACTGACCCACTAATCTAAACCAATCCCTTTTAGTCCATAAACCTATCCATAGATCTCTTAAACGCCCCCAAACTAGGCGCATTTACAACCGCAGCAGGCAGGGCATTCCAATCCCTCACCACCCTCTGGGTAAAGAACCTACCCCTGACATCCGTCCTATAACTACCACCCCTTAATTTAAAGCCATGCCCCCTCGTGCTAGCATTCTCCATCCGAGGAAAAAGGCTATCACTATCCACCCTATCTAAACCTCTAATCATCTTATATGTTTCAATAAGATCCCCTCTTAGCCTCCTTCTTTCCAGCGAAAACAACCCCAAATCCCTCAGTCTCTCCTCATATGACCTCCCCTCCATACCAGGCAACATCCTGGTAAACCTCCTCTGCACCCTCTCCAAAGCCTCAACGTCCTTCCTGTAATGTGGGGGAAGTAGGCGTTGAGACAATGATGAGTTATTTAAGGATGCTTTTCAAACATTTTGGGCGGCACTATAGCACAGTGGTTAGCACTGCTGTTTCACAGCTCTAGGGACCTGGGTTTGATTCCCGATTCGGGTCACTGTCTGTGTGGAGTTTGCACGTTCTCGCATCTGCGCAGTTTCCTCCCACAGTCCAAAGATGTACGGTTTAGGTTGATTAGCCATGATAAAATTGCCCCTTAGTGTCCTGAGATGCATAAATTAGAGGGATTAGTGGGTAAAATGTAGGGAAATGGGGGTAGGGCTTGGGTGGGATTGTGGTCAGTGCAAACTTGATGGGCTGGAGGGTCTCTAACTGCACTGTAGGATTTTATGATTATGATTTACTCTGATTGCAGAGCATTAACAGGTTTTAAGTCTCAGTTCCCAATGAAAGAAAGAAAAAGCTGAAGCATTTTATCTTTCATAGGTTTTATCCCCCTTTATTCGTATAAGTTGTAACTTAATGTGTGATTTAAACATTTTGAAGTAATTTCTCAAAACAGCTGATATAGCCTAGATCATCAATGAAAATAGGTATTAAAAATTATGGATTATGTTTGCTTGCAAAGATTATGCATTCAAAATGTTCTATTTGTTTATGTTACCACAAATTCTACATTGTGATTTTTGTTGCATTCTGTGAAATGTTATGGTATGGAGAAGTAATTTGTGTAAATTCTTGTTGTAGTGCATTTAATCATTTGCTGTATGAGAAGAGATCTTATTGCTATTTCCAGTTGTGTCAGTACAAGTAAGTCATCATCTTTTCACAACATATTGTCATTTTAGCAAAGAAATAATTCTAGATAATGCATTACACTTGAAAAGTTTGGTCTTGGATATCTCGTGGGATAGTTGTGTTTTTATTAATGCAACTTATGGGTTGGGTGATGTTTTTGAAGAGCTTTTCTCTTAAATCCTAAACATATGCATGTCTTGCAATATGTTAAGGGTAGAGCCAGCCAGGGTATCCCTGAAACACGGCTTATATTTTGTGTTCATTTTCTTTCTGATGAGGTTTAAAGCCAGGTCAACACCAGTCCTCTAAAACATCAGGAACTCTTGGTTATTCTTGTTCTAAAATGTTCTAATATCTGGCTGATAGACGGCATAGTCCAGATGACCCTTTCTCAAAGTGGTTAGCTCTGTTGCCTCTCCACATCAAGGACTTGGATTCGAATCCGGTCCTGGGTGACTGTGTGCAATTTGCACATTCTTCCTGTTACCGCGTGAGTTTTCTCGGAGTGCTCTGATTTCCCCTCTCAGCCCAAAGGTTAGGTGGATTTGCCATGCTAAATTGCCCCTTAGTGTCAGAAAATGTGTACGTTAGGTGGATTAGCCATGGTAAATGCCTGGGATATCAGAATTAGGGTGGGGCAGGCAGGCCTGGATAAAGTGTTCTTATGGAGGAGAGGTTATGCAAATTCAGTCGGCCAAATGTCCTCCTGCACTGTAGGGATTCTATGGTCCTTTGTTAGACCGATTGCAGTGAATTATTTTGCAAAGACAATATCCAGCGAGTAGACATTATTGAGTCTAACTTTTTAAATCAAAACACAACTTTCACCCCCTTTTCATAGATTTCCTCAAGTATGAAGATATAAAGTCCTGTTCAGAAACACTTCACATATTGTGATAACAGTGTTGAATACTAAGCATAAACCTCAGAGGAATCTCTACTGCAGTTCTCCTCTTCTTCCAGGAAGTGGACAATTTTTTTTTAATGACGGATTATGCTCAAGTACAATTCCTAATTTTATTGAATGAAAAAATGTAATGGCCACACTCCAAATCATCGGGGCTAAGTACTTCACTCTGAGTACTTATTCATGAGGACTCCATGTCTTCCTTCCAGCTAAATACTGAGTAGTAACTGTGGCAAAGTTCAAGCAACATTTGTGAAATATTTAAATTTTTAGCGTATGGTTATCATGAAATGTTACATGTTACTGCCCATTGCTCTGTCAAATCGTTACGTGCCATTTGCAGAAGTTTTGCCTTTGAAAATATAGAATTATGTTAAATGCTATGACTTGTAAAAGGCCTTGCATTCTTCCTGTGTCAGGTTTTAAGAAGTGCACCTGTAAAATTTTTGCATTTACGCATTTAGAACAATGGCTGGACTTTCTTTTTCTGTCATCTCTTTTGAGATTCCTGCTCCAATTTCTCATTTTAGGGAGAAAATGCTGGAAAATCACAGCAGGTCAGCTTTGAGAAAGGGTCATTTGGACTCAAAACGTCAGCTCTTTTTTCTCTCTTTACAGATACTGCCAGACCTGCTGAGATTTTCCAGCATTTTCTCTTTCGATTTCAGGTTCCAGCATCTGCAGTACTTTGCTTTTATCCTTTTTTTCCTCCCATGGAGAAATCATTAAATATTCTTCCTTGAAAGTAGTATTTTAAAATTAATTTTGATAGCAAAAGCCCAATTTGTTTCAATGCTTGAATCTTAATCTCTACATTTGGATTACAGTGCAACCATTATTATTATAAGATTGTATTTGTACACTACAGTTTGTTCACATTGTGCCACTTTTGACAGGAAAGCATGGAGTGATGCCAAAAGGTGTATTGTCCTGCGGCCTCATTCCATAGAGGTAAGTTTAATATAAACGTTTTGTTGGTAATTAGATTTCATTAAGAGTTTCTAGTGACAACAGCATAAGCACAAAAGTTCAGTGGTATCTGAACCCCATATAAATTATTGCTTAGAAGTTACATCTTATATAGTATGAGTTGGCGAAGGCACTTTTTTTCCTTTGGTGACACTGTTGTGGCAAATCTTTGGATCCCTTTTGTAGTAATGATGTCCTTGCTGAAGCTTACTAATGCACCTGAACTTTAAACTTCTTAAGTTGAAGTTTTTTATTCATTGCCAGGAAATAAACTGTTAGGCTGTAACAGCTGAGCTCAAGGGTACCATTTTGGGGTAACCCAATATTGTGCTGGAGAACTTCCCATGGAATGTGTGCACAGCAATTGCCTGGGAAGTGCAGACTTCATGTGGACAATTGCTGTATTCATTCTCCACTCTCCATTCACCTGACAAAGGGTCAGCGGCCTGAAAGCTTGTGGCTTTTGCTATCAAATAAACCTGTTGGACTTTAACCTAGTGTTGTGAGACTTCTTACTGTGTCAATCATTCTAAAATGCAGTTTAAGCTGCAAACTTTGGATGTTTCAACTGTATTTCATCAACAGTTACCCAGGAACAGTTGGAAAAATTTAAACCATTGATAGCTTCAAGGTAAACTTTGTACAATTCTACACAGAACCCCATGTTACTCCATTCACACCCCGAACCTCCGGGGGCCTTTGTCTACCCCAACTGCCCACACCTCTCGCCTCAGTCATTAAAAAAAGGCATGTTTTATTTACCTATAACTCAATAGTTACGATAAACAAGTTCAAGGAAATAAAAGCACTTTTAACTTTAGTGTAATTATTTTGAAGATCTTGACCAGGGTCCACATAAGGCGCCCCCGCCCCCATCCATTTACCTAAAGACTTCTCCCTGCTATTTTCATTAGGACCTTTAAACTCCTATTACAGCAGCCAGTGCTGTAAAAGGAAAAGTGGGAGTGTTCTCCTTTGGCCTGCTGCTTTTGGTCTTTGACAATGGAGCCAGGATGCATTGTGCTGCCTGAATCTCACCAGCTTGAGTCAGGCGCTTAGGAGTTTTATTGCGGCTAAGTGAATACAGAGTGGCAATCTGATGCTGGTTGCCGCTCCTTGGCAGTTATGGCCTTTTGTATTCCGGTACAGTTAGGACTCTGTTCCGTCTCTTCAATATTTATAAATTGCAGAGCTGCTGGTATGTTTGTTGGCAGGACCTCGATTAATGGGCTTAACATTATTCATAGATACTTTTTTTCCATCTGACACTATTGCCCTATTTCCCCCCTAGTCCGAAAGATGTGGGCAGCACAGTAGCACAGTGGTGGATTGTGGTCGGTGCAGACTCGTTGGGCCGAAGGGCCTCTTTCTGCAGTGCATGTTCCAATGTTCCATGCTCTATGTGCTGATTAGGTGCGTTGGCCATGCTAAAACCTCCCTCTGTACCCGAACAGGCGTCAGAGTGCGGCGACTCGGGGATTTTCATAGTAACTTCATTGCAGTGTTAAAGTAAGTCTACTTGTGACACAAATGAATAAACTCAAAATTTTTAAATTCTCAGGTTCTGAAGTCTGTGTAATAAGTTGGGACTGAATTCTGTACCAATATTAACAATGTGTGACCAAAATATTCATGTAGGGCATATTAGTAACATGCATATCGCCAGTTCTCATGTATTTGTGTACTGACTATTTATACTGTATACTGAGTATTGTTTTTCTCTCCCTCTTAGGGTCATTATCTTTTTGCAGGAGCGCTCTGTGGTAAAGGCTGGTATAGTCGTGCTTTGAAGGCTAATTCTTTGGCGATTCAAGTATGTCAGTGGAAAGGGTTGAATGTGAAGGGTTTAACAGAACAGCGAGAACTGATCCAGACTGAACAAATGCTTTCATTAAAAGGTTGGTGCAGACATGTTTTTACTTGCTGAATTTACTATTCCAAAGAATTGATATTCCTTCATTTATGATAACATCAATATCTGGACAATTTAACAAACATTAACATCGTTATCCCTAATCCTGTTTTTAATCCTGTAACTAACATACTTTTACAGTGCTTTATCTTGTTGTGAGAAATTGAAGTGGTTAAAATAATCCTGGTGTCTGTATTTTGGCATCTTTCTATCGTATGATTTTGATAATGAAATATGTTTGGTGAATGGAAAATCCTCAGGAAGGGACTTTAACCTGGATAATGTAAACTGGATAATGGGGTACAAGAGAGATTCACACCCCCTAGACTAGCTAACTCTGAGGGTCAGGAACAAGATGGTGCTGCTGAGGGGAGTAATGGTGAGAGGAAGGAGGGGGGAGTGGGGAGGAAGGGTGAGAGGAAGGAGGGGGGAGTGGGGAGGAAGGAGGGGGGAGTGGGGAGGAAGGAGGGGGGAGTGGGGAGGAAGGAGGGGGGAGTGGGGAGGAAGGAGGGGGGAGTGGGGAGGAAGGGTGAGAGGAAGGGTGAGAGGAAGGGTGAGGGGGGAGTGGGGAGGAAGGGTGAGAGGAAGGGTGAGGGGGGAGTGGGGAGGAAGGGTGAGGGGGGAGTGGGGAGGAAGGGTGAGGGGGGAGTGGGGAGGAAGGGTGAGGGGGGAGTGGGGAGGAAGGGTGAGGGGGGAGTGGGGAGGAAGGGTGAGGGGGGAGTGGGGAGGAAGGGTGAGGGGGGAGTGGGGAGGAAGGGTGAGGGGGGAGTGGGGAGGAAGGGTGAGGGGGGAGTGGGGAGGAAGGGTGAGGGGGGAGTGGGGAGGAAGGGTGAGGGGGGAGTGGGGAGGAAGGGTGAGGGGGGAGTGGGGAGGAAGGGTGAGGGGGGAGTGGGGAGGAAGGGTGAGGGGGGAGTGGGGAGGAAGGGTGAGGGGGGAGTGGGGAGGAAGGGTGAGGGGGGAGTGGGGAGGAAGGGTGAGGGGGGAGTGGGGAGGAAGGGTGAGGGGGGAGTGGGGAGGAAGGGTGAGGGGGGAGTGGGGAGGAAGGGTGAGGGGGGAGTGGGGAGGAAGGGTGAGGGGGGAGTGGGGAGGAAGGGTGAGGGGGGAGTGGGGAGGAAGGGTGAGGGGGGAGTGGGGAGGAAGGGTGAGGGGGGAGTGGGGAGGAAGGGTGAGGGGGGAGTGGGGAGGAAGGGTGAGGGGGGAGTGGGGAGGAAGGGTGAGGGGGGAGTGGGGAGGAAGGGTGAGGGGGGAGTGGGGAGGAAGGGTGAGGGGGGAGTGGGGAGGAAGGGTGAGGGGGGAGTGGGGAGGAAGGGTGAGGGGGGAGTGGGGAGGAAGGGTGAGGGGGGAGTAAGGGTGAGGGGGGAGTGGGGAGGGGAGAGGAAGGGTGAGGGGGGAGTGGGGAGGGGAGAGGAAGGGTGAGGGGGGAGTGGGGAGGGGAGAGGAAGGGTGAGGGGGGAGTGGGGAGGGGAGAGGAAGGGTGAGGGGGGAGTGGGGAGGGGTGAGGAAGGGTGAGGGGGGAGTGGGGAGGGGTGAGGAAGGGTGAGGGGGGAGTGGGGAGGGGTGGAGAGGAAGGGTGAGGGGCGGGGAGGAAGGGTGAGGGGCGGAGTGGAGAGGAAGGGGGAGTGGAGAGGAAGGGTGAGGGGCGGAGTGGAGAGGAAGGGGGAGGGGCGAGTGGGGAGTGTGGAGAGGAAGGGGGAGGGGCGAGTGGGGAGGAAGGAGGGGGGGAGTGGGGAGGAAGGGTGAGAGGAAGGAGGGGGGGACCCAAAGGCCTCAGCCTCTCGATCTGCACAACAAGTTTGAGGTTCTTGCTCCCAGTGTGGACAAGAATGAGGGCTGTAAGGTTGACGAGCAAACTGCCCATGGTACAGTGGTGCAGACACAGGACAAAGAGGAAGAAGTAAAGAGGGATGTAGTGGTAATTGGGGATAGTGTAGTTAAGGGTATAGACACTGTCCTTTGTGACAATGATAAAGAATACAGAAGGGTGTGTTGTCTGCCTGGTTCTCGGGTCCAGGATGTCTCATCTGGGCTGCAGAGGAACCTGGAGTGGGAGGGTGAGAATCTGGTCGTTGTGGTACATGTGGGTGCCAACGACATAGGCAAAATGGGAACTAAGGATCTGCAGAGGGAGTATGCAAAGCTGGGAATCAAATTAAAAAGCAGAACCGACAAGGTGGTTATCTCTGGATTACTACCTGAACCACATGCAGATGGGCGCAGGGTAAATAGGATTAAAGAGATGAATGGATGGCTCAGGGATTGGTGTGGGAGGAATGGGTTTGAATTTATGGGGCATTGGCACCAGTATTGGGGCAGGTGGGACCTGTTCAGATGGGATGGTCTTCGTCTGAACCGTGCTGGGACCAGAGTCCTGGCGAATCATATGACTAGGACTGTAGCTAGGGCTTTAAACTAATTGGGGGAGGGGAGGGTGCAGGGGTGGGAGAAATTACAATATCTAAAGTAAATATGAAAAAGGACAGTAAGAGTTTTTACAAATATATAAAGAGGAGGAGGCTGGCTAGAGTGAATGTTGGACCCTTAGAGGATGAGAGGGGGGATTTAGTGGTGGGAGATGAGGAAATAGCTGAGGCCTTAAATAAGTTTTTTGCCTCGGTCTTCATGGAAGAGGACACAAATAGTTTGCCAGATGTTAAAGATCGAAGGATGGTAGGAGTTGAGGGCCTGAATGCGATTACTGTCACTAGAGAGGTAGTGCTTGACAGACTAATGGGACTGAAGGTGGACAAGTTCCCAGGACCGGATGGAATGCATCCCAGGGTTCTGAAGGAAATGGCAGAGGTGATAGTGGATGCCTTAGTGATTATTTACCAAAATTAACTGGATTCCGGGGAAGTCGCGGAAGATTGGAAAACAGCTTAATGTTATGCCGCTGTTTAAAAAAGGTAGCAGACAAAAGGCAGGGAATTATAGGCCGGTTAGTTTAATGTCTGTAATTGGAAAAATGCTTGAATCCGTCATCAAAGAAGAAATAGCGAGGCACCTAGAAAGGAATGGTTTGATAGAGCAGATGCAGCATGGATTCGTTAAGGGGAAGTCGTGTTTGACAAATTTATTGGATTTCTATGAGGATGCGACTAGTATGGTAGGCAGAGGGGAACCGGTGGATGTGGTGTTTCTAGATTTTCAAAAGATGTTTGATAAGGTGCCTCATAAAAGGTTGCTACAGAAGGTTAGGGTGCACGGAGTTGGGGGTAAGGTGTTAGCGTGGATAGAGGATTGGTTGTCTGATAGGAAGTAGAGAGTTGGTATCAATGGGTGCTATTCTGATTGGCGGTTGGTGACTAGTGGGGTGCTGCAGGGATCGGTGCTGGGGCCTCAGCTATTTACCATTTATATAGATGATCTGGAGGAGGGGACTGAGTGCAGGATGGCGAAATTTGCTGATGATACGAAGATGAATGGAAAAGCAAATTGCGTGGAGGGTGTGAAAAGTCTGCAGAGGGATCTGGATAGGCTGAGCGAGTGGGCGAAGACCTGGCAGATGGAGTATGTTAGCAAGTGTGAGGTTATCCACTTTGGCAGAAATAATAGTAGGAGGGATTACTATTGAAAGGGTGAAAAGCTGCAGCATGCTACGGTGCAGAGGGACCTGGGGGTCCTTGTGCATGAGTAGCAAAAACCCAGTCTGCAGGTGCAGCAGGTGATCAAGAAGGCGAATGGAATGCTGTCCTTTATAGCGAGGGGGATAGAATATAAAAGCAGGGAGGTCTTGCTGCAACTGTACAGGGTACTGGTGAGGCCACAGCTGGAGTACTGTGTGCAGTTTTGGTCGCCGCACTTGCGCAAGGATATATTGGCCTTGGAGGGAGGGCAGAGAAGGTTCACTAGGTTTATACCGGAGATGAGGGGGTTGGACTATGAAGAGAGACTAAATAGACTGGGTCTGTACTCGTTGGAGTTTAGAAGGATGAGGGGGGATCTTATAGAGATGTATAAGATAATGAAAGGGATGGATAGGGTAGAGGTAGAGAGATTCTTCCTGCTTAGAAAGGAGAGCAGGACTAGAGGGCACAGTCTCAAGATAAGGGGGAGGGCAGTTTAGATCGGAGTTGAGGAGGAACTTCTTCATTCAAAGGGTGGTGAATCTCTGGAATTCTCTGCCCGTTGAAGTGGTGGAGGCTACCTCGCTAAATATATTTAAGTCACGGGCAGATAAGTTTTTGACAGACAAAGGAATTAAGGGCTATGGGGAGAAAGCGGGAAAGTGGAACTGATCCACTTCAGATCAGCCACGATCTTATTGAATGGCGGGGCAGGCTCGAAGGGCTAGATGGCCTACTGCTCCTATTTCTTATGTTATGTAACCTCACAAATTTCCAATTTCTGTGATTTGAAAATATTTTGTAACATGTACTATTGTGTAAAATTAATAGAAACTGGTGGTATTACTTCATGTTTCGTGTTCACTGGATATTACATAATTGCATCTTTGCTATTTAAAGGTCTAAATGTTTGAAGTTTAATGCGTTTGATGCACAGCAATGGTTGTATGAGCCCAGCTCTGGAAACTGATTTTTATGCTGTTATGAATCCAGTGGAGACAAATAACCTGTAAAAAAAAAGGAATCCCCAGATAACCCCAATAAAAGGAACTGAAGTACAAGATTTCACTTTAAAACCTTTACTGAAAAAAATCAAATGCCAGATCAGCATATATTAAGCATGCATTAACAGACAAATGATATATCAATAAAAACGATGGATTTCATTTTAAACAGTTGATGCAACCAACTGCCCCAAAACCAGAAAATCCCGCCCGAGGTCTATAGACCTTTATGTAGTCCGCCCCTGTCTGCTACTTTTCCCTTGGTGGGCAGGACAGGAAAATTCCCCCCAAAGTCTTTCAAATCCTGCCTTCGGCAAATAAGATCTCTTACTTTTCCCACACTGGATTTGGCGTTTGAACTGCTCTCACCGGCAGCTTTATTTCATCCGAGACCCCCTGGTACAATCCAGTCCACTTCCACAAATTCTTTCTCCCTCTGGTCTCTCACTCCTCTGGTGGCCGGACTTTCCAGAGTTCATTTTCAATTGACCAAACAAAGCATCCCACTTCAGTCTGTTCCCATTTAGCACAAGCACTCAACTTTTTGGTGTGCTTTGGGTTTTAGCTTTTATTCCCTTTCAGCTAGCAATCAGGAGTTGCAGGGGTTCTGTGTGTTCTTGTTAGAGCAAAACAGAAAACCTGATCTCTTTTGTAGAGAGCCCTGCTTGCTTCTCCTCAGCACTGGAAGTTCTGTGCGAGTTCTTCTGCAGTTCTAGTGGCCCTACAGATAGCTTCTATTTGCCTTTCTTGATTACCCATATCTTCTCTCCATAGAGATGTCAAGTCACTAAGTTACTTTGTAGAAATGATCTCACAGCTAGAAAATCTAATGGCAAATTACTTTCCCAGAACTAACCTAGTATAGTTTCACTAAGGGTTAAGTGTATATCTCAAAAATGCAAGTTTTGTGCAAACTGCAGAGTTAATCACATCGTGCTTTCTTAAATTGCAATGTTGTTCTGTGGTGTCCATGATGTGGAGTTGCTCATCTGATGAAGGGCAGCACTTCGAAAGCTGGTGCTACCAAATAAATGGACGTTAACTTGGTGTTGTGAGACTACTTACTGTTCTCTGGTGTAAAAAATTATGCCATATAATCAAGAAAATAAATCCGATGTTAGCAATTCCTGCTCTTATCGGTCTTACCCAATCACCAGTGAACTGGTAAGAGTCATCATTAGTGTGATCAAATGAGCCTAACGTTATCCTACTCCCATGTACCCATTTTGAATTCAGCCAGAAATAGATCCCATGGTCCTGTGTGACTCCTGAAGTGTGTTAGTTATTTTAAGAACAGAAAGATTACACAAAAGACAAAGTTAATGGCTTTTTTGATGGTTGGAAGAGATACTGATGCCAAAATGAATATTAATTACAACTGAACAATGGAGACCATAGTATTGAACACTAACAAACAAATAAGTGAGGCCACTACTATATGACATTAGTTCATTATATTTAGGGAGTGAAGTTTTAACACAAAATGTAATGTTACTTACAAATATTTTCTGTTTGTTTTATTTTCAGAAAAAGCAGCTGGGAACTGGGAGAAAGATGACATCAGGTAAAACTTTAAACTGTCGCTTTTCCTGATTAGAGTGCTGACTGTCATTTTATCAAGAGTTTTTTTTTAAAATTAAATCACTTTTCAAAAAACAAAAATGTTTCTCATGTGCCTGTTAAATGTTGAACTTTAAATTTGTGAAGTCATAAGACTAATGTTGGGAAAACCATGTCTGTTTAAAGTTTGAAAGGCCAAAGCTGTGACTCTGAGAGTTCTACAATTGAAGAGGATGATGAGGAAGATGATGTATCTAGTGAAGATGATGATGTGATCCCTACAGTAGAATCTGTGGATGTTTGGGTAAAAAATACCAAAGATAACATTTACTCTGATCAGGAGCAAAATCAGCAAGCTCTACATTTGGACGTAAGTTTACAATGTATTCCCGATATCCAATTTGATATGGCAATTTTACTTTCTGAAAAATCTCCATGAAATTTTATTCTACACAATGTCAGATAGCTTTGCACTGTTATTTGGTCATGCTAAAATGTAGCACCTGTTGATCAAATTTTAATCATTCCTGTAATACTGCATATAAATTATTGTTAGCAAAACAGACAGAGCAACATGCTATTTTATTTCATAAAGGAGGCAATTTTTGTGTATGATATCTGGCCCCATCTCCTGTCTTCAGTTTGTCATTGCAGCCAATTTTGCTGGAGAAAAATACATGTCGCTGCAGTGGTACTTACTTAACTTCTAGAGGAGTTTGTCTCCGTCAATAGGAGTACTGATGACTGGATCACTGAATTACTATACAAAATGGTACATTTCTGAGCCATACAAGTTTACGCTGAATTGCTTAATGTCTGATTTGGGTAACAACACCTAATATTGTATTTTGGTGACCTGCTGCAAATGAAGCTTCTTGAACCCATGCCAGACAATCTGTCCAGTAAAGTTAAGTGCTGCCAAATTGAGATCCAAGTGTACAGAAAGACCCAAATGTGGCAGCATTTATTTTCCAAAGACATAACAGAAATGTTCAGTTTATTGTTATCAGGTCTTCACAGGTGTCATTGTTTTTCACATCTTGGTCCATACCTGTGATGGTAGTCACCAATGAGTGCAGATGCTGCTGTGATCAAGAGTCACTTTATTGCATAAACCCCCTATCACTGCAGCATTAACACCCACGGGTGGAGCTTCAGGTAAATTTTTGCACACACCAGCTGGTTAAGATCTTGAATGTGCTGTCTGAGAGTGTGGCTGAGACAGATTCATTCATTCATGATTTTCAAAAGAGAATTGGATCATTATCTGAAGAGGAAAGATTTACAGGGCCAAGGGGAAAGGGGGTGGACTGACACCAAAAAAATTGCTCTTACAGAGAGCTGGCATAGACATGCTGGACCGAATGGCCTTGAACTGAACTGTAATTATTCTGGTTCTATGCATTCCAATGAAGTGCTGATTCTGGGTAACCCATATTTCTAGTACTGTTTCATAAACTAACATTGTGTTTGTGAAAAATATAGTTTTCTGAAACAAAAATCTATCCAAGTGCTAATTTAGTATTAAATCTATGTTACAAAACCTTGAGCCATCTCAGTTCAGTTCGTCGTTGTTGTCCTCAGTGACACTAGGCCAAGAATTGGGTATGAACTTGATTGCTTCTAGTGACCTGTGTAGGAAGTGAATTGTCATCCATGGATACAAGCTTAAGTCATAATGGAAGTCCATTTCCTGGAAGGACAAGTGCAATTGATGCATGGGATCACAGTCGCCTCTAAAACTTTGAGCCACACATGACCCTGATTGGGACGTAAAGATTTATTCCTCATTGTTGCTGGTCAATTTCTTGAAACTGCCTGTCTTAACAGCATTATTGGAATATCTTTGCCACATGGACTTCAGTGGTTCCCAATGAGGATTATCGCAGGGATGAGGCCTTATCAGCAAAGTCTTAATCCAATAATATTAAAAATAAGTTTTGATGCCATTTACAGTGCAGGTTCATTGCTTATGCCGACAGAATGGTACGAGACTATGCCTTTCAGAGCAGAATAAGAAGAAAATAAAAGTAAAGATTGCACATTGGTGGAAAAAATATTTTATCTGTTATAGTTCCAGCAGAGTGCTGCCAAATGGTTTCCTCTTGTATTGTAAGCTTTTTCCCTCTGTTTAAGTTATGACTTGGGTAAAGCACTTCCAGTTAGATTCAGTTCATTTTGGAACTTTATTTGAATTTATACAATAAACTTGTATCTTTGACCTGAAGCCTGATACATTGAATGACATATTTAGAAAATAGCTTTCTAAAATTATTTTTAACTTTTTATTTTTCAGATTCCATTCCTGTCAATGAACTTTAAAGCCAGTAGCTCTGAGTCTGAAAATGATAGCGTTGACAAGTCAAACCAAGGACAGGAATCAAAGGTGTCATCTGAAGGTGATAATTATGGTTCAGGGTCAAACTACAGTTTGAAACAAAACCGAGATGTTGGAAATCCATGTAATTCTTTGGCATCCGACAACCTGGAAAAAACTGTAGATGCATTTGTTACTAAAGTCCCATCTTCTCTGTCTGAGGATCCTGGACAAGTGGTGCTCTTACCTTCTATGGATCCTGTAGAAGCTGCATTACCATCTCCTATGGATCCTAGCAAGGACACGTTCTCATCTTCCGTACCCTCAGTAGTGCAACCATCGTCATATGAAAGGTAAGGTATTAAAATTGAACGATTTGCAAAAATTGGTTACCTCGTCAGTGCCCAATTTTAAAATTTGTCTGGAGCTGTCTTTCAGCAGAATGTAAAAGTTTTGCTGAGATTTGGAGCGCTTCACTAAGTTTTCAGCAATCTTTGTACAGAATTCCACCATCAGACACCAACACACTTAAACTTGTTAGCTTCTTAAAGAAGGTGCAGTTCCAATGGCACACAACCAAAACACAGCAGAATGGAGAAGCCTGAAAGACAATCTCAATTTGTCTTTGGGCCATAATCTAATGAAGGGTTTTGGGCAACAGGCATAGTCAGCATATGAACATTTTAATACCTAATCTCTGGAAAACATGTGGCTTCACAATACACAGCTAGCTAGACAAAAAATTCATTGGACCCACGGTACCAACGACAGAAAATGACAACTATTCATTCTGAGGAAGATGCAAGCGTCTATTGTTGACCTTTCTACTTTCATGTATTGAATTTGCTCACCTCTGGAGAATAGTGTAGCTTTGCTGACATCCACATTTTTATTCTGGTGGAAAGCACTTAACTAGGGTGAGCATCAAACATCCAATGGATCTGCACAGTTTATACAATTTGACAAGACTCCGTGGCCTATTCCAGTAGAACATGAAATATATATAAATACTTCATGTGGATGCAGAGAGCTCAGATTGCATTTAAAGTTCCAGTGATCACCATCTCCTGTGTTGGTGAGTTCAAATGAATAGTTAATCAGAATTGATTGGGAATTGTGGAGCGTTCAAATGAGCCATGTCAGCTATCTGGGGTGTCTAATCACAGCCACACAGCTATGCTGAATATTCCTAAAAAAATGGAAGAAAGGGGACAGATCAAAAGGCAGATGGGGGAAAAAAAATTAAACCAGTTGGAATAATTCACATTTTGATTACTTGGAATTGGCAAAAGATGAAATAATCTTTTTTTTAACCTGGTGCCTGACAGCAGGGTGTATTCTGAGAAATGTGTTGATGGGCAGCAGATGGGAGTTATTTCTCAGATACGCTGCTGTGACGGATTGCTTTCCTAGGTAACAAGTTCTCCTAATGTAGGATGCAGGTTTTTTTTTACTTCTGTGTGTCATCTCCAGAGAGGAGAATGATTAATCACTATGTCTTTGATGTTACACAAGAGGCAGGGCACTGGGACTTGTCAGGAGTGCTATTACATTAGAGAATTTGGGTGTCTGATACAAAAGAGATGGCCAAGATGCAGCTTGACATTTGCCGAGGCCTGTGGTTATCATGGGAACGCACAGATTTTAGTTTTTGTCCTCACTGCAGATAAATAAACTTGAGTTACATGGTGTTAATCTAACTGAGGGGTTCAGATGTGCGAAACGCCAAGCACAAAATTCATCTGGCTTAGCTTCAAAACCCTGCAGTTTGCAGGCTTTGGTATCTTTTTCCTGTGATATGTTCATGTGGGAATGGTGTGATGGGTTTCTGCTCCTTAACATACTCATGTCATCAGCGCAGTGTGACTTTCACAGGAGGTCGGATGTCTTGTGATGGAGTATTATTGCAACAATGCTTCCACCTCAGATATTAGTCCTGCTTTGTGTCAGGACTTTCAGTGGGAGACTCCTCCAAACTTGGCCTTTTGTCTCGTAATTTATTGGTGTAATGAATTCTAAATTCTGCCTGTCTTAATTTGAAATCTGGTGTCAGATGCTCCATAATCTCATGTTTATTTGTGACTACTGGTGCACAATTAGAGTTTGTACACAAGATCTTGTGATTGCATGATTTTTTACCAAATCTTAATATTAATCTCAAAATGTACAATCACTACCTGTTGCAAAAGAATCAGTTCTGTTTATTTTAATCTACTTTCAATGTAAACAAATAGTCTGTAGAAGTGTAGTACCTGCTTTCAATGCTCATCCACTTACTATGTTTAAAGAAGAAAGCTCAGTGTAATGCAGGATCAGGTCCTTCAACCCATAAACCTGCACTGATACAGCATGGTGGCACAATGGTTAGCACTTCCCGGGTTTGATTCCCGTTTTGGGTCACTGTCTGTGTGAGGTTGGCGGGTTTTCCTCGTGTCTGTGTGGGTTTCCTCCAGATGTTCCGGTTTCCTCCCACAATCTGAAAGACGTGCTGGTTAGGTGCATTGGCCATGCTAAATTCTCTCTGTGTACCCAAACAGGCACTGGAGTGTGGCGACTAGGGGATTTTCACAATAACTTCATTGCAGTGTTAATGTAAGCCTACTAGTGACAATAAATAATACAACCCAGGTCATTTGAGGCTCCCTGGTGCAACTTGCTTGTCTGGGCCTTGCCAATATCGGAGTCCATGGATGGGAGGAATTCAGGAAATGGCCGGCTGGGTAGCTAAAGTTGCTTTGTGGAACCAGAAGATGGATTCCAGGTTCTTCTGACTTTTTTGAGTACTTAACAGAGCCATTGGTGACCAATTCTGGTAACCACGCTACCAGAAGGATGTGGAGGTTTTGGAGAGAGTGCAAAAAAGGTTTACCAGGATGTTGCCTGGAGGGAACTAGCTACGAAACAGATTAAATAAACTGGGATTGTTCTCCCTAGAAAGATGGAGGCTGAGTGACGATCTGGTAAAAGTTTATAAAATGATGAGAAATATAGGCTTTTTCCCCAGGTGGAAATGGCAATTACAAGAGGGCACGAGTTCAAGATAAGGGGGGAAAGGTTCAGTGGAGATGTGCAAGTGGAGTTTTTTTTACAGAGGGTGTGTAATGCACTGTCAAATGAGGTGGTTGAGACAGTTACGTTAGCCACACTTAAGACTTATCTTGATAGGCATATGAACAAATGGGGAATAGAGAGATATATGCGGTTAGCTTAGATAGGTAAATGTGATTGGCACAGGCTTGGCGGGCCAAAGGTCCCATTCCTGTGCTGTACTATTCTTTGTCAGCCAGTTCCTGGATGTGGCAGCCAGAGCTTGTATAATCACACTTCAAGTAGACTTTATCAATTCAGTAGTTTGGGTTTGAAATGAACACAGGAAAATATTCCAAAGCAATTTAGCCGTGGCCCATGAAGATTATGCCTCTTCACTGCTAGCTTTGTTACAACAGCTATTAATTACATGTAGGCCAGAGTGTCTAATAATCATGGAAATAATGTCACTCAACTATTCAAACCTTTTTGGAAATTTTTGCGTGTCATGTGATTTTATTTTCTTTTGATTTCCTTCTGAAAATGGTCTGACTATGAACTGCATGCATAATGTACCATGAGCCTGTAAATATTCTATATTTGGGCATTGCCTGTCATTCTGATAGCTTGGATGTTATTGGATAATTATTGAAATTTATCATTTTTAATAACGAATATTTATTCATTCATAAGTAATAAGTTTTTGCCTCATGTTAAAATGCCTTTTCATTAAATCAAAAATTGTTATTTGTCTTCCCTATATGATATTCCAAAGCATTGCGATCCATTTTGTATTTAAATTTGCATGTTTACAAATCTAAACTATATTGCAGCATAGAGAAAGCAATTGGATTTGTTTAGTGCCTTTCATTCATGACTTCAGGACATTCCAGACTGCTTCACAGCTAATTAAATACTTCTGAATTGTCATCATTGTTGTAATTTAGAAAGTGCAGCAGCCAATTTTCACTTGAAGTGCCCTCAGTTGGTGAGAGGGACCAAGTAAATGTAACTTTTTCTTGTGAGGGTCACATCACTGGATGCAGGAATTTCTACCATAAGGATGTTGGGCCAAGCCCAAAGTGGCCTTGCCTGGTGTCCACGTGAATTTAGAAGCAGGTTGTTGAGTGGTTTGTGTTTTTTAACCCCACATCATTCCCCACAGATAAGGATATCAGTTGTGGCTGTATAGTAATACATAAGCTGAGATCAGCTAATTAAACCCAGACTGAGATTGAATTTGGGACATTTGTGGCTTGAATTTTACATTGAACAGCACCAAGATTAAATTTAATGACAAATGAATTTGGATGGGTGCAATTTTTAAAGTGACTGCCAGAAATTTCCACATTCTTTTACATAATTGTAACCTTTCCTATATAAAATGTGAACATCCTGTGTTTGTCTCATTCCCATTCATCAATTTCAAAATATATAAACTGGAAAAAAGTTCTGTCAAATCGCAATCCAATTCTTAAGCCAAAAGAGAAAATGCTGGAAAATCTCAGCCGGTCTGGCAGTATCTATAAGGAGAGAAAAGAGCTGACGTTTCACGTTGAGATGACCCTTTGTCAAAGCTGTTATAGCATCTGTAGTAATTTGTTTTTATCCAAGTCTCAAGCGTTTGTATTGATTTATAAGCACTTGTGATTATTTTGAAAATTTTTCCTCCCAAAATGTAATTCAATTATGATCCAGTAGTAAATATAATTTTACCATTAAAATAGAACGCTAGTCACGTTCTCTGCATTACAGTGATCTACTATCTGAGGAAATGGACCAAGCAAATAGTGAGAGCAAGCAGAATATGTTGGCTGATGCCGTGGAAGTGCAGCAGGAAAAGCAAAACACATTGCAAGTGAATTCAGAGGTAGGAACATTAAGAAAATAATGTTTTGCAAGAATGAGAGAGAAATTCTTTGAAATTAGAGGTGTTTAATTTGTAGTTTTCACATTCAATACACAACCAACCTACTTGAGACTTTATTAGTAGCAGCTTTAAACTATAGAGGGCCCGATTTTACCATTTTCATTCTAAGTACTGAATCTGGGTGCAATTCAGATCCAACTTGGAAAACTGCTTTTGGGCACCCCATGAAAGAAAAATTGCGAGTCTGAATTGCGTTGCAGGTGGGGCTTAGCGCACCCAAAACAATCAGAGCTCTGAACTGCGCATGTTGTGCTTTTTAGCTGCAACAAAATTTGTTTAAAATGATCAATATTTTAGCTTAAGTGAAATTGTCTTACAGTAAATCTGCAGTGTTTTGTTTCAAAAGAGAGTGCATGTCCTGGTCATGAAATTGTCTTTGTTTCAGCTGCATCATTTATAGAAATCAATTTAGTTCATGCCCTTCGTCTATGGAACTTTTAAAAGCTGAAATCTATATCAGTTTGTTGTGTCCACAGCCATTTTGTGTAAATGTTAGAATTTAGAATCATAGAAGAATCATAGAAACCCTACATCACATAAAGAGGCCATTCGGCCAATCGAGTCTGCACCGATCACAATTCCATCCAGGCCCTACCCTCATATCCCTACATATTTTACCCACTAATCCCTCTAACCTACGCATCTCAGGACACTAAGGGGCAATTTTAGGACAGCCAATCAACCTAACCCACACATCTTTGGACTGTGGGAGGAAACCCATGCAGACATGAGGAGAATGTGCAAACTCCACACACAGACAGTGACCCAAGCTGGGAATCGAACCCAGGTCCCTGGAGCTGTGAAGTAGCAGTGCTAACCACTGTGCCACCCCTGATTTGTTGCAGTTGAAATGTTTGTGGTTTTGTGACTATCTAATTCTTAATGGACTGTGCAAGTTATAAGTTAACCATTCTGTTAAGGCTTAAAAAAAAGTCAGTTTACAAGAATTCTGCAAACCTAGTTTTTGTCAGTTGCAAAGGGAGGTGATATCCGAAAAAGGGTTGTAGAATGAAGACTGCAGAAATCTGAGGCCACGGCAAGTGTTTTTGTTAGGAAAACCTGCAAAAGGTAATATCCTGATCTTTGGAAGTCTGACTTTCTCAGCTGTACGATAATTCTGTGTTCAGCAGATGTTATTGTGTAGCATTAATTCTACAGGCTGTAGTTTTGTGTTTAAAATTTCCAGCCATTCCTCTCAACCTTTCAATCAGTTGTGCAACCACTGAGCTATTAGGCAGCAAATTCACTGGTGAGCTGTATTGTTGAAATTGATAAATGTATACTGGTGAGATTAGTATAGATTTAGATTGCTGTGTTAGTCATCTCAGCCAATACAATACACACTAGGGATCAAACTAGAAACAATGAAAATATGTTATTTGACAATACTGTCAACAGAATGAGGAAAGGAGTATTGATTAGAACAAGGGTTCTTACCCTGAGGCTCTGGTTCTGCTAAAAATTAACAATGTGTGCCATTGCAAATTACTTTCAAAACCACATTTCCTAGTATTGATTTTTTGATAATTGATCTTAGATCCCCACCATTCCACCGCACATATACGAAAATTCAAATTGAAACGGCATCTTCTCTCAGATGAAAAGTTTGCCAGATAAAATTGTATTTCACATTTCCAAGCAGAGTGAGCACTGAAAGGAATCTGGTTTGCAAGCAGTGCTTATGCAAACTTCAGTGAGTCACTGCACATAAGATCACTGGAGCAGAATGAGCCATTTGAGGCTGATGTTCAAATTGGAATGTATAGTGAATTAACTCCATCTGCTAGTGAGATGGACTGGCTTGTGGCCACATTCTGGGACTCGCACTGTTTCTCAGCTGTTTGTTTCACCTTCAAGAATTGGGGCTCCTGACTACTTCCATTTCTGTTTTTGCTATTTTCTTTGTCTCCCTCTTTATTCGACTGTTGATTCTGTCACTTGGTGTCAGAAGGTTGCTTTATTTCCCCATGTTCTAATATGCTGATTTATTATTTTCCTATTCACTTTACTGTAAACGTAAAGGAACCTTTATGTAGATAGAAAGCCAGAATGGGAGGGAGAGTGTATATTAATTAATGTGGAGTTGGGAATCACTATTTTGCTCAGTTGTAGCACCTAGCAGATGGAGTTAATTCACACACCCAGATCTTTGTGGACCAAATTCTTCGTCCTACTCTGCCTGAACACCCTGCACATACAATTTTCAACATGAAGTTGAAACTGCAATGAAATTTGGAGAAGCACTGCTTTACACAGTTACACTTGTCATAATAAACAGTTAAAAAGGAGAGTATTTGAAAGAGACCCTTTTCCCTGTTTCTCAAATTTGTGCTTTCGTTAATCCAAAACTCTGTTGCCTGTATCTTGACCCGCTCACTCATCATGCCTGTATTTGTCTCCCAGGACCTTGTTCAAAATTCTCATCCTCTTGTTTAAGTCACTTTATATTCTACCCGCATATTGGTTTGTTCTCTCATCTCTGAATAGTTTTCAAAGGGAGCATAAATTCACAAGAAGCCTACACTGAAGAAACAGTTGATGTTTCTTGGTGGGTTTAAAGATATTGCAGCACGTTGCAGAGATAGGGAGGGGCAAAGCCAGCAAAGGATTTAAACATAAGGGTGAGGATTGAATTGTTGTAGAGACTAGTAGCCGATGTGAATCAGTGAGAACAGGGTGGAGTGAACAGAATATGATGTGGATATGACAAAAATGACTGGAGAATATTTAGAATGCGAGGCCCTCTGCAATCCACCTATGTCTTGTTCTTCCTTTCTCCCCCTCTCTTACAGATGAATATTTAAACCCAAGCTTCAGTATCACATCCATTCAGCAATGGTCAATAACTGAACTTAGCCACTCACACAGGCAGGCTCATAGTTGCAATATGTCATACACCCTAAACATAGTCTTCTGTCCATGCCCCTCACTGGAGCCCAATACCAGCAAGTAAAAAGAATATTTCACCGTACAACTCATTTTTATACAGAGTAAAAGCTTGTGTTCTCTTGCAAAAGGTTGATGGAATTTTTGTAACACGAGCAAAAGGATTGAGAACCCCTGAGCTGGAGAATATTCTACTTGTAAGCCAATAATATTGCATATGTTTGGATGTGGGAAAGGAGTAGAATCCAATTTGGCTGCCACAGCCTCACACTGGAATGATCTCCTTTGTCACTGTCAAAACTTGCATTTGGGGAGAAGTGGGGAGATCACTATCTATGGAGCAGTAATGCAAATTGAGTGCATAACTTTGGCAGAGGTAAAAATACAAGACATAAATGAAAAATTGGAGAAACCATAGCAGTGCACAGTTGTACACAGTCTAAAAATGATTGCAAACTTCTGGCAGTTATTACTGGCAGCTCAGTGGAGGTTTAAATCATCAGAATAACTGACTCCTTTTGCAGGGGAAAAAAAACACATTTGGAAAGTAATTATCAGCACTAAGCATTTCAAATTACTTCAATGAGAGAGAGTTTAAATTTGCACACATCTACTTAATTGATATAAAATGCAGTAACTTCAATGTTTAGCAACTTACCGCTGAGATCATGCTAAGCAGCCGCATAAGTTTCATCTGTGTCATGTATTTCTGTTTGATACAAATCTTTATTGGGATGGAAATTATATTTATAATGTATCTCCACCTACATCCCTGGCATTGTTCCTTGAAGTGGACACGCAAGTTCACAAAAATGTTAAGTGGAGAAATTTCTGAATGAAGTTTGAAGTAATGCCAATTTTTTTTCCCTTATCCTTAAGAGGGAAATTTGATGTTCTTGCATTGGCATTGTAAAGTTTCCAATAATAATCCAATCAAATTAGCTTCCCAAACATTAACTTTTCTGTTTAATTTTCTATTCATTATTGTGGATGATTGTTGGTGGGTTTTTTAATACCCAATATTCACAAATCTCAAATCTTGCAGTAAAGAACAGAATTTAGTAAGCATGCATAAACATTGTGTTCCCAAAATAATTTTGGCTTCAAATTTTCAATCCTTTCTCATTTTCTACTTAAAGTTGGCAAAATTAGTCTTCCAGGGGGGAAAAAACATTTGCTCTGTTATTGAGCACTGCTTAGGATGAAACAGTGAGGAATTTCATGATCCCAGATGGAAGGTTTGCTGGCAGGAGTTCAAGAATAATCATTATAATGTTGTCATCCTGTATGCTGGTAAATAAAATTCCTAAAGGGAGCTGATGGTTATCGTCATCCCAGCAGTGGAATGACTGGAAATTCCTAAAGACCCTCTTGTCTGCTCCACCCTACAGGTTGATCAACTAACAGAGGGGACCTAGTCCCTAACTTGTGTTTTTGACTACAGATTATTTTAATCATCTGAGGAATTATCTTGGAAAGTATCATTTCTGTTTAAAAAAAACATTGTTTTGTGAATTTTATTCAATAGTGGACCCAATTTTCATGTCAGCATTGCACAACTCATTTACCCCAGTCTTGAGATCTCAGTTTCAGGCTGGAAAAAGTCTAAAATCAGGGACCTCAAATGTTTTTTTCTGCATTGTCTCTATCTCTCTTAAATCTCTATTAGATCTTCTCTCAACTTTCTGTGTTCCAAGGAGAACACTTGTAAATTTCCAACCTTCCCTCATAGCTGGATCTTTCATCCTTAGTAACACCCTGGTGAACCTTCTCTGTACCCCTTATAAGACCTTTTCATTTTTCCTGGACACTGCTCAGAATTGTCCATAGCGTTGACTAGAGCTGAATTTGGTTAGGGTCTGGATTTCATTGCCCGAGAGCGTGGTGGACTCAATTCAATCGAGGCTTTAAAGAGTGAATTGGATGATTATTTGAAATTAAATAATGTGTAGAGTCACAGGCAAAAGGCAGAAAGTGACAGTAGGTGAAGTGCTCATTCAGGGAGTTGGTGCAGATACAATGGACTGAATGGCCTCCTTTTGCATTGTAATAATTCTGTGATCGATTCCTGTGAAATGATTTAAATGCATTATTATGCTAACTGTACATCACTTTGGCTTTACAGAATGATGATATATCTTAATTAATGGAAAGATCATTTCATATAAAGTTTGTAAAAATAAAACACATGGAAAAAGGAATGCTTATTGTAAAAATGGTATATTTATAAAAGACTGGCTTATTGCTTTGTGCATTGTGATACAGAGGTAAATGTCCTCAAAATTCATCCATTTTCAATCTATTCTTCACAGAATAGAATTTTACTGTTACCTTGATAATAGCAACACCATGTGTAAAATAATGCCTAAGTAAGAAATTATCAGTTTCATTATTAAGCCAAAACTTTTTAATTCAGTTTGTCATTGATGATATTTTTGTGTTACAGATGGAAGAAACATTGCTAAAATGCAAACTTAAAGAAGCCTCCGAGGCACTGATGGCATCTAATTTCAGAAATGCCCAGGAGAACTATTTGAATGCCCTTAAACTCATAAAAGAAAAAAAAGTAAGTTCCCCTGTTGCAACTTAAAATACTACTTGCTTTAATGTTATGAAATTTCCCTTAGTAGGCCAGTGCAATGTTGCAGACTGGAGAATTTTCTATGTGGCTGTTGCGTACAATTTGATATATCTTTCATTAATTGATGGGGGGGAAAAATGGAGAAAGGGAGCAACTTTATTTTAACCATTTATCTTCCATTCAGTAAGATGCAATTATAAATGACAACAAAAACTTTAAAAACTTTTTTTTGTAAGTGATAAAAAAGTCAAGTATGGCAAATAATGGCAGTACTGGGAAACATTCTTTTTCAGGGTCCTTGTGTCTGTAAACATACCATATTTTAGGCACATCAGTAAAGGTAGCTGACCTAAACCAAGTTGTGTAAAAAATTTGTTGGAAAGCTTCATGAGTATAGAATTTGTTGGAAAGCTTCATGTGATTTCTCTGGATAAATCTATGTGGCTATTGAATATTAACTTTCCCTGGATTTAATTGCTGTGAATTAACATAGTATTTTTATATCAATTCATTTGAAAAGGCAACAGATGTTTTCAAGTATTGTACTTTGTTTTGTATTAGACTACTATCATAAAGCATCAATATATGGAGGCAAATATTAAATCGTCTGAATTTTTCACACTTTAAATTCAGTGTCCAATTCTGGAAGGTAGCTAGTCTTAGCTGTTCCTTTCATACCTATGATCTGCCTTTGGATAAGGCTAAAGTTTAATCTTAATGCTAAAGGTCAATCCTACTCTATCCAACTTGCCTTCTTGGCTTGTACTATGAATTAGTATGCATATTTTCAATGTTGAAACTGACCCTTTATTTTGTGGTTTTGGAAAGTAATCCATTTTGTGGAAATAGTCTAGTTTTTCAGTCTAGACTATCACTGAAATCAGGGATGCAACATTTTCCTCAAAGATGACCTGGGTTACATACTTGTGAAAATGTCTGCAAGGAAGCAAAGTCTTTTCTGGTAAAAAGAATCTGAAACATTGACATATTGTTATTCAGTTTCTTTCTACAGATTTTGAATTGAAGTTGATTTAATATTAAAATTGAGATGAATAATCAAACTTAACTTTAAGAAGACATTTTTAACTTTATTGAAGTGAATTGATCTGTGATATTGCTCATAGAGTTATAGTTTTACAGGACAGGAAAAAACCCTTAGGCCCATCGTGGCTGTGCCAGTCAACAAGCACCTACCTATCCCAATCCCATTTTCCAACACTTGGTCCATAGCCATGTATGCTGTGATGTTTCAAGGACTCATCTAAATGCTATAAAATGTTGTGAGGCTTCCCGCCTCTACCACCCTTTCAGGCAGAGTGTTCCAGGTTCCCACCACCTTCTGGGTGAAAAAGTATTTCCTTAAATCCCCTCTAAATCTCTTGCCCCTTACCATAAACCTATAAGGTGTGTATCAGAGTATGTGCACGTGTCACTCTATGCTTGTGTTGCTAATTCTTTCTGGCTGTCTCTTACTCTGGTTCTGCACTGAAGTGATTTAAAGTTGAATTCCTCTTTGCCTTTATCTCTTTTGGGATTCTTCGTGACACCCCCTGTGTTTGTCTGCCCCGCTCTGTAGGCCACATTTCAGTTCCATTACTGGTTTACTCATTTTGTATGTAAACTTTTTTTAAAACTGCATTTTGTGCAAGAAAATGGTAGCCTGCACTTCAGAGGTGGGTACGGAGACTGGATAGGGAGAGTAGCCATCCATGGGGCTGAAAAAGGAACTTGGATTGGAGCTAGAGCTGACCTGGAGTTAAAAAGAGGAACACAGTCAGAGATAGTTCTATTAACATCTATTCATCATGGAGAGGATGATCTGCACCCAAGGTGTATGTTGGTTCTGCATTGAACATCGTATGTTGTAGTTTGAGGCCAATTCATTGGTGCCTTTGTCAGTTGATGAACAGCTTTGGCCCAAGGTTGGCTAATATTGTTTTCCTTCTGGTGGGCTCTCTTTTCTGCCCTCTGGCCATTTTGTTTGTTGTTTGCTTTTCCCACGCCCTCCCTGATTGCTTTACTGCAACTACTCTGGTCAGCAGCAAGGACTTCCCATGCATTGACTCTGATCTTGGTCAACGTAAAGTCTCACTTGCAGATAGCGTAGTATTGCATACATGGATGACCTGTTTACTCTTGTGCTGATAGCTAGCTCATCATCAAGCATATCTTTGGGGATCTGGTTGTGTCCCTTTCAGCTCACATGACCCAGTCAATGGTCTCACAATTGACTTAAAAGGGCAAACCTGCATGCTGGTGTATGTCTAAGATCGGCAAAGTCAGCAGAGGTGGAAGCAGATCAGTCATCTTTCTGGCTTGTCATATGTTGCTCATACTGCATTTTTGTTAAGCGAGAAAATCAAAGATTGTTCTAGGAGTTAAGATGCAAATAACCATGATCAAATTCGATGGCGGAATTGTTTTGAGAGGCCTTCTGTGGTTTGCACGCGTTGAATTTTGATTGTTGAAATATAAACAATATTTATGGTGTGAGCTAAGGGGTGAGAGCAACAGACCTTTTATTGAGAAGTTTCAGTGGAAGACATCAGAAGAATGGACTCATCAGTGTAAAGCCTGTGCAGTTGCCTGGCACTGGGGGGAAGCAACAGGATGCCGAAGGAGCAAGAGGGTGTTGACATAGACAGGAGAAGATGGACAGCTAGTTTTGCGGCTCCTTAGCTGAGAAATCAAAAGGAAGAATTGCTTCCCATTGCTGTATAAAAATAAATTTGCCATATTCACCATTCCAGGAGCTTTCAAAGGGCCAGTAGAATTGGGAATAATGACTAACTGACAGAACAGGTATGTAGTTTCTACAGACTATTCAGGTCTGTAGATTGAGTCATGGATTTATTCTGTAACTGGCAGTTTCATATCAAAACTTTCATAAACCAACATTGCTCCAGCCTAATGACACTGGAGCCATCCTCTTTGGCCAGTATTTCTATACCTCATTAAATCAGGTTGAATTATCAGATCAGAAAGAAAATGCTTAATCCTGAGCTAAGCTTCATTTCGCCCATTCTTTTCCATTATTGAGGTCATGTCTCCCTTGAATGTTTTCTACTTCAGCCCCTCTGCTGCTGACACTCTAGTTCCTGCCTTCATTACCTGCTGACTCAATTTTGTAGAATCCCTACAGTGCAGAGAGGCCATTCAGCCCATTGATTCTGCAGCGACTGTCCAGCAGAATGTCTTACCCAGGCCCTATCCCGATAACCCCACACATTTACCCTGATAATCCCCCAACCTACAAATTTTGTGACACTAAGAACGCAATCCTAATGCAGCTTTCTGCCTCAACCCTCGAATTTCAACTCATCTACCATGTTGCAGCCTACATTCTCATATTTTTCTAAGTTTCACATTCCCATTTCTGCAAATTCATTTAATTGTTTTTCAAACTTACAAATGCTTCTCTGTTGTCCCTTTATCCTTTTCAAATTATTTTGCTGCTGCGTGCACCCTGTGCTTCCCCCTACCTTCTCTCAATTTCTCTTTGTTCCCCATTCTCTGCAGGTTGCAGTTGGTGGTTGCTCAATTCGACCATTACACACTCATTCCTTGGAACACTATACCACAGGCAGGATTTTCCGGCTGCCTTTGCTCCAAGGCTGGAAAATCCCACCCAAGGTCAACAGACATTTGCCTGGTTCATGCCTTGCCCACTATGATTCCCATGGTGGGCGGGACAAGAAAATTTCACCCCACCTTTTATTTTGCTTTCAGAAGCCCTCTCGAGCCCCTTT
Source organism: Carcharhinus amblyrhynchos (assembly GCF_965287045.1). Lineage (NCBI taxonomy): Eukaryota > Metazoa > Chordata > Chondrichthyes > Carcharhiniformes > Carcharhinidae > Carcharhinus > Carcharhinus amblyrhynchos. The sequence goes on from NC_137352.1 coordinate 15,512,161, forward strand.
ATTAACCTTTGGTTCTCACAAAGTCGTTTTACCTTCTTCCTACTCAACATCCACTGTTTGGAATGCTATAGATATAAAGATTTTTTTTGTAGTACTTAGATGTCAGTAGAAGAACACTGAAATATTGGGCTAAATTAACCGTCAGAGATTTGTATAGATTTTTATGAAACCGATTTAACCATGCTTCATAGGACAGATAATTTGAAGAAATCATAGTTGCACTGGGACTTATGATTACATAATACACAATTGCCCTTAGCTGCTCTGACTCTGTTTGCAGCAACATATTTCTTCAGTTTGAAATTGAATTTCAGGGCATTTTTGAAGGTTTTGAGTTAATTTTACACATTGTGTCCCTATAAGTAATGTATGAGAAAGTAAAAATGCTGTAATTTATAGCATTCGGTGGGTGGTGGGCATTGTTTGCTGGAGCAGAGAGAGAGAGCTAAGATTTTACCTGTTAAAAACCTGTTTAAAATAAGTTTAAAGCACTTTACTCTTTGTAGAACTGTTTAAAGCATTTATTTATTGTATTTACTGCTTTAAGAATTCTGAAGGAGTGATTAAAAGGCATTTGTGGACCAGCCTGCTTTAATTATCAAGGGGCCACACGGTGAAGCCTTCCATTGTTTGCTGGAGCAGAGAGAGCGAGCTAAGATTTTACCTGTTAAAAACCTGTTTAAAATAAGTTTAAAGCACTTTACTCTTTGTAGAACTGTTTAAAGCATTTATTTATTGTATTTACTGCTTTAAGAATTCTGAAGGAGTGGTTAAAAGGCATTTGTGGACCAGCCTGCTTTAAATCAGCGCCAGGTTTAAAAGGAGGCCTGGTGTAGACAGCGGGCAGCGGAGTGAGTGGGCAGCAGAGTGAGTTAATAGGGCTTAATATCAAAAAGGGCTTGAAGGAAAAAGGCCAGGTGAGTTTGTTTGAAAAAACAAGGAAAAAATTTTTTTCAAAACTACTACAGCAGGAAACAAGGAAAAAAAATTTTTTCCCCATTAAAAAATTACAGTGAATAATGGAGGGGCATGTGATGTGTGGTTTCTGTATGATGTGGGAACTGGTGGACCCCAGGGTCCTTCCCAGTGACCATGTCTGTAGTAAGTGCAGGTTGCTGGAGGAGCTCCAGCTCAAGGTGGATGAGCTGGCCTCTGAGCTACAGACACTGAGGCTCATCAGGGGGAGAGAGGGTGCCATTGTCAATGGGGTGCAAGTGACATCCACCCCCCCCTAGACTGGCTAAATCTAAGGGTCAGGGACAAAAGGGGGCTGCTGGGAGGAGGAAGGGGGGTGAGGAGCGGAGGCCTCAGCCTCTTAATCTGCATAACAGGTTTGAGGTTCTTGCTTCTAGTCTGGAAGAGGACGAGGCAGGTGAGGTTGGTGAGCAAACTGCACACGGTACAGTGATGCAGCAGGACATAGGCAAAGAGAAGGGGAAAAGGAACGTAGTAGTGATTGGGGATAGTGAGGTGAAGGGTATTGACACTGTCCTTTGTCACAATGACAAAGTGCACAGAAGGTGTGTTGTCTGCCTGGTGCTCGGGTACAGGATGTCGCAGCTGGGCTGCAGAGGAATCTGGAGTGGGAGGGTGAGAATCCGGTCGTTGTGGTACATGTGGGTGCCGGCGACGTAGGCAAAGTGCGGACTGAGGATCTGGGGAGGGAGTATGAGAAGCTGGGAATGGAATTAAAAAGTAGAACCGACAAGGTGGTCATCTCTGGGCTACTGCCTGAACTGAGTGCAGACGGGCGTAGGGTTGACAGGATAAAGGAAGTGAATGGGTGGCTCAGGGATTGGTGTGGGAGGAATGGGTTTGAATTTATGGGGCATTGGCACCAGCATTGGGGTAGGTGGGACCTGTTCGGGCGGGATGGGGTTGGTCTGAACCGTGCTGGGACCAGAGTCCTGGCGAATCGTGTAAATAGGACTGTAGACAGGGCTTTAAACTAATTAGGGGGGGGGAGGGTGCGAGGGTAGGTGACGCTACGAGGTCTAAAGTTAAGGATAGGGTACAGGTAAGGGAAGAGGCCGAGGATGTCCCAATTGGTGGCGTTACGGCAAATAGGGTCCAGGTGAAGGCTGGGGTGAAAGCGCTTTATCTGAATGCACGAGGCATTCGGAATAAAGTGGATGAGCTGGTGGCATAGATCGACACAAATGGATACGATCTGGTGGCCATTACAGAGACGTGGCTGCAAGGTGACAGGGACTGGGAGATGAATGTACAGGGCTATCAAGTGTTTAGGAAGGATAGGCAGGAGGAAAGAGGGGGTGGCGTAGCTCTGCTGATTAAGGATAGTATCAAGGTGGTAGCAAGGGATGATATCGGAGCCAAAGAGCAGAAAGTGGAATCGTTGTGGGTGGAGATTAGGAACAGCAAAGGGAGGAAGACGCTGGTGGGTGTCGTCTATAGGCCCCCAAATAATGATCTGGAGGTGGGGCGGGCTGTTAATGCGCAAATAAGTGCGGCGTGCAGGAATGGGACGGCAGTAGTTATGGGAGATTTCAATCTGCATATTGATTGGTCGACCCATGTTGGACGAGGTGGGCTCGAGGAGGAGTTCTTGGAATGCTGCCGGGATAACTTCCTTGAACAGTGTGTGTTGGAGCCGACGAGGGAGCGAGCTATCTTGGATCTGGTGCTATGTAATGAGGCGGGTAGAATTAGGGACCTTGCGGTGAAGGATCCTCTTGGAGAGAGTGATCATTGCATGGTGGAGTTTCTGTTTCAGATGGAGGAGGAGAAAGTGGGTTCCCAGATACGCGTCCTTTGTTTGAATAGAGGGGAGTATGGTAGGATGAGAGAAGAATTGGTGAATGTGGACTGGGGGAGCGCGTTGGAAGGTAGGTCTGCTGAGGAGCAGTGGAGGATCTTTAAGGAGATCTTTCTTGGTGCTCAGCAGAAATTTATTCCAATGGTCAAAAAGGACAGTAGGAGGAGAGGTAATAAGCCGTGGATAACGAAGGAGGTGAAGGAAAGTGTTAAATTAAAAGCGGAGGAATTTAGAGTAGCTAAGAGCAGTGGGCGAGAAGAGGATTGGGAAAGGTTTAAATGTCAACAAAGATTGACAAAGAAGTTGATAAAGGAGGGTAGGAGAAGCTATGAAGCTGGGCTAGCACTTAATATAAAAAAGGATAGCAAGAGTTTTTATAAATATATAAAAAGGAAGAGGCTGGCTAGGCTGAACGTTGGTCCTTTAGAGGATGAGAAAGGGGAGCTAGTGGTAGGGGATGGGGATATGGCTAAGGTCTTGAATAACTTTTTTGTTTCTGTCTTCACGGAGGAGGACGTGAATAATTTGCCGGGTGTTAGCGATGGAAAGGTGGTAGGACTGGAGGGTCTTAATGACATTACTGTTACTAGAGAGGTGGTGCTCGACAGACTGGAGGGGCTGATTGTGGACAAGTCCCCAGGACCGGATGGAATGCATCCGAGGGTTCTGAAAGAAATGGCGGAGGTTATAGTGGATGCCTTGGTGGTTATTTTCCAGACGTCGCTGAATTTCGGGGAAGTGCCGGAAGATTGGAAAACGGCTAATGTTACGCCGTTGTTTAAGAAGGGTGCCAGGCAAAAGGCGGGGAATTATAGGCCGGTTAGTTTAACGTCTGTGGTAGGTAAAATGTTAGAATCCGTCATTAAGGAGGAAATTGCGAGGCATCTTGAAGGGAATTGCTTGATAGGGCAGACGCAACACGGTTTCATTAAAGGGAAGTCGTGTCTGACAAATTTACTGGAGTTCTATGAGGATGTGTCTAGGGCAGTGGATAGAGGAGAGCCGGTGGATGTGGTCTTTCTGGATTTTCAGAAGGCGTTTGACAAGGTACCTCACAAGAGGTTATTGCAGAAGGTCAGGGGACATGGAGTTGGGGGTAGGGTGTTAGCGTGGATAGAGGATTGGTTGTCAAATAGGAGGCAGAGAGTGGGGGTCAATGGGTGCTATTCGGATTGGCGGTTGGTGACTAGTGGGGTGCCCCAGGGGTCGGTGCTGGGGCCTCAGCTATTTACCATTTATATAGATGATCTGGAGGAGGGAACCGAGTGCAGGGTGTCGAAATTTGCTGATGACACCAAGATTGGGGGAAAGGCAAATTGTGCGGAGGGTGTGGAGAATCTGCAGAAGGATCTAGATAGGCTGGGCGAATGGGCCAGGAAATGGCAAATGGAATTTAATGTTGGCAAGTGTGAGGTGGTCCACTTTGGTAGGAAGAATGGTAGGAAGGACTATTACTTACGTGGCGAAAAACTGCAGCAGGCGACGGTGCAGAGGGACCTCGGGGTCCTTGTGCATGAGTGGCAAAAACCCAGCTTGCAGGTGCAGCAGGTGGTCAGGAAGGCGAATGGGATGCTGGCCTTCATAGCGAGGGGGATTGAATATAAAAGTAGGGAGGTCTTGCTGCAGCTGTATAGGGCATTGGTGAGGCCGCAGCTGGAGTACTGTGTGCAGTTTTGGGCGCCGCACCTGCGCAAGGATATTTTGGCCTTGGAGGGAGTGCAGAGGAGGTTTACTAGGCTGATACCGGAGTTGAGGGGATTGAGCTATGAGGAGAGGCTGAATAAACTAGGCTTGTACTCGTTAGAGTTTAGAAGAATGAGGGGAGATCTCATTGAGACGTATAAGATGATGAATGGGATGGATAGGATAGAGGTGGAGAGACTCTTCCCGCTCAAAAAAGACAGTAGGGCTAGGGGGCACAGCCTCAAGATAAAGGGGAGGCGGTTTAGAACGGAGTTGAGGAGGAACTTCTTCACTCAAAGGGTGGTGAATCTCTGGAATTCTCTGCCCGTTGAAGTGGTGGAGGCTGCCTCGCTAAATATTTTTAAGAAGCGGGTTGATGGGTTCTTGATAAGAGAGGGGATTAAGGGTTATGGGGAGAGGGCGGGAATGTGGAACTGAGCCACGACAGATCAGCCATGATCTTATTGAATGGCGGGGCAGGCTCGAAGGGCTAGATGGCCTACTCCTGCTCCTATTTCTTATGTTCTTATGTTCTTATTATCCTCTCTCTGATATAATACTAATTGTTTTTCAGGAATAAAGAAAATGATAAAGTTGTGATCAGGAAGATGTTATTTGTAAAGTTTAACTTCTGATTGTTCCATAACACTGACGTAGCAGTGTGCTGTACCTTTTAGCCAAATGAGTTCCATTTCTGGTATAGTGTACTCAACTGTGTAGCCATTGTTCGGTAAAGTACTATACCTAGTAAATATTGAATTCTTGAATTTTAGTTAATTGCAGCTGATTTTCTGTTACAGGTGTATAACCTGACTACAATGGAGTATGTTCTTATCGAGTATGCCTGCGGATTGTCATTTCTTGGAAACAATTTAATTCAGGTATGTACTTCAGTGTTCAGAGTGAGGAGGATTCGGTCATTAAATCTTTAAAATAAAAAAATGTTCTTGAAGGCCTTGTGGATCATGCGCTCCCAGTGTAGTATTGCAGTGTACAGATTGGATGCTCCCAGATTTGATTCCTGGTATGTTCTATCTTTGCATTATTCATGTTATTGAAGTTAGTTGAGGAAAAAATTCAGGTTTGCTGCAATATCCTTCACAGTTTAAAGGTCACTTGGGTGTGGTACCACAGCCTTTGAGAGATAGGAAGAATAATGGCCTTCCCAAAAAATCCATTAAGATTGTCCCTGATGTACTGACAAGCATTGACTTGATAAATGATGATCCTTCAACAAAATAAAAATCAAGAAATCGGCTATTCTGATGACTTAACAAATTTTAAGCAATTGTTAGCACACATGCACACTGGGAAGATTAGCTTGCCTGTGTTATATTAGGTGACATTAACTTTTTTTTAACATAGAACATACAGCACCCAAATAGGCCATTCAGTGCAGCTGGTCCATGCCGGTGTTCATGTTCCTAAGGGGCCTCCTTGTATTCCGCTTCATATAATCCTATCAGCATAAGCATTATTCTTTTCCCCCATAATGTGTTTATCCAGCATCGTCTTAAATGCACTATGTTATTTTCCTTTTTGTGGTACTGGAACTTCCTCCCTAATAGCACTGGGATACCGGTACAACATGAACTGTAGGTACAATTCTAGTAACCAACTGGAAGCAAGAGCTCAAATGGATTTTTCTACCCATCCCTAAACCAGAGGTGCTCAAGCCAATTTTCGTGCTTCACCTCTGCCTTAACTATCAGCAGAGGCCCGGCAAATACCAGTGTGAATCTGCCTTCTGAGAGGTTTTTGCCGATGGACACTGCTGGCCTAGCTAGCAATACCCACAACCACAAATGACTAAATAAAGAAAACACTTCTTGGGTGATTGACAGATGTCAGCAGGGCGTTGGAGATAAAACTGGAATGGAAATTGACCTCCGCATATCTGGATTTGGATAGGACAGTCAACACAATTGCCTTTTCTGATCATTATCCAAATACTACAAATGGAATTGTTTGGGCATATTGAGACTGGGTATGGTTGGATTCAGCTGTGATGTTGCATGATGAAACTTTCGTGTTACAAATATAGGTGTGGATGAGATGCTGTAGAATGTACACAGTGAGGAAAAGAAATCCAAGAGTATAAGTTTGAATCTTATATCTTACATCTATTTTTGAAATCTGAATGTTGATTAACTCCTCCAAAGGAGGGATAAACACACAAACTGATCTTATTTCAGTGCTTGTTTTAACTTGATGTTCAATAGCCCTTTGGTTAGCTGCCAAAAATTAAGTAAACGTAACCAAAAGTAAATGCATGTACACGATAAAACTCAGGACAATAAATCTGGATATCAATATCGCTCTCTTCTGACTCTAAATAATATGCTGAACAATCCTCCCTGTGACCTTCAATAGGTTAAGTACATGTTGCCGTAGTAGCTTAAAGAAGCATTCAAAGAACAAAGAACAAAGAACAACCCAGCACGGGAAACAGGCCCTTCGGCCCAACGAGCCCGCGCCGCCGCATCGCCCTACACCTATCCTACCCTGCATGTCTACGAATGGGACCCTACTCAGTCAGATTCAGGCAAGAAATAGTGTCAATTTGGTGGAAACCAATTAGCCTAAGAGCACATCTTTGGGGTGTGGGAGGAAACCGGAGCGCCCGGAGGAAACCCACGCAGCCACAGGGAGAATGCGCAAACTCCCACAGACACAGGCCCAAATCCATGTATCTGCACAGCTAGCAGTGCTAGTCACTGAGCTGTTGTGGAGCCCGTCTATCGGTCCAGGATCAAGCACACACACCGACATGAAGTACTAGGCCACTCCTGGACTTCCAAGAGCAGCCCACGCACAACCCGCCGTGTGCATGCCCCTCGCTTGACACGAGGTGGACCTCCACCTGTGGAATAAAGACAAAACATATTAGTTATACAGCCTGCCCTTCCGGTGTCTCCCGAGGTTTACCCTATTTAATAGCCCCTACCATATCCCTCCATTCCCGTTTCACTCATATGCCTTCATGATGGATCTTCATCAGAAAATGACATAGAACAGTACAGCACAGTACAGGCCCTTCAGCCCTCAATGTTGCGCCAAGCTATGTCCAAACCCAAGGTCAAGCTATTCCACTCCCTATCATTCCGGTGTGCTCCAAGTGCCTATCCAGTGACCGCTTGAAAGTTCCTAAAGTGTCCGACTCCACTGTCACAGCAGGCAGTGCGTTCCACGCCCCAACCACTCTCTGAGTAAAGAATCTACCTCGGACATTTCTCCTATATCTCCCATCATGGACCTTATAGTTATGCCCCTAGTAACAGCTACATCCACCCGAGAAAATAGTCTCTGCACATCCACTCTATCTATCCCCCTCATCATGTTATAAACCTCAGTCGCCTCTCATCCTCCTCTGCTCATAAGAGAAAAGCCCCAGCTCTCTCAACCTTTCCTCATAAGACCTATCCTCCAAACCAGGCAGCATCCTGGTAAATCTCCTCTGCACTTTCTCCAATGCTTCCACATCCTTCTTATAGTGAGGTGACCAGAACTGCCCACAATATTCCAAATGTGGTCTTACTGAGGTCCTGTATAGACTGTGCACTATAACGAAAAACAACAAAATATGTTAGACCCGGCTAAGACCATAATATGAGACACAGTTGTAATGCTTTATATTGCCAGAGTTTTTGATGATATCATATGCTATCTCCTGGAGCTGAATAATGTGTACTTTTGTGATCTCCTGGTCTAGCAGTTGCCTAAAGGGATAAGAGAGGAATGTTCTCCACCCCCCTCCCTTGGCCTAGATATTTAATCATTTTAACCTCTTAAGGAGATTATATGGTTTTGGGTGGCATATGTGTATGTCTTTTTCTGTTTATCATTTTCACAGATTCATATTAGTCTTTGGTTTGAGTACCCCCAGTTTAGGGATGAGTAGAAACATCAATTTGAGACCTTGCTTCCAGTGACAGATTACTAGAATTGTACCCCATGTTTAAATAGCCTACTGATGCTCACTGTCAAACTCAGAAACAAGTGACTACTTAGAACAGTATTCCAGAGAGTGACTGGCAGCAATTGTCACAGCAACATGTCAATGTCTGCATAGGGGAATAGGAACAGCAAAAATTGGTGAGAAAAAATCTGCTGAGGGCAGTGCAGGCCAAAGTTATATTTCTGATTCTTTGGCGAAGGTAGAGAGCTGATTAAAAAGGAACAAAGTAAAATTCCATCTGAACTATTTAAAATTCAATCTACTTATTGCAACTACACAGCAGCTGGTGTGAAGTGGAATTAATGTAACGTTGATTTCTGAAAATTATAATGAGCCACTTGCCTAACTGCATTTCAGGTTATATAAACCCTAGATTTTATTGCACATTTTAAATTGATGTAAAGATAAAACCTCATCACTTTAAGACTGTAATTGGTTTCTAAATGCTACAATCTGTCTCTAATCGTTATTATATTGTGCAATAATTTACATTGCACTGCTCTCTATGACCTGTCCATCGCTTGCGTCACTCTTGTGATTATACTGATTACAGCATTGTAGACTACTGAGTAAAAATTAGATCTCATATGAAGAATGATCCAGAATTGCAAATCATCTTGCATGACCTTCAATTTGAATCTATCTTGCCCTATTGGCAACAAAGACTACTTGCCATCAACTAACTTCACTTAAGTTAACTTTACAGGTGGCTGTCTGATGGCCATGAACAGTGCTGATTTGTCACGCTGTCAGGCTCTCAACGTTGATTTTGTTAGATAATCCTAGCAAATCACGTGGTTTTTATTTCAAGAAAAGGGGAAATAGTCATCTGATGAAGTTCCACATTCCTATTTAGATCTGAATATTAGCTGGCATGGATACTGTAATGTCTTATCCAAAAGAGGACACCTCCGACTAATGCAGTAATCTCTCAATACTCCACTGAAGTTTCAGTTTAGATTGTGTGCTCAGGTCTCACTCGGAGACAGGAGTGCTGCAACAGAGTTGTTTATATTTGCATTTTTCATGAGAAGTTACTAGATACTGTTACAGGCTAGAGATTGTCCCACAGGAAAGTGAACTTCTACATTGTGGTAAATAAGCGTGGTAGGAATAATTACATCGCCTCAATTTGTAAGAACATATTTTTAAATTTAACAATAAAAGAACTCATAACACTTTTAAAATTGGAAAATTATACAGCAACTAGTTTTTTTTTAATTTTAAAAAGTTTATTTATTAGTGTTACAAGTCATTTTACATTAACACTACAATGAAGCTACTGTGAAAATCTCCTCATTGCCACACACTAGCGTCTGTTCAGGTACACTGAAGGAGAATTTAACATAGCCAATGCGTCTAACCAGCATGCCTTTCATACTGTGGGAGTAAACCGGAGCACCCAGATGAAACCCACGCAGTCAGGGGGAGAACATACAGACTCGGTACAGTGACTCAAGATGGGAATCGAACCTGGGCCCCTAGGCATTGTGAGGCAGCAGTGCTAACCATTGTGTTGAGAAGTAATGCAATTGAATTTTTGATCAACTGAACAAACTGTAATTTGACAGATGGCTCCTGCTATAGTTATGTCTCATTTCCATTATTAATTCCTGGAAGAAAGGATGAGTCATGCCAGCCATGAAAAGATCCACAGTCTGAATTGTTGCACGGTCAGACAGCTGGAGTTCATTAATTAATGTAAAAAGTTGGTCCAAAATATATTAAAATTCTTCAAGGACATTGCAGTTAATATATAGCTATCCAGCATTAAAGCATAATGAGATCATAAGAAATAGGAGCAGGAGTAGGCCATCCAGCCCTTCGAGCCTGCCCCGCCATTCAATAAGATCATGGCTGATCTGTCGTGGCTCAGTTCCACATTCCCGCCCTCTCCCCATAACCCTTAATCCCCTCGCTTATCAAAAACCCATCAACCCGCGTCTTAAAAATATTTAGCGAGGCAGCCTCCACCACCTCAACGGGCAGAGAATTCCAGAGATTCACCACCCTTTGAGTGAAGAAGTTCCTCCTCAACTCTGTTCTAAACCGCCCCCCCCCTAGTCCTACTGTCCTTTCTGAGCGGGAAGAGTCTCTCCACCTCTATCCTATCCACCCCATTCATCATCTTATACGTCTCAATGAGATCTCCCCTCATTCTTCTAAACTCTAACGAGTACAAGCCTAGTTTATTCAGCCTCTCCTCATAGCTCAACCCCTTCAACTCTGGTATCAGCCTAGTAAACCTCCTCTGCACTCCCTCCTAGGCCAAAATATCCTTGCGTAAGTACGGCAACCAAAACTGCACACAGTACTCCAGCTGCGGCCTCACCAATGCCCTATTCAGCCGCAGCAAGACCTCCCTACTTTTATATTCAATCCCCCTCGCTATGAAGGCCAGCATCCCATTAGCCTTCCTGACCGTCGCCTGCTGCAGTTTTTCACCACGTAAGAAATAGTCCTTCCTACCATTCTTCCTACCAAAGTGGACCACCTCGCAGTTGCCAACATTAAATTCCATTTGCCATTTCCTGGCCCATTCGCCCAGCCTATCTAGATCCTTCTGCAGACTCTCCACACCCTCCGCGCAATTTGCCGTTCCACCAATCTTGGTGTCATCAGCAAATTTTGACACCATACACTCGGTTCCCTCCTCCAGATCATCTATATAAATGGTAAATAGCTGAGGCCCCAGCACCGACCCCTGGGGCATATGAAGTTGAAGAGAAAACTTGTGAAACTTATTCCCTTCATTTCTTTGTTTTTATAGGATATTTTGGAGGCTGAGCAACACTTTACAAAAATTCTTGAAGAGTTCAAGGAAGAAGATTCTAGTCACTTCAACTGTCTCTCGTATTATGGTCTCAGCCGGGTCTACCTCAAATGGAATAGGTAATCCAATTCAATAATTGCTTTAATTGTGAAAATAATCATTATAGTTAGTCCTTTTAATTTATTCAATTTAAAGGTGCTGGCATTAAACAGTAAACATAATTTTCTTAGGTTTTTCCATATTCATATGGATAGCAAATATCCTAATAAGATAGGTTTTCATTGTTACCCGAAAAAAAAGAGAAATAGAAGCAGGGCCAGGCCATTTGAGCCTTCTCTCCGTCTTTCTGTGATATCATGGTTGATATCTACTTCAACATCGCTTCCCTGCACTATCCCCATAAAGCTTGATATTTTTAGCGTGTGGAAACCAATTAATCTCAGTCTTTTACATGCTCAATGATTGAGCCTCCACAGTTCTTGGGGATAGAAAATTCCTTAGATCCATCAGCCATTGAGTGAAGAAATTCCTCCTCATCTCAGTTCTAAACAACTCTGCCCCTTATTGTGATTGTATTCCGTAGATCTAAACACCCCAGGCAGGGGAAACATTCTTCCTGCGTCTACCCAGTTGAGCCATGTTAGAATTATGTATGTTTAAATGAGATCTGGAGTCCCAATCTCCTCAGAGGGCAGTCTCTTAAACCCAGGAATTAATTTTGCGAACCTCGTAGAAAACCACACGATATTATACTATTACCCTGACACAGATCAGGTAAATCAGCACAGACATGACAGTAGTATCTGGGACTCTGCTTTTTCTGAATTGCATTAATTTCTCAGTTGGCTGTGTTGGGGAGCACAGCTGTATGCTGAGATGGCTGGGAATTTATTCAAAGTTATAACACAATATTGACATCAACAAAGATAGGGTACGTTCTGTTAAGTTTTATATGGAATTACCATGTGTCATATTCTTTCGAAATATATAAAAAATTTACAATTAGAATTGTGCATAATTTTGTCATTGGCAAAACTAGCATTTATTTTCAGTCCCTAGTTATTGTTAGAAGCTGGTAGTGAACCACCACCTGTGGTTCCTGGATTCTGCAGGTTTTGAAGGCACTGCTGGAGAAACCTTGGCGAGTTGCTACCATGCATCCTCTAACCAAAGCACTTTGCAGAGATCTTATACCAGCAAAGAAGGGATGAGGTACCACTTAAGCAAATTGTTTGATCTCGGAAGCTATTGAGGTTCTTGAATCTTGCTCCAGGCATCTAAGCTAGTGGATAATTTATTAGGCTGTATCTGGAAGGTGGTAGAAAGGCTTTGAGGAGTATGGCATGCTGTTGTGATTTAAGAATAGAATCATGGACTTTTAGGAAGAAGGGAAATGTTAAGAAGCTACTTTGGTAGAGGTAACTTTATGTAGCCCCTGTTGATGGTTTTGGATCAAAATATTGGAGAACAGCGAAGATAACAAAGGGCAAAGGTCATAAATAAGTTGAAATGAGATTGAAAATCAGTTCTCAGCTTATTTTCTGATTCAGATAATTTGTGATTCATATTGTATGGAGATTGAATGTCTTGTCAAGAGGAAAAAGGGAACGTATGTAAGGATGAAAAAATAAGGTTCAGTTGGGTCGCTTGAGGGTTACAAAGTAGCTAGAAATGAGTTTAAAAAAGGGCTTAGAACTAGGAGGGGGCATGAGAAGTCCTTGGTGGGTCGGATAAAGGAAAACCCCAAAGCTTTTTACTCTTATGTGAGAAATAAAAGAATGATTAGGGTGAGGTTAGGGCCAGTCAAGGATAGTAGTAGGAACTTGTGCATGGAGTCAGAAGAGATAGGTGAGGCATTAAATGAATACTTTTCTTCAGTGTTCGCTAAGGAGAGGGGCCATGTTTTTGAGGATGTGTGTGAGATACAGGCTGATAGTATGGAGGAGGTAGATGTTCTGAGGGAAGATGTATTTGCAATTTTGAAAAACCTGAGGGCCGATAAGTCCCCTGTGCCAGATGGGATATATCCTAGGATACTTTGGGAAGCAAGGGGTGAGATTGCGGAGCCTTTAGCTTTGAACTTTGGGTCCTCACTGTCCACGGGTATTGTGCCAGAGGACTGGCGAGTAGCAAATGTCGTTCCTCTCTTCAAGAAAGGAAATAGGAATAACCCTGGTAATTATAGGCCAGTTACTCTTACTTCAGTGGTCGGTATGTTAATGGGAAGGGTCTTGAGAGACAAGATTTATGACCATTTGGAAAAATGCCGTTTAATCCGGGATAATCAGCACAGTTTTGTGAGGGATAAGTCCTGCCTCATAAATTTGATTGAATTCTTTGAGGAGGTAACTAAGTGTGTAGACGAAGGTAGAGCAGTTGATGTCATATACATGGATTTTAGTAAGGCGTTTGATAAGGTTCTCCATGGTAGGCTCATGAAGAAAGTGCGGATAGAAGGAAATTTGGCCTTTAGAAGGGAGATTGGATAAGTAACTGGCTGTCTCAGAGAAGACAGAGAGTGATGGTGGAGGGAAAATTTTCAGACTGGAGGCCAGTTACCAGCAGTGTACCACAGGGGTCAGTGCTGGGTCCTCTGCTATTGTGATTTTTCTCAACGACTTGGAAGAGGAGGCTGAAGGGTGGGTTAGTAAATTTGCCGATGACACCAAGAATGGTGGAGTAGTGGATGAGGTGGAGGGCTTTTGTAGGCTGCAAAAAGACATTGATAGGATGCAACGCTGGGCAGAAAAGTGGCAGGTGGAGTTTAACCCTGATGAGTGCAAGGTAATTCATTTTGGTAGGACAAACTTGAATGCAGACTACAGAGTCAACGGCAGGGTTCAGAGGAATGTGGAGGATCAGAGAGATCTTGGGGTTCATATGCACAGATCTGTGGGAGGTTGCCACTCAAGTGGATAGAGCTGTGAAGAAGGCTTATAGTGTGTTAGTGTTTATTAACAGGGGGTTTGAGTTTAAGAGCCATGGGGTTATGCTGCAACTATACAGGACCTTGTTGAGACCACATTTGGGATATTGTGTGCAGTTCTGGTCAGCTCACTATAAGATGGATTTGGAAGCATTGGAGAGAGTGCAGAGGAGACTTACCAGGATGCTGCCTGGTTTGGAGGATAGGTCTTATGAGGAAAGGTTGAGGAAGCTGGGACTTGTGCCTGAGTCGCAAAAACCCAGCTTGCAGGTGCAGCAGGTGGTCAGGAAGGCGAATGGGATGCTGGCCTTCATAGCGAGGGGGATTGAATATAAAAGTAGGGAGGTCTTGCTGCAGCTGTATAGGGCATTGGTGAGGCCGCAGCTGGAGTACTGTGTGCAGTTTTGGGCGCCGCACCTGCGCAAAGATATTTTGGCCTTGGAGGGAGTGCAGAGGAGGTTTACTAGGCTGATACCAGAGTTGAGGGGGTTGAGCTATGAGGAGAGGCTGAATAAACTGGGCTTGTACTCGTTAGAGTTTAGAAGAATGAGGGGAGATCTCATTGAGACGTATAAGATGATGAATGGGATGGATAGGATAGAGGTGGAAAGACTCTTCCCGCTCAAAAAAGACAGTAGGACTAGGGGGCACAGCCTCAAGATAAAAGGGGGGCGGTTTAGAACAGAGTTGAGGAGGAACTTCTTCACTCAAAGGGTGGTGAATCTCTGGAATTCTCTGCCCGTTGAAGTGGTGGAGGCTGCCTCGCTAAATATTTTTAAGATGTGGGTTGATGGGTTTTTGATAAGAGAGGGGATTAAGGGTTATGGGGAGAGGGCGGGAAAGTGGAACTGAGCAGCGACAGATCAGCCATGATCTTATTGAATGGCGGGGCAGGCTCGAAGGGCTGGATGGCCTACTCCTGCTCCTATTTCTTATTTCTTATGACTTTTCTCTTTGGAGCGGAGGAGGATGAGAGGTGACTTAATAGAGGTTTATAAGATGATGAGGGGGATAGGTAGAGTGGATATACAGAGACTGTTTCCTTGGGTGGATGTAGCTGTTACTAGGGGGCATATCTATAAGGTTCATGGTGGGAGATGTAGGAAGGATGTCCGAGGTAGATTCTTTACTCAGAATGTCTGGGGTGTGGAATGCACTGCCTGTTGTGATAGTGGAGTCGGAAACTTTAGGAGCTTTCAATCAGTTATTGGATTTGCACGTGGAGCACACCAGAATGATAGAGAGTGGGATAGCTTGATCTTGGGTTTGGACATGGCTCGGCACGACATGGAGGGCCGAAAGGCCTGTACTGTGCTATACTGCTCTGTGTTCTATGGGACCGTGATCTTGAAATGCATTTGTTGTCTATTTGTAGTTTGATGTGAGGGTATCCTCTCTTTGTAGAGAAGTGTTAATCAAACCATAAATTGATGGGATATTTGTAATATACTACAGATCTTTAAAGACAGATATACACGCTTAGTAGTTTTGAGTTTTGGTCAGTCTTTTCCATTTTAATATTGGATGAGGTTCAGCTTTATGAAGAACCAGGCTATTCAATTTTAAGTAATACAATCTCTTCGAAAGTTGACTTTAGGGGTGAATAATGTAACTTCATGGGAACCAGTTGGAGATATTGTGAATAAATCATGTGCTGAGCCTCAAATGGTCAGATCTGTGACGTTACTGAGCATCAGGATCTGTTGTTAGAATGTTATAAATCAGCACTCCAATCTTTCACCACAAATAGCATTAAAAAAGGGTGAAGTTTGATGTCAGCTGCATACGTGTGGAACCTGATGTTGTGTTTTCTAATGATGTCTCTGAGGACACGTTGATGGGAAATGGGAGACCACCCAGGAGGTAGGGAGATTCCAGAGTAACTGAGCTGGAATGGGAACAGAAGCAATCGCGGTTGTTTCTCTGGCTGTGACAGGATAAATCTGATTGTAACCAGACAAGGACCGTCATGTGCAAATAGCCGGATAAAACCCATTTCTTTGTCCAAACGTCTGGTCATCTGGCCTAATGTCACTTTTATGTGGTTCATTGTCAAAACATTTGTTCAATAATGCATTAAAGGAGTCTCATAAAGGTATCAATCAGTGCTTTACAGGTTGAAGAAACTTTTATAATGAGCAGAATGGAAGATCAAGAGGAGGCCGAAGGTACCGCTGACGATGTCTGTTTTTACAGAGACTGTAGAAGGCATTGGGTTTGGGCCCAGTTGCAAGCAGAATGTCGGTGAGCAGCTAAGATGGCTGAAAAAAACATCTACCAATGTGGAGGGGAGATGGTTGGAATTGATTGGAAGAGGTGTAATGAGTAATAGGGAAGGATCTTGAAGTCAATCAACTAGCCATGGGGAACCGGCAAGAATGGAGATATTTGGAATGTGCAGGGCAAGATGTAGACACTCATTTGAAACACATTGTCATTTGAGTAATGTTGTGATAGGGAGGCTATTTGCAAGAATGTTTGAAATTTTCCCCTAAGGTAAAGGCCTGGAATAGATGTTGGCAGTAGAAAGTGGGAGATGGACTTTGCATAAAGGTCGCAGGAAGTGGTAATAGAATGCATATGGGGAAGAATCTTACCTTTGGATCAAGCACCATCTGTTCACTTGTGCTGAAGCACAGCTGCACTAATTAACTGTCCACAGTTGGTAAGAGATCCTTAATCATTTATTGGCCTTCATAAATCATATGAATACTTGTCACTTATGTTGAGGATGATAAAAACTACAGGATTGCAAATGTTTCTGTCTAGCACAAAACCATTGTAAAATGTGTGATCTTCTGTGAATAAATACTAAAATGAACTACCCAGTTCCTCATTATGTAAAGATAGCTTCTGTTTTATTTTCAAATGCATAGGATAGTCAGTTTTATAGTTTATTCTTTATTCCGATGAACAGAAAAAGTGATAAAGGCATCACTTACTTAGCTTCAGATTTTGTGATGGAGGGATAGGATTTCCGCTTCAGTAGCTGCTGAGGTTTACCAATCTACTGAATCTGTACAATGAATTTGAAAAACTGAAGAACTAAATTACTACCTGATTCTGCCATTTCTGGTTGGCAGTTTTCTCTAGTGGATATGACTAAGACACCAATCATAATTAACATATCAACACCAATCATAATTAAGAATTATCCAAAAGTACAAGTAGGGAAAAAAATGATAATTTGCACTTTTTTCTCTTTCCAGATATAAAGAAGCTAGGACAACTTTAGAGAAGTCTCTTACACTGGTTGAGAGTAATTTAGTTCCAGGACTGCGAACCTGGCCGGGCACAGATACAGTAATTGAAGAAACTCGGGACGGAGTACTGAAAGTAAGGAAATAAAATTGTGCATTTTACATTTAATTTGAAAGTGATTGTTTGATACAAATCCAACCATTAGCCCCTTCTGTTATGAAACTAAACTGACTGTGTATGGGATGATAGTGTGTTATTGATATAAAAGTTTTTTTTGTTTTTAAGCAGTATGGTTAAAAATTCATCGTTATGGATCAGGTAACCTTAACCCGTGAATCAAATTGAGAAACAAACTGCAATGAAAGGCCCTGTGAATAAATATTTATTTCATAAAATGGATACCAAAACAAAGATGTAGGTATTGAAACAGGTGATCAAAAACTTGACTGAATAAGTAAGTTTTGAGGAGGTTCTTAAAGGTTCAAAAATGGATGATTTCCAAGAGCCAAGATAGCTGAAGGCGGGACTGGTAATACTGGGTCAAATAGTAGGAGAGGCTCTGAAGCCAAAAACTGAGATGAAACGAACAGTGTGTTCAGGAAATGGTGTAAGATAGGAGGAAATTTCAGAGATAGGGAGGGGCAAGATCATGAAGATGTGAAGATTTCATGAAGATAAAAGATTTAAATTTAAGGCATTGGGAAGCTGGATGTTGATGTATGTTCGGAGGATGGGGTGATTGTTGATTAATCAGAATCAGCAAGGTAATGAAGCTCCAAATTTATAGTAAGATGGTTAAACCAATAAAATTAAGAGCTCTGTGCACAGATGTAGAGGAGACAACTGTTTGTCAACGCAAGGAATGCAGTAAAATATGAAAGTAGATAATCTTCATGTTCTTCTTGTATTTACATTTAGAGCCATGCAGTGCAGAAAGGGCCCTTTGGCCCATCAAGTTTGCACTGACATGTGGATACTCTCAATTGTATTGTTAGGGAGGTAAGCAGAGGTCACTGGATGGTGACCAAGACTGCAGTGAGTCAGAAACCAAGCATAACATCTCTGCCATCACCCCTGACTTAATTTCCGGTTCAAATCTTGCTTTGTGATATTTCAAAACATTTGGAACAAAATATTATGGATTGGAGTGAAAGCCAATGTAGGTGGGGAGGTGGTGGTAATGTAAATGGACTAGTAATCCAGAGAGACCCAGGTTAATGCTGTGGGAACAGGGTTTCGAATCCCCCACTGCAGCTGATGAAATTTAAATTCGATTAGTTAATAAAATCTGCAATTTGTAGGCTCACCCCAGTAATGGTAATCACCTGGGTCACTGATATTAGGGAAGGGTTCTTACCTGGTCTGGCCTACACGTTACTTCAGACCCACAACATTGTGGTTGACTCACAACTGCCCTCTGACATGGCCCAGCAAGCTACTCAGTTCAGAGGCAATTAGGGATGGGTAGCAAATGCTGGTCTTGCCAGTTTTCACATCCCATAAGAAAATAAACAAAATAAAGTATTAAATTATTTGTCACAACTGGAATAGTTTTGATTATACATAATATCAGATATTGTTAAAGTATTTGTCACGTGACTGTTCTAAATAAGCTGCTGAATACTGAGTTGGCATATTTAAGCACGGGTATTTGCAATGCTGATGAGTTACACCAACCCTTTGTGTGGGAACTTCCTTCAGAGTTTATTGAATTTTTGATGTACTTTTAAAGTTTATAATCAAGTTGGTTGGTTTTAGTTTTATGTTCTGAATTATTGCACAATGTTTTAACCTAGGAGTTGTTGAAGTCCCTTCTTAAAGAGTGCTTGTGCCCCCCACGGCCTGATGCTGTGTGCCATTATCAGTTCTGTTATACCCACCACAACAAACGTGACATTTATAAATCAGATCCTGACTTTAAGGTAAGATTATTTTACTTACGCACATTTTGCACGTGTATGTAATAAACTTGCATCAGTTGAACTGTTTAAAAAAAACTGAGCAGAAGAATTGGAAACAAAAACAGAAAATGCTCGAAATTCACAGCAAGTTTGGTAGCAATGCAGAGAGAGAAAATTTAACATTTCATTGCAAGACAGTAAGAAATTCTGTGCTCTAATCTGCTGTTTCTGGGATGATATTTTGCGTTTTGTAATACGAGGATGAAATACCAATACCTGTTGAGTAGACCTTCAAATGAGTGAGTATCTTGAACATTGTATTAGGTTTATTCTGTTGTTAATTTGTAATATTGAAGTACTAAAGCCTAGAATCGTTTTCTCCATTATTTTGTTAAAAAGAGCAATGGACTCAAATATTAATTTAGATTAGTTAATATTTTTGTAATTCTAATAAATTGAAGTTTTGGCATCTGAAAGCAAATGCTCACAATTGTTTTGAACTAAATCTTCAAGAGAATAGTTTACAATTCTAGATGAAGTTTTGACAGTTGCTTCATTCTTCATCTATGTGGTAGAGCAATGTCATTACGCATTGTGTGTTCCTTGTGAAGAAAATCCTGAGCCAACTTCAGAAATGGATCTGATAATCTTCAATGCCAATCCAAGATTTTCACCTTCTCTCACCTCCGCCTTGACATTTGAAACAGAATACAACAATGGCAAATTGCATTTAGTTTGCTTGTCACACCTATAGCTTTACTTTTCCTTGGATATTGCTAGTCCTCAAGCACCCTGCCATAATCACTATTTTCCACATGAAAGCAGCTCGGGCATGGAGGATATCACAGCTAAATAATAAATCTTCACCCGCTTCCTGAATAAGCACACTTAACAGGATGTTCAGCAATTGATAATTGCTTGGGTAAAAGCAACTGTAGTTGCTTAATACATGGGATATTCAGGCTCTACCTTTGGCACTTCCAACAGACTGAGCACACATCAGGGATGGTGTGGTTCTTTGTTATACTGCATGATATGTTTATCTTTTGGAGCCATTTGTAGTTTTTTAAGCTTATCAAGGTATCTTGGAAAGGAACAGTATTTTTCTTCTTTTGGCATGCAGCGTTCCTGTCGTGTAATATGAGATCAAATCAGATCTTAGTTGAAACCTTTACTACACCACTTCAACAATGAGCCTTAACCCTGGACAGTTAGTATCTCCTGTGTCTGTTTGAGTTATCTATTTCCCACACTGCCTGCCAAAATTACAAATAACTTGTGATGAAGCCAAGAGGGGAAGAGGTTTGAACAGCTGAACGTGAAGAAGAAGTTCTCAATTTACTGAACCAGTAAACTGCAGTTTCTCCCGATCATTATATTTTAACTTGTATACTCTGTTTCAACATTCTCTATTGCTGTTATGTCCAGGTTATTTCTATAATTATTTCTTTAATTAATATTTCAATTCGTTACTTGAATTATCCTTCTCATACTATCAGATTAAGTTCAGTTATTTTTCTAAAGGTTGTAGAAGTTATAGGCTCACCTTTCTGTATCTGCAGGGGTTTACTCGAGTGCACTGCAGCTACAATTGTCACATTGAATACCATTTGTATTGCTGGAAACGCTGCAAAATTAAAGAACTCGAAGATAAAGTAGAAAAGGTTTGTATTATAATATTTATTGTATGCTTTTTGAGGTTATTTGGAAATAGTGTTCTGACAAATGTACTTGCAACGTATCATGTATTTCATACAGTGATTATTTATTTTAAACAAATATATTCAATTAAATGCAACGGTGATTAGAATTGATTCTGAGTATCTAAGAGTACATCTACCCTGCCGGTTTGTTTAACCACAGTTGCGACAGCAGTAAGACTGACAATGCAGATTCCTTTAGTTTAAAATATTGAAGATACTTTTATTTCTTGATGTAATGTAATAATTGAATCAGATTCGTGTTGCACATTTTTCCACTTTTGACACTTTTTTTGAACTATTGCAGGAAATTATGGGTTTAGATTGCCTTACACCAGACTGTACAGGATGCATCTGGAAAGTGGACATTTTTCAGGACTCACGGCAAAAGACAGTAAGTCATATTTTAAGCTTATTTGTCCATAACTGTTTTAAACTGCCATTTAGTATTTGCAACTGTGGAGCAGTTGTTACTATGAAGTGTGCAGTACGGTTTGAATTTTGACAAATGTAAAACAAAAGACTTCCAAGAAACCACCTGAACAGAACACAACAGATGGGTAGATACTTCTGATCAAACTTCTGTACAAAACATTTTATTGCAGCGTTATGGTGGGCTCATTCGTTTAATTGTTATTTGTTCACTCTTATCTGATGAATGGCAGAATTCTGAAATACAGGGCAGAATTTTACGAGAAAAATTCTAAGTGTTCAGCTAGTGTGAAAATGGAAGAGCTGCAGATCCGTATTTTGGGTGAGTTTTTACACCCATTCTTGTGCACACCGCATGAAAAAAGTGGGCTAGATTGTTTCTAGCTACTACAGGCTGTGGGTGGGGCTTCAGCCAGCCAGCAGCAGAGGGAGCTATTGTGCATGTGCAGACTTCACTGTCTGCACATGCGCAACTCCAACTGCATTGGGCTGACAGAGAGAGCACTGTGAGATCTCTGCTGCTGCAGCCAGCCTGAACCATTCCCCACCCCATTGTGGGGGCCTGTGGCCAATTATGAGCCTTACACTGCCTGAAATTGTAGCCCCTGCCACCCAAACCAATCGCCACTCACCACCACCAATCGCAGGCAGAACGGTAGCATGGGCCCCTTCATCCCTCCACCAACTATCTGCAGCAATGGCCTCCAGTTCTACCAGCGAGAGCAATATGACTGTTTCCCCTTCATGGGCAGTAGTTTTCCTCGCTGGAGAGAAGCTCTCCCAGCGAAGCAATAAAGACAAGTGGGCTCGGATGATTGAGCGCTCGACTCACTAAACACATGCAAATTCACATTTAAATATACTTCAATAAATTATTCAGCATCTCTCCAGAAATGGGCGAGAGGTCCACCACACCAGAAATCCAGTTCTATAAGAACATAAGAAATGGGAGCAGGAGTAGGCCATCCAGCCTTTCGAGCCTGCCCCGCCATTCAATAAGATCATGGCTGATCTGTCGTGACTCAGTTCCACATTCCCACCCTCTCCCCATAACCCTTAATCCCCTCGCTTTTCAAAAACCCATCAACCTGCGTCTTAAAAATATTTAGCGAGGCAGCCTCCACCACCTCAACGGGCAGAGAATTCCAGAGATTCACCACCCTTTGAGTGAAGAAGTTCCTCCTCAACTCCGTTCTGAACCGCCCCCCCTTTATCTTGAGGCTGTGCCCCCTAGTCCTACTGTCCTTTCTGAGCGGGAAGAGTCTCTCCACCTCTATCCTATCCATCCCATTCATCATCTTATACGTCTCAATGAGATCTCCCCTCATTCTTCTAAACTCTAACGAGTACAAGCCTAGTTTATTCAGCCTCTCCTCATAGCTCAACCCCCTCAACTCCAGTATCAGCCTAGTAAACCTCCTCTGCACTCCCTCCAAGGCCAAAATATCCTTGCGTAAGTGCGGCGACCAAAACTGCACACAGTACTCCAGCTGCGGCCTCACCAATGCCCTATACAGCTGCAGCAAGACCTCCCTACTTTTATATTCAATCCCCCTCGCTATGAAGGCCAGCATCCCATTTGCCTTCCTGACCACCTGCTGCACCTGCAGGCTGGGTTTTTGCGACTCGTGCACAAGGACCCCGAGGTCCCTCTGCACTGTCGCCTGCTGCAGTTTTTCGCCATGTAAGTAATAGTCCTTCCTACCATTATTCCTACCAAAGTGGACCACCTCACAGTTGCCAACATTAAATTCCATTTGCCATTTCCTGGCCCATTCGCCCAGCCTATCTAGATCCTTCTGCAGACTCTCCACACCCTCTGCGCAATTTGCCGTTCCACCAATCTTGGTGTCATCAGCAAATTTCGACATGGGAGCTGAGAAATTTGGCATGATCCTGATTTCTCGGCTCTCGTGCAGTTTTACTGGTGCCCTCTGCCCACCAGTGGATGGGTCGAAATGGTAAAATTCTATCCAAAGTGTAGTTTCTCTGTCTCACCTTATAACAAACTGTTTGGAATTCCCCAACATTGAGTCTTTTAAATGGAAGTGGCAAACATAATGGCTAACACTTCTGCGATGGTAACTGGGTAAAAAATGTGGAAGTGCCACTTTGCAAGAAGAATAAATTAAGAGCCATTTTTGTAGGTTTACATTTTCTTCTTGTATCTGTTGCAGATTGAATGTTCAAAATCAAAAGAAAATAAAGTTAGCCAAAATGCAGAAACCAAGGCATCTGCTAGCAGGTAAGTTCAACAATTAACTGGTTTCAGTTCTTCTTATCACTCGTTGATTTGATTTATTATTGTCACATGTATTGACATACAGTGAAAAGCATTGTTTCTTGAGTGCTATATAGACAAAACATACCATTCATAGAGAAGGAAAGGAGAGCGTGCAGAATGTAGTGTTACAGTCATAGCTAGGATGTAGAGAAAGATCAACTTAATGCAAGGTAGGTCCATTCAAAAGTCTGGTAGCAGTAGAGAAGAAGCCTGGTCTTGAATCTGTTGGTACGTTTCTGTGCTTGAAGGTGTCTGTCTATCTGCCTAAATTCTCTAGACAGAAGGAAGTATGAACAAAAAAAATAGTGACCTATCAGGTGTACTGCAGTGTACAGTCTACCATATTTATATAATCTTAAAGTATTGCATAATTTCAGTCTGACCTGAAAAGGTAATTTGCAAGATTGCAGATTGTGCCTATCTTCCCTTCACAGAATATATTTTTCTTGACTTAGCCGGAAATGAACTGTGAAATTATTTTTCTCCTGTCATATTCTGTACAGAAGAAAATTCTGGTCCAAGTTCTAAATTATATATTAAAATGTCTGTCCAGCATCATCGCAGTGTTCTGTTTCAAATTATGTTGAAAATTCCTATGATGTAGAGGTGCTGGCGTTGGACTGGGGTAAACACAGTAAGAAGTCTCACAACACCAGGTTAAAGTCCAACAGGTTTATTTGGTAGCAAAAGCCACTAAAGCTCTCTCCACTCACCTGACGAAGCTAGTGGCTTTTGCTACCAAATAAACCTGTTGGACTTTAACCTGGTGTTGTGAGACTTCTTACTGAAAATCCCTATGTCAGACTTTGTCAATGGGAAAGCTCATTACAAATGTGATCTGCTTAAGGGCAAATCTTCTACTCGTACACACATAGAAAATAGGTTCAGGAGGAGGCTATACGGCCCTTCAAGCCTGCACCACCATTCAATATGACCATGGCTGATGATGTGCTTTCAGTATCCCAGTCCCGCTTTCTCTCCAATATCCCCTGATCCTTTTAGCCACAAGGGCCGCATCCAGTTCCTGCTTGAACATATCTAACAAACTAGTCCCAACAGTTTTCTGTGGCAAGGAACTCCACAGGTTCACATCTCTCTGAGTGAAGAAATTCTTCCTCATCTTAATCCTGAATGACTTACCCCTTATTCTTAGAATGTGACCTCTAGTTCTGGACTTCCCCAACATTGGAAATATTCTTCACGCATCTAGCCTGTACAGTTCCATCAGGATTTTATATGTTTCTATGAGATCCCCTCTCATTCTTGTAAATTCCAGTGAATACAGTTGATCCAGTCCCTCTTCATATGTCAGTTCTGCCATTTCTGGGAATCAGTCTGGTGATCCTTTGCTGGACTCCCTTGATAGTAAGAATGTTCTTCCTCAGACCAGGAGACCAAAATAATATTCAAGATGTGGCCTCACCAAGACTCTGTATAATTGCAGCAAGACATCCTTGCTCCTATACTCAAATCCTCTTGCCTTGAAGGCCAGCATGCCATTAGCTTTTCTTACCCTCTACAATACCTGAATGCCAATCTTCAGTGACTGTTCCGCCATGACACCCAGGTAAGGTTGCACTTCCCCTTTCCTAAACTGCCACTGTTCATATAATAATCTTCCCTCTTGTTTTTGCCACCAACATGGATAACCTCACATTTTTATCCATATTATATAGTATTTGCCCACTCACTCAGCCTGTCCAAGTCACCCTAAAGCCTCTTAGCATTCACCTCGCAGCACACACTGCCACCCAGCTTAGTGTCATCTCTCCATGTCTTGCACTTTCACAGAATAAAGAACAATACAGCGCAGGAAAAGGCCCTTCGGCCCACCTAGTTCTGTGTCGACACACTCTCTAATCTAATATTTCCTTGCCTCTATGTAGTCCATATCCCTCTGCTCCCTGCCTATTCATGTGTCTATCCAGATGCCTCTTGAACGTTGTTATAGAATCTACTTCCACCACCACCTCCAACAGTATATTCCAGGCATTCGCCACCTGCTGTTTTGCCCCTTGCATCGCTTTTAAACTTACCCCTTCTCACTTGCAATCTTTGCCCCCGATAATATGCCCCCTTCGATCCTGGGAAAAAGACTCTGACCTCTCTATCCAAGCCTGTCATAATCTTGTAAACCTCTATCAGGTCCCACCTCATCCTCCGATGTGCCAATTAAAACAATCCAAGTTTGTTCAATCTTATGGTAGCTAAATTTGCTGATGACACCAAGATAGGTAGAAAATCAAGTTGTCAAGAAGAAGTAGAGTATCTGCAAAGAAATATAGATTGATCAAATGAGTAGGCAAAGATTTGACAGATGAAGAAGACAAATGAAATGCTGATGTTTATTTCAGTGGAATGGAATATAAAAGCAAGAAAATGGTACTGCAGCTGCAGGGCATTGGTGAGATCACATTGGTGTGTGCAGTATTGTTCCCCTTAGTTTTACAATTATATTAGCAGTTCAGAGAAGGTTCACTCGACTCATTCCCGGAATCAAAGGCTCATCTTATCAAGAGAGGTTGAACAGGTTGGGCCTGTACCCATTGAAGGTAAGAAGAACTTTTGCACATGTGATCCTGAGAGGACTTGATGGAATGGATGACAGGATGAGATATGAAATGGGGGACATAGTTTAAGAATAAGGCCTCTGTTTTTAAGACAGAGTGTCCTTATTCTTTGGAATTCTGTTTCCCAGGAAACAGTGGAGTATGGGTCACTGAATTTATTCAAAGCTTAGTTGGATAGATTTTTGATAGACAAAGGAGTGAAGGGTTAGGGGGACTGACAGGTATGTGAAGTTGAGGCCACAATCAAGTCAACCATGACCTTATTAAATGGCAGACCAGGCTCAAGGGACTGTATGGCCTATTGCTGTCCCTATATAATTCATAAAATCTTATTGTATAAAGAAAATGCAGTGTTTCCACTACAAATGCCATTAGTTAAACCTGAGTGTTGATGACTGATAAATTTTTATGGGCTTGGCTTTTGTATCGTTAACAGGTACTTGTTTTTATAATACATAAACTTGGATATAAAAGTGCTGTTTAGTTTTCAAACAGTGCTTCTTACAACAATTCTAGAGCCCAGTCAGTATGTGCATAGTTAAGGAATTTTAAGAATCTGAAACATATATATAGATTGTATTTCCTTCCATTAGTTTCAACTTGAAGAAAATTACCAGAAAAAAAGAAAGGAAGCATCCAAATCCAGGAAGACTATCTAACATCCATCAGGAACAAACTGGTGAGTAGTTTAGATGATTTCAACAACCCTGTTAGAACATCTTATATGATTCTTTTTTCTAACTAGAGCATTTTGGTTCATAAGAATATTGCATTTGTAGAAAGGTCTCCTTATTGGAACGAGCTCAATTTTTTGAGTCAATTGAAACGATGAGAACCAGTTTTGTTACTTGAGGCTTCAGTTAGCGTACATTTGATATATTTCTGTCTGTTTGGAAAAGATCAGGGTAGGCTCATTGGATGGTGCCACAATAATGAGTAATAATTAGCGTTGAAGTAGTTAGTCCACTTTTCAGTAGGACTGAGAAAGTTGAATGTTAGCCTAGTGTCCTGCATGAAGTTTCTGATGAGATTAAAAAGCATTAGATTGTTCGCACAAGGACACAAATTTAAGATGATCAAAAAAGGGAACTTTAGAGACAGTGGGGCTGATTTCCCACTGCTGGCATCAGAAGAACTGAATCACTTTCACATCACTTTGACCATGATCAGTAAGCTGAGAGTGTCAAATGGGTACCACTGCTGCTTGCCAAGTATGAAGTACAGGAAATTGGCTGGCTTCCACATTGAACCAGTAAGTAAGTCAGGCCAAGAAGAATGTTTGGGACGTGGGACTTGAATGGGTCATCAGAGTTTGTTTTATGTGTGTGCGCAAGTGAAGCCCTGCTATTTCTCCTGGCCTCAGAAGTAAGATGTAAGATATTACTTGACTTTTTGAATAACCTGCAGCAATCCTGTTAAACCACTCAACACATTGGTACTAATTCAAAGTCCAGAGATGCGCATGTTAGGTCGATTGGTCATGCTTAATTGCCTCTTAGTGTTAGGGAGTTTAGCAGAGTAAATATATGGGGTTACAGGATTGGGATTGTTGTCGGTGCAGGCTTGATGGGCTCAGTGGTCTTTTTCTGCTCTGTAAGAATTCTGTGATTCTAAATTGGCAGACCTGTATTGAACTTTGATCGTATATCAGTTTTCTGTCATTGTCAGCTTCAGATTCAGCGCAAATGGAGCTTTTTAAGTGCCTCAATTCATATTTCTCAATGCCTTGGATTTTAATATTTATCATAAGAATTCACAGTTCGAGGGACCTGGGTTCCATTCCTGGCTTGGGTCACTGTCTGTGTGGAGTTTGCACGTTTTCCTCGTGTCTGTGTGGGTTTCCTCCGGGTGCTCCGGTTTCCTCCTACAGTCCAAAGATGTGCAGGTTAGGTTGGTTGGCCATGCTAAAATCGCCCCTTAGTGTCCTGAGATGCATAGGTTAGAGGGATGAGTGGGTAAAACGTGTAGGGATATGAGGGTAGGGCCTGGGTGGGATTGTGGTCAGTGCAAAGTTGATGGGCCAAATGGCCTCTCTCTGTGTTTTAGGGTTTCTGTGATTTCTATGAAGAATTGCACAGCATCTTTTTAAAAACTGACTTTGCGTACCAAAATGTTAATTTGGAAAATGGTAAATATAAAATAAAAATGAATTATTTTGAAAGCCTTAAAGGAAGTCTTGTAGGATTGGTACTTAATAGCTCTGCTGTACTCACAAGAAAGTGCAATGTTAACATGACAGACTTATGAACTCTTCTTTTTAACACAGATATTTCAAACAAAAAATCTGACCAGAATGATCTGAAGGTACAGTAAATATATTGTTATTTTGAATTGCAAGAGTTCAACGTTGTTTTCTCGCTTCTCAGCAAGAAAGTTTAAACAGCTGAAGAATTGTTACAATTAATGCTTTGACAGTGTGTCCTATTAGTCAGACACACTATGAAATTTCTTTGCAAGCAATCTTAAGTCCACTCAGTTGCCATGCATATTCTCTCCATACAGTCAGCTTTTTTGAAAGCACTTGTTTCGTAGTCAGGTACTTGTGTGAGTGCACTAGTTGACATGTCCATGCATTGTATTATGCATGTCAGTACACTCTTAATTGATGTGAACTTGAGGCTATTCAACATTGTGTTTCCATGTCCAAACTTGCATCAAGTATCATTATCCCTGAGCCTCACTGACCTACACTGTGTCTTGATTTTAAATTCTTATCCTTGTTTCCAAATGCCTTTATGGTTCCTCCCTATCTCTGTGATCCTTTTTAGACCCACAATCCCCTGAATACTGTGACCTGTTGAGCACCTTGTTTTTAATCACTGTGCTTTGATGGTCATGGCTTCAGCTGACAAGATTGTGAGCTTTAGAATTCACTACTTAAATGTCTCTCCCTCTCTTTCTTCCTTTCAAGACATCAACAGGACAATCGAGAGCTCTTGCTTAACAATAGCCTACTCTCTAATGCTCAGTTTGGGTTCCGTCAGAGTCACTCAGCTCCTGACAGCCTTGATTCAAACATGGACAAAAGAGGTGAGGTGAGAGTGACTGCCCTTGACATAAAGGCAGCAGTTAACTGAGTTTGGCATTAAGGAGCCCTATCAAAGCTGGAGTCTGTGGGAATCAGTGAGATTCTCTCTCCTGGTTGGAGTCATAATCAGCAGAAAGAGAGATGGCTGTGGTTGTTGGAGGTCCATTATATCAATTCCAAAATATCACTGCATGAGTTCCTCAGGATAATGTCCTAGGCCCAGCCGTCTTCAGCTGCTTCATCAATGACCTTCCTTCCATCAAAAGGTCAGAAGAGGGGGCGTTTGCGAGTAATTGCCCAATGTTCATCAACTCCTCAGAAAACATTCAGTGGCCCACGATCAACATGCTAAGGTTACCATTGACAAGAAACTTAATTGGACTAACCATTTAAATACTGTGGCTATAAGGACAAAATGCAATTCAGTTAATGACCTTTATGAATCCTGTTTGACAAATCTAATGCTAAAGAAAATTGCTTTCCCCTTAAAATATTAAATATTTTCAGATGCTCCTGAGTCCTTTGCAGTATGTGTCACAAGGTGCCATAGAAAAAGTGAACCTTTGGCTTTAGCAGACTGCTCAGCCATGGTGATTTCAAACCATTGCCTTTCATTTGATTGGAGATCACTCCAATGCAGATGCATCTAAGGGATATTACAAAGATTAGCATATAATACTGTTGGATAGTTAAATAAGGAAGGATAAAAAATTTTGTCTCAGAACAGACAGTGATTGCCCACAAAAGGGAATCCTCAATTATTAGTTGTTCTTTCTACTTGTTGAGTACGAGTCCGTATTGTTGTCCTCAAACTCAGCTCAACTGATGTCATGACAAAGGCACTCAAACTCTCGAATTATTGTGCATAAATCTTGATGGTTCGCTACTAAATTACCATAAAAATACCAAACTCTACTACAAAGCTTCAGTACACCAGGCATCAACTTTGTTACACGCAAAGTATTTAATCTCTGACTGACTTTATTATACACAAATTAATTGATCTCTGACCTACTTCATTATACGCAAAATATTCGAAGGGTTTCAGAACTTCACAAAATATCCAAACTCATGATTTGGGCTTTGAGGTACTACCCATGACGAAGCGATTAGATTCCTTCCTATTCTGATGTCTCCGAGTCCCAGACTTGGGGTCTTGCTGCTTCTTCTACAGTACTTGATCCTGGATTCCTACTGGTGATGTCTCTGAATCTCTCTCTGTCTCTGACAGATGTTGCTGGCACTGATCATGCTGCCTGCCAGGTACTCACAGGACAGGCACTAATCAATCACTGTCTTTTTGGTCACAATGCTGAACAGTGGTGTCTCTGTCAAGGCTCATAATTCTGTCAGAAACAAGACACACAGGGATCTGTGATTGGTCACTCTCTTCAAGGTATAGCAACAGCCGTTGCCCAGTCAGCTCCCTTGCTTGTTCCGTGGCTGCACGTCCTGTTCTTTGCTGCCCCAAAAGACCTCAGCCTGATCACAGTTAGCCCTTTTAACCATCAAGTTTTGCTGGTGCCTTCACCTCACTGGGTGCCTTTATGCATATCCATCAAGCTACAATATAAACTTTTCTAACTATCGTTTGCCATAAAGGGACTACTGAGATTCTTTAGCAGACTTCAGGAAAATTGAGTAGTGCTCTCAAAAGGCTGATTGATCTCTTAGCTTAGTCTTTGTAGTTCTCATGCATAACGTAGGTTATTCACAAGATTCAGCAGAGGATTGCAGTCTTTTAACTTTCTGGCTGACAAAGATGTGATTTGTATTCATTTTGGTTTTCAGTGTTGTACATTCGATATTCCTTGTCAATCGATTCTGACTCTGATGGTTGACTGATCAGAGGTTCCATTTGACAAGATCACTCTTGAGAGAACCAGGTTAAATTTGCAGAATTTCCAAAAGCTGCTGTGCCTACTAGCTGCAATCCAACAAACAATCCATCCAAAACATGAATGTTGATGTCCAGAGAAATTAGTTTACTGACGTGGATTCCAGAATTATGCAAAATTGGGTTTAACAAGCCAACAATATTATTGTATTTTTAAATGCTGCTGAATCAGGATTACTATTTTGTTGCAGTTAGTGATTTCTCACTTAATGAAGTGCGCATGGACCACAGAATCATTTAGCTTTAGCCACTCGAAATTTAAATTTCATTCCAAGTAAATTGGTATCATTATTTGTTGGGCTAGTCAGTTCACATGAACCTCAGCCTTATGCTCAAAACAGTGACAGTTTTAACCCTTTTTTTTCAAATAAGATAGCGAATTTCCTGCCAATGTGAGTTTAACAACTTCGGGAGCTGGACCTATGGACTCTCAAAACTTTTTCTTTTAACTGTGACAGCTTTTTTTCATTCATTTCTTTCAAATTGAGATTTGTATTTTTAAGTTACAGTTTACCAGATAGAGTGTATTTCATCCACAGGAAAAAGACATTAACTAATGTTCACTGAGCACAAGATTTTCCTATCTTAGTGCATTTCTTTGCGCTTGTTCCTCTCATGGCAGAGCACACTGGAGAAAATGAGCGCGCATTTTATTCATGAGAGGATTTGGAGTTGGGGACTAAGTATAGTGTGCCAAAGTTTGCAGATGACACTAAGATGAGTGGTAGAACAAAGTGTGCAGAGGACACGGAATGTCTGCAAAGGGATATAGACAGTTTAAGTGTGTGGGCGAGGGTTTGGCAGATGGAGTGCAGTGTTGGTAAATGTGAGGTCATCTATTTTGGTAGGAATAACAGCAAAATGGACTGTTATTTAAATGGTAAAAAATTGCAGCATGCTGCTATGCAGAGGGACCTGTGTGTCCTTGTACATGAATCACAGGAAGTTGGTTTGCAGGTGCAGCAGGCTATTAAGAAGGCAAATGGAACATTTTCCTTCATTGCTAGAGGGGTGGAGTTTTAAAACAGGGAGATTATGTTGCAGCTATATAAGGTGCTGGTGAGGCCACAGCTGGAGTACGGTGTGCAGTTTGATCTCTTTATTTGAGAAAGGATATACTGGCACTGGAGAGTTTGCAGAGGGGATTCACTAGGTTGATTCCAGAGTTGAGAGTTGACTTTGAGGAGAGACTGAGTAGATTGGAACTATACTCATTGGAATTTAGAAGAGTGAAGGAGAAATCTTATAGAAACGTATAAAATTATGAAGGAAATAAGAAAGAAAGAAGCAGGGAGGTTGCTTCCACTGGCGGGTGAAACCAGAATTAGGGGACATAGCCTCAAAATAAGGGGAAGCAGATTTAGAAGTGAGTTGGGAGGAACTTTTTCACCCAAAGGGTTCTGAATCAGTGGAATTCCCTGCCCAATGAAGCAGTTGAGGCTACCTCGTTGAATGTTTTTAAGGCAGGGATAGATAGATTTTTGAACAGTAAAGGAATTAAGGGTTGTGGTGAGCGGGCAGGTAAGTGGAACTAAATCCTTGAAAAGATAAGCCATGATCTTATTGAATGGCGGAGCAGGCTCAAGAGGTCAAATGGCCTACTCCTCCTGATTCTTATGTTTTATGAGATGACCACCTTATAATTAAATGTAGATTATATCTCAGAATTTTATCTAGAACAGTCTGTGGACTTGTAGCAAACAATTCTTGACAACACAGAATATTGCAGCAGTAAACTGCCCAAGTCAATCTAGAACTGTAAAGTAAGAGTTTTCACTGTCAATTCTGCATGTTGTTGACATATTCCTGTTTGTAAACTATTAAATTACATACATTTGTTATTTTGTCTCTTTGGAAGAAGTTCAACAACCTTTTTTATAGTGCTCTTAATGCAACAACACATCCCAAGGTGTTTCAGGGGAGAGGGTGGCATGGTGGTATTGTCACTGGACTAACCAACCAGAGATGCAGGCTAATGATTTAGGGACCTGGGTTTGAATCCCACCATAGCAAATTGTGTAATTTGAATTCAATAAAAAAACTGACCATGAAGCCGTTGTCAATTGTCAGAAAAGCCCATATGGTTCATTAGTTAATGTTCTTTAGGGAAGGAAATCTGCCAGACGCACAGTAATATGGTTGACTGTTAACTGCCCTCTGAAATGGCCTAGCAAGCCACTCAGTTCAAGGGCAATTGGGAAGAGGCAGTAAATGTTGGCCCACACAGTGACACCCACAACCCATGAATGAATAAAAAAAAAGCACAATCAGACCAGAATTGTTGTCAAGTCACAGAGAGAAATATGATCACATGAATATATCACTGGATTATAAGAAGTGACTATGTAAATTGGGCTACATCTGTTCTTGCCAGAAAAAAATACATGCGCTATTTTTAGGATTCTAAAAGGACTAAATAATGTGGACTATGGTCTAATTTATCACAGTAAGAAGTCTCACAACACCAGGTTAAAGTCCAACAGGTTTATTTGGTAGCACAAGCCACAAGCTTTCAGAGCGCTGCCCCTTCATCAGGTAAGTGGGAGTTGTGTTCAGAAACAAGGCATATATAGACACAAACTGAATTTACAAGATAATGGTTGGAATGCGAGTCTTTACAGGCAATCAAGTCTTAAAGGTACAGACAATGTGAATGGAGAGAGCGTTAAGCACAGGTTAAAGAGATGCGTGTTATCTCCAGCCAGAGCAGCTAGCGAGATTTTGCAGGTCCAGGCAAGTCATGGGGGTTACAGACAGTGTGACATGAACCCAAGATTCTGGTTGAGTCCATCCTCATGGGCGGAACCTGGCTATCAGTTTCTGCTCAGCGATTCTGCGTTATCGTGTGTCGTGAAGGCCGCCTCGGAGAATGCTTATCCGAAGATCAGAGACTGAATGCCCGTGACTGCTGAAGTGTTCCCCAACAGGAAAAGAACACTCCTGCCTGGTGATTGTCAAGCGGTGTTCATTTATCTGTTGCCGTAGCATCTGCATAGTCTCCCCATTGTACCATGCCCCGGGACATCCTTTCCTGCATCTGTTATCGCCCCATAGCTGTTGAACCCAGGGACATAACCTGCCCTTGAAGCTAGGGTAAATTCAAAGCATATCTGTGGAAATGTTATTTCCATGAATAAGTCAGTGGAACAGATTCCCTGTGAAAACTCTGGAAGTAGATTTTATTGATTCATTAGAGTGTACATTATAGACCGCATTAAGGAAATGGTGCAATCAAATTTTTTTCTTCCCTATAGAATGTCAAATGATTCGATTTGTGTGTCAGAGGCAAAATGTTTCATAAAGGTTGAGGGAAGCCCTTCCTTATATTGGATAGTCATGTATTCTGTAGTATCAGATTATTCACTTCACTGAATATAAATTTGTCTGCTTAGTTCCTTAATCCCTGCTGCTGTATTACTGCAATCTCATGAGTTATAAACATACTTCAATTATAAATATTAATCTTGGAGGAAAAGAAAAGCCTCAGTGCCAGTTCTATGTCTTACACAGATGGATTTTTCCCCCTGCAATTGTTCATTCACGTTTGGTGTATGGCTTTAGGGCACTTGCTGATACAATTTCAGTTGACTGCATGTTTGAACCCAGGTGCTGTTTAAAATGTCCTGTTTTGAGTACATTAATTTTTTTAATCTGGTCTTTTTTCCCTTCTGAGTTTGCTAAATTGTATTTTTAAATTTCTAATAGGATGAAACAGTTGGAGCCAGAAAGAAGGAAGGGAAAGCAAAGGTATTTAAAATATTCCCTTGAGAGTTAGACAAAACAGAATTTAGCTGCATTTAATTTAGATACATTTAACTCAGCTAGTGTCCTGGGGACCTGGATTTGTATCCTGCCACAGCAGATGATGGAATTTGGATTCAATAAAAAACATCAGGAATGAAGAATTTATTGATGACCGTGAAACCATTGTTAATTGTTGGAAAATCGCATCTAATGTCCTTCAGAGAAGGAAATTGCCGTCCTTACTTGATCTGGCCTACATGTGACCTCAGAGCCACAGCAACGTGGTTGACTCTCAGTTGTCCTTAGGCAACTAGGGTGGGCAATAAATGCTGGTCAGCCAGCAATGCTCATGTCCCACGAATTAATAAAAAAAATGTAAAAGTCAGTTTAAGTGGAAAGTAGGTTAACCAGATAATTACTCTTAAATTTCTATGGTAACACAGTATACCTAGTGAAGGATTGATTAAATATAGATATAATTTAAAAGCCAGAGATTTTTAAAGAATTTTCATGCGAACCTATATGGAATTCATAGATCTTGACAATTGTATGGAGCTATCTTTCTTTCAAAAAAAGCTAAATATTTTAATTAAGGGACTTGATTTAACTTGCTGACATAAGTGTATTCTAGTTTTTGTTCATCCCTGTTCTTCCCCACTTCTCTTCAGAATATAGGACTTCCAAACGAGTGGATGAAGAATGATAAAAGGAGGTAAGAATTCAAGTCGTGTTAAAAGCGTAATAGCTGTTTGAGTAAGTCTGCTGTTGATTAGCAACAAACTTTTAAAAAATGATCTAGGCTGTTTTTAAGAGGTTAGTAACAGTAAAAGAGGGCACTATAATGGTGGCATGCTGTCCTGACATCCTCTTCAAAACTAATACATTGATTATATGGATCAAGAAGCCTGAAATTTCCTTTTAAGACAACGACTTGCATTATGTAGTGCCTTCGGTGTAGGCAAAAGTCCCATCATATTTAATAATGTCTTAGTCAAAGCAGAATGGATGGCAAATCAAAGAAGGAGAACTTACAAGGAGTATCAAAGTTTAGCCTAAAAGTGGTGCGTTTTAAGGAGGGCCTTATAAGGAGAAATGGGGAGAGATTAGGAAAGGCGGCATGTAATCTCAATGGCTGCTGGTGGTGAAAGAGAAGGGAAGACACGAGAATTAGAAGAATGGTCATTTCGGGACCTGGAGATATTGGTGGGAAGGGAGGGTGGTGGTGGGTGAGGGGAAGATAGTTGTAGGGCTAGGAGATTATGGGTAGCAGAAACGAGGCTACAAAGTGTCTTAAATCTGAAAGCAAGAATTTTAAATTAGTAATGCTGAAGTGGAGAAACGATATCAGTTACCGAGGGCCAGAAAGATGATGGATGAGTGGAATTTTGGAAGAGATGATGTTCATGAAGGCCGGAAGGCTGACCAGGGAAACATTACAGTAGTCAAGACTAGAGGAATTTACTTGAGCTGGGTATGACAAAGACTTCACTAGTGCTAAAACAAAATACTGTGGATACTGGAAATCTGAAATACAAAAAATTGTTGGAAATACTCAGCAGGTTGGGCAGCACTAGTACTGTTCAATATGTTTCATTTTAAATATTGTAATGGTGAACATTACAACTGTCTGGTTGGAAGAATCATGTTGTCTTAGTTAATTCACTGTGTATGTAGACTGTTATTTCCAGATGACCACCTAATTTGGTGCAGATCAAATGGCATTTTTCTGGTGCAATTAATTTCTTGTCATTAAGGCAGACAAGTCCCCAGGGTCTGATAGGATATTCCCCAGAATACTGAAAGAAGCAAGGGAGGAAATTGCTAGAACCTTGAGAGAAATCTTTGTATCCTCACTGGCTACAGGGGAGGTCCCAGAGGATTGGAGAATAGCCAATATTGTTCCTTTGTCTAAGAAGGGTAGCAAGGATAATCCAGATAATTACAAGCCAGTGAGTCTTACATCATTGGTGGGGAAATTATTGGAGAGGATTCTTCAGGACAGGAAATAACTGGACATGTTAGTGAAAGACAACATGGTTTTGTGAAGGGAAGGTCGTGCCTCACTAAGTTGATTGAGTTTTTCAAAGAAGTGACGAAGATGGTTGATGAGGGTAAGGGAGTGGATGTTGTCTACATGGACTTCAGTAAGGCCTTTGACAAGGTCCCTTATGGCAGACTGGCGCAGAAGGTAAAGTCGCATGGGATCAGAGATGAGTTGGCAAGGTGGATACAGACTGGCTGGATCATAGAAGACAGAGGGTAGCAGTGGAAGGGTTATGACAAATGGCGTTCCTCAGGGATCAGTGCTGGGACCTCTACTGTTGGTAATATATATAAATGATTTGGAGGAAAATATAATTGGTTTGATTAGTAAGTTTGCGGACAACACAAAGGTTGATGGATTTGTGGATAGCAATTGAGGACCATCAGAGGATACAGCAGGATATAGATCGGTTGGAGACTTGAGAGAGAAATGACAGATGGAGTTTAATCTGGACAAATGTGAGGAAATGCATTTTGGAAGATCTAATGCAGATAGGAAATATCCAGTAAATGGCAGAACCCTTTAGCGTATTGATAGGCAGAGGGATCTGGGTGTATAGGTACACAGGTTATTTTGAAAGCGGCAATGCAGATGGAGAAGGTAGTCAAGAAGGCATTCAACATGCTTGCCTTCATTGTCCAGGGCATTGAGTTTAAAAATTGGCAAGTCAGGTTGCAGCTTTATAGAGCCTTAGTTAGGCTGCACTTGGAATATAGTGTTCAGTTGTGGTTGCCACACCACCAGAAGGATGTGGAGGCTTTGGAGAGGGTACAGAAAAGATTTACCAGGATGTTGCTCAGTATGGAAGGCATTAGCTATGAGGAGAGGTTGGAGAAACTTGGTTTGTTCTCACTGGAATGACGGAGGTTGAGAGGCGGCCTGATAGAACTCTACAAGATTATGAAGGGCATGGACTGAATGGATAGTCAGAAGCTTTTACCCAGAGTGGAAGAGTCAATTAGTAGGGGGTATAAGTTTAAGGTGCGGGTGCAAGGTTTAAAGGAGATGTACGAGGCAAGTTTTTTTACACAGAGGATGGTGGGTGCCTGGAACACTCTGCTGTGGAGGTAGTGGAAGCAGATACCAAAGTAACTTTTAAGGGGTAACTTGACAAATGCACAATAGGATGGGAATACAGCAATACAGTCTCCAGAAGCATAGGGGGTCTCAGATCAGTCAGGTAGCATGGTCGGTGCAGGCTTGGAGGGCCTGTTCCTGTGCTGTAATTTTTTTTGTTCTTTGTAAGGTTGGTGGAAAATACTAAACCAATAAACACTTGTCAATATTTTGCCAAAAGAAACGAAGAACATCAAATCCAAATAACTGTTGAGATAACATGATGTTACATTGATCTACTGTGCCAGTATTTTAACTGAATGTGATGAAACCTCATATTTAGAAAGGAACCATAAACCTGTGACTATAGCTGATATTCAAATAAAAAGGACTTCAACATTTGTAACTTTCACTTGTACAACAATCACAGAAATTGTAACACAACTTGTGTTAAAAGAAGAATTGTCCTCAATACTAGCATCCATTTTAAAAATTAAGTTATGATGACTATCCATGTAAATATAAAAATGAGGAGATTATAATTAGTGCAGACAACCACACCAGTGCTAAAAGCACAACTTGGATGGGATGTCCAGTGTAAAATTAAACCTTGCTATGCTCATTTTCGCAGGGTAAAAGAAAAGAGGCAAAGTTAGGGGGCCAACCTCCAATGTCAAATAGCATCGCAAACATATTTGATGCCACATTAGTTTGGGCAGTCTATAGGCATCCTGCATAAGCTTGGAACAAGTGTTGGGCCTCTGACAAGTGTTATGAGCAAGGCCAGAAACTCCAAGGCGTTTCACTCCAGATATGATTCAGGTGACCCACCAGGAAACTTTTATTAAAATAAATTATTTAAGAAATCAATTAAAATATAAATAAACACTTAATATAATCTCTACTGATTGCAAATTTTAAGCATAGATACAATATAAACCTTAACAGTCAGCTAACTATAATGTTCTAAGCCAAGCAACATCCTAGACAAACGCCCCTTCCCCGACTTGACGCTTACGTGATGCTGGATTTTTCAGCTTTTAACACCTGCTGTGAATTGGTCCTTTG
Organism: Carcharhinus amblyrhynchos; assembly: GCF_965287045.1. Taxonomy (NCBI): domain Eukaryota; kingdom Metazoa; phylum Chordata; class Chondrichthyes; order Carcharhiniformes; family Carcharhinidae; genus Carcharhinus; species Carcharhinus amblyrhynchos. Next base: position 15,551,202 of record NC_137352.1, read on the forward strand.
AAATGTTGGATTACAACTGTGGTTTCCCAGCCCTGGAACTTTCAGCACATTTCAAGAGAGAAAGAGACAGAGTCCCTGCTTGCCTCTAGCCAGCAGGATTTCCAACACCAGGAAGAGTTCTTTCTCAAGTCCAGGCAGCCTCGGAGCCAAAATGAAGCCAAATCCTTGGATTTTGCTGTGGGGAAGAAACTGTCCCTCAGGCGTGACCTGACCTGTCAATCATTTACCACCAACAATTCAAAAGGGTCCAAGATATAGGATAAAAATGCTCAGGATATCAAATTTTCTAGATTAAAAATAAATATTTCAATTATCTTGCTTCAGCAACAATAAAAGATACCTGTTTCAGAAGTGCGGCATCAAAACAAAAATGCCAGGCCTGCTTGAAAAAATCTTGAAGAGAACATGATCAAAGTACTTTTCTTAAAGGCACAGCATTGTCGCACATGGCATTGTTAATTTCACTCTCATCTCTGATTTAATTTGGATTACTATTGTCACATGTATTAACATAGTGAAAAGTATTGTTTTTTGCACTGTATACAGACAAAACATACCGTTCATAGAGAAGGAAACGGGAGTGCAGAATGTAGTGTTATAGCTAGGGTTTAGAGAAAGATCAACTTAATGCAGGGTAGATCCATTCAAAAGTCTGACAGCAGCAAGGAAGAAGCTGTTCTTGGTACGTGACCTCAGACTTTTGTATCTTTTTCCCAAAGGAAAAAGGTGAAAGAGAGAATGTCTGGGGTGCATGCAGTCCTTAATTACGCTGGCTGATTTGCCAAGGCAGCGAAGTGTGGACAGAGTCAATGGATGGGAGACTGGTTTGCGTGATGGATTGAGCTACATTCACGACCTTTTATAGTTGCTTGGAATGTTGGGCAGAGCAGGAGCCATACCAAGCTGTGAAAGAACGCTTTCTATGGTGCATCTGTAAACATTGGTGAGAGTTGTAGTTGACATGCCAAATTTCTTTAGTCTTCTGAGAAAGGAGAGGCGTTGGTGGGCTTTCTTAACGATAGTGTCGGCATTGGGGGACCAGGACAGACTGTTGTTGATCTGGACACCTAAAATCTTGAAGTTTTTGACCCTTTCTACTTCGTTCCCATTGATATACACTGGGGCATGTTCTTCTTTACACTTCCTGAAGTCAATGACAATCTCCTTCGTTTTGTTGACATTGAAGGAGAGATTATTTTTGCCACCCAGTTCACCAGATTCTGTGCTCTGTCTGTGAGTCCAGGGTTCGAACACAAATTGCAAGTTTGACACTCAACTGCAGTATTGATGGAGCAGCATACTGTGGGAGTAGTAAACTGTTGGAGGTACTGTCTTTTGGATGCGGAGTTAAGCTGAGGCCCCATCTGATCTCGGTCTCCCCCTCAGGTCATGACAATCCTGACGGTGTAGCTTTCCGGAGTTCTTTATCAGCTGACCAACCAATGACACCCAGTTCATGGATTTGGTCACTTCAAGGGAAAACACCCAGACCTTTAGCAGCTCTGTGCTATTCACACAGCTTTCCAGGATTTAGACCTTTTTGTTTTTAGCTAACTTGCACATTCTTCCCAAGAGGGTGGACCTCCTTTTCTGTCAAACTGAAGAAGTGGACCTCTTCCAACAACTCAGCTCCTTCCTTGAGGCATTAATGGCCAATGTTGATACTTGTCAGAAGCTTTTTGAAAATAGGAAGACCGGTTTAAATTTGACAGAGAAGTGCAAAAAAGATTGAGCCTTACTAGTGGAGAATGAATAATGTGAAAGGTTCGGAAAAGGTTTTTGTTTCCAAAATTGAACAGTTGCTGTTTCTATTTTGAGCTTATTTTATAGTGATCTCTACCTTATCCAATCATATTTTTAGCAGCACTACTCAATTTCCCATGATACTTTGAAAGTTGAGGCAATACCAAACCTTTCACTCTTAGAATGCAAGTATCCCTTTCCCTGTAGCTATAATAACAAATGAACTTAAGAGTTGTAACCCGATAATGAATGGACGTAAAATCAGAACACAAATTTTCCTTAAAATAACCTCTTAATCTTATTATTTTGTTTTAGGAAGTGGAAGTTTGCATTAGTACACTATGCAGTACTATTATGAGGCAGTGTAGATTTCCTGTGTTTAGCAGTGCTTTATCTGGCCTGGGAGTTCTAAACCGTAAATATGCAAATGGAGAAAAGTTTTTGCACTCGCTCGTACTGGCACCACTCTGGTTGATCAAAAAAAAGGAATGCACTATAACCTCTCCAGCCCTGAAATCCCTTGTTCGGGAAAGCTAGCTGTTCAGAATTATTTTGAGCAGTCCCAAGCACCTCCAAGCTTTTAATATAGTACTTCTGGAGCAGAAATGTGGAAGATACAATACTCAGCCAATTAAAATAGTTTTAATTCTGATTTACAGTGTTTTATCACTGATTTATGCGTCAAGTAAATATTTACATGTGTAATGTTTTCTGGATCACATGGTTATGGTTCATTTTATAATCCAGAAATGACTTGATCCCAAGCGTTCTGGGTTGGAGATGCTAAGTGTACATTTTATTTCCAAGCCCATTTCTTCTTCCCCAGAAAGTAATCCTAGTTGGCTTCAAATGCCATCTTTTAATTGGAAAGTTATGGTTGTTTTGACATTTCTGCTGGCTGTAATAAAAGTTATTTCAAAAATATTATAAAGGCATTGTAATATTTAGTAGGTACTGTGTGCAAACCAATGGTCACTACTTTTCAAAAGTAATTCATACCAAAATTGAAAAATGCTGGAAAATCTCAGCAGATCTGACAGCATCTGTGGGGAGAGAATAGAGCTAACATTTCGAGTCTAAATGATCCTTCATTTGCCATAGATGCTGTCAGACTTGCTGAGATTTTCCAGCATTTTCTGCTCTTGTTTGATTCCAAAACCTGCAGTATTTTGCTTTTATCATACCAAAATTAGTTGTGCTTATAGTGAATTGGCATAGCTTTGAGTGATCTACGCGTGATCTTTGAAGTGATACTGCCTTTACTAAAAAAAATTTATAACTTTTGATTTTTCAGATTTTTGGCAGAGACAGCACCTAAATTGGATGAAAACAATTATGTGGATTCTGAGGCTTCAGACTATTACCAATGGGCACTGAAAGAAGAAAAGGTGCAAAACTCTAACACCAATAAATATTTAAATAATGTTCTTCAAGATGAGGTTTACTCAAATTTGGAGTCATATTCCATTAAAAAAACTAAGCGCAACACTAAAGTATGTGGAACATTACAGCACAAAGATGGAGAGCGTGTTTCACGATCTGCCGGCAATGACCTACTTCTGTATGAATCCCACTGTCCTATAAATTCCCCACATTCAGCCTTGTTAGCAGAGGAACAAGGAAGCTCGGATGATTCTTACTCTAAGATTCAGTCTTTAAAAATCAGCTGTGGACCAGATGAACACAGTGTTGTCAGTAAGGTAGGTGAATTGCTCTATTTCCAATACGTCAATTTTTATAATTGCTGTTAACTTCTATTCGTCCATTTAACAATCCTTTGTATTTTTATCAGTGATAAGTTGGTTTCACAGAGAATTTTCCCACCTTTTTTATTTCTTCTCTGACATCAATTAACTAAGATTGACAATACTTCTTATAAAGGAATAATGCTGCATTACTGAAGGGTCATGAATGTTATACCATGACTCAAGAATGGAGGAAGAGAGATAAACCATTAAAGCACAGGCCGGGCAGCCTAACATCAGTTGGGGATGTTACTGGAAGTCATTATCAGAGACAAAGTAACTTCCATGTGGAAAGGTCTGGGTTAATCAAGGAGAACCAGCATGAATTTGTTAAAAACAAATCGTGTTTGACTAACCTAATTGAGCTATTTGACGTGGTAACAGAAAGTTGATCAGGTAGATGTATATGAAGACTTTAGAAGGCATCGAGGAAGTTCCACACGAGACATATTAAGAAGTTGGAAACCTATAGCATTAAGGGAAAATGGCAAATTGGATACAAAATTTGTTCATGTTGTTGGGAGTTGATGGGCCTTTCTTAGACAAAGGTGATTTGTCTTTGTTCTCGAAAAGGTCATGGGCCCATTAGTCTTTTCAACTTCTATATACAATGTGGATTTGGGTACAAGGAGCAGTGTTATAAAGTTTGCAGATGAGCAGTTCTGTAACCAGAGATCATGGATTTAAAATCACTGGGAAGAGGAGAGATGAGAAGTTGTTCATTGAATATTCGGCACCTGGAGCTTTCCACCTGAAAGACTGATGAAAGCTGATTTCTTATGTTATTTCAAAAAGGAGTTGAATAGGAGGCTGAGACTTAGAGGGGTTTCAGATAAAAGGCAGAGCAAAACCACTCTTTCAGAGGCATGATGGACCAAATGGCTTCTTCCTGTGCTGTTAAGGGAAAATATAACGGATGGCATGGTGACACAGTGGTTTTCACTGCTGCTCCAGAACTCCAGGGACCTGGGTTCGATTCCCAGCTTGGGTCTCTGTTTGTGTGGAGTTTGCACGTTCTCCCTGTGTCTGCATGGGTTTCCTCCAGGTGCTCTGGTTTCCTCGGTTAGGTTGATTGGTCATGCTAAATTGCCCCTTGGTGTATCGGGATGTGTAGGTTAGAGAGATTAACGGTGGGATAAGGCCTGGGCTGGGATTGTCGTCAGTTGATGGGCCGAATGGCATCCTTCACTGTAGGGTTCCTACTATCTTTCTAATTACTATGATATTCTATGATAACTTTGATTTCCATTTTTCCCAGCTGTGAATTTTTCCTGTTAAGCTAAGGGGTAAAAGATGGCAGGTATTGCTATTCATGCAGCTTTGCAATTTCCCATTTTTGATTTTGTGTGGGAAATACGAAATTTGTAGTTAACCATCATCTTCTGAACTATAACTGGCATGGGAACCTTGCCAAATCAATCACTATAATTAGAATTTATTGTAAACAGAAAACATTGTTTTACTTTTTATATTGCACTGTATTTAATTATATGATGGATAGTAATTCTTTGATGCTTAATTAGTGAAACTACTTTGGCCCACAAGCCAAATGCTGTCAAACAAAAAGGCAGAATTATGCTTTTTTTCCCCTCTTTATTCTGGAGCTATTACCAAAGCTATAAAATAGGCTAGTTAAGCATAGAAAAGAAAAAAACAATTTTTGATTCAGTCATAGATTTAAGCCAGTGTGTGACAGTATTTTAATGGAAAATTGTTTGAATACCACACATTAACCATGGGATACAATATGGAAATTCTGATCATCTTTTATCGCTCTTGTGGATATCTCAATTTTCCAGAGTACATACTATTCCTATGTGGCCAGTGTTCAGAAGTTATATAAAATTACAGAATATGGGGCGGCATGGTAGCACAGTGACAGCACTGCTGTATCACAGCACCAGGGACCCAGGTTCACTTCCCAGCTTGGGTGATTGTCTGTGTGAAATCTGCATATCCTGTCAGTGTCTGCATGGGTTTCCTCCAGGTGCACCAGTTTTCTCCCACAGTCCAAAGGTGTGCAGGTTAGGTGGATTGGCCATGCTAAATTGCCCCTTAGCGTTGGGGGACTAGCTAGAGTAAATGCATGGGGTTATGGGATAGGGCCTGCTTGGGATTGTGACCATGCAGACTCAATGAGCTGAATGGTCTCCTTCTGCGCTGTAGGATTCTATGATTCTATTTGCTGATTTTTTTCTTTCTCTTTTCCTCTTAAAGAACATAAAAACTAGGGATGCCACTGTTCTCACTGATCCTATAAAACCTTTTGAAAGCAAAGAGGTAAGTCAGAATCTTAAGAACACTTCTAAGCAGAAATGTGATTTTGCACCTACCTTTCATTTAAAAAATCCCAAGCATGAGTAACTAAGAAATTTAAGAAGTCCTGTACTAACCACTGTAAGTACATTATTTTGAGCAGAATTGACTGGTAAGAATGAGGACCTTGCATTGACTGTAGAGCTTCTATGTCAGAGTTGTAGTTAAGAGCTGAAGCTGTGTGATCAAACTTGAACATTTAAGTTACTGCCTTCCATTATTCTGAATAGTTTTTAGCCTTTTTTTCTAACACACAGCAGAAAATACAATACTATAAAATCAGGATGGGACTAATTACAAAACTCTGAGCAAACCAGCACAGAAGGGTGAAGCAAATGGTCTTCAACATAATAAAATCCTACAATTCTGTCATAGATATGTCCTAGTATTCTTCCGTTGAATGAAATGCCTGCACTTTCAGTGGACAGTTAACAAGTAACATTTAAGTAACAGTTCTGGTGAGATAGTAATGTTACGGTTCAGGTCAGAAAGTCCACAGTGTTCTACGGAACCTGCCTGGATCATAGTTTTGCATCTTGAATTTGGCTAGAGTAAGCATGATTTGTTTCAGTTCCGGTATGATTCAAGTGACCCACTAGGGAGCTTTTATCAGACAAAGTTTATTTAAGAATATAGTTAACATGTATAGTCAGAGAATTAGCGAGAACTTTTATCAATTACAAACAAGAAACAGAACAACTACTATAATGTGTAGCCCTTAACAAATACATCTAATGTGTTTCAGTCAAACCAATCCCATAGACAATAAGACCCTTTTTACAAGTTTAACAGAGGACAGACTAATACTCATGGGATACTGGAAATTGATTGGAGAATTGAAAACTCTGTCTTACCTCACTCCAAAGAGGTTGAAGTCAGAACAACTTCCCAGAACATCAGGGACTTTAAGCAAACTACTAACAGCAGATTTTTTTCTTTCAGGAAGGCAAAACCTTGCTTTAAGATCACCAACAGAATTTCCAAATAAAACAGGGAGAGAGAGACTTCTGTTTAGCTTGCTATCCTTGTTAAAACCCAACTGCAGCTCAGAACTGAAAGTTACTGGGGAAAAAACACATAACCACTGTCCTAACAATGCACAATCGTAAAACAAAGCCCAGAGTAAAGACAAACAACCCCAGTTAAACCACTTAAGTAACAATAAAAGTACTCAATGTAGTCAGCCCGGCACATAATGACATCAGCTAAGGCTGATAAGCTGAGAAAGACTGCGAGAGCTGCGAAGATCATGATTTTTTTTAAAAATAATTTTCTTAAAGGTACACTAATGTCACAGTAAGCACTTCACACTTGTTTAATGTTGTAATGAAAGACTGTTCTCTCTCCAAACAAAAGGTTTATCTAATAATTCTTTTGCGTGAATAGTCTTTGTTCTGAACAAGATATCAGATGCATATTAAGTGCTTTTCTTTTGTTTTTGATTTGCAGAGAACCTTTTTGTATCTTTACCATGAGAATATTCACCTTTTGCAGAACTATGAGAAGTCACACAAAATGTATGTTCAACTTTGTGCTGACACACAAAATGAGATTAAAACCTTCAAAGAAAAGCATGAGCAGCTCACGTTTAATGAGAAGGTGGGGTAAACTTCATTATAACACTTGATGCTGCTGATAAAGTTGACGTATTATTTTAAGCATAAGATTTACCCTGCTATCAACTTGAAATGCATGATGTAATATTTCATAACATTGCACATGGATTCAGCAATACTAATTTAAGTGATAAAAACTGGAAAATCTCAGCAGGTTTGACAGCATCTGTGGAGAGAGAATAGAGCCAGCGTTTCAAGATTTTCCAGCATTTTCTGTTTTCGTTTCAGATTCCAGCATCCACAGTATTTTGCCTCTCATTTAAGTAATGATAGTTCTTAAATTGAGCAATAAGAATAGGCCTAGATTTTCCAATGGGGAATCTGTTCATACCCAAAATGATTTGAAGCAAATTTTAGACTTCAAGGCAAGATCATTGGCATTATATAAAGTGCAAATTTGAACTTGCCTAGTAACTCAAAGATTACAGGAGTGGAAAATGAACATACAAATGACATTAAAAGCAGTGGGAATAATTAGAGGTGAGTGTTACAATAGGATAACGAGAATTCTTAGTGCTTAGATAAGCTTAAAAGAAGTCTGCTGGTATTTTAAAGTTTTTACATAGAAAATAGAAGCAGGAGTAGGCCATTCGATCCTTTGAGCCTGCTCCGCCATTCATTATGATCATGGCTGATCATCAAATTCAATATCCTGATCCCGCCTTCCCCCACATCCCTTGATCCCTTTAGCCCCAAGAGCTATACCTAACTTCTCCTTGAAATCACAATGCTTTGGCCTCAGCTGCTTTCTGTGGTAGTGAATTCCACAGATTCACCATTCTCTGAGTGAATAAATTTCTCTTCACCCCAGTCTTATAAGGCTTACTCCTTATCCTGAATCTCTGGAGCCCCCACCATCGGGAACATTCTGCATCTACCCTGTCTAATCCCATTCGAATTTTATAAGTTCCTATGAGATTCCCTTTCATTCTTCTAAACTCCAATGAATATGATCCTAACCGATTTAGTCTCTCCTCATGACAGTTCTGTCATCCTAGGAATGAGCCTGGTAAACCTTTGCTGCACTCACTCTATGGCAAGAACATTCTTTTTTAGTTAAGGACAGCAAAACTGCACACAGTCTTCTAAGTGTTGTCTCACCGATGCACTATACAATTCATGAAGGCTCACCTTCTCAACCTTGCCCCTCACTTGAGTGTGGTGATCCTCAGCTTAAATCAGCACCAGTTACGGCCTATGGTCATCTGGGACTATATTTACTTATACAATTGTAGTAAAACATCCCTATTCCTGTAATCATATCCTCTCGCTATGAAGGCCACCATGCCATTTGCGTCCTTTACTGCCTGCTGTCCCTGCGTGCTTGCTTTCAACGACTGATGCATGAGGAGACGAAGGTGTCATGTGTATCCACCCTTCTCAATTTACACCCATTCAAATAATAATCTACCTTATTTCTGCTACTGAACTGGACAGAATAAATTTTACTGGAGAAATAGTGAAGTAAGATCTTAAAATCACAGCACATTAAAACTATAAGATCAGTTCCATATTAGCCATAGTAATTGCTATCTTGCACCTGGTGCAATATATATGTTATCAGTTTAATTTCTTAATATTTTGAGAACTGAATAGATTTATCATCCATCCACATTCAACATTCCAAAATTATTTGGGACTGGGAATTGTAAACAAAACTGAATATTGAGAGTCTTGGTGGAGATAAGTTTTATTTTCTTACATCGAAAAGAAGATAGAAATTGCTGCTGCAGTCTTTAGAGGAACGGGTATACTAATGATTGGTGAGAAATCATTTTTTAAAATTCTAATTGAGGTTTAAGGAACTATTCAAGTTGCAAGACTGGGGAAGTTCAATAAAGTACAGATATTTTAAAATCCTACAAGCATATTGTCAATGTATTAGGTTTTCATGGTTTTGGAGGATGTATAGTTAATTTACCAAAGGAAAATGGTGGAAATTAGAAAGAGGCATAGAATATAACTATGTAAAGTAAGATTATTCCTTTGCTAACTCTTTGTAATAGAAACTGAGGGATGAACTCACAACACTAAAGATACGGTTGGAGACTGAAAAAGAGAAACTTCATGATCAAAGAAAATGTCAGTCGCAAGAACTCAGTGCGCAACAGGAAGAACTTAAATCTATAAAGCATAATTTAGAAAGGTATGATGAATCTAAATGTCTTAACAGATTTCCTGAAGCTCCTGAGTTTCAAAGTTGGGCAATAATTTCCAACTCTGTATATTCTAAGGATGTTTTTTTTTGAAAAGTTGGACTGAAGTTTCATAGCCTTTCGGGCAGCACAGTGGCACAGTGGTTAGCACTGCTGCCTCACAGCGCCAGAGACCCGGGTTCAGTTCCCAGCTTGGGGCACTTTCTGTGCAGAGTTTGCACGTTCTCCCTGTGTCTGCATGGGCTTCTTCCAAGTGCTCTAGTTTCCACCCACAGTCCAAAGATGTGCAGGTTAGGTGCACAGGCCATGCTAAATTCTCCTTCGGTATACCCAAACAGGCACTAGAATGTGGCGACTAGGGGATTTTCATGGTAACTTTGATGCAGTGTTAATATAGGCCTACTTGTAACACTAATACACTAATAAATAAATTTTAAATTTGAGCATGTTTTAAAAAACTTCAGTAGATAAGCATGGATTTAGGATTTAATACATTTAGCAATCGACATATTCTTCACATTGACAATTTTGCATCAAATAATTAACATTTAACTGGGAAAGGATTGACAGGCTTCATCTCTTCAGTCTTGAAGAAAGAAGGCTGAGGGATGACCTAATCAAGATTTTTAAAATTGTAAAATGTTTTGAAAGAATGGAGAGAGAGAGAGAAGCAGTGTTTTCTCTTGTAGGGAAGAGCATAATTGGAGGTGATTAATATTTGATAGTGACTGAATCCAATAGGGAATTCAGAACTTCGCCCAGAGAGTTGTAAGTATGTGAAACCCACCCCTGCAGCATAGTTGAAGGGAATGGAATAGCTCCACTTCAGTGGAAGCAAATCAAGCATATGAGGAAGATGGGAATAAATGGTTATGAGAGCAGATTTAGATGACAAGATGAGAGGAGGCTTGAGTGAAGCTTAATCATTGACATGGACTAGTTTGGGCTGAATAGTCTGTTTCTGTGCCATATATCCTATGTAACAGGGGAGGCAGTGGCGCAGTGTTATATGTCACTGGTCTATTAAAGCAGAGACCCAGAATAAAGCTCAGAGATGTGGGTTGAAATCCTATTATGTCAGATGATGAAATTTGAACTGATTAAAAACCTGAAATTAGACTTGAAACCATTGTTGATTGTTGGAAAAACTCATTTGCTTCACTAATGTCTTTTAAATCTGCTCCAGCAATGTGGTTGACCGTTAAAATGTCCTCAGTTTAAGGGATGTTAGACATGGGTAATAAACGTTGGCTCAGCCAGTGATGCCCATATCCCATGAATGAATAAAAATAAGTAATCCTTTTGGAGTTAACTGACAGGTTTCAGAAACCTGGTCTTATCAAGTTTTTCAAACAATTGATATTTTAGCAAAACCCCTTCAGAGGTGAAATGGTTTTCTGTTGAGTCACGTTAATAACTTATTGGGAGGTCGGTGCAGAGCACTGAATGGGTTAACATACCATACCTAACCTTGAATGGCATTTACTTTGTCATGCCTTCACAACAAGTCAATTCCCTTTCACGGTCATTACAAATTTAACTAATGTGCAAATATTTGAGAACATGATGATTTAGCCCTAGAACTTAATGTCATTTTTGCATTACTTCAAATTTAGTTGGGGGTGATTGTAGTGCAGCAGTCCGCAGTGCAGAAGACTCAAGTATAGGCTGTGTAGGGGGCTCCTTGCTGGTGCTATGGTCTTCAGCCATCGGATTTCCGGCGCCGTCAGCTCCACGCCAAAAATTGGCATGAAGCTGCATTAGTTATTTAGATGGTGATTTCCATGTCATTAGTGGGCCTGGGACTGAAGTCTCGGGCCCACGAGATTGTGTCTTCACCCACCCCAACCATCCTGCTTGGCAGAAGTGTTAAACTCCAGTGGAGTTTACAATAGCTCCCCACTTGAGGGCAGCTGGCAGCTCCATCCTGCTGGAGTGAAGGGGGAGCATGGACGTCTGCAAGAGGTAGAGGGTGAGGGGGGTGCCCCTGCGCATTGCTAGCTTGGCAGTGCACCAAGGACAGAGTGGCAGTGTTCAAAGGGCACCTTGGCACTGATAATCAGGCACTGCCAAGGGATGGAGCCTCCAGGGAGGTGGGGGAGATAGGTGGGGGAGGGAGGAACAGACCCACTGTCATTCTGCACTCTGTGGTGACAGAGAGGGAGGCCATTGGGGAGGGGGGCAGGGAATCAAGGCTGGCCCGGGGTGAGGGGAGTGTTGAGGCTGGCCCAGACCTGTCCAGGATGCCAGCAAATGGGGGGTGGGGGCATTGGAGGGGCAGCGTCATGTGGCCGGCCGGCAATCGGGAGGCCGGCAGTACAGGGCTACTGTGGATACGCTGATCATGACACATCGGCTCACAATGGCCCATTCAGCAATTGCTGCCGGCCTCTTCAGCAGGGATGTGCCCCACCCACTGATATTTAATGGTATTCACGCTAGTGCACACTGAATGCAAGAGTGTGGGAGATTCAGTTTGAAAGTCCCGCTGAACAAATCAGCGGGATTTAGTCCAGTTTTCACACAAATTCGACACTTAGAATTTTTTGGAAGAATCCCACCCGTTGTATTTTGATTTCAGATGTATTTAAAATGGCTGAATTTTTAGTCTCTGTTCCTAAACTGGAGACATCTTTATTTCATGGAAATAAATCGATTGTGTTTTCTCATTCTAGCCTTTTAAAACAAAAATGGAATGATTTTTTTAAAAATACTTTTTTTACTTTGCATGCAACTTGAAAGACTGCTGCAGAGGTTTTATGGAATTGCATATATACTTGAAAACAGCAAAGCCTTGTATTTATGTAGCATCTTTAATGTAACAATGTCTCCAAAGGCACTTCTGGAAGCATTATTTAAAATTTGACGCTCTACCACACAAGACTGTAGATATTGGGGCAGATGTCTAAAAGCTTGATCAAGGAGGTAGAATAAAATCTCAAATCTAACTTTTCTTTCCAGGTCCAAAAAAGCTATTCATGAAAATGATACTGAAGTCCAGAAAATAAAAGAAGGAAGGTATTTTTGCAGTGCTCAACTTATTTTAGGCTTTTTAATATTGGCAGTTGAAGTGCTTAAATATATGTTAATGTTTAGAGCTGCACCATATATCTTAAACTGTCCATACTGCACATAACAAACAACCAGTAATTTTGAGGCTGCCTTCATCAGATTGATTTCCCTTTCAGGGAAAAATTGATCAGTGAGAGGAAGAAATTGCAGAAAAATTGTCGAAAGGTGAAGGAAAATTGTAGAGAATCGGCAAACAGACTGCTTTCTGTTGAGGTACTTGTTACTGGGAAAGATTACGTAAATGATGCTTGCATAGATACGTGTGAAAAACTGACAAAAGTGAAATCAATGTGGAGCAAACTGATACTTAGATTATTCTTTAGTTTTACTTTTATCTACTTGGAGAATTGTGGTTTATTTCTGTTCATGTGGAATTTAATTACAGCTACTTGTACATGTAGATTTAAAGAAAGGTATGATGTTCGTATTGCCGATCTGATAAATTGAACTGTTTCATTTGCATTGTCGATTAGTTTTATTTCTATGATAACCCACATCCTTCACTCCCAAAATAACCTTAAATTACAGTCATTTTTAAAGAGATTATTCTTCCTGATTCTCTCTGGTTTTTCTCAGCTCTGGCTCGGGTCCAAGCATTGTCTGCTTCTGCTCCCACGCCTCTACCACTCAGAATAAATCCCCAAAGTGCATTCAAGAGTGACCTGGTAGTAAAAATGGTTGATGTCTGTTTTGAATCTTTTCATAAGAACGTGACTAAGACTCACAAATGGAATGAGGCAGTTTGCCACCTTTCCACTCCATCACTCAGTTCTTGATGAAGCATGATGCACTATCAGATTCTTGTGCTGTTAGCATATTGCAAATTGTATTATATTTATAAGGACACACAAAATGGAATCACTTGCATCTCTTCATTTAACTTGTCTGCCCAATGGCAGCTTAGCTGATGTCTTTCCTGTCTCATACATTGGAAAATTTTGGAGATCATCTGTACAGATGTCAGTTTATGGAATTTAACAATATAAAGTCATATTGTAAAAATGACATTGCTCAAATCTACCCTATCTATGTGATCTTTGGTAATTCAGCAATTTAACGTGATAATTAGCCCAAGGCGTTTTGCTGAAGCATAATTTGACACCTAGCCACATAATGGAGATATTAGGCAGATGACAATAAGTTTGAACAAAGTGATACATTTGAAAGAGTAAAGGAAGGAAGAGAAGTAGAAAGACAAAAAGACTTGTGGAGGGAATTCCAGAACTTAGGGCCCAAGCAAGTGGGGGGCATGGCCATCAATGGTTGTGCACTTAAAATTGAAGATCTTAGAAACATAGAGTGCAGAAGAGGCCCTTCAGGCCATCGAGTCTGCACCAGCATGCAAGAAACACCTGAACTCCCATCTAATCCCATCTACCAGCACTTGGCCCATAGCCTTGTATGTTATGGGATGCCAATGTTCATCCAGGTGCTCTATAAAGGATGTGAGACATCCTGTCTACCACCCTTCCAGGCAGTTCATTCCAGACCATCAGTACCCTCTGGGTAAAAAAGTTATTCTTCACATTTCCCAAAATCTTCTTCCCCTCACCTTGAACCTATGTTCCCTTGTGGCTGACTCTTCAATTCAGGGGAACAGACGCTTCTTATCCAAACTATCCATGTGTCTCATAATCTTGTACACCTCGATCAGTCTTCTCCACTCCAATGAAAATTAACCAAGCGTATCCAACCTGTCTTCATAACTTAAATATTCCATCCCAGGCAGCATTCTGGTGAATCTCCACTACACTTCCTCTAGTGCATCACATGCTTCCTATAATGTGGTGATGAGAACTGCACCCAGTATTCTCGCTGTGGCCTCACCAAAGTTCTATACAACTCCAACATGACTTCTTTGCTTTTGAATTCTATGTCTCGATTGATAAAGTTGTGTCCCATATGCCTTTTTCACCATCCTACTAACATGCCCATCTGAGATCTGTGACAATCACGCCAAGGTCCCTTTGTTTCTCAGAACTTCCTAGTGTCCTGCCATCCATTGAGTACATCCTTGTCAAATTGTTCCTTCCAAAATGTATCACCTCACACTTTTCAGAGTTAAATTCCATCTCCCACTTATTTGCCCGTTTGACCATTGAGAGTGCTCAAGAGGCCAGATTTAGAGGGGCACAGATATTTCGGAGAGTCACAGCGTTTCTAGGCATGCTGTAATCAGGATAAATGTTCAGAGTATGCACTAATGGCAGAATAATAAAATTTCTGTTTATGGTTACATATCTGGTATATTATTTAATTAAAGATAACATAATTGCCTTTTCTATACATATTTTCCATATGTTAATTTGTTTCCTTCTCTAGACACAGATTCAAGAATGGAAGAAATATACAAGGTTATATTTTCTTAATAGTCTACTTCAGGAGGCTGTTGAAAATGTGAAGTTTTACACTGCACAGAAGAGCCAGTAAGTGTTCATTACTGTTTGTCATGTATTGGATGTTAAAGAGATGTGTGAATCTGTTGATGCCATAAACGAAAAGATCACGAGTTGAATGCAAGACATAACTTGTTTCTTGATTCCTGGAACATTGCTCATTTCATGCTGACTTTAATAAAACGTTGGAACCAAAATCTGATGCAGCAGAAAGTAGAAACAGGTTTGGAAAGATTTTTTGAGATAGATTTAAGGTAGAGATGGATAACATTTGGAAAAGTGTTTGCATTTTCACTAACTGGAAGGATCACTCAGCAAAATGCCAAGTTTTAAGACTTACATTGTAACAATTAAACTAAAAAATAATACTGAGTAAACAACTTTTATAGGTAACTTAACTCGAAACCACAGAAATGTTTCCCCATTTAACTCTACAAACAGCCAAATCCCTTGCCATTGGTTACTTGACTTGTCCCTTAAATAGACACTTGATTCTCTCGGAATGAGTCCGAAGTGTTTTATGCTCCCAATGGCCTGCTTCCTTTTTGCTTTCTCAGTCACATAACCTGACTTTCACAATGAGGGTTATTCTGGAGATTTCTCCCTCCAGTTAGTGTTAGGTGATCTTCCAGCCTTGTTTAAATCCTCAATAATTAGTATTTTCCATCTGAGTGTGAACTCCCACCCATCTTCCACTTGGTCAATAATAAAGACAGAATTTTCCCTGCTTCAGGTGCAGAACCAGCTGCCTCCATCTCTCTGCTCGCTATCTCTGTTTCTTGCAGCCACCTGTCTTTGAGGGTCAGGAATATCTTAAGAAAGCTGCAATCGATATCACAACAGCTTTCTATTGACCTTTATGTTCTTAAAGCCCAGCTGAAGGCAACGTGAATCACATGAATTTTGTATCCAGGTAAAAATACTCATCAGCTGCCCTCTAGTCCCTCAATTTTATTTTACCTTGGAATTGAATCGATAACTTGAGGTACAACCATTTATAAAACCTGATATTCCTAACACCTTCTCGTGAAACCTGGAAACCAGCAGTCTACTGAGCCATCATGGATGCTCTTGCCATTGATTACACTTACAAATGTCTTGCATTTCCATCCCAATATATTAACCTGGCCCTCTTTAACAATCAAGCCACTCAAGTTTCTTGTCAGGCAGAGTCCAGAAAAGTCACATGATGTCCTTCTTTCCACCATTTTATTTTAAATCAAAGAGCAAGTCCACAAATAACAATTCCATAAACTTGATATTTGTAATGATTTTGAATCTCGAATCAGGATTTGATAGTGGCATACTTCACAGACCTTTCATCACGTGTAACTTTGATTCTTTTACAGATATAAAATTGATTGAATGTGAGAAGGTGAAAATTGAAAAAATGGTATTCAAATCTGTTATTTCCACAAGTCATGAACAATTTGTCCATTGATGGGTTGCACCCAACTTATTTCATTGGTGAAGGGAAATTGTTCTCTTTGTGCCTGTCCCCATAATGACATTTCCTGTGGTTAGGAATTGAGGATGTGGTTGAGGAGAAGATCTCTTAAAAAAAACATGAAAAATCCTCCACCAAAATAATAGCGCAGTGGTGCACTATGTGAATAGAGCAACGTCCCTAATTTCTACCATCCCCACTGAGATGACGACAATTCTTAACTGCATGCAGTGGCTTAACTTCTTTCACAGTAACACTTGAAGCAGGAATTAAATAAAGGCATTTTCACTGCTGTATTTTTGAGATTTGTAACTGAGAAAAGTAATATGTAGTTTGCTGAAATATTACAGAGTAAGCTTGATCAGATGTTTCATAGAATCCCTACAGTGTAGGAGAAGGTCATTCAGCCCATCGAGCCTGCACTAACAATAAGCCCATGCAAGCCTTATCCCTGTAACCCCACATATTGACCCTGCTAGTCCCCCTCACACTAAGGGGCAATTTATCATGATCAATCAACTTAACCCACACATCTTTGGATTGTGGGAGGAAACCGGAGCACCTGGAGGAGACCCACATAGACACGGGGAGAACGTGCAAACTCCATAAGGACAGTTATCCGAGGTAGGAATTGAACCCGGTCCCAGCAGTGCTAAGTACTGTGCCATCACGCCGCCCTGATGGCTGTGTACAGAGGGGAACTATTCAATAGATTTCTGCCTTTTCAACTTATACTTGCATTTCAATAAATCTGTGACAAAAGTTTACCTGAACAATAATGTTGTTACGTTTAAATTGAGCATTTTCTGCTAAGCAATGTAGTATTAGGATTTGACTGTTTCTAAACTTGTTCCAAACTGTTTGCATAACCATTTATTACCCAAGTTACCTCACTAAGAGTTACCCAGTACTTACTGGTTGTGAAAGTAATATTGCTTCTCTCATTTAAAATGAGAAATTATGATTACCTTAACAGTTCTAAATTAAACTGGTATCCCTTCATATGTTTCTGATTATATCTTGAAGGAATGTTAATTCTCCGGATGTAATTGCTATTTGTAACATGTGGGAAAAAAGAATGAAAGGAATTCAGGAACAAATTACTCTGGTCAATGTAAGTCTTTCAAAATTTTTAGTTAATTTTGACTTTCTTGGCATTTCCACAGCAATGGGAAATTGTGCATTTTCCTCAGTATGCATTCAAAGATAATTTCCAGATGAGAACATTACACATCATAAAGATGCACCAAGTGCCTTGCCTAATCTTAAAAAAAATTGGATGAATTATTTGCTTTTGCTTATTATAACAAGGTTCTTGAATCAAAATTTCAGCCTGTTTAGTTTTGATGAGAAACTTTGCTTTGTCATCTTTCTTTTTCCAATGTATAACAATCAGCAAAATCCTTGTGCCCACTGTTCTGGATGCCTGACGCTCAGACTCACCTGGGTCCTCCGCAACCCTGGCTGCTTAGCACTCTGCTCAGACTCACCTGGGCCCCAACCTTTCCCGCTGCCTCATACTCCTCTCAAACTTTCTTGGGCTCCGGCTGCTCTCGTTCTTCAAAACTTATCTATGTATGCGTGTGTGTGTGTTCACTTCAGATGCCATCTCACACTTTTATCTCACCTGTCTCCTCACCTTCCTGTCACTCTCATGGCTTTGCAGTTCTTCCTCCTTCAGTACTTTTGCACCTCCCATCCTTACCCCAACCATGATTACACTTCTGCCTTCCCCCGTAAACGAGACCATAGCTGCCCTATGTTCGGCCCTTTGCATTCTGCAAAAGATCTCCGTTGAGGTTCCCAGCATTGCCTTCTGATAAGCAACAGCCACCACTAACTAATGCTCAACTCTTGCTAAGCTTCATGCCTAGCACCCATGCTAAACTGGAGGATATCTTTGACACTCACGTATCCTACTCCCTCCCCATGCACCACCGCACCCATGGACTTTTTACAAAAGGTCCATTGCTTGCCTACCTTTGGCTAACAGTGTATAATACATATCTGGATTGAAAACATATCAAAGTATGTGCCTAGTGTGCAGTATTGTATGGGAGTTTACTAATAATTTATTTTTTTTAGGCCGCCTCTTTGCCACAGGATATGGGAATGTATAATGATGGTGCCTTTTCCAAGAGTTCCTGCAATTTGATGCCATCCCAATACAAATTTGAACATCAAAAATATTCTACGAATCAACAAATGCCATCGCCTGCAGCCATTGAAATGGGTCAGAATGTTATATTTGCTGGAAACTCTGATTCTGCTAAAAGTGCCTGGTTTTCACCAGGATCCAGGGATATAGGACTTGATGCGAAAACATCACTGAGAGCAGAAAAGGATGCCTCCATGCCAGCTGCTTGGCCACCCAGTTACTCAATACTACCAACTATGCAATCTAATTCGGCTCTTGATCAGTTAGACCGTGCCCAATCTGATCTTGAATTAGAATTTAGGTTATTGGCTGGCCAAAAAAGACCATTTCCCCTTCACCTTGCCAGTGGAGGTATAGAAATGCCAGATGAAGAAAAACCATTAATCCCAGACATTTCTCTTGCTACATTACGAACTTCACGTGTTTCGGAGAATCACCAAAACCACTTATTTGAGCCTTCTCATTCAACATCCAAACCCTTCAATCATTTACAGTCTATGCAATCAATTGCCAAGAGAAATAAGGACCTCCAGGCTTTACAGAGCCAAAGGCTACATGGTGGGACATCCACTACCAGCAGTTTAGGAATTGATGGCGGATTATCTGTACTTGCAGAACCAAGATCATCCTATCATGCAGTAATGGAACAACTTTTCCACAAATTCCCTGCAACAAGCATGTAAGCTTTCATTTTATTATAGTGTCATCCAGGGCATTTCCAATATCCTGGGGATTCACTCAGCCAGCACTGTGTTTAATTGATTTTGCTCAAAACCTCTGCATACATCAGGACTACACACACGAACAAATAGTAAATAACCAAGTCACAACTTTATTCCAAACAGTAAAAGACTTAAGTTTTCCAATTTTAACAATTCTCACTTTAGCTAATTGACTATTTAGAAATTTGTGTACTACCCTAGATTCTCATGATTCCATCAATACATTAAACTCTCAAGTCTGTCAGTCTTTCTCTCTTGTCGCTGCCATGTTCTGAAACGCTTCTGGGGAAGCTGGAGAGGTGGTTTCTTTCAGACGCAGCTGGCATAGCTTTCTTATATCTGTCTGGCTACCTTCCGGCATCTGGAAGATTTGGCATATCAGTGCTTAGATCTGATTAGTTTCACATCATTGATGGGTTTCAATGGGTGTTAATGAGTTTCAACAGTGGACCCTTAGTGTTTGTGTCCTGCATAGCTAGATATCTAGTTTTCAGCTTTCAATATGCATCAGATCTTTTGTTTCACTGATGCATGTCTGTCCCATGTACCTAGTAGTAATTTGTTTCTCAGGAAATGTTTAACTGTCCTTTTACACATACTAATATGTCCTGGCGCATCTTTGGTTTTCAATTGTCTAAGCTCGAATCTTGCGAAGGGCCTGTCTGCAGGCAGATTGTTTTGGACTGAGGTAATCCCAGTGTCCTTTGCTTTTAGGCCAATTTCTATGTCAGTTTTTATGTCACCTTGCTGTGTTTGTATTTCTGGCCTGATGTTTGTCTGCATGTGGTTTCCTTTCAATGATTCTATTTTACTCACAGTCACAGGCTGCTACATTAGTGCTCACAGTAAAAACATTTATGTTGTGACAATGATCATCGCTATCTGGTACAGATCCCAAACTCCACTGTGGTTTGAATCCTGCATTTTTTGACTCCATTGAGTATGCCACCAGTCGGTCTTTGGTGTAACCTGTTGAAGTGCTGAAGAGCAATATGATAGCGTATTTAAAAAAGGTTGATACCAACATTTATGCACATGTGAAGCCATATCTCTGAAATAAGCTTGAGGTCTTCTTGGTATTATTTATTTACTAGTGTCACAAATAGGCTTATATTAACATTGCAATGAAGTTATTGTGAAAATCCCCTAGTCGCAACACTCCATTGCCTGTTTGGGTGCACTGAGGGAGAATTTAGCATGGCCAATGCACCTAACCGGCACATCCTTTGGACTGTGGGAGGAAACCAGAGGAAACCCACACTGTCATGGGGAGAGTGACTCCATATGGACAGTGACCCAAGCAGGGAATCAAACCTCGGTCCCTGGTGCTGTGAAGCAGCAGTGCTACCACTGTACCACCCCAACTAGCTAGCTTGAAAGTGACAATTTTCATTTGAGGTGTCTGCCAGCTACAGAATGTGCGTGGTTCGAGAAACACAGAAAGTAATAAAACTCACTACTTATTCCTTGTGCCAAGATGCTGTGTAAAGTGGCTCATGTATCTTGCTTGAATACCAGCAGCTTCACTAATTGGAGTCACACATTTGAAATTGCTATTAAATGAGTTGGTGGTTGATGAGAAAAAGCAATTTTTTTAAAAAAAATCACTGTTTAGTATATTTAACTTTGAAGTATGTGCACTGCATGTGTTTGTGATTGCTGCATTTAGCTTTGGCGAAAAAATGGGGGTCATGATGGAAACTGTAGACATTCAGTGAGTACATAGTGGTTCAGCTGTTTTTTGCTCAATAATTTGAGTGATATGTAATCTTTTCAGATTAATCTTCTAAGGCCTATAACCTGACTAGTTTTATCCTTTGGTTTTATCTTAACAGAGATGTATTTCATTCACTTATTAATAAAGTGAAAGAGGAAAATGGTGGTACTCTGTCAGGCTTATCTGTCATTGATCTAGTTAGATATGTGTCTCGCCATGTTATCCAGGGCACCCGTCTAGAAATGGTAAGTACAATTTATCTCTGTGGTTGTTGTATTTCTAATCACACATAGAATTCCTGCAATACAGTCGGTGGCTACCAACCACAATCCCACCCAGGCCTTATTGCTGTAACTCCACGCATTTACCCTGCTAATCCACTAACACTAGGGTCAATTTATTGTGGCCAATCAACCTAACCCGCACACCTTTGGACTGTGGGAGGAAACCAGAGCACTCGGAGGAAACCCATGCAGACACGGGGAGAATGTGCAAACTCCACACAGACAGTGAGCTGAGGCCAGTATTGAACCTGGACCCTGACTCAGTGAGGCAGCAGTGCTAACCATGCTGCCCAATATTGCCTTTATTACAGTGTCACCACATGCCACATTGAATAATAAAACAAACTGACGTCAGATACTCTCAATAAAATGACTGCCACCAAACAAAAAAATGAAGCTCCAAAATGTTGTATTTATTATTTTTCCATTGCTGTTACTAAATTGCTGCTTCCCTCCCTTTCATTGATGGCTATACTATTCTTGGTCTTTGTTTCTTTCATGCATATCACACTTGACAGTTACTTTTCTTACCTTTTCCATTACAGTAAAACAGATTGCCTTCCTCACATGAACAGAAACAATGTCAAAATCAATATATGTGTAAATAAGATGCCTGATAGGTGAATGGATTTGTTCAATTGCAAATGTATTTTAAAGTCAGGTCCACTCATTGCTTATATTTGATTTTAGCATTGGGCTAATGTGTACCATTTTTATTTACTTTTTCAGGATGTAATGTTAAAATATTATTGACCCACTCATTTTGAAAGTGTTACAATGCATGAAATTTAAAGATGAAAGAACTTTGCATTAGAATTTTGTGAAAAAATGTAAAGGAGTAAAGAAATAACTGCTTGATTCTCTTTAATAAAGATTTAAAAACAAGTTTATTTACTAGTCACAGGTAAGGCTTGCATTAACACTGCAATGAAGTTACTATGAAATTTCCCTAGTTGCCAAACTCTGGCATCTGTTCCAGTCAGTGCACCTAACCAGCACGTCTTTTGAACTGTGGGAGGAAACAACCCAGAGGAAACCTACTCAGACACGGGGAGAACATGCAAACTCCACACACAGGGTGACCTAAGCTAGGAATCAAACCCAGATCCCTGGCACTATGAGGCAGCAGTGCTAACCACTGTGCCATTAATTTGCCAACTTGAATTTTATTACTGTAGATTGTAGCTTCCATATATTTTTGCCAGCTTGAACACTGCTGCTGTTAAATGCTATGGTCCTGTTTCCAGTCATGTTATTAAAAATAAACAAGTAGAAGATTGTGACACGTCACCACAGTTGAAGCAGAACTAAATTGATAGGCAGAGCATAATAACCTAAAATTTACATTGCTTTGCAAACAAAAAGTAGCTGTACTTTTTGTTATAGTGTTTATTACCAACAACAATCCGATTTGGTTATTTTCTAGACTTGCAAATTAAACATTTTGTAACATTTGATTTAAAGCCTGTAATAAATTTCATTGACCTGTAATGAATCAAAATGGTCGCTAACATAAATATTGTAAGTAAGACGCTTCACATCTGTTACTAATTGTAAATCACGAGAACACTTCAATTGTTGTTTGCAAATTTAATTACCTTGTGTCTTTTGTCTATCTTTCAGACACATCCTTCTCCTTCAGAACTTTTTCCATTTGGCTCTGCAAACTATGAAAGCTCTTTCTTCCCCAGCCACTCCACACTGCAGCCTGATCGGTCACCAGCAACACCTGATAGATTCGGTAGCCTTATGTCTGCAAGTGCAGATCCCTTATGCTTTGAATCATTACCGCTTGGAGACATACTGGAGCTGGAAGGCAGTTTTGATACCTTGTAGAGTTTGAAGAAACATTACCAATCAAATTTGGACATGAAATTTATCGTAGGCAACATATTTGCTGTTGGCTAACAAATGGCTGTTATTTTGAAATTGCCATGCAACTAAAAAAAAAATCTGCAATGTTTCTACCATATCTAGTCTCCAATATAGATGCAACTAACGACAAAATTGATTTTAAACTTGTGCATTGACCTCCTGTAAATCATCGTTCTGTTTCTTTATGAACTGTAATTACACTGCCAGTGTAGCTTTGTTTTTAGTATAGTGACAATACCATTTTGCTTTAAATAATGATAATACCAATAATCAGTTTGCTTTGGTGTGATACCCCTTTCTAATGCATGTGACAGTTTCTTCCAGTTAGATGCTTGCAGATTTTTCACATCTGCAAGAAAGTGGGTAAGTGTTACTGAGTAAAAGTGCGAAGTTTTTTCTGATCAAACTAGCTTTATTAATTTTTTCCTTAGATATTGAACTTTGTTTGTTTGTTATATTCATTCTTAACTCCTTATTTTTAATTGTTTGCTGGTTGAGTTGTTGTAGGTCAAAATATGGCAGTGCATTTGATTTTCCTGTCTGAATATTTAATTTCTTCAATGTCAAAGGCTGCAGTCATTTTTTTCTGTTCACACCATATATTTTCAAGTTTAATTTTACAGCTGATGAGAAGCAGATATTTTCATTATATTCCTGTCTAAAACCAATGAAATACCATTACATGGAATTTAATATTAAGCATTATGTTACAGTCAATGTTTAGTTTATATCTTTTAAGCATTGGCTATTGCATACACTTCCTCTCCACTTTAGCATTTCTGTGTCATGACTTACAAGCCACACGCAGCATTTAGAATGGCAAAATGTGACATCAACTTTTATCCGTCAAAGTATATCAGGAAGCTACCAGTCATCAAGTGGTATAGAACAAAAAAAAAAGCTGCTACATAGAAACAGGAGGAAAGTGAGGTAGAAAGGCGAATAAATGTCAGGAGGGAATTCCAGAACTTGAGGCGTAGACAACTGATGGCAAGTGAATATTGGCCTGTAATCCAGGTACAAGTTCTCCCAAGTCCACTCACCATTCTCTTTTCACTTGATTTTTGATATTTACTGCAAGCTGTTTTATTTGGCATTCTGTCTGTAAAGGTTCAGTGCACCATTTTGTCCATTCTTGGCCAGGATAAAGTGCTGAAAGGTGACTATAACAAATAGGTACAGGTTATAAAAAAAAATGCTTGTTAAGTTTGTATTGGTGAATTGATACTGTGAAAGCATATGGTAGTCCACTGGTAAAACTTCAAAAGGAACTTACAATTTTCTGTCTAAACCTATTGCAATATTAGTTTGAAATTGAAGTTTAAACACTACAAGAATCAGCTAATCATGTCAGAAGTAGCATGTAAAATTTGAATTGTGTCATTTAAAAAAAAATATTATTTTGAAAGTATGATCATATTTGGCACATGGAAAAGCGGTTTGAACCTAACGGTTGCAGTGGATAATTATTTCATTTATATAATTTCATGCTTTTATATGTCATGTACTTTATTTACGTATTGTGGAAGCTCACAAGGACAATGGCCTGGATTTTTTGGTCAGTGCTAACCTCAATAAATTGCCTACAAAGGTTTAGTGGACCCTAAAACAGAGAGAACCTTGATTCCAACATTGTTTTGAATTTGTTGCCATTTATAGATGATTTGTGAATGAATGTTCAGCAACAGGGCCAAGTTGTTTTTAATGTTTATTTTATAGTTTCATCAGTGGGCTTACATTAACGCTACAATGAAATTACTGTGAAAATCCCCTGGATGCCACACTCCGGCACTTGTTTGGGTAAACTGAAGGAGAACTCTAATTTATGTTGGATTTGAGAACATGCACCTCTGAATTGAATTCTAAAACATTGTTATTTATGTTACTCTTGTGAAGAAAATGTTCCAGTTAAATGGGTATGAGTTTAATATTGCAAAAGTGACACTGGTGATGTTGTGTTAGCTGCAGGCCAGACACTGACATGATGTCTGTATTTTTTAGTCTAAATCAACTTTGTGTGGTTTGTCTATAATTACAAGGGAATCAAAGCATTTGGCTAATTTCACTGTCTATACATGATTTGAGAGAAAAACAAAGGACAGTAAACTGTCTCTGTGGTTTTCCTGTCTGAATATTTATTTTCTTCAGTGTCAAAGACTGCAGTCATTTTTTTCAGTTCACACCATATATTTGCAAGTTTAATTTTACAGCTGATGACAAGCAGGTATTTTCATTATACTCCTGTCTAAAACCAATGAGATACCATTACATGGAATTTACAGTGCAGAAGGAGGCCAAAAAACCTGCACCGATAACAATCCCATCCAGGTCCTATCCCTATAACCCCACAACTTTACCCTCCCAATTTCCCTGACACTTGGGCAATTGAACATGGCCAATCAGCCTAACTCGCATTTCTTTGGACTGTGGGAGGAAACCGGAGCACCCAGTAGAAACCCATGTAGACACTGGGAGAATGTGCAAACTCCACACAGATGGTGACCTGAAGCTGGAATTGAATCTGGGCCCCTGGCATTGTGAGGCAGCAGTGCTAACCACTGTGCCACCTTGCCGCCTAGCAATAATATAGTGCTAAATATGAGTAATTGCCTATCACGGTGTTTTAAATCTATTTAATTAATTGTCTTCAAGAGTGGCCTCGTGTACATACAATCTAATGGAATATTGGTTTTGGGGGGGGGGGGGGGGGGGGGCGGTTACTTTTATAAATTATAGAATGATTACCGTACAGGAGGAGGCCATTTGGCCCACCCCAACCTTTCCTCATAGTCCTAGAAATATTTTCTCTTCAGATAATTATCCTTTTCAAAGCTAAGATTGAATCTGCCTTCACCACATTTCCAGGTAGTGTATTCCAGATTCTAACCACTCACTGCATAAAAAAGTTTTCTCTCACTTCATTGACTGCGCCAAATACCTTAAACCAGTGAACTCTTGTTTGATTATTCTGCTGATGAGACCAGTTTATTCCAGCTACACTATCTGGCCCCATCATGATTTTGAGTACTTCTATCAAATCTCTTCTCAACTTTCTCTTCTCTTAAGGAGAACAGCCTCAGCTTCACCAGTGTAGCTGAAAATCTATCATCCCAGAACGATTCTTGTAAATATTTTCTGAACTCTCTTTTAAAGCTTTCACATTCTTCCACCAGCTGAGATTTGAGCCCATGTCCCCAGATCAGTTAGCCTGAGTTTTTGGATTGCTGGTTCACTGGCAATGCCACCATCTTTCCCTATAGCAATAGACTTTAAGAGGCCATAGGCTGGTGGAATGGGCCCACATATGGCAGATGACATTTAATGCAGAGAAGTAAGTGATATAATTTGATAGGTGCATAAAATATAGGCTATTATTCCAAAGGGGATGCAGATACAATAGTTATAAGTTATTACCTGTATCCTCTGTCGTATATATGCACATAGTTCTGAGTTGTTAATAAAGACTTGTTAATATACACAAGACTATGAAGCCTACTTCATTATAGAATCATACAGTACAGAAGGAGGCCATTCGGCCTATTGAATCTGCACCAACCAAAATCCCACCCAGGTCCTAACCCAATAACTCCATGCATTTACCCTATCTAGTCCCCCTAACATTAAGGAGCAATTTTAGCATAGCCAATCCGCCTAACTGGTACATCTTTGGACTGTGGGAGGAAACCAGAGCACCCGGAAGAAACCCACGCAGAGAATGTGCAAACTCTACACAGACAGTGACCCAAGTCGAGAAACCCGGGGCCCTAACGCTGTGAGGCAGCAGTCACACTGCCCTTCATGGTGGCAGAATCTGGATCAAAGTTCCTTATTAACCTCACAAGTACGCAGAAAAACTAAGGAAAAGGGCACCTTCAGTGGATTCTGAACTGAAAAAAATGCCTAACTGAAGCTACAGGCGCAAAGTAAATTCTCCTGAAAGAAAATTCTCCAGACAGCGAAGAGCCTAGAAGCAAAAAGGTAATTTTGCTCCAGCACACTACTCCATTGAATTTCCTTCTAAGTCCACCATCAGTAAACTGAGCTAACAGCCTGCAAGGATGAGACAATTTTTTTAAAAAATCATGCCAACCAATCTTGAGTAACCCCTTTTCATTTGGTCAGTCAGAATGAATGAAATGTTTGAAAGAAGCCTGTAGCTAAACCCACAACTCCAATTCTTAACACGTGGATTCTGAGTTCAACAAAGAAATGTCTACTTTTGGTGCCTCATGACCATCTGAAATCCTAAACAGCAAGTCTGTGGTTCATATCTATGTAATCTGACTCGCAATGCTATACTGCTGATCCAGTTGACCATTACAGACCCTTCTTTAGGCAGAAATGTGCACCCAGCATTTTAGAAAGTCCACCAAAAACTGGCAAATCCAGCAAGATCAGTTGTTTGGCAGTGAGAGATGATGCCATCTTGGAAGCTTGTAATCTGTTCAAGCTATATCCACACTTTCAAAAATCTTGGACAAAATTCCATATGTTCAGCTCCCCTGAGATTCACCCATGGCCCAGATCAGTCTCAGAATTGGATTCTTTGCAGGAAAGGATTTTTGAGTGCAGCAAGATCAGCTGCGGAATGCAGACTGTCTACCTCCACTTAACCTGCAATGAACGGTGCAGTCGCGAATGGTGGTGATGCCATCATTGTGTTATCATTTGCATTGTTTTTATTTACAAGCACCTAAAAATAATCACCAATGAGAAAATGCATACAACATGTCCATTTCTTCCTTCCACCCTGCTTATCCTCCATAATCTCCAGTGTAAGATAACTTGTGTTTTATCCTTTCAGTTGTCCACTGAGTTTCTCATAATAAATAACCTCTGTGTGCTTTCTAATTTCTTTGGCATTCCCACTCTATGACCTACTGCTGTGTCCTTGTTGATTGGTCTGATGCCTTATTTGTCTCATGTTCATTTTGGAGTATTTTGTATAAGTTCTGTATAAACTGTCTATTAACCACCTGGGGCCCTCATTTTCTCATTTGCAATTGCCATGATCTTTCTTGAACATCATGCTAGTAAAACCTTTCACGATCATGGCTATAGTTGGACTGTTCCATTTTGCTATCATCAATAGGGGTTATCTTTGCAAGAAGCTGCGAATTGCTGAACTTTAGAAAGCGGCCAAATCTGGCTGCAGTTATTTTTCTGCGGGGAGTTAGTTTTGGTTTTGGTTTGAACACCTTGAAAGCACAAGAGTGGGCTTTCTCAACAAAGTTAGGATGACCTACAATCCAAAACACCGCGAGAACCATCAAATCATTGTTTTCTTTGCTCCTTCCATTATGTAGCAATGCAAGTGTTGACAGGAGTTTTCTCTTGAGGCTGTGTATTGCTAAACTTAAATCATGAGACTTGTTAAACTCAATGTACTGAGTTTAAGATGTGCCTTTATTAACCAAATGAGCGAATGGCATAAAGAAGCTCAGCACTCCAGGTAGAGAATGCAGGCAGCTCAATATCACTCTGAAATACAATGCCTGTGTGGGGCAATTATACATTTTCAAATTCATATTTCCCACCTTTCCAGTGGACATAATCTAGTAAATATTAATACAAATCAGTCAATAATCATCACTAATTAACTCCAGTCAAGAACAATCCTGACCTCATGGGATCTCATTTGTCATTAATTACACACATTACCTCCCTTCAATTACCCAGCAACACTGGACAGTGAGACAGAATGATACCTACTGTCTCAAACCCACATGGCACTCGTCCAGTCCTGAGAAAACTCTTATGTCTGCCTTGCACCTGTGTTATCAGCTTGGAGCTGTATGGTTCTATTCATCAAACTGGCATTGATAACCATTTTGTTTCTGACAACTGCTGATAATATAGTCACATTCTGTAGAACTATTGTCCTCTGGCATGCAGGCACTGTCTCCTACCTCATCCCATCAAGCCCTGCTGTATCTTGCCATTGACTGAGGTTTCACAAAATGCATTCTAAAAGCAAACTGCATCCATTTTGTAAATTCAAAATACATGTTTTAAATGAGGTACATTTGTCATTCAAATAGAGCTATCTTGTATAATGGCAATCTTCTTGTCAGCTCTCCATAGTCTAAGATCATTGACTCTTAAGTCAGTATTATGGCAGTGTTCTTAAACCAAGATTGTGTTTTATTAGCCTAACTTAGCCCTTCCTACACCTGCAATGAATTGTGTCTTCATTCATGAGATGGGGACATTGCTGATTTGGCCAGCATTTATTGCCCATCCCTAGTAGCCCTTGAATCGAGCGGCTCAGAGTATTTGCTATGGATCTGGAGTCACCAAGCTTTCCTCCCCTAAAGGGAATTACACAAGAATGTAAACCGAAAGGGTTTTTACAACAATGATTTCATGGTTATCATTAAAATTTTACTTCCAGATTTTTTTATTGAATTTAAATCTGCCATGGTGGGATTCAAACCCAGGTCCCCAGAGTATTAACCTGGATCTCTGGATTAGTAGTCCAGTGACAATGCCGTTACGCCACTGCCTCCCCTTGAGACTGGATCTAACATCCATTGAATTGTTTACTGCTTTTGGGAGGTTCGACATCTGGGAGACTGCTATCCATTAACAAAGGAAGAGAACAGTGTGTGGGACGTTACATGGAGAATTTAACTTGTGTTCCAATTGGCAAGAGATTATCGTGAAATAAATAACAAATTCCTGAATTAAATTGTTTTCTGGACCACATCCTTTTACTTTCCATGGGGGTGGTTAGTTGCAATATGACTAATGCTTTGTCAGCCATCTGTTGTGCTACTGCAGCAACCCTCTAACCTTTTCATTTTATGTTCTATTTAAAAACAATTATAAAATGTCTCAAAGTATAAGCTTGGATAAGATCCATTTCCCTAAGTAATTAGTTATGAAATCAGTCAATGGCAGTAAACTGCATAGAGTAGGAGAGAAGCAGCTCCAACAATACTCAGGAAGTTTGACATCATCCAGGACAAAGTAGCCCAATTGATTGGCACCACATTTCCACAAACATCCGGTTCCTCCACCACCAATGTTCAGTAGCAGTGGTGTGTGTACTATCTACAAGTTGCACTGCAGGAATTCACCAAAAACCCTTAGAGACAGCACACGTGACCACTTCCATCTAGAAGAATAGCAGATACAAGGAAAGACCACCACCTACAAATTCCCTTCCAAACCACTCACTATCCTGATTTGGAAATATATTGCTGTTCCTTTGTAATTGCTGGGTCAAAATCTAATAATTCCTGTCCTAACAGCACTGTCAACCCACAGCATGTTTCAAGAAAGCAGCTTGCCATCACCTTCTGAAGGTCAACAAGGGATGGGCAATAAATGCTGGCTAGGCAGCGATGCTCATGTAGAGTCATAGAAACCCTACGGTGCAGAAGGAGGTCATTCGGCCCATCAAGTCTGCACTGACAACAGTCCCACTTAGACCTTATCCCCATCACCCCACGTATTTACCCCATTTATCCCTCTAACCTACACATCTGAGACACTAAGGGGCAATTTAGCATTGCCATTGCACCTAACCTGCACGTCTTTGGACTGTGGGAGGGAACCAGAGCACCCGGAGGAAACCCACACTGACACAGTGAGAATGTGCAAACTTCACACACAGTTACCCAAGCTGGGAATTGACCCCAGGTCACTGGAGCTGTGAGGGAGCAGTGCTAACCACTGTGCTAGCATGCAGTCCAAAATGAATGTCAAATGAATGAATGAAAAAAGATTGACCCAGTTATCGGAATCAGTGATACAGCTGGGCTAAGTATTGGCAGCTGGAGCAACTACAACAACATATTTACAGAGTGCTCTATGGCTATTCCCACAAATGCACAAAGAGCCAAACATTATCTGCTGCTAGAGGATCATCAACTTGGTGAAAGGTGCTCTTTGGTCTGCCTGAAAATTGTTGATCTTTCAGAGTGAAGATTGTCTTCGACCAAGTGTTACAGACTGGCACATTCCGAGGTCCAGAACTACATGCTGAGGGATGCACTCAAGCTTGGGGCAGCTGCCACCAAAGCACAATGGGGAAAGGCCACTGTATAAGAGCTTTCAGCCAATGTACAACGAGGGGCTAGTAACCAGGTAAAATCACTCAGACTGTGTGCTTAATTCTAATTCTATACAAATGTGTCAAAGCACCTCAGAGTGTAACATGATTAATGGATATGGTTTATAAAGATTTTTACTTTTTGTGATAAAAATATTGAAATATATACAATATTCTCATTACTGAACTGAAACACCTCAGAGTGCATCTTGATCTTTGGAGAAAATACAAATATCATTGCACTTTACAGTTATAGTAATTCAATTTGTTTTGTAATGTATCTTTCAGATTTTATATGAATGAAGTGTATTTTTGCAAAAAAAAATTACATAGTGCCTTTCACGTAATGAAAGATCCCAAGGCACTTCACAGGAACTTATAGAATTGCTATAGTGCAGAAAGAGGCCATTAGGCCCATTGAGACTTCACAAAGTATCTTACCCAGGACCTCTCCACCACCCTATCCCTGTAATCCCATACATTTACCGTAACTAATCCATCTAACTTGCACATCTTTGCACACTAAGGGGCAATTTCACACGGTCAGTCCACCCAACCTGTACATCCTTGGACTGTGGGAGGAAACCGGAGCACCTGGAGGAAACTCGCACAGACGTGGGGAGAACGTGTAATCTCCACACGGTCAATCGCTCAAGGCTGGAATTGAACCTGGGTCCTTAGCGATGTGAGGCAGCAGCGTGAACAACTCTGTTATCGTGTTGCCCTTAAGTTATAAAACAAATTATGTCATTGTGCTACATAAGAAAATGTTAGGTCAGATGACCAAAAACTAGGTCACAGAGGTAGCTTTTAAGAAGCGCCTTAAAGAAGGAAAGCGAGGTAGAGAGACCGAGAAGTGAAGGGAGTTTCAAAGCTTCAGACAACTGAAGGCATAGCCACAAATGGTAGAGCAATTAAAATCAGGATGCTTAAAAGACCAGAGTTAGATAAGTGCAGATGTCTCCGAGGGTTACAGGGCTGGAAGAGATTACAGAGAATAAAAGGTGAGACCATGGATAGATTTGAAAACAAGATTTTTAATATCAAGATGTTGCTTGATTGGAGCCAATGTAGAGCAGCATGCATAGGGATGATAGTGGAATGCAACCTTAATGTAAAGCATTAAATGTTGGTGCATGACTCAATTGTGTGCACAATGGATCATTGTTTCTCGAAAAAAGTGGAAAAGAATTTGTGTTAGATGATTGGCTAATCTCCAAGTATTGGATAAGTGTCCAACACTTGTTAATAAAAGTAATAAAGTATTGCCATGTATCTCCAAGGTATTTGAATATAAATTAATTGGAACTCCATAAAATTTAGTTCCAACGCCACTTTTGAGTTATTGCATGCAGTTTTGATAGCCCTTCAAATTTATATTGATACACCCAGAAAGATTATGGATATGGGTAAGGGTTAGATTAGAATTTGAAATATTCAGAGTGGGAGACATTATAAGTACCTATTATCATTCATAATATTCAAGATATTCAAAATCATGAGGAATGTGGACAGAGTAGATAGAGAGAAACTGTCCCATTGTGAAAAGAATTTTTGAGCCACATAGTGACCAACTCCAACAAGAGAGGATCTAACCATCACCCTTTGATATTCAGTGGCATTATCATTAATGAATCCCACACTATCAACATTTTTGATACCATTGACCAGAAACTGAACTGGAGTAGCAGATAAATGTTGTGGCTGTCAGAGCAGATCAAAGGTTATGCACCCTGCATCAAATAACTCACCTCCTGACTCCCCAAAGCCTGTCCACCATTGACAAGGCACAAGTCAGGAGTGTTACAGAATACAAGAAGCTCAACGTCATCGAGGACAAAGCAGCCTAATTGATGGGGAGACGGAGGAGAACGGCACTATGCAAATTGCTCATTTGGAGAACCAGTACAGACGTGATGGACTGAATAGTCCCCTTCCCCACCTTGGTGATTCTGTGGAGAAAAGAAAACTGAGGGAAGTCAAGATCCCAAGTCTTCAAAATATTGGTGGCCACAGGTAGTATAGATGTCAACAGGTTATTTGAATTAAACTGTGATTGCAAAACTACAGGATGCAATTACAAATATCCATCCTCAAACCTCAGTGAATGAGGAAAATGTTATTTCCCACAGAATTGAATATGAGTGGGCTGGCCACTCATATAAACAATGATGCCTTGCACATAACTCC
The DNA here is from genome assembly GCF_965287045.1 of Carcharhinus amblyrhynchos. NCBI lineage: Eukaryota > Metazoa > Chordata > Chondrichthyes > Carcharhiniformes > Carcharhinidae > Carcharhinus > Carcharhinus amblyrhynchos. Next base: position 15,584,698 of record NC_137352.1, read on the forward strand.
TCAATATGTAAATCCGGAGAATTCCTGATAAAGCATGGACATGAAGGTTAAATCCTCTTTTGAATGTTTTGATTCCAGTTCTTTTGGGTCTTTGGCTAAGGCTGAATAGAATTTGATGCTGGACTTAGAGTGTTGATTTTTAGGTTTGATTTAATCAACTATTGGCATCAATCAGGGATTTTAGAATACCATCTTTCTGAACTTTAGCTATGACTGTTTACCTTCCTCATCGGATGAAATAAGTTTGGTCAAATAACTACTGGTGCAAATGCTTTGTTTGAAAGTGTTACACTTGATGCTGTAATTAGACTTTCCTCATTCCCTACTCCAGCACTTCCAAACTTTTTCCCAGTGTCTTGTTCTTTCATTCAACGGGGGAAAGCCAGCATTTGTTGCCAAACCCTAATTGCCCTTGAACTGATTGTCTTGCTAGGTTAAGTTTCAACCACTTTACCCTGGATCTAGAATCACATTTGGGCAGAAAGATGGCAGATTTCCTTCCCTAAAAGGTGTTCATAGAATCATAAAATCCCTTTAGTGCAGTAAGAGGCCATTCAGCCCCTTGAGTCTGTTTTGACCACATCCCACCACACCCTATTCCCCTAACCCCACATATTTACTCTGCTTAACCCCTGACACTATGGTCAATTTAGCATGGCCAATCAATCTAACCACACATATTTGGCGTTAATAAGCCAGCTGGGTGTGTCCTGATGATTTCATGGTCAGAAATTTATTGAATTCAAATTTCACATCTGCTGTGTTGCTGTTTGAACCCTGGTCCCCAGAGCATTAGACTGTGCATGTATGTATGTTATAAATTGTTAACACATGGGAATATTGAAAACAACACTTATTTTCTTATGGGTGATGTAAACATGTATTGTGGTTGCATAGAACCTAAAATTCAACAGCATAATTGAACAAATCTCCTGGTGTTATAAACTTGTAAAATAGATTCCCCACATTGGCCTATCAAGTTTATCCAGGAAGTATTTGAGACAGATGGACAAAGGAAGTCCAACACTCAACCACTCTGTCTTAATTTAGTATATCTCTGTCAGCTGCATTATTACAAAAATCAGCCTCAGGAATAGCGTAGGAGTCAAGGAGAGGTGAATGGGGGTGGAAATGATTCTCCTCTTGATGAATGTCCAGTGACCCTATTGGGATGTTAGTCAAGGATAAAGCTCATACTGTTTGGTCAGACACTCTGTTAAACTCACATCAAGGTTAATACTTGAATAATGGACCCTGGGTAAGCTATTGGGGGTCACTCATTTGGGGGAAATGGTAGCTGAGTGGTAATATCACCAGAATAATAATTAAAAGGCTTAGGCTAATGTTCTGGGGAGATGGGTTCAAATCTCATCATGACAGCTGGTAGAATTCAAATTCAATTAATAAATCTGGAATATAAACTAGTCTTTAGTAATGGCAACAATGAAAAGTATCATTGTTGTAAAATCCCCATTTGTGCCCTTTAGGAAAGGAAATCTGCCATCCTTATCTGGTCTGGTCTACATGTGGCTTCAGATTTACAGCATTGTGGTTGATTCTTAATTGCCCTCTGAAATAGCCTAGCAAGACATCCAGTTCAAGGGCATTTAGGGATAGAACAAGGAACAAAGAAAAGTACAGCACAGGAACAGGCCCTTTGGCCCTTCGTGCCAATCATGATGCCCTAACTAAACTAAAAAAAAACCTTCAGCCCTTTCTTGGACCATATCTCTCTATTCCCTCCCTATCCATGTACCCATGCTTCTCAAATGTTGCTAATGTGCCTGCTTTCACCACCTCCTTTGGCAGCTTGTTCCAGACGCCCACCACGCTCCGCGTGAAAAACATCCCCCACACATTTCCATTAACTTGCCCCCTCTCACCTTGAACCTGTGCCTCCTTTGTAATTGACATTTCCATCCTGGGGAAATGCCTCTAACTATCCACCACCTCTATATCTCTCATAATTTTGTTGGCCTCCATCAGGTCCCCCTCAGCCTCCGTCTTTGGGCAACAAATGCTGGCCTGACAGCAGCACCAACATCCCATGAAAGAATAAAGAAAAAGAGAGGCTGGACCACAATATTCAAGGTTTCACAACATTTGGAGCCGCTCTGACAAATGTCCACCCGACTTACAGCATTCATCCACTTAGAATCATAGAATCCTACAGTGCGGAAGGAGGCCATTGGGCCCACTGAGCCTGCACCGACCATAATCCCACACAGACCCTATCCCCATAACCCCAGTCTTTTACCCTAGCTAGTCACCCTGACACTAAGGGGCAATTTTTAGCACGGCCAATCCACCTAACCCGCACATCTTTGGACTGTGGGAGGAAACAGGGGCACCTGGAGGAAACCCACGCAGATATGGGGAGAACATACAAACTCCATACAGACAGTGACCCAAGCTAGAAATCGAACCCGGGTCCCTGGCACTGTGAGGCAGCAGCATTAACCACTGTGCCGCCTGAACTTGATTCCAATAATGTTATTGTACAGTTAATTAAAATATTTTCTTTGAAATTTTACACTGCTTTTAGACTGCCTTACAATACTTATTTCCTGTTGCAAATCTCCGGCTCATATTTGGAGCAAATTCATTGAGCAACCTTTCCCTTTTATTACTGGTTTTGCTGACTATTCATGTTTGATTGGATGTGGTCATACACCCTCGGAATTTCCTTATGACATGACTTTTTACCTGCCTTACGAACATTAAATCACCACAGTCACTAATCTTTCAGTCTTTGAATTGTTGCTTTTCTAAGAATAAATGAGAACAAATACACAATCCACTCACCTCCCCCCCCCCCCCCCACCCCCATAGGAACAGGGATACTTTACCCACATCTTTAATCACATTTTGTTTTAATGTTTTAAGTTTCCTCTGAGACTCTGTTTGCTTTGATGCAGTTTCCCTTTAAGGAGCTATCTTTCAATTTACCCCTTGATTTGTTGATTTAGTTAACCAAAAGAAGCACGTGCACATGCACGCACATACATATACATACGCACAGATACACACACACAGGCATGCACACAGATAAACACGTGTGTTTTGACAGATCTCCTATCAAAGGTGTGTTGTCAGTAAGATGTAATGGGTAAGTATTACAGCAAATATTTCTAGGGAATGCTTAAAAATTTTCTAGAAACGAGGTTTCATCTAGTTACCTGATGATTAATAGGGCTGTAACTTTTCAACTGACAGCAACTAACAGCAATGTCATCAAAACCTGAACTAAATTACAATCTAATTTGTTTTCTCTTTACCATCTGCAGTTTAATTCAGGGAGTTTGTGAGATTATACAATTTCAGATTGTTTTCCAATCACTGTTTAACAGTCACTGTTTTAACATTGCCTCACAGCACCAGGGTACTGGGTTCGAATCCCAGCTTAGGCCATTGTCTGTGTGAAGTTTGCACATTCTCCCTGTGTCTGCGTGAGTTTTCTTCAGATGCTCCGGCTTCCTCCCACAGTCCAAAGATGTGCTGGTTAGGTGGATTGGCCATGCTTAACTATCCCTTAATGTCAGGGGGACTAGCTAAGGTAATTGCATGGGGTTATAGGGATAGGGCCTGGGTGGGATTGTGGCTGGTGCAGACTTGATGGGCCAGATGGCCTCCTTCTGACTGTGGAATTCTATGATTCTATGAGCGTACAATGATTTGGCCATAATGGTGATAATCATGTGCATGCTTGGAATTAGTTCCTTTCACCACAAACTTCTAAGGTGAAACAAATCACAAACTGCACACTGAGAAATATCATTTCATTTATTTACAAAAAAATTGGTGTTTTCAGGGAATTAAAACAAATGACTTAAATCAATTTGGAGAGATACACATTCTAATCCAGAAAGCAGAAGGATAGAATTGGAGCCAATCTTTACACACTTTTATAAGCTTTATCTATAGGGATGCACATTGCAGACATGCACTTTCGGACCCTTTCACCCCTGTTTCAGTCTGTTCCAATTTATAGGCACACAAGTAAATCTCAGGAAGTTACATGTTGTCACTGCAATACAGGGAGATGCAGAATCTGCATTGACTCAGTTTACCTAAGTAAGGCATTTTTGAAACTCCACCACACCATGAAGATGGTTGAACAGATTAGCCAACATACCCAATGCTAAGGTTTTCAGTATCCTGGATGTGAAGTATGGATTCTGGCAAATCTCACTGGGTAAAGAACCTTCGAAGCTCACTACGTTAATATCTGCATACTTATGGGATCTCCACTGCTAATGAGATCTATGGAACAGCCCTTTACAGGAAAATCCTGTAGAATCATCATCATCAATGACATCCTGATCTGGGATTGTACAGTGCAAGAACATGATGCATTTCTGTGCTCCTAGACAGAATTAGGACCAGAGCGTTGTAGCTCTACCTTGCTAAATGCAGATTCAGGGTTAACCAGGTTCCTTATGTGGTGCGAAGCCTGATCCAGATGAGGCAAATGTCCGCTCCTGGGGAAAAACGTGTCCTGCAGCACTTAGAATCCCTGCAGTGCAGAATGAGGCCATTTGGCCCATCGAGTCTGCACCGACCACAATCCCACCCAGGCTCTATTCCCCCAACCCCGCATATTTACCCTGCTAATCCCTTGATACTAGAGTCAATTTAGCACGGCCAATCAACCTAACCCGCGTGTCTTTGGATTGTGGGAGGAAACCTGAGCACCCAGAGAAATCCCACACACACGAGGAGAATGTCTGTGTGGAGTTTGCACAGTAACCCAAGGCTGGAATTGAACCTGGGTTCCTGGCACTGTGAGGCAGCAGTGCTAGCCACTGTGCCACCCATTCCTTGGTATGATAAGTTGTATCTAAGTTAATTCTCTGCTACATTGAGATGACTGGACCCTCTCTATCAGCTTCTCTGCAGATTGCCAACACCATTCAATATCCCCTGAACACCCCTGTTTCAGAACAGACTGAAATAGGGGTGTATGGGTCAGAAAGTGCATGTCTGCGATGTGCATCGCTGTAGATAAAGCTTATAAAAGTGTGTAAAGATTTGCTCCAGTTCTATCCTGCTGCTTTCTGGAATAGAATATGTATCTCTCCAAAATGATTTAAGCCATTTGTTTTAATTCCCTGAAAACACTAATTTTTTTGTAAATAAATGAGATGATGTTACTCAAGTGTGCAGTTTGTGATTTGTTTCACATAAGAACATTAGAACATAAGAAATAGGAGCAGGAGTAGGCCATCTAGCCCCTTGAGCCTGCCCCGCCATTCAATAAAATCATGGCTGATCTGTCGTGGCTCAGTTCCACATTCCCGCCCTCTCCCCATAGCCCTTAATCCCCTTGCCTATCAAAAACCTATCAACCTGCGTCTTAAAAATATTTAGCGAGGCAGCCTCCACCACTTCAACGGGCAGAGAATTCCAGAGATTCACCACCCTTTGAGTGAAGAAGTTCCTCCTCAACTCCGTTCTAAACCGCCCCCCTTTATCCTGAGGCTGTGCCCTCTAGTCCTACTGTCCTTTCCGAGCGGGAAGAGCCTCTCCACCTCTATCCTATCCATCCCATTCAACATCTTATACGTCTCAATGAGATCTCCCCTCATTCTTCTAAACTCTAACGAGTACAAGCCTAGTTTATTCAGCCTCTCCTCATAGTTCAACCCCCTCAACTCCGGAATCAGCCTAGTAAACCTCCTCTGCACTCCCTCCAAGGCCAAAATATCCTTGCGTAAGTGCGGCGACCAAAACTGCACACACTACTCCAGCTGCGGCCTCACCAGTGCCCTAAACAGCTGCAGCAAGACCTCCCTACTTTTATATTCAATCCCCCTCGCTATGAAGGCCAGCATCCCATTTGCCTTCCTGACCACCTGCTGCACCTGCAGGCTGGGTTTTTGCGACTCATGCACAAGGACCCCGAGGTCCCTCTGTACCGTCGCATGCTGCAGTTTTTCGCCACGTAAGTAATAGTCCTTCCTACCATTATTCCTACCAAAGTGGACAACCTCACACTTGCCAACATTAAATTCCATTTGCCAGTTCCTGGCCCATTCGCCCAGCCTATCTAGATCCTTCTGCAGACTCTCCGCACAATTTGCCGTTCCACCAATCTTGGTGTCATCAGCAAATTCCGACACCATAGACTCGGTTCCCTCCTCCAGATCATCTATATAAATGGTGAATAGCTGAGGCCCCAGCACCGACCCCTGGGGCACTCCACTAGTCACCACTAGTCTCCACTTTCACCTTAGAAGTTTGTGGTGAAAGGAACTAATTCCAAGCATGCGCATGATTATCACTGCACTGCCGCATTCAACAAACTCAAGCATCTGCTTTCAGCCCCTCAGGTGCCACAATATTTGTACCCTTATCAGCAGATATCTCTCAGCATGGACTTGGTGCAGTCTGTATCCAGAATGGCTGACCAGTAGCCTTCGCATCAAGGGCTCTCTCTGACATTGAAACTCGTAATGCCCAGATGGACAAGGAACTCCTTGCATTAATCTTCACGTCAGAAATTTCATGACTTCATCAATAGCTGTCCTGCCAACATTGAAACTGACTACAAGCCATTCATCACTATTCTTACAAAGCTTTTTTTATTCACTCCTTGGGACATGGTCATCGCTGGCTGGCCAGCATTTATTGCCCATCCCTAGTTGCCTTTGGAGGGCAGTTGAGAGTTAACCACATTGCTGTGGCTCTGGAGTCACCTATAGGCCAGACCAGGCAAGGACAGCAGATTTCCTTCCTTAAGGGACATTAGTGAACCAGATGGGTTTTTCTGACAATCGACAATGGTTTCATAGTCATCAATAGATTCTTAATTCCAGATTTTTTAAAAATAAAATTCAAATTCCACCATTTGCTGTGGCGAGATTAGAACCCAAGTCCCCAGAACATTAGCTGAATTTCTGCATTAATAGTCTAGTGATAATACCACTAGGCCATCACTGCCCCTTGCAGGAGAATCACACGTACAGGTGGTTTCATGATGTCTTCATAAAGGCTGGCCTGTGTAATGAAAGGAGTTTCCCCATGAGCTTGGCACCTTCTACCCCATGAGAGAAGTTGGGCTGCTACTGCATGGCCAGATGTCTGTCATCCCTACTTCTCTGCAGAGGTATCACACCCAGCAACTCCACCAAGGATATCCAAGGGTGGAAGCAACAAAGTGTAGGGTAAAGAAAACTATATGGTGGCCATCAATGTACGCGAACATAGAGAGGAAAGTGCCCAAATGTGCACCAAGGATAGCACTCATGCCTTGTCAAACCAAAGAACCATGAGGTCCCAGACCCATAGTCATTCACAGCGGCAGATACATTTGAATAGAATGGAAAACTGCATTTTATACTTCTCAATACGTGATTATGTGAAGTTGACTATCTGCCCAACATGAAAAGAAACACAGTCATTGGAAAGCTGAAGAGACTCAGAGCATTCTCCAGAGGATAATGATGGGCAATGCCCAGGAATTTGTCCCCAGGGAATTCAAGGACTTTGGGCACATATGGGACCTTGAACATACCATAAGTAGTGTGTTCTACCCACAATCAAACAATATGACAGAGCGGGCAGTACATTCAGCAAAGCATCAAGACATCAAGATTGGTGGCACAGTGGACAGTGAAGAAGGTTATTTCTGACTGAAACAGGGTCTTGATCAATTGCGCCAGTGGGCTAATGAATGGCAAATGGAGTTTAATTTAGATAAATGTGAGGTGATGCATTTTGGTTGATCGAACCAGGGTAAAACTTACTCAGTTAATGGAAGGGCGTTGGGAAAAGTTACAGAACAAAGAAATCTAGGGCTACAGGTTCATAGCTGTGGGTGGTGCTGTCAGTGAGTCCTCCTATGCTGTAGGTGGCGCTGTCAGTGAGTCCTCCTGTGCTGTGGATGGCGCTGTCAGTCAGTCAGTCCTCCTGTGCCGTAGGTGGTGCTGGCAATCAGTCCTCCTGTGCCGTGGGTGGCGCTGTCAGCGAGTCCTCCTGTACTATGGGTGGCGCTGTCAGCGAGTCCTCCTGTGCTGTGGGCGCCGCTGGCTGAGTCCTTCTGTGCTATGGGTGGCGCTGGCAGTGAGTCCTCCAGTACTGAGGGTGGCGCTGGCAGTGACACCTCCTGTGCTGTGGGTGCCGCTGGCAGTGAGTCCTCCTGTACGGTGGGTGGCGCTGACACTGAGTGAGTCCTCCTGTGCTGTGGGTGGTGCTGGCATCGAGTCCTGTGGTGTGGGTCGCGGTATCAGTGACTCCTCCTGTACGGTGGGTGGCGCTGTTCCCTGATTTCGGGGTTGCTGCGGTCTGTGACCTTAATCCCTCCCGGATTTTGGATGTAAACAGAGGCTGGGACGCCGCTCTGCGCTCCTGGCTTCAGCGGCTAAAGGGGGGGGGGGATTATCGCCGGGGAGCCGCTGCCGGAATGCCGGCGGGGAGTATGGAGGACTCGGGCCGGCTGCTGAACGAGCTGCTGCTGCAAAGGAAGTGGCTGGGGCTTGGCCTGCTGGTGCTGGCCTGTCTCTTCCTTCAGCTGCTGCTCAACATCTGGTTGCTATGTGTCTCGGTGCTGCTGGTGTTGCTAGGGGGATGGCTGGGCTCACAGCTGGTGCTCAGCCCCACCAACCTGGTCCACCTGGAGAGGTTTATCAGGCTGGAGCCTACCCTCTCCCCACCAGACTCAGAACTGCTGCTGGCCAAGGAGATTGAAGGCACCATCACCAAGATCATCAGGGATTTTGTCACTTCTTGGTACAGGACTGTCAGCCATGAGCCAGAGTTTGAGAATGAGGTGCAGAGGGCGATGCACGCAATGGCATTGGAGCTGAAGAGGAGGATGGAGCGCGTGGACAGGAAGGGACTGGCCCAAAAAATCCTTGTCTTGTGCAGCTGCCACTTGGAGATTTACATGAAGGCAAAAAAGACGTCACGAGAGAAGACTGGCCGCTACCGGGGCGAGGAAATCAATTCAATGTGGAAAATGTATTGCAAAGTCAGTGAACCTCACATTGCCCTTCAGAGTCCTGCAACAGAAGTGAATTATGCAAGGGGCATTGTCGACCTGCTTCTGCATGTGTTGGTGCCTCATCCCAATTTAGAAACCAGGACTGGGAGGTTCGTGGTGAGAGAGCTGATCATGTGCAACGTGCTTCTGCCCCTTATAAGCAAAATGGCAGACCCGGATTGGATAAATGGTATTATAATAGAAATTTTTACAAAATCAAGTAATAAGGAGAAAGTAAAGGAGAAACCTCCACAGCCAGAGGTGCCCACTTCCTTAGACTTGAAAGCCCCAAAAGAGGTCATTGCTGAGACAACACCAACTCCAAAAGCTGAAGATTGTACCACTTATGATACTGTCGATAGTTTGGAACCCAATATGGTGAAGCCTGACGTATCAACAGATGGAAGCGTGGGTAAATCAAGTGAAAAGATTGAGAAATCTATAGCGGATGTCACCAGTGGTTATGATCACCAAAGGCCAGACAAATTAAATCTCTTCTATTCGTGTGAGGAATTTGAACCTGAATCTCCCCAAAATGATGTGAAAAAGGATTCCACAGAATCTTTAACACAGTTAGCGACCGAAGAACTGGTTATGGACAGGCTGACTCCGATGGACCTAACTAATACCTTTGATACACTAGAAGATGCAAGCAATGATGAGCAAAACGTAGGAGAGTCCACTGTTTTGGATACATATGCTTGCTTGCCATCGTTTGAACAAAACACAGCCTCTTTGGGCCTTGAGCATGTTGATGATGTTGGGAAGGAGGAGGCATTTGCTAAATTAGCTACCTCCACCACCGTTCTAGCTCATGAGACAATCCGAATTCTTGCCAGCCAACACCCTTTTCAGGAAAAGGAGACTATTCCGTCAGATAATTCAACCTGTAACTCTTTAGATGTTGTGCCTGCAGGACCTGTGCACTTACCTTCCCCTACTTCAGTCAATGTGACTGCTTATAGTTTTGAACCACTTTGCAGCCCAGACACACCGGTGGTGATTCACAATTTGAGAATCAGTGGAACAGTCACAGCAAAGGAACACCGAGGAGGGGGATTTCATCCTTACACGCTGTACACTATTAAGGCAAGTCACTTTAGAACGATGATGCAAGTCACTTTATTCAGTAATACTCATCTGTTGGTGTTTGAAAGATTGTGGATCCTGAAATGACTTGACCAGCTTAATCATCGCGGGCTCTACACAAACTAGGGGCATTTCATGCCTCTGTCTTTTGTCTCTGCTAGGTTAGGTCGTCTCAGCCTAGATGTCAATATCTGTGGGTTGTGAAGTTTATTAAAATCCAGAGAATCCTTACATTGCAGAAGGAGGCTATTTGGCTTATGGAGTCTGCACCAACTCACTGAAAGAGTATTTTACCCAGGCTGTCCCCTCCACCCTATCCCCATAACCCCATGCATTAATCATGACTAATCCACCTAACCTGCAATCTTGGGATACTAAAGGGGATAAGAACATAAGAAATAGGAGCAGGAATAGGCCATCTAGCCCTTCGAGCCTGCCCCGCCGTTCAATAAGGTCATGGCTGATCAGTCGTGGCTCAGTTCCACATTCCCGCCCTCTCCCCATAACCCTTAATCCCCTTGCCTATCAAAAACCTATCAACCCGCATCTTAAAAATATTTAGCGAGGCAGCCTCCACCACTTCAACGGGCAGAGAATTCCAGAGATTCACCACCCTTTGAGTGAAGAAGTTCCTCCTCAACTCCGTTCTAAACCGCCCCCCCCCCTTTATCCTGAGGCTGTGCTCTCTAGTCCTACTGTCCTTTCTGAGCGGGAAGAGCCTCTCCACCTCTATCCTATCCATCCCATTCAACATCTTATACGTCTCAATGAGATCACCCCTCATTCTCCTAAACTCTAACGAGTACAAGCCTAGTTTATTCAGCCTCTCCTCATAGTTCAACCCCCTCAACTCCGGAATCAGCCTAGTAAACCTCCTCTGCACTCCCTCCAAGGCCAAAATATCCTTGCGTAAGTGCGGCAACCAAAACTGCACATAGTACTCCAGCTGCGGCCTCACCAGTGCCCTAAACAGCTGCAGCAAGACCTCCCTACTTTTATATTCAATCCCCCTCGCTGTGAAGGCCAGCATCCCATTAGCCTTCCTGACCACCTGCTGCACCTGCAGGCTGGGTTTTTGCGACTCATGCACAAGGACCCCGAGGTCCCTCTGCACTGTCGCATGCTGCAGTTTTTCGCCACGTAAGTAATAGTCCTTCTTACCATTATTCCTACCAAAGTGGACAACCTCACATTTGCCAACGTTAAATAATTTAGCACAGCCAATTCATCTAACTGCACATTCTTGGAGGAAACCGGAGCATCTGGAGGAAACCCATCCAGATGCGGGGAGAACGTGCAAATGCCACACAGGCAGTCACAGAAAGCAAAGAATCGAACCTGGGTCACTGGCACTGTGAGGCAGCAGTACTTACCACTGTGCTGCCATAAATGAGAAATTGTGCAGTGTCCCTACTTCTGATTGTTGCTTTGGGGATTATAAGGGGTTTGATAGAATAAGTGAGGAGAAACTGCTTCCCTTGTTAGGAGGATTGGCAACCAGAGGGCAAAAATCTAATATTATTGGCTAAAGTTCCAGATGAGATGAGAAATTCTTTTTACACAACCAGTTGAAATGACCTGGAATAAACTGCCCGAAAGGATTGTAGAAGCAGATTCAGTAACCTTCGAAAAGAAATTGGATATATAAAAGGAAACATTTGCAGGACTTTGGGAAAGAGCAGGTACTGGAATTAATTGGGCAGCTCTTTTGATGAGCCTGCGCAAACATGATGGGCTGAATGGTCCCCTGTAACATCATGACTTTCCCTGGTGAGACTAGCCTTGGTAATTGAATGTTCCTTACAGTCAAGCTCCATTCATGAATAATGGTCACTGACACAACGTATCTGAGTGAACTTGGCTTATGAAATGTAATAAAAATAAGGTGTTGATGCTTGAAGGGAAATAAAAGAGGGAAGAAAATTTGCATCGAAAGTGAAAACTGATACTTGTTGCGCAGAATTTTCCAAAATCTTGGATATACCTATGACGTTGGATTTAAACTCTTACACATCAATGTGTGATTTTGACTTCATTAAGATACCATAATAGTTATTGTGTTCCAGTGATTTGTGCTTTATAAAGTATTGAAGGGCCCTTTGATATTTCTTGTCCTATTTTTACGTTGTGTTTGCACAAGCATGTGTGTCTCTGTAACCTGCTCTAGCCCGCACCTGCTGAGGCCTCTACGCTCATCCTGTTGCTCACCCCTGATTTTAATTGCTCCCCCAGCCACCTTGGCCGTAAGCTCTGAACTTTTCTCTCTAAACTTGCCTGCCTCTCAACCTCACTTCCTCCTTTAAGGACCTCTTCAAACCTATTCCTAGTGTGTCTCAAGGTCACATTTTGTTAGGTAATGATCCTGTAAAGCGCCTTGGGACATTCTCCTATGTTGAATGAGTTATATAAATAAATGCAGGTTGTTGATCAATTTGTGTGCTGGTTTCAACAATTCAGCAGTTGGAGGTGTCATTGTATTTTTAACACGGGATGAGCTGTTTGGGAATGAAACTGTGGAAGAATCTTGGTGTGTTGATGGAATTTAAGTTGTCTGAGGGAAGCGCATTTTGCGATATCGGTCAGAGCTTGTGACTGTCGGTGAGAGGCCATTGCCACCTATGTACAATAATGTTATAACATTGTGGAACCATATTGCCTTGTGTAGAAAACAACCCATTTATAATGTTTATGATTAAATAATATTTCATTATATTTCATATAATATTTTATTATAATTTAATTATTATTTCATTATATAATTTATAATGAAATAATATTCATTTCGTCCAGTCAAAACAAAAACATCTAAAATAATCTAAAATCCACATATAAGGGCCTTCTCTATTTCTGCAGCTTGCCAGAGAATAGGAAATTTTATTTGAGAGATATTCTGACAGTCGCACATGGGAGCAGCAGGGAGATGGGAAGCAGGTGACCAGGAGCCTGAGGAGGCAGTTGAGTGCAGATTTGGGATGTTGGAATTAGAAGAGTGCGATCTGGGAGACTGAGAGGTGAAACAAGGAGTGGAGGGTACTGAGATATGAAAAGGAGGGAAGTACCATTATAAAATAGCGAGGAGAGCCTTAATAAGCCAAGAGCGGTTCAGTATTATTGTCGGGGTATGTGACAAGATTATCTTCACGCAGGCAACAATCTACTTTCAGTCACCTAAGGTTCTCGTTTTGCATGTTTATATATACAGATATAAAAAATATATATTAGATATAGGATGTAATTTAAGCAAGCCATTGTCCTGAGTATATTTCTTTAAAAAAGGCAATTTATTACCATAGTCTGTATATATAGGACAGTCTTTGGTATAGTGCAAAACCAATTACGTGGCCAACTACACTGTCTTTGATGCAACTCAAGCTGAGATGAACTAAACAGTGAAATTCAGAATCTTTGAAGTGAACTTTTAACCCAATTTCTCCATCTTGAAGACAGTCCTATGTAACATACTCCACCTCTACCCCTCCTGCATCTGTCCCTGGAAACAAGTTGTTACTCCAAGTCATTTCCAATGTCACTGTCAATGTCCTAACTGTCTTGCCTGCATTCGCCACAATACCTCTGCAGTTATTGATCTGCCCAGTTATACCCTCGCTTCCAGGGTGCTTAACACGTTCTTTCTCTCTCTCTCTTCCCTGCCTCCCCCCCCCCCCCCAATCCATGAAACCCCTACCCCCTCTCTCTCTCTGACCATTCCAACTGGTATGAATCCTTAAATCCAAGGGTTGTGGAGGTGAACATTTATGGTGCCCAACTTTAGTTGTTTAGTGATAAAAACAGAAAATTATGGATAAATTCAACAGGTCTGGCAGTATCTGTGGCAGCAACTTCACAGATGCTGCTAGACCTGCTGAGTTTATCCAGCATTTTTTGTTCTTATTTCAGATTTTCAGCATCTGCAATATTTTCCTTTTAATTGGTTTAGCTATTTATCTGGCTCAAACACTGGAGGCACTATCGGCTCTGTTTTGTGCTAAGACAACTCGATTGTACTAGAATCATTCTGGAACGCAAAGATTCTCCCACCTTCTTTTCCGTTTTATCAACCACCTACATAACTTTCCTTTTTCCCTAAACATTCCCTCCAACAAATGTAGGGAGTGTTCATGGTGGTGGCTTGCAAGAGCAGAACGATCAAGTGCAGGAAGGGACATTGAATTGCCGGCGCCTTAATTGAAATAAGATTGAGAGAATAGGAGTGTGGGTCTCATGAATAAGACAAACTTATTGAAGGCACAAGGGAATATTGGAGTGAAATCAGAGAAAGATACAACTTTGGTGCTGGGACAGGGGGAACTGATTTGATAGGCAAGGTTGGGGCAGGGACAGGTCAGGGGACGAGGCAGTCCACAGACTTGAGCGCAAAAGTTGATTGCAGTCCACTGCAGTAATGATGGAATGTTGCACTGTCAGAGGTGCAACATTTCAAATTAAACCGAGGCCTGATTTTCCCCCTCGGGTTGATGGAAAAGACCTAGGCTTATTTTTGAAGGAGCGCATTCAGAGATCTCCTCAGTGTTCTACCTAATACTTATCCCTCAAACAGCATTGGGAAAAACAGATCATCTGGTCATCTTCGCATTACTGTTCACCAGAACCTTTCTGTGAGTTGGTTCTGTGTTCCCTCACATTACAGCAATGACTAGACTTCAAAGATGCTGAATAGGCTTTAAGCATTTTGTGACGTTGTGTTCTGTAAACACCACATGAATGCAGTAATTTATTTTTAGAGGAATTTTTGTTGGAGTGAATTGCTTTTCTCTTTCTAACTTGCATTTCTGAGATGCATTTATTCGTAATGTTCAGATTTCATTTAATAGGAAATAACTTTAGAATAAGTCTTTTTTTTAAAAAACCTTAGAACATAAGAACATAAGAAATAGGAGCAGGAGTAGGCCAACTAGCCCTTCGAGCCTGCCCCGCCATTCAATAAGATCATGGCTGATCTGTCTTGGCTCAGTTCCACATTCCCGCCCTCTCCCCATAACCCTTAATCCCCTCTCTTATCAAAAACCCACCAACCCGCGTCTTAAAAATATTTAGCGAGGTAGCCTCCACCACTTCAACGGGCAGAGAATTCCAGAGAATAAGTCTTTTTTTAAAAAAACCTTGTGGTAAGCACGATGGCACAGTCATTAGCACTGCTGCCTTACAGTGCTAGGGACCCTGGTTCAATTCTGGCCTTGGGTGATTGTCTGTATGGAGTTTGCATGTTGTCCCTGTGTCTGCATGGATTTCCTCTGGGTGCTCCAGTTTCCTTCCAAAGTGCAAAGATGTGCGGGTTAGCTGCTTTGGCCATGCTAAATTTCTCCTAAGTGTCCTGGGATGCGTAGATTAGAGGGATTAGCGGGGTAAGTATCTGGCATTTTGGGGATAGGGCCAGGGTGGGGTTATTGAGAATGCAGGCTGAATGCACTAAAACCACCTTCTGCACTGTAGGGATTCTATGAAATGTCAAAAAGATTTGCAGAGAATAAAGCGTATCCAGTGCCAAGGTGGAAAAAGTCTGGCTGGATTTTATGTTCATTAAATTTTTGACAAGATAGTGAATTTTGAGTTAGTTTGGTTGAAGGTTGCATATCTTGCAGAGACATCACTTATTTTGTATGGACAAACACATTTATCTCTTAACAGTATGAAACAGCACTGGACACAGAGAATCCTGGAACACTCCAGCAGGTGGCGTACCACACTGTTAATCGACGCTACAGTGAATTCCTGAACCTGCAAACTAGATTAGAGGAAAAGGCAGAACTTCGCAAGCTCCTCAAAAGTAAGAAACCTGATAAAGTTGTAAATCCTAATCTTGCACAAGAATCTCCATCCATGGTGGGTTTGCAGCTTCCAATGTAATGGAAAGTGTGAGTGGGGATAGCACCAAAAGATGGAGTGAGGAAGTGAAGCGCACAAATGTGTACAATGCATACATCTTGTTTGACTCTGCATGAGCCAGTTTTAAATCAAAAGAGTCGTATAGATGTTCTTGGTTGACTGCTTTTCTCATTCTGCCTTTGAGGAAGTACCTTACTTCTGATGGGGAGACAGTTTGAGAGCTTAATGTGTAAAACACACTGTGCATAATGCAGCATATTTTATAGTACTTTAACTGTTCCACTCAGACTTTTCTGAAAATATTGGTTGTCATGTATCCTGCAAGGCACTCAGTAATCTAAGCTGGTAATTTCATCTATGTGCATTCAAAGTACACTTACTCTTTTAAACTATAAATTGGAATAATAAAATATGCTTCTTTAATCATTTTTACTTTTGAATAACCAGGCTATATTTATGCTCCATAAATTAGTTCTTTTTCTTTCTCATTAGTCATGTTCCATATTTCTTCTTACTTTTTCTATGAGTATAAAATGATATTTGTTTGTGTGATAGAACTTCAGCAAAGCTAACAGACCATTTAAATATTTGCCACATTTCTCTGAAGTGCTTCCAAACCGCACTCAAACAATGAGTTTGCTTTGGGAGCTGTTCAGTTTTATCAGGGATACAAGCTGTAATAATTCTAAAACACTTTGCGGCCTTTTGGCTAAGATCAAGTGCAGTTTTGTAGTCCTGCATTTGATAGAAGTCAATGAGGTTTCACTGAGGCTTCATCTAAAGCAATTTTTTAAAAACGACATCTAGGCCTAAAATGCAGATGAGATCAAGCACTGAAGGGGGTGCAATGCCTGCTCCTATCAGCTTGGATCATGTAGATCAAGCTCAAGACAGGAAGAGGCTTGCCTGTCTTGTAAGCTTGAATCTGTCATGTCTCAGTAGTTGAGACTTTGAACTGGACTTTGATTAGATATAGCAAAAAAAAATTCTAAAACGTCATCTTCAAACTAATATGTGCAATAAGTAGCACAATTTCTTTAAATGCAGATTTTGTTTCCTCTTCTTATTAATAGATTTTTGTTGGTTTCCAGATGTTAAAGGACCAAAGAAGCTCTTTCCTGACCTGCCTTTTGGCAACATGGACAGTGATAAGGTTGAAGCTCGAAAAAGCCTTCTTGAGACCTTTCTTAAGGTAAGAGTAAAGTGACACCAAGATCGTAGTGTTTCTTTTCGTTTAGGCGATAGTTCACCATTTTAAAATCCATTGGATTACCCTGTGCTTGCAGTGCCTCATTCAGACCCAAATCAGTTTTTCTTTTGTATATGTCCAACATATGCATAAACAAATCCTTTATTCAAAACAATGAATGCACATTTATATAAAGGCACAATACTGTGGATGCTGGAATCTGAAACAAAAACAGAAAATGCTGGAAAATATCAGCAGGTCTGACAGCATCTGTGGAGAGAGAATAGAGCCAATGTTTCGAGACGGGATGACCCTTCATCAGAGCTCGTTTTTATGCACATTTATGATGTCTTGTGCTCATCCAAGTTGAGACATCTGGGATCAGCATTGTGTACCTTTGGCTTTGGTGTGGCACAATTAGATTCAGGGTCAGTTTTCAACATAGTTTCCGTAATGCAATCCAAGTCCAACCATAGAAATGCTGCTCCTATTGCATCCAGATAACGTTCTCCATTTCTAACATCAGCATTTGTGGCTTCATGCTGTAAGATTATTAGTTTGTGGAGTATTAAGGGCAGTTTTGCCAGTTGGAGCTTGACTGCAAAATCCAAAATTTTCTGTGCAGTCATCCTAAACTTGCCATGTTATTTTACTATAAATCATTATTGACCTTCTTCTGTTGTAACTAAAATATCACCAGATTCTGTTCCTTTGTGTCCATTTACTTTGGGATTAAAAAGGTGCTATTTGTACATTGCTTTGCAGCAGCTGTGTCTCGCTGGTCTGACACCTTCAGCCTTGTATTAAAAGCCTTCTACTTGAATCTTAGAGTGTAATCCCTCCTGTAGCCCATGTTCAACTGTGTCCAAGATTACAATCAACTCGGGCAACAGGGTAATAGAATTTGTCTATTGGATTAGCAAACTGGACATGTTATACTTAAACTGAATCCAAACATTACAATGGCTAGCCTAATCAGATTGTGATTTTAATGCTTGTTAGCTATTTTGTGGCTCATAGTACAGACATAAATCACTGGAAACTTATGATTTGTTTTATACATAGATTTGTAGTTTAGAAAGTTGAAGTTGAACTCTATCAACAAGAGATTTTGATTTGATTTATTATTGTCACATGTATTAGTATACTTTGAAAACTACACAGACAAAGCATACTATACCATAGAGAAAGAAAGGAGAGGGTGCAGAATGTAGTGTTACAGTCATAGCTAGGGCGTAGAGAAAGATCAACTTAATGTGAGTCAAGTTCATTCAAAAATCTGATGGCAGCAGGGAAGAAGCTGTTCTTGAATAAATTGGTATGTGACCTCAGATTTTTATAAGTTTTTCCCAACGGTAGAAGATGAAAGAGTGGATGTCCGGGGTGTGTGGGGGCCTTGATTGTGCTGGCTGCTTTTCCGAGGCAGTGGGAAGTGCAGACGGAGTTAGTGGAGTCTCACTCAGGCCTCCATTTAATTGCCAGCTCCAGGTATTGTCAGATGCTTCAACGGAGTTTACTTCAATGAGGGTACAGCCAAGGAGCCGAAAGTAAATGAAATACCAAGTCTGCTAATTCTGTCTTTTAATTTGAATTGTTATAATTTTGTTTCTGTTCTATTTTCTGTATGAAACAGTTAATAATCTTCCCTTTTTATGCAGCAACTGTGCGCAATTCCTGAAAGTGCATATTCTGAGGAAATGCAAGAGTTTCTGGCTCTAAACACTGATGCCAGAATTGCTTTTGTGAAGAAGTCATTTGTGTCCAGAATTGACAAGGTAAGTTTGTAAATGTTTGAATAATTTTGGTTAAGTTTAATTTAGCGTCTTCCCTTCAAGAACTGCTATTTGTTAAATACCACACAGTGATAGCTACATATTTTCTTTTAAAAGTTGGAGATATTCAGTTCTCAGGCTGAGGTTGTTGCAATAAATTAAAACTATTTTGAATCCTTTGTGTGTGTTTGAAACACAGTCTATTAAAATCCCCAATCAAACCATCTTTTAAACTTTCTTTAATATTTAAAAAGTCACCCAGTGCAGTAGGCTGTAGATGGGGCTAAACTAGGATGTTCTGTAGTAGAAAACGTACAGTGATGAAGGGTTTTAATGGTGTTTATTACAACAGCAACAAGAAAATTGATCTTGGCGTGTAATACTTCTCCCGCAGATTGTTGTCAGTGCAATTGTGGACACGTTGAAGACAGCATTCCCCCGAATAGAACCCCAGAGCCCTACTGAGGATTTGGGAGAATGTGAAGTAGATGGAAAATCTCAAGGGGATGGAAAGAAAGGGACCAAGTAGGTATCAATAGAAAACACAGTGTAGTTGATGCCTGTCAATTTTTGAAGCCTCTTGTTTTTCTCACATAGCTGTGCCTTTTATTCAACCCCGAATTGTTTCTACTTCTTTCCTGAAGAAGTTGCTTTCTATGGTATACTGTTTTAAAGGTACCAGCAACTGTCTGGTACTTTCTCTAATTGAAATATCAATAAATGACTAGGGCGGCACGGTGGCACAGTGGTTAGCATTGCTGCCTCACAGCGCCAGGGACCCGGGTTCAATTCCAGCCTCAGGTCACTGTGTGGAGTCTGCATATTTTCCTCGTGTCTGCATGGGTTTCCTCTGGGTGCTGCGGTTTCCTTCCACAGTCCAAAGACATGTGAGTTAGGTGGACTGACCATGCTGAATTACCCCTTAGTGTCAGGGGGGCTAGCATGGTAAATATGTGGGGTTACAGGAGTGGGATTGTTGTCAGTGCAGGCTTGATGAGCCAAGTGGCCTCCTCCTGCATTGTAGGAATTCTATGATTCTATGAATCCTTCACTGTGATTGTCTAAGTCTGTTTCTATCCCTTCCTGAAGTCCTGTTTTTAACAGATGTAAGTTTGAGAAAAGTGCTATCAAATGCCAAGTCAATATGTAGGTAATTGAAGCATGGTTTATATCTAGCAAGAGTGAACTGGAGTGAAAGATTACTAGTAAGCTTGAGACAGCACACAGGAGATTTGAATTGAATATTATGAATTATTTTGGAGATGTTATATGACTGCATTATAAAAGCAGTGTATGTGACAAATATAGGAATTATTTGTTTGTTAGCACTTGAAGTATTAGCAACTTTATTTTTTCAGATCTCGTCTAAGGTTTACTTCCAGTAAGATTGCTCCAGCACTGAATGTTGGTGATATTCAAACAAAAGTCACATACTGCTACAATGAGAACAGCGTAAGTAACCAGTTCACTTGTTTTATTCCATGCTAAATGCAGAAGTATGCAAGTCAAATGATATGTCTGCTTATAGTCCACTAAAGATAAATAATTTTTAGAATCAAATCTTTTGTGATATCCATTCCAATTTCTAGATGTGTTGTTCACTGGGATTCTGAAGATATCTATAAATTATGTAATCTACTTTATATTTTAGTTTTCCGTCGGGATATCTGAATGTCATTATGTGGAGTTTAAATGTTTTGCCAGAAAGCCTGCTGATTTTATTTTGATGAAAGGCCTTGTATTATCTGCCCAGTAGCCTGTTAAATATTGTGCTGAAGGAATAATTGTATCTTTGTTGCTTCATAATTCTGGAATGTACTTTTGATTGGCTCGCTCTATACATTGGGCCTGAACTTTCTCGGAGTGGCAGTCAGCGCTTGGATCAAAGTCCAGGGTAGTTGAAGTGAAACAGGCCACTTTTTTTTGGCACTAACTGTCATAAACCAAGTAAATTTTAAGGTCGTGAAATGTTCTTGACAGGTCAGGATGAAGGAAAGTGGATAGGATTTGGAGGGTAGGGGGAATTAAAGGCTGGTGGGGGTCTGGAAAGTCGGGGGAGGATTAGACGTTAGGTTGTGGATTAGAGGTCAGAAGGAGGATTGGTGGTCAGTAGGATATTGGAGGCCTTGGGGGAGAATTGGAGTTTGGAGGGAGAAATTGGAGGTTGAAGGAGAGGAATTAGAAGTCAGGGGATGGATTGGAGGTCAGGGGAGACGGTGGATTGGGGGTCGGTGGGTTGGAGATCAGCGGGTGGTGGTAGGTTGGAGGTCGGGGTTGGCGGTGGGTTGGGGGAGGTGAGTCGAAGGTCGGGGGGGTTGGTGGGTCAGAGGTCGGCTGTGGATCGGAGGTCGGGAGGGTGGTGAATCAGAGAACAGGGAGTGGCGATAGGTTGGAAGTTGGGGGGTGTGGTGGCAGTGGGTCAGAGGTTGAGGGGGTGGTGGTGGGTTGGAGGGTGGCGGTGGGTCGGAGGTTGAGGTCAACTTTTCATGATATAAATTCTATTGAATCTATTCTTTACTAGTGTAAAGTGGATGATCTCTCACTTGGTTGCATTGAAATCTATCTACCACAGTTTCATTACTCACCCAGTGCTTCAGTGTCTGTGTTTTACTTTGGGCTCCAGTGTACATTATTATACCACAGTTAAAACTCTGAAGATCTCAGTTAATCAACTTCCATATTCTCTCACTACAAGCCTAGTTTATGCAATCTCTCCCTCAATGTAACTCTTGGAGGCTAGTTACTTGTAATGATCAAGATTGCATAAAGAATGCGTTTTGATGGGGTAAGAGAATGACCTGATCTTCCTCGCATAGCAGCAAGACATCTTTTAAGTCCACCTGAAGATGCAGCAGAACTTCTCAACTAAAAAATAGATAATTCTGCAATCCCTCAGCACTGCTTTGCAGTGACAGCCTTGATCATGTGCTCAAGTCTGGGGTTGGAAGTCGGCGGGGGGGCGGTGAGGGAGGTGAGTGCTGGGAGGTGGGGGCAGTTCATGGACAGCTTGAATCGCCAATTGTTTTGGCACAAAGACAAGGCAGTGGTTTTAAGCCAAACTGATATCAAGGAGTAAATATTACGGTAAGTAAAGTACTTTCAATGTCAAGTTATCTTTATTTTTCTCTATCTTTGCATCCTCAAGTAACATATTTACCTTTTCAAAATTGTCATATGTTACAAGAAGCCTCAATTTAAATCAGTGCTGCCCAACCCCATGGAGACTAAGCATTTCAAGTCAGGAAGATGCCAGAGAAGCACTTAGCTGAGGTAGCCCATAGCTAACGGGCTTAACTGATTTGTGTCTTCATTTACTCTCCTGAGGTTAATGCCCATTGCATTACAAGATGCTGTTGTGAAGAGTCAGTCATTTTCTATCTTGAGACTTGTTGAGACTACTTTTTGTATTTCCATTTGAAAATCCCAGCAATTGGTTGATGTTTCAAACTAACTTCTAATTTGAAGATACAAAACATAATTGTGGAAAAAATAATTATGGGACCAGAAAAGAAAAGAAAATTGTACAATGAATCTATGTTAAGTTATCTCTGCAAAGACATTTACATAATGTTGTGCCAATGACATTGTCAGCATGTTATCCTCATTATGTCAGGATCTTACCTCCTAGAATAGATTTCATCTAAATGCAGAAAGGCAACAAATGACTCATTAACTAAATTTTGAAAAGATGCCAAAGAGGTCGGATGACTATCATAGAAGTTGTCTCTGTTACATCTTGGCACTTGTACTTAGCAATTTGATGTAAAGAGATACTTAGACTGAGAACTGTCATTAGTTTTTGGCAGGAAAGCACTAATGGTGCAAACATTCAAATGGTGCTTGGTACTCAAATTGAAACATTACTTTTAAAGAAATCTTGACCAGATACTCGAAAAACAAACAAAATGACTGAAGTATATATTTTTCACTTTTTCTGCTCTCTACCTTTTTGTCTCCCTCGCTTTCAATTTCTCTCTTCTACCTCACTCACATTTTGTTTCAGATGAGCACCAAAGGTAGAGTAAAGGAGATGGATATATGAAAGAGGTCAGAATTGGGGGAGCTTGGTGGTTAGAATACTATAAAGTTGGAAGAGGTTTCAGAACTAGAGATGTACAAATGATGAAGTGATTTTAACAAAAAGATGAGGAGCATCTTAAACTAGAAATCATAAACTAGAAAGAGTGCAGAAAAAATTTACTAGGATGCTACCAGGACTTGATCGTTTTAGTCATAAAGAGAGGCTGGATAGACGAAAATGTTTTTCCTCTGGAGCATAGAAGGCTGAGGGATGATCGTATAGAGGTTTATAAAATAATGAGGGACATAAATCAGCTAGATAGTCAATATCTTTCCCCAAAGTTAGGGGAGTCTGAAACTAGAGGGTACAGGTTTAAGATGAGAGGGGAGAGATACAAGAGTGTCCAGAGCGGCAATTTTTTCACACAGAGGGTGATGAGTGTCTGGAACAAGCTGCCAGAGGTTGTAGTAGAGGTGTGTACAATTTTGTCTTTTAAAAAACATTTACACAGTTACATTGGTAATATGGGTATGGAGGGATATGGGCCAAAAGTGGGCAATTGGGACTAGCTTTGGGATTTTAAAAAAAGGGTGGCATGGACAAGTTGGGCTGAAGGGCCTGTTTTCATGCCATAGACCTCAATGACCCAATTTTAGGATACCAGGAGCTAATGTAGGTCAGTGAACATAGGCTAATAAGTGAGTGGCCTTTGGTGCAGGTTAGGCTAGGGGCAGCAGAGTTTTGTATCAGCTGAGACCTATAGAAGGTTAAAGACGAAAGGCTGGCTAGCAGTGCATTGGAGTAATTGAATCTGGAGATGACTAAGATGTGCAAGAGAGTCTTAGAAACATAGAACATAGGAGCAGGAGCTCCTCGATCCTTCTCCACCATTCAGTGTGATCATGGCTGACCCTCTAACTGAATGCTATGCTCCTAACAGTCTCCACATGCCTTTTGATGCCTTTAGTGTTTAGAATTCTATCTATTTCCTTCTTAAATATATTCAGTGACTTGGATTCCATTGCCTTTTGTGACAGAATTCCCCAGGTTTTGGCAGCGGATGAGCCAGGAGTGGATATAGACAATATTGTGGATGTGAAGTAGGGAAAGTGTTGGAAGCTCAGCGTAGGGTCATGAGTATGCCAAAGTTGGAAACGGTGTGCGTCAATCTGAGACAGTGGTCAGGTAGCAGGATAGCTCCTTAGTCAAGGATCTAGTTTCCATACAGATCAAGATAAGAAACCGTTGCAGAGAATTCTCTGGCTATGACTTGATAAGTAAGAGTGGAGTCAGGCGAAGGTTATCCCAAGGAGAGCAATGGAGGAGAGCTTTCGGAGGAGAATGGTGCGATTGAAGCAATTCAAGCATGGAGTTTGGGAAATTGTGTGTATAGAGTTGGGAGGTGACAATACCTTCAGAACATTTGGAGGGAGAAGGGCAATTGGAAATGGGCTTGTAAGTATGTGGACATTGAAGGTCAGTTTCTGAGGAAGGTGGTAATGATGGCAGTCTTGAAAGGGTGGGAGAGGACAGTACCTTGCAAAAGGGAGCCATATACAAATTTAACTAGCATGTGAGATTGGAAGGGAAGTTAGATGGCTATTTAGTGAGATTGAGAGATAGGACAGAAACTAAAGAAAGACTGATTCAAAGCTAGGATAGGAAGAACTGTCAGAAAAGGTTGTCTTCTTTGGTGAGAAGGATGGTAGGATATTGCCCGGTGTTGTAACAAAGATAACTGACAGGAAGGTAAGCTATCCCTCCTCGTCCTTTGCAATCTGTGATACGTTTGATGATACTGTCCTCCTCCAGTGCCTCCTCAGCCTCCTGGGTGAAACTGCTCAACTGATTTCATTCTTTTCCATATAGTTGTTGTCAGAGAATCACCTACAGTGGTTTATCTTCCCACTTCTCTGGCATTACCTGCACCCTCCCTATTTCTTATCTATCTCTCCCTTAGGTATATCATCTGAAACATGGTAAGTTCCACAACACCCAACTTTATCTCACCGCCATCCTCCTCAATTCCTCTGCTGTTCCTAATTTGTAACATTGTTTGCCAGAAACCTGGTACCATATGAACAGAAATTTCTTTCAGCTAAATATTGGGACAATGGAAGCCATTCTCTTCTGTCCCTGTGATGAATTTCATTCCTTAACTACCGACCCCATCCCTCTCTCAGGTAAATATTTTGAGGCTGAACCAAACCATTTTTAACCTTAGTGATTTATTTGACCTCGAGTTGAGTGTCCAACCACATATCCAGTCCGCCATCAAGATCGTCACCATCTACCTCTAACGTTGCCTGTCTGTGTTTTTGCATCACTTAATCAAACCTACGTCTGTGCCTTTGTTGCCTTTTGACTTGACGATTCCAGTGCACTTCTGGCTGTTTTCCCATCTTCCTTCCTCAGAAACCTGAGCTCACCCAAACTTCTGCTGCCATATTCTAACTCGGATCAAGTTTGGTTCACCCATCAGCTCCTTATTGCTGACCCACATTGGCTCCTTGACTAGCGATGCCTCAGTTTTAGAATTTCCCTCCATGACCTTGTTCCTCCCTAACCCTGTAACCTCCTCCAACTCTGCAACTCCCTAAGATCTAAATGTTCATCCAGTTCTGGCATTTTGGGCAAAGACAATTTTAATTACTCCACCATTGGTCGTTGTACTTTCAGCTTAGGTCTGGAATTCCCTCCCTAAACATCTCCACCTCTCCTCTCTCTTCCATTTAGACAATCCTTAAAACCTACCCCTTTTGCCAAGCTTTTTGTCGTCTTTCCCAATATCTCTGCATGTGTTTCAGTCTCATGTTTTGACAGTCCTGTGAGGTGCTTGACTTAAGTTAAAGGTGCTATTTCAGTATGGGTTGTTACTGTTGCTATGAGGAAACCCATAAAGGGCGAAGAGGGCAGGGAGAAGTGTTAAAAAATTTGGGTGATTGCAGATAAATGAAACTGGGTGTTTTTGGATTCCACATGATTGTGGAGTAGTGAGCAGTTTTGGCAGAGGAGAAAAGGGCTTGATGTTGTTGTCAGATTTGGTGATAGACGAGTAAACCTGTCAGATATGTTCAAATGTACTCCCTTTGGACTTGAGGGAGCAAGGATGATGGCTGGGCTAGGGAGAGCAGCCAGAATAATTGTTTAATTGGGGACAAAGGCATAAAAGTCAGATGCATGGGCTTGCTTGCGTAGAGTTTAAAGTTTTAAAGTTTATTTATTATTGTCACAAATAGGCTTACATTAACACTGCAGTGAAGTTACTGTGAAAATCTCCTGGTCACCAAATTTTGGCACCTGTTTAGCATGGCCAGTGCACCTAACCATCATGTCTTTAGGACTGTGGGAGGAAACTGGAGCATCCAGATGAAACCCATGCAGACATGGGGAGAATGTGCAGACTCTGCACAGACAGTGACCCTTGCCAGGAGTCAAACCTGGGTCCCTGGTGTTGTGTTAGCAGTGCCAAAACTGTGCCACCAGCTGCAGAAGTATCATGCCAAATGGAGCAGTGAAAGATGGTTAGGAGTTATAAAGTGCTGTTGTAAGTGTTTGGGGAGATGTGAGTAGGGAATGAGAATCATTAGAGATACAACGAAGTGAAAAGTGTCTATAGGTGCTTTTGGAGGTTTGGAATATTTAGATGTCTTCATTTGTCCTAGCTTTTAAACTACTGTTACTCTATATGTAGAAGATAAGGCTGTGTGAGCAACTTGAGGCAGAATAGATAGGAAACCAGAGGATATTGCATACAGACTAGGCCCATTGCAAAGGATCTGGTATAACAAGCATATTTATATTGAATTTTTGATCATTCCTGTTTCATCTCTTTCTTCATAGATACGCCCTTCAGTGTCACTGGTGATAGATTGGTAATTGGTAGAAATAATAAGGTCTTCTTTAAATATGTTCCGAAAAAAGAATTGTGCTGCAGGGTGTTAATTGATTCAAGTAATAAGATGTGAGTTTGTAACTACAATTTTCCTTTCATGGTGAGTTCCTAATCTCAGTTAAATCCTCAAGGAGGCACCACTCTGCTCTACATGAAAGGGAGAGGAAAAATTTGGAGTTGAGGCAATGAGTTCTTCTATTGCAATGTCCCACTATCACTGACAAAGTTGCATTGACAGTGGCCTGGAAAACATGTATGATGTGAGTGATATATTCAGGAAACTTAATTGAGTACCAGATATTGGCGATTTAACATCTTTAAATCCGTTTTTAGCTAATCGTAGTTGCAAAACATTGACTGTGAATTATTTCATTGGGCTTCCAGAAGACATTTTATAGGTCTGGAAATTGAGTCGTTGGAAAAAAAATTAAACCTGATAAACAAGCACAAAAGTGTTATTGCTTTTCAGCACATCACCAAAGTGCAATAAATGTAAACAGTTCTTCAAGACTTATCATAATGAATATCCAACTGTATTCTACTTAGTTACCTCGTCAAATGTGATGTGAATTCCAACGAGGTATTTATACTCATTAAGAAGCGACTGCATTGATTTTACTGACCATTGCAGGGCGCACATGTTGGTTTATGAGTACCTGCAATGCATGAAGAGAAAAACAGATTCAGTCAAAATTCAGGCTTAGTCTCCAATGTCATATAAATTTAAGTATTGCAGTTTGCAAAATATATTGAACCATTTGGAAATCTGGTTCTGAGATGTAATATCTTGAAGGGAGCAAATACTAAGTTACAATTTTCAATGTTGGCAGCACTATTTTCTTTAACAGTCCCAACTGTTTCCTGCATGGTTTGATGGACAGATTGGATTACAGGTGGCTACTGAGTCTGGATGGTTTGCTCCATTTATGTTCCAAATAAAACTGTTGTTTTCGTTGCATGTGGTATGAAATATCACCTTTTCATGAGTTGGCTTGCCTAGCAAAATCTGTTGTGTATATTCAGAACACTTAGGTTTTAGTTAGAACTGGAAAAATGATCCTGGTGTTTATTGCTTGCCTGGTGATGCTATTAGTACAATATTTTATCTACAAACGACCCACTGGTGCGTGCACATGTCATTCACATTGAGCCTTTTGTGACACAAAATACTGGTAGAGTTTGTTAGTTTATTGTGAGGGATTATCATCAAGAATACTTGAGTTATTCCCTGCTTGGCAAAACAGAACATTTATTATGTATTGTAGAAGCTTCAATTACTAGTGGAAGATTGATACCTCTAGTAGTGCAGTGCTATTGTCAACTTCTGCTGTAGTGAAGGGTGAGCTGAAGTCTTCCAAATATTGTAAAAATATTGACCAGGGTATGCAGTCAGCTGTGAAGAAACGGCCCTAACCATCACCTTGGAAATAGGTTGCCCACATAAGTTCAGCAAGCGCAAGTGTGTAGATTTCCTCTTTTACTGATGACATTTGCACTTTGGCACCTTCTGCAGGGGATCTGTTATGCCCATGAACAGGGCTGGCAGAGGGTTAGGCTGATCAAACAATCAAATTGAAGATTTCTCACAGCAATTTAGGGAGTAAAGTGCAAGAAATATAAATTGCACTGAAAGCGAAATAAAGATTGGGGTAAACACATCAGTGCAAAAAAACACTTTTTTTAATTGAATTAAAAGCTCTGTACTTTTAAAATGTTCTTTTGAGGCAATGAGACTCCATATTTGTAAAGTTAGTTTTTCACGACCAGAGCAAGTATTGAGAAATAATTCTGATAGAGCATGATATTAAACACTCAGTAACTCATGACATTTTTATTGATTTTTGTAGTAAGAATCATCAGAGAATCCCTACAGTGCAGAAGGAGGCCATTCGGCCTATTGAGTCTGCATTGACTTTCTGACAGAGTGTCTTACCCAGGCACTCTCCAGGGTGCAAAATTTAGGCCCTCTCGTGGATGCACTATGCAGATAGTGCACACATAAGTATGTTAAACTAGAGCAATCATTTCTAGTAATTGTATCACTGCAGACTGCAATAATGCATTCTGTGGATGTGTGGGTGCCACAGCAACCTCAGGATTTTTGCGTTTAACATTGCATGTTTGGATGCCTAAAATTCCTGTTGGTTTTACGTTGAAAAAATGACACAGGCAGTCTCACCATTAATGTTACCACATATTCTGGGCCACTTTTAGCAGGATGTTGCCTAGTTTGGAGGGTACTAGCTACAAGAACGACAGAGGTTAAGGGCGACCTGATGCAGGTTTACAAGATTATGAGTGGCATGGACGGAGTGGATAGTCAGATGCTCTTTCCTAGGGTAGAAAAGTCATGAACTAGGGAACATAGGTTTAAGGAGAGTGTGGTGAACGCCTGGAACATGCTGCCTGACAAGTTGGTGGGAGCAGGTACGATAGCAGCACTTAAGGAGCATTCAGATGAATATATGAATAGGATGGGAATGGAAGGATACAGACTGCGTAAGAGCATATGGTTTTAGTTTAGGCAGGCATTATGATCAGCGCAGGGTTGGAGAGCTGAAGGGCCTGTTCCTGTACTGTACTGTTCTTTGTATTATTGCTCACTTCAAGAACCTGCTGAGTTCACCAATGATGTGTGGCAGATTTCTAATCATTCATTTGATTATGGAAACAGACTAATTGCTTGAAACTATAATCACAATAACAGCACAACAAAAGAATGCGTAAAAATAATTAAATCAGATTAGCCTTTTCAGTGACTTTTTTTGTGGGCATAAAGTATGTCCTGAGTGATGATTTCCTTGGTTAAGTTGCAACACTCTATTTATATATTCAATAGTAAATAGGCAGTGTGGGATTGCGTGTTATCATTACGTATTCCACAACAAGAAAGACGTGCTAACCAAAACGCAGAATCATTTAGTGACACCCTCTGTACCCTGTTATTCATGACGTATATAGCAATGATATAATAGAAATGAATCCCTGGATTTAAAAGTAGATATTGAATTTGCTTTATGATGTAAAGTAGCCCAAAGTGAAGCAGCTATGAGACCAGTGGTATTGTCGAGCAAAGCTGTCTGGCAACCTCACACCATAAAACTTTTACTTAATATGAAGCCAATTATATATAGCTATATAATATATGTATGGAGTAGAACTTCATGGTCAGTTGTGGATTTAGAAGGTTTCAGTGTGATCTAATTTAGTGGTTTTAATGCTTTCTGCGTGAGGCCTCCCACAAGAATTGAGTCATCCTGGAACTCGTGCAAATGTTAACAAAATCACAAGGATCCTTTGTCCCAACTTCTGAAAGAACATGTCAGTGACCAAAAGGAAAAATAGAGCTATTGCTGCAGGAAACGTTTTGTTTATGGCATAAAGCAACAGAAAATGTGATAGTAAACCAGTAACTCCAGAAAACGTGCATAATATTGACCAAGTGTGTCTGAATCAGATGATATCTGCAGATCCTTCACAGTTTACGAGATTGATTACTGTGTACTCACCATACATTTGAGTTTATTTAAAGCATTGTCGCCCCTACCCTAAGACACAGCAAGTTTTGTTCATCCATCACCCCTGTTCTCGCTAATTTACTTCCCTTCCTGAACATTTTTTTCTACTCATTTATCTGATGTGAGTGTCACTGGCTAGGCCAGCATTTGTCACCCATCCCTAGTTGCCCTTGAGAAGGTGCTGGTCAGCTGACTTCTGGAATTGCTGCAGTCCCCAAGATTTAGGTACACCCACCGTGCTGTTAGGGAGGGAGTTCCAGGATTATGACCCAGTGACAGTGAAGGAACGGCCATGTATTTCCTAGTCAGGTTATTTTTGCGACTTGGAGAGGAAGTTGCAGGTGGTGGTCTTCCCAGGTGCACCTCTGTAATTATTTACAACTGTCCTCATCTGAGAGTTTTTGAAACCTTCTTTGATGAAGTTTTTGGTTGCTTGTCATAATATCTCTTTATATATTGTAATGTCAAACTTTGTTTAAAGTGTGTTGAATCATGTTAAAATTGCCATACAAATTCAAGTTGTCATTGCTGTTGATGATCTCAATCTTAGTGATAACATAGTCCATAAACTGCATGTATTTTTTGATAATGAATTTAGGCCTACAGTTTTCCCTTTAAGTTGAGCCCTTTGCAATATCATACTGGGTGCTGTCTCTGGAACCTAACATTAATTTACCCGTTCAGATGTTACTAGATTAGGTTGATCTGTAACTGAACTCAATTTATCTGCCTTTTCTCCATTTCACTTGATATCCTTACCTAATAACAATCTCAGTCTTGATAAGTCATGACCCAGCATCCAAGGCATTGAAGTCCTAGATCTCTACTACTGTTCATTTATGGAAAAGTGATTTCTAACTTTACTCCTGAATGGCCGTTCTCAGTTTTTAAGATTCTTCTGCTTTGTTTTATACATTGAAAGGTACATATAGGGATTTTCTGGCTATGTTCACCCCAAGACTGAAAATCCTGCCCGAGATCAACGGGCCTTTGCATGGTCTGCCCCCGCTTCCGCCCGCTATGATTCCTGTGGCGGGTGGGGCAGGAAAATTCCACCCATAATCTTTTGAGAGATATAATAGAACAGCTTATGTTAGTCTGCTTTTTAGAACCAAAAAGTGTACTCTGACAAGGGGTAGCTTTGCAAGCATTGTTTTTCCTGTAAATTGGATCTCCATTTGAAAGGGAGTATTGAACAAAGGTAATTCATCAGACCTGGCATCAAGTTCATGAATGTTCTTGTTCTACAGTGTACTATAATTCTTAAATGATTAATTAAGAATTTTGAATGAACAATGCACTATAGGTTGAAAAAAAACTTGCATTTACTGTATCATGTCCTCAGTAAATTTCATAGTCCCTTACATTCAATAAATTGTTTATTGATGTATAGTCACTTATTATATGGGCAAGTGTGCTGCCAAATTGCTAAAATTATTGCCAGCGTCATGAATTTTCCAGATTTAAGTGATGT
Source organism: Carcharhinus amblyrhynchos (assembly GCF_965287045.1). Taxonomy (NCBI): domain Eukaryota; kingdom Metazoa; phylum Chordata; class Chondrichthyes; order Carcharhiniformes; family Carcharhinidae; genus Carcharhinus; species Carcharhinus amblyrhynchos. The sequence goes on from NC_137352.1 coordinate 15,616,483, forward strand.
GTAAGTCTAAATTTTGATCAAGGTATGTTGTGAATTTGTCAGAACTTGTTCTTGCTAGTATGGCACTGTTATTGTTTCGCCTCAGCTATCTGAAGGCCTGAGCATAGCCGGCATGGAGGATTTCATCTTGGAAAAAGAAAAGTTGCTGAAAAGAACGCAAATTAATTTGAAAGGAAAAGAGTCCAAAGGGGTTTCCACTGTCGAAGCTGATTATGCAATCAAAAAACTGCAAGGCAGCAAGCCACCTTCTTTACACTGTGATTTGAATTCAGGTACGACTGTGATCCACAATGCTGGTATTCTTTTGTGTTGTATGGATAATATTTTTGTGATTCCTGGGAGTTTTATCTAATTGCTTGCATCAACTTTGTCCAAGATATTCTGGTAGGGGTTGTTGCTTTAGTTTTTTAAAAATGTTACTGAGTTTAAAAAAGTTCACATTTATATGGTGTCGTAGCTTACTTATTATTCGCAAGTAGGCTAACATTAATACTGCAATGAAGTTACTGTGAAAATCCCTTGGTCGCCACACTCTGGCGCCTGTTTGGGTACTGAGGGAGAACTTAGCATGGCTAATGCACCTAACCAGCTCTTCTTTCGGAGCATGGGAGAAAACCCATGCAGACACATGGAGAATGGGCAGACTCCACACAAACAGTGACCCAAGCCGGGAACTGAACTCAGGTCCCTGGAGCTGTGAGGCAGTGCTAACCATTGGCGTGCAGTGACTATTACGTTGATAAATGTGCTCAGTAATGACTCAAATGACAATGAAATGACCAATTAATTTACCTTTAGGAATGATTTAGTGAGAGAAGAATACTTTTGAGTTTTGCCATGGTTCTTTAATTTTCAAGCTCCAAGACATATGAAATCTTAGTTTTAAGTGTAGTCCAAAGGGTGGGACTTCCACCAATGCAACAGCTCTGAAGTCCTGCATTAGAATTTCAATCTACAGCACTACACACTGATCCAAGCTGACATGAGGAATAAAATGAGGGATGCAAGATTTTCGTCTACCATTTTCAGTTTATCTTCCTCATTTTCCATCCCAGCCATATATCTCTCTAACACAGTGATTAAAATAGGGGCAGGATTATACAGAAGGAAGCAATCTTCCAGTGCCAATTAAATTTACCAGCTATCTTTCCAAGGACCATTGGGATTTGACTGTTAAAAAAGCTCTAGAATGACACTGACAAAATATAATTTGCATAGTCTAAAATAGCTGTTTTAAAACACCACACTTGAATATTCTAAATGAGGTACACAAGCTACTGCACGATAACTTGTTGAAAGTGACATTGTTGACAAGTTAATGCACAGATTAGGATGGGTTTCAGGGAGAAGACTGATCAATAACATAGCAATTAAACAGAAATCGCTTTGAAACAGTAGCAAGTACAATCGGTCAAGCAACTATTATGGATTGAAATTTGACCAAAATTCTCAGTAATAACAAGTTTTCTTCTGAGGAACAATGTCACTTTTCCCTCCCAGGAAGCAAATCCTTTAAGATGGATTCAAGGAACTTCCCTCATTAGTTTTATTAACCCTCTGCAAACTGAAGAGATGAGATTCTGAACTGTTTACTTGTGTAAATGGATGAACTAATTTATTATCTTAGCTTATTATGATAGGCACAACGTTATCTATCTTCTGATCAGACATGAGATGTATTAGAATTTTACTTACCATCCAACTGTAAGTTTGATAAATATGAGTATGTTTGTCTAATGTTTGTACATACTTATAGATATAGATGGGTACAAAGAGAATGAAGGGATATCAGCAAGGTGGAGTTTAAGTAGAGGATCAGCATGATCTTGCTGAATGGCAGAGCAGGCTTGAAGGACAAAGTGGCTGACTGAAGCTCCTATGTTTTGTTCTTACATCCCAAATAGTAAACGTGTTAAGTTAATTATTAAAGTTAAAGCTTACCTGTCTGTGGGATCTATTTTGTAATGATGATGAGAACAGTTATAGGGAACAAAACTGCATCATAACTACCTCCAGTTCTAAGATTTTTAAAAATCCACATTTATTTTCTTTCAAGTTATATCACAAATATAACTCAATGTATGGTTTTTCTTGATGTACATTTCTTCAGTCTTTCAGGTCAACTGGTAGGTAGTTCAGTGTCTTCAGATTGGGGGAATACCTAAGGGGGGAGCAGGACTTTCCTCTCCTGTTTTCATCAGCTGGGATCGGCAACGTGAGTGGAAAATCTCATGCAATGTCCAAATCACGTCTCATTATCACCCCAGCACCCTCTCCTCCCCCCATAGGAAAGTGTATTCACGTTGGCATGAGGGCAGATTGGTGTGAATTATGACTGATCTCCCATGGCGTGCAACTGGCAGGCAGACCTCCCAGAGGAGCTCAAGTGAGTGCATCTCTCAGAGGGAAGGGGTCATGCCCAGGCAGTACCTGGGCATTGCTCCTGGCACAGTGCCCCCCAAAGGCTGGGGTCAGTGCCCAAGCAGATAAAGAGGGTTGCCTTGGGGGAGGGGTTCCATATGAACATTTCTGCACTGGGATGGCCTTTAAATGTAGCACCATGATCTTCAAAAAGCCAAGTTGCTGGAGTGACATTGTGGGACCAGTCCCTTGCTATTATTTTCTGTGTTCCAACTATACTGTGGAGAATGCTGCCATTGGTGCCACTTTTCTCACCTGCTACTGCTCTAGCCATTTTTGTGGGCTAACTGTGGAATGTGAAATTTTTAAATCTATCTCTGATTCTTTATGGTCTATGTCTCTTCTAGTTCCAAACAAAATGATATAGAATTTTAGCCTGGGAGTTGCCTGTAACAATTCTGCCAACAAGAGTTGGGATGCAATTTTCCGATTAGTGTTGCTCCCTTCACCCAACAGAAAAGGAAATGTGATCATATTTGCCAGAAGTGCCCATTCTGATGACAATAAAGTGACATTTGTGGTCAGCCTTCTTTAGCTCTTGCCTGAAGGTAAAGGCAGGGTTTTAAAAAGAAGGTCGGGCTGAGGGACGTATGAAGAGGTAGAAGAAATTGGGCCACAAGTGAAGTGACAGAGCCCTCTCAAGGTGTTTCTGAATGAAATCTGTTGAGCTTAATTTGAACTAGCATAGCATTTAGATTTTGATGTTATACTTTGGAAAGGCTATTTGCACCCATTGAAAATTAACATTTGAATAACTGAAGAGATTTTTTTACTGTGAATAATATTGTCATTGCTAGAAAATGATGATCACCGGTTGATGGTTATTTTTGCATTCGCTACGATTAATTGAAGTGGTCTATAATCATACTTTTGCAAGAATGTGCAAAGGACTATGAGCAATCTCATTCTGATTAATTTTGAAATGTTAAATGTTCCTGGAAAGTTCATTAAATCTTGGCAGTAAGCATAGCCAAAAATATCTTTGCTTTAAATTAGAATGGATGAGGTTTTGTTTGTGAGGAAGGAAGTTTGTGTCTTTTAGTTAATAGGAATGTGTGTGACAGCTTTACAAGTATGAGTTATTGTCATTGTTTTAGTGAATTATTTTGGAGTATGTGTAGCAGCCTAGCCTTGCCACCCTCTCCATCTCCACCAAGATTTCCAACATTGGTTTTGAATATTCATGATAATTTTAGTTTATTTCCTCTCCCATTCCCTCCTTATCCCCTGAGGTTTATCTGTTTGCTGATGTACAGATGCTAGGTACCTTCTGTTACATGTATTGTAAAATAATAAAAGTTGCTTATATTCTTCTGTGAGCCTAGAGAGTGAGGGTTGACATGGCATTTGAACACGGGGGAGGTGGGGGGGGGGGGGAGCGGAATAACATCTGCATACGATGCTGTCCTTATCTGATGTCTACTTGCATGCAATTCTGGCAGGGCCTGGTAGATGACAGTTTGTTGCAGGGATCTTGACTGATTTTGACCTCCTCCCCCAAACCCTCCTTAACCAATGGTGAATGAGGCCAGTTCCATTATTTCCACTGCCTCTCTGACTGACCTGGCTAATCTAACAGAGACTGAACCCAAGACTTTTCTGCTCAGCTGTAAGATGGATTAACTTGTGGAATCTTTGGGAGGAAACCCATGCAGACACATAGAGAATGTGCAGGGTCAGCATAGACTGTGAACCAAGCCGGGAATCAAACCTGGATCCCTGGCACTGTGAGGCAGCATATATGTAATATAGAAGTGTTAGATATGTCACCTGTTAGAGTTCTGTTTTAACCTATTGATTGAATTGCATATCTTCTTTATATTTTCAGATATAGAATGGAAGTGAGATCTCTAGTTTGGAGTCAAAATCTTTATTAAACTAACCCATTTCTATTCATTTTTAAATGTCCCCCAATTTGAGTAACCCTGAAAGCTGATTATGCAATTTGACCTTCTCACAAAGTGCCAAGGCTGGATGCTGTGTTGATGGGTAACAGTACCAGCTACACTTTAACACTGAAATAGAAGCAGAAAATGCTAGAAATAACTCAGCATCTGTGGAGAGAGAAACAGATGTAATGCTTTTAGGACTGTGACCTGTCACCATGCATACAGCGCTGAGTGGGTCAGTTTAGCTCAGTTGGCTGGAAAGGCTGGTTCATGATGCAGAGCGATGCCAGCAGCGCAGGTTCAATTCCCGTACCAGTTGAGGTTATTCATGAAAGTCTGTCTTCTGAATCTTGCCCTTTTGCTGAGATGTCGTGATCCTCAGGTTAAGTCACTGCCAGTCACAGCCTTTGGTCAATTGGGACCATGGCGACTTTGCCTTTTGCAACACTCAGCAGTGAGAAATCTAAATCCGATCTTCCTAGATTCAAAATTAAAATACAGATTTCAGTTCCGCTGACTTGGTTCAGCCTTGCGGAAGGAGACTGTAATACCAGTACAGAATGACAGTGATCCCGTACTGCTATAGCAGTGGAAATAGAAATATAGACTTAAGCCATCCAGGAAGAATTTTGTTGGAATGTTAATTCTTAAACGCAGCTTTGTGCCAGTAAAAGTATTAAATTGACATATGTCTTAACCAGACAAAATTATCTAGTCTAGACGACTACCAAACTGCAAACGCTGACTTAAATATGCAAAGGGTTTTTTTTTAAGCAAATTCACTTCGGGATAGCCTCACCTGATACTTCAGTAGTGGTGCTATTTTCATTTTCAGAGAATTGCAGCATTTTGTAAATGAGAAACACATGCAAGAGGCAGCATTCAATAAACCCTTTTATAGAGTTTCTTTCAGTACTGGGGCTGTGTGATTACACAATTCTTTATACTGATTTTGGCCCTGCATTGATGCAGGATCTGTACCACGATGAAATTGCCAAACTGACACTTGGCCATTGATGAGCAAAACTTTGCTTCCCTCAAGTAGGGCGTGATGTGGAACCTTTTATTTATAAATTGCAACTGGATTTTCTGTTCTACCAACGCCAACAAGTAAATCGTTAAAATTAATGAGGAAAAGCAGAAAGCTCCAGTGTGCATCTGTAGAAACCTGTATAGTATTTTCTTTTGAGCTCTGCAGAGGGCGTGTGGTACAATATCTGTGATTACTATGCTAATAATTCCACTGAACTTATTTATGAAGGAGAATGTTGTACCTAAACTTTGCGTGATTCATTTTGAACTACTTCTTTCATTTGATATATGAAATGCCAATGCATCAGATTTTCTTTCCGCCCTGCACCCCCCTCAGGCTTTGCTGTAAATTATTTTGATTTTATTTGTATATGTTTCTCTATACGTTCCAAGACTGATTGGAGCACAACCCTCTTCAAGTTCCATCAATCTGTTCTATAATATTATCTTTCTGAAACCTTTTTAAATCCAAATGCTTTTATAAAAGTTTTGAAGTCATAACTGGAATGGGAACTATTTTGAAACTGCATCGTAATATTCATTGTTGTCAGCTAGGTTGGTGCTTCTTGAAACCTGATGAGCAATTATTCAACCATTTAAAATTACTATGATTAAATTCATAGTTTGGCAAATTGCATATTTTGAAATGCAGCATCATTTAAGGCAGGGGTTTCCAGACTACGGCCTCTGGGCCATATTTGGGCCGCATCCATATTGAAGTTTGGAGACTGCTGATTTAAGGGTCGGCATGATCCTTTAAGAGATCCCATGCTAATGTTTTCAAGAGGTAATTTTATTCTTGCACCAAAGTGGGGGGCAATCTCAATTTCTTGTAGTATTTTGTTTGAGAGCTGCAGTGGTTGTGCGGTACGATATCTACAATCGTCCATATTCTAAAGCCATATCACAGAAAATAGGAACATGGTGGCATAATGGTTAGCACTGCTGCCTCACAGTGCCAAAGACACAGGTTTGATTCGCGGCTTGGGTCACTGTGCAGAGTCTGCACGTTCTCCCTGTGTCTGCATGGGTTTCCTCCAGATGCTCTGGTTTCGTCCCACAGCCCGAAAGATGTGCTGGCACTCAGTATATCTGAACGGGTGCTGGAGTGTGGTGATAGGGGATTTTCACAGTAACTACATCGCAGTGTTAATGGAAGCCTACTTGTGACAGTAATAAATAAACTTTAAATCTTAAAAAAAATCTATTTTTCACATGTACACTGATGATGCCCAATTTAACTTACCACTCTCTCTTTAGATGCCTCTGTTTTTGCTAAATTGTCAGATTGCTTATCTAGCATCTAGTTCGGGATCAGCAGAAATTCCCTCCAGGTGAAAGATTGGGAAAAATGAAACCATTGTCTTCAGTCCATGCTCTAAACTCCATTATCTAGCTACAAACTCCAGCCATCATCTCAGAACTATCAGAGCCTAAACCAGACTAATTACTACCTTGGTGTCATGTTTAACCCTGAGACGAGCTTCTGACCACATATCCACCCCTTCACTGAGACTGCCTTTTCCCATTTTTGTAACATCACCTGACTTGACCCCTGTCTCCCCTCATCTGCTGCTGAAAACCCTCACAGGTGCTGTTTCTCCCCTCTCGTCTTCACTATTCTATCTGGCTCCTCATATAAAGGCAATATAATTGCTCCCCCATAAATTTGCGATCATCCAATGTATGGTGTCCTTACCCATACCAACTCTTGTTCAGCTATCACCTCTGTGCTCATTGATCTACATGGCTGCTGGTCCAGCAAAGCCTTAACTTTACAATTAGAGTCATAGAGATATACAGCACAGAAACAGGCCATTTGGTCCAACTTGTCCACTGACTAGGTTTCCTAAACTGAACTAGCCCCATTTCCCTGCATTTGGCCCATATCCCTCCAAACCTTTCCTATCCATGTACCTGTCCAAATGTCTTTTAAATATTATAATTGTACCTGCCATTACAACCCCTGGTAGCTTTTGTGCTCATTTAAAAATACTTCCATGGCCTTGCCCCTCTCTATTTCTCCATTTCTTCTCCCTCTCCTGCACCCTCTCCTTTCCTTCTCCCCCCATGTACTCTGTGAATGGTATGCTTTGTCTTATAGTATGCAAGAAACAATATTTTTCACTGTATCCCAATATATGTGACAACGTTAAATCAAATCACATCTATAATCTCCCTGAGCCACACAGCCCTCTGAGATATCTGCATTCATCTAATTCTGGCCCCTTGAGCGTCATCATCACCACCACCACCACCCTCTCTCCAGCTTTAAATGCCCTATTATTGGTGGCAGTTCCTGGACCTCCGTTCTGCAGTTCTTCTAACCTCTCCACCTCCCTCTCTTTAAAATGCACCTTTAAACCCACCTCTATGACCAAACTTCTAGCCATCGTTCAGTGACATGGCGTCTAATGTTTCTTTGTTACACTCTTCTGGAGTGCTTTGGGATATTTTATTTTGTTAAAGTCACTATACAAATAAACAACTGCTTGTTCCGCTGCTCAGTCCAAGCATTGCAGATCGATATGTTAGCTTCCGTTTCCTGCCTTGGTTTTGTTTCCTTGAACCCCCTCGTCCATCAAAAATCTTATCAACCTCAGTTTTGACCTTGTCAATTAATCCGCCTCAGTTATTTCATGATGGAGGGAGGGAGCTTCAGATTTCCACTACCCATTGTGCAAAGAAGCACTACCTCAGTGAAAGACGTAGTTCTAATTTTAAGGTTGTGCCCCCTTGTTCTGGACCCCTCACCAGAAAAAAAATAGTTGTTCTCAAACTACCCTATCATACCTTTTAAAAAGGTTTAAACATTGTACTGTTATTTTAGTTGACTTACAATTGCCATTATAATGGCTAGCTACAATTTTCTAAGACCAAAATAACATTCTTGGATATACAAATGAATAGAAATGGGCTTGGGTTTTAACTGTGCTGAATTTAGGGAACTGTAATCTATACTTCTCTCCACCAGGTGGAAGTATTCCACTGTTTATTCCACTCATAAGGACTGGAAATGTAAAGATCTAATCAAGCATGTCTATGAATATTTCCTCTTAATTGGTCAAATATTATTTATGATGCTAATTTTATAGTGATTTTAATAAATAGAATTTGCTCCTAAGTGGAGGAGAGGGTGGGTGGGGGCAAATGAAATTGTTTAATGTATTTGAGAAAAAGAAGAGAATACTTTCATTGCCTGCCGAAACAAAAACAGCAGCCATGTTTCACTTTAGCATGTTTCAAGACTTAAAAACAAAATAAATCTTGAGTCTGTCTTCACTGAAACCCTCTGAAAAATTCTCCCTTTGCTGTTGCAATGATTGTTTTTTCTGGAGATATGATTCTAAAGAATAGTTGGAACCCACATGTGACTAGTGCTACTGAAATATAGAGTCATAATCATAGAATCCCTACTGTGTAAGAGGAAGCCATTTGGCCCATTGAGCCTGCACTGACAATAACTCCATCCAGCTCCTATCCCCGTAACTCCACATTCTTACCCTCCTAATCCCCCTGATACGAACAGACAATTTATCCACCTAACCCACACATCTTTGGACTGTGGGAGAAAACCGGAGCACCCAGAGGAAACCTATGCAGACACGGGGAGGAAGTACAAACTTCACAGTCAGTGACCTGAGGTTGGAATTGAACCCGGGTCCCTGGTGCTGTGAGGCAGCAGTGCTAGCTACTGTGCCACCGTGCTGCCATAAAATTGTAAGAGTTGGGCAGAATTTGGCAGTAAATAATCATTTTCCATTTATGTCTGTTACTCCTACCCAGTACAAGTTCAGAATGTTGCCTGTAAACTTGACTTGTAACAACATTATCTGAATTTATCCAGAGTAAATAATATAGCATTCATGGGAATTACGTTTATAATTCTGAGGCTGAAAGACAATTTTATATGCTATGACGATTATTCTGCATGCATAATATGGTGGTTAATTCAATCCAAAGCAATAAAATTGTGGAAAAAGATGATTAAACCTGTTTTATAGTGCCTCAGAACATCCCAATGTGATTTACAGTCAGTAGACCACTTTTGAAATATAAAGTAACGTTAAAAAGTAAAGCTTATTTATTAGTCACAACTAAGGTTTACAGTGAAGTTATTGTGAAATTTCTCTAGTCGCCACACCATGACGCCTGTTTGGGTCAATACACCTAACCAGCGTGTCTTTCTGACTGTGGGTGGAGACTGGAGCACCTGGAGGGAACTCATGCAGACACGGGGAGAACGTGCAAACTCCGCACAGACAGTGACCCAAGCTGGGAATCAAACCAGGGTCCCTGGCACTGTGACGCAGCAGTGCTAGGCACTGTGCCAAGAAATGTAGTCATTGCTGTGTAGGCAAGCATGGCAAGGCCCCACCTACAGATTAATGAGTGACTGGACAATGTGCTTTTGTTGGTGATCGTTCAAGAAGTAATTTTGGTCAGGATGCAGGTCAGATTCTTGCTGTTCCACAAATAGTGTCACCTGATCTTTTACAATTTCACAGACAGACAAGTAGTGCCTTAGTTTAGTGTCTCACCAGGCAGACAACACCTCCCACGTTGAGATACTACTTCTGTGCTGCAGTGCACTGTCACTTTAGGATATGTGCTCAAGCTTGTATTGGAACTTGAACCAGCAGCCGCCTTGATCAGAGGCAAGAGTGCTACTAGCTGAGTCAAAATGACACCACAAAGAGTAGCTGGGAATAAAATAAACTTTTCACATAAATACTTAACAGTACAAGATAAATCCCTTTATCTCTGAGAATCATTGAATCAATTGCAACTGCATCTCCTTGATTGTTGCTGCATTGTATACTAACATTCCATATCTGGCTTTGGATGAGCAGAATGTTTTCCAGTTCACACCAGCAAGAGTAGGGCTGTCCTGTTGAGTTCTGTCCAGAAATTCTGTGCCTCACCTTTGATTCTGTTCCAACCCTTGGCACTTATTTCTGCTGTTAAGAGAAAAGTGAGTGAATGTACTAACATTGACCAGTTTGCAGTAACTCTTCTTAAGTCGATGTGTTACATAGTGAGATAAACAAAGGGGGCACGAATCAGGTGAAGGTCCAACACAATTTTATTGAACACTTTATCAAGGAAAAACAATATTTATCTAACTCTACTATCGCATTTATAGTATTTTACATCAATATCTTCACAGGACTCTTCAGTAAACAGTCTTAAATCTCTAAGTAGATAGCTCCTGTAGATTTGTGACTATCTACTTCTAATACATGTTTCCAAGGATTCGTTACACTCTATCCATGCGTCTCCATCACTGTATTTGAGCTGTTTGTCTGAAAAGGCTGGTAATATCCATTCAGTAAGGAGGGTACAGGCTGTTTCTCGGTCTTTGAGTGTTGACTGACATACCCAGGTCCACATTTGTTGATTTGGGCTTCCACTCTCATCTAAGACTAGTTGTAGTCTTCATTTTGTCTCACTCGGCTGGTCTTAAGGATCTTGTCAGTCTGATGATGCTCGTCACAAGCACAAGGAGCTGGAAGTACTGTGCTGCTTGGCTGCCAGTCGAAGATGCACTTTGGAAACGCTGTTGAAGGAGGTGCAAAAGCAGAGAGAGCTGAGGTTGCCCCTTTTATCTTTGCACCTTTCTCAAAAATTCTGTGGCCTGTGCCCAATACTAGCATTGGGTGGGGGCATATTTCCATATTTGGATGTCGCAGAACATGGTTTTGAACCTTCAGCTGTCAAGCGTTGTCCTTGTCACGCCAAGCTGTAAACCTGTATGACTGTATGCCTCTGGCCTCCTGAACTGGATGCCACCAAGTCTGCGTAACATTCTTCCAACAAAGCAGTTTCACTGGAGGTGTAAACAATGGTTCAGTCTGAAACAATGCACCTGGCCAGGCTGTTCCAGACCTGTCTGGTTTTGAAGGAAAGTTGATTGTCCAAGGCCTGGCTGCATGAAAACTGTCTGTTCCAGCTTTGCAGTTGGCAAATTAGAGTCTGGCTAGGTTTAAACTAGGCTTCCAAAGTTAGGGGTTTTATGCATGCTAATGAAAAATATTCAATATTTCTGTAGCAAACCAAGTGGTCACAGTTCTTCTGACCACAGTTCTTCTGAACCTAACTGTGTGCAGCCACTTAACTGTAAGCTGAGTTTGTGTCAAATCAGAAGTTAGGTTCAGTCTCTCACCAACTCTATTTTCCTTTTGGAATATTGTCTACCTCTCTTCCCTTTTGCCTCTGTCTGTTGAAATCCTCATGCGCTGCTATGGCAATTTTAGTCTCAACTTTATCATGAGCCATCTGTGCTAGTCTCCTGAACCTCACCCTACAGAAATTCAGGCTCATCCAGAACCCGTAGCCGATCCAACGTTAGTCATCTGAGTGACCTTCCTAGTTCTCCCTGCCTTATTTATGTATACTCCTCCAGTTCTCCACTCCAACTTTGCATCAGGTGGTGTGCCCTCACGTTCTGAATCCTCTTTCTAAACTGCATCATCTTGACACATTTTCCTTTTGCTTTCCGCAATCCCCATAAAACCTATCTCTTTGATCAAACATCTGACCACCTCAAATAGTGCTTGCTTGGTTTCTAATTTATCCTGTGTGAAGCATTTTTTGACAAAATAATCCTTGCAACAAGGATGTCAATGCAAAGCCAGAATTTGTAGCTCAACTTAGGAATATCTTGGTATGGTTTAGTTCTAAGAGCTTGCTATTTGTGAGTTGTGCCTTCAAGTACAGCCATGATCCTTAACAAGGTGGCGTAGTGGTTAGCTCTGCTGCCTCACAGCGCCAGGGGGATGAGTTCAATTCCAGCCTCGCTTAACTGTATGTGTGGAGTTTGCATGTTCTCCTTGTGTCTGTGTGGCTTTCATCCGAGCGCTCTGGTTTCCTCCCACACTCTAAAGCTATGTGGGTTAGGTTGATTGGTCATGCCAAATTGCCCCTTAGTGTCAGGGGATTGGCTGGGTAAATACATGGGGTTACAGAGATAAGGATTGTTGTTGGTGCAGGCTCGATGGACCAAATGGCCTCCTCCTGCTCTGCATGGATTCTCTGAACATGGCACATTCCATCTTAATAGATATATTTGATTGTATATAAACTACAAAAATAGTAAATCTGCCTATTAGATGCAGGATGTGAAATATGTTTTAAGGCAGACATAGTAAGAATCTGATTTGGTTCTTATCTTTCTGATTGTGAACATTTATTTACGATGCCATTTATTTCTGGTAACTAGCTAAAGCTCATTCATTTTCCATTCCTGTTGAAGGAGAGGGTTCTGAAACAGCCTTGGCAGACGTGGCATTGGATCTCCTTTGTTTGCTGATGAAAGATCACTGGAGCTGGCTTTGTACTGAGAACATGCAGAAAGTCATTAGGCTGGTGTGTGGGACCCTGATAGAAAGGTAGGTGAGTTGCTATACACGATTAGTTCATGCACAAAAACAAATGCTATCTTTGAAAGCTGAAACTTCGTTCTGCATGTTATAGTTGAGTCAGAATTTCCAGGTTACAATCTGCCAACCCAACACTCAACTAAGTAAATCAAGGTAACCATCTGAGTAGCTTCCAGGTAAGATGCGTTGGAGCATTAAGTATTTAGGGTGCGTACAGATGAATGGAACCAAATGGGGATTTTTTAAGAGAAACCTTAAATTGAACTGCTGGTGAACACAATGTGGCGGAGAAGGAAATTACTAAAAGAAAACCTGTGTAATTCCATCACTCTTATCTGTTTTCTGAAGTCCACATCTATGGCTTAGTGCGTGAATTGAAGATTAGTTTGAGGACTTCAAATTATGAGGAAAATTTACAGAAGTTGAACTGGCTTTACTTTGAAGAGTTATTTTTAACACGACGGAACCCAGCCTTTCCAACGTTGCAGAGGGCATTGACTGAATTGATCTAGCAATTGTTCGGCATTATGGTTCAAATACCATGAGACACAAGTTTCACCATTAGAGCTGAGAGAGTATTTGCACTGGCTGGGGAATCTAGAACAAATGGACACAGTTTCAGGCTAAGGCGCCAATCATTTAGGGCTAAGATGAGAAACTTCTTTCAAAAGTTTATGAATCTTTGAAATTCTCCAACCCAGAGAACCTGGGGCAGGGAATCATCATTGAATATATTTAAGGCCGAGAAAAGCAGATTTTTGGGGCCTCATGGAATTAAGGAATATGGGGAAAAGGCATGAAAGTGGAGTCTAAGCCTAAGATCAGCCACAAGCGTATTCGATGGGTGAGCAGGCCTGATGGCCTTCTCCTGCTTTTTGTTTCTGACGTTCTTAAGAAAATTAAGACCGGTTATAAAAAAAAGCAGGTAATGCCTTTTACCCATAATCTAGTAGAGTTGCAGCATGCATTAACAATTAGAGATACTTTTGAAAAGAGAAAAGATTGAGGAAAAAGTGAGCATATTTTCTTATAAAGTTATAACAACAATTATCACACTATTATCTTAAATCAAATCAAAGACAGTGCTTTTAAATTTTACAGGAAGGAAAATATATTCCACACTGAGCATGTCATGGGGTGGGAGTTAATTTCTGATAATCTTATTTAGCCTGATTACATTTTCCTGTTTCCAAAAGTTCTTATATTCTGTCTTAAAGAGGTTGTTATCAATTTATAGTTTGTAACATTTATAACAATAAACCTTTACACAGCAGCCTGTAGTTTACCATACCATGCTACTGGCTCTGCCAAATAAGACTGGATTTTTCAATAAGAAATCACAATTAATTTTTATTGTTTTGTTTTTTAAACTCATTTCAAACAGCACAATGTGTTTAGCAAAGCACTCGTTTGTGTCATTTTAACTTGAAAAGCAGCAAAAGTAATTCTGTTTCTTATAAAGCCTCTCATGGCCTTTTCTTTATCACAAAATCTCATTTAGTCCTTTTAGAAATAGTTATGATGGTCAATAAAATTCTTTGTTTATAGCAAATTTGTTTGCAATAAATTTATGATGAAATTTCAGTGGTTCATAGAAAAGTAAAGCTGTCACAATATTGCGACATTTATAAATACTAAATCTGAGAACTTGTGGTGTCCGAAGATGTGAATGGTTTACAATATCTGGAGTGCAATTGAGAAAACATAAGATTTAGTGCTGAAACTGAAATAATAGTAGATGCCAGTGGTGCAACTATATTGGAGCAGCATAGGCACAAGCACATTTAGTTCAGGAACACAAGTGTTCAGCACTTTTCGGGGCCCAATCTGTATTCAGTGTTGAGTGGACCCTGAAAGCAGCTGCAGGTGGGATTTGGAGCCGGCTTTTCCATTTCGTGTTCAGAAATGCACTGAACCATTGAAATGCTGCAAATGAACTTGATGTGAAGTGTTAAGTGTTTGTTTATTCATATCACAAGAAGGCTTACATTAGCACTGCAGTGGAGTTACTGTGAAAATCCCCCGAGTTGCCACACTCACGCACCTGTTCATGGCCAATGAACCTAACCAACATGTTTTTCGGACTGTGTGCGGAAACCAGAGCACTTGGAGGAAACCCACACAGACACAGGGAGAATGTGCAAACTCCGCACAAACAATGACCCAAGCTGGGAATTGAACATGGGTCCCTGGCGCTGAGAGGCAGCAGTGCTAACCAGTGTGCCACCGTGCCACCCTAAGTGAATGATATTGAACAGGGGTGAGATGCTGCCTCTCAGTGCCAGGGACCTGGATTTGATTCCCGGCTTGGGTCACTGTCTGTGTGGAGTTTGCAAATTCTCCCTGTATTTGCATGGGTTTCCTCTGGATACTCCAGTTTCTTCCCACAGACTGATAGGCATGCCGGTTAGGTGCATTGACCTGAACAGGCCTGAACAGGTGTGTGGCGACTAGGGAAACTTCACATAATTTCATTGCCGCGTTAATGTAAGTATTACTTGTAACTAATAAATAAACTTTAATATCAGCCATGTGTTGACTAAAAATTTGGTGTGATTTTCATACATCTGGTATAAATCCTTTCAAATTACCATAATTATTAATAGTCTCTGTACTTATTAGTTTAAAACTGGCAGTTTGGTTTCTGTATTTAGTATTTCTTTTCCCTAATGGCAGCCTTCAAGGCTAAATATTGGTATGGTATTCTTAAAATTTATAGGTTATTTCCGCAATTACCAGTTTAATATTTCAAAAGATAATTGCAACAGAAAGTTTATTCAGCAATGCTTGTCAGCTTGCTTGCAGTTTACTCGGAGATAATTTTACTTATTTTTCAGATTGTAAATTTTAGGTTGTTTTCCTGCTTTGCCTGTGTCACTAAAATGGTTCAGGGACAAAGAGAAGCTGGTGGGACAACAATTATTCCATTGAAGACCAAACTCCTGTATTTCAGCTATTTAAAATGTATTTAAGTATAAAGGACAGAACTGCTATAAATTGGCATTTAATTACCAACTTCATAATTTTACACAAATGCATTTTTGCCATCTTGCCTATCATTGTATTCCACATTTTTATAAAGAAGATTAGACTATTGCCACTGTTGTCTTGGAAAGTCTTGTACTAATCCATTAAAGTGGAAGCTGTGTCAGTTGCTTTAACTTGACTGATTTCCCCAGTCTCCTTGTGGATCACTTCACGACATTTAATATTCCGCTTATGTTTAAGTTCACTGATGATTAACAAATCAAATCTTGCTTATCCATCAGTAGAAACCAAGGATTGCAGTTTTGATTAAGACGATGAACTTATTCATTGGCTGCCAAATCAAATCTAAGGAAGGAAAATGAGGGGCTCCTTAGACTAACAGCTAAAGGAATATTAATTTTGGGCTGCTATGGAGAAAACCATTCTAAATTCAGCACCTGATTTAACAGCTTAAATATATTATTCCTTGTATTCCAAAGAACAGAACAATGCTGAAGTGTTTTTCTTAAGGCAGTAGTAAGAAAGCAAAGTGACAAAATGCAAAAAATAAGTAAGGAAGGTATCTTTATCTTCTTCGCATTACTTTGGTCCTTTTAGTACTTGGGGCACAATTGAATGTAGCCTGTCGTGGCAGGGGCCATGGTGGCAGGGCCCTCTTAAGCATGGAAGAGGACCCAAAATAACTCTGCTGGCTGTGGCAAAACCTCTTGTTAAGTCAGAGGGACTGATGTGAGATTCCCAGCCACAAAGACTGGGACACTCTGCACCCTCTCTTTTCCCTCTGTGTTACTTACTCTATGAATGGTATCCTTTGCCTGTATAATGTGTAAGAAACAATACTTTTCACCATATACTAATACACGTGACAATAATAAATCAAATCAAAAATTAGGTCAATTTGGTTTGTTAATGAGCCTAACTCATCTTTGACCTGCGGTCATTCAGTGATTCTGGATCTCTGGTGGATGCATCTCCAGCAGCTGCCACTGCTCCCAATGATGTGACAGCATTCAGGAGCTCCCAGCCTCTGGCTGGCAAATCTTTGTGAGCAGGATTTTCCCTGAATCTCAGGGGTCTGCTTCAACGTATAACGCTATGTAAATTCACATTTTATGTTTGTAGACAAAAGGAACACGAACTCAGCAAGGCCAGTTTATGTAGAACCTTGGTTTTAGCACATTGATCCTCAGTACAAAAACCATTGAGGTGCTGGACCAAATGACAACACTTTCTATTAATTCCTATTCAAAGCAAAAACTTTGAAGCCAACATCCTCTCGATAACATTAATGTCCCTCATGTCAAGAGGACGATATAGAAGAGAGAAACGACAAGTTGGGATGTGGCTTCAATGGTAACATCTTGGTTTGCTGTCTGCACAATGACATGCAAAGAATTGGTGTTAAATTTCAGATGCAGTTTCAGGGAATGAGTAATAAGTTCAAGTCGGGAAAAAGAAAACTCGATTACAAATCTTCAGCTCAAGCCTGGCCTCCAACTTTCCCATCTTCTGATTTCTTCGTATTGTTCCCATTCTGGATATCTTATGCTGCCTGTTTGAAAAATGTAACAAGGTTCATTTTGAAGGGGTTTCTTTCTCTATCACTTGTACTCTCTAATAATTGACAGTCTTCCTCTACAAGAGCAAGAGAAGACGTTGAATAAACAACACTGGCAAGAAGCCACTCAGCTTCAGCTGCTTTTATCTTATTGGTCAGCCATGCCTCAGTGAGTGGGTGGTTGCACGAACAAAATTGTCCTGTATTATAATTGGAAGAAACAGGTGGAACGGTAATTCATGATGCTAGAGAAACAAAAACAAATGAGCAGTAAAAACTTACTTGCTGAATAATAAAACTCAATTTTTCAAGTTACTGTCAAGATGTGGTGGATTCGAAGGTTTGGAAAATATCCTTCACAACTGAAGCAATGAGAGATGCTGAAAACATTAATGTTGTGATGCAGCCACCTTGGAACAATCCTGCTGGCATTCATATCTTCTGTGACGTTCTTATGCAAATTTCCATGTAATAGGGCAGCCGTCCCTAGAGAATCAAATATCCTTCCTCTAAAAGAGCGTATGTTTATATAGTGCCTTTTTTTGAGAAGGAGATGATGAGGATTTTTTCCTTCCAGAGGATCATTAGTATGTGGAATTCTCTTCCTTAGAAAGCAGTGGAGGTTGGGTCATTGAATTAATTCAGGGCAGTGTTAGACAAATCCCTGATAGACAAGGAAGTCGAAGGTTATGAGGGGGCAGACAGGAGAGTGGAGTTGAGACTACAAACCAGATCAGCCATGATCTTACTGAGTGGCAGAGCAGGTTTTAAGGGCTGAATGGCCTTCTCCTTCTGAGTTCTATGTTCATGATCGCTTGACATCCCAAAAGTACTTTATAGTTAATGAAGCACTTCTGAAGTGTTACTGCTGTAATACAGGAAAGACTGTTTGTTTCTGAATTTGTACAAATGAAACAATCCAGTTGACAGTTAAATTTGTGACGCCTTTCACTATGGAAGTCGTTAACAAGGCTTCTGAAAGTTCTTCTACCCCTTTGACTAGAATGCAACTTAAACATTCTGTTGACCTTTAAATCCTGAGTAGCAAACTATTTCATATCTCCAAATGGAAAAACTACCAACCCCAGGCCTAATTCATTCACAATGTGGTAATTCAACTGAGCATACAAACTTGGCCAGTTCAATGCTTGGGATTTTGGGCTGTCAGTCCTAACACCTAATGCCAAAATGGACCTGTCAGTGTTAGTACTCTAGAACAGTGATTCCGAAGTAGTGTGCTGCTGTGCCGTGAAAACCCCCAAGTGTGTCATGAAAAATGATTCAAAATTCATGCATTAAACTAAAACAAGCCTTTGCTTTCAGCTCTGTGATTGGGAAAGAGCCCCACATACGTGGTTTAGATTTGTTATGTGGGTCAGGCCTAATCGCATGACCAACAGGACTTGGAGCTGAAGACAGAGATCCCGTGCACCCACACAAAAGCAAAGTCTCGAAAAGGACTTAAAAACCCTGGGAGAAGTGAGAGAAGGGGAGGTTAAAAAAACAGGTGTGAGGACAGGGAGAAGCTAAAACAGTTCCCAGTAAGGGAAGAAGACAGAAATTTTTTTTATTGTTTACAGGTGTGCCATGACACATAAAAAGCTAGGAACTACTGCCCTAAAACTTGAAAAATAGCCCTAGGAACCACATTTAAAGCCAAAAGAAAGAGTCAGTCTGCCATTTCAACTACTGTCTTGAGCTAGAGCTTGGAGAGAAATGATAGAAATTCTATTTGATGGGTGCAGGAACAGAATTGCTCTTCAGTAATCACAAAGTAAAACACAAAGTACCTTATGAGTTTTATTCTTGGTTCTGACCTGTAATAAATTAGAAGATCTAAATTGTAATGAATGATATAATTCTAACTTTGCAAAATAATTTCAATCCACTGCAACTCAATAAAGCAAGTACTGACACCAGCTGTGAATATTGAATAGCCAAGCTTTAATACGATTCTGTCCCTCACCTTTTGAGAAGCTGAACCTTTGCTAAGGTTCTCCATTGAAGTGGCAACACTGGGCAACAAGAAATGAAAGATGTGACATATTGGTTTCTGATTTGCTGGATCAGCTGAAGTGTGAAATGTAAATTGTTTGTGTGGACCGCCATGTTTCTGTGCACAGCTTATAACTTAGCACGTTAAGCAGACCCATATCTGAGTGAGATGTTGCAGATAAGTTATATCAGTAAAACTTTGTTTGTGTGAGATACATTAGTTAGTCACCGATGAAAAATGGGGGAAATATCTAAAATCCAGTACATGCTGTTCTTATATGGAATAAACCCAGAACCATGGAATGTAAAAAATATCTGTTGTACTCTGGTTTCAGCTTTCGATAGATCAAAGTTGTCTGATGCGGGTCACAAAGAAAAATATGTTGAAGAATTTTGTAATCATGAACTTGAAAATGTAGTTGAAGCTTCTGTCTTATAATGCAATGATTTTCAGGTGTACTTCTGATTCATTATCTAAAGGCTGCATGAAGTAAATTTTTGAAGATTAATTTAGACATAAAATTCATTTTATGTTTAAATTAATCTTCATTTGAATGTTTTAGGGAATTTCATGGTGAGTAATTAATTTCCCAGCTTGTGGTGCTGGCTTGTTAGCTTTATCACCTGCTTGCAGGACTTCGTTGCAAATCCTGTGCCATTTTCAATTAGAATTTGCACTGCAAAAGGTATTTAACTTTGTACATGTGAAAATTTCAGCATGTTTTAGAATTGTCCAGGACATCTGATAGATTAATCTTGCAATTTGGGATGAAGGATTTAAAAAAGCAATTAAAGTTGAACTTTATGTTTGAATGACGTAAGGAAAGTACGATTAAGGTGAAAAACTAGAGGGCTTCTGAGGGAAAAATAATCTTTGCTTTTCTGGACTGAAACAAAATTATTAGAGTTATATGAAAAGCTACTGTATCTCAAGGCAAGAAGGCTGTTGGTAGATATTATGTGGACAGTGACGAAATGAGGCAGGGCAGTGAAGAATGGAAAAGTCTAACTTTATTAGTGGGAGAAACTGTCAGTGGGTTAGCGAGGATGAATGTAGCTACAACTTCGCATATAGTTCAGTGCAGTGTCTCTGAGTGTGAGAGTGAGCAAAATAAAGAAATGTGTGGACAAACTTTTGCGATGGTTCTCGAGAATTTTAAGGCACCATAAGATTTGAATACCTGGTTGGTAACATGGGGAGATTACAGGTTGTAGGCATTAGTGTCATATTTTGGAATTGATTGTTGAGCAGGGTTAGATTTCACCTGGACCAATTGGCACCAGTTGGTACCAAGAATAAATAAAGTTCAAACTCTGTCAGATAGAGATTTGCCCAGCGGAGAAATAAAGTATAAATTAAGTGATGGTGTAAATTGGTTTAAAATAGGAACCTCTGATTTTGCTTTGGAGTGATGTTCTTTAGGACAGTAAGGAAGAAGTGAAACATAGAACCATTGAAGGTGGGATCAGGAGTAGGCCATTCAGTCCTTTGAGCCTGCTCCACAATTTATGATGATTATGGCTCAATATCCTGATCCTACCTTCTCCCCCCACTCTTTGATCCCTTTCACCCCAAGAGCTATATCTGATTGCCTCTTCAAAACATACAATGTTTTGGCTTCAGCTCCTTTCTGTGGTAATGAATTCCACAGGCTCACCACTCCCTGGGTGAAGAAATTTCTTCTTGTCCCAGTCCTAAAATTTTTACTCCTTACCCTTAAGAGAAATGACAGTGAAGGAAACAACAAGAAAATGCAGAAGGGGGAGAGAGTATAGAGGGGTATAAATTGGTAGTTGGTTTATAGGTAAATAACAGCAGGAGAACAGTTAAGAATGGCAGACGCTGGGCTGGAATTTTTAGAGCCTGCTGGAACTGGCAAGATGGTGGGTAGGCATGGAAAATTGTGCGGAAGCCTATGCTCTAGATTCCCAGTAGTGGGAAAATTGTAAGTGATTAAGTCAGCGGTGGGAACCTAACAAAATGGGAAATTCATCTGTTGGCAGTTAGAACTTCATTGATATGCATAATTGCCCACTGGAATATAATTTGAATGCAATTGGACACAATTTAATCCTGCCCCCCTGAATTAGTGAAACTGAAACTTACACGTTTAAGTTAACTTATTAATGTCACAAAGTAGGGTTATGTTAACAGTACAATGAAGTTACTGTGAAAATCCCCTAGTTGCCACATTCCGGCACCTGTTCAGGTAAACAGGGAGAATTTAGCATGACCAATGCACCTAACCACGTTTTTTTTTGGACTGTGGAAGGAAACTGGAGCACCCAGAGGAATCCCATGCAGACACAGAGAGAATGTGCAAATTCCACACAGGCAGTGGCCCAAGCTGGGAATTGAACCCGGGTCCCTGGCACTGTGAGGCAGAAGTGCTAACCACTGTGCCACTGTGCCTCCCCTTTCTTCATTGAAAGCTGGTAACTTATATACAGGCACACTCTTGCAAAACCGACATCCTTGGGTCTGAGGTCTTGCCGGACTTTGGATTTTGCCAGATTTCGGGTTTGGCGCTTTAGGCGGTGGACTACTCATACCGTTTCAGGTTGAATGGGGTCAAAGGTGCTTTGACCATGAGAATAGATCAGCCGCAAACAGCTAAAGGGATAAGTAGTCCAGAGCCATGCAGTGCCTAGATGAATAGTTCAGGTAAGTTCATTTTAATTGAGTAAAAGAAAAATAATGATGCATAACACATTCTAAAGATGTTTACCTTTTAGGCAGCTCTGGTATTTAGGTAATGGGTTTTGGGATGTGTACCTGAATGTACCTTCCTTGACTTACTGCAAGAGCCCTTTGTGCTTCCAGGAGTCTGAGACACAAGGCACTGGACTGATCATGGAGACCTTTTTATGTGTAAAAACTTGCTGAGCTGATGAGGAGTGGAGCCTCAGACAAATAAAATCAGAATCCACAAGTACTGGGTCCAAAATTTAAAGGGGTAGTGTACAATTGAGGCGCAGCAGGGTCATCTCTTTAAGTGACATCACAGGTCTGAGTTTATAGGGGGAAAACACTTTGGAGGCTGATTGTATGGAAAGGAGGAGATAGTGGCAGCTTGGGAATCATCCAGTCTGTCTTTCTTCATTCTTGAGCACTAGAAGGGATGTGCCTGTTGGACTGTAAAAAGTCTGACAACACCAGGTTTTAGTCCAACCTGTGACATGGACCTCAGTTGAACCCATTGATAGCACCATCTAATATTATGTGACAGTGGACAAATCTTTTCTCAGAATGCTAAGATGCCTTTTTGTGCTGGAGCAGCAGAAATTCAGTTGTTGGAGATTAAAACTGTAAAGCTTGCTTAAAAAGCCTCAAGACAATTTGCAGTTTTTAACACAAGGCTGGCCACTCTTTATACATACCAGCTCCGGCACAGCTATCAGTTGATGTGAACTTCCCAACACCAGAGTTGCTTCCTGCAAGCCTGTGTCACCTACATTCATAAGCTTGTTGCTCATAATCAAGTTCAGCTGACCACCATGGACATGTGCCAGATCCCCAGTGATTTCCAGGCCCACCAGTGAGTGCCAAGATGGTAGGACTACATTCAGTGCACTAATTAAAATGGAGGGCTCCTCAGTTATTGCCTTTGTGAAAAAAGTTTAAGTGAGGGCAAGAATGGAAACTAAATATTCTTAGTTCTAAAATGTTCTACTGAAATAAAGAAGATCAGTTATTTCGAATTTTGGTTGTATATTTCATACCAACTGACTCAACAGTTTCTTCCCTGCTGCCTTCAGACTTTTGAATGGATTTCCCTTTTATTAAGTTGATCTTTCTCTACACCCTAGCTATGACTGTAATACTATATTCTGCACCCTCTCCTTTCCTTCTCTATCTACAGTAAACTTTGTACAGTGTGCAGGAAATAATACTTTTTACTGTATACCAATACATGAGACAATAATAAATCAAAGTTTTTAATCAACCTAGTTTTAAACACAGTTTATCTGGGTTGAGCTAAAGAATAATAAAGAATATTTTATCATATTGGGAATAGATGTAGCCCATCAAGTAGTGGGAAAGACATTTAAAATGCCTGTGGTTGAAATTGATCTCTAATAGTGGGGATTTCAGTTAAGCTAAGGTGGAATGGGATAAAACAAGTGTTCATGTTAACAATGGGAAGGGGTTCATAGAACTTGACAGTTTCCCTATCAATATGTTACGTACTCAACAAGAGGGTGCAATGGTGGTTCTAGGCAATAAAGGAGAAGCGAATGTAGGAGGTCATTTGGGGGAAAGATTGTAACCTCATTATTATCACGTTGAAATTGACAAAGAAATAAAATAAGTCGCAGATTAAGGTTTTTGACTAGAAATTTGCTTATTTCAGTGCATGAAAGAGGACCTAGATTAATTGATTGGAAAACTGCCAGATCAAATATTACACTAGCAGTAGCAGGCATTTAATTGAAAGATGGACGAGATACATGCTCGATACATTTTTTTTGTGAATGGGGTGTTTAAATGTTTTGTGTGTTGGGGATCACATTTCTGTAAAATCACTCACTTTGACAAGGGAATTTGAGTCCCAGCTCCAAAAGGTTGTAGATTCTGAGTGTATAACTGGGTTGGAAATCCAGCTGAGAAAAATTTGTCAGAAGAGCTTTTGTTTCTGCTGACGTTTAATGATTGTAGTTTGAATGAGTCCGTCAGTCATCATCTTCCTAGTGGAGAGGACTCTACAGTACATTCGTCTCTTGATGTTTCAGTGATTAATGCATCCTCTTTGGAACTTGTATAAACATAAAAACTTGGAGAAGGAAGTGGGGTCTCGTAATGAAGAGGAAGCTCTTCGAAGTTTGAGGGTTGATGGGACATTATGAAGGAATTATGTATTGTCACTCAATCGTATATTATTTCTGGTTGCTGTCATAACTGGACTTGGAAATATTTAATCTTGTCATTTGATAAAAAGTGGAAAAACATTCCCTTGTTTTATTCCTCCTCCTTGTAAATGTATTAGATTGACAAAGCTAAAGAGGGGAGAAATCTTCACTGTACTTCTATGTTGCTTTTCTGTACAAATGTTTTAAGATGTCTGGAGCATGAATTAACTAAAGAATGTAGATGGACTGAAAGGACAGAGTGTTGATGAGAAACAGATAGATGGAATGTAATTTTATCCTAATACTTTTTTTTCAGCTTGACATTACTGTGCTAACTGCCTATTAAAGCTATCATTTTTGCAATAAGTGTAACCATAACCATGGTTGTGCATATTACTGAATAATTTTTTTTGTGCTATAGCACATATGATGAAGCACCATTTCCCATTCAGTAAATCAATATGCAATCCAGTTTTAATTAATTTCTGATCTGTCTTTGTATTAGCATGCTCAAGTTTTATGAAGAAACATAGCCCCACAAAGGATAGAAGTTTTTTGTAAAAAGATGTTAGTATCTTCAACCCTTGAACCGTGCTTTGGGTGAAAAGTAAGTACTTCATTGGATTCATTACAGCCTACCCTCTACTGATGCTTTGGCTTCCCAACAGGTGGAAATATCTTCTCTACATTTACCCCATCAAACTCTTTTGTGATCTTGAAAAAACTGTTGTAATAATCTTACTGAAATCAGTCTTCCAACACCAGTCTCCCTTTTATTCACCATGAGTTCTGAACACTTTTTAAGGGCTACAGATTGCAGATCAATCCCAAGTCTATTGACTGCCGGCCTGAGTGGAACCAGCTGGTTTTAAACCTCCCCACTGCTTCCCTATTTGGCGAGTCTCCACTTGTCACATAGGGAAGCTCGTACTTAATGAAGCTGATGGGGAGATTTATTGATAATCCCACCAACCCCCACAACCTGCTCCCCTGTCCACTTTTTTCCCCAAACTCGTGCCACGGCAGGGGTCTTCTCAGGCGCTTGGCAAACGGCCTGGGATCAGTGGGAGGCAGGGCTGCATCATAGGGTGCGAAGTGAACCGGGGACCTTCGCTTCCAAAGGGAGGGCCATAAAACCACTGACTCTGGCTCATCTTGAGGTCTCACACTTTAGTAGGAGCGCCAGTTTCTTCTGCTTCCACTTCTGAATCCCTGTCCTCATCACACAGAGGGATAGGTGTGGCGTCAAGTTCCATTTGAGACTTGACAGTGGTCGTTCACATGGCTGTGATTGTACTGGCACAGATTTCCCTATTTCTGAGATGGTGCAAGTGTTTATCGACAGTTTGGCTCTATACTTGCACCTTATAAAACCTGAGGCCTGAAAATGGCATCAATTGGGACCGCGCCCAAAACAGGTGCGACGGCAATTTAAATGCCTGACCTTACTGGCGCTTTCCCCTTTATCACGCATTCGCCCATACAGTTACAGTATGAAGCAGACATGCTCTACAAAATTCTGATTCGGATGCTCCAGTTAGTGAGGAGGTAAGTGCCAAGCATCTGACTCTCTACTTGAGATCAGTTGGAAGGTGGGGAACACGGGTCCAACGGCTCTCTGCTTGAGATCGGTGGGGGTGGGGGAAGGTGGGGTCCGTTGCCACTCTGCCTGCGATTGGTGGAGGGGAGGGGTGTTTGGGGACCGCAATTGGTCTGGGTGGTGAGGGAAATAAGAGGAGTAATAATATTGGAGGGGATGGGGGGGTGAGGGGGTGAGGCAATGTCTGTGGGGGGCCAGTGGAGGCATTATCCGGCTTGGGAGGGATGTGGCAGGGGAGCAGCATTCCATCATTTTTTTCTGTGCATGCACAGTTGGAGGTGCTGTTGGAGCTGCAGGATTTTGGGTGCATTAAGCCCCGCCCACAGGCTTCTGCAGCATGATTTGGATTCGTTGATATTTTTGCAGCCAGGGTGCGTATAGGAACACCTGAGAACAGATTTAAAAGTCAGATCTGAAATGCTCCCAGTTTCAAGTCCGCCCAACGCTTAGAATAAAAATAGTAAAATAGGGCCCTGGGACTCCAGGCATCTCAAGCATGCAGAAACTTGGCCGCAGTTTCTCAATGGTAGCATGGGAAGTGGTGGTATACATCATACAATATATCTCCAACCATTTGGAATGTGTATCGATCTTGATCAGGAACATGGAACCCAAAAAAGGCTCAGCGAAGTTCACATGCACTCACACCCAGGGCTTACCAGGCCGCACCCACGGATGTAGGGAGGCTGAGGGGAAGTTTGTGATTCTCTTGGCACGACTCACGCTGTCTAACCAGGTCAATTATACCCGTGTCAAGGCTGGGCCACCATATGTAGCTCCTGGCTAGGGTTTTCATCATTGAAATCCCAGGTTGGCTGTGGTGTAATTCCATAAATATTGGACGTCACCCTGGGCAAGGGACAATTACATGGGAACCCCAGAGGATGATGTCACCCTCAACATTGAGCTGTCTGCCTTCCAGTGGTGTTTCATCTTATCTGAGGGCCGAATTCTGAATCTTCTGTGCGGTATTATGTTTTTTTAGATGGGATTAGGTCCTTTTGTATCAAGTCCTTGATTTGCTGCACAGATACTGGCAAGCCGTCCAAAAAATTGAAGGTCATCACAACCTCTTCCACGCTGGTGGTGAAGCTGGACTTCCGGGCAACAGCAGATGACTCAGTGCATTAGCCTTATCTTTCCAGGTCCTGGGGCGATGCTTGAGGAGTTGGTCATAGACTGCCAGTAATAAGGCCCAATGTTTTATCTGATCTGAGGCAATGGGGGGGGGGGGGGGGTGTGGTGGTATTGTCTGGCAGGGGTGCAGGATCAGTAACAATGAAGAAGTGTTTTCTGTCAACGTGCTGATGGAACTTTTTATTGCTGAAAACAAGTGCCAAACCTTCTTTCTCAATCTGGGAATACCACTGCTCAGCGAACCAGAGCATCCTAGATGTGTACGCAGTAGTCTTCTGTGACCCATCTTTCAGTACCATTCTTGTAAATCATCTTTACTGATTCACCAGATCCTCTGTAGCTTCTGGTAATATTCAAATCGGAATTTATTGCTGTGTTCTTTTGATCTCGAATTAGAACTGGGATTTACAAACTTCTGCCAGAGCTATCTTCCATCAACAGAAAATATTCTGATTAATTTCAGCATCCACCAAAGAGCAATTGTCTTTGAGAGATGTTTATTTTGCCATCGTGGCTTGACTCAGGCACACCAGTTTTATGCATACTTCGCTTGAGCAGTGGAATAATGGATTATATGTTGTTTATGCAATTCTCCCATTCTTGTGAAATAATGGACCAGATTGTACTGCAGCAACTAATCTAATGATGTCTGCTCTTTGTAACACTTGTTTTTGCACATTTAGGCTTCTCAAGTTTTTTCTGAGTAGCAAGTTGCTGAAAGTGTGTGCTGATAATGTCACTGGGAAGAAGTGCAGCATTTGGGAACTGAATGTTTAGGGAAAGCAACCATCTAATCAGTTTGAAGGACCATGAAATAAACAGTGCAAGGACTGTAAATCAAAGTGAGTGAATTCAATGTTAAATCAGGTTCTGAATAAAAAATAAAATGAGGGAAAGAAAAATTGCAAAAAGGGACTGAGGAACAGACTGAAAGGAAATGTTTTTAAACATCTTAAAACCTGATGGAAAGCAACTCCACATGTGGAGCAGTTAATTTTCAATGTCAGAGAGATTGATTGATAGTAATTAACATTTATCCCATCATTAAAAAATTCCTTAGACTTGAAAGTGATTTAACAAATTCAAAATGGTAGACGTACTGCGCAAATACAACAAATAGACACTAGTCAATGCATTTGAATGTTAAGGCAGACAGAAAGATGACATTTTTGCAACGCTAATGGTAGATGGATGCAATTGGGCAGCAACGTTTGGACTTCTGCATTTAACTGTGCATCTGCCCCTCAACTGTAGTTGCTGCACCATTTGCACGTAAGTAATGGTAAGCGCCATTTGCCTTATCATGATTTTGACAGCATTATCTGGCCCAGTTTAATCTCTGTCTCATATGAGCAATGCATGGGAGATTTAATTATTATATTAGAAAATATATGTTTTGGAGTGTACTTCACTGCAAAGTTTTGTAGCCTGATGGATATTCGTAAAGATACCAGCAAAGTGAAGTCACCAGCAAAGTCTGATGGTTAAAAGGGCTAACTGTGTATCAGGCCGAGGACTGTGGGAGCAGCAAAGAACAGGATGGGCAGCTATGGATCAAACATGGGAATTGATTGCACAATGGCTGCTGCTATGCCATTGAACAGACAGTGATTGAACGCAGATCCCTGTGTGTCGTGTTCTTGAGAAGAATTACGACCTCCTGATAGAGGCATGACTCAGTATTCGTCTCCAAAAAGAAAGTGATTGATTAGTGTCTGTCCTTGGATTACGTGACTGGAAAGCATGATCAGTTCCAGCAGAAGAAACATCGGCAGCAGTAACCCAGGATTTAGAAATCCTGGGGACTAGAATCAGTTTTGCCACAATCAAAATTAGCAGGTAATTATAAATGTTGATTTGTTGATGCCCGGGTATTACTGAACAGCGTAAAATTTGTCTGTCTTTTTATGCACATTCCATCTAAAGTATAGTAACTTGGAGTTTCTTTATTCCTGTTGGCCTCCCATCTAGATGACCCATATGTATTGGCAGTTGCAAAGTATTTCTAAGAATCAAGGCAGCTGTGTTATACATAACTTTTATATAATCTCGTGCTTGATTTTGCTGCATAGTTGGTTAAAAATGGCTTAAATCAATTTTTTCTCTGTAAATTCCAAATCTCGGTAACATCACATTCCAAGATTTTTTTAATGGACTCAAATCATTAAACCTGATATACCAGTTTGATCACCTGTAAATACATTCCTTGATAAGTAGGCTTGCCAGCTGAAAAATGGTTTCTAATGAGATTGAGGAATGATTTACAACACAGAAGGACACCAGTTGGCTTGTTGGACCTATGCAACTCAGCTATTCCCACTCCCTTCCCTTTCCTCGTAGACATGCAAATAGTTTATCCAGTCTTTTTTTGAAAGCTACAATTGAATCATCTCCATCACCTTCTCAGACAGATGCATTCCAGGTCTTAACCACTCGCTGCGTTACAAAGCTTTTATTTTTGTCACATTTGGCTCTTTTGTCAATCAACTTAAATCAGTGTCATCTGGTTCTCGACCCTTTTGCCAATGGGAACAGTTCCTCTCTGCTTACGCTGTCCAAATCCTTTATGATTTCAAATATCTCTATCAAATCTTGTGATTTTGAACACCTTTATTAAATCTCATCTCAAAATTTAAACGGGCGGCATGCTGACACAGTGGTTAGCTCAGCTGCCTCACAGCGCCATGGACCCGGGTTCAATTCCAGCCTCAGGTGACTGTCTGTGTGGAGTTTTCATGTTCCCTGTGTGGGTTTTCTCCAAGTGCTCTGGTTTTCTCGCACACTCCAAAGGTGTGCACGTTAGGTTGATTGGCCATGCTAAATTGCCCCATAGTATCCGAGGGATTAATATGTGGGCTTATGGGCCTGGGCGGGATTGTTGTTGGTGCAGGCTTGATGGGCTTAGTGGCCTCCTACAAGCAAAGAAAATTATAGCACAGGAACAGGCCCTTTGGCCCTCGTTGCCTTAACCAACCATGCTGCCTGATTTAACTAAAACTCCCTACCCATCTGGGCACCATATCCCTCTATTCCCATCCTATTCATTTATTTGTCCTTAAAAGTCACTACTGTATCTGCTTCCGCTACCTTCCCTGGCAATGAGTTCCAGGCACCCATCACCCTCTGTGTAAAAAAAAATCTGCCTCGTACATCTCCTTTAAACCTTGCCCTTTGCACCTTAAACCTGTGCCCCCTTGTAACTGACTTTCCCACCTTGGGAAAAAGCTTCTCACTGTCCACTCTGTCCATGCCTCTCATAATCTTGTAGACTTATATCAGGTCACCCCTCAACCTCAGTCATTTCAGTGAGAACAAACCAAGTTTCTCCAACTTCTCCTCATAGCTAATGCCCTCCATACCAGGCATCATCCTGGTAAATCTTTTCTGCACCCTCTTCAAAGCCTCCACATCCTTCTGGTACTGTGGCGACCAGAATTGAACACTATATTCCAAGTGCGGCCTACCTAAGATTCTATAAAGTGCAACATGATTTTCCAATTTTTAAACTCAGTGCCCTGGCCAATAAAGGCAAGCATGCCGTATGCTTTCTTGGCTACCTTCTCCACCTGCGTTGCCACTTTCAGTGACCTGTGTACACCCAGATCCCTTTGCCTATCAATACTCTTAAGTATTGTCATTTACTGTATATTTCTGTCATTTACTGTATATTTCCTATCTTCCAAAATGCACTATCTCTCATTTGTTCGGATTAAACTCCATCTGCCATCTCTCCGCCCAAAGGTCCCAGCATTGATCCCTGAGGAATGCCACTTGTCACTGTAGAGATTCTATGACTCTTTAAGTTGAAAACCCCAGCTTCTCCAGTCTATTCACATAACTGAATTTCCTTATCCGTGAACCATTCTTGTAAATCTTTTCTGCAGCCTTTCTTAAGCTTTCATATTTTTCCCAAAGTGTGGTGCCCAGCATTGGACACAATACACCAGCTGAGGCTAAGCCAATGTTTTATAAAGGTTCATTGTAACTTCCTTGCTTTTGTATCTGTGCCTTGATTTGTTGAGTCCAGGATCTCAGATGAACTTCAAACTGCTTTCTCAACCTCCTGCCATCTTCATGAATTGTGAACATATACTCCTTAAGTCCCTGTGTTCCTGTATCCTCTTTAGAATTTTGTCCTTTGTGTTGCTTCTTCTTATTCTTCCTACAAAGTGTATCACTTCACATTTCTCTGCATTAAATTTTACTCGCCATGTATTAGCCCATTCCATCATTAAATCTGTGTCCTCTTGACGTCTGCCTCTTCTTCTCAGACTGATGTGATGAAAATTAGTTAAAAGGGCCAAATATAAAGTTAGCTTCAGGGATGAATATCTAGAAACAATACAACTAATCAGGGTGTGCTTGCTGACACACTGGACTAAAATCGAAATGTGTACAACATTCCAGCAAAAAGGCCTTCACTTTGACAAGTATGAAAAATTGCCATAAAATCTTATTTTTGAAAAAACAAGTTCCACAACATTGCAAAAACATTCCAATGAGTAACAACTGTACATTTACTGCAGAAGACTACTTTTCAGTGCTGAGAATTACAGTGATGCATGGTATGAGCACCTGGTGGTTAGCAGTGAAAGTTAACAAGTAGACATTCTATTTCAAGTGGACACTGCAGGAACTTCAAATTTTTAAGTTTATTTGTTAGTGTTACAAGTAGGCTTCCTTTAACACTGCAACGAAATTACTGTGAAAATCTAGCCGCCACACTCTGGCGCCTATTCGGGTGCACTGAGGGAGACTTTAGTGTGGCCAATGCACCTAACCAGCACATCTTTCAGAACGTGGGAGGAAACCGGAGCACTTGGAGGAAACCCATGCAGACACGGTTTAGAACATGAACCTCCACACAGTCAATGACCCAAGTCAGGAGTTGAACCGGGGTCCCTGGTACTGTGAGGCAGCAGTGCTAACCACAGAATGTGTGCTCAGTGGGTACAAGGTTAACCCTGTTATTTTCCTTATAAAACAATAAATAAAAGATTTGAGTGATTCTGTGGTCTTCTTAGAAACAAAAAAAAAGCTTATTTTAAATGATTTCCCTTCTCCATAGATTATCTTGTCCTGATTTTATCCTTGTGCATGTGATCAGAATGGGGTGTTTTTAACATTATACTGAACAGAAGATCAATTAACAATAACATGGGCGTGAATGTCACCTGCCACATCAGCCCAAAATCTGGATATTGTCCAGGTCTCACTGATTGCTGGCATGGACTGGTACATTATTTCAGGAAGGCATGCATTCCTACATTCCCCCAGACATCTTATTGGAAATAAGACACATTGGCTGGAATATTACCGTTCCACCCGTATGGGAATTGGAATGGGGAGGGGCAGACCATGAGGTCCATTGACCTAGAGGTGAGATTTTTTGGTTTTGGGATGAGTGGGGCAATAAAATCTGCCCATTATCTATCATGTAATCATCTATGAAATCTTATGCATGATATGGGAATAGGGCAGGAACGTGAAGTTGAGTTAGATGATTAGCCTGGAGCTAACTGAGTAGTGGAATCGGTTCAAGGTTTAGTATGGTTTACCCCTGCTCCTAATTTCCTTGAGCATAATATTCATTGTCCCCATGCAACACACCTTCCCATCACACACTGCTGATTGCCTTAATCATGGAGTGACATCTTATATGCTTTAAGATCCTTTTCATTATGGGAAAAGAGTGAGTTGCTCAGGATTATTAATAGCTTGAAGGATTTTTCTTTGTTACCTGTTGATGAGCACTAGCCAGCTTTTTAATTAAATTGTGTGTCAGACGTGGGTCACTTGGTACTGTTCTTGAGTCTGAATCAAAAGGTTTAAGACTCACCCCAGGACTTGAATACAAAAGTCAAGATTGACATTCCAGTGCAGTAATAAACAATGCTGCAATGTCAGACGTGTCATTTCTCAGATTAAATGTTAAACTGAGGTCCTGTCTGCCTCTCAGGTGGGTGCAAAAGATCCCACGACTCTGGCTCAGAAACCAAGGATCTTCCTCCTGCTCTTTTTCAAGACAGTGTTTATTCCTCAATATCAGATTATTTGGTTATTTATCAGATTACTATTTATGGCAGTTTGCTGTGTTTCCTACACTAGAAGAGGGATTACACCCCAAAAGTACTCAATTGATTGTAAAGCATGTTGGGATCTTAGGTGGTCTTGAAAGGTATTATTTGTCAGTCTCCAGAATTCAGCTGCAAAGTTCCAAAGTTTTACTAGGCTGATGCCGGAGTTGAGGGGGTTGATACCGGAGTGCAGAGGAGAGGCTGATAGACTAGGCTTGTACTTGTTAGAGTTTAGAAGAATGAGGGGAGATCTCATTGAGACGTATAAGATGATGAATGGGATGGATAGGATAGAGGTGGAGAGGCTCTTCCCGCTCAGAAAGGACAGTAGGACTCGGGGGCACAGCCTCAAGATAAAGGGGGGGTGGTTTAGAACGGAGTTGAGGAGGAACTTCTTCACTCAAAGGGTGGTGAATCTCTGGAATTCTCTGCCCGTTGAGGTGGTGGAGGCTGCCTCGCTAAATATTTTTAAGACGCCGGTTGATGGGTTTTTGATAAGAGAGGGGATTAAGGGTTATGGGGAGAGGGCGGGAATGTGGAACTGAGCCATGACAGATCAGCCATGATCTTATTGAATGGCGGGGCAGGCTCGAAGGGCCAGGTGGCCTACTCCTGCTCCTATTTCTTATGTTCTTATGTTCCTGGATTTGGCCCTCAAGTTTTTCAATCATCTCTACTCCAGTTATGGTTTCATCTGCTTCATGCATGTGTGTGGAAGGTTACTAAGATTAGCGTCTTCAATTTGCTGGATATGTGATGATTAATATGAATACTGTCAAGTTATTTTGCTGTGATACGGAGGATATGTTTTCATGTGATACCCCAAAGGACATTACCTAACTCTTGTGCCAAGGGATACCAGTTTGTCTTTTTATATATTTCAGTTCACTGCCCTCCTACTTATCCAGTAACACTTAGCTTGATTGACTTCTTGAGAGAGTTCTTTTTTATATTCGTTCACGGGACATGGGCATCACTGGCTTGTCAACATTTACTGCCCATCCCTAGTTGCCCTTGTTCAGAGGGCAGTTGAGAGTCAACCACATCGCCGTGGCTCTGGAGTCACATGTAGGCCAGACTGGGTGACGATGGTAGATTTCCTCCCCTAAAGCACATTAATGAACCAGATGAGTCTTTTGGACAATCGACAACGGTTTCATGATCATCATTGAAGATAATAATGAAGAAGATTAAGTATCAATTAAAATTGCTGAATTCCAGATTTGGATGACTTCTTCCCAGCCACTCCCAACAGTGGCATCCTCCCTCTCTCTAATTTGGGACATCAAGCACTTCAATGTCAGTCAAAGTTCTGAGCTTGTTTGCCCTTTTTCCTATTACAACAGCAATTTCAATCCCTTCATGCCTATTAATATGCACAGCCCTGTAAATAATGGCATCTCCACATCCTTTGCTGAATCCTGCTCCCCCTTCCTGTCCCCTTCCCATAACCAACATCTCTGGCGTATAATTGATGAAAGTCTCGTCCATGGGTCACTGTCTCTTTGGAGTTTGCACATTCTCCCCATGTCTGTGTGGGTTTCCTCCAGGTATTCTGGTTTCCTCCTGCACTCCAGAGATGTGCGGGTTACGTTGATTGGCCATGCTGAATTGACCCAAGTGCCAGGGGGATTTGCAGGGTAAATGTGTGGGGTTACGAGAATAGGGCCTGGGTGAGATTGTGATCTGTGCAGACTTGATGGGCCGAATGGTGGCCTCCGGCACTGTGGGATTCTATGATTCTATGTTGTTACCTGACCAGGATTTTGGCAAGCTCAAATGCTGCTCTGCTGCATTTATGTGACTACTTCAGGAATGAAGGAATTGTGCAGCCTTTTTTTTGACGACTTATTTGTTTGTGGGATAAGGGTGTCACTGGCCAGGCCAGCATTTATCACTCACCACTAATAGCCCCTTGGCCACTGCAGTCCGTGTGGTGTAGGTAAACCCATGGTGCTGTTTCAAGAAATTCAAGCACACGTGTTTCAGTAACCTTATTTCTTTATCCCTATTCTATATCAGAGGTACATTTATTCTTCTAGAATTGAAATATTCAGCGTTTGTGGCAAAACTTCAGTGAAACTTCATCTTCCAATATTTTTCAGTAAAAATCAACTAGAAACTTTTCAGCCCATGCAAAAGCTGCTTTCCACTGTGAAAGGTAAATGCTCTGTAATAAGGGGGAGGCGATGGCGTAGTTGTATTATTACTGGACTAATAATCCATTGGATTGGTAATTTAGAAACCCAGGGTCATGCGCTGCAGACCTGGGTTAGAATTCCACCATGATATATTTGAAATTTGAATTCAAATCTGGAATTAAAAGTTTAATGATGACGATGAAACCATTGTCGATTGTCATCTTGTTCACACTATTGAAATCTGGCATCCTTATCTGGTCTGGAGGTGTTAAGGCACAGTGGGTAGTATACCTGCTTCTGAATCGGAAGCTCTGGGTTTGAGTTCCACCCCAGGACTTGATGGTTTAGGAAGGTGCATTCAAAACATGGTGAAAAAGATTGAGTGCGTCAACCTGCAAATCCTTCCAACACGGCAATGATTTGGGGTAAGAGTGGGAGAGACTCCTGGTCAGCCATGCTTGATGTGGAGGGGTGCCACTTCAGCAACAGAGTACCAACCTGTTCCAGGAATTACTAGCGATGGAAACAGATGAAAGTCTACCATACTGCCATTTTAAACGTCCTCTGAAATGTCTGAGAAAGCCTCTCACTTCATGGACAATTAGTGCTGCCCCAGCCAGTGGCGCCCACATCCCATGAATGAATAAAACATGATGTGGGTATGCCGGCGTTGGACTGGCGTAAACACAGTAAAAAGTCTGACAACACCAGGTTTTAGTCCAACCTATTTATTTGATAATATACTCGCAAGCTTTCGGGTTAGCCCCTTCGTCAGGTGAATGGAGAGTTCTGGCCTCAGACAGAGCATATAAAGCACAGACAGTTTAGAGATTACTGATTACCCTGCCACAGCAACCTCTGCAAGACATGCCGGATCATCGACATGGATACCATCATCACACGTGAGAATACCGTCCACCAGGTGCATGGTAAATACTCTTGCAACTCGGCCAACATTGTCTACCTGATACGTTGCAAGAAAGGATGTCCCGAAGCATGGTACATTGGGGAGACCATGCAGACGCTACGACAACGGATGAATGAACATCGCTCGACAGTCACCAGGCAAGACTGTTCCCTTCCTGTTGGCGAATACTTCAGTGGTCACGGGCATTCAGCCTCTGACCTTCGGGTAAGCATTCTCCAAGGCGGCCTTCACAACACACGACAGCGCAGAGTCGCTGAACAGAGACTGACAGCCAAGTTCCGCACACATGAGGACGGTCTCAACAGGGATCTTGGGTTCATGTCGCACTATCTGTAACCCCCGTGACTTGCCTGGGTTTGCAAAACCTCACTTACTGTACTGTGTGGAGACAATACACATCTCTTTAAACTGTGATCAGTGCTCCTTCCACTCACATTATCAGCCACTTCAGGTCTTGAACAGCAGGTTAGGTGTAAGGATTCGCATTCTAATCAGTAATCTCTAAACTGTCTGTGCTTTATATGCTCTGTCTGAGGCCAGAACTCTCCATTCACCTGACGAAGGGGCTAACCCGAAAGCTTGCGAGTATATTATCAAATAAATCGGTTGGACTAAAACCTGGTGTTGTCAGACTTTTTACTGTGAATAAAACAAAACAGTGATGTTTGGGGAATTTATAAATGAAAAGAAACAGCAGATGATCAATTAGTAGTCAACCTGGGTCATCCTGACTCAACGTTGGCTCTATTCTCTCTGCAAAGATGCTGCTGAGATTTTCTAGCATTTTCTGTGTTCAATAGTCTATCTGTTGCTATCACACACATAGATGCGTCCCTTCTTGAAGTTAAGAATTCAGCATTTTATGAATCTTTGAGAAGCTTTTGAAATATGTTTGTCTGTCTTAATGCATGCTGCGCATGATGAAACCTGACATCAGTGAAATTGTTGGCACAGGTGTAAGAAAAATTACTTATATATATTTCAAGCCTTGCACATCCTCAGCATCCCCCAGAGAACTTCACAGCCAATGAATTCCTTTTAAAGTCTAGACATTGATGTTCACAGCCAATGAATTCCTTTTAAAGTCTAGACATTGAGTAAAAAGAATGGCCAAGTTGTATACAATCATTAAATGATCAGTTAATATTGATAGTGTTGGCTAACACACAGTGGGAACTTGCTGCCCTGGTAAACCAGTTTTTTGAGAAATGCAGGGGAATTGGATTTCGTAGATACGTTTGTTATTGTGAAATGTGTCATTTCTTCATGCTACAAATATTATTTTGAATATTAGTTTCTGAAAAGGATCCCACCATTTACATTATAAATGCCTATCATCAGCAGCTATCTATGTTTGGCAAATCACAGAATCCTGCAGTGCATTCGGCCCAATCGAGTCTGCACTGACCACAATCCCACCCAAGACCTATCCCCATGTATTTACCATAGCTCATCCCCCTGACTCCAAGGGACAATTTAGCATGGCCAGTCTACCTAATGTGCATATCTTACCAAAGCACCGGAATAAACCCACGCATGCACGTGGTGTATATGCAAACTATGCACAGGCAGTGACCCAAATTGTGAATCAAACCTGGGTCCTTGGTGTTATGAAGCAGCAGTGCTAGCCACTATGCCATCACTGTGATGCAATGGTGCAAATCATTTGATTAAATCAATTACAAAGGTACCACAAATAAGTGTGATGATGATTTTGTGCAGTTTAAAAGTACTTGCCCTTTGCTCAGCAATTTCCGGGAAAGTCAGATTTCCAAGCTACCTGTGTCATTGCATTAAGTCAGCCAGGTTCTATTCCATTTAATTTGGCTCAGACATTTTTGAATGCACAGCAGTTGTAAATTTTCACAACTACAGTTGGCTAAAGGCTATCCAAATGCTGACTGGCTAAGAGCCATGCATAGTATGCTAGAATTGGTCACTATTAGAGATGAACAATGTGTCTGAGCATTGGTTTGTATTTGGAATTAGGTGTGGGCTGCTGTTAGTTACAATACTACTCTAGAATCCTTCTTTGTGCTGCTGCTCTGAGATTGAATAATTTTTTTTGTTTACTTTATTCCAATCCAATCAAGTCAAATTAAAGCCAATTCAGAGTCCCAA
The DNA here is from genome assembly GCF_965287045.1 of Carcharhinus amblyrhynchos. Classification (NCBI taxonomy): domain Eukaryota; kingdom Metazoa; phylum Chordata; class Chondrichthyes; order Carcharhiniformes; family Carcharhinidae; genus Carcharhinus; species Carcharhinus amblyrhynchos. Next base: position 15,654,603 of record NC_137352.1, read on the forward strand.
CAAGTTGGGACATTCCTGATCCAAGCTGACAAGACAGGGCCCTTGCCTCCTGCGTTGGGCTTGATCTACATTTGCAGTATTATTCAATCTCTTGGCCTTTTGGCTAAGGTGAAGTGTAGTATTGACATGCTGCACTTGATTGAAGTCATTAGGTTACATTTCAGCTTCATTTGAAGCAATTTTTTAAAGTAGTGTATAGGTGTAGCTCCTCCTCCAAGGCTTGACCTTATTTGCATCTTAGCCGAAAGGCCGAGATGCCGCTTTAAAAAACTGCTTCAAATGAAGCTGAAATGTAACCTATTGACTCCAACCAAGTGCAGCATGTCAATACTACACTTGACCTTAGCCAAAAGGCCAAGAGATTGAATAATACTGCACACTGTCACAAGGGCCTGAATCTTCAGACACCGATAGGAGTGAGTGTCATTGGCTGGCGTTCCCGTTCCTCGGCTCATTTATCCCAGTGGGTCTTTTTTCCAGAAGTGGAACAGGGCCATGGCTCAGTGGGGCTACTGGCCCGCAAGCAATAGGAAACAGATTAAATTAATTGAGGACCTATTGATCCTCAAGCTTTGAGAGCCACCTGCTAATGGCAGGACAGTGGGAAGTTCAGAGGAACACAGGGATCTTGAAGTAATTATTCGCAGAGCCCTGAAGCCCTGGTAGAGAATCCCACCCTCCCACCTCCTCTAACCTAATTATAAGTGTGTGGGAAGTTTTTTTTTTCTGCTGGTAATTGTTTCAGGGATGGCAGTTCAGGCAGTAAGCTGCATCTCCTGTGGGATGTATGTGGTGAGGGACTCCAGTAGTGTTTCTGGTGATTTTACCTGTAGGAAGTGTGTTCGATTGCAGCTTCTGGAGGAGCGTGTAAAGGAGCTGGAGGTGGAATTAGAGGAACTCCGCATAATTCGGGAGGCGGAGGCGGACACCAATAGGAGTTATAAGGAGATAGTCACTCCTAGAAATGAGTCTTGGGTTAATGCCAGGAAGAGGGGAAAGAAGCAATTGGGGGGACAATCCCCTGGGGCTGTTCCCCTCCAAAATAGGTTTTCGGTCCTGGAGGCTACAGCTGAGGAGGAATCAACTGGAGATAGCCAAAGGGAGCAGGTCTCTGGGGGTGAGCCTATTGTGAAAGCTCAGGTGGTTAGGGGATGTAAAAGATTGGGCCTAGTGATTGGGGACTCCACAGTTAGGGGGACGGATAGGAGAGTCGGAAGTAATGGTAGGGACTCAGGGCTGGTGTGTTGCCTCCCAGGGGCTGGGGTCCGGGATGTATCGGAAAGGGTATTCAGGACTCTTAGGGGAGAGGGAGATCAACCCCAAGTTATAGTTCATGTGGGGACGCATGACATAGGGAGGTTAAGGGAAGGGGATATTAAGCAGAAATTTATGGAGTTGGGGTGGAAACTAAAGGCCAAGTCAGAAAGAGTGGTTATGTCCGGACTCTTGCCTGTGCCACGGGATAGTTTAGAGCGGAATAGAGAGAGGGAAAGTTTGAACTCGTGGCTGAGGGGATGGTGCAGGAGGGAGGGGTTCAGGTACTTGAGCAATTGGGGCTCATTCTGGGGAAGGTGGGACCTCTATAAGAGTGATGGTCTACACCTGAATCAGAGGGGGACCAATATCCTGGGGGGTAAATTTGCAAAGGCTATGCAGGGAGGTTTAAACTGATTCGGAGGGGGGGTGGGATCCTGAGTAGAGGGGGTGAAAGTGAGGAGGGCATAGATGGGGACTGCAATGCACGGCATCGTGGGGGTGGGGCGGAGCAGGGTTTGAAATGCGTATACTTTAATGCGAGGAGTATTTGCAATGAAGTGGATGAACTTGCAGCGTGGATCAGTACCTGGGACTTCGATGTTGTGGCCATTTCAGAGACATGGATAGAGCAGGGTCAGGAATGGTTGTTGCAGGTTCCGGGGTTCAAATGCTTTAGTCGGAGTAGAGAAGGAGGTAGAAAGGGGGGAGGGGTAGCATTATTAGTCAAGGACTGTATCACAGTGTCAGAGAGGAAGTTTGATGAGGACTTGTCTGTTGAGGTAGTATGGGCGGAGATTAGAAATAGGAGAGGAGAGGTCACCCTGTTGGGAGTCTTTTATAGACCTCCTAAAAGTTCTAGAGAGGTTGAGGAAAGGATTGCGGAGACGATCCTGGTTAGGAGTGAAAGTAATAGGGTAATTGTTATGGGGGACTTTAACTTTACTAATATTGATTGGAATTGCTATAGCTCTAGCTCGTTAGAGGGGTCAGTTTTTGTACAAAACGTGCAGGAAGGTTTTTTGACTCAGTATGTAGATGGGCCAACTAGAGGTGAGGCTATATTGGATTTGGTGCTGGGAAATGAGCCAGACCAGGTGCTAGACTTGGAAGTTGGTGTGCATTTTGGTGATAGTGACCACAATTCGGTTACGTTCACCTTAGTGATGGAAAGGGATAGGCATGAACCTCGGGTCAGTAGTTTTAGCTGGGGGAAGGGTAATTATGAGGCTATTAGGAAGCATAGGTTGGACTAGGAGACTACAGGGACTGGGAACGTCCGAAATGTGGAGTTTTTTCAAGGAGCAGCTACTGCGAGTCCTTGATAGGTATGTCCCTGTCAGGCAAGGAGGAATTAGTAGAGGTAGGGAACCGTGGTGCACTAAAAGAGTTGTTTCGTTGGTTAAAAATAAAAAGGAGGCTTATGTTCGGATGAGACTTGAGGGCTCAGGTAGTGCACTAGAAAGCTTTAGATTGGCTAGGAGGGAGTTGAAGAGTGAGTTAAGAAGGGCTAAAAGAGGACATGAGAAGACTTTGGCTAATAGGATCAAGGAGAATCCTAAGGCGTTCTATAGGTATGTTAAGAACAGAAGGTTGGTTAGGGCAAGATTAGGGCCAGTTACAGACAGCAGAAGGAAGTTGTGTGTGGAACCGGAAGAGATTGGAGAGGCATTGAACCAATATTTCTCTTCGGTGTTCACGCAGGGGGACATGAATGTAGCTGAGGAGAACACTGGGTTGCAGGGATGTAAACTAGACAGTATTGCAGTTGATAAGGGGGATGTGCTGGATATTCTTGAGGGTTTGAAAATAGATAAGTCCCCTGGTCCGGATGGGATTTACCCTAGGATTCTCTGGGAGGCAAGAGAGGTGATTGCAGAGCCTCTGGCTCTGATCTTCAGGTTGTCGTTGGTCTCGGGTATAGTACCGGAAGATTGGAGGATAGCGAATGTTGCCCCATTGTTTAAGAAGGGGAACAGAGACTTCCCCGGGAATTATAGACCGGTGAGTCTTAATTCTGTTGTGGGCAAGGTTTTAGAAAAAATTATTAGGGATAGGATTTATAGTTATTTGGAGAGTAATGAATTGATCGGAGATAGTCAGCATGGTTTTGTAGCGGGTAAATCGTGCCTTACTAACCTTATTGAGTTTTTTGAGAAAGTGACCAAAGAGGTGGATGGGGGTAAGGCAGTTGACGTGGTATATATGGATTTTAGTAAGGCGTTTGATAAGGTTCACCATGGTAGGCTTCTGCAGAAAATGCAGATGTATGGGATTGAGGGTAATCTAGGAAATTGGATCAGGAATTGGCTAGCAGATAGGAGACAGAGGGTGGTGGTTGATGGTAAATATTCGTCATGGAGTTCGGTTACGAGTGGTGTGCCTCAGGGATCTGTTTTGGGGCCACTGCTGTTTGTAATTTTTATTAATGATCTGGATGAGGGTATAGTTGGGTGGATTAGTAAATTTGCTGATGACACCAAAGTCGGAGGTGTGGAAGATTGTGAGAAAGGGTGTCATAGTTTGCAGGGAGACTTAGACAGGTTGCAGAGCTGGGCAGAGAGGTGGCGGATGGAGTTTAATGCGGAGAAGTGTGAGGTAATTCACTTTGGTAGGAATAACAGATGTGTCGAGTATAGGGCTAACGGGAGGACTCTGAATAGTGTGGATGAACAGAGGGATCTAGGTGTATGTGTACATAGATCCCTGAAAGTTGGGAATCAAGTAGATAAGGTTGTTAAGAAGGCGTACGGTTCTTGGCGTTTATTGGTAGGGGGATTGAATTTAGGAGTCGCAGCGTCATGTTGCAACTGTACACAACTCTGGTGCGGCCGCACTTGGAGTATTGTGTGCAGTTCTGGTCCCCACATTATAGGAAGGATGTGGAGGCTTTGGAGAGGGTGCAGAGGAGGTTTACCAGGATGTTGCCTGGTATGGAGGGGAGGTCCTATGAGGAGAGACTGAGGGATTTGGGGTTGTTTTCGCTAGAAAGAAGGCGGCTAAGAGGGGATCTTATTGAAACATATAGGATGATTAGAGGTTTAGATAGGGTGGATAGTGATAGCCTTTTTCCTCGGATGGAGAAAGCTAGCACGAGGGGGCATGGCTTTAAATTAAGGGGGGGTAGTTATAGGACGGATGTCAGGGGTAGGTTCTTTACCCAGAGGGTGGTGAGGGATTGGAATGCCCTGCCTGCTGCAGTTGTAAATGCGCCTAGTTTGGGGGCGTTTAAGAGATCCGTGGATAGGTTTATGGATGAAAAGGGATTGGTTTAGGTTAGAGGGTCATTTTTTTTTAACTGGTTGGCGCAACATCGTGGGCCGAAGGGCCTGTTCTGCGCTGTAATATTCTATGTTCTATGTCGCAACGTGAATAAGATAGTTAGGAAGGCATATGGGACACTTGTTTTCATCAGTCGTGGTATGGTGTGTAAGAGTAAGGAGATAATGTTGGATTGTACAGCATGTTGGTTAGGCTGCAACTAGATACTGTGTGCATTTCTGGACACCTCACTATAAAAAGGATGTGATAACACTCGAGGGGGTACAGAGGAGATTCACCAAGATTGAGCACTTGATATATAAATATTTGGGGATATGGGACAAGTGCAGAAAAATGGGATTAGCGTCCCTTTAGTGGTAGATATTGTCGGTGTGCATGTTTCATCAGAAGTAACTCTTCAAATGCAGACAATAAAAATAGAACGAAACTTACTCCAACTTATAAATAAAAGAAAGGGTTTAATAAAAAATACCGTTATTCCAAACTTGGGGCCTCGCCCTGGGCCAATCCAAGCTGTCACAATTCTACACAGGTTCTTATTCATAGTGAATCAGCTGGTCAGTTGACTATTACATCATTATGTAATTGATTCCATGGTTTACATCTTGTTACCATTGGTCACATTACATCCAATACAAAGTTATCACTGGCTACATTCTAGCAGTGCAGACTCGATGGGCTGAAGGGTCTTTTCTGCACTTATGACTTTATGGCCATCCTTAACTGGATGATGCCTCTGGCTTCCTTCCCTTAATTGACAAGTTCAGGGAAAGTCATATTTGAGTGACTGTTCTCCAGAAGTTGTGGACTCTGTCTACCATTCGAGCCTGATAATGGGCTTCTGAAGTCCACAGACAACATTTTGCCCAAAATCTTATGATCTTGCAAGATAATAAAACATAATAACCCATTGGAGACCCAGTAAGTAGTCTCACAACACCAGGTTAAAGTCCAACAGGTTTATCAGATGAAGGAGCGGCACTCCGAAAGCTCATGCTACCAAATAAATCTGTTGGACTTTAATCTGGTGTTGTGAGACTACTTACTGTGCCTACCCCAATCCAACGCCAGCAGCTCCACAGTTGGAGACCTTTAGCTGTTTAGCTTTGCAGCCAGACAGAACCATCTTGATTGGAATCTAATTAGCCAGACTAGGGGAGAGCTCTTTCCATCCATGGATGCATACACACACACAGCTCTCTCCCGACAAAGAAATTATGGGGAGTGGAATACCCCTGCTCTCCTAAAACTTAAATTAAGGTCACGTATGTTCAAATACTGCTCATGGAATTTAAAGATCCTCAAAATATCTTTTAACAAGTAGTGGCAGCCGATTGAATTTTACAGTCTTAATTAGTGTCAAACTCAGTGTGAGACTCCCTCCTGTAGGGAATGTTTCTGCTTGCACCCACAGCCTGGTCAGGCTGATTTTGGATTTGCTGGATTGTTTAACGTTGAAGAAAGAAGACTTAGTTATATAGCATCTCCCATGACTTCCGAATAGTTTCAAAACTGCTTTATACCCGATGAAGTACTTAAAATTGTAATCACAGTTGTAATGTTGACAACCACTTTCCACACAACAAACTCTCACACGCAACAATGTAATAGTGACATCTATTTTTAATGATATTTGGGAGATTATTATTGGCTGTGAAACGATGGATAACATCCTTCCCTTATTTGAAATAGCGCCATTGGATCTTTTACATCGACTTGTGAGAGCAGACTGGGACTTGATGTAATGTCCCTTTCAAAATTCAGCACCTCTGACAGTGCAGTACTCCCTCAGCATTACACTGGAGGGTCAGCCTGAATTTTTGTGTTCAGATCTCTGGTATGAGACTTTGAATGCACAGCCTTTGACTGAGAGACGTGACAGTTGACACTTATTGGTGGGAACAATTTCTGTTTCGTGCTGGCAGCAGACATCCGAAAGCCCTTTGAGAGGCAATTAGATGGCTGTCCCAGGAATCGTCAGAATTACATGTATAGAATAGGCGATTGTGTTGAAGTACATTGTTGGGATAAAGTGGAAAGAGCATCACTTTGAGAACATGAGACTGCTTTGCTACTAGGCCATAGAGCCCTGTGCTGTCACGGGCTTTGTCCAATTGAAATAATACCCTGAAGACAGGTTATGCAATCATCGTCTGCCTTATTGTGGTAAATTGTGTGAAACTGCAGAGCGTGAACCTAATCTTATGTCCTCTAACCTTATCTGGACTTTTCTTGCAGTTCATTTCCACAATCCGAGCAGCTCAGGCATGGTCTTGCTCCAGATATCACCTTTATGTATCCTTGGTCTATAGAGAGTATTTGAAATGGCCAGACTTTGCCAGCTGCGGATCAGAATTCACCCATGTTAACCCAAATTTGTTGCTTTACTACTTCTTGTTTTTGTATTTAGCCACCCTTGGTTACATGTGGTGTCAATTAGCAAGAGCTGCAGGTAATGTGTTCCAGTAATACATTTTGCTGCCTTTTTCCTAGAATTGCGTGGACATTGAAATGGGCAAGGAGACTTGTCTGAAAGGGAATGTGTGCACATGATCTCTTTTCTTTTATTCTGCGTTTTCATGATGTTGGAATTGGCACCCTCTTGTTTATTCCACAATAATAAATTTGTGGCATTATGTTCTCAGTATACAAGGACACTGAGGGCATTTATTTTTTGTGCCATTTCAGTTCATTCAATTTCAGTATTTTCACCTAAGCCTGTTGTTTTCAAAAGAACAACATAATCACTGTAGAAGAGTGTAACACCAATGTCTAACATTGGAGGGCATCACAAGGAGGATTAAAGTGTCAGTGTCAGATGATATCTTACACAATGCCAATGATTATTTGTTGTGCATTGACAGAGAATTAAATCAGATGTGACTTTTACAGATAAGCGGTCTTCAAATATTTTGAGGGTTATTTCTTCAAAGATCTGTGTATTTGGATGTGTTACCATTTATATCAGTTTATTGCTGCCTATACTGTTGTTCTTTTGTAAATATAGTAACTTGACTGACTATAGTTCCTTTGCATTGACTATCCTGTCAATGTAAAGTCAAGGACTGGAAAGTTTTCCAATCAAACATTGACAGATCCTGTTTGGTTCATGTCCAAAACTTTTGTACAGTGACTCCTAGTTGTGTGTTCCTCCTCACTACTTTTTTTTGGTGCACATTCTTGGTGTTCTGTTCAGTATTGAGCTGAGCTTCAAATGCCACATCCAGTCTGTTACCTCTTCTTTCGATCTCTGACAGTGACCTCATTTCCCTCTTCTGCGACTGAAACCTCCCCCCCTGTTGCTAACTCCAGATTTTGTTGCTACATTTGTCTCTTTCCTACACACATTCCACATCACCCATTCTTCCACTGCCTGCAGACTGTGTACCTCAGTAACTCCACTCAACAATCAAGAGATTCATCTACTGAGATAGTGACTGAAAATCATTGATCTCATCTATAAATCACTTGATGGCCTCACTTTACCATATTATTGCACTCTCTCATGCTTTTGAGCTGGCATTATCCAAAACTTTGGGTCTTCAGTGCTGCCTGCTCCCTCCTTTCTTCAAATCACAATCGACATCATAACTTTCATCGATCTCTGCAACTCCTTTCTGAAACAGCTTTATTTTGCTTTAACTTTCCTTATCCTCAAAAGGCTCTGAAAGCCAATCCATTTCGAACCCACCTTCGATTGCCTCTGTTAGATTCTTCTGATCTACTGTGAAGTGCATTGGAATGTTTTGAATCAGATCCCTACAGTACAGAAGAAGGCCATTTAGCCCATCGAGCCCATACTGACCACAATCCCACCCAGGCCCTGTTCCTGTAACTCCCCACATTTATTCTGCCAATCCCCTGACACTAGGGTCAATTTAGGATGGCCAATCAACCTAACCTGCACCTCTTTGTACTATATTTTTGCTTTGTAGAAGGCATAATTGACACCACAACACAGTAAAGTAAACTTCAGTATTTGTCAAGAATATTACTTTCATTTTGATTTGGATAAAAGTTTGAATTCTACTTTGTATTTCAAACATTTCACATTTAATTTGCCGTCGCTTCCTATAAGGCTTAATGGGTTTGCCAATATCACAGATATACTCAGCGACTGAATTTGATCTCTTAATTGTTGGAGCAAGCTATAGAGTTATCCAATACACAATACAGAACAAAGTTCAGCTCAAAGTGAGATGAAATGGGTGAAACCACACTGATTTAACTTGGATTGGCTTTTTTGTCTTGTAGAAATTACTCTGCGATCAAAATGACATTTGTGTGTCTTCAGAGATCAGTCATCCTGTTGATGCAATCAGTTCATTTAAGTATGCTTAGAAGAAGTCAGATTAGTCTGTTGTGAGATACATACATTTGAATGTTTTGTAATTTCAGAAGTCAGCAAATTACACTGGTGGCAAACAAAATTCCATGTTTGGAAATTATGCTTGGAAAAATTTTATCCCTCTTATCAGAAATATTATTCAAGTGGTATGGAGATTTAAAACAGCCTAGCATTTGTTTGGCACATTAAAGATGCTTGACAGTGTCTGTCGTGATGTAATATTGTCCATTTGTTAGATACATTTCTCAAGACACGACTGGACATTTAAGATTAGAAAACAATTTTTGTGTGATTTAATTAATTACTGCAGCCGGTGATTTTATAATGAGAATATGCGTTACCTGTTACAAACTGTAAATTGGTCAGAAAAAAAGATTCTACCTCTAACCAGATTGATTTATCAGAGTGTCATGCGAGTGGATTTAATTTTGCTGCTGCTGTACCCTGACCCAGATTTATGTCGTTCTCAGATTTATTTACTTTTTATTGGCATTGCAAACAGAATAACTTCTGTAACACACATGGTGAAAGTTAAATTCAGGCTTCAACTATTAAAATCTGTGAAAAACATCACTGTCTTAGCGTCACTCTTTTTGCTATAAAAAGGTTGTGCCTATAAAAAAGCTGCAATCTGGCAAATTAACTCTTTTCTGACAATGATGTTCCTTAAAGTTCAAAATGTTGATCAATTGGCTACACGACGTTCCAGGTTCCAAGGAACCGACACAACAGTCCTCATTTTAGCTTCATCCATATGCTCACGGCATGGATGTAGCTGCCACAAAACTTCAGTCAAGAATACATGTTTTACTTGTTTAATAGAACTAATTATCCATAAAATATTGCTAAAACCAAAAGTATCTGACAGTGTGGCGTTTCAATTTTCAAAGTGCCTGAAATAGCCTGACTTTGCTGATTTCCGCAGCAGTTGTCCAATGTATTTGTCATTGATGAATGGTTTGCATGCCAGCCAGCTCTGCATAGCATTCTTCTCAAATACTTCCAGACAATACATTGTCCAAGGGAAGAGAACTATTAGATTGATCACAGTGGTTGGCCTCTGTTGATTTGGAACTGGTATAGTGATGATAATTGGACATGGTGGTGAAGCACACAAAGTATTCATTTGAAAATTGTGGACCATTATCTAGTACTGTCTTGTCCAAAATGATTCATGAATGCCTTTTTCGGTGCTTTAATTATTGCCTCTGTGGTAGTCATATATATTTGTTTCATCTCAACTATCTGGAAAAGTAATCCACCATTATAAGGAACGATGTTGATGCTCAGCCTCTCCCATAGCCTGGTAGGGAATGAGGGCATTTTTGGTCCTGCCTGTGTAATGCATGCACCTGACAGTTTGCCATGGTATGCTCAATCACCCAGGAAATGTCAAGCCATCAGACAACAGATTGGGCTGTACCCTGCACTTGTTGTTGCCTAGGTGGCTTTTGTGAAGGGCCTCAGACCAGAAGGAAACTGGGATGATCAGATGTTCATTGTCGAATAGGAGATTGCCTGTGACCATAAAGTGTTTTTGTTGTATGAACTAAGCTTTCGTGGTGCCACCACGTGTGATCACCCTTGTTGGCAGCGGATACTATCACACTTCTCATCATGCATTTATTCAGGCAAATCTGTTGGAGTTTATTTGTGATTACTGACAGGTGTCCCTTGTCAATTGGAAGTACGCTTCCAACTATTCGATGAGATCAATATCCCGGAAGGCCTACTGTGGTCTTAGAAAGTGTGTGCTATTGTTTGAACATAGAACACTACAGCACAAACAGGCCCTTCGGCCCACTAGTTGCACCGATCACTTCTATACCTACTAAGCCATAGACCTATCTATAACCCCCAACCCCATTAGATCCCATATACTCATCCAGAAGTCTTTTAAAAGACCCCAGCGAGTTCGCCTCCACCACCACCCGATTCCATTCACTTACCACCCTCTGAGTGAAAAACTTACCCCTAACATCTCCTCTGTACTTGCTTCCCTGCACCTTAAATCTGTGTCCTCTCGTAGCGACCATTTCAGCCCTGGGAAATAGCCTCCGAGAATCCACCCTATCTATTCCTCTCAACATCTTATAAACCTCTATCAGGTCGCCTCTCAACCTTCGTCTCTCCAGGGAGAAGAGTCCCAGCTCCCTCAACCTATCTTTATAAGGCATGCCTCCCAATCCAGGCAACATCCTTGTAAATCTCCTCTGCACCCTTTCAATAGCTTCCACTTCCTTCCTATAGTGAGGCGACCAGAACTGCGCACAGTACTCCAAGTGGGGTCTGACAAGGGTCTTATAAAGTTGCAGCATTACCTTCCGACTCCTAAACTCAATCCTTCGATTAATGAAGACCAGTACACCATACGCCTTCTTGACCACGTCCTCCACCAGCGAGGCCAACTTAAGAGTCCTATGGACCTGGACCCCAAGATCCCTCTGCTCTTCAACACAGCTAAGACTCCTACCCTTGATATTGTATTCCTTCATCCCATTGGTCCTGCCAGAATGGACCACTACATATTTATCTGCGTTGAAGTCTATCTGCCACTTCTCCGCCCAGTCTTGCATCCTATCTGCATCCCGCTGCAACTTCTGACATCCCTCCAGACCATCCACAGTACCACCAACCTTCGTATTGGTTTTTATGTTGGACATATACTGTTTTAGGTGAACATGATGAAGCTGTTTCACCATCCCTAACAATTGCTGCAGGCCTGGAATTGAGGATGGGCTTGGGGACTTGTTAATAGCTTTAGTTTTTTGTTTGTCCATCGTGATGCCTTCATTGCTGATGGTATGTCCCTGGAACCGAACTGATGTTTTTGAATAACTTGCATTTCTTGTTTAGTATCAGTTTTGCCTCCTTTGGGCACTCTTAGACTATTTTGAATCTTACGTCATGTTCCTCAACCACCATACTGTGAACCAATATATTAACCATGTGGCAAATGGCCTTCAAAATGGCCAACATTGAAAGCCGGAATATTTCTGTATTGGTTAACTGCAAGAACTGTGTATGTATATACAGTAAAAGGTCCAAGCTAGGACTGTCTCCACGCTTACTTGTGCACACACCGGTGTCCAACACCTGAATGACTCTTAAGTGCAGGTCATGTGTTCTCTTACATCACTGTGTGGACGTTACTATACTCAGTCCCATACAACTCTATAGTGCCAGACCGTTATATTGCAGTCATGAATTCCAACTGACTCTTCTGCTTCAGTCTGGTTAATCTGGAGGTGCTGGCAGTTTTGGTATTGGCTGACAGAGTTGCAAGAGCCCAAGGTGCTTCATCATTAGCTGCTGAATGGCAGTTTCTCCTGGCAACTCTTTTGACTTTTCTGCAGCTTCACTTTGCATGCAGTTATTCCTGAGACATCAGCTGATAGAGTGCAGCGATGGGTTGAAACCAGCAATTTGACCAGAGACGATTCTGAGTTTTCCGTTGTTGTCAGCCTGCTTTGCGTGGCATGTGAAAGCTGCTATGCTGAAAGAGAAAATTATTTTTTCTCATCTCCTCTTTGTATGATGAAGACAGCATCCTCCCCATTTAAACACAGCATTCATCCAGCTTGCCATCCCTCTTTCAAAACTTTATTCTTTACCCCCAAATTGTTGCATAATCCTAAGCAGATAAATTATGGTTTTTCTGCCGCCCATAGCCTTTAGGGAAAAAGTAAAAGGTCAGCTGACTTAGAATCACCACAATCCAGAAGAAGGCCATTTGGCCCATCAAGCCTGCACAGACCACAATCCCACCCAGGCCTATTCCCATAACCCCACATATTTATCCTATTAATCCCCTGACACTAGCGTCAATTTAGCATAACCAATCAATCTAACCTTCCCACCTTTGGAGTGTTGGAGGAAACTGGAGCATCTGGAGGAAACCCATGCAGACATGGGAAGAACATGCAAATTCCACATAGTCACCCGAGACTGGAATTGAACCCAGGTCCCTGTGTGGCAGCAGGCGATCAAGATCCCGCTACAATCTTAGATGACCTTCTTCACAGTCCATGATGCCACCATCTGCAAACTTACTATCCATGCCTACTAAATTCTCATCCAAATCATTAATATAAATGACAAATAACAGTGGACCCGGCACCAGTGCCTGAGGCAGGCGCATCACTGCTCACAGACCTTCAGTTTGAAAAACAACCTTCTACAACCACCCTCTGGCTTCTCTCATCAGGATGTGGACATGCTGGCGTTGGACTGGGGTAAACACAGTAAGAAGTCTCACAACACCAGGCCAAAGTGCAACAGGTCTACCTGGCATTTGCTACCAAATAAACCTGTTGGACTCCAACCCGGTGTTGTGAGACTTCCCAATGCGTTTCTCTCATCAAGCCAATTTTGTATCCATTTGGCTACTTCACCCTGGATCCCCTGAGATTTAACCTTATGCAACAACCTACCATGTGGTACCTTGTCAAAGGCTTTGCTAAAGCCCAGAAAGTAACGTTATAGAGTGTGGAACAGAAAAAAACATTTATGTAAAGTTGTATTAATCAGCATCAAAATGCCCTTTCTGGATCAGTGTGCTTTGTGATTTTCCTTTTTAAATATTTTTTATTGAATTTTATGGTAAGAGAAGCCCATTTCCATTAACTGCGGTATTTCACTTTGTTAACTTTAAAATCGAAAGTAAGGTAGTAAAGTAAGCTTAATTGATTGCTATAGAAGCCTGTTTAATTTGTTTAATTTCCTGAATCAGCCTCTCCACCCCCCACCCCCCCAAACTAATCAATTGGCCTAATTTGGCTTGGTCTATCTCTGGTACTTTGTTTAAATGTGCAAGCCTTGGTAGTAAGTGCTGAGCTAATCAGGCTATTCACAGTGCAGACTGATCCAATCCTAACCTCACTTCTAGCAGCAAATGCTGGATAGCAACTAGGAATAGGAACCCTGAATAATTCTCTCATCTCAAGGCAGTAATGTTAAGACTTGTTAAAGCAGTCCTATAGCTGATGTGGCTGAAATCAATTCACTCAGCAGACACCAGGGATCAAACCAGGAATCTTCCCAGTATATACAGTTTAGCAACTGCCTGGATTAACTTGCAGTCATCATGATTTGATTGCTGCAACTTGTTGAGCTCATAGTTCGTCATTCTATGTTTTGCAACTCGTCCGCTTTTTTGAGGGATTGGACTGCAGATTTAGTTGTGCTGCGCATAACATTGAATGGATTGTGTTTAAGGCAAATAAATATTTGATTGTGGTGTTAACTTTGCCAGTTGGAGAGCAAACGTTTTCAATGTATGGATCCTTGGATACATAGGGCAGCACGTTGGCACAATGTGCACATTGCTGCCTCACAGCACCAGGAACCCATGTTCAGTTTCAGCCTGGGGTGATTGTCTGTGTGGAGTATGTATTTTTTCCTCATGTCCGCATGAGTTTTCCTCCAGGTGCTCCAGTTTCTTCCCACAGCCTAAATGTGGGGAGGTGATGGCCTAGTGGTATTATTGCCAGACTAATAATCCAGAAACAGCTACTGTTCTATAGACCTGTGTTCAAATTCCGTTATGGCAGATAGTGGAATTTGAGTCCATTAAAAAAAAATGAAAGTAAGAATCTACTGATGATTATGAAATCATTGTTGATTGTTGGAAAAACCCATCTGGTCTACTAGTGTGCTTTAGGGAAAGAAATCTGTCCTTACCTGGTATGACCTACATGTAATTCCAGAGCCGCAGCATTGTGGTTGACTCTCAACTGCCCTCCAAGGGCAACAAAAATGGGCAATAAATGCTGGCCAATCAGCGATGCCTATGTCCCCAAATGAATAAAAAAAAATGTGCAGGTCAGGTGGATGGGCCATGCTAAATTGTCCCTTAGTGTCCCAAGTTATGCAGCCTAAGGGGATTAGTGGTATAAATGCGTGGGTTTACGGGGATAGAGATGGGCCTGGGTAAGATACTCTGTTGGAGGGTTGGTGTGGACTCGATGGGCTGAATGGCCCCCTACTGCACTATAATGATTCTATGATGCTGGGAGACAAATGATTGATCATGTGAAGCAAAGGATTGCTGGGGATCTCGAAACCTCAAAATCAATTCAGTGAAATTATTGGACCAATAGATAGATACAGGGAATTTCTCACCTTGCAAGCACATATTGCGGTGCTAGATGCTAACAAATATGAAATTTATCAAGTGACTTCCTCATAGCATTGTTCAATTTCATACACCTTTTAAAAGAAAAAGATGTTAAAAATGATGGCAGTGCTATAAACTCAGCAACGGAATGGCAAATCATGTTAAAATTTGAAGAATGTTAATAGAATTTAGATTTTTTATAATAAGGTGTTGCAAATATATTTGAAAAAACAAGATGCAGTTGTGGGCTGGTGAAACTGATGCTACTTAAACTGTTCAGTAACATCTGAATGTGATACGTGATACAATCTTTCCTAAGGCCGCTGGTGGGCTGTGTTACCCTGGAACCGTACATGTTATGGTGTTTTATTCCCAAAGTTTATTTTTTTCTAGAAAATGAAGTGTATACGGTTCAATAATTGCGTATGAACACTTTCAGTTTTAATCCTCCTTAATGCTGTACCAAATGTCATAACTATTTGCGGAGGGGGGAGCATTTTATTTCACCAGATGTTCCTCAGCTTTGTTTTATTTGCAGAGGAAAGTTTATGCTTTGAGGCATGTTAGGCGACCTGAATTAGACCGCATTATATTGGTTTTACTGTCACCGCACTGACATCATATTGGTTTCTAAATGAACTGAAATAAGTTGCAGAGGACCACGATCAGAGACAAATATAGATGATCCAGAATGTTCAAAACTTCATTTGTTTTGAAGATTTGGCTGAGAGATACTCAGATCTGTTCTTTGTCATAGGAAGAAAATGACCTCTTTTGGCATGTTGATGCAATATAGAAAGGAAAGAATTTGCCCTACGAGAGCATTAAGGGATGATTCATAACAGTTGTTTACACATATGCTTTACATGGTATAATACATGATTTATCCTTGCATAGCACACTGCATAAATCAGTGTAGATATTACACCTCTTTCTAAGTAACATTTATTTTCTTCTGGATCTTTTTTAGTACCAAAGAAAATCCTATAGCCAAAGTTTCATGTTCTACTTCTGAATTTGAGTGTTTCCTCCTTAAGGTTCGGTGGCCTGTGGACCTCCACAACCCCCTTCCCCATTCTCGGCCTCTCCCCTCAAAATTTTAGGGTTGGCAGGGATGTGTTTCCAGCTGACTGTTTCAGTGGTGGGAAATGAGACCCCACTACCCCAGAAATTTAGATCTATGTATTTTACCGAGCTCTACTGAAATCTCAGATAATTCAAAGGAAAAATGTTCAATTGTAATTTATTCCAAAGAATTCCATTTTATGACAAAAATCGCACTATACTATTTTATCTCTGGGTTTGAAAGTAATTTTATTTTAACATATTGCATCATTAAATTTTGAGTTTTACTAGCATAGTTAAATATGCAAATCTATTTTCAGACCTCTTTTCCTTATCACATTTGACATTGTATCATTGTGATAATCTTCCTAAAATAATTATGTGACAACAAGATGGCATAGCGCCTAACACTGTTGCCCCACAGGCACCCAGATTCAATTCCAGCCTCGGGTAACTGTGTGGAGTTCGCATGTTCTCCCAGTGTCTGTGTGGGTTTCCCCCGGATGCTCCAGTTTCCTCCGAATGCCCCAGTTTCCTCCCAAAGATGTGCATGTTAGATTGATTGGCCATGCTAACTTGCCCCTGAGTGTCAGGGGGAGTAAATATGTGGGCTTACGGGGATAGGGATTGGTGTGGGTGCAGGCTCGCTGGGCCAAATGGCGGCCTCCTGTGAACAATTTGTGAGCAGATTTGATCTTCTCATTTAAGAAAAGATATGCAGGCAGAGAAGATTCACAAGATTGATCCCAGGTTTTTCTTATGAGGAGAGGTTGAGTAGGTTGGGCCTGTTCTCATTGGAGTTTTGAAGAACCAGAGGTGATTTTATTGAGACATATAGGATTCTTGGAGGGCTGGACAGAAAAGATGTTGAGAGGTTATTTTCCTTGTGGAAAAGTTTAGGACCAGAGGGCATAATCTCAAAATAATTTCATTTCAGACAGGAATGAAAAGGAATTTAATCTCTTGGACATTAGTGACTCTATGGAATTCTTTACCGCGAAGGCCTGTAGAGATTGGGTTAAGTATCTTCAAGGCTGAGATAGATTTTTAGTCAGTAAGGGAATCAAGGGTTATTGGGCTAAGGTGTGCAAGTGGTGTGAGGATTTTCATATCAGATGTGATCTTCTTGAGTAATGAAGCAGACTTGATGGGCCAAATGACCTACTTGTGCTCCTTTGTCTTATGGTCTTTATTTGCATCTTTAATGTGACAAACATGATCGCAGAGCGGTGAAAGGAAAGATTGCAAAGGAGAACCAGAAATTTGGATTTTTCGGACTTTTATAAAGGAAGAAGAAGCAGAGCAGTTAAAGGAGGAAATTCAAGAGAGTGAGTTCTAGAAGGTTCTTCCAGCAATGGCAAAGTCACAGGAGAGGATATGGAAAAGAGGCTCAAGTCAGGAGTGGATAGGGAAAGTAGGGTAAGTGAACATTCTGTGGGTTGGATAGGGAAGCCATCAGGAGAATGAGATTTGCTGGATGACAAAAGATCAGGATGCATTTTATTTGGCTCATTTAAAAAATTTTACAGACGTGAGTGTCGCTGGCTGGGCCAGTATTTGTTGCCTATCCCTTATTACCCTCTATTTAAATATCAGCCACATTGCTGTGGATCTAGAATCACAGCAGTTAAGGACAGAAGATTTCTTTTCCTAAAGTCCAAAACAAATGAGGTTTTATGACAATTGACAATGGTTTCATAGTCAACACTAGACTTTCAGTTCCAGATTATTATTTAATTCTAAATTCACCATCTGCCATGGTGGGATTTGAACCCAGGTCCCCAGGCCTCTAGATTACTAGTCCAGTGACAATGCCTCCCCATGATACAATGATGATGGTTTTGTTGAGTAATTATAGCACTCAACCGCTATCCAGTTGTCTCCAAAAAATCCAGACGTTGAGTCGAGGAAACTACCAGTGGTGAAAAGCTTGGGGACCATAGTTCCAAAATAACCTGTTCCTCCAAAACATACCACATGTACTGAAACATTATTTTTTGGAAATATGAGATAACAATTTTGCTGGAGTTTGACATCTTGTGACATGTCTTGTTAGTTAGAGTTGCACTTTTAGGTTCTACAATCTTTTTGCCCACAAAGTTGCTGCTTGTGCAAGCTGAGACCAAAAGGAACAGGTTATCGTGGACCTTGGGTGAGCGGCAGGTCACATGCTATACCTCCTTAACCAATGAGATTACAGGATTGAGAAATAAACAGAAAAGATTGAGAAGAAAGGTGAAATGGAATGGGTGAATTCCATGTGAGATGATTTGATTTATTATTGGCGTGTGTATTAATACACAGTGAAAAGTATTGTTTCTTGTTCCCTGTACAGACAAAGCATACTGTTCATAGAGAAGGAAAGGAGGCGGTGCAGAATGTAGTGTTACAGTCATAGCTAGGGTGTAGAGAAAGGTCAATTTAATGCGAGGTAGGTCCATTCAAAAGTCTAATGGCAGCAAGGAAGAAGCTGATCTTGAGTCAGTTGGTACTTTCCTCAGACTTTTGTATCTTTTTCCGGACAGGAGAAGGTGGAAGTGTGCATGTCCGGGGCGTTTGGGTTTTTTAACTGTGGTTACTGAGTGTTGGTGGTGGAGGGACTGGTTAAGTGGGCTGCTTTGTCTTGTATAGTCTTGAGTCTTTTTGAAAGTCTGGAAGTGAATATATTGTCTTGTGGTCACAATTCTGCAGCCATAAAGTGAGCTTCTAATCATCACTCAATCTCTGATAGGCTAAAGCATCATGTGTGAAAATTGTGATTTGTGCCGATGGTATTTTTAAGTGCCCCCATAGCATACGTTTTTACAAGCACTGCTGCTTAATCCTTTTTTTTTTAATTCATTCGTGGGACATGGGCATCGCTTGCTGACCAGCATTTATTGTCCATCCTAGTTGACCTTGAGAAGGTGATGGTGAGCTGCTTTCTTGAATAGCTGCAGTCCATGTTTTGTGGGTTGACTCACAATGTCGTTAGGAAGGGAATTCCAGGATTTTGACTCAGCAACTGCGAAGGAACGGTGATACATTTCCAAGGCAGGATGGTGAGTGGCTTGGAAGCGAACTTGCAGGTGGTGGTGTTCTCATGTATCTGCTGCCCTTGCCCTTCTGGACGGAAGTGGTCATTGGTTTGGAAGGTGCTGTCTGAGGATTTTTGATGAATTGCTGCAGTGCATCTTGTAGCTAGTACACATTGCTAGTGATGGAGGGTTGAATGTTTGTAGCTGTGGTGCCAATCAAACGGGCTGCTTTGTCCTGGATGGTGTCAAGCTTCTTGAGTGTTGTTGGACCTGCACTCATCCAGGCAAGTGGGGAATATTCCATCACACTCCTGATTTGTGCCTCGTAGATGTTGGGTAGGCTCTGGTGAGTCAGGAAGTGAGTTACTCGCACAGTATTCCTAGCCTGTGACATGCTCTTGTAGCCAATGTTTTCATGTGGTGGGTCCACTTGAATTTCTGGTCAGTGATTACCCAAGGATGTTGACAGTGGGGATTTAATGTTAAGGGGCAGCGTGTTGAGTGTTTCTTATCGGTGATGGTCATTGCCTGGCATTTGTGTGGCATGAATGTTATTTGCCACTTGTCAACTGAAGCCTGGATATTGTCCAGAACTTGTTGCATTTGAACATGAGCTGCTTCAGCATGTGAGTAGTTGCGAATAGTGCTGAACATTGTGCAATCATCGGCGAACATCCCCACTTCTGACCTTATGACAGAGGGAATGTCATTGATGAAGCAGCTGAAGATCATTGGGCCTCAGGAGCTGAGTGACCCTGACGAAACCCAAACTGGGCGTCACTGGGCAGGTTATTGTTGAGCGGGTGCTGCTTGATAGCACTGTTGATAACCCCTTCCATCACTTTACTGGTGATTGACAGTAGACTGGGCAGTAATTGGCCGGGTTGGATTTGTCCTGCTTTTTGTGTACAGGACGTACCCGGACAATTTTCCACATTGTTGGGTAGATGCCAGTGTTGTAACTGTCCTGGAAGAGCTTGGTTAGGGGAGGGCAGGTTTTCAGTATTACTGCCGGAATGTATCAGGGCCCATTGCCTTTGCAGTATCCAGTACCTCCAACTGTTTTTTGATATCATGTGGAGTGAATCGAATCATGTGGAGACTGGCATCTGAGATGCTGGGACCACTGGAGGAGCCGACATGGATCATCACTCGGCACTTTTGGCTGAAGATTGCTGCAGACACTTCAGCCTTATCTTTTGTGCTGATGTGCTGGACTCCTCCCTCATTGAGGATGTTTGCAAATCCTCCTCCTCCAGTGAGTTGTTTAATTGTCCATCACCATTCCTGACTGGATGAGGAAGGACTGCAGAGCTTTGGTCTGATCTGTTGGTTGTGGACTCGCTTAGTTCTGTCTATCACTTTCTGTTTTTGCCATTTGGTTCTATTTAGTAGCTCCACCAGGTCGACACTTCATTTTTAAGTATGCCTGGTGCTCCTCCTGGCATGCCCTCCTGCACTCCCCATTGAACCAGGGTTGATCCCCTGGCTTGATGGTAATGGTTGAGTGGGAGATATGCCGGGCCATGAAGTTGCAGATTGTGCTGGAGTACAGTTCCGCTGCTGTTGATGGTCCAGTCTTGAGTTGCTAGATCAGTTCGAAGCCTGTCCCATTTAGCACGGTGATAGTGCCACACAACGTGATGGAGGTTATTCTCAATGCGAAGGCTGGACTTCATTTCCACAAGAACTGTGCGGTGGACACACTTACTGATACTGTCACGAACAGATGCATCCTTAGCTAGCAGATTGGTAAGGATGAGGTCAAGAATGTTATTTCCTCTTGTTGGTTTAACCTGAAGCCATGAGACTTTATGGCATCCAGAGTCGATGTTAAGGACTCCCAGGGCAACTCCCTTCCGACTGTATGCAACTGTGCTGCTACCTCTGCTGGATCTGTTCAGCCGGTGGGACAAGACATATCCAGGGATGGCAACGGTGGTGTCTGTGTGTTATCTGTAAGGTATGATTCCATGAGAATGACTATGTCAGGCTGTTGCTGGACTATGTGAGACAGCTCTCCCAATTTTTTCACTAACCCCCAGGTGATAGTAAGGAGGACTTTGCAGGATCGACAGGGCTGTTTGTTTTATTGTTGTCTTTTCTGGTGCCCCGGTTGATGCCAGGTGGTGCGTCTGGTTTCATTTCTTTGTTGAGACTTTGTAGCGATTGTTAGATTTGGCCATTTCAGAGGGCAGTTGAGAGTCAACCACTTTGATTCTGAAATCACATGCAGGCCAGACCAGGTAAGGACGGTAGATTTCCTTCCCTAAAGAACATTGGGAGCCACATTGGTTTTTTCAACAATCAACAATGGTTTCATAGTGTTCAGTAGACTCTTCCATATATTTTTTATTGAATTCAAATTCCACCATCTGCTGTGGCGGGATTCAAACCCTATTCATTATCTAGATTTCTGGATTAATAGTCAAGTGATAATACCACTAGGCCATTGCCCCCCTGTGATGAATGAAATTCAGTTTCTGTGTGCTTCTTGAGGTGTAGTTATGTTGGCAATTTTTTTCATAATATGAAATATTCAAACATTATTTTTGAAGAAACATTACTGTCAGGAACCTGTTTTGGACTACACCAGCAATATAGGCTATGAGTGGGATTTTTTTGGAATGACAAGGGGAGAAAACATTAATGGTTACCATTTATAAGATCAGTGTTAATGTTTTGCAATGGAGTGATTACATTTAATTTGGATTGTGCCTAAATAATGATACCTTTTCCATGTTAATTACCGTAGTGGAAATTGATCATGTCAGGTCCCAGAACATTTTGCCATTTAGAAGGCACACCAGGTTCTCCCACCTCAGGAGCTTAACCTCAGACAGATGGAGGACTTTTATAAACTCTATTGATAATTCTTATCCTTTGCAGCCTAACACACTTCTCTTGGCACCTCTGACTTTTAATGATGGAATGAAATGACCCTAAGCAAACTGAGTTTGGCAGGCAATTCCACAGCATGTAACTTGACTGTCAAACTTAATGGGCTTGTAAGAATGACTGACATGGGAAACAAAAAAAAGTATTTAGTGCAGATGGGAAAGCTTTTCTGCGGTCAGGGCTGAAACACATATTTGAAGCAAAATAGAGGAAGCAATATTGTATAAACATATGTTGGTGCACCTGACGTGACATGGGTACCAAAAATTAGAATCTTTTCCCAAACTT
Source organism: Carcharhinus amblyrhynchos (assembly GCF_965287045.1). NCBI lineage: Eukaryota > Metazoa > Chordata > Chondrichthyes > Carcharhiniformes > Carcharhinidae > Carcharhinus > Carcharhinus amblyrhynchos. The sequence continues at coordinate 15,676,873 of NC_137352.1, forward strand.
GCCAAAGATGGATGCAAATTCTCTCGCAAAGTTAATGAAAGCCCCCAACAGTCAAGTGTAGCACAAAATTGATAGAATGTAAAAAGGTGTTTTTTGCCATCAAAGCTCCTAAAACTTAACTCTGTAGGAGTTTGAGAATTTGAATTTGGCTTGAAGTAATCTGAAAATAAAAGGCTTGTAACTGAGAAGATGATCTTGAAGCTATCAGATTGTTGGAACAACACAATTGGTTCACTCGTGTCCTTCAAGGAAGGTAACCTGCTGTCCTTGCTCAATCTGGCCAATAAGCAATTTCAGACCCACACCAAAATGGTTGACTCTTAACTGCCTTCTGAAGTGGCCTAACAAGCCACTCAGTTGTATTAAATCACTTACCATCTTCTTCTGGCGATTAAGGGTAGACAGTAAATGCAGGTTTGCAAGTGATTCACAGACCCCAAAAATGAATGTGACAAATCTTGCCATGAGAGTGGAATGATTTTTTGATCCACTTTTCAAATCTGTAAGAATAGGAGTATGGTTACAGTTGCTGAAATATAATTTGGCAATTCTGACAACTGATAGTCAATTGTTCTGACTTTTTTTTAAAGATTGGGTGTTAGGAACTAGCTGTCACTCCATTTTCATATAAATTTGTCAACTGAACAACCTCAAAATGTTGAGCTTGTTAGCTTTATTTACCCTGTACATGCTGAAGGTAGTATCCTCAGATGTTACATCTGTATATTTTATGTTCCTGGGCAATAAATCGTGTCCTTAATGTTTCAATCATTTTTGAACTGTCACTGATTTTTAAACAAATGAATATTTCAGACAATAAGTTAATCATATAAGTTTGATTAAAACTTGTGAGAGATATTGACATTTGTCCAACCAAAAAACTAAGGCCAAGATTCTCCGACCTGGTCCACGGCTGAGATTCTCCGGTCAGATTGATAAGGACAGCAGGTTACATTCCTTGAAGGACACAAGTGAACCAATTGTACTGTTCCAACAGTCTGACAGCTTCAAGATCACCTCCTCGGTTACAAGCCTTTTATTTTCAGATTATTTCAAACCAAGTTCAAATTCTGAAACTCCTGCAGAGTTCAGGTTAAGGAGCTCTGAGATTCTCCGGTCCCCCTGTTCTGAATGGAGATTTGGCTGGGCGCCAAGTTCGCCATTCCTGTTGGCAGCAAGGGTGGAGCTATCAACATTGGAGAATCCCAACTTTAGTCACAAAGGTTATGGCTAAAACCATACATACTTATAACTGAATTCTAAAAATTAATGAAACTTGACAAAAATAGTTCTCAGTAATGTGTAGGATCTGCAAATTTCCCTGGGCACTCAAAATGAGTTTCAATTGATTTCCATTATTTTCTCTGCCTGAATCTTCCTTTGACAGATCTGGTAGCTGTATCAACCTTACGGGGACAGAAGACTAGGGGATGAGGTGGGAAAGGAAAAAAAAAATTCAAAAGCCGTAGATTGCTGTCTTTGTGTTTTAATAATATTTTTGGACATGAACATATGCCCAGTGGTAATAGTGCAAACCAAGTTATGGGGGATATTTATTGTGATATAATCTGCTTGATGTGATCTGAAGTTAACTAAAATTGCTTTTTTTTAAAATCTGGAACATGGGTGTCACTGACTGGCCAGCATTTATTGCTCATCCCTAGTTGCCCTTGAGAAGGTGGTGGTGAGCTGCCTTCTTGAATCGCTGCAGTCCATGTTCTGTGGATTGATCCGCAGTGCCGATAGGGAGGGAATTCCAGCATTTTGACTCAGTGACTGTGAAGGAACGGCAGTATATTTCCAAGTCAGGATGATGACTGGCTGGTGGGGAGCTTGCAGGTGGTGGTGTTCCCATGTAAGTGCTGCCTTGTTCTTGTAGGTGGAAGTGGTCATGGGTTTGGAAGGTGCTGTCTATGGATCTTGGGTGAATTGCTGCAGTGCATCTTGTGGATAGTCTGCTGCTACTGATTGTCGGTGGTGGGGAGATTGAATGTTTGTAGATGCGGTGGCAGTCAAGTGGGTTGCTTTGTCCTGATGGTGTCAACTTTCCTGAGTGTTGTTGAAGCTGCACCTATCCAGGCAAGTGGGGAGTATTCCATCACACTCCTGACTTGTGCCTTGTAGATGGTGGATAGTCTCTGAATAGTCAGGAGATGAATTACTTGCCACAGTATTCCTCACCTTTGACCTGCTTTTGTAGCCACTGTGATTATGTGGTGAGTCCAGGTAAGTTTCTGGTCAATGGTAACCCCAAGGATATTGACAGTGGGAGATTCTGTGATGGTTACACCATTGAATGTTAAGGGGTGATGGTTAGAGCGTCTCTTATTGGTGATGGTCATTGCCTGGCATTTGTGTGGTGTGAATATTATTTGCCACTTATCAGCCCAAGCCTGGATATTGTCCAGATCTTGTTGCATTTGAACATGGACTGCTTCAGCATCTGAGGAGTTGTGAATGGCGTGAACATTGTGCAATCATCAGCAAACATCCCCACTTCTGACCTTTTGATGGAGGAAAAGTCATTGATGAAGCAGCTGAAGATTGTTGGTCTAGGACACTACCCTGAGGGAGTCTTGCAAAGATGTCATGGAGCTGAGATGACTGACCTTCACAACCACAACCATCTTCCTATCTACCAAGTATGACTCCAACTTGGCAACCATGGAGATCATTTCATTCAGTTGCTAGGTGGCTATAGTGTGATGCAGAATGATGCCAATGGCTAAAGTTTAATCCCCTAACCAACTGTCGTGGTTCATGGAGGCCTGCTTCCATACAGTGCTTGTGGAGTGGTGCCCCTCTCTAATAGAGAGAAATGTCCATGTTCCTTTGTGGACTACAGTTCATTGCCTTTCTTGGCAGCCTCATACATCAGGCACACTTGTATCATAATGCAGAGATAAGTGGTTTCAAATTGCAGAAAGAGATGACAACGCTGAGCAACCAGTTTTATGAATTATGAGCACAAACAGACTAGCAATCTCTGCAAAGCAAAGCTCCACAAGAACTGATACAGAGCTGTTTGGTCAAAGTGATGCATAGGGCAGTCTTCAACTACCCATTTTTCTAAAACCAAAGTCACTGCTCCCTCCTGTATTTACAGTATCAGAACATTTTTTTCTTACGTTCAACCAATGCAGATGCTTTTTTCCCCAATGTAGCCATTTTGTCTCAGGTTAGGGAAGGAAAGGCCAGAGTATTTTCAGTGATAGAAACAGAAAATAGAAGCTATAGTTGGTCATTTGGCCCTTCAAGCCTGCTTCACCATTTATTTTGATCATAGCTGATCATCAAGTTCAACATCCTAATCCCCCCCCGCAATATCTCTTGGTACCTTTAGCCCCAACACTTGAAGAATTTTACACTTTCGTTATAAACCTTATGTATATTTTTACTCTTAAAAAGGTTACAGATATAAAAAAATTAACAGTGGATGTGACAGTCTAGTTATGCAATTACTATTTATAAATCAGTAAAATCAAATGTTGAAGTTGCACCAGTGTATAAGCATTTAGTGAATATCAAAACATATTCAACAGTAGTCCATATCTTGCAGCACATTGCAGTGGGAGAACTGCAGCATTGTGCACAGTGTGAACAAAAGTAACAGTGCAAAGTTTTCATTAGAGTTGATCTCAGGCAAACCTTGGCTAACTCTATTGTGTTTCTGATCCACCTGAAGTTTTGAGGGTGGCATCCTTGAAGAATCTCCACTGTACAGATGCAACCTGCTATTTTTGTGCCCCTGAATGTTCAGTGGCACGTACACAGGACAAAAGATCTGCAGCGCCTCGAGGGAGATGTTTTAAACAGAGCAGAATTTGTAGCTGATTTTTGAAAATTAAAAAAAAACTCGTGGCTCCCTCTCCAGCCTGGCAGCAGTGGGCTTTCTATTGCTGTCTAAGGATGGACTGCCTTCAGCTGGTAGTATTTGTGGTTGAAATTGAACGATGTTCTTGGGGCCGACTCTTCACCTTCATTTAAATATGGGAGGAATCGATGACTGGGGAAAATGCCCTCCGGTGCTGGTAATGGTGGAAATCTGGTGGAAGGCCTCCATCTTATTTTCCTTCACTTTTTGATACTTTATTTCCGAATTTTGGACAATGTGGTAGATGAAAATCCAGCCCACAGTATTGCAGAAATCAAATCAAATTCAATGTTACATGAAATTTGGCATTCTTGCATTTGTCCTGATGAGTGCGAGATGAAAAGCTTCAGCACCACGTCTTGCTTTTCAGCAATATTCAAGTTTTTTTACTTCCAAGTTAATGTAAGAGGATTAAGCAGCATTATGCCACATTTGAGTTCTGTTAAATTGTGAGCTGGATTTTCATCTACCACATTGTCTAAAATTTGGAAATAAAGTATCAAAAAGTGAAGGAAAATAAGATGGAGGCCTTCCATCAGATTTCCACCATTACCAGCACTGTAGGGCATTAAAACTCCAAATTTGTAAAAGTTAATTTTCAGTGTCACAGTAGTCACTTTGCAGTAATTCAGACTTCATACGCTATTAAAAATTCTCTTATATTTGAATGAACTAATCTTAAGTTTTGCGAGTGTATTAGTGGTAATTCTGCAACTTCACACCATTGCATGTGTTTTGATGCCTAATTTCTTGGTAAGATACTGTTAAAGCAAAGTTCATGCAACTCAGACAGCAGCTTCCTGATTTCTGTTTAACTGCACTTGTGAGGATGCTGGAAATCACTGTTCAATTTACTCTTTTTAATAATGGTGCACACTGATCACTTCACTGTTATTTTTAATTGGGCCAATGCACTATCATTTTATCCAATGCTGACAAAATCCACTGGACATTGAGAACCTTTGGTCTAGATCTAAAACTTCAAATAGTTATATCTTGAATTATTATACCACACACCTTAAGAGACATACAAGACCTTTGTGATCATGAATTCTGTCGTAATAAGTCAATGTCTTTCACTTTCAGTGTGAGCGTAAGTTTTGTAGGCAGTAAGTTTTGAAATGACTCTACCCACTTCTAAGTGGTGGTCTTGTAAAGAACCTATTTCATGGGTGGACAAGTGACACTGAACAAACAAATAAAATGGTCCAGCAAGTATTTTTAGAAATATTGTACAAATGATAAAGCATGTGTGGAATTTTGGCAATATTCATCAAACCTATTTAACTGTTGATTTTAGTTTACAGTCGTGACAAAGGGTAAACTCTGAGATTGAATGTTGTTAGAATCTGGACTCCGTGATTGGCAACATGATCGAGTATATGTAATATTAGCTCAAAGTCCACTGAATATATTCCAGCCTCAAGTTCTAACTGACATGAAGTCATCAGTTAATGCAGCACAGTCATGCTCCATAATATCAAGGATTTTTTTTTAGCAGATAACTGGACCTGCAGGCCACCGATAGCTTCTTCCTAGCGAGAGTTGACTGCAGGAATATTTCTGTCATGAAGCTGTCTCTATAAATCTGGCCTGTATTTTTAGTCTTGGTGCTGCTCAAGTAATCTGTTGACCGAAAATGGTATTGTTCTGTGAAAGAGGTACTTAATGTCATTTGTTGCATGGTAGAAGGACCCCAGCCAACAGGGCAATGTAAGCAACATATAACATCTGATAGTTCAACATTCTTTTAGCTGGAAAAAAAAAGGATTCTTGGTGAAGATCCAGGAATTTTATCCAATTGTGCTTTTTTTCCTGCTCTTTGTATAGCTAAACTGTTACTTGTTGGGGTGTACATTGTTTTGCTTTTTTTGCACGTGCCTTGACCTCAGTTACGTTACACTGACACAGAAAGTCGACCCACTCAATTATTTCCACCAGTCAATGTCACGTTTATGAAGCAACATTAAACCATTGCTGGCCTGTTAGGGAATGGAAAATAATTCCTTTCACGTATAATTTTATTTATTTGACATTCACTCCTTGGCTGCAAGAATGGTGGTTTAAAAAAAAAGCCCTCTAATTCCATTCGAATTTCAGGAAGGATGAGATTACATTTGTCTTCCTTATACCCATTTGACTGGCACAAAAGAGACATTTAGATGTGGATGAAATGCTTCCCAAGTAGTATTATGCTGTGTTTTGGTTTGGACAAGAGCCTTGTTATTTTTGTAAGGTCACTGAAAGTTCATGGCAACATGATACTCAAGTTCATCTGAAATAGACACCACATTAATTCACCTCAAATTTGAGCTGAATCCCATCTTCTGTACAGCAGTAATGGTGAATTCTGCAGACGGCTTTACAAGTAAGAAAGATGGAATATCCTAAATGGTTCAACAGAATATGCTTGTATCTCATGGAATTATACACATATATCGGATACTTCTCAGTGTCTACTGTGTGTAAATATATTTTTTAAATAAGAGGTTTGTATAAAAACTGAACCCACAGCAATATTTTGCAGAATCTTGGGGATTGCTTGCTTGTTGCCAAAGTAATAGAATTCAAGTTAATAAAAACCCGAATGTTTTCAGCCAGCCTAGAAACCTCTGTAATATTAGGCAATGAACGAGATTCAGGTTTGTAAACTGTTAAATCATTTCTTTGAGCTTTTGTTTGTGAACTGATCAGATCTTAAAAACCTATTCTTGGGATGGGGGTGTCCCGGCATGGCCAACGTTTGCTGGCCCTGCTTGACAGTCTTGAGAAGGTGGATGAAGGCCTTCTTGAATTGCCATGATTCGATACAATGAGTGAGTAGCTTGACCATTTCAGTTGGCAGTGAGGTTTGTGTGAGACTGCAGTTAAGTATTGGCCAGATTGATTGATAAGATCAGTGGGGCTCCGTAGGATGCTGGATATGGACACATGCTGGATTAAAGGCCTGCTTCAAGTCTCTGGAGCTGTGTTCAAAGTTTGAAAATAAAGATTAGAACCTGAAACATCCTTCCAGCCGTCAACTCACCTTCTCTTCACTCTCCCATACATTCCTCATGTCCCATACATTCCCCATGTCCCATCCATGCCGACTCTCGCCATTTATCCATTCCCATAACCCCTGATACCCTGCATATCAACCTATAACCATCCACCCAACTCTCATGACCCTTTATAGCTCCAATACTAATCTATTCCCTTCCAGATATTTCCCCCTTGTGTGACTAACAAAAAAAGAGTCAACTCTAATTTCACTTAAAACAAAGCTCTCTTTATTTAACTTTAAAGGTACCAATGTTCAACATAAATATACATTAGTTGCAACACTTACTTAAGCTTTAATTAATTTAACTTCAGTCTTAAATTTAACTTCAACTCTTGCCCCAGTTTAACTTTTAAGCCTGACTGAAAACTAATACTGTCTGAGTGAACCGGCCAGGTCTGCCCTCGGCTGTGGCTCTTCCTCGTGGTTCTTTTTTCTTCTGATCTTTGTTCTTCCCTGAAGCTGATAGTTAAGGCACAGGTCATGAATGTGATTCTGGAGTTTCAACTAAGGAAAAGACTCAAGTTCCTCTTTGTATCTTAAACTTTGCACATCCTTTCAGAAAGTTCTCTGGCACTCAACCAATGGTATCACCAGAAACTGATCACAATGTTCAATTATAGCCAATGGAGTTACTCATTAGCAAGTCCCATACCAATTATTTCAAAATTGTTTTGAAATTAATATTCTCAAAATACCATGGTTAGATTTGAATGCATATTCTCATTTATTAGTCTATTCACCAGTAACATAATCACTGCACTGCAGTTTTTCAAATATTATCATTTACTGCCTTTTCTGTGTGTTTCAACTATTTGTTTTTCAATGACAGCTTGGGGTGAATCTGTGTTGCAGTGGGAGTATCAGTACCTTGTTGTTTTGCTTTGTACTAAGGCTGATGTTGCAGTGTACCATATTGTGAGGTACCCACAAAATTGTTATTTGACCTGAATGTATTTTCAGTACCCTGATTTGAGTTCATCCATCCAATTCAAGCTTTTATGTCCTGAATTCATTCACGGGTAGCAGCCTGCTTTGACAATCTTTCTCCAAACCTGAACATAAGATAGAATGGTGGGTACCTGGCAGCCAGTGCAGGAAATGGAATTTAAAACTGTGCTCCCCAGCTGTTTTCACCTTGGGATATTCTGCCTTTAGCTATTTAAAAAACCTAACTGACCTTAGAGTTCTCCACATCCGCCCTTCGTAAAATAGAACTTTCAAGGCCATTGATTTCTACATTGGAAATGCTGCTGTAAAAGCAGTCAGCTCAGATTAGTATCATAGATTTCATGTCATGCAGAAGAAGGCCATTCGGCCCATTGAGTCTGCACCGACCACAATGCCACCCAGGCCCTATCCCCTTGACTCCATGTGTTTACCCTGGTATTCCCCCTGACACGATAGGGCAATTTACCATGGCCAATCAACCTAACCTGCACAATCCTTGGACTGTGGGAGGAAACCGGATCATAAGGAGGAAATCCAAGTGATCCAACAGACATGGGGAGAATGTACAAACTCCACACAGACTGTGACTCGAGGCCAGAATTGAACCCAGGTCCCTGGTCCTGTGAGGCAGCAGTGCTAGCCACCATGCCACTCAAAAAAGTTCTTATTTTTGCCCAAATGGACTGCTTTGCTCCCACAATGGTAAAGACACAGTCCAGGATTATAGAACTGCAGAGAAGGGTGGACCTGCCAACTTCTCCACTTGCTCATGATGGTGCATATGGCTGCATATTGATTACAGATAAAAGAGGACTTGCATTATGTAGTGCCTTTCACCACAAAATGATGTCCCAAAGCGTTTTAAAGCTAACCAAGTACTTTTTGTACTTAGCATAGTCACTGTTGTAATGCAGAAAATGTGACAGCCAATTCATACATAGCAGGCTCCCACAGACAATAATGGAAAAATAACCAGATCATCCTTTTTTTTGTAGTGTTGATTGAGAGATAAATATTAGGCGGGAATCAGGAGTAACACCCCTTCCCTATGCGAATCTTCATGGGATCTTTATATGTCCATGTGAAAGTTCGAATGGGACCTCTGTTTAATGAGTTTGACCATCGCGAGCAATATTGATATTTTGGCAAGCTCTGTGTCTTAAATTGTTAGCGTACAATGAATAAAAATTCTGATAATGCACCGAAAGGTGACTGATCCATCCTCGGAATCAGTTCGTTGTACGTTCAGGAAATGTTTACACTGAATGAAGTTTGAACTTGGGATCTTTGAAGCCTGTCTGGTTTGGTGATCTACTGGACTGTATCTTTACTGTATGGTCCACTGTGGAAGCAAAGTAGTCCATATAGGGCAAAAATAATAACTTTTGTGACAACATTTAGATACAAAATCCAACTGCAAGGTAATAAGAACATAAGAACATAAGAAATAGGAGCAGGAGTAGGCCATCTAGCCCTTCGAGCCTGCCCCGCCATTCAATAAGATCATGGCTGATCTGTTGTGGCTCAGTTCCACTTTCCCGCCCTCTCCCCATAACCCTTAATCCCCTCTCTTATCAAGAACCCATCAACCCGCTTCTTAAAAATATTTAGCGAGGCAGCCTCCACCACTTCAACGGGCAGAGAATTCCAGAGATTCACCACCCTTTGAGTGAAGAAGTTCCTCCTCAACTCCGTTCTAAACCGCCTCCCCTTTATCTTGAGGCTGTGCCCCCTAGTCCTACTGTCTTTTTTGAGCGGGAAGAGTCTCTCCACCTCTATCCTATCCATCCCATTCATCATCTTATACGTCTCAATGAGATCTCCCCTCATTCTTCTAAACTCTAACGAGTACAAGCCTAGTTTATTCAGCCTCTCCTCATAGCTCAATCCCCTCAACTCCGGTATCAGCCTAGTAAACCTCCTCTGCACTCCCTCCAAGGCCAAAATATCCTTGCGCAGGTGCGGCGCCCAAAACTGCACACAGTACTCCAGCTGCGGCCTCACCAATGCCCTATACAGCTGCAGCAAGACCTCCCTACTTTTATATTCAATCCCCCTCGCTATGAAGGTCAGCATCCCATTTGCCTTCCTGACCACCTGCTGCACCTGCAAGCTGGGTTTTTGCGACTCATGCACAAGGACCCCGAGGTCCTGCTGCAGTTTTTCGCCACGTAAGTAATAGTCCTTCCTACCATTCTTCCTACCAAAGTGGACCACCTCACACTTACCAACATTAAATTCCATTTGCCATTTCCTGGCCCATTCGCCCAGCCTATCTAGATCCTTCTGCAGACTCTCCACACCCTCCGCACAATTTGCCTTTCCCCCAATCTTGGTGTCATCAGCAAATTTCGACACCCTGCACTCGGTTCCCTCCTCCAGATCATCTATATAAATGTTTTGCAGGGAAAGTAATCACATTTTTACATCAGTTTGAACATGTGGTAAGCAGTGATTTTTCCATTGCTTTTCAAAATGAGCAATTTTTATAGTGTGCACACTTAAAATAATTAAAATTAAATTGTTAAAAGCCCAACACATGGATTGAAAGAAACCTTATTCCTTGTTATATTTTGAAGCTTTAGTACATCTAAAGCAAATAAATAAGATATATTTTCTCCACTAAGAAATGTTTAGTTATTGATATAAAAGATTTGTCAGCAATAGTTTTTGGCCAGAAGCGTGGCTGAGATTTTGGCTTTGTGGAAATGTGCTGGTTCCTAGAAAAGTGAAGAAAGCATTTCATTGTCACTTTGCCAGAATGTACATGTGCAACTTGGTTCTCTTATCTGTTTTGGTTCCTGAGAACATACATTATAACACAAAAAATAGAAACAGGTGTAGGCTACCAGGCCCTTCAAGCCTTCCCGTCATTCAGTATGATCATGGCTGATGTATGCCGGCCTTAACTCCTTTTCTGTGTCATTTCCCCATTGCTCTCAATTCTTCAATCAAATACTTATCCACCTCCGCTTTGAAGACTTCTAATGATCCAGCCTCCACCACTCTTTGAGACAGAAAATTCTAGAAATTCATGCCTCCTGCCAGAATAATATTTTACCCAACTCAGGTTTAAATGACTGGCCCTTTATCTGGTAGCTATGACCCCTTGTTTGAGACTCTTCCACTGGTGAAAACATCTCACCATCTACCCTGTCAAGCCCACTCAAGATCTTGAATGTTTGAATAAGGCCATCCCTCACTTTTGTGAACTGTAAGGGATACAGGCTCAGACCGTTTAGTCTTTTTTGATAGAGCTGACAAATTCCCCTCCAATTTGATTTTCAAGTTTGCTGACGACACCACTGTAGTGGGTCAGATGTCAAACGATGACGAGACAGAGTACAGGAATGAGATTGAAAATCTGGTGAACTGGTGTGGCAACAATAATCTTTCCCTGAATGATAGCAGGACAAAGGATGTTGTCATCGACTTTAAAGAACAACGTGCCACATCTACATCAATGGGAACAAAGTAGAAAGGGTCAAGAGCTTCAAGTTTTTCGGTGTCCAGATCACCAACAACATGTCCTGGTCCTCCCATGCTGACACTGTAGTTAAGAAAGCTTACAACGCCTCTACTTTTTCAAAAGACTAAAGAAATTTGGCATGTCAGCTACGACTTTCACCAACTTTTATAGATGCACCAAAGAAAGCATTCTTTCTGGTTGTGTCACAGCTTGGGATGGCTCCTGTGCTGCCCAAGACCGCAAGGAATTACAAAAGGTTGTAAATGTAACCCAGTCCATCATGCAAACCAGCCTCCCATCCATTGACTCTGTCAACACTTCCCGCTGCCTCAGCAAAGCAGCCAGTATAATTAAGGACCCCACACATCCCGGACATCCTCTCTTCCACTACCTTCTGTCGGGAAAATGATACAAAAGTCTGAGGTCACGTACCAACCGACTCAAGAACAGCTTCTTCCCTGCTGCCATCAGACTTTTGAATGGACTTACCTTGCATTAAGTTGATCTTCCTCTACATCCTAACAATGACTGTAACACTACATTCTGCACTCTCTCGGTTCCTTCTCTACGAACGATATTCTTTGTCTGTATAGCGCGCAGGAAACAATACTTTTCACTGTGTGCTAATATATGTGACAATAATAAATCAAAGATTGAGGTACCATTTGAGTTAATCACCACACATGTGCGAGTTGCTTGCAAAGAGCCCCAAATTATAGTAAAACAAGTGAAATAAATTTTAAAAATGTAATGCCAGCAGTTAATGGGGAAGAATGTGGGTTGAGAATCCATATTAGGATTTTACATAGTACCCACATTCTCCTTAAAAGGTATTTCTGAAAGAGATCTTCAAAATGTGGCAATCACGGAAAGTGAGAGCCTTTTTCTGAGAATACAATGGATAACTTGCTAAGTGTTTAAATATTTGAGTGCTTTTAATATGAAAGAATAATGTTGGATGTAATTCATGTGTTCTAGGAAAGCTAAATAGATCACTTGACTCATGGCTTATGTTTAATTATAACATGCATTCCAGCTGAGAGAGGTAATAGAGTTAACATGACTATGGCTCTGAGCTGTGTTACAAGTGTAGACTCGAAGCAGTAGATGGCAGTAGAATATCATGGTTGCTGAGTAGGCCCTTTTTCACTTCAAAGTTTAATTGTATTGTTATGAAATAGCAAATTTACCTTTTTAAACTGCCCCCATTAAGTTTTACTTAAAAGGTTACATGATGACTCAAGCTGAATCAGAAAGGATTCCTGCTCCCGATCATATATCTATGTGACCTATACTTGTAGGAACAGAGCAAGCTCTTTTGAGGTTCCCCACTGAATGAATGTTTTTATTTATTTTATTTTTTATTTTATTTATTTATCAGTGTCACAAGTAGACTTACCTTAATATGGCCATGAAGTTACTGTGAAAATCCCCTACTCACCACACACTGGCACCTGCTCTGGTTCGCTGAGAGGGAATTTAGCATGGCCATTGCACCTAACTAGCACATCTTTCGGACTGTGGGAGGAAATGGAGTGTCCGGAGGAAACCCATGCAGACACGAGGAGAACATGCAAACACCACACAGACAGTGACCCAGTGGGGAATTGTACCCAGATCCCTGCCACTGAGAGGGAGCAGTGCTAACCACTGAGTCACTGTGCTGCTCATTTGTTGCCTACTGCCTAGGCTCACATGAACAGTACTTGACTAAAGGCTTTCCAATTTCAGTGGAACTGTACCTCAGCACAAGTCAGCACCTTCAAGAGAAGACAGTAGAGAATTAAAACTTCCTTAATTATAGCTTGACTGCCACTGGCTCTGTAGACTTAAATGGTGTATAGTTATTTTAAACAATATTCAATTTCCACTGTATTTAATAAAAAGTTAAATAATGTTATCTTAAAAGAGTATGTGTGAACCAGCCATGATTAGAAACTGCTGATTAGGCTATATTAATTGCTGCTTCAAATTGACTAGTCCAATTTTGAGTTAGTTTGACATTTACACATATGGGATGTGCTTATTATTTCTGTGCCAGTAATTTATTGATATTTTAAAATCTAAAACAAATTAAATAGTTTATTATACCTTTACTTCCTAACTCCTTCGTCAAAGTTGTTCAAGCAGCAGGTTTCCATGGTACTAGACCCCATATTTGATTTAATAAGTTGAGGGGCGACCTGATAGAAGTCTACAAGATTAAGAGAGGCCTAGACAGCGTGGATAGTCAGAAACTTTTTCCCAGGGTGGAAGGGTCTGTTACTAGAGGGCATAGGTTTAGGGTGCGAGGGGCAAATATACAGGTTTTTTTTAACACAGAGGGTGATGGGTGCCTGGAACTCGCTGCTGTGGGAGATAGTGGAAGCGGATATGGTAGTGACTATTAAGGGGCGTCTTGACAAATACATGAATCGGATGGGAATGGAGGGATATGGTCCCTGAAGGGTAGAGGGTTTCAGTTAAGTCGGGCAGCATGGTCGGTGCAGACTTGGAGAACCAAAGAGTGTGTTCCTGTGCTATAATTTTCTGTTCTTCAATAGTATTGATATTAAAAATTATTTTAAATATTTTTGAAAAAATAAAGTTTAATGAGGCTTGCTTTTTATTACATTTGAGTAACTACATATTAGTTGATTATGTGCTGCAAATCCCTGTTACATGAAAAGGCTGATATGACAACAGTCTTTGGTCCTGGCAATAGCATGGCAAACAGTGTTGTAAGAGAGGATCTAGAGTTATAGACCTCTGAGTACTAAATGTTATGGCAAGAAGTTGGAATATATTGGATGTTGTTCAACAGTAGTATGCAGGAACCATAACCAAAAGATCCAATTTTTATTGGAAATGGGACAGCATGTTAAGATTTCACGTGAATTGATCGCTTATTATCACATCTCCCTTGAGTTCTTTGGATAAAAGTTTTCAGAGCTTGTTGATTAGGTTAGAAGATTGGATTACTGATTAAGTTTTCAATATATTGCACAGATAGAGGAACAATAATCGATGTTTACAGAAAGCAATCTTGTGGCAGGTTAATATAACTTCTGTTATCTGGATATTGCATTGATTTGGCTTGCTTTGTGTAAGCATGTTTCGTCAGCTAATTCTCTTTATGGCCTTAAAATGTTCTTAATCTTTGGTGACGTACTTATAAAAGGATTTACAATTGTACTAATGGCTTTGGTTTAATAAGATAGTTTTGTTTTAGAATAATATTGTATATAAAATATGTGAGAGTTGTCATTCTGACTTGTAAAAGTGGAGTACAACATTCATACATTGACAAAGAAGATGGCCTTAACTCTCAAGTACCTTCAACAGTGGTTCATTATATGCTTTATGTCTCAGATTTCAACTTTTTTTTTAAATTGGAACATATATCAATCTGTATTTAGTAGTACTCTAGGAACGTGTAGTACAGGAGAATGGAGAACAATGTCTTAATAACAGTGTGTCTGAACTGGAAGGCTTCCGCCTGTTGATTCTATCTAATCATTTCCCATGCAACACAATGGTTGCTAATGCACATTGCATTTCTTTCAGCTGAACTTCACTTCAAATTGCAATATGAATTCAGAGTAACATAAACAGACATAGAATGATTGGGGTGTTGATAATGGAGGTCTGCTCTGCTTTGCAACTAAGAAGCCAGTTGTGGTGAGGTATATAGGATTTTGCATTTTCCTATTTCTGAGTGGTAATATGTTGAGTTTTGAGTAATGAGCCTCAAACAAATTTAACTGTTCTCAGAACCCTTTTTGCTTTCTAATTTAAGTCATTCAGTTCTTAATTCTGTACAATAGTTAGTGTGATCTGACAAAACAGCTCCCTCACATTTAACAAATTAAATATCTACAACTACCTTCTTAGACTCCCTTGGGATCAGCGATGAGTTGCTTCCACCGTGGTTTGATGGGTTCTGAGATGATTGATGTGTCTAATGCACGATCCACAGGGTATGTGGTGCTCTTGAAGGGTTGGTCAGGTGAGGTGTTTGTAGGTTTGTGTGCTCTCTGCCATACTGTGACTTCACCTCTGGGTCATTTTGAAGAAGTCTGTTGATTTGTTCGGTGCCTTTTGCAAACAAACCACCTGCCTTTGAGTCACTCACAAGCCAGGAGCTCCCATGAGTTGGCGGGGATGTTTTATGTCTTCAGGGCTGCTTTGCGCATGTCCCTAAAGTGTTTATGCTCCCCTCAATTGCTGCTACAATTGGGTTTTGAGTAGAATAGTTGCTTTTGGAATCTGGTCAAGCATACAAATGACATGTCCTTCCCAGCGGAGCTGGTTTTAAATGATTGGTGCCTTGATGCAGGGCATGTTGACCTGGGAGCGGAGGCTGCTGTTGAGCCACCTTTCATGTCACAGGATTTGCAGGATCTTTCAAAGACACTGCTGATGGTACTTCTCCAGTGTCTTTTAATGGCTTCTTTAGGTTGTCCAAGGCAGAAGAGAGTGCAAGGATCACTGCTGGCCAGTAAACTATGACCTCTTAGGTTTGGGATTCTGATTCTCAAGTTTCCTCCCCAGAGGCTGAGTTGGCACACTGGAGGCAATGATAAATTTCATCTTTAAGCCAGACTTCATCAAGAGGATGACACAGAGAATGATGTGGAGATGCCGGCGTTGGACTGGGGTTAAAGTTCAACAGATTTATTTGACCCTCAAGCTTTTGAAGTGCTGCTCCTTCATCAGGTGGGTGGAAAGTTGGGTTCACAAAAATGGCATATGTAGACAAAGGCACAATTGCAAGATTGGAATGTGAGTCTTAATAGGTAACCAAATCTTTACAGGTACAGACAATGCGAGTGGAGAGAGGGATAATCACAAGTGAAAGAGGTGTGAATTGTCTCAAGCCAGGACGGTTAGTAGGATTTTGCAAGCCCAGGCCATATGGTGGGAGTTATACATGGTGTGACATGAATGCAAGGTCCCAGTTGAGGCCGTCCTCATACATGTGGAACTTGGCTATCAGTTTCTGATCGGCAGTTTTGCATTGTCGTGTGTCTTGAAGGTCACCTTACCCGAAGCTCGGAGACTGAATGCCCTTGACTGCTGAAATGCTCGCGACAGGAAGGGAACACTCCTGCCTGGGGATTGTCGCGCAGTGTCTGTTCATCCGTTGTCATAGCGTCTGCATGATCTCTCTGGTGTACCATGCTTTGGGACATCCTTTCCTGCTGTACAGAAAATGGCCTACATTTTCCAAGATCTCACCATTGACCTTAATCAAGAACAAATGGGGGATAGAAAGAGTGTGGATGAGCCAACATTTTACAAACACCAGTGACATGCATAGTTTCCTTGGTGCTATCAAGATGATCTATGGCCCAAGTACTCAAAGACCCATCCTGCTGGGAGCAAAACATGGAGGAAAGCTCACTGAGACAGGGAGACATTCAATGATCATTGGGGAGAACATTTTGAAAAACCTTTCAATTGAGACCCTGTCTTCAGCTTGAACATCCAAAATAACATTCTTCAGTACCCCACCCAGCTCAGTCTGAGCGCTGCCACAGAGTCTACCCTGGGCCTGTGTGAAGTTGAAAAAGCCATTCAGCAGCAGAATGATAACAAGGCAAATCGTGCTGGAGCAAATGAAATTCCTGCGGAAATTCTGAAACAAAACAGAGATACACTTCTGGTACGACAGCACAACTCATTTCCCACATCTCATAATGTAATGCTAATCTCAGGAATGCTATAATTGTGACCATATTCCAGAAAGGTCTCCAGTTGTTATAACTACAAAGAAATCTTCCTGCTGTCTGTCACAGGCAAGATCGTTGCAAGGATCCTCTTCAATTACCTTCTCCCAGTGATTGAAGAGCTCCGTCCAATGTGGTTTTGATCCATTGAGAGGCACCACAGACATGATCTTCATTGAGCAGCGACTTCAAGAAAATGTGAGTAACAGCATCTACCAATGTACGTGGCCTTTTTTGATCTCAGGAAAGCCCTACAGCATATCCTCTGCAAGCTTGGCTTCCCTCAAAAGTTGTTCATCATTATGCTCTGCCAACTCCATGATGAGATGCAAACCGTGATCCTCACTATTTGAACCACCACAGACCCTATCTCGGTATGGACTGGGGTCAAACAAGGTTGTGTCATTGAATCAACTCTCTTTTTCTTTTCCTCTGCTATGCTGCATCGCACCTCCAGCAAATTACTCACAGGTGTGGAGATAATCTACAGAACAGGCAGGAAGCTGTTCAAAGTGCACCATTTCCCAGCCTAAAACCAAAATCATGCCCAATCAGTCACTGAGCTTCAGTGTAATTTTGTGTGCATCTGCTCAAGATGTGTGGGTTAGGTGGATTGGCCATGCTAAATTGCCCCTCAATGTCAGGGGGACTAGCTAGGGTAAATGCATTGGTGTTATGGAGAGAGGGCCTGGGTGGGATTGTGGTTGGTGCAGACTTGATGTGTTGAAAAGCCTCCTTCTACACTGTAGGATTCTAAGTAGACTGCTACTTTGTCAGGCTTGAAATTTCCACAACGTAGAAGTAGATGCACATTTTAAACTATCGAATATATCTGAGGTATTTTGTTGTATGTGAAAATTTGATTGAAACATGTAATGTTTTTCTCATTGTCTGCCGGTGAAAGTATTTAGAGGTGCTTTATTGGATTACTTAAACATTCTATATTAATAAAATTTTTCCATTTCGATTGGGTTTCTTAAGCATTCCAGCAGTATCCCTGTATTATGTCATGTAACGTGAGATGTGTAGTGTTATATATTTGTCCCTTTTGGCTTACCAAAGAGCCGTACTGTAGGAATGTACACGAGGAAGCGATGCAGTGCGATGTAGAGTGGGAAACCGAAGCAGCACGTATCAGAGAAGCACCACAATAAAGTTCTTTCATTTATCATGTGTTCCTGCGTGTCATTCTCCAAATACACAGCAAAATCAGCGATGAGGATAGTGGACGTGCACTTGGTAAACAACTAGCAAGAAGAAGTTTAAGCAATGAAAAGTCTGAAAATGAGAAACTTCTCTCATGTGTACGCTGCTTTTCTGTCCACGGGGAAAATCAGTTGACTAGTGTGTAAAAGATACTCTGAAAACAGATTCCAGAGCTGGTTGACAGACTGAAGCTCAAATGAATGCCTTGTGTAAATAAGAAAACTGATGTAGCTTCTGGAAATGTGGTTGCAAAATAAGCATATGAGAAACCTGCACGAGTGAAAATGGCAGGAGTTTTTGGCATCATTGGAGCTTTTGATGAGACTGTGGAATAGTGGAGGGCTTAGACTGGGCGTTTTGACTATTCTGTGCTGGTGAACAAGATAGATGAAGATATTATGGTGCCCACTTTCCTGAGCGTGATGGGTGGTAAAACTTTTAATCTTCTCCACTAAATGTACAAGCAAATTATGGAAATTTTGCAAGCACGTTTTTCATCTAAGCCCCTGTTGTTTACAGAGCACTTTAGATTACATCAAAGAAACCAAAAGGAAGGGGAGCCAATCATACAGTTTGTTGCAGTGCTGAAGAGACTTGCAGAATGTGGTGAATTTGGAAACGTGCATAATGAGACCATTCATGACTGACTTGTTTGTGATCAATGCAACAAAACAACAGAGAAACATCTGTTAACTGAGTAATCTCACTCGTTGCCATTGAAAGTCATTGAAATCACTGTTTCTATGGAACTGGCTGTAAAGGAAATTGTGTTCATCCACTCAGGTGCACAAAATATCAATCCAAAGCTGGCAGAGCTCGTACATGTTACTGGTATGCAAAGCCAGAGCATCCTGTTACTGAATGCTGGTGTAAAGACATGGAATGTCGAAGCTATGGAAACAAAGTGCACACAGTGCACTTCTGCAAGGACAAAAAGCAAACTATAAATAAAAATAAAAACCCAGAACAAATCAAAACAACATTGGAACAAAAGAAGAAAGGTCCATACTGTATAACAGGGTTGAGAAGAGAGAAGTGACACAGAGGAGCTATCACTATATTTGCTAACCATTGTTGATACTGTATGCAGATACTGGGTCACTCCAATGCTGGAAGGACAGCCAATAAAGATGGAAGTTGTCACTGAGGCAGCAGTCTCATTTGTGCCAGACACTGTCTACAATGAATCACTCAAACATATTCCCTTAAAGCAATCAAGGATAATGCTGAAGATGTACACAGGAAAGGTGGTTCTTCCGAAGGGCTGCATTGAAGTGGCTGTACAATTCAAAGGACAAATGGCAGAGTTGCCTCTGCACGCAGTGAGGGGAAACTACCCAGCATTGATGGGTCATGCATGGTTGGAGAAAATTCGACTGAATTCGGCTAAAGTCCATATGATGGCCAATGGAATCAGACCTCATTAAATGTTTTAAATGCACACCTTTTTTCAAAGCAGAATTAGAGAGCATGAAGGATACTACAGTAACGCTGAAAAGAAAAGACGAAAGCCAAGCAAAATGGCTTATACCAGGTGTAATCGGCCAAAGGTAGAGACTGACTTGGAGCGACTTGTGAAGGTAGGCTTTTTGGAACCTGTCAGCATTAGTGAATAGCTCACTCATATTGTTCCAGTCATCAAGAAAGATGGGTATGTGGGGATTTGTGGGGGCTTTAAGGTGACCACAAATACAGTGTTATGTGCTGAACAGTACCCATTATCTCACATTGAGGAAAGCTCCTCCAAGAAAACAGCACACACATATTGCATTCATGTAATTCAGGCACCGGAGTGTGGCAACTAGGGGATTTTCACAGCAACTTTATTGCAGTGTTAAAGTAAGCACTTGTGACACTAATAAATAAATAAACTTAAACTTTAAAACATCCTATCACCCTACTAGTAATGGATTAGCAGAACGCTTTGTCCAAACTATGAAACATGCTTCGAAAACAACCAAAGAACAAGATAAAAAGTAAATTACTGTGGATGCTGGAATCTGAAACAAAAATAGAAAATGCTGGAAAATCTCAACAGGTCTGACAGCATCTGTGGAGGGAGAATAGAGCCAATGTTTTGAGTCTGGATGATCCTTTGTCAGAGCTGAAAAGAACAAGATTCGTTTATCCAAAGCCTCATCACATTCTTACTAGTCCATCCGAACATCACACCTGTCATGACCAAGACCTCTGCTGCATTGCTCATAATGCATTCTGCATTCGATCTTCTGAAACCTCTAAAAAGCAAGGAGATCATGTGACAAGAGGAACAAGAACAAATGGAACGGTGTGAAAGCAAGGCAAAGCACTGAGTTTTCAATCAGGGACAAGGAGTATTGGTTCAGAGTTACTCCATAGGGGAGAAATGGGTTCCTGCCACAGTCCTTGCACAAACTGGGCTGTCTCTTACACTGTGCAGACCTCAAATGACCTTATCTCAAGGAGACATGCAGATCAGTTACTGGCTAGAAAAGCATCCTCTAAAACTTGAGCCTGTTGAGAAATCAGGTTCAGCTTTAACAAGTCAGGATGTATCTGTGACCTCCCCCTACACCACCAGACACTGTTGAGGAAGTCAGCACCTCACTCTGTGTTCAGGTGTATCCAATTCCCAGTCAACACCAATTAAACTGGCCACTGCTGACATCAGTGTGAGGGTGAAAAGACCAGTGTGGTTTGCTGTCGATTATTTTGAGAGTGATGACCTCCAAGATGCTGAATTTATAGTAGTCACTAACCTATTAACCATTGTTCATGTTGAACTTGTTTTGGGGATGTTCAAATTAAGGGGGGAAGAAAATGTTACATGTTTGTCCGTTTTGGCTCACCATAGAACCCCGCTGTAGTGATGTACGCAGAAAAGTAATGCAATGCAGTGTAGAGCAGGAAACTGAGAGGCAGCAGGTATGAGAGAAAGCACACCACAATAAAGTTACATTTGTTTATTGAGTGTTTCCTGAGTGCTGTACTCCAAATACACAATATGTCATATTTCAGGAGGGGATGATCTAGTTATTGCCCCCAAAGGATGAGTAAGAAGACATTTTTGGACAACAGATTTATTTCCTCTCTCCCAAGAAACATCTTAAGTAAAACTACAATTTTATCTGGATCCCTGTCAGTTGTTTTTCAGACGATTCTTGAACAGTTAAGATCTCTTCAAGCCAATATCTTTTATTCAGAGATGTACTTAATTTATTGTGCTCTTCTAGATTTCAGCTTTTTCCTTGCAAGAACATCAGATTGCTGCAGTTTATCATGAGCTGAAGCCATGTTTTCACAGACAGGAACAATTTATCTACTTCACTTATGTTTTTCCCTTCTAGAATTCTGGCTGTAACACCCATGAAGAATAATAAAGTTGCTGCCAGTTATTACTACTGTTGGTATGCTATTATTCAAGGATGTCAACAATGATCCTGTGAGCTATTGTTGCATTCTAAACTGTGACAAAGCTACTCATGCAAATGAGAGGATAAACATTACTGTTAAAACCAGTTAAATTTGCATGTCGACACTTACTAAAAGTACTACTGTTACAGTGGAAGAATTTATTCAGTTTTGGATCCTTTCTGGATGTATCACAGCTTGGTATAGCTCCTGCTCTGTGCAAGAAACTACAAAGGGTTGGGAACGTAGTCCAGTCCATCATGCAAACCAGCCACCCATCCATTGACTTTGTCTACACTTCCTGCTGCCTTGAAAAAGCAGCCAGCTTCATCAAGGACCTCATGCTCCCTGGACGTGCTCTCTTCCACTTTCTTCCATTGGGAAAAAGATACAAAAATCTGAGGTCACATACCAACCAACTCAAGAACAGCTTCTTCCCTGCTGCCATCAGACTCTTGAATGGAGCTACCTCATATTAAGTTGAACTTTTTCTACACCCCAGCTTTGACTGTAACATTACATTCTGCACCCTCTCCTCTCCTTCTCTATGAACAGTATGTTTTGTCTGTATAGGGCACAAGAAACAGTACTCTTCACTTTATACTAATACATATGGCAATTAATCAAATCAGGTTTTATTTCAATGTTGTGCACGCTGCTACTGTATTCTGAGTTATGCTTCACTTCAGCCCTGATGGGGTTTTTTTCCCCCCCATTGCACTATTCAAAGTCGGGTTCACTGGTTGTGTTTTTCCTGTTTATTAAAGCCATTGATCTTAATACATTAGGTTTCAGATGGAGGTTGATTGGACTGATTAGTGTTGTGCATTTCTCTGTCTATTGGTAATGCACCTTCAGAATTGAGATTAAACCTAATTAACTGAGAGTGACAAACAGAAAGCAAGTCCTCTTGCTCGTCAGACATGAACATTTCAGTGCTCTAGCTATGAACATTGGGGTTCAGTTAACCAACAGTGAAATCCAATTTATAATACTTAACCTGGCTTGACTGGTGGTGTTGGTGCTCAAACCTGTAACTATAGGAGCGTAAAATAAGCATATAGAAAACTGATGCTTAAATTTGTGACTATGGGAATGTGAGGTAAGCAACCAAGCTATCAAACTGTCTCGTCCTTCTCTTTGTTCTTTTGACAAGTTTCCAGTCGACGCTAGCGTAAAAGTAGTGGCAACCAAAAGGAACATAAGCACACATGGAAGTGACCTATTACCTCAGTTAATTTGGTCTAACTGCAGTGGCTGTGTAATGGCACAGTGGAACCACTGTTAGAGAGTCATGGTGTAGGATGACCACTTCTGGATGTAGCAGATAGGAGCTCGTTGATCCAGGTTAACAGTTACTCATGTTTGTAATCTGAGAACAACTTTTGGATGCAATCCTTCTAATATCCAATGAACTTGTAGTAGTACCTTGTTTTCAAAGAGTTTCTCCCTCCTGATTCTGTTACATCTACTGTTTTCCATGGGTTATTTTCTGTTGTATGTAGGCTAGATGGATATTTTCTGTGTCTTCTTGTTATTTAACTTTTTTCATTTCTAATTATATTTTGGCAAGCAAAATGACTGCTTTTAATTAGTAGAAGCTTTGATCCTTTGACCCATGTTGCAGAAAGATCAACTGAATCACTTCCTAATAAGATTGTAAAGTCAAAAATTCCAATGCCAAAAGCAACATTAGCAACATGGTAACAATTAGAAAAAAAAGATAGTTTTTCTATGCTTGCCAAGGTATGACAAATAAACACACAGTGGAATAGAACCGTGATCTTATCTGTCTATAACACAGACCTTGAGGTCAATGATAGTACAATCTATAGTAGGATAACTCTTATTCAGCTAGCTACACTGTTAATCAGAATAATACCAGGGATTAAAGAGCTAAATTGTAAGGATAGGTTTCATGAAGTTGTATTCCATTGAATTGGAAGGTGAGAGATGATCCACTTGAAGTGGTTAAAGAGATGAAGAGAAACAATTTCCCCTGTTGGGTGAATCCAGAGCAATATGGGTATAATAAAATTAGAATTGGGTCATATGACTGTGAAATTTAAAAGGGCTTTTTGCACAAAAGTTAGAAATTCTCTCCTCTACAAGGTGGTGCATGGTGGGTCCATTAAATTCTGTAAGACTGAGGTTGATAGATTTATGATTTCACTTAATTTTCCTTCCCACACCTGATAGTGCACTGTGGCAGGCTTTTGTCTGTTTCCATATCTACTAATTCCCAGAACAGGTCACTAGTCTGTCGCCAGGGGCTTACAAGTTGAGAGGCGCCACTTCACATCCAAGTGTAAATGACAAAGAATCTTTCCCGCTCTTACCGCCAGCCATTGGCACATTTGGGAGGATTTGCAGGTTGACAGTTAACCTGTTTGACTGCATTATGAATGCACCTTCCTTGGCCATCAAGTCCTGGGGTGGGACTCGAACTCAGACCTTCTGGCTCAGAGGCAGTGATGCTACTCACTGCATCATAAGACCTAGATTTTTGATGGGTAAGGGTATTGAGGACTATGGAACAAAGATGGGTAAATGGAGTTGAGATAGAGATCAACCCATGATCTTACTGAATGGTCTACTTATATTCCAATGAATATAGCAGTATAGCTGATTTCCTTTGGACTTTCAACCATGTTTTGTCAGCATAGTGTACTTAAGAGCGTGTCTTGCAGTTTCATAGTTTAACCAGTGCATTAAACAGCTGAGAAATATACTGTGGAAGGTCAATTGTTAAAATAAATTAATTAGGAAGTGGATGTAAGAAAGAATAAGAGACAGTTACATGAGTGGAACCTTTGTTCTCTGGCATGGCAGCCTCAATTTTACTGCAGTTATTAATTCCACAACTAAAGTTCAGTGCTCCAATTTGATCCAAAGGGTGCATCTTCGGGCATGATGAAATCCCATATACCATTAAGTTTAAAGTTGTAAAGAACAATGGAGAAGATTTAATTCATTGGTAGCTATATGTTTCACAGTTGTGAATGAAACACTTTTAATACTCAGAAAAGGTCTTTAGTGTATATTAATCGTGCTTCGTTGTCTAGGGGTGACGTATGTTAATTGGGGATTCATTTGTGTTATGATAGATAGGAACAGATTAAAACCAGTTAGGTTAGGAGGTGCATGTTCACAATCTCTGTCACTAAAAGCTTATTAAAATTTGCAGAGATTGGCTTCAGTTGAATCCTTCGTCATTAGGCTTCCTGTAATAACAGATAACAAAACTTCCTAAAATTATAACTTGTCTTAATCCTTTCCCAACTGAATCCTTTTCTACTTATTAATTATAAAACAGGGTTACTTGTACATAAAAGTACAATTTTATGTGCAAGTAAAGTAATCCTATTTTATAATTAACAGGTCCATGAAAGTTATATTCAGATACGTTTTTAATTTAGAGAATTGAAGTCTATTGTGGAAGAATAACTTGCTAAATCAAAATATTTGGAGCTGTCTTAGAGTCATTAGCTCCTCTTTATCTTCCTCTCTTGTGCCTTTATATATAGCAGAGTCTGTAGTATAAAACATAGCATTTTAGAACCTAAATAGGTCAGCAGTGGTTCTTTATTTCACCCTGTTCACAGCAAGGAGTAAGTCATTTTGTGGCTAGCTCCCTGCTGAGGTTAAGTCAATGTTGATAATAGATCCCTGGACACCCGGCAGGCGTTAAATTGTTAAACCGGTGCAAAGCCATTCTTCACTTGTTTTCCAGTATTAATTTTTGCCGGATCTTATAGTGCTTTTGATTATGACTTGCCAAGAACTAACTGTGTTAAAGCTGAGAAGGCAGGGAGAAAGATATTGCAGAATGTGAAACAACATTTTAATCTTTTCACACAGCTCCGTAAAGAGTAAAGGCCATCACCTGTAGTTCTCTTCAATTCTGAATTAAAGAAAAATTGTCTGCTAAATATTTGCCGTGCAAGCCTTGCTCACTATTAAATCAGTGTATGGCTCCTGACATTAGAAAACTACTGTTTTATTATGTATAAAAAGAAAGCAATTTACAGATACCCAGATAGCCTTCACCTCAGTAAGAAAAATCACATTCCCAGGATAATAATTGCATACAAATATAATTATTTAGGAAAGATTCCATGGTTAGTATTCCTGTTTATTTGGAATATTTCAGCTATCATTGGTGTTGCTAGTGAATCTTTCTATATGACAAAAAGATTAATTTTCTAAATTCTGGCCATGAAGATCTAATTCAATGTTTTTTCTTTTTAAAATCTATGATTTAAAAATGCAAGTAAATTCTTCTGTAAGAATTCTATTTCTAACTGTTACATGAATTAAAAGTATCACGGGGTTCAAAGTTCTATATTAATGGGGAGAGCGTATGGTGGAGAATTGTGCCTCAAAAAGCAACCTGGCAAGAAACATGGGGTCCTGCCATCTTAGCACCATTAAAAAAAAACATGCTGCAGTCTTTATAGTACAAAAAATAAAGGTTAGGAGGTGCATGTTCACAATCTGTGAAACTAAAAGCATATTAAAGTTTGCAGAGATTGTCTTCAGTTGAATCTTTCATTGTTAAGCTCCCTGTAAGAACAGATATCAAAACTTCCTAAAATTATAACTTGTCTTAATCCTTTCTCATCTGAATTCTTTCCTACACCTTAATTATAAAACATTTTAAGAGTACTTTCCTTGCACATAAAAAATAGAGTTTTTACAATTACTAACTAGGTCCATGAAAGTTATTGTTCAAATACTGAAGACAAGTTTTTAATTTAGAGAGTTGAAGTCTGTTGTGGTTAACTGGTTAAAAATGAAGGTTTTTTTTTCTATAAAGACTGCAGAATATTTCTAAAGGTTTTTTTTTGCCTTGATAAATACCTATGGCTACCTATGGTTAGTGGCAAACGTGGAGCTATAATCACGTTTGCCTTTGAACTGTCATCAGGGAGGCACGTGGCCCAATGGTTAGCACTGAAGCCTGACAGCTCCAGGGACTTGGGTTCAGTTCCGGCCTTGGTTGACTGTGTGGAGTTTGCACGTTCTCCTTGGGTCTGCATGGGTTTCCTCTGGATGCTTCTCTTTCCTCCCATAGTCCATGTGTCGGGTAATGGATTGGCCATGCTAAATTGCCCTTTTGTGTCCCAAGGTGTGTAGGTTAGGGAGCTTAGCGGGGTAAATACATGGGGCTATGGAATAAACCCTGGGTAAGATGTGCTATCTGAGCCGATGCAGACTTGATGGGCTGACTGGCCTCTTCTGTACTGTAGGGAGTCTGTGTTTCTATGTTATTGGCATCTGCTTTAAAAATAGTACTACAGCATTGGAGAAAATCAAAATCCTGTCTGCAGCTTAAGGGCGACATTGGAAGCTGTTTCAGTCCACAAAGCAGCATGAATCCCCTTTAGAGGTAGAAAAAGAAGAGACTGAGATTGGCTAGAGTCACTGTTATCTCAGCAAGCGAGCTTTCGCAATCTCATCAAGGAAGCTATCGAGAAATTACTTCAGGAAGCAGACCTGCGAGTAAGGAGCTACATTGACACTCTTCTTCCAATAGCCATAGAAAATGATTACACTTCTGCAAGCAGCTTCCAGGCAGGAGACTTAACGATGTCAGTTTGTAATTTATAGCTGTGGCTCACAAGGGATCAGTGCCTTGTTTTAAGGAATGAATGAAATTCTTGTCAACAAATAACATTCATGATTATGTGAAATGCGCCACATGAATATTGTGGATAGGTGGGCTAGATGGACTGAAGATCTTCTACTTGAAACTATTATTAGGCCTTCAATGCATATGGAGTGAGGAGAGCAGGAACATGATTGTAGGGATATGGAGGGCCTATGTACCTTAATAGCACAGTCTTAATTGAATTCATGTCAGTAGAGTCCTGCCCAACAATGGATCAGATTGTATAACTGGCCAGCAAAAGGCCACACCTACCTGCTCAGGTGACTGGAAGAAATACCATGCCATAGAACATTCACTTCTTTCTTCACTGCAATGAAAAGTTGTTCTGTAGTGTAGGAAAATTGGTTTTCAGCATAATCTATAACGAAGCATGTGATAGGTTGTGTTCCTGCTCATAAAATATCCTATGTTTTACAGCTGACCATCGAACTGGAGAAGATTTGTTCTTTTTACGAAGCAGATTTTTATCCTTTGTGTTTGTTATACACGTTGCTGCATATTATTACAAGTGCTCCATTAACAATGTGAAATTCTCCAGCATTACTTCTAAGTATTTGATTTATTATAGTCGTGTATTATTATAGTGAAAAGTATAGACAAGGCATACTGTTCACAGAGAAGAAAAGAAGAGTATGCCGAATGTAGTATTACAGTCAAAGCTAAGCTGTAGGAAAGATCAACTTAGTGTGAGGTAGGTCCATTCAAAAGTCTGATGGCAACGGAGAAGAAGCTGTTCTTGAGTCGTTTGGTACATGTCTCAGACTTTTGTATCTTCTTCCCAATGGAAGAAGGTGGAAATGAGTATGTCTGGGGTGCGTAGGGTCCTTGATTATGCTGGCTGCTCTTCTGAGGCAGTAGGAAGTGTAGACAGAGTTGATGGTTGGGAGGCTGGTTTGCGTGATGGACTGGGCTTCATTCACAATCCTTTGTAGTTTCTTGCGGCATTGGACAGAGCAAGAGCCACAGCAAGCTATGGTACAACTAGGAAGAATGCTTTCTACGGTGCATTGTAAATGTTGGTGAGAATCGTAGCGGACATGCCAAATGTCCTTAATGTTTGCAAGATTTCTAATTAATTTTATTAAAGTCATTCCATATAGCATTCTTTTCAAAAATGATTTATTGATGAAAACTATGATCTTATTGCATATCACAAATGGTTGAAAGAACCAGATGGCCTCCTCTTCCTCCTATTACTTATGCTCTTATGGCTTTGTATAACTAAAATTTCCTCATCCTCTTGATATACTACAATCCAGATGAGACAGAGAGTATTTTTGTCATGCTTTACTATTCCTTTGAGGGGATCATCAAAGCATTAACTGACTTGTTGTACATCCCTGGTTTTAATTTTACTCACCAGGTTAGAGTCCAACCAGTTTATTTGATAGTAATCCCACAAGCTTTCGGAAGGGGTTTATTACCATTGGCAACACACCTTCAGTTGTTAATGTCCTTTAGTCTGGAAAGCACTTCCCGACCAATTTTCCTCATTTATGACGCTCTTTAAAACCCACCTCTTTGACCATAACAGCCGAAATTGGCTATCTTCCATCTAAATATTGGTCTGGGAAGAGTGTCCTTGCAGTCAATATCGTAGTGAAGCAGTCTGGGAAGAGTATCCTTGCAGTCAATACTGCAGTGACATAGTCTGGGACAAATTACCTTGCAGTCAACATCACAGTGAAGCAGTCTTGGAAGAGTTACCTAGCAATCAATAATGCAGTGAAGCATCCTGGGCAAAGTTGCCTGGCAGCCAGCATCTCAGTGAAGCAGTTTGGGAAAAGTGTCCTTGTAGCCAGAATCACACTGAAGCAATCTGGGAAGAATTTCCTTGCAGTGAGCACTGCAGTGAAGCAGTCTGGGAAGAGTATCCATGAGTCAGTCCTTGCTGTAAAAGAACAAAGAATGACATCGCAAGAAGCCCGCAAGAGCGCAGTGAAAAATCTGAGCGGTAGCTTTGAGTTTGGAGCTCCTGAAGTCAGGACTCAAAAGTGATGCGGGGCAAGTGAAGTGATCGAGTGAGCACAGTCGTTATTACTTTAATTGCTTATAATTTGTAAAGTTTTGTTTTGTGGTCTACAGTTTGTAAGGGCTGTATTCAGTAGTAATGAGGACCAGGGACATAAGGTTCCAGAATAATTGATGTTATTTGATTTTAAGAATCTTCCAAAAGGTTTAATTTAAAGGGGTAAATCATGGCAAGCGAGGCCAAAGCTATGGTGTATTCCTCTTGCTCAAAGTGGGAAGCTGGGAATATTTCCAGTGCCTGGGGCCAGAAAGTGTCTCCAGCTGCATCTTCTGGAAGCCTGGGTTATGCAGTTGGAGCAGTGGCTGGGATCACTTGAGTATCCATGAGGCAGAGCATATTGTGGATAGTACATATGGAGAGGTGGTCACACTGCATGGCTAAGAATCCACTACAGAAAGGAAATGGGTGACCACTAGGCAGGCCGAGCAAGAGAACCACGCAGCCAGTGCTGCAATCTCCTGTGACCATACCCCTGAAAAATAAATATATTGCTTTGAATACTGATGGGGGAAATGGCCTCTGAAAGGAAAGCAGCAACAGCTCTGTTGCATGGCAGAGAAGTGAAAAGTGTGGGAAAGCAATATTTATTGGGTATTTAATTGTGGAGGATGCTAAGTTGTCTCCCAGGTGATAATGTCAAGGATGTCTCAGAGTCGCTACAGGACACTCTGGAGGAGGAAAATAACCTTTTCATAAGGGTAAAATTATACAGTATGTTCAAGGGTAGCACAGTTAGCAAGTGGTCATTTGCCCAAATCAACTTTTATTTCTATCTACATTTAATATTCACTGGAAATGAAGATGAAAAAGTAGAACTTAGTTTAGTTTTGCATCCACTCAGAAAAAACAATTACTTCTGATCAATATGTGTTATAGATTACCAGAGAAGTTGGATTTGATTCAAACATTAATTAAATACATGAATGGATGGGAATGGAAGGGTATGGTCCCCGGAAGTTCAGTCGGGCAGCTTGGTTGATGCAGGCTTGGAGGACCTAAGAACCTGTTCCTGTGCTGTAATTTTTTTTGTTCTTTTTGCACTTCTTAGTCTGGCCAAGGATTGTACTATTGTAAATGATTACCTCCTCCTCCATCAGTTCACCACAGCCTTCCTCCGATATCTCTTGAGGTACACTGCAAGTTTAGGGTTGATATGTAATGGAAATCAAATGCATGTTGGAACTAAAAATTACAAATATATAATTAAGAAATTTTGCTTCTCGGTATTAAATTCCTGAAAAATATAACAGATTGAGAGAGGGATAACGAGCCACAGTTTTTTTGTTTTGTATCTGTTATTGAGTTACAGCTTTAAGAAACTAAAGTGATATGATTAGGATAGGCCATTTGGTTCTTAGTGCTTGCTCCATTATTCAAGAAGACCCTGAGTGATCTTTACTTAAACTCCAACTTCCTTGCACTTCCTCCATATTCCATAATTCCCTTAGTACCCAAAAACCTATTGACCTTGGAATGTACTCAACAGCTAAGCATTGACAAAGCATCTCTGGTTTACTGAATTCCAAACATTCACAGTACTGTGAATGAAGAAATATTCCTTCATCTCTGACCTAAATGGGCAATTTCTAATTCTGAGTTGGTAACCCCTTGCTGCTGGGTTCCCCACCAGGGGGTAATTGTGCATCTCAGTGTGTTGTATGTATCATGGTGCACTTTATTGAAATATCTGTTGTCTAATTTTCTTTTTCTTTATCAAATTGAGTGCAATTTGGGCAAAATACTCCTGAAACTACTGGAATATACCTGTTTGTGATATTCTGAAGAGGTTGGAAGGGAAGTGCACCACAAGCGAGGGAGTAAAGTGCTTCATTATTGCAAGCATGAGAGGCTGGCAACAGCAGCACTGATTGTGGTACCTGCTGCTTGTTGCTTAGAAACAGCAGCTATAATATCTGAAGTGCCACAGATCTTCCTGAATTTAAGAACAGTTTGAAAATGAATCCTGTTGTATGGAGACAGGAGGATATCGTTGGAAGCTCCTTCTCAAATTTTCCAGTCTGAGGGGAGCAGGCGTTGCTTGAAAAGCCTATTTGCAATAAGCACTGTTGCACTTGGCTTCTGCTAGGCAGACATTTGGAAAGATAAGATGAGGGATGTTTTGGTCATACTCCCACATATTTAGCATCCATTTAAATGCTTTCATTTCTACCAGGCAGAAATCTACCACGATCCCTTATCGATATTTCTGGAAGTGTGCCTGAAGAGAGGGCAGAGAATCAGTATAACTGGGCTCTAATTCTTTTTCCTCTCCTCTGCTTAAGAAATGAGCATTATTACAATGCAACTAGACAACAGTGTTGCAATTTATAGGGGTGTGATTTTCAGTATTGTGGTAAGCCTCAAATGTAGCAGATTAGACCGTGGCTCCATGATGCTATGTCAGTCAGGTCCCAACATACTCCTGCAAACAGTTTGACATTACAAATCAATTATGATTTTATAACGGAAATTTTGACCCACTTTCTGGCTGTCACTTTGCAGTCCATTGCCTCCCCGTTAAGACTCCAATGTCCTCTTGACTTTGGCCAACACAGGTTGCGGTTCCATTGGCTTTCCATTCAGTTCTGTGCCTTCCTAACTTCAACTTAAGATCTCACTACTTCTTCGCATCAGAAGAGAGTATTGTGAATGCATTCTGTTCATTGGATATAGCAAATTCCTAAATGCCCATATATTGATCTGCATAATCCTTCCCCTGCATCTCTAAACTAATTTCAAAGATCTTGCAACTTTCTTGAGGAAAAGCTGATTATCTTACAGCTTTAACATTGATTTTAGCAACCCATTTTCTCTCAGACAGC
The DNA here is from genome assembly GCF_965287045.1 of Carcharhinus amblyrhynchos. Taxonomy (NCBI): domain Eukaryota; kingdom Metazoa; phylum Chordata; class Chondrichthyes; order Carcharhiniformes; family Carcharhinidae; genus Carcharhinus; species Carcharhinus amblyrhynchos. The sequence continues at coordinate 15,709,045 of NC_137352.1, forward strand.
AGGTCCTGGCAATAGAGGATGGCTGCATGAGAGCCTTGGAGTGGTGGTCAATGGTAAACTCCTCCCCCCTCCCCCGCCACCACCACCACCCCAGGACGTTGATAGTGGAGTATTCAGCCATTGAATGTCAAGGGGCAATATATCCACTCTTATTGGAGATAATTATTGCCTGGCACTTGTGAGGTGCAAATGTTACTTGTCACTTGTCAGCCCAAGCGTGGATACTATGCAGGTCTTGCTGCATATGGAACACAGACTGCTTCGGTATCTGAGGAATTGTGAATAATACCGAACATTGTGCAGTCATTTGCAAACATCCCCACTTCTGACCTTTTAATCGAAGGAAGGTAGTTGATGAAGTAGCTGAAGATGCTATTGGATCAGCATCTTTCACTATAGCATTATCAAATACTGTCTATTAAGTTAATTCTGCCGAAAATAACATCTTCAAGTAAAACTACAACAAAAAGGATCAAAAACACTGAAGGACACAAGTATTATTAGTACTAGTGATTTGTGTGCATTACTTTGCATTGAGCTATAGTCCTTGCCTTTCAGTGTCTGTTCAGGACACCTAGCGTAATTTTTCAAATGATTAAGCAACGTCTGTTGGAGCTGCCAAGTTTATGAGGCAATAAACGGGTTTTGCGTGCTCAACAAATGACTTGGCTGAAGTGCATCTTGTTTTTATGCATGCAAAAACATTTTTGTAGAGTAAATTTAAACTAAATTACATTATTTTATTGAAGACATTTGGAACCTGATTTTGAGACTATTGTTTTTATTGTGGAACTGCAGTATATCGGCAACCTTACGTCAGTTTATGGTTTTAAGAGTACTCATTGGCTTAGACATAGTCCTTGTGGTACAATATCTGTTTATGCCTCTCTTGGCTTATTTGGAAGAAGTCCAGATTAGTGTGGTACAGAACTGTCCAGGACAGGAAATCCCTTTGGTCTGTGCAGAGTTTGCTCTTCCCAGTCAGGGCTGTACGAGGGGAATACTACAATTGCATATGGAGTCTCTGGCATCAGAAAGGGAAAAGAGGTCGAGTTTCTAACTCTACTTGCTGCCCTGCAACCCCAATTTGAAATTGCATGTTTCCGGGATGTTAGGTAAGGACAGTTTTCGGTGTTACTGTGACATCGGAGATATTTGAACAAATTACTGAACTGGTTGCCAAGTCGGTAAACATAAAGATTGACCTGTTGGGAAATAGTGCTCGAGTGATGCCAGTGAAACGGTCCAAGAATAAAAATCATGGAGGAGTCAGGGAATAATTATTATTTTAAATAGGTCCTGTTAGGCTCAAGAAAACAATTCATAGAATACGTGAAAATCTTAAAATATTTACCATTCTCAACACTGAAAAGAGAATGAAAAGATTTGTACTATTGGCCATTAAAATTCAAATTTGAAAATAATTATTTCTCAATCATGTTGTTTGTTCCCGTGCTTGGCAGTTAAAAGACCTGAAGTGAAATAAATTTAGGCCCTTTTATGTTTGCAGCTGATTCTAAACTCTTGTTGATCATTGAGTGTGAATACAGAGGAGGCACACACTTGGTAAACGCAGACTTCAGCCAACTGTCTGATTTATGTTCAACTGGTACCTTACTGGTTGGTCGAATCCTATGGTTTTGGTTGACATCAAAACTTAACTTTTTAAGAGTTGAAAGTATGTGTGTGTGTGTGTGGGGGGGGGGAGGGTGTGTGTGTGTGTGTGTGTGTGTGTGTGTGTCCCATCATGGTTGGTCAGAAAACCCACCAGAGGCTGATTCCATTATAATGGGATACAGACAAAGACCTCCCCCGCCCTGCTTTTTGTTTTAGTGAAATACTGCGAATTTTATGTTAATAGATTATTCTGGGAAAGTGGTTGCACAAAACACACATTTCAAGAACATTATACAATCTTCAGAACCATGAATAATAAAATCAGGCTTCAAAATGCCAATAATTTAAATTAGAAATTAGAGTTTTAATGCAGATGCAATGGGCCAATTAATTGGGTCATGCTTTTATCTTTTAGTGTTGCAAAATCTGTCTCCTCAGATAAGTGTTTTGAGTGTATTGCTTAAATACTGGTTGGTTAATGAACAGTCAGCCCCAGTTAATGATGTAACCTTGCATTGGAAGAAAAGATGGCATCCTACTGGAAAATGCATGCACAATGGGCAGAATTCTCCCATTTGAGACTAAGTGATGGGTGCAGGAACATGGAATGATTGTCGCTGTGGTGGCTGGCCAAATCTTCCAGTCTTGACCTCATTAATTATGCACCCGGGTATTTTATGCTGTATTCAGCAGTGGAGCAAGCCTGGATGGTGTGTGGTCTGCTTTTGTGTCTGGGTGCCCAATATCACTGAGCCACTACTGCAGAAAGAAGGTAGACCTCCTGAAAATTAAGATAGATCTTTGGAACACTCAGAGATCAGAAGATGGACTTCCTGAGAATGAAGATGGATCTCCAGGAACATTCTGAGCCTGGAAGATGGACCTCTCTCCAGGGCACCTGATCTGGAAGGCCCACCTGCAGATGCTCCCCTGACTCACTGCTGTGATGTTCAAGGGTGCAGGGTTGTGGGCTGCCTCCACCCTGAACTCAGGAGCCAGCCCCAGATATTGTTCAGATGAGTCCCAATGTCTGCATGCTACAGTGTTCCAATTGTTTTATGCCAATGTGCCTTTCTGTCGGCAATGCAGAGAATCTGGTGTGGGGCGGGATGGGGGAGGTCTTTGTCTGTATCCCGTTGTAATGGAATCAGCCTCTGGCGGGTTTTCTGACCAACCATGATGGGCATCAGTGGAAGATACCACTGTAAATTCATGCCAGTGTGAAACCGATTTATAACCTTCCTGCCGTGTCTCCTCCCCCCCAACACACACACACATACACACACACACTCTCTCTCGTTATTAAAGCCTTTATGCATTAATTATGCTGATGATGATCATATAGCAAATATTTTGTGCAAAAGGCAGTGACTAAAACGTTTACCAAAAATGGTCATGTAACAATCTTGGCACTCAATGGAACCAATTTAATTAAACTTCTCATAATTGTTCTGCATGTCCTGCCATTATTTGTTTTACTTTTCCTCTTTTAATGGTTATTTCCCAATAGAATGCTGCTTTTATTAATGTTTTGTACTCACAACATGCTCAAAATGAGGAGCTGGGGGGTTTGAAACATGTGGTACATGTTTGTATGGTAGGGTGGAACACTGAAAGATACAGTTGGTGCCTGATGGGCTCAGATAATGCTCCTGTGAGTAAAGGAAAAGTAGACAAACTAATAATCTGTAATTTGTCTTGTGATGGAAATCTGCCTCTGAGGGTCAGAAGTGCAGAAAATGGGCTTGCAGTCAAAAAGCAAATGATCCAAATGTTTTCTGAGCTTTATCACACTTTCACTTTTCTCAAACATCACTTAAGATCTCTGTGTTATATCTGACGAAATATTGTGCTGGAATTTTAATGCTAAAACTGCTAAAAGTCTTAGTAAAGGTACATCGTAAGAAGCACATAAAAGATAATATTGCTGATTGTCTGTCAATCAATACATAGAATCCCGACAGTGCAGAACAGGCCATTCAGCCGTTGGGTCTGCATGAACTCTCTGACAGAGCATATTAACCAGGCCTTATTCCCTGCCCTATCCCTGTAACCCCACACATTTCCCATGACTAATCTATCTAACCCACACATCATGGACACAAAGGGGCAGTTTAGCATGGCCAATCCATCTAACCTGCACGTCTTTGGACTGTGAAAGGAAACCGGAGCACCTGGAGGAAACCCCTTCAGACATGGGGAGAACATGCAAACTCCGCACAGACCATTCATTACCTGAGGCCAAAATCAAACCCAAGGTCCCTGGTGTTCTGAGGCAGTCGTGTTGACCACTGTGTCTTCATGCCGTTTTTGCTATAGTTTTTACATCTTCCATTAATGTGATCAATAGTTGATGTCAATACCTGTGTAAATTGAACACCTGGATTTAAGAGGTAGACATCAGATAGTTTGAGTAATTGAAAAATTGGAGCTATTACCTACTTAGATTCCATACTCTATTATACTGTTGAAACTCAGTAGTGTTTGAGCTGTGACGCAGTTGGTAGTACTCTTGCCTCTGAGTCATATAATTTCTGGTTCAAGTCCATTCCAGGGCTGAGCATAAAAATCAAGGCTGACTCTTAGGGTGGGATTTTACGGCCTTGCTTGTCCTGAAACCGTAAAATCTCGCACGAGGTCAACAGACCTTCCCATTGTCCGCCCCTCACCCACTCCGATTCCTGTGGCAATGGAGCAGTAAATTTCCAGCATTTGATACAGTACTGAGGGAATGTTGCACTGTCAAAGTTGCTGTCTTTCTGATGATACATTAAACTGAGGCACCATCTGACTACTGTGGTGAATGTTAAAGATTCCATGGTACTATTTTGAGAAAGAGCAAGGCGGTTATCCTTGACCAACATTTATCCCTTGAGCAACATCACAAAATCAGATGATCTTGTTATTATCACTTTGCTGTTTTTAGGATGGTGCAAATTGGCTTTAACATTTCCTGTATTAAAACAGTCACTAAACTTTAAAAGGTACTTAATTGAAGCCCTTTGAGATGTCATGAAAAAACTACATAAATCCAAATTTTTTGCTTTTATATAACATATCCAACACATGATGGCTCTGCTTTCTCTGTCCTGTTGCATCGTCATAACCCATATCATATGAATTCAACCTTTATTTCTTTGAGACTGACTATAGAGCAAAAATTATAAATAAATAAAACATATAATTATAAATAAATTATACATACTCATTGAACACCTCTGTTTCCAATTATTATCATAACACTTGTATTCTATGTTGAATTCACTGGAACTGTCAGATATCGCAGAAAATACCCAATGGTCTTGACATAAATACATTATTGCTATAAAAATCAGTAGCCAAAGTTTCAAATAACATTCAGTTTCTGACAAACTAATAACTTGTGACATGATTATTATTTTACATTTTATGGTCGGTTATAAATGTATACTTTTAATTAAATGTTTTGCAAAATTTGGGGATGCAGAGTGCAGGCAGCATTTCCTTAAGGTCCTCAGGATAGGACTTAGATTTTGGTTCAAGTATAATGGATTAATTCTTCACCAATTACAAAACTTTGTTTGAGTGACACATATGCTAAAGTGCGCCCAGTAGGTTGATGTGATATGTCTGGTGTGGATGAAGAGAGTTAGCCTGCTTATGGCTTTTGTGTGCCAGATTGCTTCCCATTTTCAGCCTACACTACTGGGATTCTTGAATGCGAAAAAGAGGCAATGTGTATATAACCCATGTCTGGTATGAATTCCAAAAAAGCAAAATTTACTCTCAAAATTTAACTTTTGAGAGATAAACCATTGCAATAAATTCTTAGTGTGCATATTTTTGTTTATTTTCTTTACTCCTTTTTTGTGCCTATTAAGCTGGTGTTGAGGAGTGAAACATGTCTATATTGTACCAGCATCAAACACTTGTGGAGTAACATGGATGCTTCCTTTGCCACCTTGAAAGAGCACCTCTTATTTATGCTCACAATCAGATTTTCCATTTTCCACACCAACCGTTCGGTGGCCATCTGATGATTGGGATTAGTCCTTAATTAATTTCAGTTTTGTACTTAGGGATTCATGCCCACATGGAAGTAGTTTCAGGCTATCAAAACAAATTTAAATTGGGATTCCTTCAACCAGCCTTCAGAGAAACCTTTATCCTATTTTTTTTACAGGATATCAAGTATCTGAAATAAAAGCTCAATGTGCCAATTTGATTTCTTTATATTGTCCAATGCATTATTTCCTTGGTGGAGTTTGGTTTTCAGTATGTTCTCTCCTGTTTGCTAGTACTATTGTTGATTGTTAATCAGCAATAATGAATAATGTGGAGACTGCTGACACCAGGTTGCCTTGGGTTTTATATCAATCACTGGCACTCAATGCACTGTAAGAAGTCTCGGTGCAGTTTTTCGCTGTGGCACATCGGAACTGTCGATCGATGAGTTGTGCACCATATCCTGTTCTTATGAGGGCATCTTTCAATGTCTGGAGGTGTCCACTCAATGCATTAACAGTAACAGCCTTAAAGCTACTGTACAAACTACCACAAAACAGCAGGCAACATCTTTTGGCAGTCAAAGAGAAAGCAAGTAATTTTTGCTGAGGTGTAATGAATTTTGGCCCTGATAGTTAGAAGGAGGTAGCAAAGGTGTGGGGAGGCTGGGAGCATGGAGATTTTTCAAAACTTGAAAAATCTTTGAGCCCTACTGCACTCTGGGAATATTATGGGTTGTGACTTCAGGCTGCCAAATGCTCAGACTTTTATTCCTTTCCAAATCCCAAGTCATTCTATTAACAGGCAAGTATCTGCACCATTCCAATATGTCCAGATTGCCTGTCCTGCAAAACGCCATGAATAGTGGAGCAACACCTTTCCCATTTTGATGCCAATATATGTATGACAGCTTTTCAGTAAATTGGGAAGGAACTTTTTATTATGTGTAAGTATCACCCACAGAATATCAAGAGTTTGTAAATCATTACCACTGCTTTGACATTCTCATTTTTGCCCATCAACCTCTGAATGTTTAGCATTTTAAATAAAATTACGAAAATGACACGTGTTATTCATTTCCTTCTATCATTAGTAATTATAGGCATAAAATGCCAGTAGGGAGTTACTCTGCCAGAAGCAATGGAAAGTAGATTTTACAAATGTATTTTGAAAAGTCACTTGTTAGTTTAATGCTGAGAACTGTTATATATCCATGGCTCATCTTACTAAATGAAATCAAAATGTATAGCTGACCCTACTTAGACTAGACTCAAGTGTTTTCCTCTACATTTCTTCATTACCCTTTTGACTGTTTCATTTAAAACCTGGCCCTATCCAGCAATGCTTCCTATTCTTGGTGAAGTCACACACTTATTACCTCTAACTGACACCTCTTGTCTTTAGTGGAACTGTGTTGCCCCTACTGTTTTTTTGGGGGGGTTCTATTTCCTGAACTGACTGTCCCAGTTTGTCATTATGTCATCCCAGGCTTCACTTCTGTCAATGCATACATAGGTGGGGTTTTGCTGCTACCAATATCAATGCAATAGATCTCCATATGCAACATTTCCTCTAGGATCCACACAGCCCTTGCTAGTATTCCCCAAAAATCCATCTTTGCACTTTCCTCTTCTTCGTTGTACTACCTAAAAAACGCATCTGTAGATGCGAGTTTAGATTCTATATGAACAGTGATGACATTCACTATTAGCGTCAATAGGAAAATCACCATACTATCAGATCACCTTTTTCCTACTAAACCAAGTATAAGCTAAAATTTCCTACAGTTGGACCCAAGGATTATCATTTTTTTGGACTTACCGACAAGTCCTTTACCCTTTCCAGACACCACTGATCTTCGATATCATCCTGGATCAGATCCCCAGGTTCCGGGTTTGATTCAGTTGCAGACCAGTGACCTGTTTAAAGTGGACAATATTTCATATTTAAACCACTTGCTAAGAGAATAGAGGTTCCTTGAGTTTTGAACAAATAAAAATAAACTTCACTAGGCAAGGTCAGAAAGATAAAATAATTTACAACATCTACCTCACACGCTAACATTCAGAATTAATATAAGGTACATGTGAATTTAACAGGCAAATTGTAGTTGAACACACCGCAGTACAGACTAAATGGCTCAGTCGATCAAAACAGATTCCATTGATTAATCAACAATCCAACTATACATCAGTGAACACTGAGTTAGCCAATCTCAACCTTTTTTAAAGCATATCTTCATACACTCTTTTTTATCGTTTAGGGAGTAGTGCGGGGAAGTGGTGGAAGGATTTCCATGCTGATTGTTGACCTATTGAACTGTGTTGAATACTCCTTCAGTGGCCAACAAAGTCCTGCAATTTGGATTTGAACACAGAGATTCTGGTCCAGTGGTAGGGACACTACTACTGCGCGACAAGGCTTCCAGTCAGCCTCACTGAAACTCTGCCCCTCTCATGAGGAATTCCAGTCTTTACCTTTAAAGATCTCACATTGTAAAGTTGATCCATCTCACAGGGTTTCAATTTCAACTCCTAAGACATCATTTCTTTGGATTCCCGAGTCTGCACTCCAGCACCACTCAAAAAGACAACTTCAGCTCTTGGGCTTGTCGAACAGAACACTACTGTTCCAAAGGGTAACCTTCACCTCACCGGCTTGCAGCAAGGACACTCCCAACATTTCGCTGGCTCTTTAGATCTTTGGGGCATAAACTGAGCACCTATTACTAAAATTTGCAAAATGCAATCCTTTTTCTTCTTTATTCCAATCACTTGTAAACTGGGCCTAATGCATGACTCTCGTCCAGTTTACAGTCTTAAACTCCCTTTGGGACTTTCCCTATCCCCTCTTCCTGTCCACCTGATGTAACTCCTCTTCTAAGACCGCTTCCTGCTCTCAGCTTGAGATTATCTTTTGGGATCTCTCTGCCTGCCCTAGCTGAGACTCTTCTCGATTTTTGGCAGTTGGATCCTGGTCACATGGTCCAGTTTTTTGCGGGTTTTCTTTATCTCTCCTCACACAGGCACACGGCTTTCAAGATAACTGTGGAGGAGAAACTCAGAACAGAGCATGTGTAGCCAAACATGCTGTCACACAGTGCACATGCACCAAAACTTGCAGCCTGCCCCAGATTGCGGTCATTGACATCCACCTGACAATAAGTAAGTCTGGATTTCTTGACACCTTGACTGCTCAATTAGATTGAACAGACTGCTTAATTAGTTTTATTTTCTGCTGATCCATACTGATTCCACTGCCAAATCTCTCTACTTCTACCTCTTCCAAGATGTGTAGGTAAGATGGAGTAACCATGGTAAATTTGTAGGGCTAGAGGAATAGGGCGGGGAGAGGGCCTGGGTTAGATACTCTTGATGTGGGTATGCCAGCGTTGGACTGGCGTAAACACAGTAAAAAGTCTGACAACACCAGGTTTTAGTCCAACCTATTTATTTGATAATATACTCACAAGCTTTTGGGGTTAGTCCCTTCGTCAGGTGAATGGAGAGTTCTGGCCTCAGACAGAGCATATAAAGCACAGACAGTTTAGAGATTACTGATTAGAATGCGAATCCTTACACCTAACCTGCTGTTCAAGACCTGAAGTGGCTGATAATGTGAGTGGAAGGAGCACTGATCACAGTTTAAAGAGATGTGTATTGTCTCCAGACAGTACAGTAAGTGAGGTTTTGCAAACCCAGGCAAGTCACGGGGGTTACAGATAGTGCGACATGAACCCAAGATCCCTGTTGAGACCGTCCTCGTGTGCGGAACGCCAAGTTGCAAGTTTGCAAAACCTCACTTACTGTACTGTCTGGAGACAATACACAGCTCTTTAAACTGTGATCAGTGCTCCTTCCACTCACATTATCAGCCACTTCAGGTCTTGAACAGCAGGTTAGGTGTAAGGATTCGCATTCTAATCAGTAATCTCTAAACTGTCTGTGCTTTATATGCTCTGTCTGAGGCCAGAACTCTCCATTCACCTGACGAAGGGACTAACCCCGAAAGCTTGTTAGATACTCTTGGCAGAGAGCCTGTACAGACTTGATGGGCTTAATGGCATCCGTCTGCACTTTGGGGATTCTGTGACTCTTCTATGATAAGGACGGGCAGAAATTAACTAAGGCAGGCATGTAGAGGGGAATAGTTACATAATGGGAAGAGGGAAATAGAATAGTAAGCTCAGTATGATAGTAACACATAGCTGTAGGCCTGATTGATTTAAGGGTTGACACCTGATCAGTTTGTGACCTGATTAATCTGTTTGGACTTGATGAATTTAAATGTTAAAGACTTGATGAGCTTTAACACAGTTTTGAGGAGCCCTTTGTTTATCATATAGTCATGTGATAAGCGGAATACTGACACATAGGCATGGTTGTAAGAGCTTATAAACAGATACAGCAAACATTGTTCACTGAACAGTCTATTTTGAACTGCATCCCCATTTCCATACTGGCTGAATAAAGCCTTTGTCTTCTTTGGACCTTTTAACATCGCCATGTCAAGTGTCGCTTGATATAGTACGACAATTATTACGAAAAATCTTGTCAATATTTGAGCTTCTTTGGAAAAAGTCAATGAAGTTTCAGCCAGGACGTTTGATGGGAGAACTGCAAGTAATTCTGAAGCTTGTAACAAAATAGTTTGTCACTGTTAGTTGCAGCTGCAAGTTGTCAGAGTGTTAAGTGGTTATCAGGTACGTTCATTATCTCACAAAATATATTTTAGTTTTCTGCATTGTATGAAAATAAAATAATGAAATTTAAGTTCCATCAATGCAATACATAATTCTGATAGTATCAGTACAGGTTGTAACAGACACCTTATGCTTTCTCTGCAGCTGAGATGTTAACAAGTTATGCCAAACCACGCACACTTGTTTTAAGCAATATAACGTCGGGTTTTGATGGCTAGTTTCTGAAGTACCTGTCAGGATGGCAGGAACACAAACTAATGTGGAGTATGATAAAATGAGTAACTCCGTATTTAGAAATGTTGAAATTATGCCTTATTTGAAATTTTAAAATGCAATCCTATGATAGCAATAGTGGACAATTCAATCTTGGAACGGTAGATAGAAATAATTAACTTGTGTATAATGATTTCTTTACTTCAAAACAGAGGATTTTTTCCTTCAGCTGTTGAGTTGGTAATAAGGACAATAAAAACAGCAACTTATATGGTTATAGTGCCTTTAACTTTAAAAAACTTCCCAAGGTATTTCACAGAGCTTTGGAAAACACAGTATGAAACCAAGCTACATAAAACAATATGAGGTCAGGTGACCAAAAGCTCAGTCACAGAGGGTAGGTGTTAGGTGTCTTAAATGAGGTAAACGGGCGGAAAGATGTAGGGAGGAAATTACGTAGCTTGGGATCTAAGTAACTGAAGGCACAACCACCAATGTTGGAGCAATTATTAGGGTCACTAAGTAAAACATATCAATGTTGTTGAACTCATAGAATCCTATAGTGCAGAAGAAGGCCATTCGGCCCATCGAGCCTGCACCAACAACAATCCCAAATTGGTCCTATCCCTGTAACCCCCAAGAATTTATCCTACCTAGACCCCCTCACACTAAAGGGCAATTTAGCATGGCCAATCAACCTAACCTGCACATCTTCGGAATGTGGGACGGGGCGCACACGCAGACATGGGGTGAACGTGCAAACTCCACACAGACAGTGACCCCAGCCGGGATCAAACTCAGTTGTAATAATTGCACCCATCCCCCAATATTTAAGAACTAGGTGGCGGCACAGTGGCTCACTGGTTAGCACTGATACCTCAGTGCCAGAAATCCGAGTTCAGTTTTGGCCTTGGGTGACTGCCTGAGTGGAGTTTGCACCTTCTTCCCATGTCTGCATGAGTTTCCTCCGGGTGTTCCAGTTTTCTGTCAGTTTCCCAAGATGTGCAGGTTGATTGGCCATACTAAATTGCCCCTTAGTACCAGGGTGTCTAGCTAGGGTAAATAGGTGGGGTTACAAGGATAGGGTCAGTGTAGGATTGTTGTTGGTGCAGGCTTGATGGGCTGAATGGCCTTCTGCACTATGATACAAGGCTGGAATTTCAAAACAGTTTTGCAAAAGAGATACTATTGCTGAACTTCTGATGCTACAAAGGTGCGGAGCCTTGATGATGGCAAGAATGGATCAAATATTCAACACTGTTGTACAGTATTAAAGTCCTTTATGGCCATTTGCTTTTGCACCAAGTGTAACTTTATATTTAGAAGCTTAAAAGAGTAACAGGTGACTTGATTGAAACATATGAAAGTCTGAGGGAATTTAAGAGGGCGAATGTGGAAAGAATGTCTCCTCTTGTGAGAGAATCAAGAACTAGGGGCTACTGTTTCAAAATAAGAGGTTGTTCATTTAAGACAGCAATGAGGAGAATTCGTTTCTCTGAGGGTCATGTGTCTTTGGAACACTCTTCCTCAAAATCTGATGGAACCTGAGTTTTTGAATGCTTGTAAGGCATTGGTAGGTAGATTCCTGATAAGCAAGGGGAAAAAGGTTATTGGTAGGCAGGAATTGGAGTTGAGATTACAGTCAGATCAGCCATGATCTTATGTAATGGCGGAACAGGCTCAAGTGGCCTCATCCTTCTCCTAATTCATACATATGTATATACGGCTGATGAATAAACTAGTTCATTGGCTGCTATATCCAAAGATATCTTTCATGTAATATTCAAAGATCCCTTGATCTTTTGTCTTCTCCATCCTGGGAACATAACTTGCAGCTGTCTCCAGGAAGGATTTTCCTTATGTGGCTTAGACAGCTCCTCTGCCATTTAGTAGAATGTAATGGTAGATTTTAATGATATTGTCAGTTAACCCCCATAGCTGAAAAGTGTTCAGATAAGAATTCTCAATAATTTTTTTGTCGAAATTTGCATTCTCACTGCAATTGTACAGAAGGTGCCAAGCAATTTGACTTCACACTGGATCTGCCAGTATAGTGTGAAAGCAGCTGAGCCTGGTATAAACTAACAGCAGAGCAAAATGGAATGAAATTCCCTGGACAACGTAGCCTCATTCTACTTTGCTTTGCAATCACATTGGATCTTGGTACCTGACTAAAATTCTGAATTTAGAGTAGCTGTAAAATATTTTTGTTTTACACTGATGCTAAGTTTACAAAGCATGACGTCTCAAAAACAAATTAACTGGAATGCTTGTGGAATGATATTGTCTGTTGTGTGGTTACCACTTTGACCAACATAACAATAACTGCAACTCAACTTAATTCTCAAAAATGAAGTTCTTTGAAATGTTTCTCACAGATGTGATAAGCTGTGATACCAATGCAAGCTTTCTTTCACATTACAATATCACACTGAATTCCTTGCGAGTGCTCTCATCAAGAATGGTTTCAGAAAAGTTGACTGGTTGTAACTTAGGTCATTTTGTTATTTATTATCCTGGTTGCAGGATTGTAATAAGGCATAAATTACAGTTATCAGCATGCAGTTTTCAGTGATGTCATTTTGTGGTTGTGTGCATCTGCTACATACACTTAAAGTAATTGATAACATGCCTGCAAAAAATAATCCAGAGTAAAACGGGGAAGCGAGAGAATATGCTGTTTATGAAACCCAAACTTCAGTATAGTCCACACAACTATAGTAACATCTTCCTGATTCATTACAGTTTTACTTGTAAATTCACCAAGTAGAGACAAATAGTTTCTCAGGCTTCTTATTCAGTACTCAACTCTGCATCAGAATTAGATTTTTTTGCAGCAACAGTTAAGAGCATAGATAGACAAGATACAAATTTGTAACATGTTTGAAGAATTTCAGTGATACCAGGTGATTATAAACACTAGCAATGGATTTCTGTTTTTACATTTGTAACAGTGAAACTCTTGGGGATTGTACTAATCTGCTGGTTGGTTTTTATATAAACCTGTCACCACTTTATCATGTAATTTTTTGATGACTAGCATATCAGTCTATCCACTCAGATTTGTTATTCAGGATGCAGTACTTTAATTCTGTACTATAATAGCTGCATATCGTTATGGACAGGCGAGGAAAGGTCCAAGAACTGCTTTGGTTGATCGTAGTAAGTCTATTTATAAAAAACTTTCAAATTTCAGAAAGCTTCAGTCATGTGACTACTGGCCATTGATACCCGATGGGAAATGATAAATTCATGTTAACAGAGGAGTTTAAGCCTCCCCTGGTCAAAACCATTGATATACAGTCAAAACAGATTGAAGTCCAGAGCATTTCCCTTGTGTATAATCAGTTTCCTTAATTCTCCATTGTTAACTGTTAGTCCTGGAGATAGAGAATCTGAGGCCTTATTGTCCTTGATATTTTGGGGTAAGTATAGGTAGGTGCGACACTTCTTATGGATGTGGTCTAGGTATGTTAATTGTAATCCAGGTTAAAGTCCAACGGGTTTATTTGGAATCACGGGCTTTCAGAGCGCTGCTCCTTCCTCAAGTGAGGAGGGTGCAGCAGTCTGAAAGCTCGTGATTCCAAATAAACCTGTTAGACTTTAACCTGGTGTTGTGAGACTTCTTACTGTGCCCACCCCAGTCCAACGCCAGCATTTCCACATCATTGTAATCCACTTTTAGAAGCTTTCAGATACATGGCCAATTTACAGTTCCAAATGTTAGTTGACCTGTGATAACTCTCAGGTCAGTGGCTTTGTTTTAACAGTTGAAACTTTTTTTTAAAGAATTCCATATGTGAGTCCAGCAGATTAAATTGAAATTCAATATTTGATATTGACACACCTCCGGGACAATATGTATTAGACAGATCAACCTGGACTGTAATACCAATTGCAGTTCAGCACTGCCACCCATTTCAAAGATTCCCTCTGTCAGCAACCAAGTTTCCAAAGTTACAGTAATTTAAATGATTCTGGCATCTTGGAACTTGAGAGTTGTCTCAAACTAAATGATAAATCACATCCTGAATATCTGACGGCTGACAATTATTTTCCAATTCTTCAAAATTCTGTGACTGGAGAATTTGATCACCCAGCCAGTTCTTTCACTTCCTTTTGAGGATTTTAGATTTAAATTGAGCCCTTGGACTCATAGCAACACTGAGCACTTGACAAGAGGCGTATCACTTGATGCATTAAGGTGCACATGACATATTCTTGTCATTTTTCCTGTTATTACGTTCTGACAGAAAGTGCCAGAAATAACAACATGTAGATTTAATAGGTGGCCCGGAGATCCAAGTTGTGATATATGAGCGGCCAGTGGAAATTCTACCTTGTGCTGTACTTGTAGATTTGTAAAACCAAAGAGTAAGATTACAAACGTTGTCATAAAATGAACATCGCATTTGTCAGGATATTTCAACTATTTATGCATTGATATTGATACCATGAAAGTGAAAAACATTAAATATTCTGAATATTATAACAACTCTATATCAATTTTACTACCAAAGTAAGAAAGCAAGTCGAAAGACAAGAGACCCACAGGCTGGAAGAAATTAAAATGACCTTTTAGGGAATCCATTCCATTCCTGCCCCACTAATGATGCACGGAAATTTAACTAGCAATCACCTGGTTTCAAGACAGCTACTTGCACCAGATAAGCTGTGGCTTAATTACAAAGTCAAAACTGTGATCCAGTTACATAATTACAGCACTCAGATAATTTTAATTCAGGGCCAACTAATTGATAGCAGAAGAGGTCCAGGTAATTTTTGAAACAGTCTTGCAAAGTTCCTTTGAGGCCAGGAGAAAGCAGAGTGATTCTCTAACTGAAAGAGAAAATGCTGGATAATCTCAGCAGGTCTGGCAGCATCTATAAGGAGAGGAAAGAGCTGATGTTTCGAGCCCAAATGACCCTTTGTCAAAGCCTAGACTCGAAACGTCAGCTCTTTTCTCTCCTTACAGATGCTGCCAGACCTGCTGAGATTATTCAGCATTTTTTCTTGTTCCAGATTCCAGCATCTGCAGTAATTTGCTTTTATCCAGAATGATTCTCTGACTCCACAAGCAGATCTTAGGCTTCAACTGTTTTGGGCCACTCCCTGCTTTTGATCATGATTGTTCCCATATCCCTCCCTGTGCAGCAGCCTATTTTTACTGTCCTTTCCCATTGGCAACATGTTATTCATATCAGCTTTGGGCAGGTGCCTGTGAGGAAACAATAAAATGAGGCCTATGATGTGATCAGTTCTATAAAGCTATGATAGCACAGGCTGCATGCTGTTGGGTGCTGATTGGATCACTGCCTACTTCAGCCTGTCCCCCCGATTGATGCCGTAGTTTAAAATGTGTGCCGAATGGTCCAACTTTCTCAGCCTTGAAGGGGCTGTGAAACAAATCTCTTTTCAGCTCGATGATGCTGATTAAAAATGAGATCAGATTTAGTAATGAACTAAATCAGATTAGTTAATCAGACAATTTAAAATTGGTGAAAATTATAGACAGTGAATTCCTGCCAGAGCCTTTTTGATCATCCACTGTCTCTTCAGCAGAATGATTGAGAAAACTGTAGAAAGACGGCACTTATACTAACTAGCTGAGGACTTGAACTTCTTTCACCAAACATGTTGTGGGCAAGCAGAAGAACCCCTACACAAAATTACCCATGTTGTAGCAGCATTGACTTTACTTTTTGTTTAGAAGTGATTGCAGGTAGAAAGCAGAAAGTGCTGACCTTTCCTATTCCAGACATGATGTCATCTTTAAAGTAGACATGAGCATCAGCTTATCTTCAGGGGAAACCAGCCTTTCCTCATAAATTCCAGCCAATCGACCCATTTGATATGTGACATGTTAAACAACTTAACAGTTCCTCAATACCACTGAACAGAACATGCGATTCAGTCATATTAACTTGGATGATATTGCAGCAAACCCAGCTGATGCATGTAGTTTGGAGACACTGATGCAAAAGATGAAAAAAGTTCAATTTCATTTGGCAATAAATTGCACCCTTGCAGGCTGAGGTCTGTCTTAACAGGCTCACAGGTAATTTATTGTTGTATTGGCTTTTGAAACTTCACTTTATGTTACAAATTATTGACTTTAATTTTGGGAAAAGATAGTACAAAAGTCATAAATTGACCAACTTTTTCCATCATCTAAAAATTATACTTTCTTGTTAATCAGTGCCGAGTTACAGGCATGATTTAGAATTCAGTGTTTTGACGTGATACATTCAGTGCTTTTTTTAAATAATGCTGTTGCCATCATTAGCGTGCTCTTAAAACAGAACACGTGCAACAATATAGAAGAGTCACTGTGGAACTGTACTTACTGTTTAAAAAAAAACATTTGGCTTTATTAGTGTCATCAGAGTTATAGTCTGGAGAAGTCATGTCATTATTATAGTACATCCTGCAAAACAAAAATCAACCGAGGGGGCTTAGAGATTGTATTTAGCTGGTTTTTAAATATTAGTTTGAATAAAAGTAATTCGAGCTACAAATAATGCAGCAGAAGCTAACTGCACCAACCCAGTGATTAATTGTGAATTTAATCCAATTGATCCAAAAGGGAGAGGAATGGCTCTCCAATAGTGATAGGACCAACATATTCTTTCAGTTTCACGAGAACTAAATTATATAATCTTGAACAAAACAAGGTACGGTAGCTTAAAGAATAAGTTGAGAGTGGTCAGTAGTGTGCTGTCCATGTTCATTTGCTCTATATCCATGTCTCATCAGTTGTGGGCATAGCTGCAGAGACCTGAAAAACCTCCCAGTTCAACACTAATGATTAATGATGAATTAAAAGTTTCAGAACTTGAACACAGTATTTCTAAGTGCCGTTATTACTTCAGCTTGTTCATATTATAGTTGTGGTGTGTGCAGTGTATGAGTAACTGTCAGTGCAATATATAAAAGAAAATAAAATGTACGTAAAGCTCCTGAAATCTACCATTACGGGCTAAACCATTATCTAAGAGTTTTCTATTTAGATTTGAGACATAGTAATTACTTGGAGTCTTATTGTGGCATTGCATGTGGCGAATCAATAGTTTGGTTATTTTGTGGTATATAATATCCAATAAGATACAGTAATCTGTATTGATTTAGTATGTCACCTGTGTACTGATTCATTGAACCTAGAAGAGTAAGAGGAGCAGGTTTATGGGAACACCATCCTCTGCAAGTCCCCTCCACCATTCTGACATGGGACCATATCAGTGTTCCTTCTTTGGTGGGCCAAAATCGTGGAATCCCTACCAAGTAGCAGTGTGGGTGTACCCGCAGCACCAAGGTTGCCGCTATTCAGGAGGACAGCTCAACACCACCTTCTCAAGGGCAGTTAGTGATGGGCAGCGATACCTTAATCTGTTAAAAAACTCCAAAAGAGAGTCCAATTGCCCTTTATTATTCCGTTGTGTTTGGGTTTTAAAAATCAATGATTCTGTACATACTATGTGGAAGTTATAAATCAGTGGTGTTACTTAATGTTAAAGGTTAGTTTAACATAGTAGTTTGCTTTATCTTAATTTTCTAAACAAAGGATACAAAGGGGAATGGTAGGAACATTGTTCAATGCTGCAGTGAGGTCAAAGGTGTGTTAGAGAGCTGATAGTGCTTTGTGGATTATATTTTAAGGACACCTACACCTGTGCAAAATGGAACATATAATGTTGGAGAATTTGAGGTGTTTAAGAGATTGAGACAATAAGACGGAAGGTTGTGAGAAATGGGCCTCTTGGAAGAGATATGCTGATATTTAGGAATACTGGAGTGAGAATACCAGTGTCTCATTGTAATGAAAGAGGGCCTTTGGATATTTTCCAGCACTAAGTGAAGCCTTGGGACATCAGGAGGATGCATTCTGACATTTGGAAGTTCTGAAAGGTAGTGCTGGGTGTGACAGTGGATTTGAAAACTTGAAAATGCCAATTAACGTACGCAACCACAGGATGAAAAATCAGATGAGTGTTTTATCGTTAATACTGATGCAAAGGATGCGCCTGTGTTCTTGAAAACCAGAAGTTATGGGCAGCATGATATCATAGTGGTTATGCTGCTGCCTCACAGTATCAGAGACTTGGGTTTAATTTGGGTATTGTCTTTGTGGAGTTTGCACGTTCTGCCCATGTCTACATGGGTTTCCTCCAGGTGCTCCGGTTTTCTCGCAGTCTAAAGATGTGCGTGTTAGGTTGATTGGCCATGGTAAATTGTCCTATAGTGTAGGGGGAATAGCAGGGTAAATATGTGGGGTTAAGGGGATAGGGCTTGGGTGAGATTCTGGTTGGTGCAGACGTAATGGGCCGCATGGCTTCCTTCTGCACTGTAGGGATTCTGTGACTATATGATTCTATTCTATGAGAACTGTTGGTAACTGTTTTGCCAGGAGGCCATTATGTACTCCAGGAAACAGCATTAGGCTTTGTTGCCATTGGTATGGGGTTGCTGGTGTTAGACTGGGTAAACGTTGTAAGAAGTCTCACAACACTAGGTTGAAGTCCAACAGGTTTATTTGGTAGCAAAATTTGGTAGTTTATTTGGTACCGTAAGCTCGTGGCTTTTGCTACCAAATAAACCTGTTGGACTTTAACCTGGTGTTGTGAGACTTCTTACTGTGTTTGCTGTTGGTGCCAGTGGGATTTGTTTTCACTTGTACAATCATTTCAGATAGCTACTTGTCTAACAAACAATCCATACAATGAAGAGTTAATGATGCAGACTTCTACCTGGGTACATTAGGGGGATGTAAAAGGTTAGAAAATGTCGATGTGCCAATTTTTGTAATGGCAAAGCAGGAATACATGATGTTAATCATGGGACAATTTTCTATATTATTGTCAGAAGAAAAAGTGCAATTTTATTTGGCAATAAGTTGCACCTTTCCAGGCTGAATTCTGTAAAAGAGACATTGTTATATTTTAACTATTTCTTTACAACAATTTTTATTTTCTTTGAACATTTTGAATTGATATTTTTCTCCTTTTCCAAAATCTACTGTAAACCCAGCTGAAGGTTTTCTTCTGCAAAGGTGAAGGCTTTTCAATTCCACAATGTATTTGAGTAGCCTTGTTTACAAAAAAAATGTATTTAACCAACATCTGATCTTGGTTGTGGATATAATTGTATTGTGTAAAGAACAAGCCAGTAATAGAGCCGATGAGCCATAGAACAAGTCGTTATATGGGTAGTCCAAGTGACTTAGACATTCTGCAGCCAAAGAAAATAGCAAGTGTTGAAGCTTTTTAATTACGTTGCTAAACATTTGTGGTCAGTATGTTTAGACTTTGTGCTTCAGTTAATTTACAGAGGAAATCTTCGATCAAAAAAAAGGTAGTAAATTACTTGAGTTGTCAGAAATTGATCTTAAAACCCTGGTTTAATTAATGTTAAAATTTCTACACTTGGTCGTAGACTGTATGTTGAAATCCAGAACTGGAAAAAGTTAGAAATGTAATCACATGGCCTTGAAGTCACTCTCTTTGAGAGTCATGTAAAGAGCATGTATACAGACTATACTAAATCACTTTTAACGATATTTTTGGATTTTAGGGAGCCCTTGACAATATAAATTACTTTAGAATGTTATGGTAACAGGAGGCAATGGCCAAGTGAGAGCTCCTTACAAGTTCAGACATATTAGGCTTTAAAGAAGACCTGTTTTAAAACCAATATAAAAAAAATGACACTGACCAAAAATGTCCACCACAAGTCATCTGATGTCTGATGCTGTATATTGATGACTTTACTGGCACGTTTCTATATAAGTTACACTGCTGATTTATTGCGTGGGAAATGTCAAGGTCCACTTAAAACAGGGACCCTCTCGAAAGGAAGGCATTAAAATACAAAGTGCTAAATTTCCATCAAGTACCATTCTACCAAGACAATAGAAACTGCTAACCAACCAGATCATTACCCAAACCCCCTGTGAAAGAGGAAGTAAATCCATCCCTTGTTGATTTCTATCTGGAAATGTGTCAAAGATTTTAGAGATGAAAAGATCAAAAATTGGGAGTATTTGTTCTGCAACAATAACTGCAAGACGTGCTGATTGAGTTCCTTTCTGGAAATATACAGACAGGAGTTGTAAAAACTTATTCTGCTAAGCAGAATCAAAAGGAGGAGTAAGGAACATCACAGTCATCTGAAAACATTGCTGGAAGAAAGCAGAAAAGATCTCTCTCTTTTTGAAATTAAAAGGGTATATTCAACAAAGTACAGACTTGACGCAAGTTAATACTATAGGGAACTAACTAATCTTAAAGGCTACAGCATTCAACATTCTATGCCTAAAAGATGAGCAAAATACTTAATTGTTTATTCTTTTAACTTTTTATTGGATCCTAACTTTCTTTCTTCTGATGTGCGTGTGTGTGGTTCAGTCTTTATTGTTTTTGCTCAGGTTTAGTAACCAATAAACTTGCTCTTTCTTGACTTGCGAAAAGCTGGTTTGATTAGTTCCTTATTTTATATATTTTTATACAAATAAATACATTTGGTTTGGAAAAGGCATTTATAGGGAGAAGAAAATTAAAAACTTTTGTTGCGACCAACTAAGAGTATTCAATAAAAGGCAATCCACCTCATTTCTCCACATCCAGTTGTAACAAGACAGAATTCTAAAGAATTTGGTACTTCCATTTTCATTCATTTTCAATCCTGTTGCTTTCTTATTATGTAAGTCCCTTATCATTATAAGATAATCGTATTATCATATCCCTTATCATATACGGGAACTGTTTATTGTTGTGCCAGTGACTTGCAGCAGAAACATTTTAACCCCAATGCTATGTTTGAACTGATGGTACCTCATATTTCATTGGATGGTAGAGGTTTTGAAAATCATCACCGGTTTAAACAACTTTATTCTGATTTCAGAATGGAAGATAGTAATAACAATGTGAGACATCTGCAGAAGGAAGATGTTTTGCCATTTTCCCGTTATGTAACACCTCATCCAGCTTCTTAAACAGTTCTTAAAATCACTTGAAGTTTAGTGAGGTGGACAAGTAGGTTGAGTGTTTCTGTAATCCAACCAGTCAGTGCAATGTTAAACTATATCCTAGACATCTCTGGTGACTCACTGAATGTGTCAAACATTGCATAATTTCAAGGCCGTAATAATCTGATCACGTTTTGTTGCCAGTGCTTCAGCAGTATTATGCTGGATTTTACAGTGAAGGCAGGATGAAATGAGGGACCCAAGCCCAGTGAGACTGACTCACTAGTTTCTGGGAGATGGCCTCCTAATTGACGCTTCCACATTCACCATCCAATTAAGGAAAATGGCGGGTTGTTGACCCTGCAGGCCCCGTCAGAGGGCTGGTGCTCTGGCACCTCTGTATTCTCCACCATGAGAAGTGACACTACTGATATAGGCTGGGAGCCAAGAGGGCACCACCACACGAAGTCACCCTCACTGACCTGCACAGCAATGAGGAAATTAACAAGATTGTGCCTGGCAGATCCAAAGGGATGGATGGAAACCCCAATACTATTTTGGGGTTTGACCATGATTGCAGTCGTTCCCCCATCATTGGATGATCTTCCAGCTTTAGTACCCCCCAACTTGCAGCAGGATGGTTGCATCCCTGAGACAAAATGTCGGGGAGACTACAGAATTGGGAAATTGGCCACCTTAATTAACTGCCTGCTTCCAGGATGCACTTTTCTTCCTAACCTGTCTGTGGGAAACCTCCTGAATGGGGGAATGTGTCAGAGAGCTATTCTGATGTAGTCTCTCCTATTTCCTGTTCCTCCTGCCCCAATCCCCACCACCACCTTCAACCTCATTTCCACTGCTGGGAAAATCCTGTTTATTATGTTTTTATAATGAAAGATTTAACTCAGTTGTAGTAGTTTTGAGTTCCTCGATTTTCTGGACACTGAGTCAATTACGGACAACTGCAGTTGGTTTAATATAAGCAAAATACTGCGAATGCTGGAAATCTGACACAAAAAAAGAAAATGCTGGCTAAACTCAGCATGTCTGGCAGGATCCTCGGGGTCCTTGTGCATGAGTCGCAAAAACCCAGCTTGCAGGTGGTCAGGAAGACGAATGGGATGCTGGCCTTCATAGCGAGGGTGATTGAATATAAAAGTAGGGAGGTCTTGCTGCGGCTGTATAGGGCATTGGTGAGGCCGCAGCTGGAGTACTGTGCGCAGTTTTGGGCGCCGCACCTGCGCAAGGATATTTTGGCCTTGGAGGGAGTGCAGAGGAGGTTTACTAGGCTGATACCGGAGTTGAGGGGGTTGAGCTATGAGGAGAGGCTGAATAAACTAGGCTTGTACTCGTTAGAGTTTAGAAGAATGAGGGGAGATCTCATTGAGACGTATAAGATGATGAATGGGATGGATAGGATAGAGGTGGAGAGACTCTTCCTGCTCAAAAAAGACAGTAGGACTAGGGGGCATAGCCTCAAGATAAAGGGGAGGCGGTTTAGAACGGAGGTGAGGAGGAACTTCTTCACTCAAAGGGTGGTGAATCTCTGGAATTCTCTGCCCATTGAAGTGGTGGAGGCTGCCTCGCTAAATATTTTTAAGAAGCGGGTTGATGGGTTCTTGATAAGAGAGGGGATTAAGGGTTATGGGGAGAGGGCGGGAAAGTGGAACTGAGCCACGACAGATCAGCCATGATCTTATTGAATGGCGGGGCAGGCTCGAAGGGCTAGATGGCCTACTCCTGCTCCTATTTCTTATGATCTGCAGAGAGAGAAACAGAGTTAACTTCACAAGTCCCTATGACTTTCCTTCACAGCAGTCACTCACCTGATGAAGGAGCGACACTCCGAAAGCTCGTGCTGCCAAATAAACCTGTTGGACTTTAACCTAATGTTGTGAGACTGCTTACTGTGCCTGCCCCAGTCCAGTGCCGGCAGCTCCATGTCATGGCCTGCACAGTGTGATTTCTGAGCGGGTCTTAACGTAGGCTGCGAGCGCTGCTATGAGAAACACTTGGGAACCAAATCAATTTAAATCAGAGATCAGGCACAAATGGGCCAGACTCTATTTTGCTACCACTGCTGCTACTTAAACTTACTACAAATCATTGGTTGTTAAAGGGTATGAAACAGTTATTTCCACCATTATTTAAAGAGATAATCATCTCCTAACTTTTAAATCATTTGTCTATGTCCGTTTCACTGCATTTGAAGAGATTTTAAGAACAATTTGAGAAGCCAGATAAAGTGTTACATAAATGATAAATGCCAAGACATTTTCCTTCATTTATGGATACAGAAGAATTTGTTTTTTTTTGTGAGATAATCACTGGACAACCTTAAGGTAACCTTGAGGTAGCGCAGTGGTTAGCACTGCTGCCTCACAGGGGCCTGTATTTGATTCCTGGCTTGGATCGCTGCGTGGAGTTTACACATTCTCCCTGTGACTGTGGGTTTCCTCCAGGTGCCCCGGTTTCCTTCCATAGTCCAAAGGTGTGCAGGTTAGGTGGATTGGCCTTGCTAAATTGACCCTTAGTGCCAAGGGGACTAGCTAGGGTTATGGGTATCAGCCTTGGTGGGATTGTTGTTGGTGCAGACCCGATGGGCCAAATGGCCTCCTTCTGCACTGTAGGATTACACGATTCTATGAAAGCTTGAGCAGGGATTGGTAACACTTCCTAAAAGTGGGAATAATCTTGGCTATTCCGTTCTAGCCAGAGAGAAAGAGAAGCAGTAGCAGCAGCACGTGGATCAACGTCTGCAAGGAGACATTGGAAGAAACAAGATCACAAAAAACCTTATCTTCATTGAGAATATAGAGCCAGCATTTTGTGCTTGCACTTCTTGGAATAGCAGTTTATAAGGAGGCTATGTCAATTCCTCCAACAAGACTTGCACCTTGTCACCCTGACTGGTGCCATATTTTCTAAAGCAATAAAGCAACACTTCTATTATTTTCCCCATCAAGAAGGATAGAGTTAAGTTTTAAGTTTATTTAACAAGTAGATGTACATTAACACCAATGAAGTTACTGTGAAAATCCCCTAGTCACCACACACTGATGCCTGTTCAGGTACACCGTGGGAGAATTTAGCATGGTCAGTGCACCTAACCAATTATGGATTGGTGCAATTTCCCCTATGTAAAGGGCGTTATTGCCTTGTAGGTTCCTGCAAAAAAAGAGCTTGCATCCTTCATGCACAGCAAGGAATTATATTCCATTAATGCACCACTGGTATGTGATCACCAGCAGCCATGATGCTTTTATGTTGTAGACGCATTGCCTGATCGATATATGCTACGCGTGAAAATCAACATATTACCTTTCCAATGTAGATAGAAAATCGAAGTACTTCATACCTTTTTCTGTTTGTGCAAATCGCATAGCATGTATAGTCCATAAATATTTGATGGGAATATGTAACTGAAAGAATTTATTTGTGCATGTTTGTGATTGATCAGTTATTCATTGATTAATATCATCCATACTTTTCTATTATAAAGGCTCAGTATATATCTTCTGCTTACAGGTGGCTTGAGGTCCAGATTATTAACCTGACATGTACTCAACATTGGGTTGTGTACCTCAGGCTCTTACAGGAAGCTATCTGGCCCGGAGGAGTCCTACCCAAGTGGCCAAAGCCGGTCAGAACTCAAGAACAGAAAGCACAGACCCAGGAAATGGCCTTCCAATGTCTGATGAAGATGCTGCCAGGTTGATATATTTTTATCTTTAGTAACTGGGAGGACTAACTTCAGTGCTATCTTGTGACAGGCAATGAATTTACCTTGCTTAAAAATTGCTGCAAATGTTCAGCACATCTGGCAGCATCTGTGGAGAGAGAAACAAGGTAACATTTCAAGTTGATGACCTATGAACTTTGTTTCTTTCTCCACAGAGCGTAGTATCTAAATGTATGTAATTTACTTGCCCACAGACATTTTACTTGTGTAGACCAAAGTGTGATTCATACATGTGAAATAATCCTATGTGATAAATATCTATTTTTTAAAATTAGTTAGAAATCCTTAAGTGCAGAAGGAGGCCATCCAGCCCATCAAGCCTGCACCAACAACAATTCCACCCAAGCCATATCTCTGTAACCCCACATATTTACCCTGCTAACCCCCTGATACTAAGGGTCAATTTAGCACGACCTGTCAAACTAACCTGCACATCTTTGGACTGTGGGAAGAAACTGGAGCTTCCGGAGGAAACCCACGCACACGTGGTGAGAACATGCAAACTCCACAGTGACCCAAGGCCGGAACTGAATCCGGGTCCCTGGTGTTGTGAAGCAGCAGTGCTGGCTACTGTGCAGTTCTTGGGATGTGAGTGTTGCTGGCAAGGACAACATTTGTTATCCTTTTCTTATTGCACTTGGTAGTGAGCCATCAACTCGAACTGCTGCTATCCACATGATGTAGGTACACCCACAGTGCTGTTAGGAAGTGAGCTCCAGGATTTCAATCCAGTGACAGTGAAGCATTGGTAGTATATTGGTAATATATTTTCAAGTCAGGACCACTTTTGGCTAGGAGGGGAGCTTGCAAATGGTGATATTCCCCTGAGTCTGCTGCCCTTGTCCTTCTAGGTGGTAGAGGGAGCAGCTTTAGAGGGTGCTTTGAAATAAGCCCTGATGAGTTGCTGCACTGCATCACTAGGATTCCTTGTTTAAATTAAATGATAAAATGCCCTCTGCAAGAAGAAATTGCTCCTATTTTTCATTGTAAATGGGAAACACTTAGCTGTGATATATTTTTGTTTATGCTTTTATGTTTAGTAACTTTGATAGTAGGTTATTGATAACCACATGACTGTTAATGGCATGGAGTATTACTGATGCAATCATGGGTGTGATGGTAGGTGGAAAAATTTGCCCAAATAAAGATGCTTTCTATTAACCCAGCGTGATTCAAAAATTATCTCCTACACTAAGCTATAAGCCAGTGAAGCTTCTAATACAGTGTAACCTCTTTCTGCACTTGTTAGACCATCAAATGTTTACAACAGGATAGAGAAAGTTTAACCCTTAATATTTTGAGAGGTTTTATTATAAAAGTGAACTTAACAGTAAATCGTATATATAAGAATATGACTAAAGATGTTGTTTGATACTTGGAAGTCATTGGCAATGGAGAATTGTCACCATTGTTTTCACTTGTACGGGAGACTGGTTTAGCGAACGTGGACTGCAACAGTTGTTAGTTGCGGGGAACATTAGCATGCTGTATTGAATATTGCTATATGTTACCTCTAACACTTTAGTTTACCTCTAATAGGATAATTATCTACAGCAATTGCATCATGATCTTTAAAATATTAATAGGCTATAAATTTGTTATTGATTGAAGTATTGTTCAAATTCTGACTTGCTTGGTTAATTCTGTTCATCACAGGCTTCAGCTTTCAAAGTAATAACTAAGATGCACTTTTGTGATCAAGTTAATATCTCTTCTCTGTTTTCCAAATTCTCCCCATTATATAAGCATTTGTACTTTGGCATTGGGAATATGCTTTGCCTCATTTAATTGTGCAGAGACTTTAGGAATTAGACAAAACATTAGTTGAGTAATAAGCATTGCTTATCGTTTGTTTTGGATGGTTTACTTTTCTTAATGTGATAGATTAAATAGTTTATTTAAGACAAAAAACACATGCCTTTTTGAAATAATTTTTGAGTTATTAGTTTACTTTTCGAACTTCAGTGATTGCTGTTGTGAATATTGGCTCTTACAGAATACTCATGAGCTAATAATTAGACTAATTTTTTGTTTTCCAATAATGTCACATTATCCAGATGTTAGTGTTTCTTTGGCTCGTAACTTGTGTTCCTTTGTTCGAAAAAGCAAAGAGGATGAAAAGTGCTGCTTTTATAAAGTCCCTTGCAGGTGCTGGCCTTGGCTTAATGCAGAACTCTAGCCTCTGAACCATGAGTCCAAGTCCCACGCCAGAGACATCTCCACTCAGTGCCTTTATGTCCACCAGTTTCAAAGTAGCGCAGGGAAATTCTCCCCAGAGTGCTGACCAGATTTTATCCTTCAACCAAATCGACAAAACAGATTAACTGGTCATTATCACATTCCTGTTTGTGGAACCTTACTGAGTGTAAATTGTCTGTTGCATTTACTACATTGAAATAGTGGCTACACTTCACAGATTCTTGATTGCTTGTAAAGTTCAATGAACTCTGAGCTTGTGAAAGGTTCAGACTCTTTCTCTCTCTCTCTTTCAAGGTATGTTTCTTTTTCTCGCTTTCTCTCATTCCCCTTCTCATCCTCACAATGTCCCAAAGTACTTCATAGCAAACAAGTTATTTTTGAAGTGTGCTTAATATTGTTATGCAGATAAATACTGCAACTAATTTGCACATGATATCTCACAAACAGTAATTACGTCAGTGACCAGCTAATTTTGTTTTAGTTAGAATGAACTGATGGAAGGTCGTTGATCTGAAAGTGTCTCTGTCTCCACAGATGCTCATGATGTGGGTATGCCGGAGTTGGACTGGCGTAAACACAGTAAGAAGTCTGACAACACCAGGTTTTAGTCCAACCTATTTATTTGATAATATACTCACAAGCTTTCGAGGGACACCCTCTTCGTCAGGTGAATGGACTTCACCTGACGAAGAGGGTGTCCCTCGAAAGCTTGTGAGTATATTATCAAATAAATAGGTTGGACTAAAACCTGGTGTTGTCAGACTTTTTACTGTGTCCACAGATGCTGCCAGACTAACTGAATATTTCCAGAATTTTCTGTTTAATTTCTGATTTCTGGGGTATGCTGCCATATTTTGCTTTTGTAACTGCCTTGTAGTCTTTACAATGATTTAACAGACCGAGTAGTGAACCTGCGCTTCAAGTATCTACAAAATCCACTAATGTAACTTAATTTCTCTTATGTGGTGCCAAACCAAATATTTTTGTGAAGCTCCTATTACCTCATGTGTTTGCCAACATGTTCACTTTGCTGTAATAACAAAATGTATTTTCTCAAGTGACGTCTGCTTTTATTTCTGACCATTTGGCTATTAATTATGCTATGGTCGGCACTATATCAGAGCATTAACTGTATCTGATTAATGGCATTTTTTGGTATTTGCCTATTTAAAAAACACTACTCCTATTATACCTTCTTGGATTCTTTTTTATCTTTCCATCTGCAAAAATATTTGAAGATCTTGTTGTATGATGCGTTGAAGAAGGGGAACAAGTTATTGTAAAATATCATCTGTATGCTTGTCAACAATCATGCTCGAAAATGCAGAAGGAAAATATAAGTCTTTGAAATGGTAAAAACATTTTGTAGAACATTCAAAGCTCATTATCTGTGTAATTTTATAAGTTGGTCTCAGAATCAACCAGATAAATATCACAACCAGATAACTATCTCCCTCTTTCTATGCTTTTTAGCTTTGACAAAGGGTCATCTGGACTCGAAACATCAGCTCTTTTGTCTCCTTAACAGAAGTTGCCAGACCTGTTGAGATTTTCCAGTATTTTCTCTTTTGGCTTTAAAAGACATTGATTCAGCCTCAACAAGAGTGCTGTGTCCAATTCTCGTCACACACTTTAGGAAGGATTTGAAGGCTCCAGAGAAGATGCAGAAAAATTCCAAGAATGGGGGATAAATTGGAGAAGCTAGGGTTGTTATTCCTGGTGAAGAGAAGGTTGAGAGGAAATCTGATAGAGATGATCAAAAACATGAGGGGATCTAGGCAGAGTAGATAGAGGAAAAATTGTCGATAAAACGGAGGATACAGATTTAAGGAGAATGGCAAAAGAACCAAAGGTGACACAAGGAAAAACATTCTGTGCACTAAAAATGGCTAGGATCTAGGATGTGCTGCCTTAGTATGTGGTGGAAGGAGATTCATTTGAGACTTTAAGCACCTGAAGTGAAACGAATTTGCAGGACTACAGGAAAAGGGTGGGGGGAAATAGAACTAGCTAAATTGCTGTTGCTGCAAGCCAGCATGGACTCAATGGGCTGCACTGTCTCCTTGAGCATGTAATCACTCTGTGATTCATTTTGTGAGACGATAAAACAGATGAAGCAATATATAAAATGCCATGTAAGTAAGAAAGTACAGCAATGGTAAATAATGATCATCATGCATTTGGGGCACTAAATTTACAATATCTGCATTTTAAGAAATGCCCAGTTTTGTTGCTTTGTGTCGATTGCTGTCTTTTCTGAATAATACTGTGATTTGCAAGAAGGTTCCAGCAATAAACATGTAGAAATACTGCTCTGATGGTAGAAGACTGTGACTAAGAACTTGTTTCTCCCCCCTTCTAACGAACTGTTGTTTTATGACTGTCATTGTTTTTGATAATTCTTTCTAATTTGCTCTTTTACGGAACAGTTGAGATTTTTAGGGGCTGGAAATGGCATGTTTCATTTGACAAATTACAGTGAAAATTACAGTTATTGAGATTTGAATAAATATTATACCCTATAATTTGACGTGTTCCAAATCTTGACAGTTGCAACACGTAAACGGGGGCGATAGAATTCTAAATAAAGGAATGCTTTGAATTGATACTCCCTTTTTTCTTTGTGTGATTGTGAAGCTGTGCTTTTTTGCCTGCCGATGTTTGCATGAAATCCAATTGTTAACCTTAAAACAAAGAGAATCACTGGGAATACAGAGTCTTGTGAAATTAAAATCCTGATTACTGGATATATAGGATGTTTACCATAGATTTCAGCATTGGGATAACATTTGATGTTTCCAAGCACAAAATTCATTGGGTATGATCTTACCGACCATTCAAACCTTGCTCCTGCTGCAGTGAGGGTGGAGAATTTGGTGCCCATCCAACTCACAGTTCACTGCAGTGGGGTGGGAAAATCTCACTGCGTGAACAATGATAACTTTCCAGCCATAATCTTACACTATTCTCTGCAATGATCACTTGATGGTCTATTTTATATTTCAGAGTAATTTATAAAGCAACAAAAGCCCCACTTTTTTCATTTCACTGACCCAACATTCTGTTCCTGACCTTGGTCCAAACATGGGCAAAGAGTTGAATTGAAGGAATGTGGTGAGAGGGACCGCCCAAGATAGCAAGCCGGGGTAGTGGATCAAGTGTAGGAGGGTTTATCCACTGAAGCAGGATATGTCCATATGCGAGAAGATTTGGATAACATTCAGGCTTGGGCTGACAAGTGGCAAGTAACATTTATGCTACGTATGTGCTTGGAATCTCAGTGGAAGGAAAATTGGTAGTTAGGAATAAATCTGATATATTGAATAGTTGAAGTGTGAAGCTGCAACAATAACATCTGTGAAGTAACTTTTGTGCTCATTCAGCTGCCTCCTGCCAGCCTTTACTGGTGACTGCTCCTACCCAATTCTCCTGATCCAGTTACCAGCATTTATGGAGGCAAAGATTTTGTTTGTTACCCCTGTTGAAAGCAGGGTCCATGGATATTGTATGAGAACCTAATCAGGCTGACCAGGCCTGATCTGGCTTAGCATTAATGGCTTCACGGATGTCTTATTTACTATCCAATGTCATTTGAGGAGAATAATCAGTTTGGTGACACTCTGGGGAGTCATTCATTCCTGAGGCACTTTATTCATCATGCACCACTACCTTCCAAATAGGAAGATAAGCACAATTGCAGAGAAAACCAGAAGTGCTTTTGAGTAAAAGCTCAGCATGTTTAGCATTGTTTAATTCAATTTTTCAATTCAGTTAACTCATTATAATTATCCCTTTTTCTTCAAAAGTGTTGTATCTTATTGGATATAGTGGATCGGAATACCAACATTTTTCTCTGCTTCTATTTAGAAAGATAGGTTACTCACAGGTACAAATGCAGATCTTTAATAATGAGGGTTTGGAAGGATTTGGGTGGCAGAAGTGCCCTTCTACTTAGCTCAATCGTGAAATATCGATGCTAGATATAAATTCAATCCACAGCTAGATTACTCTGTTTGCACACATGCAAATTTATCATTAAATGCTGAATCGTAGAATCCCTACAGTGCAGAGAGAGGCCATTTGGCCTATCGAGCATGCACTGACAACAATCCTACCCCAGGCCCCACGCATTTACCCTGCTAATCCCCTTGACACTAAAGAGCAATTGAGCATGGCCAATCCACCTAACCTGCACATCTTTGGACCTGGAGGAAACCCACACAGACATAGGGAGAACGTGCAAACTCTACATAGACAGTCACCTGAGCCTGGAATTGAACCCGGGTCCCTGGAACTGTGAGGCAGCAGTGCTAACCACTTGCCACCGTGCCACCCTCCAGTTCTCCAGACTATTAATCCGAGTATTTTCAGATTTTTATGGACAACATTGGTGGACCCATCAGTTTTTGAAAATCTTTTTGTATGTACTTTCATAAGTATTAAATTCAAAATGTTCACGTGGGTGAAAGTTTCAGATCATGAGACCCAGAACTGTGAAAAATGTTTGCTGATCGTGTATTTGTTATCACTGAAAGATCACCAACATTTTAATTGATGTTTCCCTTGGAGCAGCAGTAACCTAATTAAGGCCTAGTTACATGTCTTTGATAATAATCCTTTCCTATTTTATTCTGACAGCTCTCGTTCCTGAAATTCTTGGTGAGGACGGTTACAGAAAAAGTTGGCAGCTAGTTCTGGAGTCCCTGCAAGAACCAATGATTAACAGGTTGGTGCAATACAGAATTCCGGCTTTTTAGTGTTCAGTTTTTCCTGAAGTTTTGTGTAAACACACAACATCTTGGTTGGAACAATGTCGCTGTTCCTTCGCTGTTGCTAGGTCAAAAACTTGGAACTCCCTAACAGAGGGACTGCATTTCTATCACACCGTTCAGTTGGTAAGACTTCCCAAAGCACCTAATGGCCAAAGGTTTTCTTTGCAAAAGGTCGGCAAATTTGTATACAGCTAGAATTCACAAACAGCAGATGAGTAAATCAGTTCCAATTTTGTTGGCAAAGGAATGGTTGAGGATTGATGGAGACATTAGGGTGCATCTAAATCAAATGGATTGTAGCAAGCAGTTCAAGGCGGCGGTCCACCATCACCTTCTTAGTAGCAGTTAAGGGTCGTCACTTTCTGTTGCTTTGTCCATGGTACTCGCATCCCATGAAGTAATTTAAACAATCCACTTGGGCTGAAATGTTCCCTTAGAACTAAAATGAATTCTAATGTTACAGTCAACCCCCATAACATTGGGAGAAAAACTGATTCAAGTAAGTTCCTTGTTAATGAATTTGCAATGTTGTTATACAAGGAAAAAGGTATTCAACAGCTCAATTTCACCTGCACCTATTATTTAATAGGTAATTAAGTATCAGTCCTATGTAAGTGCTGGTACTATTTTGCATGCATTTTATTTTTAACCTGTTGAAGTGCTCCTACAAAGTGCATCCACCATGGCTAAAACTTGTGAGATGGAAGGCTGCTGAGTTTTCATTGAGGCCATTTCAGATGGCTGTGCTACACAACCACAAGCAACACAGGACCTTGAGAGCCTGCCGACAGTCTGCAGCATGAGTCAAACAGTCTAGTTGAATTTTCACTGCTTTTCCTTTGTTAGAGGGACTGCATTTACACAGAACTGTATTGTTGGCAAGACTTCTCCAAGCACTTTATGGCCATGGATCTTTTTGTGAAGGGTAGGCAAACATACCAACAAATTTGCACACAATTATAATTCACAAGCTGCAAATGCAATAACTATTGAGTAAATCTGTTTTAATGTTGGCAAAGGATTGATTAATATTGATGATGACATCAGGAAAATATCTTAAAATTCTTTGTAGCCACCTGAACCATTAGGCAATACCCCCATTTGACTTAGAATCATAGAATCCTTACAGTGCAGGAGGATTCAGTCCATTGAACCTGCACTGACAACAATCCCATCCAGTCCCTACCTCCGTAACCCCAAGTATTTTGCCCACTAGTTCCCCAGATATTAAGGGGCATTTTAATGGGCCAATCCACCTAACCTGCGTGTCTTTGGTGTGTGGGAGATAACAGGCGCACCTGAAGGAAACTCTCGCAGACATGGGGAGAGCATGCAAACTCCATGCATGTCAGGAATTGAACTCTGGTCCCTGGTGCTGTGAGGCAGCAGCACCAACCACTGTGCCATCGTGCCACCCTCCTCAACCAAAATGCATGGTTTAATGTACAGTATTGTGAGAAGTGTTATAAAGAGCTCTGGGTATATTTTGGCATCAACGTTTGAGACAAAGTCAAACAAATTCCTGTCACATTCACCAAACTGTGCAATCAGTTTTGCAAAAACAAATCACAATTTATTGAAGGAATTGAAAAATAAGAGTCAGGTGCATTTTTAGATTTTGCCAACCAAAACTCAAAAGCAATGCAATAAAAATAAAATGCAGTGCTATAAAGATCTTTAAGTTCCTGAAACTTGTGATTTTTAAGAATGCCCATTCTTCACTACTTTTAAATTGATTCAAGAAATTTTGGAGCACTATAACCATTAGGGAAAGAAAGGAAGAGGGTGATGTCCAGGCAGGAAGTTTGCTTTTCCAGTGGTGGAAATAATTCTTTGAGCCAAAAGATCCTGGTGGATATTTGATACAGTATCTAACAGCAAAGAGAGGCTGCCAATGGATAAGATTATTCTACAGAGAACACTTAGATGGCATACTTCACTTTCCACAAGCCACCCACATTTAAGAAGAAGTCAAAATACAAAGTTGTACTTTTGTTTTACTGGAACTGATCTCACAGTTAAGTGCTCAACTGCTACGATTCCGATTCCTTCACCTGCTACCCATTTTCAGGTTTACAAATAACTCAATAAATTTTACAGGAACAATGCAAATTTGAAATTTAGTTTTCCACGTAACACAGTCAATCTAGCTTTATGAAATTCATAATGTATCATAATGTTTTTGAGATTAATCATTTTTAATGGTGTTGATTATCTCACAAATATATGGAACACTGACTTTTTTTTGTATTTTCATTGACTGAACTCTCCTGTGTCAGGTAGCCAGTGCAGGATGGATGTTATATGGAGTGGGGAGAAGGGATATAATCTTTAGGGGTTTCTATCCTATAAGATTAACAGTTTGTTTCTTGATTCTGTACACCAAATAGAAAGCATTTTGTTTAAAAAAAAGTGCTGCATTATATTTTAGAGTGCAGGGCAACTTAAAATTGCAGTGAATAAAATGTTGTACTGCCTGGCCTGTAGTCAAAGAATATGTGAACTAGCCCTTGCAGTTGAAGATCCTGTTCACAAAATAAAACGGGTCAGAGAATCACAGAATACTTGTCAACTTCCTCACCTCACCTAATGAATCACAGTCATTCAAACCATAGGCATGCAGGAGTCTTGAGTTTACATGGTGGGAATGATTCAGTCAAATCTGTGCAAAATTCATAGCTGATCATTGTAATAAAGCAAGAAATAAAGGGCTCAATTTCAATCTCTCTACTGCCGTAATTGCCAGTGTGAGTGGGGTGGCAACACAAAAACAATTTATTGTCACCTGAAATCAACCCACTGTGATCTTTGGACTCGCCACAACGTAGAAAGCCACAGTAACTTTACTTTTACTAAGTGTGTCCCAAGCAATTCTATAGGCTAGAGACTCCACCCCTTGTAGATCTGTTTTTAAAACATCTGTCAAAATACCGCATGATCATTAATACATAACAAAACCGTTGCAGTGTCACCATATTGTTTGACTCTGCTCCTTCTACTTACCTATCAAAATATGCCCACTCCAGCACTGTACAGAGGTAAAACATTGAAAATCATGTCCCATGCTATTTATACCATTTCTTTCAGTGTTTCTGGGACTTGGAGTCATAAACTTGGGGTTTCTGAAAGCTATAATGATGCCTCCTTGTGACTGAATGAAAATTTCATCTTGAATATTTTCCAGTTAAATAATTCACCTTGTTTCGCAGAATAAATAATATGTGAATTTCTGCCGAACAGGGCAGCACAGTGGCACAGCGTTTAGCACTGCTGCCTCACAGCACAAGGGTCTCAGGTTCAATCCCGGCCTTGGGTCATTGTCTGTGTGGAGTTTGCACATTCTCCTCGTCATTGCGTGAGTTTCCTCTGGGTGCTCTGGTTTCCTCCCACACTCAAAAGATGTGCGGGTTAGGTTGGTTGGCCATGTTAAATTGACCCTAACGTCAGGGGGATTAGTAGGAAAAATGTGTGGGTTTTATGGGAATAGGGCCAAGGTAGGATTATGGTAAGTACAGGCTCGACAGGCCGAATGACCTCCCTCTGTACTGTAGGGATGCGGTGAGTTTTTTATTTATATAGGATTGTTAGAACTCCAGACCAATTTCAAGTTTTGCCAAGAAAAAAAATACGATTTCTCAAGCAACAGAAGTTGTAAACAATGAAAGCTCATCTGAACAGAATACTTGACACAGCCTTCTTTTAATACAATTTAAAACACTCTTTTGTAGCACAAGCAAGTTTATGATTTAAGTTGCTGAAGTCCAACATCTTCACCTTGAGCAATAAATTGTTTCATAATCTCACTATCTAAAGTAAACAGTAAATGTTCAGCACTAAATCTTTGCAATGCATTTTGGTGCTCTGGGATGCAAAGGACATTTATTGTACGTTTGTTCTTGGGTTTATGTGGAAGTCACTTTTTTAGCCAAATGGAGTTTGCAACTTGACAGCCTAAACATTTCCCAGCCTTTTTTTTGTTACCTTACATTGCCAACACCTTTTCATTATAGAAGAACATATTTCTGACCTCCTTCTACATCTCTGCCCAACGAAGCTATGAAAGTTTAAAGTTTTAAAATACATTAATTAGTGTCACAAGTAGGCTTACGTTAACACGGCAATTAAGTTACTATGAAAATCCCCTAGTCGTCATACTCCGGCACCTGTTCAGCTACACTGAGGCAGAATTTAGCATGGCAAATGCATCCAACCAGCACATCTTTTGAACTGTGGGAGGAAACCGGAGCATCTGGAGGAAACCCACGCAGACACGGGGAGAATGTGTAGACTCCACACAGACAGTGACTCAAGCTGGGAATTGAACCTGGTATCCTGGTTGTGTGAGCCTGTTAAACCAACTACCAGAATATGGACAAGGTTTGTCTGGTTGCCCCCTGCCCTCTCCCACTCCTCGATAGACTGGCAGGCATTGAAAGTAAAGCCAAATTATTTATTTCCATTACACAAGGTGTCTTGAATTTAAATATTGACACCAAGGCAACCTGGTATTTACGTCTACTAGATTTAGGAAAATCTATCTATAAAATTGATCTTTGTGCAAACTGTTGCTAACACTTTGACAAATAGTTGCTTTTCAGTTATTTTCATCTAGTTTCCCCATATTATTAACATGGCTTCCTGAGTGACTGCATGCATATATAGACTATGCTCCTATATAAAATAATTTTAATCTTTTTGGATAGTATCAACCAGTCATGGAAAGAAATCCAAATACCAATTAAATTTGAGAGTTGGACGTCATTTACAGAAAGCACTTGGCATGATGTTCAAGTCTTCAGTATTTCACCGTATTGTATTTTAATCAAAAATACTTAAGTTTTGATTTGGATTGAAGCTGAAACTCAGTTGTATTCCAGGAACTGTCAAGATTTCACACACACCTCTCTCTTCAACCTAACTGTAGCATATGGGACAAATCTGCTTTTTTGTCTCTAAAAATCTTTGAGGACTGCGGTAGCATTTGTGTGCCACATCCAGAATAAGTCATGAATATATTTTATTTTCTTCGAAGACTTAAAAGACAGACCTATTTCACAAATTTCTATTAATATGGCTGGATTTTATAAAATTCAGCTCCGTGCTCAAGGAACTTTACTCTTCAAATTCAAGTAAATTTAAATGTATTTCATTTTTGTAGTGGGTTAGAATACAGTCTTTCTACCTTTGGGTATTGTCTTTGCCTCCAAGCCAGACTGATTGAATCAAATGTTCTCTTTCACTGAGAATCTTAAGCATAAAGATTTAAGAGTCTTCATCAAACTCCTGTACACTATTCTACAGTGCAATTTTGGCCAATGCTTGATGTTAATTATCAGATTTCGACAACATATTGCGACTGTCACATCAGAGCAATAATTGGATCGTTCTCTTGCATTTGGGACTAAAATTTGTTTGGGAAAAGAAGAGTAACTTTACAGTGAACCCTGGCAGTCTTAATGCTGACACTATGAAAATTAGTACAGTACATTTTTGCCGAGACTTATATCTCTAAGATTGAAAATGACAAATCTTGTAATTAGTGTTGATAAGTATGAAATGTAAGTGAGCTTTATGTCACAGAAGCTCCAGTTCACTTCATAAGACGTGTGTGTTCTTCCTTAGTTTTGGGAAACATACCTTTTACAGATAAATCAGCAAATAGCCATGGGCTCCAAACCAATACTTTCATTTCTAAGCTTAAACAATATAGGCTGCTGCTGAAGTGAAGAATTCTATTGTGGGTGGCACTGTGGCACAGTGGTTAATACTGCTGCTTCACAGCGCCTGGAACCCAAGTTCAATTCCGGATTCGGGTAACTGCCTACCTGCAGTTTGCATGTTCTTCCCGTGTCTGTGTGGGTTTCCTTTGCGTGCTCTGGTTTCCTCCCACACTCCAGAGATTTACTGTTGTCACTGTATGCTAATACGTGTGACAATAATAAATCAGATCAAATCAAATGTGCAGGTTAGGTTGATTAGTCATGCTAAATTGCTCCTCTGTGTCAGGGGGATTAGCAGGGTAATTGCATGAGGTTTATGGGGTTGGAGCCTGAATAGGATTGTCGCGAGTGCAGGCTCATTGGGCTGAACGGCCTCCTTCTGCACTGTAGGGGTTCTGTGGTTCTGTTGAGAGAACTTTAATCCATATATGACTTCTGTTAAGCCTGCAGTTTGGATTACCTAGCTGATGTGACCAAGATCCATAAATACACCTAATTCATTGTGAAGAAGAGAGTGGAAATATGCTCAGGCTGCCCTTATGCCTGTTTTGTGGCTACATTAATGGCACCATTGGTGATGGCATAAGAAGATTCTGTTGTGTCCTCTCACAGTTGCAGATTGTGTAAGGCTGGGAAAGATGATAGCAGTATTCTGTAGTGTCTGAATTCAGCGCTGCGGTTCATTTTTGCTATCTGAATTTAAGTAACCTTTGATATCAGAAGTAGTTCCAATGGAATAACAGAAGTTTTGAAATCCTCTTATAAATATTGATGTATTTAACACCATCTAAAATAATCTGTATTAAGGTAAACAACTCCATCAGAGACAAATGAATCGGCTATAGATTCGGACTGTATATTGATAGTTGAAGTTTGGTAAACACTTGCAGTGCAAAGTGCTAGTTCTTTGAAAATGAACATGGCTTTGGAGCAGAAGATTCACATCAAGTTAATGTGTCTTCTGACATGAATCTCCAAATGGCTCCAAGAATAAAAGCTCAACACTTGCATCAAGAGGAAGGGGAAGGGGGAGTAGATAACTCAAAGCTGAAATGGGCATTAATTAACTTTGGCTAGCTCTCTGAGTAACCCCTTGGGAAGGGGAGAGTGTGATTAGTTGCGTCTAGTTTAGATTATACAGAGCCAGACTAAATGTAGTTTAACAGGCTGGTATGAGATTTTGATGAAAGTTAGCTGGAGGATGATGATTCAGCAGAAAGAACAGACACTAGAAGGCTTGTATCTTACACTTCAGAGTGCGTTTGAAGTTCGTCAGTACTATTTCCATCAGCCTATACCCTGACACTATCTGATCACGTTCAGTTCCGTTTAAATTATTGCTCTTGCCTTTCTGTGCAGAAATTCTGCATGTAAATTATAGAATGGCTCTGTCTGGTCTATACCAGATTGGAGGTGGAATTGTATTTCAGAATTTGAGACTTAGAAAAATGCATTTATGGAAAATACTGGGATTGTAGCCTTGCAAGGCTACTTATTAAGGAAACAAGAGGAATCTTTAACCCCTTCACTCTACTCAAGGAACCATCAGGGGTTTATCACCTGCCCTACGCTTGGAGTTATTGATGCCCAACTTTGGCTTACTGAACACTCGTACATTAACCAATTTACACTAGTAGTTAGATTACACTTTCCAAATAGGATTTACACAAGCTACTGCTGAATTCCTTCTTGCTAAATCATCAAAGAAGCTAGATGATAACTTTTATGTACTCACAAATCTTTATTAATGTCATGATTGGAATTAACTTCTAAACTTGGACATGGTATATTCAATTATATAGTAGATATGATATAATGGATAACAGAAATCGCAATGGCAGCTCAGTTATGTTGTGTAGTTCAGCATTAATTGATTTCCTGTTCATACAATTGGAATCAAGATATAACTTGGTGGGATTAATTTATGAATAGATTGTTGGATAGATGACAAGCTAACAACATTGGACAACTGTTCTGATAAAGTCTGTATGTTTATAGTTAGCAATGTTTCAGAATTTACACAACTGCAAGTTGAGCTGGTTGCCACACTTTCTTCTGATGGTGTGTTTATCCTTTGAGATACCCTGCCCATTCTCCAGCCAGCAATGTGATATCCATTCCTCTCCAATCAGTTGGGCTGGATAAGTTAATCTTCTG
Organism: Carcharhinus amblyrhynchos; assembly: GCF_965287045.1. Lineage (NCBI taxonomy): Eukaryota > Metazoa > Chordata > Chondrichthyes > Carcharhiniformes > Carcharhinidae > Carcharhinus > Carcharhinus amblyrhynchos. The sequence continues at coordinate 15,749,111 of NC_137352.1, forward strand.
CACTGGCAAATGTATCTGCACTTGCTGACTTTAATTTTCTTCTAAGTTACAATTAAGTTACACAGTTATTGCTGCCTCTATCTGGCTGGTAAAGCGGAAGAAATTACCTCTGTAACCTATTGCACTGCCCTATTAGAGGATGAGGGGTGATTTTATCCAGATATGGATTTTCCTCTTTTTAAAGAGAGACACTTTTACATTCACTGGATCCAAGGGTCCATACATATTAAAATGAATTAAACCTTTGGATACATTTCTACCACAAACTGCTGCCAATGTTACTACTGTAAACAGCACACAAACAATTTTTTGTGTCTCAAAATGCCATCCCATATATCTTTAACTTTCAAAGAAAATACTTGAGTTTCATTGACCAATCTGAGGGACACATGCTTGAAGAATTACTTTTGTTAACAGTCATCTGAAATAGCCATATTTGTTACTCCCAATGACAGCTTACTAAAGCATCAATATCCAGTTATGCCATGGTGTGATTTGAATCCTAAATTCTCACGCTTTTTTAAAACACGAGTCTTACACAATTTCAGGTAAAGAGTAATTTACATACTGTCACTGAAGCTATGACCATGATGACTTATTTCTCCCAGTAATAATGAGAAACACTTTGTCGATATAAACCTTAATGGTTCAGTTCCTATTGCCCCGTTTATTTCCCAGAGTTCAGTCTATTGTCTCAGTTTTCAGCAGAGTTAGCTGATACTTCGGATATTTTTCCTACACTTGACAAATGATAGTTCTATTTTTACTTGCCAGCCAAATAAATTGTGGGGAAAACATAGCACTCAATTGAAAATGTCCGTAGAAAAATGAAGTGTTTGGATAAAATTCTAATGCTGGAGTTAAATTTGGCAAATGTGAGGTTATAGAACGTAGAACATTACAGGCAGTACAAGCCCTTCGGCCCTCAATGTTGCACCAACTTGTGAAACCAATCTAAAGCCCATCTAACCTACACTACTCCAGTATCATCCATATGTTTATCCACTGACCATTTAAATGCCGTTAATGTTGGCGAGTCCACTACTGTTGCAGGCAGGGCATTTTATGCCCTTACTATTCTCTGAGTAAAGAACCTATGTCTGACATCTGTCCTATGTCTATCGCCCTTCAATTTAACTTGTGCTAGCCATCACCATCCGAGGAAAAAGGGTCTCGCTGTCCACCCTATCTAATCCTCACTTTGGACCCAAGAAGGACAAAGGAGACTGTTTTCTGGAGAGTGAGAAACTAAGATCTGTAGAAAAATCCATGAATTCATAGAATTGCTACCGTGCAGAAGGAGGCCATTTGGCCCATCAGGCCTGGACCAACAGCAATACCACCCAGGCCCTATTCCCCGTGACACCACGTATTTTACCGTGCTAATCCCCCTGACATTAAAGGACAATTTACATGGCCAATCCCCTTAACTGGCATATCTTTGAACTGTGGGAGGGAACTGGAGCACGCGGAGTAAACCCACACAGACACAGGGAGAACTTGCAAATTACACACAGACTGTCACTTGAGGCCGGAATTGAATTCAGGTTCCTGGCACTATGAGACATCAATGCTAACCTCTGTGCCACCATGCCCCCCTCACACATATTTCAAAAAGCTGGCGGACAGATATAATAACAATTGAAAGGCTAATAGAATGTTGATCTTTATTTCAATGGGACTGAAGCACAAATGAAAGAAAGTTATGCTTTAGTTTTATCGAACCTGTTCAATTCAATGCACTGACCCTCCAGAAGGATATATTGCTCTTGAAGGAGGCTGCAGTACAGATTCACCAGAATGAAACAGGGCTTAAATGATGATTAGGAAGCAGGCTACATAAACTTGGATTGCATTCACTTGAGTATGAAAGATTGAGAAATGATCAAAGCAAGGTGTTTAAAATAACAGAAGGATTTGCTAACACAGATACAGAGAAACTACTGACCCTGGAAGGGTAATACAGAACAAGAGGGCTAATTCTTAAAGTTAGAGTAGACAATTCAGTTGTGAAATTAGAATGTATGCCTTCATACAAATCCCAGTTCAAATTCATAAGCAACAGCACCAAGCGACATCGTGCAGAGATGGATAATTTGAGTTAAGTTACAGATCAGCCATGAAATAATTAAATGCCGGCAGGACAAACAGACCAGTTGAAAAGTGTAGCGCTGAAGCTATTTTCCTTTTTTTCCACTTCTCAACATTTTTTTATTATCAATTCTGAATAGCTTTTAGTATTAGTGAGTGATTCCACACGTTTGTGCATGATTTGTGAGCACTTTAACAGTATGCCCTATGGAAGAGCAGAGAATCATTGTGGTCCTGGTGCTAATCTTCATGCTTGTCAGATATTTGGAGATGAGGCCTGGTTTGCAAGATTTCTAGCCCACATGATAATCCAACAATTTTAATGGACATCGTCACAGGGGCTGTGAATTGGACAGCTGACGCCACATCTGAGTTCCCATTTACCTGAAGTTCTGTGTCAACCACACTAAATCATAAAAAATTATTCTAACGATGTCTGTGAGAATATCTTTTTTTCCAATGCTGTTATATTACTGTATTATCTGTATGAACTTTTTTCTGTTGCAGGCATCTGATTTACAGCATCTGGGATCTACTGCTGGAGTTCCTGATTCCGGAAGCTTCCAGTGAAGAATTCCAAAAGTCTTTGCTTGCCTGTGCTTCTGGCAGTTCTGAGAAAATACTGGTCTGAGGTAATTATCCTCTCATTGACATTTTGTTTTGTGGAGTTGTGAGGTTGTTCCTTTGTATCCACCTGGGAATACATACCTTCTAGAGAGCGGAACATAGGCTTCGTTTATCCCAATGAGAAATTATCCATGCTAGCTAACTACACTACATCCAACTATTTGTAGTAGCCTTGTCAATCTAAAAGAATACCCAGGAATTCTGTTCATTCATTTTATCACTGAACATGGTGGCAGCTGCTTGAAGAAAGCAGGCCTGACTTCTAACTAAATTTGTCCCATTGTATAACAAGTTCCATCCATCCTTCCTTCCTACCTTTTCTTCAGATTTTCTTCAGGTAGGCACATCTTCTGTTTAAAGACTAGTAAATCCTGAAAATATGAGGCCTTTTCTCTGGACTGTAGAATTTAATTTGTCTGTTAATAGTTGAAAAAAGACCTGAACAAATTAATCTGTAGCCTTTTCTCTCAAAAAGGATAAGAACCAATCGCCATGCGGTGACTCAATACCAAGAAAATTTGTCAGAAAAGCATCATTGGACATCAGTACCAGAAATCAAATGGAACAAAGTATGACCAACATCTTATTGCACTGCAACGTGCACCAAGGACAACACCAAGCCTGAATTCTGTACATTTCAAGTTCAGATACATCATAAAATGACAGCACATTTAATAGGCTATTTATTGAAAGTGTGTAATTGCATGTTCAGACATCGTCCTGCCCTGCCTTGTGCTTTGTTCAGATATGACCAGAATCTGTTGTTGGGAAATGCACTTGCCCATCGCAAATGGAGTGGAGATGCTTTTGAGAAGACTTAGAAAGCAAGTCAAAATGATTAGAATGTTTAATATTGCAGTAAAATGGAAAGCAGCACTTCTCCAAAAGGTAAGTTTTTAAAAGATTCTGGATTCACTCGATGCTTTAAAACCTCTGGCATAGGTTTCTATAGCGAGCTTCTAGACCATTCCACCTAACAATTTAACCACATATAATTTAGCTGCTTTTACTACAGGTTGTGCTGACAAGGCCAATCTCCACGATTGCAATAAGTAACCAATATTTATTCAAACATTCCTAAAATAGAGATACAAATAATGAATAGCACAATACAAGCTTATTGCTTAGCACTTTTTGGGTGTTGAGGTGAGGGAGTTCGTCAGAATTCTGCTTGTCTGAGAATTCCACAGAAGTGTGGCTGAAATTTAATTTATGCTGCTAACCAGAGCATCCACTGTACTTTTAAAGTGGAGTAATCCAATGGAACGGAAGCAGCTTGGATGAATTTCCCAGCCAAGGAGAAACAAAAGCTGCTCTCCATCCTCGTTATAACATAGTGCCTGAGAGCTGTGTATTTTGGTGATTAATTTGCCATAATATGGCTATAGGTGTGATAGAAGGTATCAAAATTAAGTTCTAATTTATTTTCTTTAAGAAACAGTTGGAACGAGAGCTTTATTTACAGAAGTCCTATTCAGTTGCAATTTTTTTTGTTTCTAATTTGTTGAACCACATGAACATTTTGCACATTTCATGTTTAAACCTAGAGGCTGAAGGACAAAATGTACTTTCACATCATTTTGATTCGATGTGTATTTAATACTATTCACCACTTATAAAATATTAAAATATTTTGTATTGTTGGCCACAGTACTAGTTTGGATGAAGGTTTATAGCTACATTATGCGATTTCTAAAGATGTATTGCAGATATTTTCATTGTACCAAAACTAATGGAATATATTCCATGTCTGGGTAGAACAGGCTAGATGAACTCGTTTCTCTTTTTCTGTCCCTCTTTTTTTTAATTCATTCATATACCTTTCAACTATAGCAGTAAAAGCTGTTATTTTTGCTCATTTAATTAATCAATTAGTTATTTAAAAGTAAGTGAATAAACTTGAAGTTGGAAGAGGGGTATGTTAAGTAAAGAGGATTGCAGTACAGATTCTTCATTAGATTCTATAAGTAACCTTTGTAGCCCAACAAATAACACTGTGTTCTCTTGTGGACAAAGATCAAAACAGTGGACGTCGTCAAAGCACAAATATAGGAGGAATTCTCCGGCCATTCATGCCAGCTGGATTCTCCAGTCCTGCCAGCAGCGCATTTCCACCTGTGGGTTTCCCACCGGCCTAGGGTGATGTCAGTGGGAATTCCCATTGACAGTGGCAGGACCAGAGAATCCTGATCTTAGCTAACAATGCGCCACCTCCCGCCAACGGGAAACACGTGGCTGAAAGGCCAGAGAATCTTGCCCAACATATTAAACCATTGTCTGTATTCTTTGTTAATCCTTCCATTTGATCCAATCATGTTCTTTGTTGATGAGTGTCCGATTTGCTTTAGAAATAGAACATGTTTTGAAGATGACATTCTGTTTTGCGTATTAATTAATTGTCAGACAGACCAAACTGGTATACTAAATTGCTATCTTCAGCAAGCTCTGCATCAGGGTATCAATGAGTTTCATGAAGTCCAGAAGTGCGATCTCTAAATTCTGTCTAATTGAAAGAATTCTCCATTCCCCATCCCCATCCCCACCATTTAAAAAAAAGGCCAGAACTCTCTTCCCTGCCCTTACCACACACAATCTCAGAAACAAAAACCTGAAGCTCCCATGCACACAAAGATCCATGCTGTTACGAACAGCAAATTCCACCTGACTCCCTCTTCCTAACATGCACTCACCCACTCCCGCTCCCCTTCCCTGTGCACAGTTCCATCTTATTCAGTCTATTCTTCCCTTGTTCCAAGTTTGGAGGCTGAGGGGCTTCAGCCTTAGTTCTGTAAACTCATCAAGTGTGGCAAGTTGATTTTTGTTAAAACGCTGCTTTCTGATCTAAATCCACCTTTCATGAAGTAGCTTTTTCTAGGCCACCAAGTCCAAGGGGTTTTAATGGTTGTCTCTCCTCATATACTTAGTGCAAGAGCTGATTTCAACAGCGGTAAATTAGATGGCTGTGATTGAATTAGTCTCGCTGCATGTTTACTATGAGCAAATACAGGAACCAGACGAAATTGGTCTGTGGACAAGATTTAAACTCAATAATATATTTACTGCATGTTGTTCATTCCCCGTTACTTTGGAATGAGTAGTAAATTATGAGATTAGAAACATTAAAGCCCACAGCTTAAAGGCTTCAGAAGATTGTATGATTTTTTGCAGAAGTGGATTCCTGCTTAAATAGGAGCAAATTAGTTCAAGCATCATGTTAGAAATAAATATAGTTCTGTAATCTGCTGATCTTGTTGTGATGCATTGCAGTTGATGAGAAACTGAAGTACTTTATAGTGCATCCCATTGCACTTTTCTGGTTGAACATAATAGAAATCCATACTGGCAGATGTACAAGGTGCTATTTTAAGCTTTCTGTTTCACCAAAGTGACAGATCAGTTGGACACCTCTGTTATCTGTCAGAATATTATTGGGTAACCATGGATCTGATCTATGTTTGCATAAATACTCACTGCATGTTCTAATAAAACTATTATTTGTTGTCTCAAATGTGTAAGTGTTCAGTGAGATTCCCAGTTGTAAAACTCAACCTGTGTGCTTCTAAGAATTGTGAATTTGCCAAACATAAACATTGTTGTTTTGTTAATGTTAAATTAACGGGGTCAGTTTTAACTGCTCCTGCTTGGTGGGAAATGGGTGAAAGCAGGTCAAATACCAATTCTACACCCATTGAAATAAACAGGAAGGAAAACAAAATGAAGCAGTGTGTGAAATTGGTGGTGAAACCATTGCCACATTCTCCATCCAGGGAAACAGTTAAAATCGATCCAAATGTTTCTACTCAAAATCTGCATTTAACAGTACTTTCATGATTTACACACCTGATTGTCTATAGAGACATGTGTGGAGAATTTAACAGTAGAATTTTGTAAAATAATTATAATTTATGATGCATATATTGTGCATTAAAGTTCTAGAGAATAAAACTTTGAAGGCGAGTGTGAATGCAAGATTCTCTGATCCTTATTTCGCCAAAACTTTTCAAGTCATATCGCTGTGCAAGCACCACCACAAACATGGTTTTAGAGATATCAAAGCATCCACCTTTGTCACTTTTTTAATGGTTCAAGGCTTCCTCCAAAAAATGGATTCTGTTTAGTGCCGATAAGCAATGACTATCAGAATAATTCAAGAACTGGGACACTACACAGTTTTGTATTCGCTTTGATTTATGAATGACAAACTGTTAAGAAAATAGTTGCAAATTAGCATTATGAAGATTTGAAGTACATTTTTTTCCAAATCTTGCATGGCAATCTGATAAGATGACATTTAATATTAGGCTAGTACTTCAGATGATGCGAAAAGAATATGCAACAAAGCAATAACATCTTACTTCCAAGCATTCTAACTTGGTATGTTTAGTGACTTATTTTGGAAGTCCAAAAATAGTAACCAAAATTGGGCGTGCTCTGTCTTTAAATGAGTAAGAAATAGATTTGGTTTGTCTTTTTGCCCTCTAAGCAACTATTAAGGCTGGCTGGGTTATGTGCCCTTTAGATAATAATGATAGCCTTGCCAGTTTCCATCTTTACTTCTTACATAGTAAAGGTGTTTCATGTTCTTTGCTCTTTTCTTAATCACAAATGACAATGAATTCAATTGTAAAGCAAGACTTCTCTTTGCGGTATGAACAGTTGAGAGCTCAAAAGATTGTCGTATTGTAACTGTACTTGGAATGTATGTGTACTGACAATGGACACAATCAAGTATTTCCTCAACATTGCCGGCAACTTTAAAACCATATCATCATGAAAGGTGCAATGAACAGTTTACAAAAAATTCTTAGTGGTTCAAAATCCTAACATATTTACTCTGATTTTTTTTATTAGTACGAAGCTATTTTGTACCAATTCTTCACGTCCTTCTTAGGCATGTAATTATATATTTGTATTAATCTTTCTCCCCAAAACAACACAATCTCCTCATGTCTTGATTTATTACAAGAATTGCTCGTCCAGTTTCATTGCATTATTGTCTTCATGGTATTTAATTAGAAGGGATACGTTATGAAACAAAGTTTGACAGCTATTCTGTGTTTTTGCCTCGTGCAACTTTATAAATACAAAATATTTCACGTGCGTCAAAATTATTATAACTAGTCATGAAAGGGAAACATTTTATACACACAAAAATGAAAAACATATTTCTGTAATGTAATATACCTTTTAATGTCACCCAGAGGAAACAGGAAAATAGAAGAATTCTGGCTCAACAGACATTCTGAAAGCCAACACTCCTGTAGTTTTTTTCTGAACACCAGGATACAATAGTGTAGTGGCAGTATTACTGAATGAGTAATCCAGATGCTTGGACTAATACCCCCACCCACTGTTCTGGAGTTCTGGGTTCAGGGTTGCCAGTGGCCTCCACCCTAAAGTCCAGAAGCAGCTTCGGGCATTGTGCAGAACACATGTTGTTTTGTTCCAGTGTGCATTCCTGCTGGCATCACAGAAAATCGGGCATTGGTGGTTGAGCTTTCATGTGCATCTCATTGGCAAGAGTTCACTCGGGCCTCCAGCAGGTTTCTCGATCTGTCATGGCAGGCACCAGTGGAAGATCCTGCAGGAAATTCACACTGGCACAAAACCAATCCTTGCGACTCCTGCCAAATTTACCATTGAACCAGCTTGGGGAGGGGGGGGGGGGGGGTGGTGTGGATGAGAGGGGTTCAATATACATCTTTTTGTTAGGCAAAGATATTAAGGCAAATAGAACCAAACCGGGAAGATGGAGTTAAGATACAGATCAGCCAGGATATAATTGAATGGCAGAACCTGCTGAAGGGGCTGAATGGCCTCCTATTCCCATGTTATCCTGATCCAGTCTGGCCTATTTGTAACTTCAGTCCCACACCTACCTGGTTGACTCTTAACTGCTGTGGGTAATAATTCTCTCAAACTAATATTGGTAATTCAAGAAGGCTGTTCACCACTGCCTTCCCAAATTATTGGGCAATATCTGATAGTGACATCCACATTCCAAGACTGAAAGAAAACAGCAGATAAGTCCTGCATGAATTAGTTAGTGGAGACAAAAAAAAATTGCTTGTGATGTTTGTTGTACAATTAGACTATTACATCTTGTTTTACACCGCAAGCATAAAATACAGCGAAAAAGGAATTTGGAATGTTTATTACCATATGCTAACATTTAAGGTCTTGCATTTAAGGCCAGGTCTTGCAGAATATGTGACATTTAATAGCAAGGGAACATTTTTTTTAAACTTAAGTGACTGAGTTGGAATGTCAGAGTGTTAGCAGATGCTTTAGATCAGGCCTTTTCCTCTCCTTACAAACCGGACATTTTACTTCAATCAGCAAAGACCACAGGTGTCAGTTGGATTTCATAGTTGTCAAGGGACTCTTTAGTCTGAAATTTTGCATGTCTAGCAATGTCATTGACATAAGCAGGCTTCTTAAGCCAAGCAAGCAGTCCAGATATGATTTACTTCGTAAGGTCTGTGTAGGTCTCCATTTGGAATTTTGTTTTTTTTAAAACTTAAACTTTTGCGTTTTAGTGAAAATGAAGTTCGTCATGTCTTGGCCTGGTTTGTCTTTTGAATTGAGACTGGGCTGCAATCATGTGAGTGAGCTGGAATTCATGTTTGGGCTTTATGACGTCCTTAAGAACAAGTTTATGAACTGTTTTAAAAAAAATACAGGAACGGTAAAAAGGTCAGTATTGATATTGAATACAAAGCAGCAAGATGTAGAGCTGTTTGACAATGTTGTCATTTTAAACAGTGTAACTCTTACAAGTAATTTCTTATACATTTACCATTTTGTTTCCACCATGATTAGTCAAACAACAGATTACAAGATTAAAACTTTTTGAAGAAATGCATGAGTAAAAAAAGTAGTTTAGCGCTGATTGAACTGTACGCACATTCAACCTTTTTTGGACGGAGTTTATGATGGAAACTCAGGGGTTAGCTCGACAGAGACCTGGCACAGATGCCATGGGCAGAATGTCTGCCATGTCACAATATGCTTAAGGTAACTTTTCCTTTTCACTGTGGTGTGGACCAGCTGCCTATTGTTGAACCAGTCAAATCTTTATCCCATTGATTTCCCTCTCGCGTACAACTGGAAAGAATTAACTGTTCTTTCTGCGTTTCCTAATTATGAAGCAAAACAGTTTGGTATAATAATCGCACTGTGGGATGAATTTCCTCAGAGCCCGGCCCTGCTTTGCTTCTCTGACTTTGGCAGAGTGCCTGATTATTATGCGTGTAAATGGGATCCACGCCACAATTATAGCAGGAAAAACACAGGAAATTTGCTCCGATATTTTTATTATATCATTGGCAGAGCAAGGACATTTTCTCCATTAATTGATAACATTTACGTCTGCTTATGCTCGTATAATTAATTGAAAACTTTGTTTGTTTTAGCCATGCAGAAACACAAGTTTCTGTTGAATGTAATAGTCCAGAAGTATTTCGGTGAACTCACATGAGTGGCTACGGTCAGTGAATGCACCTACAAGTGCCATATCCTGGCAACTGTACCACCAGCCTCAGCCACTGCTCAATTCATCACATCCCTTTCACTCATGGGCAGTACAGTGGCTTGGTGATTAGCACTGCTGTCTCACAATATGGGAGACCCAGGTTCAATTCTGGCCTTGGGTCACTGTCTGTGTGAAGTCTGCATGTTCTCCCTGTGTCTGCATGAGAACATAAGAACATAAGAAATAGGAGCAGGAGTAGGCCATCTAGCCCTTCGAGCCTGCCCCGCCATTCAATAAGATCATGGCTGATCTGTCGTGGCTCAGTTCCACGTTCCTGCCCTCTCCCCATAACCTTAATCCCCTCCCTTATCAAAAACCCATCAACCCACGTCTTAAAAATATTTAGTGAGGTAGCCTCCACCACTTCAATGGGCAGAGAATTCCAGAGATTCACCACCCTTTGAGTGAAGAAGTTCTTCCGCAACTCTGTTCTAAACCGCCCCCCCCCCCCTTTATCTTGAGGCTGTGCCCCCTAGTCCTACTGTCCTTTCTGAGCGGGAAGAGTCTCTCCACCTCTATCCTGTCCATCCCATTCATCATCTTAAACGTCTCAATGAGATCTCCCCTCATTCTTCCAAACTCCAACGAGTACAAGCCTAGTTTATTCAGCTTCTCCTCATAGCTCAACCCCCTCAACTCCGGCATCAGCCTAGTAAACCTCCTCTGCACTCCCTCCAAGGTCAAAATATCCTTGCGTAAGTACGGCGCCCAAAACTGCACACACTACTCCAGCTGCGGCCTCACCAATGCCCTATAAAGTCGCAGCAAGACCTCCCTACTTTTATATTCAATCCCCCTCGCTATGAAGGCCAGCATCCCATTTGCCTTCCTGACCACCTGCTGCACCTGCAAGCTGGGTTTTTGCGACTCATGCACAAGGACCCCGAGGTCCCTCTGCACCGTCGCCTGCTGCAGTTTTTCACCACGTAAGTAATAATCCTTCCTACCATTATTCCTACCAAAGTGGACCACCTCGCACTTGCCAACATTAAATTCCATTTGCCATTTCCTGGCCCATTCGCCCAGCCTATCTAGATCCTTCTGTAGACTCTCCACACCCTCCGCACAATTTGCCGTTCCACCAATCTTGGTGTCATCAGCAAATTTCGACACCATACACTCGGTTCCCTCCTCCAGATCATCTATATAAATGGTAAATAGCTGAGGCCCCAGCACCGACCCGTGGGGCACTCCACTAGTCACCAACCGCCAATCCGAATAGCACCCATTGACCCCCACTCTCTGCCTCCTATTTGACAGCCAATCCTCTATCCACGCTAACACCCTACCCCCAACTCCATGTCCCCTGACCTTCTGCAATAACCTCTTGTGAGGTACCTTGTCAAACGCCTTCTGAAAATCAAGAAAGACCACATCCACCGGCTCTCCTTTATCCACCGCCCTAGACACATCCTCATAGAACTCCAGTAAATTTGTCAGACACGACTTCCCTTTAACAAAACCGTGCTGCGTCTGCTCTATCAAGCAATTCCCCTCAAGATGCCTCGCTATTTCCTCCTTGATGACGGATTCTAACATTTTACCTACAACAGACGTTAAACTAACCGGCCTATAATTCCCTGCCTTTTGCCTGGCACCCTTCTTAAACAACGGCGTAACATTAGCCGCTTTCCAATCTTCCGGCACTTCCCCGGAATCCAGCGATGTCTGGAAAATAACCACCAAGGCATCCACTATCACCTCCGCCATTTCTTTCAGAATCCTCGGATGCATTCCATCCGGTCCTGGGGACTTGTCCACAATCAGCCCCTCCAGTCTGTCGAGCACCGCCTCTCTAGTAACAGTAATGTCATTGAGACCCTTCAGTCCTACCACCTTTCCATCTCTAACACCTGGCAAATTATTTTCCTTCAGGTGCTCCGGTTTCCCCTCTCACTCCAAAGATGTGCAGATTAGGTTGATTGGCCATGATAAGTTGCCCCATAGTGTCAGGGGACTAGCAGGGTAAAGATGTGGGGTTACAGGTATAGGACGTGGGTGGGATTGTTGTTGGTGCAGGTTCGATGGGCTGAATGGCCTCCTTCTGCACTGTAGGGATTATATAGCCTGAATTTTACTGCCTCCACCCACCATGGAAGTTGTAGCAAGCGAGGGGTGGAGCATGGTAAAGTCCATTGACCTTGGGCGGGATTTTACGGTTTTGGGACAAGCAAGGCAGTAAAATTCCACCCTATGATTCTTATTGATCAACAATCTCGATTAACCAGGACCTTATGTTCATGTGTGCCACCGACCCTCTCACACTGAGTACTGTTATAAGCTACAAATCCGCACATTACAGCTTGCACACACACAGACACACACACATATACACACCACCAATATGCCTACACACCCTAGCACGCACATGCATATGCATTCCCACCCGCGCTCAGACTCCCACACACACACCTGTGCGTGTACACATACGCACACCTGCACACACACACACACACATACATACAGCTATTCATGACAGCCACATCACCCAGATTTCACAACATTTACTAATGTACTTTGCTCTCTGCCTCGCCTGCACTCTCCCTCTCTCCCCATCAGAAGGAGGAGGCCCACAGCGAAAGGCAGCAGCAACCAACTGGAGCAGGTCAGACATGCATGCACGTTCCAACCTGCATGGAGGAGGTGATGTTGGCCAATTATGGTCAAGGCCAAAGTTGAAGCTGTGACCACCAGCAGAGCTGAAGCCATTGAAGATGAAGGTATCCTCCTCTCATCCCACTTCACCCTCATTCCACATTGCATTGAGAAGATGCTAATGATGTCAGAATACATTTTGTAATTTCTCCCTCATCGTAACTTACCTTTGACCCTTTTTTCTTACAGGTAGCTGGTGAGTGCAGCCTATCTGGGTGGATGAGGAAGAACAGGAAGAGAGTGATGATGAAATTACACCATCACTTTATTTCATTGTGATGGCCACTGGCTCAGATAGTGACACTCTGTGTAGTTTAGAAAGTAGCATAGAAGCTGGATCTACACAAATTTTGATGCTGGGCAGATGTGGCCTGCAGTGAGGCCCTGGGGAAAGAATGGCACAAGCCCAGTTCACTGGAGGGTAAGGTCACACACTAGTGCGGAGGAATTGGATGGTGGCTGAATGGACTGGGCGACAGAAGAAGGCTGAAAGCTGGGTCTGCCAGAACACATGTAGTCTGTGGAGCTAATCATAGTGCAGCATCTGCTGGCTCATATCTCAGCTTCTGAAGCAGCACCCTCAGCAAGTACCCAACATCTGAGTGCTGCAGTGCTTGCTGTTATTGTGGATCTTAATAGCAGTGTGCAAATGTGTCATGAAATTCCTGCAATCCGCTCTCTAACAGGTCTGTTCCCTAAAAGCCCTTTGTGGATGTGGTCACTTCAGGGCCTCCATTGACTGCTGGGTTAGACCTCTGGGCATGCTTTTCTGTCCTGGACTAAATTGGAGATTGGCAGGGAAATGGTGAGATCTCCAGCGCACACTTTCCTGTGCAAACACTCCTCTCCATTTCCAAACCCGCCCCACCCGCCACAGGAATCAGAGTAGATGGGAAGTTCCATTGACCGCGTGTGGGGTTTTATGATTTTGGGATGAGCAAGGCAGTAAAGTCCCGGCATAAGTGTTTGATCTGATCAAAGTCTGTCTGGAACCGTAGCATTGTGGTGCTTTGTGAAATTTTAAATAGCAACAAAAAGTCACTAAACAGTACAAAAGTTAATGAGCTATGGAGGTGCATCATTGTTTTGGTGAGCGGGTGGGTAAGTGGAACTGAGTCCACAAAAAGATCAGCCATGATCTTATTGAATGGCGGAGCAGGCTCAAAGGATGAAATGGCCTTACTCCTGCTCCTGGTTCTTAAGTTCTTATTACAATGTCGCATTTTTATAGAAGAATCTAATATACCTTCTGAATATTTTCTTGACGTTTTAAACTTGAAGACACAGTCATGCCAGTATTCTGCTGGTGGGAGTATACCCAAGGAACTCAGTAGCAGAATTGATGTATTGCCAAACTGGCCTGAATGCAAATTCCAAAATTTGGCAAATCATGCCACTATTGGAAATTGGAAACCATGTGCCAATGAGACGTACATTCAATATTGAATTCAACAATTTAAACTTGTAACCTGTGCCCGCATTTTACTTTGGTTTTTTTTTGCTGTTTGTTTTTTTCCCGCTTGTTTCTTTCCGAATTCCTTTGTGTCTAAACAGCTGCTATGCTGCTGTTCATATCATCTTGAGACACGCTTTTGTTTCCTTACCACACACTTTGGCTTTGTCCCATGAAACCTTTTGTCATTTAATCTCTCCTGCCTTCCATCCAATCTTTTTGTTCTGCTTCCCGCCCCCCCTCCCCCCGCTTCCACTTGCTCAAAACCCATTACAGTTCTCATTTCCGTTGGAAAGTCAAAGACCTGAATTGTTTTGCAGGATTTCCCACCCAAAATCAGCGGACTTTTGGCTACTCTCCAAAATTTCTGGTCCTGCTGTGGGAGGGACTGGAAAATCCCAGCCCTTAATGTTGTTTCCCTCTCCACAGATGCTGCCAGGCCTACTGATCATTTCCAGCATTTTATGTTTCTATTTCAGACCTCCAGCAGCCCCAGTATTTTGTGTGGTTGTGGGGTAGCATGGTGACACAGTGGTTAGCATTGCTGCTTCACAGCGCCAGGGACCTGGGTTTGATTCCTGGCTTGGGTGACAGTCTATATGGAGTTTGCACATTCTCCCATTGTGTCTGCGTGGGTTTCTTCCGAGTGCTCTGGTTTCCTTCCACATTCTGAAAGATGTGCTGGTTGAATTGACCTGAACAGGCACCAGAGTGTGACAACTAGGGGAATTTCATTTCACAGTAACTTCATTGCAGTGTGAATATAAGCCTTACTTGTGACTAATAAAACTGATAAGTGAATTTTAACTTTACTTTGGTCATACATGCCTCTGGTTTCAGGTGAGCAGCTCTCCTGTCAACACTTTACTGTGTGTACTAAGGGAACACACTGATTTTTCTTAATTATGTTTTTACAGCAGATACACAGCATGCAGAGAGACCTCACTCACATTAACAATTATATATTGTGTATTACTAACTTTTTAAAATATTGTGAGCATGTTGAACAAAACGCACACCACTGTAGGTTCATGTTCCCTTTTAAGCTCTTCATTAATGGTTTCAGCTTGCAACTGAACAGCACTGCACAAAAATATGGAATGGATTTGTGTTCTGGTTTAATGTGTGAAATAAAGTTAGGAATTATTGTTAGAATCTGGAAAGGATTTACTGTATACGAACAAATTGGATCAGTGATGCCAAAACCTATGTTATACTTTACGAGTTTGTCTTTGATATAAGCCAATGACATCCAAGGATTCAAATGACATGATGAACCAAATTTGTGTTTGAGTTTCTCAATGCCCCCTATTTTCTGATTCGTTATTGTTCCGGTATACTATCTTGCTTCCAATCATTATTCCTTTAAAAATGGCTTTTCAAACAGTTTTGAGGTTGCAAGTCTTGCAGTATATAAGTATATCCCAAGTTCCAAAATTTGATCTCATCCAATTTGAACTAAAGTGCAAGGGTACTACATCTTAATTGTGCAACTACCAGATTTACGTCACTGCTTGTTTGCGGTAAGAAAAGACATCCCTTAGTTTATTCCTTAGTGTCACAAGTAGGCTTAAGTTATCACTGCAATGAAGTTACTGTGAAAATCCCCTTGTCGCCACGCTCTGGCGCCTGTTCTGGTACACTGAGGGAGAATATAGCATGGCTAATCCACCTAACCAGCACGTCTATCGGACCGTGGGAGGAAACTGGAGTGCCTGAAGGAAACCCTGTGGATATGGGGAGGATGTGCAAACTGCCCACAGGCAGTGACCCAAGCCAGGAATCGAACCTGGGCCCTGGCGCTGTGAGGCAGCAGTGCTAACCACTGTGCCACTATGCCGCCCATGGTGAATATTGTTGTATCACATTAACAGCGGACATTGGAACTAATAGCTCTGCACTGAAATTTAAACTTCCATATAATCAAAGACAGCAGTGAACGGTTATTGTGATGACGTCTAATTAAAAGCACTCAGAGAAGAAACAGTTCACAAAGGACATTGGTGGATTCACCAGCTTGATAATCATGTGGGAACTTTTTATTTGAAAAGGATTGAGAAGATGCAAAATGAAAGATCATTTTTGCTGTCCAGTGAATTAGCAACATGAAGACATAAACTGAGGATTAGTATTGAAAGCACAACAGAGAAGGGTGGAAGACATTTTCACGTGAGCATGAAATATTGAAGCTAAGTAAGACACTTTGTCTATAAGATCTGAAGAAAGGAAATGAATTAAAATGAGATTTGAGAGCTATCATGTGGAATAATTTTAAAGTTAACGTTTTATTAGTGTCACAAAAAGGCTTACGTTAACATTGCAATGAAATTACTTTGAAAATTCCCCAGTTGCCACATTCTGGCTCCTCTTCGGCTATACTGAGGAAGAACTTAGTATGGTCAATGCACCTAACCAGCACGTCCCTCAGAGTGTGGGAGGAAACTGGAGCACTTGAGGAAACCCATGCAGACATGGGGAGAATGTGCCAACTCCACACAGGTAGTGACCCAAAACTGGAATTGAACATGGGTCTCTGGTGCTGTGAGGCAGCAATGCTAACCACTGTGCCACCCAGCAAATACTGCCATGGGCATAACTGACTGGATGACATCTTCCTGGCTGAAATTTTGAAGTTCTCCAAATGGTTTATACCACACATATGCCAATTGAGATGGCCTTTACTTCTCAAAGCCAGTAGGCAAATACATTGCCGTTGTTTCTGCTTTTTGATATTGGCTGTCACTGCAGCTTGGTGAGGTTCGAGATGTACATGCTAAAGCGTCAACACTGAGAAATGCACCAGCTGTGGGATGAAGGGTCAACTATGATCCAGTACATACGGCTTGCATATGTTTTGGCTGTGCAACAAGCTTGCTCCACTTTGGAAGCCTGAGCATAATCTGATACAAAATGTACTAAAATTGCAGACAGGTCCCAACCTTGCATTTGGATCATCCTCATCCAGACATTTATGTAATTAAATTTGTTGTCATTTTCTTAGCTGTTGCCAAAGAAATTTATCTCATTGAAATGGAAGGCTGTGGAAACACATTGCCTAATAATCTGGCTCATATCATTTTCATAGAAGCATAGAATCCTACTGTACAAAAGAAGGCTATTTGGCCCATTGAGTCTGCACTGACCACAGTCCCACCCTGCCCCTATCCCCATAACCTCATACATTTACACTAGCTAGTCCTAAGGGGAAATTTAGCATGGCCAATCCACCTAACCCATACGTCTTTGAACTGTGGAAGGAAACCCACACAGACGTGGGAAGAATGTGCAAACTCCACACAGACAACAACCAGGAATTGAACTCGGGTCCCTGGCACTGTGAGGCAGCAGTGCTCACCACTGTGCCATCGTGCCATGAGAGAATATCTTTAGATAGCAAAATAATGGAACTGTAGAGACACTCATATTATCCAGTTTGGTGCATTAATCAAAAACTTGGGTGGAAATACACAGATTCTCCCTCTATCTTGCAATTGGATAAGGGAATAAAAATTTATCTTGTGACACAATCACTTGTGAATATACTTTGTGTAATTTTATGTCTGACCCGTAGATTTGGTTAACTTTTTCTTCTTCCATGCAGCGCGGCAGTTGTAGGCAAGGCCAGCATTTGTTACCCATCCCTAATTGCCCTTGAACTGAATGGCTTATTTACCTGGTCTAGCCTACATGTGGCTCCAGGCCCACTGGACTGCCTGGAGCCACATGTAGGTTAGACCAGGTAAAGAAGGCAGTCTTCCTTCCCTAAAGAACATTAGTGAGCAAGATGGGTTTTTCTGACAATCGATGAAAGCTCCAGTGAGTTCATAGTTTGGGCTATACTTTGTACATATGTATTCAGTTTTGTGTTACTAAGAAACACTACTGTTCAACTTTACAAGCCCCTGAACCTCTTTGTGAGACCAACTAAACAAACCCTTACAACATAAAAATTCAAAATAAGATTTCTCATATAATAAAAACACAAAATCAGGAGACTTTTCTTGTCTCCGCCCAGACAGCAGTCTGGCAGAGTGGATTGCCCACCTGTTGTAAAACCCTCTATTCCATTAGGTGAGACTTTTTGCCCCATAGTTATTATTACTCCTCTAAATGGACTTACTAATTATATCCATGTGTTGCATCTAATGATGCCACAGTGTGCAAAATTTCTCAGCGTGCATCAGGGGAATTCTCTAAATACAATCCAATACCTCCTTCCTCCCGCTGTGACAAGGTTTCTGTGAGTCTCTGGGTTGCCAGTGATTTGAAGCCAAAATGTTTTTCCAGGTTAAGTTTCATAAAGTATGATAATTTTACTAAGTTTTACTTTGCAGACGCAGCCTTGTACCAGCATCTACTGTTCATTAGCTCATTCACTTCCAATGTAAAAAAAAAAGGACATATCTTTTTTTGCATTAAATCCTTGTGAAATAATTAACAAGCTTTGATACATTCATCTGCAGAAAGGCTCCTTAAGTGGCAGAAGCAAACCTAGATAAATAAGGGCCGAGTGGACATACAGGAACAGCAGCAGCCTGCAAATTCCCATCCAAGTCACTCACCACCCTGACTTTGAACATATAGGCATTCCTTCTTTAAAGCTAGGTCTACTTTCTCAGTAGGCTAAGGAAATTTGGCATGTCTGCTACAACTTTCACAGATGCACAATAGAAAACATCCTTTCCAAATGTGTCTCAGCTTGGCACCTGCTCTGACCAAGACTGCAAGAAACTACAAAGGGTTGTGAATATAGTTCAGTCCATCATGCAAACCAGAGTCCCATCCATTGATCCTGTCTACACTTTCCCCTGCCTCAGAAAAGCAGCCAGCATAATCAAGGATCCCACGCATTCTAGACATACACACTTCTGCTTTCTTCAGGAAAAAGATACAAAAGCTTGAGATCACGTACCAACTGACTCAAGGACAGCCTCTTCCCTGCTGCTACCAGACTTTTACATTGACCTACTGTACATTAAGCTGATCTTTCTTCTCACCTTAGCTGTGATTGTAATGCTATATTCTGCACCCTCTTCTTTCCTTCTCCCCTATGTACTACATGAATGGTATGCTATGTCTGTATCGCATGCAAGAAACAATACTTTTCACTGTATCCCAATGCATGTGACAATAATAAATCAAATTATATGGTGGAACTTCCTCCTTAAGGGCACTCTTGGTGTATACATACCACATCAACTGCTGCTTCAAGAAGCTGGCTCACCACCAGATTCTCAAAGGCAATAAATGCTGACCTTGCCAAAGATACCTGTTGTGGTACACCTTTAAGAGGGCATAGTTATGTTTTCTAACACTAGGGTAGAGTAAAAGTAAAGTTTGCTTATTAGTCTCAAGTAAGGCTTGCATTAACACTGCAATCAAGTTACTGTGAAGTTCCCCCAGAGGGGAAATGATGCAATGTATCTTGTGATTCAGATTTGAGGCACAGATTTTCATTCCCAGATTAGGTGCGCAGAGATAGGAAAATTGCTGACTCTGCCAAACTGACCTTTAAAAATGTCTTCCCAAACTTCTAATTTTGGAATCCCTACAGTGCAGAAGGAGGCCATTCAGTCCATCAAACCTGCACAAACAACAATTCCACCCAGTCTCTGTCCCATAATCCCCCATATTTACCCTGATAATCCCCCTGACACTAAGGAGCCATTTAGTATGCCCAATCAACCTAACCCATACGTCTTTTGGACTGCGGAGACTGAAACCGGAGAATCTGGAGGAAATAGTGGGCAGGGGTGGCATGGTGGCACAATGGTTAGCACTGCTGCCTCACAGCCCAAGGGACCCCGGTTCAGTTCCGGCCTTGGGTCACTGTCTGTGTGGAGTTTGCACATTTTCCCCATGTCTGTGTGGGTTTCCTCTGGATGCTCTGGTTTCCTCCCACACTCTAAAGATGTGCAGATTGGGTTGATTGGCCTTGTCAAATTGCCCCTTAGTGTCAGGGAGATTAGAAGGGTAAATACATGAGGTTACGGGATAGGGCCTGGGTGGGATTGCTGTCGGTGCAGGTTTGAAAGTCATGCAGACAACGTGCAAGCTCCACGTAAGTAGTCACCCGAGGCCAGAATTGAACTGAGATCCTTAGAGCATTACCCTGTGTTTCTGGATTACTATCCAGTGACAACACCACTATGCCACCGCCTCCCCTGTGATCTGGTGGGATGGGCAACTCTGGAAATAGTGAGTAGTTGGAAGTGGGCCCAGTATGGTTGGGAGGTTCAAGTGCAGGTAAAAATCAGGTCTTCAGAAAGGTTAAGAGATTGGTTATCAGTAGTTCCTGTGCCTCTGAGGAGACATCGCTGCCTTGTCAGTTGTGTGTCCGTACTGTCAATGTTGTCCAAATGTGAAAGGAACAGATGACCCATCATGGACTTTCTCTACAGGGGAATTGTTACTGTTGCTGCCAAATCCAAACCATGCTCTACTGAGCCACTGAAAGCATGAAATGGATTCTCAAGACACAGCCATGGAGCTGTCATCGTCTTGTCACCACTATCTGGTAAAAATGCTAAGAAGTCATGTAGTTAGCTGCTACAACTCATGATGTGCGTGCGTGAATCCGTGAGGACAAAAGTAATTTCTCTGCAAGGCCAGAGGCCGCACAATTCTACTCCCTTGGTTTAAGGGAAAATATTTGGAATTGGCTTTGTACCATTGCTGGGGCTGTGAATAAAATTTCAAGTAAAATTCCGTGGTGGTAGCCTACCTCTCCCCTGGCTTTTCAACAAAATACACTGAGTTCAGATTTGTTCTTACCAGGTCTATGTCGCACATTTCAAGCTACTAAAATCAGATTATCTTAGAGAAGGTCATTTCAATGGCTAGCTGCTTCCAACAACTGTGCAAAACGTGTCCCACCAGCACGAAAATAGGAAGTGCTGTGTTCAGGGGTGGGACTTATTATTTTGGGGCAGTTCTGCTATTTATAGCACAATGGAGAGGGTCCATTGTGAAGAAAATCTGGGCCTTCAATTCAGTTCTGAGGAAGCCACCAACTCAGACACGTGCACGAGTTCTCCAACTGCTCTGCTTCCATCTTCTTATATCCTTGACAAATGAACCTGCATGTTTGTTTTTGTTAACCAATCCCTAATGAATACTTGGCACCTTTATGCTCATCTACTAAGTAAACACAAGTAGAAGGAAAGCGCAATAATGCCTGCATCCAATGAACAAATTAAAAAAAAACAACCAAGTTA
The DNA here is from genome assembly GCF_965287045.1 of Carcharhinus amblyrhynchos. Taxonomy (NCBI): domain Eukaryota; kingdom Metazoa; phylum Chordata; class Chondrichthyes; order Carcharhiniformes; family Carcharhinidae; genus Carcharhinus; species Carcharhinus amblyrhynchos. Next base: position 15,770,688 of record NC_137352.1, read on the forward strand.
GATTATGCATTTCTAAAGATCACTGGGGAAGACCAGACCATCTGAACCAAAGTAAACTGTCCTGCCGTTATGATATCAGGAAGTGCTGGTAAAACTTTCCAAATCCAGCAGTATCTGTGGAAAGGGAAACGACATAACAGGTGGAATTTTACCATCCTGCCTGCCACGGGAATTGTAGCAGGCTAGACCCGGACCATGCAAAAGTCTGTTGATGTTGGGCAGGATTTTCTGGTCTTGGGATGAGCGTGGCCAGAAAATCCCACCCAACATTTCAAGTCCAATACCCTTTCCAGAACTCAGCAAAGGATTCAGTTTGATCGCCTTATGCCTCCCAAAGAAGCGTGATATTAGACTTGAAACTTGGGTCGTGATTCTCCCATCGTGACCCACAACTTTTCTGGTGGAAGAATCGTAGCCTTTAATTCTGTTTCTCTCTCCACGGATGCTGCCAGGCCTGGTGAATTTTTCCAACCCTTTCTGTTTTTTATTTCAGATCTCCAGTACATGCAGTATTTTGCTTTTATTTAACTGTCCTGCCAGCTCATTTTTCTTTCACATCATTAAAAATTAATGGCAGACAAAAGACATTTTTAAGCATGCAGAGAAAATAAACTTACTCTCTTGCCGTGATACACGGAAGTTTTAAGCTTTAAAAAAAAATTCACATTAGTGAGGCCACTTATATTTTATACGATCCAATTTATGTTTTAAAGTAGCCATGTGATTACTTTTGTAGGGAAATCTAACATCTGCTTTTAATTTTGACAACTTCATATTTAACCAAAATGTTTTAGTATCTACTAAATAGTCTTACAGAATGACTCAGTAAAAGAGAAAAATGCTAATGTTTTTACATTATATATTCCACAGCCATCAGTGTAAAACTTGTTCCCGCAACAGAAGAGACATTAGAGACATAGAAAATAGGAGCAGGAGTAGGCCATTCATTCTGATCATGGCTAATCATCCAACTCAGTAGCTTGATTCCAACTCCCCCACATAACCTTTGATCCCCTTCACCCCAAGAGCTATATCTACCTCCTTCCTGAAAACATACCATGTTTTGGTCTCAGCTGTTTTCTGCAATGGTAAATGGAGAGGTAGTGGCATAGCGGTATCATCACTGGAGTAGTAGTGAGAGCCTTAAGAGGATCTGGGGACGTGTGTTCCAAACCTGCCAGGGCAGATGGTAAAACTTAAATTCAGTAAAAGTCTGCATTTGCCTGCATTTAAATTGACTTAATGGGCTGCATGCCCAACTTTACCGGCACTCCCCCCTTTACCACCACATTCACCCATCCAGAATCAGCACAAAGTAGACATGCTCCACAAAAGTCTGATTTGGGCCCTCCAGCTAGTGAGGAGATAAGTGCTGAATGTCTGACGGCTCTCTGCTTGAGATCAGTGAGGGGGTGAGAAGAGGGGTATCCACTGCCACCCTACTTGAGATTAGTCTCATCTTAAACCTATGCCCTCGAGTTTTGGACTCCCCTACCCTGATGAAAAGACCTTGGCTATTCACCTTTTACATGCCCCTCATGATTTTCTAAACCTCTATAGCATCACCCCTCGTTCTCCTACACTCCAGGGAAAAAAGTTCCACCCTATCCAGCGTCTCCTTATAATTCAAACCTTCCATATTTAAAGTTAAAGTTCATTTATTAGAAATAGGCCATTCAGTCCATCAAGTCAGTTCTGCCATTAAAGAAGATCATGGCTACTCTTTTTGTGTCTCAAATTCCACATTCCTATCTATCCTCGATAACCTTTTTATTCCCTTGCTTGACAAGAATCTATCTATCTTTGCCTTAACGTATTCAATGACCCTGCCTCTACTGCCTTCTGAGGCAGAGAATGCCAAAGTCGCTCAACTCTCTGAGAGAAAAAATGTCAGCTCACCTCATCTCTAACTTTACAACAGTATCTCCCAGCTTTGGACTCATCCACAAGAGGGAACATCCTTCTCACATCCACCTTGTCAAGGCCATTCAGGATCTTGTGTACATCAATCAAGTCACCTCTCACTGTTCTAAACTCCAGAGCAAAGAAGCCCTGATCCAACTTATTCTCATAAATCAACCTATTCCTTCCAGGTCTCAATCTAGCAAACCTCCTCTGAACTGTCTCGACCTTTCTTAAATAAGGAGATTGAAACTGCACACAGTGTTCAAAATATGGCCCCACCAATGCCCTGTGTAACTGAAGCATAACATCCTTTTGTGTTCAATTCTCTTGTAATAAAGGGTAACATTCCAGTAGCATTCTTAATTACTAATTGTACCTTGCCTGCCGATTTTCTGTGACCTATGCACTGGAATAACTATATCCTGCCGCACCTTGGAATTCTGCAGCCATTTTCAGTTCAAGTAATTCACTTTTTATTCTTCCTGCCAATTTGATCTGATTTGATTTATTATTGTCACCTGTATTATTATACAGTGAAAAGTGTTGTTTTTTGCATGCTATGCAGACAAAGCATACCATTCATAGAGAAGGAGAGGAGCGAGCGCAGAACGCAGTGTTACAGTCATAGCTAGGATGTAGAGAAAGATCAACTTAATGCGAGGTAAGTCCATTCAAAAATATGATGGCAGTAGGGAAGAAGCTGTTCTTGAGTTGGTTGGTACGTGATCTTGGACTTATATCTTTTTCCTGACGGAGGAAGGTGAAGAGAGCATGTCAAGGGTGTGTGAGATCCTTAATTATGCTTTTCTGAGGCAGTGGGAAATGTAGACAGAGTCAATGGATGGGAGCCTAATGTTAGAAAGTAGATATCATTCATTTATTTTTTACCAGTCTAACGATGTCTAACAATGCGATCCACTTCACATGTTCCCATGTTATTCTCCCTCTGCCAAATTTTTGCCCACTCACTCAACATATCTATTTCCCCTTACAACCTCCTTGTGCTCTTATTTGGTCATCCCTTCATCATCTCGAGAAAGGAGCCCCACTTCTGTAGGTTTTTTTTAATCACAGTCTGAGCGATTGGCACAATGTTATCACCGCAACGTGCATTATGTTTTTGCTTCATGCACAAACACGAACTTGTACAGAGATCTGTTGGAGAAGTGTTAGAGAAAGAACAGATGGAACAGTCTCATGTTAGAAATGAAGGTCTGGTCCAGGTAACCATCTGGACTCTTTTAAAGTTTTATTGTAAGGTTTAAGAAGTTGGCTGTGTTTAGACCTCAGTGCAACAGGAACTGGCACTAAGCTGGGGTTGTTCTAATACCACCCCTTTTGTACTGTTCTTCACCCAAAACAAAATATTGAACTGACACCAGCCTGCTGCAGTTCTCCTGCTCACCCTTTGTTGAAGCTTTGTGAAATCTGCTTCGGGTTAGCGCAAGATCTGCAGAACACTGGTCCTGGTGCAGAAAACGATGAATGAAATATTTTCCTTTTTTTAATAAAACTATGTAATCGAAGTTTAGACCATTCATTATTCAGAGAGAGGGGAACCCTGAAATGTCTGATTTATGGTAACATCTGACTATTTTAAGAAGTCAATAATAAAGGAATTAAAATGAATCACCAAAAAAGATGAAGAGCTGACCAGATAGGTGCAATCTCAAAGCTCAACAAACTCTAATCATTACAGCTAAACATTGGTAGGGAAGATGATGACCGGAATTCTTTAGCTGTTTATGCTGTGGGATTCTCTGGTTTCACCAGCAGCGCACCCCCTCCCACTATTTCCCACTGGCATGGATGAAGTCAATGGGAATTCCCACTGACAGCAGCGGGACCGGAAAATCCTGCCACTAGCAAACAACTTGCCATCTCCCGCCAGCGGGAAACATGCATCCAGGAGGCTGGAGAATCCCAGCCGATGTTTATAAGAGGTCACACTGAAAACTTACCAATGATAAATAATTAAACATTCAGTGAATAATACCAGTATAAAAGTATTTCTTTTACCCAGACTGGTAGAAAATAAGTGAGTGATATCTACTTTCTAACATTGCGTAGCTAATCATTAGCAACACAGATTAAGAAAGCCAAGAGAAAGGAAAGAAAACACGAGGGTTAATTTCTGGAGGGAGACAGTTGAAAACTTGAACTTTCTGTTAAACTGGTAAGAAGAATCATATTGGAAGTTGTTAACTCTGTTTCTTTCTCCACAGATGTTGCCAGACCGACTGAGATTGTTCAGCACTTTCTGTTTTTATTTTCGATCTCCAGCATCCACAGTATTGCTTTTAAACTTATAGAACATTGGTTAGACCACACTTGGTGTACTGTGAACAGTTTTGGTTGAAGAAAGGATAGCAAGAGCCACTAAAAAAGCATTTGTTAGAATGCAACCAGAATTTAGAAGTTATATCCATCAGGAAAGATTGAACAGGCTAAGGCTCCTTTCTTTATACTAGTGAAAATGGAGAAGTGACCTGATGGAGATTTTTATTATTATGGGAGAGACCTTGAGAGGGTAACCATAGAGAAGATGTTTCATTTGTGGGTGAGGCCAGAATGAGGGTGTGTTAATATTAGATAATAACTAATACATTCAGAAGGAAATGCAGGAGAAATTCCATTACCCAGAGAATGTTAGAATGTGGAATTTCCCTACTACAGGTAGTGGAAGTGAATTGCATGGATGCATTTAAAGAGAGGCTTGATAAGCAGAGAAAATAAGAGCAGAAGGAGGCCTTTTGGCCCTTCGATCCAGCTCTGCATCAGCATCAGGTGTTGTGAAACACGTTAACTTACTTTCAAGAAGGTATCTAACGCATCCCCCATGAAGCGCATGAAGGAGAAAGGAACAGAAGGTTGTGTTGAAGAGGAGTGAAAAATTGCAATCAAAATGAGAAGCTGATCTCAAAATAAGATAATAACTGTCGACAACCACACCTCATGAAAATAGAAAGAGAGCAGTACAGTTGCATATGTGTTTTGGGTGGCACTGTGGCACAGTAGTTAGCGCTGTTGCCTCACAGCACCAGGGACCCAGATTCGATTACAGCCGTGGGTCACTGTGTGAAGTTTGCACATTCTTCTGTGTCTGTGTGTGTTCCCTCCAGGTGCTCAGTTTCTTCCCACAGTCCAAAAATGTGCTGGCTAGGTTGATTGGCTATGCTAAATTGACCCTAGCATCAGGAGATTAGCAGGGTAAATATGTGGGGTTACGGGAATAGAGCCTGGGTGGGATTGTGGTCAGTGCAAACTTGATGGGCTGAATGGCCTCCTTCTGCACTGTATGGATTCTATGATTCTAGAATAAATCCATTGTTTTCCTGTTCTTTTTGCTGAGAAATATCTTGTAACACTACTTACCTCTTCTCTGACCAGATTGACTCATTAGTATGCAGCATTTGCTTGTAATTACAGTTGCAATTATCAATACTTGGAGCTGATGCAGATATTTTTTTAATTTGGAGTGAAAAGATGATTGCCCTGAGCTTCAACATGTGTAAGATATCTTTTAATTAAAGCATTGACAGATGCTTTTGACGTTCCGTGTTTTCCTCAGGCTCGATAGTGATAATATAATTAATTTACTTTTAAACAACTGGAGAGTATGCTGCCATTTTGAAGCATGTACCTCGATAGAATACACCAGGAAAGATTGATTTCTGCTCCAGACTCCGTGAGGCTCGATTTTAAGACCACATTGATCAAAAAAGGCAGAAGTTTAAAAATCCAGTTTGCAGCTAACTCTCTAACAAATCATTTCCTTCACCACATCTATTTTCATACATTTATCTTTCAGCTATTTTCCCCACGTTATTCAAATCCAATTGGTGGAAGTGAGGCCAACAGGGACACAGGCTGAAATCAATTCATAGATGCCTGAGTTAATGCGTGATTACTGCGAACAAGACTTCAGTTCTTTACAGGACAGGGGGCATGTTTTTAAATGCAATCTTATAGTTCTTGAGTGCTGAGGAATGACAGAGCTAATCAATAGTCAGTGTTGCCGGTTAGTGCAATGCATAGAACCCCTACTGTGTGGAAGGATACCATTTGGTCCATCAGGTCCCACGGTCAAAGATGTCCAAGTTAGGTTGATTACTCATGCTAAATTGCCCCTTTGTGTCAGGGGGATTAGCGGGGTAAATGCAGAGGTTTACAGGGATAGGACCTGGGTGGGGTTGTTGTTGGTGCAAGCTCAATGGGCCAATGATATCTTTCTGAACTGTAGGAATTCTATGATTCTAAGTCTGCACCGACTCTCCGACAGAGCATTCTATCCAGGCCCCCTGTCCTATTACTATGCCCCTACGCATTTACCCCACTAATCCCCCTAACCTTCCCATCTTGGAACAATTTAGCATGGCCAATCCACTTACCCTGCACTTCTTTGGATTTTGGACTGTGGGCGGAAACCGGAGCACCTGGAGGAAGCATACGCAGACACAGGGAGAATGTGTAAACTCCACATAGACAGTGACCCATGGCTGGAATTGAACCCGAGTCCCTGGCACAGTGAGTCAATAGTGCTAACAACTGTGCCACCATGAAGTGATTATTTTAACATAAGTATTATGAACACACTAAACTTCCCTTTAACCCTAGCCTGTCACATACTGTAGAATTCATTGTCCCATCTGCATCTTTCAAAAATAAATCCCACCCAGGTCTATCCCCATCACCCCATGCATTTACCCTAGCTTGTCCCCCTGACACTAAGGGACAATTTAGCATGGTCAATCCACCCAACCCATACATCTTTGGACTGTGGGACGAAACCCACACAGACACAGGGAGAATGTGCATACAGACAGTGACCTAAGCCTGGAATCAAATCTGGGTCCCTGGTGCCGTGAAGCAGCGGCGCTAGTCACTATGCTAATGTGCTGGTCTGGTTATCAGTTATCAGACTGTGGGTGTTACTGCTCAAAAAGTAGGTACCTCGAAAGTGTCAAATGTAGACTAGAGCGTTCTGACCCTATTGTTAACCTTACTAAGAGGTAATCCAAAGATGTGCAGATTATGTTGATTAGACATGCTAAACTAACCTTAACTATCCCGAGATATATGGGTTAGAGGGATTAGCAGGGTAACCAGGCAGAGATAGGACCTGGGTGGGACGGTTGTCAGTGCTGACTCAATGTTCCGAATGGCCTCCTTCTGAAACTATAGGTTTTCTATGATTCTATCATTTCTAGGTACCATGTGGATTCTTTGGGTATTATGTAGCTGCTATCTAACAGCCAAATGTAAGTTTTTGATGCTAGTTGGTGCACTGCCCAATAGGGAGAGTAACTGGCTGCAAGAATCTACCTCTGCTTGGAAAGATATGTTTTACTTCTTGTGGGTGAAAGAAGACTGTCAGATCATTTCTTTATTCTTTTTTTCTTTATTAATTTGTGGGACTTGGTTGAGACTGCCTGGCCAGCATTTATTGCCCATCCTTAGTTGCTCTTGGAGGTCAGTTGAGAGTCAACCACATTGCTGTGGCTCTGGGGTCACATGTAGGCCAGACCAGGTAAGGAAAGCAGATTTCCTTCCCTAAAGGACATTAATGAACCATGGCAATGAAATAATAATAAAATATTTTAACAGGTGTAATGGAAAATTAGAACAATCATATGTGTATCTGGCTTTATATTCCTTTAAAAAAAGCCAAAAATGGAGTTGGGAATCAAACTGCTTTTAGAAACATTTTGAACATTAGTTTATACATCAGCATTTTTTTTTACATTTTTGAAGAGAAAATATTCTTTTCCTTGTACCAGAATTGTAAGTTATTGGCATATTCTTAATGAATATTTTCTTCTCATCCAATCATCCCCATGAACCAAGAAAAATAAATAATAGAAGTGAGATATTAACTAAACCTTTGAGGCAAAACTCATTTCAGTACTTGTTCTTTGCCAAAAAAATATATTCAGCTGTGTATCAGTTTTTTTTGCAGCAGAGTGGACTAAGTTATTGTCTATTTAATCTCTTGTCTGCCATTGTGACCAATCTTGAAGCTCAAAAATCCCGACAGAATTCTTCAAATCCTATCTTATCCACTGAGGACAGACAGTGTCCTCAAATGGCTGCATTTTCACTTATAAACGGAGGCTTCTCCTATCGGGATTTCATTACATTGTTGGCAACCACAACTCCCAACTTTTCAAATTGTCACCTCAATTAGATCTTAGCTTCTTTTGCATGAAGCACCTGCTCTGACCTGAGGATGGAGTATGTTGACTTCTTTCTCTAAGCATTGCCTTTTGGATATAGTTTACATGAACAAGCTCCAATTAGAGTTTGATGGTTTTGGATTTCAACCTCCAATTCAGCAGGTTTTCAGGCCAGCCCTTTCTGGCTTTTTGTCATTACTTCATTTCTAAGAGAGGTGCTTCTTCAAGAGTAGTACCACAGTTTTCTGCAAAATCTGTATTATACTGGAATTGTTCTCCAAGAAGTTGGGAATCTGCAATGAGGGTTTTATAGTTGTATATTTATCTAATTTTACTAAATGTTATGATATCTGGAGTTAGTACTTTTTTTGTCATTAGGTATGCTAAGCTTTAGGATTTAATTTCTCCCTTATAGCCCTTAGAATCATACTACAAAGAAGGAGGCCATTCAACCCATCAGGCTTATGCTTACTCTTTGTCTTATTAGTCCTACTCCCCTGCTCTTTCCCCATATAGATTCAGTTCCCTTTAAAAATTGCTATTGCATCTGCAGACATTACCTTCATTACGTTCCAGATCATAACTTAATGTCTAAAGAAACTTCTGTTCGTAGAACATAGAACATTACAGTGCAGTACAGACCCTTCGGCCCTCGATGTTGCGCCGACCAGTGGAACCAGTCTAATGACCCTCTAACCTAAACTATTCCATTCCCTATGTGATTCTTTTGCCAATGATCTTAAAAGTGTATCCTCTGGTTACTGACCCTCCTGCCAATTGGAACAGTTTCTCCTTATACATCCTATTAAATCCCATCTTAAATTTGAACATTTTTACCAAATCACCTTGCTAACCTAGGAAAAGCAATAATAATTTCCTTAGTCTTGCTATACAACTGAAGATCCTTTGTGTCGTTCCAGTACACCTTCTCTGCTGTGTCTACAGGGCTTCCACTCAAAGTGTTTCTAGATCCTCTTTGTATTTCCCCGTTCTTTAATTGATACAATATTCCCGAATGGCCATCAGATGAATTGACTACAATTTTGCAATTTGAAAAACAAAGTTTCTTTTGAATTATATTTGTCACCCTCATGATTCTTTCAGTTTAGCTTGAAGATACCTTATTCTCTCCTCCTTTGGAATCAATGAGTAAGTCAAAAATTCATCACCATCTATGTTCCTTAATCTGGTTGTGACTGAACAGAAATGAAAGGGGTGGCAAGAGAGTGTGTCTGCAGCTTGGGGAATGGATGAAGTAGAAACATTAGTATTAAAAGATGACAAGTTCTACTCAGTAACCAAGGTGAAAATCGGTTCTCAATTGGTGGAATTAAGCACAAATAAAAATAAATGGGCTGTGCTCTCCCCGAAACCAGAAAATCCCACCCGAGGTTAACGGACCTGTCCATGGTCCACCCCTCGCCTATTCCAATTCCTATGGCGGGCAAGATGGTAAAATTGTGTTGAATGCTTGTCAAGTGCACAATTAGCCCATTATGTCATGGAAAGCTGATAACGACCAGATTTTTCTAGAATTTAATGATGATACCTTTCTCAGATTTGCATGAAGGGCCATTGTAGTTGACTGTTACAAGAAGGGCCAATACTAGATATAGGTTAACATGCAGTGACGTTTGTTCTTCAGAACTTGTTGCTTCCAGAATTTTCCATTGCAATAAACAAAAGTCGCTGGAGGATAATAAAACTAACCACACATACGTGTACATACACACACGCACGCACACACACACGCAAACACACACACACACGTGCACACACACACACAGGAGAAATGTCAATTTGAACTCATAATCACAGAATAGCTCCGGTGTAGAAACATGTCTTCCACCATTTAATACAACCTGAAATCTGAGGGATTGGCACAAACTCAGCTGTCATTATTTGTTGAAAAAGTTGTCCATTGCCTTCCATTTAAACCTGCATTGAAATCTACTCTCTGATCATCCTCTGTTGATGTGGTAATTTTCCAGAATAGTTTGTTTCCCTGTTGAATAGCAACAAAGCCTTTAAAATTCTCCAGCTGATAATTAGGGAAGATATTTCAGATTGGGGCTGACTTTTACAAAAAAAAGTTGCGGACAGGTTTGGAAAAATATTTTTAGAAAATGTTCGAAGTCATCTCCAGGCAGTTACATGCTCAGACATCAACTCCTGGTTGACTGCTTTCCAAGTCTGAAAACAATTGTCTTTTGGCATTCAGGCCGGTCATAATTACTATGTCAAGTAACTGGAAAGAAACCATTTTAGTAAATAAACATTGTAGTATTGAAGTAACTGACAGTCAACCTGCAATTTTAAGGAAAATATTCAATATTTGGTTCTGAAGGGGAATGCTGATGTGAACAGGAAACTAGTTGATATGTTAATTGTCCCGATTCAGATTCCAGAGAACTGGAAATGGAATTCATTCTTTATTTTAAAAAAATAATTCTTTCATGGAATGATGATGTTGCATTTGTTGTTCTTGAGAAGCTGGTAGTGCGCCATCTTTTCAAACCACTGCAGTCCATAAGGTGTAGGTAGATCCACAGTGCTGTTAGGCAGGGAGTTCCGTGATTTGACCTATTAACAGTGAAGAAATGGTGATATCAATTGTTGGAAAAACCCATCTGGTTCACCAATGCCCTTCAGGGAAGGAAATCTGCTGTCCTTACCTGGTCTGGCCTACATATGACTCCAGAGCCCCAGCAATGTGGTTGACTCTCAACTGCTCTTGGGCAACTAGGGATGGGCAACAAATGCTGGCCAGCCAACGACACCCATGTCCCATGAATGAATAAAAAAATTAACCAGCTTGAGTTCACCATGCAGGGGAACAGCAAGCTAAACCATATAGTGCTGTCTGTGGGTTTGTTTAAAGCCACTCAGTGCATCATAAAAGGACCAACATCAGGAAGATGGGATGCACTGAGAGCTACTCCCTTGCTCTTTCTGCTGGCCCCTCTCCCCATCCCCTCTCCCAAACCTAATTCTAATCCAACATATAACATTGCAGTGGTCGACTCAATGATCTTATGACATGAGTACTTATGACAGGACACACATTTAACAGTTTTGAGAAGTCTCTTCATGTTCTAGGAGATGGAAAAAGCAAATCTTGGTTAATGATATCCACACTAGTTCAGTGCTCTTTAAGAGTAAAGAGCATTTTCTTTCTTGATGTGGTGTGAATAAATCTGCCAAATTCAGATTGAACCTCTTGCAGGATCTGAGTGCACTTTCATGAATTGGAATGAGAAATCATCCACCAACCTCTGTGTAAACAAAACTATTATCCAATGATTCATTACGCTTCAGGATCTCTGTGAAGAAGATTCCATTTGGGAACACTGAGTCATGTTGGAAGAGGCACCCTTTGTTTTGCTCCCACTTTTATTAACTTTGGTGGTAATCATAGAATGATTTTATAGAATATTAGAGAGTGGAGGGTAAGATTTGGATTTACTCTTTAGTGGATAAACTCATGGGTTAGATTTAGTTCATCAATGAAGTTATCCAGGTATTCTGCAACCTGTTGAAAATGTGATCAGATAAGAATGTAAAAGTTAAAGTAAAGTTTTATTTATTTGTCACGAGTGAGGCTTACGTTAACACTGCAATAAAGTCAATGTGAATTTCCCCTATTCGCCACGTTCTGATGCCTGTTCAGGTCAATTCACCTAATCAGCACATCTTTTAGACCATGGGAGGAAACCGCAGCAGACAGGGGGAGAACGTGCAGATTCCGCACAATGACCCAAGTTGGGAATCGAATGCATATCCCTCGTGCTGTGAGGCAGCAGTGCTGACCACTGTGCCACCATGCCACCCCAATGTACAGTTAAATATACTGTATTGCCAGTAATATTTTATTACAAAGAAGGATTCCTCAGCAACAAGTTTTGGTCTATTTGACATTGAGTGCTACTAGTTAAGCGGTACTGGAGTAAAATACGTTATTTATTGCAGTTGGTTTGATGTAAGAGAACAGCCACAATTCGCAAATAGGCTGAATGATGAACTTTACTTTTAAGATATTTAATGGGTGCAATGCATACAATGATTCCAAAGCTGTAACCCTGAAATTTGTCTTTCAAACTGAACTTTTAGTTATTTTTGTTGTCGCAGAAATGCTGCAAGATCAATTTTAACCAATTTTTTAATCAAAATGTTTGTCCAAAGAGTTTAAAATTTATTTATTAGTGTCACAAGTAGGTTTATATTAACATTGCAATGAAGTTACTGTGTAAATCCTGTAGTCACCACAGTCCGGTACCTGTTCGGGCACACTGAGGGAGAATCACACATGGCCAATATACCTAATCAGCATATCTTCTGGATTATGGGAGGAAACCAGAGTGCCTGGAGGAAACCCACTTGTGGATTTCTGATTTCCTCCCACAGTCCAAAGATGTGTGGGTTAGGTTGATTGGCCTTGCTAAATTGGCCATGCTAAATTGAATTAGCAGGATAAATATGTGGGGTTACGGGAATAGGGCCTGGGTGGGATTGTGGTCAGTGCAGACTCAAATCCTTATGATATGGGGAGAAATGCAGATTCTGCATAGTGACCCAAGCCAGAAATTGAACTAGTGTGTTCCTGGTGCTGTGAGGCAACTGTGCTAACTACTACTGTGGCACCCAAATGATTGCTAACTTACCTCTTCTTTCCTCATGATTAAGAGTTAAGGGTGTCTGAAGGCTGATAATACTTATCCTATGGGTTAATGTGTATAGCTAGTAGGAAGTTCCTTGCTAAAGACAAGGCTCAATGAACTAGAGCTCGGAGAAGACATATCAAGGAACATAGCAATGAGTAGGTGAAGAACTATTTATTCACGGGCTTCAGATGTTTTCAGCTCCATCTAGCGTCATCAAAGGCCCTCGCCTGATGTGAATGTTTCCCATTTTTCAGAAAGAATGAATTGCTTCATTTTGTCAGTGGAATGATCACACAGAAAATGTGTTAAGTTAAAAATTAAAACAGAAAATGCTGGAAACACTCACCAGGTCAGGTGGCACATGTGGGGAGAAGCAGAATTAACCTGTTAGCAGAGCTAAAAGAGGATTAGAGATTGAACAGTTTTTAAATATAACAAGACCATGCATTAATGAATGTCTTTTACATAATAGTGTCACAAGGTGATTGATAGGAGAGTTACCAAGCAAGCTTTGATACACAAAGGAGGTATTAGCACAGATAAGCTTGTTCATCCAAGAAGCGGAGAGAGAGTGACTGGAATTCTTGGGAGGCTCACACTCAGCTACCGCTGACAGCGAGGATGAAGACTTTGACCCTCAGCAGCCCAGTTAAATGGCTTTGCTCTGCCCAATAATGAGGTAAACCTTACTCATCCATTACCGGGTGTCAGCAAGCAATCTGACAATTTTGACACGGGAAGGATCAAGAGAAGTGTTGGTGTCAGCACATGTATGAAAACTGTAAAGTGTTGAGCCAAGGATGAAAGAAATAAAGGGAAGGTCATAGAGAGGCGAACCATGCAAAGGTCCATTGGTCTCAGATGGAATTTTCTGGCTTTGGAATGAGCGCAGTTGGAAAATCCCACCCCATTGCTAAACATTGACTTATCTATCAGACTTGTGTGGAATGAGTTTCTGTATGCAAGTATCTTGCTTCAAAGAAATCAAAAATCCTTCAAACCTGCAGACAGATGGAGTCATACAGTCATTGAGGTTGACAGCATAGAAACAGGTCCTTTGGCCCAACTTGTACATGCTGCCCTTTTTTTAACCCCTAAGCTAATGCCAAATGCCTGCATTTGGCCCATATCCCTCTATAGCCATCTTATCCATGTAACTGTCTAAATGCTTTTTAAAAGATAAAATTATACTCAGCTCTACTACTACCTCTGGCAGCTTATTCCAGACACCACCCTCTGTGTGAAAAAATTTCCCCTCTGGACCCTTTTGTATCTCTCCCCTCTCACTTTAAATCTATGACCTCCAGTTTTAGACTCCCCTAACTTTGGGAAAAGATATTGACAATCTAGCTGATCTATGCCCCCCTATTATTTTATAGAAGTCTATAAGATCACTGCTCAGCCTCCTACGTTCCAGAGAAAAAAGTTCCAGTTTATCCAGCCTCTCCTTATGACTCAAATTCAGATATTGTGTCTTCAGATTAAATTTGTGAATAAGCACACGATGGTATGGCAGCAATTGATACAGGTGTGTAACTGGTGAACATTTACCTGATATCCATACAGATTAGGATCCAAGATCTCAGGTAATGTCGTTGCATTCACTTGATAGAGAGAGAAAAAAATGTTTGAATAAGTTTGCTTACATTATAAGTAATTACTTTAGGAACCAGGAATAAATTTCATACAAATCTAGCCCACATGTTGGGAACCCAAATCTTGTTATTCTTGGTATTGCATTGTAATAAGTTCTCTGGTTGCAGTGCCAGTTTCATTTTCCTCCTGCAAAGATGTTTGAAGTTTCACTTCATTCAGAGTGATTTGACTGGATTGATTTCAAGTGACACTAATAGGGAGATGTTATATGACCTCTTTGACAGTTAACCGAGAACCCAGTCCAATCAACTTCTTGTAATAAGGTTCAAGTAACTTCCCCTAACAAGGTTAAAATGCAGCTTAACTGATTCGAACTAGGGCAGTGTGTTAAGACACAACATCATTGATTTGGAACCAATAGCGGCTGTTCAATTTTATTTATAGCAGGAGAAGGCTTAGTCTAATTGAAACGTATTAAATAGTAAGACCAGTTCTATGTTTTTCATTCTTTGCACAACTGATTAAGTATCCAAGCCCTAAAGCTTAACTCTTTGGTTCCCTCTATAGATATTGTCCTCACTGTTACCAACATGTTCCATCTTATACTCTGAGTTTCTCCAATCCATCCAGGTCATTATTTTATTACTAGCCATGGATCAGTGAGTCTGATGCACCTTCTAAATGCAAGATATCTGCCTTTTAGATTCTAGAAGAACAAGGACAGCAGGTGTCTGGGAACATCTCCACTTGCAAGGTGCCACTCAATTTACACATCATTCTGACTCGGAAATATATCACCTTCCTTCCTTATCGCTGGGTCATACCTTGGAACTCCCTATTTCTTCACACTGCAGTGACTCACCACCACCTTTTGAAAAACAGCTAGAAATGGGCAATAAATGCTGGATTTAGCAACACTGCTCTCACCTTACGAATGCATCAAACTAAATTCTAAATAATATTTGTATAGGAGCTATCATATTTAGTTAGTTGGATGATGTGGATTGGAGGCACAGCTAAACCTCTGGGTAGCTTGTGTTGCATCCAGTAGGACAGAGTCTTTGGTGATAATATTCCATTTTATGAGTTCTGTAGTTTGATAAAACATTTACCTAGGAGATATCATTATCCTCCTCCAGTTCTCATGCATTAAGACAGCATTGGTGACAATGGATTTGTTTCATGATAATGCTTGGCAAAGTACTGCAGTGGTTTAAGTTTATTTATTCATTAGTCACAAGTAAGACTTACATGAACATTGCAATGAAGTTACTGTGAAATTCCCCCTAATCGCCACTTTCCGGCATCTGTTTGGGTCATTGCACCTAACCAGCACATCTTTCGGTCTGTGGGAGGAAACCAGAGCATCCGGAGGAAACCCACGCAGACATGGGGAGAGCATTAAACCCCACATAGCCAGTGACCCAAGTTGGGAATCGAACCCAGGTCCCTGGCATGTGAGGCAGCAATGCTAACCATTGTGCCACCATACCATCCGCCATTGCGTTCTGCAGTAAGGCTAACCAAGAAACTCTCCCTCTCTTACTCCCTTCCATCAGGCACGTTGGAAGGATTTACAGACTGATAATCAATCCCTTTGGCACATTATTTGAACACCGTCCATAGAATTCCTACTGTGCTGAAGGAGGACATTTGGTTCATTGAATCTGCACCAACCCTCTGAAAGGGCACTCTACCTAGGCCCACTCCCCTGCCCTATCCCCGTAACTCCATGCACTTACCGTGGCTAATTCACCTAACTTGCACATGTTTGGACACTAAGGCACAATTTAGCACGGCCAATCCATTTAACCTCCACATCATTGGATAATGTGCAAACTTCACACAAAGAGTTACCCAAGGCTGGAATTGAACCTGGGGTCCCTGGCACTGTGGAACAGCAGTGCGAATCCCTATGCACTGTCCATGGCCATGAAGTTCTGGAGTGGGACTTGAACCTGGAGATTTGGGTCTAGAGGTGGGGAAGCTACCACTGCGACACAAGATCTTCGTCACTACCCAAGGAAATATTAACACATGAAAATTGAACAGGCCCACGTGATTTTCAGTTAAATCAGAAATTACGATGAAACTCCTCACTGCTAATAAATGTAACTGAATTAAAGAAAATAGTATTTTAGAACATTAATTCAAGTCACCTCTTGTGGTCAGATCGATTCGATATAGAATGACAACACAGGTTGCCATTGTTCATAGAATCCTTACAGTGCAGAAGGACATCATTTAGCCCACTGAGTCTGCACTGACCACAATCCCACCCGATCCCTGAAACCCCATTTACTCTGATAGTCCTCCTGATACTAAGGGGCAATTTAGCATGGCCAGTCAACCTACACCGCGTGTCTTTGGATTGTGGGAGGAAACCATAGCACCCGGAGGAATTTCACGCTGATATGGGAAGCACATGCAAATTCCACACAGGCACTGACCCGAGCCGGGAATTGAACCCCGGTCCCTGGTGCTGTGAGGCAACAGTGCTAACCACTGTGCTGCCATGCTGCCTACTGTATGTTAAATGTTGATGAAATATTTTTATCACAATCAATCTCCTCCGTATTAACCATGTAAAATATATCTGGACAGGCATCTGTAACAGTCGTGGATTAAGTCCACATTGTTTCCAGAGCATTGACTATAATTGTACATCATGGTGTGTGGCATCATGAAAAAAAATTCGCTGGAACAATTTATTGATGGTAAAGATTGTTACTGAAAATTTGGCCTAGTCATTTTACACATTTATATTTATTTCTAGACCGTCCAATACATGTGCAACAAATTAAAGCAAGCTGGGGCCAAACATGTGATTGGTCAACTTGCCAGTATGAACTAAATACTTATATTCCTAACAGAGAGAAGAAAATGCTTTCATAGTATCTTTGAATTCTTCAAGACAAACAACTCTTTAGCCTATTCTTCTGCAAATGTCCCATTGTGAATCCGGGATATAAATATGTTTCTAATGATTAAAGTGTTACACAGAATAACACAAAAGAAGAACATGCAGGCATATTCCTTGCGCTTGGAGGGTGAGGCCTGTATCTTCCCAGATTTTGGGCTTGGTTTTTTTCTTTATAATGGAGCTGGTGCAGCCTCAGAACCTGATGGAAAATCTGTCTGCTGCTCATGTATGTGGGAGGACGGGGATAGTCAATCCAGGGAACATGGGGTGGCTGATTGGGAGAAGCAGGGTTAAGTGGGTCAGGAGGGTGCCATAAGCGTGGTTGGCACCAAGAGAAGCTGAGTCGGGAATGGGAGCTGATTAATTGAGTCATAAATGTCCAAGTAACATCCAAAAAAAAATTTTGAAGCATAGACCACTGCATTTTGAAAATCAATCCCCTCATTTCATTTACCATGAGGAAACATTGTTTTTTTAAAAAATCCTGGTTTTAAATTATCCATCTGGTTAACATATATTAAAATCTTTTGTGCCTTTCTGAGTATATATAATAATCCACCCATGTGTTCAACAGGACAGCCTGGATGATACAATGCCACACTCTGGACACAGTGCTTTTATATGATGGAAAAAATTATAATAGGATGCCTAGTTTTACTATCCATTCACTAGCCTCCTCAGATGCTGAATGAAGAAAGGAGATGCCTTCACCAACAGATATTAATGGGCAGGTTGATGTGATTTACTCTGTTCACTGGTGTGGCACTCTTTCACACTTCAGGTTGTCCCAATGGTGCATTTTGTTTTATTCATTCATGGGACATGGGCATCGCTGGCTTCCAGCATTTATTGCCCATCCCTAGTTGCCTGCGGAAGTTGAGCGTCAACCACATTGCTGTGGCTCTGGAGTCACAAATAGGCTATATCAGGGAAGGATAGCAGATTTCCTTTCCCAAAGGACATTAGTGACCTAGATGGGTTTTTCCAACAATCGATAATGGTTTTATGTCATCAGCAGATTCTTAATTTCACATATATATTTATATACTTTCCATACCCTACTTGGATTTGGTTGCATTCTGTCCACTCTTTTCAAGGGGGGTTGGAGCCAGCTAGTCCATGACCTCTGTTGTTGTCAGTGAAGAGATGTTGGACCTTTATGATGCGTGTGTTCCACAAGTGTGCCCAGATGGACAATGGGTTATCAGCTGAATGAATATGATCTGTTTCCCAGAACAGCCATGTGAGATTAGGTGATTTGGTGGTGGGTTTTTCAAGTCTTTGTGAATGGGAAGGTCAGTGCCATTCATGACTTCTTCCCTCTCAGGAAAATATGTGACGGCACATCTTGGGATGGCAGAGTGAGCCACTGAGTTGGAGTGAACTTGCATGGCCCTGACACTGATCCCATGGCACTGTTTAGAATCATAGAATCCCTACAGTGCAGAAGAAGGCCATTCAGCCCACTGAGTCTGCACCAACTCTATTTTACCCAAGCCCACCACTTCTCCCTATCCCATGGCTAACTCATCTAAGCCTCACATCTTAGGAAACTAAGGGATGATTTACTATAGCCAATCAAGCTAATCTGCACATCTTTGGACATCTACAATCTTTGTGTGGTTGTTGCAACACCATATATCTGCTCTGTAAAATTTGCCGTTGACCTGCCATGAACAACATTCCCAGAGCTCATTAGTGTTCACAAGGCTAGACAGCACAAATAGTGTTTTCCTTCTTGGCAATTTGCTTCACCCTGCCTTTCCTGAGAGCCCTGATTCCTTGCCCTATGACATAGTTCTATGAGATTACTCCAATCCCACCCAAGAAGCCATTCTTTTAGCTTGAGTCTTGCTGTGGCTCTTTAAACAATTCGGCCCTTAACTTTTGCGTCCAGAGATCACTGGATAATAATCTGGAACGTTAGCTGACACTTTTACAGACTGCTCCTTCAATCTAGGATGACTGAAAGCAGCAGAGAGGGCCTCCCCCCCATGCATAGGAACATGCTGTGCAGGATGAGTCTAAAAAGTAAAATAAATTTTAAAACTCCAGAAAATCTGCCCATACTTAAATCTGTCCTGGCTCAAAGAAGGGCAGGATTGGTGTTAAATATTTCTCAATACAAGATGTACAGGGAAGGAGGAAAGGAAGAAAAGGAGCTAGGGTGGTAGTATTGATTAAGGGGAGTATTGCCGTGCTGGAGAAAGAGGATGACCCGGAGGAATCAAAGACAGAATCGAATTGCCTAGAGGTAGGAAGGTTCCATTATGTTGTTCAATGTGCTCTATATGCCACTAACTAGTGGGATGGTTGCAGAGCAACAAATATAGACTGGACAATGATAGTGCAAAGGACGCAATTAGCCTTGAGATGAAACATCTTGTTCATTGTGACCAGGAACTTCAATCAGGCGAAGCTCAAGAGTGTTCTACCAAGATACCAGCAACACATCTCCTGTTATACCAGGGGCCCAAACATCCTGGACCACTGCTATATAAATATCAAGAATGCCAACCACTCTGTCCCCCACCCACATTTTGGCAAATCAGACCATAAGGCTGTGTTCCTGCTCCCGGCTTACAAGCAAAAACTGAAATCGGAGAATCCGTCAAAGAAAATCGTGCAATGTTGGTCTGAGGAATCGAATGATCTCCTGCAGGACTGCTTAGAGGCAGTAGACTGGCAGTATTTAAAAACTCTGTGATCAGCCTGAAAACGTACACCACTACAGTAACTGACTTCATTACTAACTGTACAGAAGACTGTGTGCCAAAGAAGCAAATCTGCATGTTTCCCAACTGCAAATCATGGATGAACAGAGATATCCACTGCCTGCTGAAGCCCAGCTCTGAGGCTATCAACTCAGGCAATCCTAACCTATATGAGAAAGCCAGATATGACCTACGGAGATCCGTCAAAGATGCCAAAAGACAATACCAAACCAAGCTAGAATCCAAGGCTAGCCATGGACTCCCGCCGACTATGGCATGGTCTGTAAAATGAAGGCAAGTAAAATTGCTGGCTCCAATGTACCACTCCCTGATGAGTTCAACACATTCTATGCCTGTTTTTGAATATGAGGTCAGCAAGAGCATGCCCTCCATCCTGGAAGTCATGGAAGAACCTGTATGTGAGGTCACCATTGCTGACTCAGAGCGGCCTTCTCAAATGTTAACCCACAGAAAGCAACTGACCCAGATGGGGTACTTGGATGAACACTCAGGTATTGTGCAGACCAGCTGTCAGGGGTATTTGCAGATATCTTCAATCTCTAGTTATACCAGTCTGACGTCCTTCCTTGCTTCAAGAAGATGACCATCATTCCAGTACCAAAGAAATGCCAGGCAGTGTGTCTTAATGACTATTGTCCAATGGTCCTGACATCCATCATAATGAAGTGCTTTGGAAGGTTGGTAATGTCACAAATAAATTCTTGCCTACCAGATTGCCTGAATCCACCACAGTTTGCCTATCGCCGCAACTGGTCCACAGCAGGTGCCATCTCCTTGGCTCTACACTCAACGCTGGAACACCTAGATAACAAAGATACCTATGTCAGACTCCTATTCATAGATCACAGCTCAGCCTTTAACACCATTATTCCTACGGGACTCATCTCCAAACTTCATGGCCTGGGACTCGGCCCCTCCCCCTGCGACTGGATCCTAGACTTTCTAACCCACAGATTACAGTCACTAAGGATAGGCAATAGCATTCCTCCACAATCATCTTCAACACCAGTGCTCTGCAAGGCTGTGTTCTCAGCCTACTATTATACTCCTTATATACCTTTGACCTAATTCCCCTCCAACATGATTTTCAAGTTTGCTGATGACACCATCGTTGTGGGTCAGGCCTCAAACAATGATGAGAACCAGCACAGGGAAAAAAGAGAATCTAATGAACTGGTGTGACGACAATAATCTCTCCCTCAGTGTCAACAGAATGAAAGAGATAATCATCGACTTCAGGAAGCTTAGTGGAAGGCATGTTCCTGTCTACATCAATGGGGCAAAGTAGAAATGGTTGAGAGCTTCAAGATTTTAGGTGTCCAGATCACCAACAACCTGTTCTGATCCCTCCACGCAGACACTATAGTTAAGGAGGCCCATCAATGCCTCTACTTTCTCAGCAGACTAAAGAAATTTGGCATATCCACTACAACTCTCACCAGCTTCTGCAGCTGCATCATAAAAAGCATTCTTTCCAGTCTCTCACAGCTTGGTATGGCTGCTGCTCTGTCCAAGACCACAAGAAACTATAAAGGGTCGTGAATGAAACCCAGTCCATCACTCAAACCAGCCTCCCACCCATTGACTCTGTCTACACTTCCCTCGGAAAAGCAGCCAGCATTATTAAGGACCTCACGCACCCCAGGCATACTCTCCCACCATTTTCTGTTGGGAAAAAGGTATAAAAGTTTGAAGTCATGTACCAACCGACTCAAAAACAGCTTCTTCCCTGCTGTGATCAGACTTTTGAATGGACCTATCTTGCATTAAGTTGATCTTTCTCTATACCCTAGATATGATTTTAACACTACATTCTACAATCTCTCCTTTCCTTCTCCATGTATGGTATACTTTGTCTGTACAGTGCGCAAGGAATAATACTTTTCACTGTATGCTAATACATGTGACAATAATAAATCAAATCAAATCAAGGGCAGCGAGGAGCTAGCCTGCATCGACAACAATCCTACCTAGGTCCTATCCCTGCAAGACACCCTGACACTAAGGGGCAATTTAGCATGACCAATCAACCCAACCTGCACATCTTTGGAGTGTGAGAGGAAACCGGCACACCCGGAGGAAACCCACACAGACATGGGAGAACGTGCAAATTCCACACAGACAGACACCCGAGGCCAGAATTGAAAATTGACTGCTGCTAGGTAAGATATTTGATCTGAAGGTGTATATTATCCATTAGCAAGAATAAAGTAGAACCTGTGGAAACTAAATGATGTGTATCTCTAAAGTCTAAACCGATACTCTCTTTAATGCTGACCCAATCCTTTTATGATGCATTTATCAACAATTCAATGCCCTAGAACCTCAAGGCTCAGGCATGGATTATGGACCGATGTGCAGGCCTTTAATTTTCCAAATCTCACCAAGCAGGAACTCAAAGCTGATCAAATTCGTCAGCTGCAAATGGAAAACAGTCGGGAAAAAGAATCTTTTAAGGATTAGTGCCTTCAGTCACAAAGTGAAAAATGAACAGGAATTGTTATTTAATTCTTGAGCCAAGGTGATTATTTTGAGTGACGGGGCCTAATGCTTTTCAGAGCAAAATTATTTCCTGATGTGAAGTGATGTTGATGGTTTTAAAATGATTAATATTTGGTGTAACTTAATGCTCGTTACTCTTTGTTTTTAATGAGCTGCCTTTTACCACAGCCAGCTTGTTTGTTTAACTTGTGCAACACTGCAGCTTAGTCCATAGGCCTTACAAAATTCCTCACGTCTAAATGGCATCAAATTCTAATGGCTTTCAATTGATGGTAGTGTCTCTAAGCAAAGAGTAATTTTTATGAAGTAAATCATTCAATCTCATGAATTTTCCAGACTGAATTTGATTTGAAAAATGAATGTTGAAGTAACAGTATGATAATTGATCTCTTTAGCTAGATTGGCTAATGCGACAAGGCGGGTTCTCCATTAGCGGTTAGTTCCCTTTTTAACTCTTTACCGTCCAGCGGCATGACTTTGGATCAACTGTTAGTCAAAAGGAAACAGTAAAAACTGTAGTAAACACAATAATTGGCAATCACTAGTTAGCTAATAAATGACAATGGGTTGATTACTATTGTAATGACTTCAATCAGGCCATTGAGGTTGGCCGATTGGAATATGAACCCCCTGATTAAGGAGTCAATTGGTGGGCCATCAGGGAGTCTTTTCCTTGTATTTAACCAGGAGTGTCAGTTCCTCTTTGGTAGGAAGAATGGTAGGAAGGACTATTACTTACGGGGCGAAAAACTGCAGCAGGCGACGGTGCAGAGGGACCTCGGGGTCCTTGTGCATGAGTCGCAAAAACCCAGCCTGCAGGTGCAGCAGGTGGTCAGGAAGGCGAATGGGATGCTGGCCTTCATAGCGAGGGGGATTGAATATAAAAGTAGGGAGGTCTTGCTGCAGCTGTATAGGGCATTGGTGAGGCTGCAGCTGGAGTACTGTGTGCAGTTTTGGGCGCCGCACCTGCGCAAGGATATTTTGGCCTTGGAGGGAGTGCAGAGGAGGTTTACTAGGCTGATACCGGAGTTGAGGGGGTTGAGCTATGAGGAGAGGCTGAATAAACTAGGCTTGTACTCGTTAGAGTTTAGAAGAATGAGGGGAGATCTCATTGAGACGTATAAGATGATGAATGGGATGGATAGGATAGAGGTGGAAAGACTCTTCCCGCTCAAAAAAGACAGTAGGACTAGGGGGCACAGCCTCAAGATAAAGGGGGGGCGGTTCAGAACGGAGTTGAGGAGGAACTTCTTCACTCAAAGGGTGGTGAATCTCTGGAATTCTCTGCCCGTTGAAGTGGTGGAGGCTGCCTCGCTAAATATTTTTAAGAAGCGGGTTGATGGGTTTTTGATAAGAGAGGGGATTAAGGGTTATGGGGAGAGGGCGGGAAAGTGGAACTGAGCCACGACAGATCAGCCATGATCTTATTGAATGGCGGGGCAGGCTCGAAGGGCCAGATGGCCTACTCCTGCTCCTATTTCTTATGTTCTTATGTTCTTATGTTCTTATGTTCTCTGGCACTCCTGAAGGTATACTGCTGACAGCACGGATAGTACTGCTGATGGAATTGTAAATAAAGGGATTTTGGTGAAGGGACTGTGCCTCTGAAGACTTATTACATCTATTATACAATTACCTACAGGGTGTGGCAATTGATGTTCTCATTCTCAGCACTAGGGTCAATCTGGTTGCCAAAGCCCGCACTTTGCTGCAAGATCCCCATACTTGTTTACCATTGGGTGACCAAGTCACATGACCCTTCCAATGCATACCCCTTAAAGGGCTCAACTCCTACAAAAGCTCAGGGCATCTCATTTAGCCTCTCAGCAGCTAATTTAAACCAGGGCCCTTGGAGTAAGGGAGAAGTTTAACTCATGCTTTGGCAGCCACCAATTTTAGGGAAGCTTATGGGATTATTTGTAGTTTTGGACTAAGGATCTGATAACAAAGAATAGATTGAAGCACTGAGATAAAGGTACAATTTTGTGGATGCTGGAATCTGAAAAAAAACAGAAAATGCTGGAAAATCTCAGCAGGTCTGACAGCATCTGTGGAAAGAGAACAGAGGCAACATTTTGAGTCTGAAATGTTGGCTCTATTCTCTCTCCACAGATGCTGTCAGATCTGCTGAGATTTTTCAGCATTTTCTATAGATTGGAGCACATTTTGTTCCTCTGAGACTTCCTTGGTTTCAGGACACTGTTTGTATGCACCATGTTCTTATCTCTTTTCTACTTCATTTTTGTTACAGGTGAAGTTTGCTGGTGCAAGTCATTACTTTAAATAAAGAAGTAAGTTATTTTGTCTGTGAGAGAAAGTGATAGTGCAAGGATTAAGATCCATTGCTTTACCCACAGGAGGTGATGGACTAATGACAATGAAATGCACATGTGAGAAACATGGAAACATAGAATCACAGATACATAGATTCCTACAGTGCAGAAGGAAGCCATTCAGCCCATTGAGTCTGCACCAACCACAGCCCCACCCAGGCCCTATTCCCATAACACCACACATTTACCCGAGCTAGTCTCCCAGACACGAAGGGGCAATTTAGCCTGGCCAATCCACCTAACCTGCACATCTTTGAACTGTGGGAGGAAATCGGAGCACCCAGAGGAAACCCACATGAATGAAAGAAAGAATTCTTGCATTTATAGAACACGACTACCAGATGTTCACTTTGCAGCTTCTGAAATACTTCTTGAAGTGTAGTCACTGCTGTAATGGAGGAAAGGCTGCAGCCAAATTGTGCACAGCATGATCCCACAAACAGCAATGTGATCAGAACCAGCATACTGTGATGTTGATTAAGGGACAAATATAAGCCAGGACATCGGGGACAACTCCCCTTCTGTTCTTCAGACGGAGCCTCAGTATAACACCACATCTGAAAGACGGCACCTCTGGCAGTGCTGCGTTTCTTTGGTATTGCATTGGAGTATCATCCTTGCTCTTGCCCTTGGGCAGGTGGGATTTAGCTTCTTCGCTGTTCCCTCCTGTTCCCACTCAGTCCAAACTCATGCAGAAATGTGTTGGAAGCTAATTGACTGAAATTTCTTGGGCCGCAGTGAAGCAACTTTAAACAATTTTCTATAGCAAATGGCACAGAATCACTCTTACAGAGCGAACACTGAAAACTTTTCTTTTGGCCATGACCTTGCGATTGTTAGTTGCGTTTGAATTTCCTTTTAAGGCCAAGGCATTTTAAAAGTCATGCCTTGGAAATGAGAAATGTTACATTTTCTTTGTGTTGCACTGATTGGATCCAGAAGTCTCCCTAAAAACAAACAAAACAAAAACGCCACATCAGCAAATTTGCTATAGACAGTAAGTGATCTATATTGCTCAGGCATGTTGTATAAAGTGGAATGCTGGATTTTCTGTTCAATGCATAAATCAAGGTTAAACAATCTCACTACTTCAAGTCTTTTAAAAAGTGTGTGTGTCTGTGCATGCGTGTGTGTGTGCGTGTGTGAGTGTGCATATGTGTAAGTGTGCAAATGTGTGTATGCCTGTATGCGTGCATGCATGTGAGTGTGCATATGTGTGTCTGCGTGTGCAAATCTGTGAATGTGTGCACGTGCATGCGTATATGTGTGTATGTGTGCGTGCACATGTGTATGTATGCATGTGTGTATGTGCACGCGTGTGTGCATATATGTATGTGTGCACACGTGTAAAAACGTGTGTGCTTGTATGCATGTGAGTGTGTGCATATGTGTGTGTGCAAGCATGTGTGAGTACATGTAATTGTGTGTGAATGTCTGTGTGTGTAGATGTGTATGCATGTGTATGAGTGTGTATAGAATACTCTGAAGATTTTAACTACCCTTGCTTATCGTCAGTTGTGGGAGATTGTCTAGAATCCAGGTTCCAGGGACAAGGTGGACAGAAATGAATCTAAATAATAAACATTTCCCTGGGCTTTTAGTGAGAGCTTGGGGAAGTCAATGCGAATTCAGGTATTTCAGTTTCTGCAGATTTGAACTTTAAATTAAGCTCCTTGTTCAGAAACACACAAGCAGCTGATGGGTGTAGGAAAAATTAGATAAGGATTGAATTACCTGTCAAGTCAGGCAAAAAGGGACTAAAACTTGCTCGAAACCTGCTTAAACCTTTTGGACTGTGAAAAATCCATTTAAGTTAAAAGATGCTGTCTGGTAGAATGACAGGGCTGGGTAAGGCCAATGGGCTTCAGAGTTCCAATGTCAGGACCAAATGAGGTCCCAAGCCTGCAATTGCAATAACAAGACCAGTGATGTAGTCTTCTCAGAGAGGGGCTCCTAATTGGCTTTCACTGCACTTGCCTTTCTATTAAGATTGATTGTTGGGGTCTTGATACTGTCAGTGTGAATACTAACTGGAGCCCCGGCAATGGGAAAGCTGGGTGTTCTGACACAGGTCAGTGAGCAGAAAGCAACTTCAGGACTTGGATGTCTGGAACACAAAGGTGATTAGACAAAACAAATTGATCTCTGTGGTTCCACCTTATTGCTAATGAGGATTTGTTGCAGGGTTTTGGGAATCTTTTGGTAAGTCTTAATGAAATCCTTGTAGTCTGAGGTAGGTTAACTGTTAACTACGAGAGCTATGTACATATATAGAGTAAAGGGTTCAAAGTTAGGAGCTATCTCCATGCATGTTTGTCCATACAGCTCTGACCAGCATTAGTCTGAAACCTAGGTTTGGGTCACATGTTCTCTTGCTTTCCATGGGCGGTACTGTACTCAGTCCCATGTTAACCCTATATGTGCCAAAGCCTTATATTACAAGGATGCCAGATGAGGAATAGGCACGGAAATACGCATCCTTGTATCCAAGGTTTGATGCCTGGTATACTTGATGAAGCAAGTCTTTGTTGCTGTTACCTCCAAATGAAACTCATATTTCATTAGAAATGGGGTTGATCAGTCAGGGCATGGGTGGCAGAAACTCATTGTCAGAGTGTATGATGAGTTTGTTATCTCATGTCTGATGAGTGTTCCATGTGAAGGATTAAACCTCCAGTTGTTAGCTGGGGACTGAGGTCTCTTTAGAGTTTAGGTGACTTGAAGATGCTCTATCTCTAGAACCAAGTGAACTCTCTAGGACACAGCTGGGAATGCAGTAGCAGCCCACAAGCCCTATTGTCACGTGACCTGATGGTGTGGCCCCACGAATGAAACCTGAAGATGTCGAGAAACCTCAGGATTGGGAATCTTCTCACTTGGATTAAACATTTCTGCAAGCCATTGGCCTAATGTATGAGGTGTTCCTTGCTGAACAAGAACAGGAAGTTTGCAAGCTTTCTGGATTGGTAAGCTACGTGCTTTGATCTGATAAAGCTCCAATAGTACCACTTCATACAATTGCGGCAGGTGAGGGTGGGTCTTTAAGACTTGCCTCTGCCCAACTCAATGTAGTAAAAAGTCTGACAACACCAGGTTTTAGTCCAACCGATTTATTTGATAGTAAACTCACAAGCTTTCGAGGGGACTCCCTCTTCGTCAGGTGAATGGAGAGTTCTGGCCTCGGACAGAGCATATAAAGCACAGACAGTTTAGAGATTACTGATTAGAATGCGAATCTTTACACCTAACCTGCTGTTTTAATCCTAAAGTAGCTGACAACGTGTGTGGAAGGAGCACTGATCACAGGTTAAAGAGATGTGTATTGTCTCCAGACAGCACAGTGAGTGAGGTTTTGCAAACCCAGGCAAGTCACGGGGGTTACAGATAGTGCGACATGAACCCAAGATCCCTGTTGAGACTGTCCTCATGTGTGTGGAACTTGGATATCGGTCTCTGCTCAGCGACTCTGCGCTGTCGTGTGTCGTGAAGGCTGCCTTGGAGAATGCTTACCCGAAGGTCAGAGGCTGAATGCCTGTGACCACTGAAGTGCTCGCCAACAGGAAGGGAACTGTCTTGCCTGGTGATTGTCGAGCGATGTTCATTCATCCGTTGTCGTAGCGTCTACATGGTCTCCCCAATGTACCATGCTTCGGGACATCCTTTCTTGCAACGTATCAGGTAGACAATGTTGGCCGAGTTGCATGTTTAGGGTGCACCTAAACATGTTAAAGAAGCCATTCCCTATGGACAAGCCCTCCGTATACATAGGATTTGCTCAGATGAGGAGGATCATGACAGACACCTCCAGACGCTGAAAGATGCCCTCATAAGAACAGGATATGGCACTCGACTCATAGATTGACAGTTCCGATGCACCACAGCGAAAAACCGCACCGATCTCCTCAGAAGACAAACACGGGACACAGTGGACAGAGTACCCTTCGTCGTCCAGTACCTCCCCGGAGCGGAGAAGCTACGACATCTTCTCCGGAGTCTTCAACATATCATTGATGAAGACGAACATCTCGCCAGGGCCATCCCCACACCCCCACTTCTTGCCTTCAGACAACCACACAACCTCAAACAGACCATTGTTCGCAGCAAACTATCCAGTCTTCAGGAGAACAGTGACCACAACACCACACAACCTTGCCACAGCAACCTCTGCAAGACATGCCGGATCATCGACACGGATACCATCATCACACGTGAGAATACCATCCACCAGGTACACGGTAAATACTCTTGCAACTCGGCCAACATTGCCTACCTGATACGTTGCAAGAAAGGATGTCCCGAAGCATGGTACACTGGGGAGACCATGTAGACGCTACGACAACGGATGAATGAACATCGCTCGACAATCACCAGGCAAGACTGTTCCCTTCCTGTTGGCGAACACTTCAGTGGTCACGGGCATTCAGCCTCTGACCTTCGGGTAAGCGTTCTCCAAGGCGGCCTTCACGACACACGACAGCGCAGAGTCGCTGAGCAGAGACTGATATCCAAGTTCCACACACATGAGGATGGTCTCAATAGGGATCTTGGGTTCATGTCGCACTATCTGTAACCCCCGTGACTTGCCTGGGTTTGCAAAACCTCACTCACAGCTGTCTGGACAATACACATCTCTTTAACCTGTGTTCAGTGCTCCTTCCACACACGTTGTCAGCCACTTTAGGACTTGAACAGCAGGTTAGGTGTAAAGATTCGCATTCTAATCAGTAATCTCTAAACTGTCTGTGCTTTATATGCTCTGTCCGAGGCCAGAACTCTCCATTCACCTGACGAAGAGGGAGTCCCCTCGAAAGCTTGTGAGTTTACTATCAAATAAATCGGTTGGACTAAAACCTGGTGTTGTCAGACTTTTTACTGTGTTTACCCCAGTCCAACGCCGGCACATCCACATCACAACTCAATGTAAACATTTTTACCTGAATAATTGGATAGTGCCTTCAGATGGAGAGAGCATCAACTCCACATCTGATAATTTTACAAGTTTAGAATATTCAATATTTTGATTCAGGGACACTTCAACATGATGACAGTGTCGTGTGTGTGTGTGTGTGTGTGTGTGGGGGTGTGTGCGTGTGCATGTAAGTGTGACTATGTGTATGTTTGTGTTCAGAGGAACTAGTGTAACCCCTGAGACCTTTATGGAGGATCATTGTGGCCAACAATGAGTCAATGCTATGGTCAATAAAAAATGTTTCACATTAGCCCCAGTCCCTGGTGACAAGACTTGCACTTGTTATGACAGAGATATTACAGAGACAAAACGCAGAATTACCGGAGCATCTTCAAGATTTAATTATATTTGCAATAAGAATAAGGAAGCCCCCTGTGATTTGTTCCAATACTGACCATTGTTGATTGTGGCAAAAAAAACCCATCTGGTTCACTGATGTCCTTTAGGGAAGGCAATCTGCCAACTTTTTCCTGTCTGGCCTACACATGACTCCAGGCCCACAGCAATGCTGTTGACTCTTAAATGCCCTCTGAAATGGCCTGGCCAGCCTTTCAGTCCAAGGGCAATTAGGGTGGGCAGCGAACGTTAGCTGAGGCAGTGATGCCCACATTCCATCCATGAAAGAATAAAAAGGAGTGGGAAGAATGAACCTGAAAATGGTGTACGAAAATCCAGCAACTGGGTGGTGACTTAATGGTTCACTAGGGGCCTATCCACAGGTTTCTGAAGAAGTGCCTGTTGAGACCTGCCATTCCTTTAATTTTGAAAACTAGCCAAAGTAACACAATTCGGGATACGTTTTCCAAAAATAAATCTTTTAAAAACGGTTCAGAGAGCTCATCAGGAATATATTCCATGTTTATACACCCGCAGTATCTGATTATAACTTGCCTCCTTTATTTAGGAATGAGTTGTTCATATTTGGACAAGCGGTTTGTATCCGACAGCAAGGAATTTTTCCTATGGAACAGATTATGAAATTGTTGACTGTGGGTAGCTGAAACTTGGGATAATTGAGTTGCTGAGGTTTATGGAGCATTATACAGCAGAGTTGTAGAAGAAAATTGTTCTGTTTATTTGAACAGTTGGCAAGGAGTTAGGCTGCAGTTGCCTGGTGCTTGTGGACTACGTGCTTTATCTGACCAACTAAGGCCAAATTTAGATTAGGTTTTGCTTTAACTTTATTTTTTTTTTGCCTTTTTCCAATTATTATTCTCTCCTCTTTCCTAAATGCAGTTGATTCTCATTGGCAACTGGTTCCTTGGGTGCCAATTGCCACTCCGTGGAATGGGCAAAACCACATTACTCCACATGGAAAGCAACATAAACACTGTGGGGGGCCATTCTCCTGTTTACAACCTAAGTGCTCTCATCAGTGGGAAAACCAGAGTGTTTCCCACTGGCTTTAGCAGTGTCTGTCAGGTGTGATTCATCCAACTTTAGTATTTGAAAATACGCATAGTGCAAAACATGCCAGGCAGCCTGTTTCACAGAGATCAGTGTGCCAATTTTAAAGGGTGCCCTAATTCAGCACAGGCCCCTTCGCTGCCACCATGGACATGGCGATCCCCCCACCTCACTGAGAGGGGGAGCAGCATAGAGGGGCATCCTCCCCTCCCCCCCAACCGCTAAAAGAACTGGCCAACCTCCTCACTCCACAGAGGCATGAGAGTCACCCATTCTTTCAGGAGTGGTAGGAAGGATGCCCCTCTGTGTTGACCCATCCCCACCCCCACAAGAGAGACACTCCAAGATTGTGGCCCCTCAGCCCCTTCAATCCCCACCCCCCCCCATGTCCCCCACTTCGGGCCCCAACTCTGGGTAATGCCAACCTTGTACTGCCCCCACTACCCTGGCACTGACATCATAGCCTGACACCTTGGATTCTGAGGGTGGGAAAGGAGGCAAGGGCTTTGCTCCTGTGCTCTTTTGCTTCAACGTGGCTGCACGGAGAGGGTCCACCAAGGGGCATGGGGATAGGGTGGGCTGGAACTGAGGGGAAGGAGCTGACCTTGAGTCTCTCCCCTGAGATGCTATACATGAATGGACTGCCTCTTCAATCCTGGGTGAAGATCTCTCCTAGCAGGGTGATCTTCATTTTTGTCTGTGTACTGAGAAACCTCTAAAGTGGTTTGGTCGGTTCAATATCCATGCCAACAGTAAGCCTTCAAAATCACAGCAGCATTCCATTCCTGGGTTGAGGCGACTCCATTGAAGTCTTCCAACTGGCAGAAGATGCCAGTTTCACTGGGGGGATTTCCCTTTGTAGCCTGAATGAGCAATAAGTTCAGCCTGGCTGCATCAAACAGCTCTGATTGACATCTCCAGAGCGGATCACACAGTTCATTGTTGATACAATCCAGTATCCTGCTCATTCATTCTTTTAACTGCCTTTTTTTAAAAGTCTCTGAAACTTCATGGAAAACTCAAACACCTCAAAGCTTTGTGTTCATTTGATTTCATGTTCCAGTGTTATTAACTAGGCTTTGATTGGCAGGCTGGATGAATTATACTCCAGGCAGGAGCTTTGTTTATTTTCCTTTCCTTTCACAGTTGAATGCCTCTCAAGTGCTCAGTTTTGTTCCTGACCGCAATGTTTATGGACTTTCTTGTTCTGATTGACAGACTGGATCAATTACATACCAGGCAGGAGGTTTCACTTCCTCTTTCCGAACCATCATGTTTATAAACATTTTCCAGCCCGTTAATGGGATTCAAATTAGTGCAGATGCATAGATGTGAGGTTCCCAGCCACTCTAGGCTTTGATGTCCAGGGAGATCCCTGTTTGGCCTTTACGTCGTGGTCAGTGGGTCAGCGGCGATCCCGCCTATAGTTAATGGGAACGGAGAATCACCTCTGCATTTTTATAGCTATTCTAAAACTTTGAGTGTGCTCTTGCAAGTAGTTTATGATCATTTAACAGAGATGTCAGAAATATTTCCTGAATTTGTCAGCCTGTTATTTTCCTTCTTTCCCTTTAATATATGGAAACCCACATCATGGTGAACACAAAAATCTTAAAATCCCAGTCTGAGTGATGCTAGACTATTCAACTGTAATGGGCTTCAGAGCTGAGCTTAATCTTTGCTAACGCCCATTTAAAAAAAACATTCAATTCTGGGATGTGAGCATCGCTGGCAAAGCTGACATTTATTTTCTATCCCTAATTGCCCATAGGGAG
This sequence comes from Carcharhinus amblyrhynchos, assembly GCF_965287045.1. NCBI lineage: Eukaryota > Metazoa > Chordata > Chondrichthyes > Carcharhiniformes > Carcharhinidae > Carcharhinus > Carcharhinus amblyrhynchos. The sequence continues at coordinate 15,803,670 of NC_137352.1, forward strand.
GCAACTTCCTTGAGCCACTGCAGTCGGTGAGGTGTAGGTGCACCTATAGTATGGTTAGGAAGGGACTTCCAGGATTTTGACCCAACAACAACGGAGGAAACATAATGGTGGAGGAGCAGCCAAAAATTCCTCTTGAGAATCAATAGATTCTTAGAGGTTTACAGCATGGAAATGGGCCCTTCAGCCCAAATTGTCCATGTCATGTTTTTACCATTAAGCTAGTCCCAATTGCCCACATTTCGCCCATGTCCCCCATACCCAACTGCCTAAATTAATTTAAAAGACTAAATTTTTAAAAGACAAAATTGTACCCACCTCTACTACTACCTATGGCAGCTCATTCCAGACAGTCACCTGTGAAAAAATTGCCCCTCTGGAGTCTTTTGTATCTCTCCCCTCTCACCTTAAACCTATGCCCTCCAGCTTTAGACTCCCCTACTTTTGGGAAAAGATGTTGACTCTCTACCTTATCTATGCCCCTCGTTATTTATAGACCTCTATAAGGTCACCTCTAACCCTCCTATGCTCCAGGGAAAAAATTCCAAGTCGATCCAGTCTCTCCTTACAACTCAAACCATCAAATCCTCGAGGCATCCTAGTAAATCTTTTATGCACTCTTTCTAGTTTAATAATATTCTTTTCATCTTACTGCATTGTGTGAGCACCCTGTAAAGTCACTGTGAAAAGGAATGTTCCACTATGCGAGGATGGTGTGTGTGATCAGAGGGGAACTTGCCCTCCTCGGGTGGTGCTCCCTCGCGCATGCTGCGCTTATCCATCTAGGTAGAGGTTGCAGGTTTGGGAGAAGCGGTCGAGCTTCTTGTAGAGAACTTGTAGAGATTGCTGGAAAGTGGGTAGAATTTTGAACTGTACCCTCATCCCAATCCTATCTATACCTCCCTTCTCCCACTCCCCCCAACCTTTTCTGATGTTAGTGTTCTGTGTCTAAGCCCTGGCTAACTCAACACAGACTAGGAATTAAAAGTAGTTTGTGTTCCTTATGCATCATAGCGGGTCAAATGACTCTGCTGTCCAGAACTTCTCACAAAAAATTAGGCAGGATAGGAGCTTGAAAGGATGGATTGTGGATGAAAGCTAAGCAAGGGGAAAGGAGATTTGACCCCGTTCTGTAAAGTTTGAGAACATTGTTACAGATATAAGCAGACTCCTTTCATGGACTTCAACACAAAACTAGACAGGCTTAGAATTCTGATCTGAAGAGGCCAAGAGATAAGAAATCTCTCTCTTTCATTTGCTGATCATCTGCCAATGTAATCATGGTTGATCAGGGTGTATATCTAGCCACACTAATTGCTTTCTCCTTGTCAACTGATCCTGTTGTATCTTGGAGATTTGCCAAGTTATATCTGCCACCTACAAAACCATATTGATTACTTACTGGGACAGGGGTCTGATGGTGGATAATAATACATTTTAAAGAACTGACTAACACATACATGAAAATATTTTGCAATTGGTATTACACACTAAATACCGCTGAAGCAGTAGGGTAAAATATTCAGTCACTCTGTATTTCAGCTGTTTGGTGATCCATGATTATAGTAAATCTTGCTATTTAGAGAAAAAATACTTGTTAAGCATTTCCTTATGTGCGCTTTGCTTAAATAGCATTTGTAGTGCCAAATTGCAATTTGATTCATTGTTCTTAATCAGTAAACATTCTACTTTAACACAGTTTAGTTACTGATGGTTTGATATTTCATAGAAGGTAGGAATCCTAAACATTGCCTGCAAGTAAACATTTTTTTTCTGAAGCCAAAATGAATAATGATTTTACAAGTTTCCATGAGTAAATGTGTGAAATGCAAAGAATCTGAATAGTAGCAAGACCAATGTGTTCAATCTCAAACGTGGCAGGAAAGAAGGACTTTGTAATAAATTCCTTTCTTGTGTAACTGTACTGATCCCATTACTCAGTGTAATATAAATCAATGGTGCTAGTTCCCGTAATCGACTGATTCTTGCCATTTGACAAAGCCATGGTGATTGGATCACAGATATTAATCCTTCTGTGCTGTAAATAGTGAAGGAATGAGGTGGAAAATCGTGCCTGGAGAGACTGATGTGATGCATATCACAAATAGAAGGAGACGTTTGTAAAAAAAATCCCAAAAATGGAATAAAACTGTTTTGGGAAATGCTGCAGTTTATACAGGAGGGATAGAGAGAAGCAGCAGTCTCATCCTAGGGATGCAGATGGTAGCTACAAATTATCCAAGATTTTGTCTGAGGGTTTCCGATTACCTCTGAACCCTGAGATGAGTTTACTAACTTATAATCGCTCCCAGATTGTTGCTGTTAAACTGAGTGATGCGTAGCATATTATAAATTGGCAAACTCATGCCGTGCTTGCCAACCGAAATCAGAATATTAAGGAGGTTATGTGACACATATTGTCAGATTTGAAATAGGCAACATCTGAAGAGGGTTCCGCCAGTCATTCTCCCTGACACGGCAAATTATCTGTTCTCAGTTAGATCCTTTCTCATCCAGGGTAACATGTGAGAGGATAGAAGAGAGCAGCAGCACATGCCAAGGATTGCAAGAGCATGAGCTGAAGTTAATAAACGATGGAGTTCCAGCAACAACACATTGTCATCCTTTCTGTTAAAAGAATGACTGATGAAGGTGGCAGAGAGGCCTGATATCCCTATGTGGAATTTAAAGATATAGGCACAACAGAAACTAGCAAAACTAATATATGGAAGTCGAATGAATAATCACCCAACTAGGGGGTAAAATGAATTTGTGCAAGATTATAGAATCCCTACAGTGCAGAAAGAGACCATTCAGCCCATCAATTCTGTACGCACTCTCTGAAGGAGCTTCTTACCCAGGCTCTATTTCCATCATCTCACATATTTACCCCACTAATCTTCTTAGCCTACACATCCTGAGACACTGAGGGACAATTTAGCATGACCAATCTACCTAACCTGCACATCTTTTGGATTGTGGGAGGAAACTGGAGCACCCAGGGGAAACCGTGAACTGCAGACATGTGAAGAACGTGCAAACTTCACACAGGCAGTCACCAGAGACTGGAATTGAACCCAGGTCATTGTACTGTGAGGCAGCAGTGCTAACCACTGTGCCACTGAGCCACTCTATTTATAATGCAGCAAGTTCAGCCCACTGAGCCGACACAGACTTTTTAAAAAGTTGTCAATTTAATTCCATTCTGTTGATCTTTTCCAAAAGCTTGAAATTCTCGCCTTTTCAAATATTTATTAAAATCCCTTCTAAAGGCTATTAATGAATATATTTCCACCACTCTTTCAGGCTGCATAGTCAAAATCATCAGGACTTGTGAAATGATTTCTTTCCCCTCATGGTCTCTTTGTCAATTAGCTTAAATCTGTCTTTGTCAGCTTATTCAGTCTATTCTGTCGCTGGAAACAGTTTCTCCTTATTTACTCTTATCAAGATGCTTCAAGATTTTGAATATCTCTATCAAATCTCCCTTAAACCTTCTCTGCTACAAAGAGAATGTAGCCAATTTCTCTAGAAGCTTCTAAGTGACTGGACTCTTTATCCCTTGTATTATACCAGTCACGCTCCTCTATACCCTCTCTTGGTCATGGCATTCTCTCTAAAGTGTGGGGTTCAGAATTGGCCATCATACATCAGCTGGTGCTGAACCAATCATTTCTAAAGGCTCAGCATAATTTTCTTGCTTTTCTAATAAATGCCTCCATTTATAAAACAAGGATCCCATATAACCTTCCTAACAGTCTTCTCAACACAACAAGACTTGGGACGCAAGCATGTCTCTCTGTTCCTGCACCCCCATTAAAATTGTTTCATAAGTCTAAGATTAAGCTGATCTATTCACATCCTTGGAGTCACAGAGTTACATTTGCTCCAGGGATGTGATTCCAAACTTATATTTGTGCCGTCACTAGAGCTGCCTATTTCCACCTCGTAACACTGCCCCACTTCACCATGTCTCTGTTCATTTGCTGCTGAAACCTCCACTCATGCCCTTGTCATCTCAACTATTCCATTGACCCTCTAGCCTGGTGTACTACGTTCCATACTCCACAAACTTAAGGCCATCTAAACCTGTACTGCCTGTGTATTAATTTGCAGCAAGTCCCATTCCCCCTGTGCTAAGTGACCTACAATGGCTCCTGATAAAGCAACGTTTTGATTTTAAAATTCTCATCCTTGTTTTCAAATCCCTCATTGGCTACACCCTCCCTCTCTCTGTAATTTCCAAAATACCTGCATCACCAAATTCTGGCCTTTTGTGCACCTCCAATTTTAATTGCATCACCATTGGTGGCAATGTCTTCAGCTACCTAGGCCTCAAGTTTTGGAGAACCATCTTTCATCTTGCCACCTTTACACTTGGAATTCTTCCTTTAATACTCTTCTAAAACCTACCTAGTTCACTGACGTTTTATTCCATTAAAGGTACAACGTAAGTATAAGTTGTTGTGATATATCTATATATATTGTATGTTAGTTCGTGGAGTGCAGACTGCCCCTTTAAGAATATGGGTCAGATGACCCCTGGACAATTAGCTCCTCCCAATGTGGGACACTGTTGGGCACTCTTAGACCTGACTACAAATCAGGTTTTAAATAAAGGGCTACCAATGTTCAGGTTATCAAGCCTATCAAGTAATTCTTATGTGTCCTTAGTCCATAGAAGCATACATTATAGTTGTTGTTTTCCATTAACTTTGCATTCTATTCATTCTTTGGCTCCTAGATGAGCAACATCTTGATGCCCAGTCCACCACACAAACCAATCTCCCATTCATTGATTCCGTCTACATTTCCCGCTGCCTCACAAAAGTAGCCAGCATAATCAAGGACTCCACACATCCTGGACATTCTCTTTTTCACCTTCTTTCATCAGAAAATGATACAAAAGTCTGCGGTCACGTACCAACTGATTCAAGAACAGCTTCTTCCCTGCTGCCATCAGACTTCCGGATGGGCCTACCTTGCATTAACTTGATCTTTCTCTACACTCTAATTATGACTGTAACAGCACATTCTGCTCTCTCTCATTTCCTTCTCTATGAATGGTATGCTTTATCTGTATAGTGTGCAAGAAACAATATCTTTCATTGTATGCTAATGTATGTGACAATAATAAATCAAAAAACAAATAAAAAAAGCTGACATCTTCCTCCACCCTTTCCAGGTTTCCCGACCTGACCTCTAAGCCAGCCTCCCCCAGCACACCCACCTGAGACTGAAAATCTGATGTCTGGGCAGCCATTTTTAAGGGTTCGGTTCACAGGGCCAGAAATTCATTCACTTCTGTGCGCTTGACCCAGGGGTGAAAATGTGGACCTCTCTGTTCAGTCTTCTCCACAAGCAGATGGACTGAGTTGCAGATTAATGCTTTTCAATGCATGGAAAGGAAGAGGAAGAATGGGTGGCACAGTGGTTAGCCCTGCTGCCTCACAGTGCCAGGGACCTGGGTTGAATGCCCAGCTTGGTTCACTGCCTGTGTGGAGTTTGTACGTTCTCCCTGTGTCTGCATGGGTTTCCTCCGAGTGCCCCAGTTTCCTCCACAGTCTGAATGATGTGTGGGTTAGATGCATTGGCCTTGCTAAACACTCCCCAGTGCACCTGAACAGGTGCCAGAATGTGGTGACGAGGGGATTTTTGTAGTAATTGCAATGTTAATGTAAGCTTACTTGTGACAGTAATAAATAAAATTTAGAATGTTGGGCCTAGGGAACTTTCAGTACCTGCAGGCAATTCGGATGAAGATGTGTCTAAATTTGACATGAATAATTGGATGATACATTGTTACCAGGAAAAAACAAAGCAGTTTGGTTATCTATAACCTCCCCAACATGGAATTTAATTTATTTCTGTACCTCCCTCCCTTTCTTGAGACGTTAGACAGGCTAGCTGCAGTTGGGTGGCTCGGTGGTTAGCACTGCTGCCTCATAGTGCCACAGACCCATGTTTGATTCTGGTCTTGGGTCACTGTCTGTGTGGAGTTTGCATGTTCTTTCTGTGCCTGCATGGGTTTCCTCCAAGTGCTCCAATTTCCTCCCGCACTCCAATGTGTGGGTTAGGTTGATTAGCCTTGCTAAATTGTTCCTTAGTGTCAGGGGGACTAGGAGGTTGAATAAGTGGGGCTTCGGGGATAGGACCTGGGTGGGACTGTTATTGGTGCAGGCTCGATGGGCCAAATGGCCTCCTTCTGCACTGTACATTTTACGATTCAATGAATTGCAGGGTCCTTTGCTGTGTAGTAAAGTCTGGCCTCCAATACAATTGCAAAGATAAGACCCTTTATGAAATCAGGATCTAGTTGTGGGAAAGAATGAAGTTGACATGTTGCCATATCCCAAAAGCAAAGTAGAACTGACTGCTGGACGGTGAGTGTTTGATGTTGGTGAGAGATGTAACTTGATGATTTCACGCCTGCATTTGATATGAAGTATGAAAATCAAAGTGGGTGGAGACAATGGAAAGATAAAAGGAGGAAAAATAAACTGAGAGAACAAGAGAGAATATTGTGGAAGGAAAACATCAAGAGCACAATTTACTGTAATGGATTAATTTGTGTTGGTTGGCTGCAGTCCAGATGTACTGTGAAAAGATTGAGTAACCCAGTTGGGCAGAAGTGATTGTAAATTTGGCAATAAGAAGAAAGCGTGCAGCCTATGATTTGGAACAAATTTTTGGTAAAACAGGAAAGATTGAGAGAATGCCACCGTTTGATAAAGCGCGTTTGATCTTTGCCACAGCTGTGGGGGGAGATTACAGCCAGGTGGTGGGCTGATGTCGAGTTTTGGACTTCAATGTGCTGATTGTGAAGAACTGAAGTTTTACCTTGGCTTAAGAAGATTATTAGATGGAAAATTTATTGTCAGCCCAATCTCCCACTAGCTTGGCTTGGGAATATTTTGACCTCCAGTCCAAGGGTATTTGATGCAGTACTGACCACATTTACGGAAATCCTACCGAACGTGAGGAATATTTGTATCTGGCCTGTCCATCTGTTTGTCCGAATTCGCAGGCAAAGGTCTTCCGATTAAACCACTCACAAATGGTAGGCTCTTTGGGACAGATTTTACATTTCTCTGGGTGGGGACCCCCCACCATCTCTGTTCATTTAGTCAAATACCTGTCTGGCAGGGGTGAGGCCAATTGGCACTGTTGTCTCGGGCATCATATTGGCAGAGTGTTAACATGCTAGAATTGTAAAGACCCTTTGTTCTCAGAATCAGTCTTTGTTTCGTATTAAGAGCTCAAAAAAATCATTAGAAACCATACAGATGTTGCCACCTCCCCCAGCAGGAGGTTCTGGTATATTTGACCATGGTCCGAGTAACGGGCCTTTCCTACGACCCTTGTAATAGCTGTTGCAAAAGCCTCCAAAACATTTTCTCTTCCAATCAATGCCCAGAAAATGCAGTGAGCAATGGAAACTTGTGGACGATTGGGTTATTAACAGGAATAGGAGGGAGGGATTTCGAAATGGCAGGCTTGTTACTGAGCTCAATGTTGCTCACCTTCCATAATTTGGGAGACTGGCGTGATGATATTGTACTGCCAACACAATGTCACCTTGCTAAATTTTTCATCTGTGGGGCTGGGGTCGGGACACCATAGTCGGTTTGGGTACATCAGATCCAGCCTGATGATGCGATTAAAAATGACACAATGGATCATAGAGTCCCTACAGAAGGAGGCCATTTGTCCCATCAAGTCTGCACTGACCACAATCCCACCTAGGCCCTATCCCTATAACACCATGCATTTACCGTAGCTAGTCCCCCTGACACTAAAGGGCAATTTAGCACGGCCAATCCACCTAACGCGCATATCTTTGGATTTGGGAGGAAACCAGAGCATCCGGAGGAAGCCCACACAGACACGGGGAGAACATGCAGACTCCACACAATCCTGGAATCGAACTCTGATCCCTGGTGCTGTGAGACAACAGTGCTAACCACTGTGCCACCGTGCTGCCAGTGTCAATTCTACAGTACCAATTTATATGAGTTAAATCGTAGAATCTCTACAGTGCAAAAGGAGGCCACATAGCCTATTGAGTCTGCACTGACTCTTAACCAGGCCCAATCACTGCCCTATCCCTGTTACCCCACACATTTATCATGGCTAATCCATCTACCCTACGCATTTTTGGAGCGTGGGAGGAAACCGGAGCACCTGGAGGAAACCCGCACAGTCGCGGGGAGAACGTGCAAACTCCACACAGACAGTGACCAAAGCTTGGAATTGAACCCGGGTCCCTGGCGCTGTGAAGCAGCAGTGCTAACCACTGTCCCACCCTGCCAGCCCGCGCTATTGAATCTAAGCAGGCGTAACGCTATTTAATGCTTGCTTGAAATGAATAAATTGAACACTGTATTGAATAATTCAGTTTAAAATAAAGGCTCAATTGAGAACATCATTCATCAATCTAGATTCTGTTTCTTTCCATCAAGCCCTGCAGGTATGTCTTCTGTGCCCACCTGTCCCCATCCAATGCCCCCCTTCGCGTGACACACTTCTTTCTTTTCTACTCACTTCAATCAAGTCCACAGCAAACATTTTGCCTGAAAAATTACAGTTCATATGTTATTGTATAACTTCCTTGTAATCCACTGTGGATTTTCTACCCAAACCTGACTGCTTGGTGTTACAAATCTTTTGTCCCTTGGTGTCAGTGCCATTGTGCATCGAGAATTTGAGGTACTGGCCACAGACCGCTGCTGATAACAGGAAAAGGTAACCAAGGGTCAACTAATTTTAAACATGGGTTATATCATTTAGAAATTATATCTGGAAAAAAAATCTCTCAAAGTGGTTTCGGAACTGTAATTTGATCTTATGGTTTGGGTGCTGTAAATCATGCCCATTTAAAAAAAATACATTTGAACTCCTCTTGCTTTCTAATCACTTACAGGTAGGGATTATTTGGTATTCATTACATCCAAGAGATTGGTTTGCTTGAAATATTATTGTTTGAGCATGCCATGGAATTTTCACAACTGGTTTCCCATTTCAAAAGATAAAAACCTTGCTGCTTCTCGATGCCACAGAGTTGGTCTCAGGTGGTAACCATCTCTCCGAAAGACTGTTTTAACATTTTATTTCAAGAGATTTCCTGCTCTGAGGGCTGTTAAGTATCCCATGATACCATTCAAAATTGAGTTGGGGGGGGGGGGGTGTCCTGTCACTATGGAAAAGATTCTTAGATTAAGTCCAGCTAAAAGCTGAACATTTAGATGTGACGTTCCGTTTATAGAATTCGTGCCTCTGATCAGAAGATTGTGGAGCCACAGTCGTAGGAATCTCTCCCAAACAGCATGTGGGTGTACCTACACCCACATGGATTGCAGCAGCTCAAGAAGGCAGCTCACCACCACTTTCTCAAGGGCAACCAGGGATGGCAATACATGCTGGCCCAGCCAGCGACGCCCACATCCCTGGAATGAATGGGAAAAGAGTCCCACACCAGGATTTGAGCACAAAAATCTCTGCTGATTCTCCAATACTTTCTACTGAGATGTTAAACCGTGCCCCTTTCAGGTAGGAGTTGAAGATTCTGTGGCTCATTCAAAGAGGATGATAGGCAATCCCAGCGTCTTGGCCAGTTTTTGCCCTTCAATCGCAGAAACAGATTATCTGGTTATTATCGCATTGCTGTTCATGGAAGCTTGCTGTGCGCATCATGTCATTTCCTTCTTCATTCTTCCATAAGAAATAGAAGCAGGAGTAGCTCGTTTGAACCTTCGATCTTGCTCCACCATTCAATATGATCATGGCTGATGCTCATTCATACTCCTGCACTCTCCCCACACCCCTTGATAGTTTTAGAATCCAGAAATCTATCTATTTCCTACTTAAATATCAGAGAATCAGTACAGTGCAGAAGGATTACCCATTCAGCCCATCGAGGCTGGACCAACCACAATCCCACCCAGGCTCTAACCCCGTAATCCCACATATTTACGCTTCTAATCTCCCTGACACTAAGGGGCAATTTCTCATCCATCTAACCTGCGCATCTTTGGACTGTGAGAGGAAACTGGAGCATCCAGAGGAAACCCACACTGACATGAGGAGAACGTGCAGACTCCACACAGTCAGTGACCCAAGCTGGGAATCGAACTTGGGTCCCTGGTGATGTGAGGCAGTAGTGCAAACCACTGTGCCACCTTTGCAATGTATTCAGTGACTTGTCTTCCATAGCCTTTTGTGGTATATATTTAGGATGGCACTGCAATACTGGTCTTCCCCATGGGTGGATCACATGCAAATTCCATCAGTTATTCAGGGAGTGAACAGGGGGCAAACAGATGGCACTTAAAGGAATGACTGGGATATAATGTTTGATGGTGAGTTTTATCTTTGAACAGTTTTTGTTGCATGAGGAAGATTTATGTCACCCACTGACTCTTCATCCTCAGTTTCCTGTCTTTAACGTTTCCCTGCTGGCTTTACAGAGGAGCTGACAGGTTTACCTGCCTGATTGACAGGACCTCTTGCGAGTGACATTGGGTGGAATTTAAGGAACTCCTACACGATGAGCTTGGTGAGGGGCGGGAATCAGGTGGCAGAGTGACGGTTGGAAACTCTGTCCCTTTCCTGTCTGCCCTGATTAGGTCTTCATTCAGGAGACTTGTTAGGTGGAAAGCTTGAAAAGCAAACCCTTGTGGGAATTTAGGAAGAGCCCTCGTTGTCTTCATGCTTGATTGAAGGATGCGATTGGAAACAGGATGGAGGGATTGTGCTTAAAGCCACCTTTCTGGCCTTGTTGTTAACTCTCCCTCCCCACCTCCCCTGTGATGTCTATCTTGGAATCCCCTTCCTGCCATTACTCACCTGTGCCTGTGTCTGCTGCAATAATTGCCCTCAGTTAGGTGTGGTGTTGACAGCAGTCATTGCCCCATTGATGGTACCGCTGAGCAAATGAAAAGCCTCTAGCCTCTGGTTAGCCGGCAGCTCCCAGTGGGTGGGACCTTTGCCCCTGAGGTTCTTGGTCCCGGGGAAGGCCTGTGCTCCTCAGTTATGTGAGGCTCTCTCCCTAAAAGAGGCGACGTGGGACAAAAAGTCTGTCACCTCCATTAAATGGGGCTTATTAAGTTAATACAATTGTTCTACCCAATATCCACCGAGACAATCATAGAATCATAGAATCCCTACAGTGCAGAATGAAGCCATTCAGCCCATTGGATCTGCACCAACAATCCCACCTAGATCCTAACCCTGTAACCCCACATGTTTACCCCGCTAATCCCTCTAACCTCCACATCCCGGGACACTAAGGGGCAATTTAACATGGCCAATGCACCTAACTTGCACATTTTTACACTGCTAGAGAAAATTGGAGCACCCAGAGGAAACCCACGCAGACAACGAAAATGTGCAAACCCCACATTGGCAGTGACCTAAGCCGAGAATTGAACCAGGGTCCCTGGAGCTGTGAGGCAGCAATGCCAACGACTGTGCCAGAGTAATGTATGTTGAAAATAGAAATCACCTCCAGTGGTGCTATCTTTATACTATCAGAAAATTTGACCCTAATTCTAATACATTTGCTGGTAAACTAGCAAAGTATTAGATAATTTGATTGAGTTGGAAAGAACTGAATAGAATTAATTTTCTTGAACAGAAAATCTATTAACCTATAAATAAACATTTGCATTATGGACACAATGAAGTTTTTGATAGACAGCCAGAGAATAAGTGATTGTCATACTGAAGTATGTGCAAAAAATCTCCATTTTGTTGATTAAAACATATGCTGCCCTATGATTCGCTGACACTATCGCAGATCAAAGTCATCAGTCTGCAAGTTTACTGGACAATTGCTTGCATCAAAAGGTTAATTAAGATAAGACTTCTTAAGTTGAGATACCAGGTACAGTTTCTCAGAATGCTTTGATAATGTCCATCTGCCCTTTGTCAAGGGAATTGGATGCTGGAACTGCGCAGGTTCAACTGAGGCTGCACCAGCTCAAGCTGTTATTGTTGTACGGAATGTCAGCTTCAACTGAGAATGTTCAATTAGCTCAGACATTGCCCAGGATAAAATCGTCTGCTTTGATCATGTAAAGCATAAATTTATGCGTAAACCCGTGAGACAGTGGTTGAACACATGTGACTCTGGGCTGATATAGCTGAGCAAACAGATTGAGGGATAAGAATTCATCTTGGACAGTGGTACTGAACAGGTGCTATCACATTTTCTTCTTGCGCTGCAGCCTGTCAGTTCTATCGACTTCAACATCCAGCTGACACGCCATCGCCCGCTTCGTGCTAACCCGCAGTGAATTTCTACCCTGGAATATCCATCTTGCATAACACACGAACTTTCAAAAGGCCCATCTGATCATCTGTCCTTCAGTATTCACATCCATCAGCATTTTTGCAATGTTTCATTGTCAAAGTGATGCTGATGCGAATGGCACCCGCTGCTACTTACGTGCAGAGGGCATAACAATCGTAATGTTGGGCAGATCACGATTAAACTCAAAGATGCAAACTTGTCACCTGGTTCGTACCATCTTTCTGTCTGCTTCACAATTCAACCACCTTGAATGGCGTGATGTTGCTATATTTGTGCGGTAAATGCAAGAGAAGTTAAGTCAGTCATTTCAAGTCACAGAATCGTAGAATCCCTACAGTGCAGTGCCATTTGGCCCAACAAGTCTGCACCAACAACAATCCTCACAACACCAGGTTAAAGTCCAACCAGTTTATTTGACAGTAAACCCACAAGCTTTCGTGGTTTGCCCCTTTGTCAGATGAGTGGAGAGTTCTGGTCTCAAACAGAGCATAGAAAAGGCACACACAGTTTACAGAATACTGATTAGAATGCAAGCCTTTATCGCTAACCTGCTATTCACGTCTTAAAGATGCAGACAATGTGAGTGGAGATAGCATCAGGCACAGGCTAAAGAGATGTGTATTGTCTCCAGACAGGACTGTAAGTGAGATTTTACAAGTTCAGGCAAGTCATGGAGGTTACAGATAGTGCGACATGAACCCAAGATCCCTGTTGAGGTCATCCTCATGTGTGCGGAACTTGGTTATCAGTCTCTGATTATCCACTCACATTGTCTGCATCTTTAAGACTTGAATAGCAGGCTAGCTGCAAAGACTCGCATTCTAATCAGTGTTCTGTAAACTGTGTGTGCCTTTTATATGCTCTGTTTGAGACCAGAACTCTTCACTCACCTGACGAAGGGGCAAACCCCGAAAGCTAGTGGGTTTACTATCAAATAAACTGAGTGGACTTTAACCTGGTGTTGTGAGACTTCTTACTGCATTTATCCCAGTCCAACGCCGGCATCTCCACATCAAAACAACAATCCCACAGAGGCCCAATCCCTGTAACCGCACATATTTACCCTGCTAATCACCCTGACAGGAAGAGTCAATTTAGCACAGCCAATCAACCTAACCCATACACTTTGGACTGCTGGAGGAAACCGAAGCACCCAGAAGTCATAGTGCCCCTTTAACTATAAAAGTGCTAATTAATGTCAACTAACCAGTCAACACTGAAGATTCATGATTAATGATTACCAATGTTGAGTCTCATTCCATCAGGTTTTAATCATTGGAGACTTTAAAAAAGTAACATTTAAATGTTACATTTTTTAAACATTTCCTTCATATCTCTTTCCTGTCTCTCAGTATTTCTTTTAATCTCTATTTATTTGACATTGAATTCACTGACTCTAATTTGCACTTCTTTCTCAGTCCTTGAGTTATTTATTTCACAACCCTTCAAGCTGATTGCTTAATGAGATACTTGATGAAGTTGCCCTGTTTACTCACGTCCTGGATGCTCAGTTTCTCTCACCCCTGTGACTCCTGACACCAAACTGGCAGAGGAACTGCTCACTAGTGCATGCACAATTCCTTCCAGAGCAGTCTGCTTGCTGACTTGTGATTGCCACCCCATTCCTGACTGCACTGTGTCTTCTGCTTGCCGTCCTGCTCCCTGACTGTTTTGTCACCCAGCTTGCTGCACAGTTGGCATCCCATTCCTGACGTTCGCTACCTCTATCACTACCCAGCACACCATGAGTGTGACAGTGATGTCTTAGGGGAGGCAAGCAGGGCAGCAAGTGAGAAAGTGAATGGTTTGCAGAAGGGAGGTGAGCATAAGGTGACTGAGGCAGAAAGAAGCCCGGCGAGGATTTGACTTAATTTATCATTGTCACAAACAGTGAAAAATATTGTTTCTTGCGTGCTATACAGACAAAATGTATTGATCATAGAGAAGGAAACAAGAGAGTGCAGAATGCAGTGTTACGGTCATAGCTAGGGTGTAGAGAAAGATCAACTCAATGTAAGGCAAGTCCATTTAAAAGTCTGACAGCAGCAGGGATGAAGCCGTTCTTGAGTCATTTGGTATGTGACCTCAGACTTTTGTATCTTTTTCCCAAAGGAAGAAGTGGAAGAGAGAATGTCCGGGGTGTGTGGGTTCCTTAATGATGCTGGCTGCTTTGCTGAGGTAGCAGGAAGTGTCAGCAGAGTCAATGGATGGGAGGTTGGTTTGCCTGATGGATTGGGCTACATTCACAACCTTTTATCATTCCTTGCAGTTTTGGGCAGAGCAGGAGCCATACCAAGCTGTGATACAACCAGGAAGAATGCTTTCTATGGTGTATTTGTAAAAATTGGTGGGAGTCATAGCTGACATGCCAAATTTCCTTAGTCTTCTGAGAAAGTAGAGGCATTGGTGGGGTTTCTTAACTATAGTCTCAGCATGGGTGGACTAGGACAAATTGTTGGTGATCTAGACACCTAAAAACTTGAAGCTCTTGATCCTTTGTGCTTTCTCCCTGTTGATGTTGACAGGGACATATTCTCCTTTATGCTTCCTGAAGTCGATGAAAATTTCCTTCATTTTGTTGACATTAAGGAGTTGGAAATGGGGTTGGGGAAGAGGTAGTGAAGGGAGTAAGGCAGCTAACAGGGTGATGAGGGATTGGCAAGGGGGACAGCAAGCGAAGTGAGGTGAGGGATTGAGTGTGGGTTAGAGAGAAGGGTAGTGAGTGGGGTGGTGAGAAAGACAGTGAGGTGTTAGGAGTGGGGAGGCCAGTGAAACAGTAGGAGTTGTAGTGAACAAAGGGCAAACTGTGCGCTTTTTGGGCTGACCTGCACCATCTGGGACGTGGGACATCACTGAATGTGATATCTCAGGCACTGCAACTGCATGCATGGTGCTCGCATGCTCTGTAATTGCATGTTAACAAACCCAGCCTTCCCTCACTTGCGTTTTTATCAATTCGCACTTTTAGTGACTTCCCATGCTAACACAGATAAAAAAAAATGTGTAAAGGCAAACAGCAGATACTGTAAGTTGCTCTGCTGCATTAATATCTGACCCATAGCCTTCCGAGGTTAACATTTCCCTCTTGCTTTTATCAACGCCAATGTTTGTTGAAAAAGCAACATTCAAAAGAAAATGATTTGTTGCCTTAAGACAAGATAAGAAAGAAATCAGTCCAGGGCTCAAGAAACAAATTTTTATTCCGGAAGATGCTTCGGAAAATTTAACAAAGACTTCAAATTAGTCTGAGCAGTGGAGACTGAGACTTGAATAGATTTGCTAAGTTGTATAGATAGCGATATTTCCTTGGCTAATTTTTTTTGACTCTTTGTAGGATTCTGTGTTTTTATATTCGGTTGTGGGCGAATATGATAGTAATTTTCTAGCCTAATATGGGATGTAGTACTTCCGTTTTTTTTAATTGACAAGACAAAATGGGAATCTATACAATTTTCATGTTGCAATTTATCACAGTTGGATCAGCTATTAGGTTTAGGTAGGGTTGCAAAAATTGAGGGCAATTACTTGTAACATGCCAGAACATTGTGTGAATATTGAAAGAGAAAGTACGAAGTTTATTTATTAGTGTCACAAGTAGGCTTACATTAACACTGCAATAAAGTTACTGTGAAAATCTCCTGGTTGCAACACTCCGGCACCTGTTCAGGTATAGAATCATAGAATCTACAGTGTAGAAAAAGGCCTTTTCGCTCATCGAGCCTGCACCGACAGCAACCTCACCCAGGTCCTGTTCTGTCCCAGTGATCCCACCAATTTACCCTTTTAATCTCCCAGCATTAAGGGGCAATTTATCATGGCCAATCAGCCTAACCCACACATATTTATATGTGGGAGGAAACCCGAGTGCCCAGAGGAAACCCATGCAGACATGGGGAGAACGTCCAAACTCCGCACAGACAGTCATCCAAGGCTGGAATTGAACCCGGGTCCCTGGCGCTGTGAGGCAGCAATGCTAACCACTGTGCCACCGTATTGTATCATGGGAGAATCTAGCATGGCCAAACCACCGAACCATCACATGCTTTCAGACTGTGGGAAGAAACCACAGCATCTGAAGGAAACCCACACAGACATGGGGAGAACGTGCAAACTCCACATAGACAGTGACCCAAGCCTGGAATTGAACCTGGGTCCCTGGTACTGTGAGGCAACAGTTTTAATAGCTGTAATGATACTCACTAGATGTATCAGTGAAAGCTGGGCTTTAATTAAATACATTATTATTGTAAACCTCTCAAGCAACCTTTTTCTCTATTCGTAGAGGAATACCCATTTTGGAGGACAAAATTTCAACAACTTTTGCAGTCTCTGTGAGATTGGAATGTAGACTGATAATAATATATTTTTTTCCCCCAGACTGATAATAATAGAGTTGGGTGAGATCATTGTCTTGATGCTAATTCATTAATGCATGAAGTAGACACATAATAAAACCAAGCAGTAGGCAGCGCAACATTAGCTGTGGAGACTGAAGGATGAGTTCAAAGCAAGCCTGCAGCTGAAATATTGACTTTGAGTCTTTCCACTCATTAAATGAAGCAGGAATCCCTCTGCCAACAGTGCATTATCTTATATTAGTGCAATTTTGTGAACCATATTCCATACAGTCTTCGGAGCACTTATTTAAAATATAGCTATGATTACTTAGCAGAGAGGAGCCAAGGGTAAGAGCTGTCATTTTTATTGGAATTTCAATAGCAATCTAACATAGATGAGGGTACTTGGACATTCAAGAAGGAAAGATTTGAACTGGTAGCAATCAATGAGAAATTTTCCCTTCAAGTGCTGACAGACTTCCACAATTTTTAAAATAAGTGCATACTTTCAATCATAAACATCTGCAAAAAAGATTTTTTGGTAAAATTGGCTTATACTTAGTGTCTACTGAAATACAGGAAATAAGTTGGAACCGCAAAAGAGTTCACCTGGCTGGAGGGTATGAGGAGAGGTTGGATAAATTTGCTTTGTTCTCACAATGACGGAGGTTGAGGGGCAACCTGATCGAGCTTTACAAGATTATGAGTGGTATGGACAGAGTGGATATTCAGATGCTCTTTTCTAGGGTAGAAAAGCCAAGTATTAAAGGGCATAAGTTTAGGGTGCATGGGGAAAAGTTTAGAGGAGATGTGTGAGGCAAGTTTTTTACAAAGAGGGTGGTGAATGTCTGGAACATGCTGCCTGGGAGGTGATGGGAGCAGGTACAATAGCAGCATTTAAGGCGCATCTTGACAAATACATGAATAGGATGGGAATGCATGGATATGGACTCTGTTTAGGCAGGCATCACGATTGGCGCAGGCTTGAGGGCTGAAGGGCTTGTTCCTGTGCTATACTTTTCTTTGTTCTTTATTTCTTCAGCAGGCCCTCTCAAACTTTTCACCCTGGTCCTAGTAGGGGATCCACTACAAGAAAAGTGCTGCGCTCGGATAGAAAATGCCCAGATGAGGAGGGGTAAACTATTTACCCTCTATTCAACCTTCTCGCTTGGACACAACAAAAGTTAAAGTTTCCACTTCGCACGAATTTGCATTTTCCAAATCAAAATGTAATTCATCATTTAAGCAGCGAGTTGTAAAGAGGCAAACAAAGGTTTCTGTGAGTCAAAAAAAGAGCAAATTTATGATTGACTAAATCTAAGAAATATAATACCAATGCAATGTCCACACACACATACACACACTTTAAACATTTTAAACACAGCGGTTGATTGATGCGGTGAAGGATCCTCTTGGAGAGAGTGATCATTGTATGGTGGAGTTTCTGTTGCAGATGGAGGAGGAGAAAGTGGGTTCCCGGACACGCGTCCTTTGTTTGAATAGAGGGGAGTATGGTAGGATGAGAGAAGAATTGGCGAATGTGGACTGGGGGAGCGCGTTGGAAGGTAGGTCTGCTGAAGAGCAGTGGAGGATCTTTAAGGAGATCTTTCTTGGTGCTCAGCAGAAATTTATTCCGATGGTCAAAAAGGACAGTAGGAGGAGAGGTAATAAGCCGTGGATAACGAAGGAGGTGAAGGAAAGTGTTAAATTAAAAGCGGAGGAATTTAGAGTAGCTAAGAGCAGTGGGCGAGAAGAGGATTGGGAAAGGTTTAAATGTCAACAAAGATTGACAAAGAAGTTGATAAAGGAGGGTAGGAGAAGCTATGAAGCTGGGCTAGCACTTAATATAAAAAAGGATAGCAAGAGTTTTTATAAATATATAAAAAGGAAGAGGCTGGCTAGGGTGAACGTTGGTCCTTTAGAGGATGAAAAAGGGGACCTAGTGGTAGGGGATGGGGATATGGCTAAGGTCTTGAATAACTTTTTTGTTTCTGTCTTCACGGAGGAGGACGTGAATAATTTGCCGGGTGTCAGCGATGGAAAGGTGGTAGGACTGGAGGGTCTTAATGACATTACTGTTACTAGAGAGGTGGTGCTCGACAGACTGGAGGGGCTGATTGTGGACAAGTCCCCAGGACCGGATGGAATGCATCCAAGGGTTCTGAAAGAAATGGCGGAAGTTATAGTGGATGCCTTGATGGTTATTTTCCAGACGTCGCTGGATTCCGGGGAAGTGCCGGAAGATTGGAAAACGGCTAATGTTACGCCGTTGTTTAAGAAGGGTGCCAGGCAAAAGGCGGGGAATTATAGGCCGGTTAGTTTAACGTCTGTGGTAGGTAAAATGTTAGAATCCGTCATTAAGGAGGAAATTGCGAGGCATCTTGAAGGGAATTGCTTGATAGGGCAGACGCAACACGGTTTCATTAAAGGGAAGTCGTGTCTGACAAATTTACTGGAGTTCTATGAGGATGTGTCTAGGGCAGTGGATAGAGGAGAACCGGTGGATGTGGTCTTTCTGGATTTTCAGAAGGCGTTTGACAAGGTACCTCACAAGAGGTTATTGCAGAAGGTCAGGGGACATGGAGTTGGGGGTAGGGTGTTAGCGTGGATAGAGGATTGGTTGTCAAATAGGAGGCAGAGAGTGGGGGTCAATGGGTGCTATTCGGATTGGCGGTTGGTGACTAGTGGGGTGCCCCAGGGGTCGGTGCTGGGGCCTCAGCTATTTACCATTTATATAGATGATTTGGAGGAGGGAACCGAGTGTAGGGTGTCGAAATTTGCTGATGACACCAAGATTGGGGGAAAGGCAAATTATGCGGAGGGTGGGGAGAGTCTGCAGAAGGATCTAGATAGGCTGGGCTAATGGGCCAGGAAATGGCAAATGGAATTTAATGTTGGCAAGTGTGAGGTCGTCCACTTTGGTAGGAAGGACTATTACTTACATGGCGAAAAACTGCAGCAGGCGACGGTGCAGAGGGACCTCGGGGTCCTTGTGCATGAGTCGCAAAAACCCAGCCTGCAGGTGCAGCAGGTGGTCAGGAAGGCGAATGGGATGCTGGCCTTCATAGCGAGGGGGATTGAATATAAAAGTAGGGAGGTCTTGCTGCAGCTGTATAGGGCATTGGTGAGGCCGCAGCTGGAGTACTGTGTGCAGTTTTGGGCGCCGCACCTGCACAAGGATATTTTGGCCTTGGAGGGAGTGCAGAGGAGGTTTACTAGACTGATACCGGAGTTGAGGGGGTTGAGCTATGAGGAGAGGCTGAATAAACTGGGCTTGTACTCGTTAGAGTTTAGAAGAATGAGGGGAGATCTCATTGAGACGTATAAGATGATGAATGGGATGGATAGGATAGAGGTGGAGAGACTCTTCCCGCTCAAAAAAGACAGTAGGACTAGGGGGCACAGCCTCAAGATAAAGGGGAGACGGTTTAGAACAGAGTTGAGGAGGAACTTCTTCACTCAAAGGGTGGTGAATCTCTGGAATTCTCTGCCCGTTGAAGTGGTGGAGGCTGCCTCGCTAAATATTTTAAAGAAGCGGGTTGATGGGTTCTTGATAAGAGAGGGGATTAAGGGTTATGGGGAGAGGGCGGGAAAGTGGAACTGAGCCACGACAGATCAGCCATGATCTTATTGAATGGCGGGGCAGGCTCGAAGGGCTAGATGGCCTACTCCTGCTCCTATTTCTTATGTTCTTATGTTCTTATGATTTGGCTTAGCTGGTTCCTTGGACATGGTCAGATGTCGTTTTGCGATTATTATGAGATCTCTGTTCCGTGGCAGGTTTCTGGTAGAGTTGGCCTCTTCAACTAAGCACACAGTTATTCTGAGAGAACAAGAAAGAGAAAGAGAGTAGCATTTAGCCTGTTCCCTCTGCCGAAGACTTTCTTTACACCTGTGTCATTTGCCATTTCTCTTTTGTGTCTGGGCAGCCAGACCTTGAAATACTTCACCCACTGTGTATTTCCAATAGTTTTTGTGATATTCTGTCTGTGATAGCCATATTTTCAATATCCGGTACTTTGCAAGTTTAATGTCTCTTCTTTGGACAGTTACAAGTTTTGATGGTGTCTGGATTGTAGGAAATATCTTTCTCTCTTCACACTCCCCTGAGGGTGATTTGTTTGTTTCTCACCTTCACTTTGGTACGTGGCCTTGCACTTTTAAGCAGTTTTCTCTGTCTCAGTTCAAAATGCAAAATTTCTAGTTAGTTGAAAGTTAAAAATCACATTTTCAAAAGTAAAGAGCTTTTTGACAAAAACCACAACAATGGATGGGTTTTTCTGATCCACCCCCCCCTCCGCCCCATACACACACACACACACACGCACACACAGCCAGGGGTGTGTTTTCTGGAGGTGGGGGAGGCTTGCCATCAGTCACTGGTGGGATCTTCTTGTTTCTGTCAAGTTCTATGACATTTTGTAATGCTCCCTAGCCCTCCTTATTCTACCGCACCCCCCCTCCTCCAACCCTGGCTGCACTGCCAGGGAACCTATCACGTGGTGGAGGTAAAGATCCTGCCGGAAAATTCTGCCCAAAGATGCTGACATTTGTGGGAATCATTTGGTGCAAAAATAATGCTTGGACACTTCAAAAGATAGTCATTTTTTGTTCCTGAACAATTGTTCAATAAGTGGCAACCAAATATTAGCTCAGGAACTGTTTGATGTAGCATTCCTTGCGCTGAAGTTGAAGCTACTTTTCAGCTACTTGGCAGCAAGGGAACCATGGTACAAAGAACATCAAAAGCAAAATTCTGTGTGATTTCCATTCCACGGTTCATGTGTAGGTCAATTTCAGTTTGGTTTAGGCTTTCTGGTGGCTCTTAGAGGGATAGGAAGTCTTTATATTGAGCAGTAGTCAACATCATGTCAACTGATCTCATAGACTATTTGAGACGGCCATTCCAAGTGGCCTTGATTGTGAAGGGTTAACAAAATAACAGGTCCAAATCGTGCCTGTTACTGAATGCTGTGCCATTGAAATGATGTTTCTGTGTGGACATTGGGTAATGGGTGGGGGTGGGGAAGGATTGGAGTTCACTGTGATATCCCACATAATGGAATAGCCTGAGGATAATTGCCATTGACCCACATGTGAACAATGTGGTGTGGTTGAAGAGTTGCCAGCACATCTGGAACTGTACAGGTATGAGGAAAATCGGAAAAATGAAATTAATTTCAACCTTCTGTCTGACCACAGAATATTCATGCGTTTGTGAAATTGAGGTTGACTGTAAAAACTTGGAGGGACGGTGTAAATTGATAGCACCAGGGAAAACTTAATAGTTCTTATTTGCTCAAAAAGAGATGAGTTATCCAGACCTTAGTGCATCACTGCAGCTTGAACGCAGGAAGATAGAATTCTCCAATGCTCTGTATGATACTAGGTAATAGAGATCAGGAAGGCCCCAGAAATTATTCCTTATCTGCGCTGTTATCTTAATGGTAGGATCACAATAAATACTCTGTAGCAGCACAGTGGCTAGTGCTGTTGCCTCACAGTGCCAGAGACTTGGTTTGATTCCTGACTTGGGCCACTGTCTGTGCAGAGTTTGCACATTCTCCCCAAGTCTACGTGGGTTTTCTTCAGGTGCTCCAATTTCATAACACAGCATGAGAGATGTGCTCATTAGGCGCATTGTCCATGCTACATTATCCCTCAGTGTTCCCGAACAGGCGCTGGAGTGTGGCTTCTATGGGATCCTCACAGGAACTCCATTGCAGAGTTAATGGAAACCTACTCATGACACTAATAAATAAACTAAATTATATTCCTGCTCTTGCTCTCTTTTGTGAACTCACTTCTCTCCCTAAAGATGCTACCAGACATGATGAGCTTTTCCAGCATTCTCTATTTTTGTTGTTCAAAGAATCATAGAAACTCTACAGTGACATTTGGCCCAACAAGTCCGTACCAACTCTCTGAAAGTGCAGCCCACCCAGTCCCACATCCCCTCACCCTATAACCCCGGGCATTTACTGTGGATAATTCACATCTGGGGACACAAAGGGGCAATTTAGCATGGACAATCTGCCTAACCTGGCACATCTTTAGAGGAGACCAGACTCCGCTCAGAAAGTCACTCAAGGCTGGGAATGGCGGGGCAGGCTCGAAGGGCTAGTTGGCCTACTCCTGCTCCTATTTCTTATGTTCTTTTGAACCCGGACCCCTGGTGCTGTGAGGCAGTAGTGCTAACCACTGTGCCACCGTGTCTGAGTAGAATAAGGCTGAGGTGAGCTCTGATGCTTTTCATACTAAAACGGCTTCCAGTTGCTGCGTGGGCTCAGAGGAGAAAACTGGGCATTCTGATGAAAGACCATCGAGCTGAACTGTTAACTTTATTTCTCTCTCCACAGATGCTGACTGATCGGCTGAGTATTTCCAACATTTTCTGCTTTCATTTTAAATTTCCAGCATCTGCAGTATTTTGTTTTTGGATGAAAAATGTGGTTTTGGAAGTTATGAGAGGGCTGCCAACACAACTGAATGGATGAAGAATGATATGGTATTATTAAAAACAAATATATATATAAGTAAGCCAAATGCTGCAATTCAATTTTAGAAACCTGACCATATTCAATTTTGTTTTCAAGATTTCTTGAACTTATTTCAAACTCTCATCTAGATTACAGCTTTCTAATGTACTGATTGTATTGCAGAAGATGATATTTTATATCTGCAGTTCCATTTCCTTTTGAAGTAAATTCATGTCCTTTTTTGCCCTCATTTTTCTTTCTCACACATTTATATCCACTCTTTTCTATTGCTCGCATAAACACACCCATTTACTGGAGAAAGGCTGACTAAAAAAGTTGACAAACTCACATTCTTGGAATAATGGATGAACGAGAATTTTTCTGTTCTGTCTAGATTGCTTGATTCAGTTCTGGACCAAGTGTATTTTCTTCAAAGGTGTTGGTCAACTAATACATTTCTCGAATCTCCCAGTGCCGCACTTGCAGCCTTTTCCAAAGACCTTTTCCAAAACTCTCAACACCAAACTTAAGGCTTTAATGATGCATGGAATTGATTGCAATGGAAGCTCATTGGAGCATGTCATAGAGTCACATTGCCTACTGCTCTCAACTTTTCACAGAATCCCTACAGTGCAGAAGCAAACCATTCAGCCCATCGAAGTGCACCAACTCTCTGACAGAGTTTCTCACCCAGCCTCTGCTAATCCCCCTAACAATGATGCTGGCATTGGACTGGGGTGAGCACAGTAAGAGGTCTCACAACACCAGGTTAAAGTACAACAGGTTTATTTGGGATCATGAACTTTCAGAGTGCTACATCAGCAGTACCCTGAAAGCTTGTGATTCCAAAAAAACCCGGTATTGTAAGATTTCTTACAATCCTCCCCTAATCTACACACCTTGGGCAATTTGGCATGGCTAATCTACTCAACCCGCACATCTTTGAACAATGGAAGGAAACTGGAGCATCTGGAGGAAACCCATGCAGACACGGGGAGAATGTGCAAACTCCACAGTGACAGTGACCTGAGGTTGGAATTGAACCTGGGTCCCTGGTGCAGAGAGGCAGCAGTGCTAACCACTGTGCCAGCATGCCGCCCCTTTCCTGATAGCCAATAACTCATTATCATTAAAGTTAATAGCTATGGGAGGTAGATTTTCAATTGCAGTGTCGATCACTGTTCCATGGATATTTCATGACGTCTTGGTAATGTAGTTTCAATGAATGCAAAATTTAGAGCAAATATTTTGGGCTGAAGTTTACTGGCCTCACCCCTGGCTGACATGTTTCCCCTCGGGTGAGGGGGATGCAGATGGGCATCAAAATTGGCAGTTTGCCCACCATATTGAAATGAATAGTTAAAGGGCAATTTTGGCTTGTTACCAAGCCAATTGATCATGAAAACAAGCTGCCCATGTTATAAAACATTTGTTGTGGGCAGCTTTGCAAGAGCAGGAAGGCCAATTTATAAGTTCAAATGTTTAAAGGGTGGGAAGGAAGGGGGCCACACTAGGGGGGCGGCCCGTTGCCGATTGTGATGCATCACCCCATAGGTCAACCCCACCCCCCATTCCTTTCTACTGACCCCTCCATTAAATCAAACTCTTCTCCCTGACCTGCCCTAACCCTCCAGTCCAAGACCCTGACTTACCTGCTCCGGGGAATCCATGGGCAATGAGGGGTTTGCCATTCTGATATCACTCTGAGTTTCTTCCCTTTAATTCCTGTTCAATCCATAGTTTCCTGCCTTGTCCCAAATGCAAACCGGTTGGGAAGATTGTCAGTTGTCATGTGACTATGACAGTCATTATGAAGGCAGTGCAGTGGAGGTTTACCAGACTGATTCCAGGGATGGTGGGATTGAGTTATGAGGAGAGATTGAGTTGTTTTAAGATTATATTCGCTAGGGTTTGAAAGAATGAGGGGGGAATCTCAGAAACCTATAAAATTCCAACAGGATTAAACAGGGTAGATGCAAGAAGGATGTTCCAGATAGTGGGGATGATGTGGAATCAGGGGTCAGAGGCTAAGGTTAGCATTTAGGATTGGGTTGAGGAGAAATTTCTTCATCCAGAGACTGGCAAGTCTGTGGAATTCACTACCACAGAAAGTAGTTGAGGCCAAAACATTGCTTATTTTCAAGAAGGAGTTAGGTATAGCTCTTGGACCTAAGGGGATCAAAGGTCTATGGGGGGAAAGCAGGAACAGGTTACTGAGTTGCATGATCAGCCACTGAAACAAAATATGAGGTAATGCATTTTGGAAGATCTAATACAGATAGGAAATATACAGTAAATGGCACAACCCTTTGGAGTATTGATAGGCAAAGGGATCTGGGTGTACAGGTCACTGAAAGTAGCAATGCAGGTGGAGAAGGTAGTCAAGAAGGCATACAGCATGCTTGCCTTCATCGTCCGGGTTGAGTTTAAAAATTGGCAAGTCATGTTGACGCTTTATAGAATCTTAGTGAGGCGCACTTGGAATATAGTGTTCAATTCTGGTCACCACACTACCAGAAGGATGTGGAGGCTTTGGAGAGGGTACAGAAAAGATTTATCAGGATGTTGCCTGATATGGAGGGCATTAGCTATGAGGAGAGGTTGGAGAAACTTGGTTTGTTCTCACTGGAGCGACGGAGGTTGAGGGAAGACCTGATAGAAGTCTACAAGATTATGAGAGGCATGGACAGAGTGGATAGTCAGAAGCTTTTTCCCAGGGTGGAAGAGTTAATTACGAGGGGGCATAAGTTTAAGGTGCGAGGGGCAAGTTTTAAAAGAGGTGTACGAGGCAGATTTTTTATACAGAGAGTGGTGGGTGCTTGGAACTCGTTGCTGGAGGATGTAATGGAAGTGAATACGGTTGTGACTTTTAAGGGGCGTTGTGGCAAGTACATGACTGAGATAGGAATAGAGGGATATGGTCCCTGGAAGCGTAGGTGGTTTTAGTTAAGTCAGGCAGCATGATCAGTGCAGGCTTAGAGGGGCGAAGGGCCTGTTCCTGTGCTGTAATTTTCTTTGTTCTTTGTTAGTCATAATGAATTGTGGAGCAGGCTTGAAGTGCCAAATAGCCTACTCCTGCTCACATTTTCTATGTTTGCTTTAGGTTAGCTAACTAGCTGTAATCTCACAGAGGAAAGACATACACCACCAATGAACCTATGGCACAAATATTGCTATGTTGTGTGCTCTAGCATTGTCAAAAGATTTCAGATTTTGTTAGGAACAAATGGTATTTATTGATAAGAGAAATTCAGGTATAGAAGATTGCAGCCCTTGGCCACCCTGGAGCAGTAACTCCAGTCTTTACTACATGGCTTCCAAATGATACTCCCTCTGATGTGATCACTCACTCTCAGTTTCCATTGGCCCCTTAAGTCAGGTGACTCACTTCTGCTGAATTGCCTTAAAGAGGCACACACCACATACACAAGTATGTCCAATTCAAATGACTTATACTTAAGGTGAAAGGGGGAAAGTTCAAAGAAGATATGAGGGGCAAGTTTTTTACACAGACAGTGGTAAGTGTCCGGAATGTGCTACCAGGGGTGATGGTACAGGCGGATATGGTAGGTACATTTAAGGGGCTTTTAGATAAGCCCCTTATACAAGGAATAGAGGGATTTGGGCCAAGGGCAGACAGAAGGGATTAGTTTAATTTGGTGTAATTTTGGGACGTGTTCCTGTGCTACACTGTTCTATGTTTATTCAGTAATCTAATGTAATATTCTTGCAAAATAGTTTAGCACAAACAGCGACAGGAGCGCTTATGGCAATTATAATTCTAATAATCCTTTGAGAACCAAAGTCCAATTTCCTTTTGAAGGCTGCCACTGAATCTATATTCATCAACCCTATCAGAGAGTGCATTCTAAATTCTAACCCTTCATTGCATATAAAAAATGATCCCCCTCTCAACTCTACTTCATTTGCTAATTTTTTAAATTCATTCATGGGACATGAACGTCGCTGACTGGCCAGCATTTATTGCTCATCGTTTGTTTCCAAAGGGCAGTTGAGAGTCAGCCACATTGCTGTGGCTCTGGAGTCACATGAAGGCCAGACCAGGTAAGGACAGCAGATTCCCTTCTGTAAAGGAGATTAATGAACTAGATAGGTTTTTCTGACAGTAAACAATAGTTTTATGGCCATCAGTAGATTTTTAATCTAGATATTTTTGTTTTATTGAATTCAAATTCCACCATCTGCCATGATGAGATTTGAACCCAGGTCCCCTGAACATTAGCTAAGTTTCTGGATTAATAGTTTAGCAATTATACCATTAGTCCATCACCACCCCATAATCACCCTGAATCCCCTCACCCGTTATCAACTCTCCAGCTATTCGAAACAGTTATTCTTTATTTATTCTACTTAAATCCTTTGTGATTTTAAACAAGCCTTTTGAATTGCTGCTTACCCTCCTCTGCTCTGAGAACAATGCCAGCTTCTCCACTCTATCCATGTAACCATAATTCCTCCTCCGTGGAACTATCCCGCGACTCCTGCTGCAAAGTGAAAACAAAGGTAAAGTCACCATAATCCCAGATGACAATAATCTGCTCTCCCCTTCAAAGGGGGGAGCTGACTGGTGGTGATTTTCCTGAAGATCATCACATCTCAGGCGAGGGGCAAGATTGAGAAGGTGGGGCCTACATGAATAACCTCTGCAATGTAGACATCGGGTGAAGACAGCATGGAAGTGAAAGCAAAATACTGTGGAGCACTTAAATAAAAACAGAAACTCTTGATTAATTCAACAGATCTACCTGTCTCCAGTTCTGAAAAAATCATAATTGACTCGAAACGCTAGCTCGGTTTCTGAGCCTTTCCAAAATTTTATGTTTTTATTGCAACTTTCCCAATGTGTTTGAATGGTCTGTTGGTGCTCATTGCCCTGGTCTAATGGACCTACCATATGTTAAGTTGATCTTCCTCTATAAGATGGAGATGCCAGCATTGGACTGGAGTGGGCACAGTAAGAAGCCTCACGAGAATCATAGAATCCTACAGTGCAGAAGGAGGTCATTTGGCCCATTGAATCTGCACCGATCACAATCCCACCCACGCCCTATCCCCATAACCCCATGCATTTACCGAGCTAGTCCCCCTGACAGTAAGGGGCAGTTTAGCATGGCCAATCCACCTAACCTGCATATCTTTGGATTGTGCAGGAAACCAGAGCACCCGGAGAAAACCCATGCAAACACAAGGAGAATGTGTAAATTCAATACAGACAGTGACCCAAGCAGGAATTGAACTGTGAGGCATTAGTGCTAACCATTGAGCCACTATGCCACCCAGATTAAATCAACACCAGGTTAAAGTCCAACAGATTTATTTGGAATCACAAGCTTTTGGAACACTGCTCCTTCATCAGTGGACATAAGTTCACAAACATGGAATATATAGACAAATTGCAAGGTAATTACAGATTGGAAAGCGATGAATAGTTGGAATGAGAGTCTTTGCAGGTAATCAAGTCTTTACAGATATGAACAGTGTGTGTGGAGAGAGGGATAATCATTGGTTAAAGAGGTATGAATTATCTCAAGCCAGGCCAGTTAGTAGGATTTTGGTGAGGGTTACAAGTTTTTAAAAAATTCATTCATGGGAAATGGGCATCATTGGCTGGCCAACATTTATTGCCCATCCCTAGTTGCCCTTGAACTGAATGACTTGCTAAGCCATTTCAGAGGGCAGTTGAGAATCAACCACATTGCTGTGACTCTATGCCATCGCCTTCCCCGCGTGGACATGTGACATGAACCCAAGATCCCGGTTGAGGCCGATTTCATGCATGCAGGACTTGGCTATCAGTTTCTGCTTGGCGGTTCTGTGTTGTCATGTGTCTTTCTCTACGTCCTATTTGTGACTGTAATGCTCCTGTCTGCACTCTCCTTTCCTTCTCCCCTACATACTCTATGAACAGTATGTTTTTTCTGTATAGTGCACAAGAAACAATACTTTTCACTACATACATGTGACAATAATAAATTAAATCAAATTAAATCAAAAGTCATATGCATGATAAATAGATACTTCAAGGGCAGTTATGCCGCAACATTGGTCAGTACAGAGGAGAGGCGAAAGTTTTTGAAAATTGTGTTTTTCTTTATTGGCAAAGATTAATGGGAAATCCTGTGTACTGGGTTGGATGATGAGTTATTTAAATATAATTAGAAATAGGGATAACACAATTGAGTCTGATAAATGCAGCGATGAGAATAAAGATTTTAGTATGTCATATTGGCCAAATTCAGATGCAAGGAATTGTACTCAAGTCTTGAATTAAGTGAAATTATGACCTTGATAATACAATGTTGTATGCCACCCTAGGGCAGCAAGATGGCGCAATGGTTAGCACTGGGGCCACACAGTGCTAGGGATCTGGGTTTGAATCCCTGCCTGGGCCACTATCTGTGCAGAGTTTACACATTCTCCCTGTGTCTGCATGGATTTCCCCCAGGTGCTCCAGTGTCCTCCCACAGTCCAAAAGAAGAAGAGTCCAAAACATGTGCTGGTTAGGTGTATTGCCGTGCTAAATTCTCCCTCCATGTACCTGAACAGGTTCCAGAATGTGGCAACTAGGGGATTTTCACGGAAACTTCATTGCAGGGTTAATATAAGCCTACTTGTGACACTAATAAATAAACTTCAACTTCCCTTTTACGCGGTCTGAACAAGGTGGTTGAGAAATTTCCATGTTGTGTCTGGATGTGCAATGAACCACTTCCTCTGTGCTCGGCCAGCACAGCTGTTTGGACATTGGGGCATTGCTTCAACAATAGTCATAAAATAATGTCTGCACCATGACCAGAGAAGGCTTGATCCAATTATATTTCTCTAGTAAATTATGTGCCCATGAGCGATCATAAGCCACATTTTGATCAACAGGTGCTGATTGAAATAATCGCCAGCCTAAAACTCTCTTGTGGGATTGATTTGTGATTCTTAGAAGTCAGGCACGACTGAAGTGGTTCATTTGTTTAGATTCTCTTTTGTCATTTTTAATTTAGATGGCCGATATTGCCAAGGGGCTTTCAGCTGAATGAACTGGACAGCTATCCTTCACCTTCTGAATGGAGATTTACTTTGATTGGAATGTAGACCCCGGCCCATGTGTGTAAACTGATTTTGGTTGTCTCAGCTTGTTCCGGCTCCTTTTTTTAAAAACATAATGTCAATTAGAGGTTATGAGTAGCTTAAGGCCCTTTTCGAGATTTGTTTCACTGTCTGCAGTCCCAGGTGCTTTTGGTTCAACAAACAATCGTCATTCAGTTTTTCTCTCCAGACTCTGCTCGTAGTGGTTTATCTGAATCAAACCTGAGTTTCAAGAGGTGACTTTTTTCACTTAAACTAGAATGACATTTAATTTTGTTTCTTGTGACTGAACAGCCTGATGTCAGGCCCTGCTATAGGAACACGAGAAGGAAATTATACTGAGGAAGTCAGTTCCTTTGACAATTTGCATTTTAACTCCACTCACAATCTTGAGTTTAATGATATTCCTGACATCTAGTTTCAGAATCATAGAATCCCTATAGTGCAAAAGGAGGCCATTCGAGCCTGCACCAGCAACAATCCCACCCAGCCTCGTAACCCCATATATTTACCCTGCTAATCTCCCTCATCTACACATCTTGGGACACTAAGGAGCAATTTAGCATGGCCAATCAACCTAACCTGCACATCTTTGGAATGTTGGAGGAAAGCAGATCACTTGGAGGAAACCCACACAGACATGGGGGGAATATGCAAACTCCACACAGTCACCTGGAGCTGAAATTGAACCCGGATCTCTGGCGCTGTGAGGCAGCAGTCCTATTCACTGTGTCACCGTGCCACCCCATATTAAAGGCTGGCATTTATTAATTTTGTTTTACAGCAGCTAAGTATGATGCTGGTAGCCTCTTAGACTTATTCATTTTAATGACATGGTCTCTGTCATGATCAGTAAACTTTCCTATACTGTTTTATTTAACATATATATGACTCTCGGCTCCATGTTAATTGCTTTGAACTTACCTGAACTCATTTACTACATTATTAACCAATTTCTTAAAAGATCAGCTACCCAGAATTGTAGCTAGACCCATGTAGTGGCACAGTGGTACAATGGTTAGCACTACTGCCTCACAGCGACATGGACCCGGGTTTGATCTTCGGATCACTGTCTGTGCAGCGTCTGCACATTCACCCCGTGTCTGCATGGGTTTCCTCCAGGTGCTCTGGTTTCTCCCACAGTCTGGAAGATGTGCTGGTTAGGTGCATTGACACGAACAGGCACCACAGTGTGGCGAATAGAGGACTTTCACTGTAACATCATTGCAGTGTTAATGTAAGCCGACTTGTGACACTAATAAATAAACTAACAAATAAACAAAACTAAATGAAACCTGAACTCCGAGGTGAGAGTTCCACCACACATTGCTGATATGTCGTTAGTGAAGCTTCCTTACTGAATTCCTAAGGCAGTAGTATATCCTGCCAGCTGCTGTCTCCAAGGCCACCAACCTCCAAGTGAGCTGTGATTTCCCTTTCTGACAAATGTAACTTCTAGAAATGTAAATGTTCAGATAGTGCACATAGTGGGCGTAATCTTCTGCTCTCTCTCTGGTTGTGTGACTGCAGGTGGGAAGGACATTTAATGAGGCAGGATGGTGATGTACCTGAACAAGGGCACATTTTCACCTCCACCAAAAGTCATTTCTGAGGGGGGAGGCCCACGGTTATCCTTCCTGCTTGCCTGCCAATTGAGGCCCTTGATTAGGCCAGTTAACAATCACTCCTGCTGGTACTGGGATTAACTCAACAGAAGGCAGGCCTGTTGCCATGTGAGGTGCAGGGCATCAACAAAGCATGTGGGCTGCTTGTCAGCCTTGGGGCGATGGAGTGTCCTTTAAGCAAAGGCACTCAATATCTGATTGAGGGACTGGACATTGGGAAGGGGGAGGTCCTCTGAAAGCTATCCTCTTGCCCTTGCTTCCAAGCCCCCACCTCTTTCCCTGCCTCTCTCTCCCAACCTCTACTGCTTGCCTGTAGCCTGGTTCCTCTCCCATCCCAGGATTCCATGGGGCACGTCATCCCTACAGCAGTCACAGCCTCCTCAGTGCTGCTGTTGAGAAGAACAAGCTCTGATTGGCTGGTGGCTCTTGTTTGGTGAGAATTCTGCCCCCTGGATCCTGGTTCCAAGAAAAGGGGTGCCTTATTGGCTTGTGGTTTTTGTGGCCTTCCTGCAAAGTTTAAGTTTAAAGTTTATTTATTCACGTCAGAAGTAGGCTTAGACTAACACTGCAATGAAGTTACTGTGAAAATCCCATAATCGGCACACTCTGGCACCTATTTGAAAACATTGAGGGAGAATTTAGCATGGCCAATGCACCTAACCAGCATGTTTTTTGGAGTGTGGGAGGAAGCTGGAGCACCCGGAGGAAACCCACACGGACACGGTGAAAACGAGCAGACTCCTCACAGATAGTGACTCAAACCGAGAATCGGACCTAAGTCCTTGGTGCTGTGAGGCAGCAGCGCTAACCACTGTATCAAAGTGACAATGACTCTCACACCTGGTGAGGCTAGACCCTAAGAAATCTGCTGAATGTTGCAGATGTCTTGCTTTAAGAATCTATGCGCAGGATTCTCCAACTGTGCTTGCCCTAAACCAGAGAA
Organism: Carcharhinus amblyrhynchos; assembly: GCF_965287045.1. Taxonomy (NCBI): domain Eukaryota; kingdom Metazoa; phylum Chordata; class Chondrichthyes; order Carcharhiniformes; family Carcharhinidae; genus Carcharhinus; species Carcharhinus amblyrhynchos. Next base: position 15,836,465 of record NC_137352.1, read on the forward strand.
TCCCACCCGAGATCAATGGACCTTTGCATGGTCCCCACCCCCCACCACCCACCTGCCCCCCACCCATTACAATTCCTGTGGCAGGTGGGAGTGGAAGATTCCAGCTTGCAAGCCAAACATTTGCACATTTAAAGCAGATCAGAGAATGAATAACAGATTGCTTTTCCTCCATAATTTTACCCAGACCACATCATTGCTGAGGCTGAGGCTGACACTTAACTGGCTGCCACTAGTTAGTATTTTGAATTGAATTGTTAAGTGGAGTTTTTATTTATAATGACACTTCCTACGAAATGATTCCAATTACAAACATTTTCAACTTCCTTTGCTGGATTGGAGGAGTTGGGCATTTCCTCGCTGAGGAAAATTGTGAAGAAGATCGAGGTCATCCAACATGCTAAGTATACCTGCTTCTTCTGCACATTAGGGTTGTCCCTATGTGGCACTGTGAATCCTGAAGGAGTATGGTGTCTGGGAGAACCGAGGCCTATGGCACCACCTCAACCACCACCACAAAGCCTGTGATGCACTATGTTTGGGAGCTGAAGAAAATGGAGATGGGCATCTGATACTGTATGGTGATTTGTACACCACAAACATATCAACGAAGCATTAAATGGTGCAAAAGCAACAACAAATCGCTTAGCTAAACAATTTCAATATTGAGTAGCATGCGAACGTATGGTCTAGGATTTTGTCCGTTTTCTGTCTGTTTCTTGGCTGCTGCAAGTCCTCCAAAACCACTAATGTAAAGATCAGGCAGTGCTCGCTCAGTACAAGCCAGAAGTGTGTTGCTTGCTGTTTTGGGTTAGTGCCAAAGATTTTGGCCTGCTGTGCCCACCTGGAGAAAGTGAGGCTGTTAACATGGGAAAATGAAGGATCTAACATTGATTTGTGGCCCTCACTACAAGTTTGATTTTTCCTGAGGCAGCCAACAACACTCAGCTGCACTCAGGATGACCCAGTCTCCAGGGATTCTAATTGGCTGTCCTTAAAGGTGTCTTAAAGAGATTGTCTGTTGGACTGCAAACAACAAACTAAGTTTCAAAATATTTGAATACAGCAGAGATGACAAGGACTGCTCTTTCAGTTCAAAGAAGCCAGGCCACATCTGGCCAATGCGGCCCCTTCATAACTCAACACTACTAACTTTTATCTGGGCTCCTCCTCATTGTTTATTGTAGAATTCCTACAGTACAGAAGCACTCCATTCCCAAAAATGGGGCACGCAGATTATGCGAGTTATTGAATGAGGGATCCATCTACTCTTTCAGTTGGATGAAGATCCAATGCCAATATTTGGAAGAGAAGCACTGGAGGATTCCCTGGTGGGCTGGCTGATATTTATCTCTTGATCTAGACATAAAAATGGATTATCTGATGATTGCTGTGGACAGATTGGTTGCTGTACTCTCTACAATACTAAGAGAAACTGATAGATGAAGTGAATGGGAAAAACTGGCAAACAGATTCCAACAGAGGCAATCTTCCCCTTTGGATCTGAAGAGGATAGAACATGTTACTTTGTGAAATGGGTGCAAAGCTCGAAACGGTGATGGTCTAAGTCCAAGGAGTCCATGTATGCATATCATGAAAATGTCACAGACAGATGCAGAAAATAATCTACAAGACTAAGGGAGTGCTGGCCTTTATATCTAGAGGTTAAGAAGGAGGTAGAAGTTATGTTGCAGCAGGATCAAGCTCTGCTTACATCAGACTTGTAGCACACTGAGCAGCTCTAGACAACCCAAATTGAGAAGTTTTGTTGCGCTTAATTCATTGGATGTACGCATTTTGGGAGATTCTGAAGTTATGAAAAGTCCGATGATAATGCAAGTTCTTTTTAAAAGTGGAGGAGAAATTGAGCCCATGCATTGGCCCTATCCTTGTAACACATGGGTTTACAAAGATAGGGCCAATGCAGGAATGGCGTTGGGGGCTCAGGATTCGGCAAAACCCCCAAAGTCGCTGATCTTGCCTGCGACTTCCCACCTTTGCTGCCTCGCTTCTTGCCCGTAACAAGCACAGTGATTAGCGCAGCTGTCTCACAGCACCAGGGATTTGGGCTTAATTCCAGTTTTGGGTCACTGTCTGTGAAGAAACTTCTCATGTCTGCATGGATTTCCTCCAAGTGCTCTAGTTTCCTCCCACAGTCCAAAAGATGTGCAGGTTAGGTGAATTGACCAAGCTAAATCGCCCCTCAGTGCCCAAAATTCTTTAGGTTAGGTGGATTAGCTGGATTAAAATGTGGGGCCATGGGTAAGATGGTCTATCACAGAGTTGATGTTGACTCAATGGGCCAAATGGCCTACTTCTGCACTGTAGAGGTTCTATGTTAGGGGACAAAGTTTGTAAGTTAAGGTTATCTTTCTGCTATTATTGACTCTTCACCTCACTTCGTAATAAATTTGGTTTGCAGTTTATCCTGTGAGATGTAGGATGGGATTTTCCGGCCCCGCACCCCTCAGCATCTTTTCCAACAGAGGACGTAGTTTGCCACTGGCCACCAGTAGAAACTTCCAGTCCCGCTGATGTCTACGGCTTTTTGCATGGAATGCCCATCCTGTTGCTAGGGAAGCTGTAGTAGAGTAATGCTTTTGACGAGACTGGAATTTCCCACCAACGGAAAGAGCCAGAAAATTTCACCCATAGAGCCTATCAATGTATTTTCCCTATTGAGAGAATCAAAGAGGTCTTGTGCTAATATTCAATTAATTAATTTTTTTACCTCATTTTTCCAACCTCCCAGTTTATTCAACATATTAAAGCCGTGTCTCGGTATTAAATTTGGACGACACGGTGGCACAGTGGCTAGCACTGCTGCCTCACAGCGTCATGGACCCCGGTTCAATTCTGGCTTCGGGTGACTGTATGTGAGAAGCTTGCACATTCTTCCCATGTCTGCATGGGTTTCCTCCAGGTGCTCTGGTTCCCTCCCATAGTCCAAAGATGTGCTGGTTAGGTGGATTGGCCATGCTAAATTGTGCCTCAGTGCCAGGGGGACTAGCAGGGTAAACATGTGGGGTTACAAGGATAGGGCCTTGTTGTTGGTGCAGGCTCAATGGGCCAAATGCCCGCCTTCTGTACTTTCGGGATTCTATAATCCTACGCTTGCATTTGGAAATGGTTCTTTATGCTGGGTATGAGGTAAGTGGTGTGAGAAGAACTGATTGGGGGAACATGAAGATCTTCACAATGAGGTTATAGTCTGGTGCAAGGATTTTCAGTGCTGTTATGAGTTGTGCTATTTTGTTATCCACTTGAAAGTGCAGGAGGATTTGTTTGCTGCATATTAGATATATGAGACTATCAATGCATGCAAACAATGCAAGCCAGTCTCCGAGAACCAGGAAAGGTAATCAGTAATAATGGTTTCCATCTGGAAATGAAGCACCGAAAAGTCAGCTCATCCTTCACACTGTCATCACCAGCACCAATGTTGGAGCCTCATGATCTGTTGCTTTGGACTTGGCAAAACGAAAACCACCTGATGAAGATTAAAGAGAAGCCAGAAGAAATACTAAGACTATTTTTGGTGGGGGAATAAACAAACTACTTCTCAGAAAAGCCCTTGAAGTACAAGTTGCCAAAGACAAGATCAAACTTAAAGTGCTCCAATATTATTTACTGAATATTGCTGGAATGGTGATTTTAACTTTATCATTGTATGGGCCCCTTAAAAACTTTGGTTACCTTGGAGTTGACAACACGGAATCCATTTTATATGGAGTCCTTGTCTGGAAGCAATTATATAGCATTATTATAGAGTTGCTGCATTAAATTTTATTACCAAAATATGAGGTCTTCACATTACCTCTTGCCATTTCTATAAATTTACCCTTGAGGCGAGTAGTTAGTGGCATGCATTTCTCTCGAGTTAATGAATTAATGCGTAAATAAGGGAATGTTCTGGAAACTTTCCTCGTTCTAATTCCGAAGTCTTCATGAACTGAAAATTAAAATCTAGACTGTGGAAAATCACTACATTGTGACTGTTGCTATGGAAACCTTCTTGTGTTTTGATCTGAAATGGATGTCACTTTGCTTTATGACACTCCTTTCATCCACTTGCAAGTAAACTTGTAAAGTTCCTCCTATCCATGTTCTTTCTCCAGTGATGCGACATCTGTTGCAACAAAAAACCTTGCGCTCATCAAGGCAAAGTTCTCCTTTCGTTCTTATGGGAAATGGAACACTTTTTTTTTCCAATTTGAGGAACTAATGCCATCATTCAACTGCTCCCTAGATCAGGTGTGACATTGGTTGATGTGGAGCAGAACCTCCCAATTCAAATTTGCCCTGTCTCCAAAGAAAACCTTGGTTTATTAATCATCTTGTGGATTGAGATAGCCTATGTGGTGTTGAGAGACTTGATTTATGGTGTAGGTCCATGAATTGAATTAAACCTGCCTACGTTCATTTGTGGAAAGCTCTTATGTTTCAGTGGGGGAATATTCTTACCTCTGAGACTGATGGTCTGGGTTCAAGTCCCACACCAGGACTTGATGGCCATGGAAGGTGTGTTTGTAACATGATCAAACAGGTTGTTGTTATCCTCCCAACCCTATCAGCATACACCAGTAACAGATGATAAGAGAGAGATTCCAAGTGATGGAAAGAATCTTGGAGCTTCAGCCACTATTACCCATAGTTCCAGGCTACAACATTTAAATATAAATGTTGCCACACCCTCTTGGACTTCCTGAATGAACCCCACCGCATCCATTTGTCATCAAACTCTTACAGCAAAGGTTAGGTTTGAATGCAGACCCCAAAGGTGAAATGTCAGTCAAAAGAAGCACATGACTCCCATTAACTTCCTCTTTTGATCAAATTGAGATTGAAGGAAGAAACAAGAATGAGGGAATGGAGCAAGAATCCGAAACACGGTTTGAATCATAGAATCGTAGGATTCCTACAGTGCAGAAGGAGGATATTCGGCCCATCGAGTCCGCACCGACTATTTGACAGAGTATTTTACGCAGGCCCCTCCCTACCCTATCCCCGTAACTCCACACATTGACTATGGCTAGGCATCAGAAATGTGCTGCAAATTATTTGATGGATTAAGTGCAGTAGCGAATGGTTAAAAGTTGAAACCATCGTCATGCGGCATAAATAAACACACAATTACACATAAACAAAGTTCAAAGCTGGCTATAGGGCATTTGGAAATTACAGGAAAACTGAAGGTCGATATTGGGGCTATACTCATTGGAATTCAGAAGAGTGAGGGAGATCTTATCAAAGTATAAAAGGTTGTGAAGGGAATCGATAACATAGAAACAGGGAGGTTGTTTCCATTGGTGGGTGAAACTAGAACTAGGGGGCAGAGCCTCAAAATAAGGGGGAGCAGGTATAGGATGGAGCTGAGGAAGAATCTCTTCATCCAAGTGTTGTGTGTCTGTGGAATTCCCTGCCCAGCGAAGCAGTTGAAGCTACCTCGTTGAATGTTATTAAGGCAAAGATAGATTTTTGAACAGTAAAAGAATTAAGGGTTTTGGTGAGCGGGTGGCTAAGTGGAACTGAGTCCATGAAAAGATCAGCCATGATATTATTGAATGGTGGAGCAGGCTTGAGGGGCCAAATGGCCTATTCCTGCTCCTAGTTTTTATGTTCTTATTATCACACTGTCGGATCAATGATTTCACATTTCCACACACCAAATAGTGGCAAGGAACCAGAGTAGTTATTTGCAAAATCCACTTTGGGGTGGAACTCACTGTGAAGATAGAACAGATACTTAAAATATCACCCCTTATATTCCAGTGATGGTCTTTCGAATTGCTGCAACTGTAACCGTCATCTTATAAAATAGACGTTGCTTACAAAGGGTGATCAGAGATATTTTAGAAAGCTGAAGGGGGATCAAAAATGCACTTAAGTAGAACAGCTGCTTGTGGGAAAGATTCTGAGATATAAATTTAATGAGGGAAAATGTTATCCTGTGTTTAGATTGAAACATTTGGAGGTTATCCATATTCGACAATCTATGGAGACTGCCTCTGAAATGCAATTCCACTTTTTGATTAAAACAGAAAGTAGAATCCCTACAGTGCAGAAGGAGGCCATTCGGCCCATCAAGTCTGCACCAACTACAATCCCACCCATGCCCTATTCCTGTAACCCCACATATTTACCTGCTAATTCCCTGACACTAAGGAGCAATTTAGCATGGCCAGTCAACCTAACCCACACGTCTTTGGACTATGGAGGAAACCTGAGCACCCGGAGGAAACCCACGCAGACATGGGGAGAAGATGCATTCAGACAGTGACCTGAGGCCGGAATTGAACTTGGATTTCTGGTGCAGTGAGGCAGCTATACTAACCACTATGCCGCCATACTGGATAAACTCAGGAAGTCTGGCAGCATCTGTGGAGAGAGAAATACAATTAACGTTTCGAGTCCATACAACCCTTTCACAGAACTGAAAAGGGATAGAAATGTGATGAATTATATATTTGGAGAAGGGATAGGGCAGAATGGAAGGTCAGTGACAGGTCCAAGTTAAGGAGAGATTGACATGGACATGAGACAAAGGGGATGTTATTGGTCCCATTAGGAACTGAAGAGTGTCATTAGTGGCTTTGGTAGATTAGCAGAATCGGAGAACAGAAGTCAGTACTTTGACTGTAAACATTCCTCCTCTCACATGAGATAATAGCATCCATGTCGATGATCCGGCATGTCTTGCAGAGGTTGTTGTGGCAGGGTTGTGTGGTGTTGTGGTCACTGTTCTCCTGAAGGCTGGGTAATTTGCTGCAGACAATGGTCTGTTTGAGGCTGTGCGGTTGTTTGAAGTGGGGGTGTGGGGATGGCCTTGGTGAAATATTTGTCTTCATCAATGACATGTTGAATGCTCCAGAGAAGCCTTTGGAGAAGATGTTGTAGCTACTATCAACTGGGGAGGCAGTGATGTAATTGTGTGGTAACTGGCCTAGTAATCCAGAAACCTAGATTAACGTTTTGGAGACCTGGGTTCGAATCGCATTTTGGCAAATAGTGGGATTTAAATTCAAAAGAAATCTGTAAATAAAACACAAATGACACCCATGAAACCATTGTTGTTGCAAAAACCCATCTGGTCCATTATTGCCCTTTTAAGGAAGGAAATCTGATGTCCTTACCTGGTCTGGCCTATATGTGACCACAGATCTATAGCAATGTGGTTGACTCTTAAATGCCCCCAGGGAGCCATGCAGCAATACCCAAATCCCATGAACAATTTCAAGAATGAACTATCTCACACGTGTTGAAGAAGATAACTGGTTTGAGGTGACCCTATTAAGCAGTGTCGTCCAGGTATTTCTAATATCCTGCGGACTTATTCAACCAGCAATGTATATCTTGTTCAAACCTCTGCATTTATGAGGCAAAAGAACTATGTACACAAACCAATAGTGAATCACCAATTTGCAACTTTATTCCAAACAATAAAGACTTAAGTTTTACCACTTTAACAATTCTCTCTCTCTCTAGCTAATTTAACATTTATAGCAGTCAGAACACGGGTTAAGGAGACAATAGTGACACAGTAGTTAGCCCTGCTGCCTCACAGCACGAGAGACCCAATTTCAGTTCTAGTTTTGGGAGACTGTCTATGTGGAGTTTGCATTTTCTCCCCCTGTCTGAGTAGCTTTCCTCCAGGTGATCTGGTTTCTCCCACAGTCCAAAGATGTGCTCGTTAGGTTGATTGACCATGGTAAGTTGCTCCTTAGTATCCAAAGATGTGTAGGTTAGGGGAATAAGCAGGCTAGGTATATGGGGCTACAGGTAGAGGGCCTGGGTAAGTTGCTGAGTCAGTGCAGACTTGATGGGCCAAAGAGCCTCCTTCTGTACTGTAGGGATTCTATTCTATTGTACTCTAGTAAATAACAATAGGCTTGATTTTATTTGAAGGAGAGGACAGGGTTAAAGGAGGAACGCTGAGAATGGGTTGGAGGATCTCATGATAGGATAATTATGCATGGACCCTGACTTGAACAACTTTCTTTGTCCTTCATTATGTTACATTATTAACTCAAAAAATCATATTTATTTACAAATAGCTCAGTATTTTCCTCACTTTATCTGGCATACTTCCTGTTAAGAAAATTTGTGCAACACTGAAAAGACTGTTGATAAAATCACTTTGGTTTGCAAAATCCTACTAACTGTCCTAACTTGAGACAATTCACACATCTTTAACCTGTGATTATCCCTCTCTCCATGCACACTGTGTGTATCTGTAAAGACTTGATTACCTGTAAAGACTTGTATTCTAACCATTTTTCACATTCCAGTCTGTATTTATCTTGCAATTGTGTCTTTGCCCATATATGTTTGTGAGCCTATCTTCCCACTCACCTGATGAAGGGACAGTGCTCCACAAGCTCGTGATTCCAAATAAACCTGTTGGACTTTAACCTGTGAGACTTCTTATGGTAAAATTAAAGATACGGCTTCTCTATTGAAAATATTTTGACAGCTTTGGGGTGAGAAAGCACTGTTTGACTCTGAGTTTCCTGTGTATGTGATTCGGTTATATATTTCAATACCATTGCACTGTGTGCAAGTTTCAAAACAGTTAATCCACTTCTTCCAGCAGCATATTATTAAAACTTCACTGATTGTTGTAGGTTTGCTGAATTAAATATTAATCTGTCTTGCTATTGCACATTAATGTTAAACTAACTGCAACTCAGGATATAAATTGCTTTAGAATTGTCGGGATGGGATGTCAGGAAGGCTAAGACTAAGATGATGAAGAATTTCTTCTGCCAGAGGGTGGTGGAACTTTGAAATTCTCTACCCCAGACGGATGGGAAGGCTCAATCATCAAGTATCTTCAAAGCAGAGGTTGGTGGATTTCTAGATACCCAATTATATCACGGGATACAGAGCAAGTGCAAGAAGATAGCGTTGATGTCGGTCAGCTGGTGAAATGAAGGAGCAGGCTCGAGGGATTGGAAGGCTGATGCCTGTTCAAAGGTCAGTCTTACTGACCAGTCAGCTTAATCAGTGTAGAATTTACCGAGTTGGATGGTGTTGCTTGTGAAAACTCTTATTTATTCTTTCATGGAAAGAGAACGGTTAAGAAAAACTTGGATGGGTACATGGATGAGAGGGGTGCGGAGGGATATGATCCAAGTGCAGGTCAGTGGGTCTTGGCAAAAAAATGGTTCAGCACAGACAAGAAGGGCCAAAAGGCTTGTTTCTGAGCTGTAATTTTCTATGGTTGTGTGGAATGCAAATGTCACTTGCTTGACATATGAGAAGCATTTGTGGACTCCGGGTCCGTACTTGATGAAGTTAAGAAGGATGGGGGGGGGTGGTCTCACTGAAACTTACAGAATACTGAAAGGCCTGGATTGAATTGATGTGGGAAAGATGTTTCCTTTAGTAGGTGACAGTCGGATCTGAGGGCATAGCCTCAGAGTAAATGGATGATTCTTTGAAAACAAGATGAGGCGGAATTTCTTCATCCGGATGGTGCTGAATCTCTGAAATTCATTGTCACAGAAGGTTGTGGAGGCCCGGTCATTGAGTATATTTAAGATAGAAGTAGATAGATTCTTGATTGGTAAGGGGATCAAAGGTTACAGGGAAAAGGTGGGAAAATGCGGTTGAGAAACTTATCAGCCATGATTGAATGGTGGAGCAGCCTGAACAGGCTGAGTGGCCTAATTCAGCTCCAATATCTTATAGTTTATACTGAGGGCAGCATTTGTTCATTCCTCATTGCCTTGAGAAGGTGATGGTGAGCTGTCTTCTTGAACTGCTGCAGACCTCCTGGTGTGGGTACATCCACAGTACTGCTAGAAAGGGAAGTTGTCCTTTAATTATTAATTCATTCTTTCCCGTTACCATATTGATTGTTTATATTTGTGCTCTTTGTTTGAGGTCTGTTGTAAAATATATGGGATCTTTTCAGTTTATTGCTAAAATTGAGAGTTTGAAGGTCTTTTTATTCAGTTCCAGCTTTGATCCAAATTTGCTGCATTTATCCTGAATTATACAGTAAGCATATCTTTTGATTTATTGCAAAAACTCTTTTGGGCGACACGGTGGCACAAAGGTTAGCAATGCTGCCTCACAGCACCATGGATCCAGGTTCGATGCTGGCCTTGGGTGACTGTCTGGGTGAGTTTGTACATTCTCTCTGTGTCTGTGTGGGTTTCTTCTGGGTGCTCTGTTTTCCTTCCACAGTCATGATGTGGGAATGCCGGCGTTGGACTGGCGTAAACACAGTAAAAAGTCTGACAACAGACAGTTTAGACTGTCTGTGCTTTGTATGCTCTGTCTGAGGCCAGAACTCTCCATTCACCTGACGAAGAGGCAGTCCTCTCGAAAGCTTGTGAGTATTATCAAATAAATCGGTTGGACTAAAACCTGGTGTTGTCAGAGTTTTTACTGTGTTCCTTCCACAGTCCAAAGATGTGCAGGTTAAGTGGATTGGCCATACTAAATTGACGCTTAGTGTTTCAAGATGTGTAGGTCAGGGGAATTAGCAGTGTAAATATGTGGGGTCATGGGGATAGGGCCTGGGTGGGTTGCTGTGTTGGAGAGTTGGTGCAGACTTGATGGGCCGAATGGCCTCCTTCTGCACTGTAGGGATTCTATGGGCTGTAATTATAATTGTAGACTATGCATGATGTTGAAACTGCCAGTAGATGTCCTCAGTGCACTGTCATATATCAGTATCACTCAATACTGCATCACCAAATAACCACTCATGAGTTTAACGTCTGTTTCATCCATGTGTTGTTTTGTAATTGAGCCATTATTTTGAACATCATTGTGACATTATGGGGGGAGTTTTCCCATTCATACATCTGCTGAGGTAATCATAGCTGTCGGGGAGTGTGGGGGAGGGGCAGACCGTGCAAAGATCTGTTGACCTTGGGCAGGATTTTCCGGATTTGGAGTCAGTGCCGCCGGATAATCTCGCCCTATATAACAGATGGCAGGTAGGTTGGATTGTGATATGTGTCAACAATTTCAAGCTGTTTAGATGATTTTTTTGTGGCTTATCTATCAAAGATTCTCCAATGTGACACAGAGGTAAGCACTGCTGCCTCACAACGCCAGGAACATGGGTTCGATTCCTGGCTTGAGTCACTGTCTATGTGGAGTTTACATGTTCACCCCGGGTCTGTATGGGTTTCCTCCGGGTGCTCCGGTTTCCTCCCACAGTCCAATGATGTGCAGGTTAGGTGAATTGGCCATGCTAAATTATCCCTCAGTGTTACCCGAACTGATGCTGGAGTAGCGACTAGGGAATTTTCACAGTAACTTCATTGCAGTGTCAATGTAACCTACTTGTGACACTAATAAATAAACTTTGCTTTATGCCACTGACATAAGAAGAGACAGAAATTAAAGACAAAAAGGTATAATTTGGTCTTTCAAATCTCAGCCTAACTCTCCTATCACATTATTCAAAATGAATTTTAAATGGTGCTATTACCTCCACTGACAAATTATTCCAAACTACAGCTTTGGAATAATTCATACATCCCCTTCTTTATCTCTATTTTAAGCTTAGTTTTTACTGATTTAAACTGCATCCTTGGTGCCACATTTGTGCAGTGTGCTGTCACCAACAACCTGTCCTGGTCCTCCTGTGCCCACACTATAATTAAGAAAGCCCATCAACGCCTCTACTTTCTCAGAAGACTAAGGAAATTTGGCATGTCAGCTACAACTCACCAACTTTTACAGATGCACCATAGAAAGCATTCTTTCTGGTTGTATCACAGCTTGGTATGGCTCCTGCTCTGCCCAAGACCGCAAGGAACTACAAAAGGTTGTGAATGTAACCCAATCCATCACCCAAACCAGCCTTCTATCCATTGACTCTGTCTACACTTGCCACTGCCTCGGCAAAGCAGCTGGTAAAATTAAAGACCCCACGCATCTCAGACATTCTCTGTTCCATTTTCTTCCTTCGGGAAAAAGATACAAATGTCTGAGGTCATGGACCATCTGACTCAAGAACAGCTTCCTCCCTGCTACTGTCAGACTTTTGAATGGACCTACCTTGCATTATTAAGTTGATCTTTCTCTACACCCTAGCTATGACTGTAACACTACATTCTACACTCTCTTGTTTCCTTCTCTACGAACAGTATGTTTTGTCTGTATAGCATGCAAGGAACAATACTTTTCACTGTATGTTAATACACGTGACAATAATAAACCAAATCAAATCAAAGAAATGATCACACTTTAGATTCAAAGTCACCTCGATTCCGCCCCCCTCATCCCCTCCCCCCACACCCCTCTCCACCACCTCAAAACCCCAGTCAGATTGTTCGGAGCCAGACTGTGAGCGAACCAACTTGATGTCTTCACATTTTGCTTTGTGTGGTCCTGCCTGCAAGCAGGTCTCCGTGGAAACCAGGGAGCTTCCACCCACGGATTTTCCTGATGAATTTAACCTGGAGCATTCCCTGGAATTTTTCCCTGGCTAAACAAAATAGCTGTTCCATTTAAAATATATGAGTTTCTAAAGTGACTGTATCATGAAGATGATACAATGTATGCATTGCTCCTTTAAAGCAACGGAATGGTAAATTCTTGTGTGAGGAAGTAAATTTTACCTTCTCTCCACCACCCGCCCCACCCCACCATGCCACCACCTCCCCCCTCACCCCCCACCCCCTTCAAAAACACCAGTGATGCCTTTCCTCCAGAGAACTTCATTGTTTTGTTGAAGGTCGTGGAAGCTTTGGAAAGAGCGCGAAGAAGGTCCACCAGGATGTTGCCTGGTCTCGAGGGAGTTGACTATCAGGTGAGGTCGAATAAACTTGAATTGTTTTCACTGGAAAGACAGAGGCTGAGGGGAGACCCGTTAAAGGTCTTCAAAATTATAGGAGGTGTAGATAGGATAGATAGTCAGAGGATTTTTCCCAGGTTGTAAGTGTCAATTATAAGGGAGCACAGGTTTGAGGCAAGAAGGGGAAAGTGTAAGGGAGACGTGCAGGGGATATTTTTCACGCGGAGAGTGGTGGGTGCCTGGAAGCCACTGCCAGTGTAGGTGGTGGAGGCAGGCACATTAGCAACATTTATGAGGCATCTGGATAGGTACATGAAGAGGGAAGGAATAGAGTGATATGGAATGAATAAAGACAGAAGGTACTTTTTAGTTTAGCTAGGGTGTCATGATTGGCGCAGGCTTGGAGGGGAGAAGGATCTGCTGAGAAAATCCTTTGGAAATCTTGTTTCTGAAAGATTACTCTCCGGTGAATCCAGCAGTCATGGAGAAAAGTCGTTAAATTATAAGTACTGGACAGTGAATTTACTGTAGGGCAAAGCTTAACTGACATAAGCTGAGGCACTCTGACCAATCAAAAACATACCATGTATCATCTTTCAGAAATTTCCCTTGTATAAACAGCACCTGGCAGGATGACTTCATCGCTGCAGCAACAGGACCAGGTATGAATTGAATTATAAACCTCACCTGGAAAGAATAAATACAAATGCTTCCATTCAAATAAATCTCATTAGTCTTGGTTACCAAGAGCTCCCACAATGGGATCATTGATTCATTATCCCCTCACCAGTTTACGACTCACTACACAAGGTATATGTGTAAATACGTAATGGAAATCCTAAACCTGTAAGGCAGATATTGTCTTTTTTTAAAAATATCACAGGTAGACTTAAGTCAGATAATGTGATCATTTCATCTGGTGTATAATAGCTATTTATGTTGGGACTACCACGTTCGTTTGGAAAAATGCCTTTGTTGCAACAATAAACAACTTAGCCTCTGCCCCTGCTATTTATCTCATGTACTCGAACAATTTACTGCACTGTAAACCTGGCAGCCCTGACGTGTATCATGCAATTTCTCACTAAGTGGCCAGTATTTGTGCTGTAATAGTCCCCTCTGAGATCACAAATGCAACGGTTACCAAACCTTCCCCGAAGTCAATCACTTCAAGATCCCATCTCAGTTTAAAGACCAGTGGATCTTGCGATGTTTTCTTATTGCTGTGGCTTCTAGACTGAGGGGTTGAACAAAATTCTCCCTCTGTTGGCTGTAAGGGAGAAAGGACTTTGTGACCCAAGTATTAGCTTGGCTAAGGTTGTTCGTTGACAGGTGTCATGAAAACACCTCTATTTTTGAAAAATTATTTTTTCTAAAAACTTTCAACCGACTGAAATGTGATCGTTTAAAACCAAGGAGATGGCAAACTGCTTTAAAATGTGAGGCCACCTTCCAAGCTGAAGATGAGGAAAGCAAAACATAACTCCCTCTGTCTGCACAATCTCGCTGTGTCTGCATGGGTTTCCTTCAGGTGTTCCTGTTCCTTCCAACAGTCCAAAGATGTGCAGATTAAGTGGTTTGGTGTGGTAACTTGTCCCTTAATGTCTCAAGATGTGTAGGTTGTGGGGGTTTAGAGGAGTAAATACGTGGGCTTACGAGGATAGGGCCTGGGTGGAATGCTCTGTCGGTGAGTTGGTGCAGACCTGATGGGCTGAATGGTCTGTTTCTGCACTGTAGGGATTCTATGATTCTATGAAAGGAAGTATGAAGAGAGAGACATTTGAAGGGAAAACTACAAACGTCAAACCCAACACTAATAATGAAAGAGATTGAAAATGCAAAATGCTGAATTTTATCAACAGTGAAGAATGGGAACTGTTAACCAGATGTACCCACCTGACACTAAGGCCCCTCTATGGAAGACAAAATAACCCCATTTCCTGTTGATTCCTACTATTTTGAAAGCTGTCAAAAGTTTTAGAGATGAAACATCAAAATGTGATTATTTGTTCTACAACAATAACTGCAAGGCAGGTTAATCAAATTCCTTTTTTGGAATATACAGACAGTGGGTTTTTAAAGAAACAGTTTTGCCAAGCTAGACACAGAGATAATTCACTAAAGATTTCTGCAAAAAATTGCTAAAGGGAGCTGTAAGAAATCTCTCTCTCCCTCCCTTATGTTATGACGTAGAGATGCTGGCACTGGACTGGGGTAACCATAGTGAGAAGTCTCACAACACCAGGTTAAAGTCCAACAGGTTTATTGGGCAGCATGAGCTTTCAGAGCACCGCTCCTTCATTAGGTTTGAGTGACTCAAACTTTTCTTACTTTTGATATGTGTGTGTGTGTGTGTGTGTGTGTGTGTGTGATGTCTTTTTAAATATTTTCCTTGTGTTTAGCAACTAATAAACATACTCTTTTTTCATTAAAGTTTGATTAGCTCCATATTTAAAAAGTAAATAGATTTGGATTCGAAAAGTCGTCTACAGGGAAAAAAAATTAAAAACCTGTGTTGTGACCAAACAAGGAGGTCAAATAAAGAGGAATTGGTTTGTCTCTATACATCCAATTGTAATGCAGTCCCAAAGAATGATAAACTATCTATATCATTTCCGTAGGGATTTCAGAGACGTATATTGAGCTTAAATAATGGTTTAAAAAACTTCAATTTAAAAAATGCAAAATTCTCCAAATGTTAATCCCATGAATAGAAGGCAGACACATCAATTCATTATTGTTGGATTGAAGATCAATCACTCTCTATACAATCAAGATCCTTTTTTTAAATTCTTATTGGTTCCACAAGTAAGACTTACATTAACACTGCAATGAAGTTACTGTGAAAATCCCCCTGTTGCCACACTTTGGCGCTTGTTTGGGTACACTGAGGGAGAATTTAGCACGGCCAGTGTACCTAACCAGCACGTCTTTCAGATTGTGGGAGGAAATCGGAGCACCGGGAGGAACTCCATGCGGACAAGCGGAGAACGTGCAGACTGCACACAGATAGTGGCTCAAGCTGGGAATTGAACCCACCTTTCTGGCACTGTGAGGCAGCAGTGCTAACCACTGTCCCACCGTGCTGCCCTATATAGTTATTTTCAGTGTGAGTTACATAATTTGCTTTAGTGAATAATGGAAAATGTGTTGATGCTATGGTAGTCGATGAGGAGCCAATTACTATTCTATAGATACACTTATATTGCTATTTTATATAGATGCAAAATGGTTAACGTTACACATTGGGGGCAATTTTATCATTTTGATTCTAAGTGCTGAATCTGGGTGCAATTCAGATCCAACTTAGAAAACTGCTCTCAGGCGCCCCATACACACTCAGCCTGAAAAAAAAAATTGTGGATCTGAATTGCACTGTGGGCGAGGCTTATCATGCCTGAAACACTGCCTCTCTGATTGAAGCTTTGAACTGCGCATGTGCAGTGACAAAAAATTTGAAAAACACCCCCCCGTCACATCATTCCCAGGGCGCTTTATGCGCTTTTTGCAGCCCAGGAGCAGGAGCGATGGCCCCACAGATATCGCCCCACCCCCACAACATAACTGTTTTCCTTACACCCCCCTACCCAGACCGATCGCGACCCCTTGCCCCCTCTTCCCCCTACGAATTGTCCGCAGAGTGGCAGCAGACCTGCCCCGCTCCCAGAGAGCGACCTGGACTCCCTCGTCCGTCCACCCCACCAGAGAACCATCTGGCCTCCCTCTCCCTCCTCCACACCTCTCCCGCCACCACCAGCGTGTGATCTGGCCTCCCTGCCCCCAACACCACCAGAGATACATCAGGCCCTCCTCCTCCCCACCCCAACCAGGGAATAATCTGACCCGCCTTCCCCCCCCCCCCCCCACCCCGATCAGGCAGCCGTTGGAAGCTCTGAACTCACCTTTTCAGAAGCTGGAGCACCCGAAACAGACATTTGCCGAGCATGTCTGTTTCGTGCCGAATCTGGACGGGCGAACGTGATGGTAAAGGGGGAAAGGCTGATAAGGTTGGGTGTCCATCTCATTAGGTCGTGCCCGTTTTGGATGTGGTTCAAATCGCGGCCATTTTGGTATAATAATCGCACTGTGGGATGAATTTCCTCAGAGCCCGGCCCTGCTTTGCTTCTCTAACTTTGGCAGAATGCCTGATTATTATGCGTGTAAATGGGATCCACGCCACAATTATAGCAGGAAAAACACAGGAAATTTGCTCCGATATTTTTATTATATCATTGGCAGAGCAAGGACATTTTCTCCATTAATTGATAACATTTACGTCTGCTTATGCTCGTATAATTAATTGAAAACTTTGTTTGTTTTAGCCATGCAGAAACACAAGTTTCTGTTGAATGTAATAGTCCAGAAGTATTTCGGTGAACTCACGAGTGGCTACGGTCAGTGAATGCACCTACAAGTGCCATATCCTGGCAACTGTACCACCAGCCTCAGCCACTGCTCAATTCATCACATCCCTTTCACTCATGGGCAGTACAGTGGCTTGGTGATTAGCACTGCTGCCTCACAATATGGGAGACCCAGGTTCAATTCTGGCCTTGGGTCACTGTCTGTGTGAAGTCTGCATGTTCTCCCTGTGTCTGCATGAGAACATAAGAACATAAGAAATAGGAGCAGGAGTAGGCCATCTAGCCCTTCGAGCCTGCCCCGCCATTCAATAAGATCATGGCTGATCTGTCGTGGCTCAGTTCCACGTTCCTGCCCTCTCCCCATAACCTTAATCCCCTCCCTTATCAAAAACCCATCAACCCACGTCTTAAAAATATTTAGTGAGGTAGCCTCCACCACTTCAATGGGCAGAGAATTCCAGAGATTCACCACCCTTTGAGTGAAGAAGTTCTTCCGCAACTCTGTTCTAAACCGCCCCCCCCCTTTATCTTGAGGCTGTGCCCCCTAGTCCTACTGTCCTTTCTGAGCGGGAAGAGTCTCTCCACCTCTATCCTGTCCATCCCATTCATCATCTTAAACGTCTCAATGAGATCTCCCCTCATTCTTCTAAACTCCAACGAGTACAAGCCTAGTTTATTCAGCTTCTCCTCATAGCTCAACCCCCTCAACTCCGGCATCAGCCTAGTAAGCCTCCTCTGCACTCCCTCCAAGGTCAAAATATCCTTGCGTAAGTACGGCGCCCAAAACTGCACGCACTACTCCAGCTGCGGCCTCACCAATGCCCTATACAGTCGCAGCAAGACCTCCCTACTTTTATATTCAATCCCCCTCGCTATGAAGGCCAGCATCCCATTTGCCTTCCTGACCACGTGCTGCACCTGCAAGCTGGGTTTTTGCGACTCATGCACAAGGACCCCGAGGTCCCTCTGCACCGTCGCCTGCTGCAGTTTTTCACCACGTAAGTAATAATCCTTCCTACCATTATTCCTACCAAAGTGGACCACCTCGCACTTGCCAACATTAAATTCCATTTGCCATTTCCTGGCCCATTCGCCCAGCCTATCTAGATCCTTCTGTAGACTCTCCACACCCTCCGCACAATTTGCCGTTCCACCAATCTTGGTGTCATCAGCAAATTTCGACACCATACACTCGGTTCCCTCCTCCAGATCATCTATATAAATGGTAAATAGCTGAGGCCCCAGCACCGACCCGTGGGGCACTCCACTAGTCACCAACCGCCAATCCGAATAGCACCCATTGACCCCCACTCTCTGCCTCCGATTTGACAGCCAATCCTCTATCCACGCTAACACCCTACCCCCAACTCCATGTCCCCTGACCTTCTGCAATAACCTCTTGTGAGGTACCTTGTCAAACGCCTTCTGAAAATCAAGAAAGACCACATCCACCGGCTCTCCTTTATCCACCGCCCTAGACACATCCTCATAGAACTCCAGTAAGTTTGTCAGACACGACTTCCCTTTAACAAAACCGTGCTGCGTCTGCTCTATCAAGCAATTCCCCTCAAGATGCCTCGCTATTTCCTCCTTGATGACGGATTCTAACATTTTACCTACAAGAGACGTTAAACTAACCGGCCTATAATTCCCTGCCTTTTGCCTGGCACCCTTCTTAAACAACGGTGTAACATTAGCCACTTTCCAATCTTCCGGCACTTCCCCGGAATCCAGCGATGTCTGGAAAATAACCACCAAGGCATCCACTATCACCTCCGCCATTTCTTTCAGAACCCTCGGATGCATTCCTACCACCTTTCCATCTCTAACACCTGGCAAATTATTTTCCTTCCGGTGCTCCGGTTTCCCCTCTCACTCCAAAGATGTGCAGATTAGGTTGATTGGCCATGATAAGTTGCCCCATAGTGTCAGGGGACTAGCAGGGTAAAGATGTGGGGTTACAGGTATAGGACGTGGGTGGGATTGTTGTTGGTGCAGGTTCGATGGGCTGAATGGCCTCCTTCTGCACTGTAGGATTGTATAATTTTCAGGCCTTGGTAAAGGGGGCATCTGCACAGATGCGGGAGTGAATTGCACTTATCGCCTCATGCCCGACTTTACCAATTTTTCATGCCCAAAAACGGGTGCGACACAATGGTAAAATCGGGCCCATTAACTAAAATGGCAATATAACTTAGGGGGTCGAGATGATGCAGGGGCATGAGAAAACAATGTCGATTGAGATCATATCAAATTGGCTTAAACCATCTTTGAAGTGGTATGACAAATGAAAACTATCTCTGATATGAAGCATACTAAGATTTGATCCACAGTTTGTGGTGATTTAACTGATCTTACCTGGAATGATGGTAGGGACACCACATAAGTGATTGTCACCCTCTCGTACATCATTCAACATTATTCTTAATATATGGGCAGAGGTGGTGGGTGTTGATGAACCATGTGACAAGGAGTGCATTGTGTTTGAAATAAAACAGAAAATTCCTGGGAATACTCAACAGCTCTGGCAGCATCTGGAAAAACAGTGTTAGCACTCCAGGTGGAAGTCATCAGAACTGGGAAAAGTTTGAAATTTAATTGGTTTTGAGTGGGTCAAAAGGGGGAGGGTGGAAAAAGAGAAGCAGAGAGAAGGTCTGTGATGGAATGGAAGACAAGAGACTAAGGGAGCAGAAATGGAGGAAGGAAAGAAACATAACATTTTGGAGACAGGCTTTTGCATGATCTGGGCGGCATAGTGGCACAGTTTGTTAACACTGCTGTTTCACAGCGCGGGGACCCGGGTTCAATTCCCGGGTTGGGTCACCGTCTGTGTGGAATTTGCACATTCTCCCCGTGTCTGTGTGGGTTTCCTCTGGATGCTCCGGTTTCCTCCCACATTCCAAAATATGTGGATTAGGTAGATCGGCCATGCTAAATGGCTCTTAGTATCGGGGGACTGTCTAGGGTAAATGCTTGGAAATATGGGGATAGGGCCTGGGTGAGATTGTGGTCAGTGCAGACTCGATGGGCTGAACGGCTTCCTTCTGCACTGTAGGATAACTAAAAGCTGTTGTAAGAGAGCAAATCCAGGAGGAAAACATAAGCTTGACCAACATGTAGAGAAAAATAAACAAAATGGCAGTCAGGTTCACAGTTTGAAATTGTTTTAACTCAATATGGAGTCCAGAAGGCTATAAAATACCTAATGAAAGATGAGGAGCTGTTTCTTGAGCTTGTGTTGAGCTTAATACTCTCCCACTGAACAGCACATATACAAGGTATCACTGGAGAACAAACAGAAACAAGAAGTCTCGATATCAACCCTTCTCAACTCTATCTCCCAACCCTAACAGATTGCCCTGTGTTGCTGAGACCAGTTTAGCACAGTCCTGAGTGAATTGAACTAACTCAGCACACAATGAAGCTGAAACCTTGGATCATTGTAATATCCCTAGGTAATGTGTTTATCCACCATTATTGGTAAAATGAATCAGAAATATTTATTTCATTTTTACAGCAACAGTTGTTCTCAAAATGTACTAAAAGCAATGTGACTCAGATGAGTCTCTCCCCCATTGGGTTTAATAGCTACAGTAACTGCAAATATAAATAGAACTTGTTTTTGAATGGATTGTGTGCACTGGTTGAGTCTTACTTATACGTATATACATTTTAATGTGATTTTTAAAGTTTTTCATTAATTTGAATTCAAAATAATAAAATATTTGAAAGCACGGCATTAAGAAAACGCAACAGTTCTGCCAATTTTTATTTCTGAGCAATTACCTGCTTTGGAGAAATGCTTCAATATACCTTACACTTACCATGGAAGTTGTAAAAGCAGACAATATTACTGAATTTGCCTTGCTTAGAAACAGGACTTAGATTTTAAAAAAATCCAGAAGAATAGATTATTTCTTCTGAAACCGATCATTGTTCTGATGGTTTATGTAATATTTATTCAATACTGTACTTCATAGAATTGGGTAATAATATTAGATAAGCATATTAATTATCAATAATAACAACAGACTGTGCTGGAATTATTCAGCAGGTTTCGCAGCATCTGTGGAGACTGAAGCCTGGTGAGCTGGGATTTCAGTTCCAGAAATTTCTCAGGAGCTGGTTGCAGTCATAGGCTCTAAGCTGCTGTATAACCTTTTCCTATTAATAAATGTGTTCTTGTTTTTTTCCCTTAATTGGTGAAGGAATTATTAAATTGGTAATGAGGGTAAAAGAAGGGGGAATTAGAGAGGCAATGACATAGTGGTGTTACCACTGGACTGTTAATCCAGAACTCGGCTCATGTTCTGGGGATCCGGGTTTGAATCCTGCCATGGAAGGTGGTGGAATTTGAATTCAATAAAAAAAATCTGGAATTCAGAATCTGCCAATGACCATGAAACATTTATCAATTGTCAGAAAACCCCATCTGGTTCATTATTGTCCTTTAGGGAAGGAAACATTAAACAGAGTATATATTTTCTGTTGAGCTTGAAGTTGTGACAAATCTTAATTACACAAATGTCCCTATTTGGACAGATGCTCCTGTTTTGATGCCTCCAGAGAGGACTGGACACAATCCATAGAGCGTTTGAGATTTTACTTTCAGGCCAAGGAAATAGAGGAAAAGGGAAAGAGAAAAGCTGTCTTCTGAATGTGTGTGGGACTCAGGCTTACAATTTGATTCATAGTTTCACAACCCCAAGCGTGCCTGACTCCAGGTTATTCAGTAAGATCACTAAATTGATAAATTCACATTTCCATCTGGGACCATCGGTAATATTGCAGAAATTTCAGTTTAATTGGAAGGGCTGAAGCTCCAGGAGAACCTACTGAGACTTATACCATCAAGGTGAAGCAAATCTTGGAGCACTGTGACTTTGAATGAGTTGCTGTGGGACAGATTAGTCTGTGGGGTGAAACATAGAAACTTGAGACAGGAGCAGGACATTTGGCCCTTCCAGCCTGCTCTGCCATTCATCATGCTCATGGATGATCATCAAATTTAATATCTTGATTCCACTCTTCCCCGCATATCTCTCGCTCCCTTTAGCCCTAAGAGCTATACCTAATTTATTCTTGAAATCAGACAATGTTTTGGCCTCAATTACATTCTGTGGCAATGAATTCCACACATTCACCACCCTCTGGGTGAAGGAATTTCTCCCCACCTCAGTTCTAAAAGCGTTATCCCTTATCCTCAAACTATGACCCCTGGTTCTGGACTCTCTCACCATTGAGAACATTCATTCTGAATCTAGCCTGTCTAACCTATATCATTAAAACATATATAAATCGACCAATTTAATTTACATGAAGTAAAAATGCACATTCCTGTCTCTCAGATTCATACATCATTTAAAATCTTCTTACACGAATAACTTTAATGCTACTGTGTTATTCACAGATTCCACTTACCATAATAGTTTACACATCAGTGTCCGGTGACGTTGGTTAAGCAACATCACTTGATGTGTTATTAAAATCCAACAAATGACTTTTAGGGCAGCACAATGATTAGCACTGCTGCTTCACAGCTCCAGTGAACTGGGTTTGATTCCCAGCTTGGGCCACTGCCTGTGCGGAGTTTGCATGTCCCACCCCCGTCAGTGTGGGTTTTCTCTGGATGCTCAGATTTCCTCCCACAGTCCAAAAATGTGTGGGTTAGGTTGATTGGCCATGCTAAATTGTCCCTTAATGTCCCGGGATGTGTAAGTTAGAGGGATTAGCAGGGTAAATATGTGGAGTTACGGGGATAGGGCCTGGATGGGATTATTGTCAGTTTAGGCTTGATGGGCCAAATGGCTTCCTTCTGCACTGTAGGCTTTCTATGATATCTATGATTGTATGACTTGGCATCAACAGCCTTGGGAGCGTTTACCTCCTCTGTGAGTTCTATCCCTTGTAAAATGTCCTTGGGCCTCACTGAAGCATTTTGAGCCAGATTGCTTGTAGCTGGAGGAGGATTAGAGAGGGCAGGAATATAACACAAACGTTTAAGTTTAAACCCTGCAAGTGTTTCTCTTTTGCGAGACTGGTACCAGACTTAATTTCAACTGCCAAGTTATCTCAGAAATGGTAAACACATGCACTGTTGAACTATCCTTTTGAAAATTGAGTCTTTTTGAGCTTTAATGAGTCTTTTTTATCGAAAGAGCTTCTGCTATTTAACTAATAGTGTTTATATAACTGTTCTGGTTTGTCTCCTCCAAATTGAAGTGAACACACTATCAAAGCAGAAATATTAGAAAATTAAAATGGAATAGGCTGTGTTTTCTACCATTGACTATGAAAGTCCTAAAGTAATTATATAACGATATAGATGGTGACTTTAGCCATTTGAAATCTTTGGTTGGATTCTATGATCCTGCATATTGTGGAAGTAAAGTTTATTTATTTATTAGTGTCACAGGTAGGCTTACATTCACACTGCAATAAAGTTACTGTGAAAATCCCCTAGCTGCCACACTCTGGTGACTGTTCAGGTATACTAAGGGCGAATTTAGCATGGTCATTGCATCTAGCCTGCACATGTTTGGGCTGTGAAAGGAAACCAGAACACCCAGAGGAAAGCCACGCAGACTCAGGGAGAATGTGAAGACTCCACACAGACAGTGGCCCAAGCTAGGAATTGAATCCCAGGTCCCTGGCGCTGTGAGGCAACAGCGCCAACCAGTGTGCCACCATGCAACTGTTATCGGACAACAAATTTTATGAAATTGGGCACACAAAATGGAAGCAAACTAAAGTTATCCTCAGAGCCTTCCACTAAAATCACAAAGTAACAGACACTGATCAGTAGGCAAAAGCATGCTTTTAGAATGCAAATGAGGGCTAGCAGATAAGGGAAATTGGACAGGATGGCACCTACAGGAACTAAGTTAAAGAACACATCCCCACCCCATCAAAATCAGCACTTCTAAACCAGTCAAACAACCCATGGAGACACCTAAAATTAACACAGTTAAGGAAGCGTCCCTGGCCCCTCAAAACTCTTGAGATCAATAAACACACCTATGGTTCAAACCCCAGAGATTCCAGACCATTGATAACCAACCAAACAAAAATGATTAACACACACTTAAAACAATTGCTCCAACACTCAAAAACATTGAAACAGGATGGCTGAAGTCAAATACTGTAAATAAAGGATTAGCATTTGAAATGCCAAGTTCAGGTATAACTATAGCCCGTTGTGGGGGAGTCTTTAGAGCACTTTCGGGACAGTCCGATTGTATGTCCTGACTTTGTTTCTCCGTCGACGTAAAAAGAAAATAAAGCTGTGCTGTTATTGAACTTCACCCTGAGTCCATAGTGGTCGCTAACACTACCCAGTCAATGTTTTGCATAGTAAGCAAATTCTGTTGTAATCTGCATGGAGTTTAATCAGGTCTATCAACAATTTTGCCTCCTTCGTGACTATAACCAAATGTTGTGGCAAGTAAAGTTGCAGTCCAGTGGTTCTGTGTATTGTATTAGGCTTGTCAGCATTAAAATTTCTGTAGGATTGACTGTTATTGAATATCCAAAATGATCGAGATGAAACATTTAAGTATACTTCTGTTTCTGGAAATACATTGGAAAACAAAAGTACCAAATAAATGTATCTCTTTTCATTTGCAGCTCTCCATCCTCAGGGTTCAATGATGCTTTCACTCCATCATTATCTTCATATCACTTCTGACTTGAGGCTTTGACAAGAAACAGATGAATGAATGAATGATTTCTAAGCTGGTGTAAACAGAATTAGCGCTCAGGATTCACTGATATCATCACTGCGCCACCACTGCCAGCGAGAATGGAGAATTTGGTGCTCAACCAAATCTCTATTCATTGCAACAGGACCGGAAAATGCCAGTCATGGGCAAGGTTGGAGAATCCCAGCCAACACCTTTTTGGTTGATTATTGAAGAGGGAAACCTGGTTTGCAATTTAATTTCAAAGCAGTATTTTGCACACTTAATGCACAGCCTATGTAGCAATGGCAAGATCAATAAAGAAGAAACTCATCTTTGCTGATGACACAAAGATGAGTGGAAAAGCAAATTGTGTGGAGGGTGTGGAAAGCCTGCAGAGGGATTTGGATAGGCTGAGCAAGTGGGCGAGGACCTGGCAGATGGAGTACAATGTTAGCAAGTGTGAGGTTATCCACTTTGGCAGAAATAATAGTAGGAGGGATTACTATTGAAAGGGTGAAAAGCTGCAGCATGCTACGGTGCAGAGGGACCTGGGGGTCCTTGTGCATGAGTCGCAAAAACCCAGTCTGCAGGTGCAGCAGGTGATCAAGAAGGCGAATGGGATGCTGGCCTTTATAGCGAGGGGGATAGAATATAAAAGCAGGGAGGTCTTGCTGCAACTGTACAGGGCACTGGTGAGGCCGCAGCTGGAGTACTGTGTGCAGTTTTGGTCGCCACACTTGCGCAAGGATATTTTGGCTTTGGAGGGAGTGCAGAGGAGGTTCACTAGGCTGATACCGGACATGAGGGGGTTGGACTATGAAGAGAGACTAAATAGACTGGGTCTGTACTTGTTGGAGTTTAGAAGGATGAGGGGGGATCTTATTGAGACGTATAAAATAATGAAAGGGATGGATAGGGTAGAGGTAGAGAAATCCTTCCCGCTCAGAAAGGACAGCAGGACTAGAGGGTACAGCCTCAAGATAAGGGGGGCGCAGTTTAGAACAGAGTTGAGGAGGAACTTCTTCGCGCAAAGGGTGGTGAATCTCTGGAATTCTCTGCCCGTTGAAGTGGTGGAGGCTACGTCGCTAAATATATTTAAGTCACGGGTTTTTGACAGACAAGGGAATTAAGGGTTATGGGGAGAAAGCGGGAAAGTGGAACTGATCCATTTCAGATCAGCCATGATCTTATTGAATGGCGGGGCAGGCTCGAAGGGCTAGATGGCCTACTCCTGCTCCTATTTCTTATGTTCTTATGAAAAGGACCAGATCTCTTCAATGAGATAATAACATAAGAACATAAGAAATAGGAGCAGGAGTCGGCCATCCAGCCCTTCGAGCCTGTCCCGCCATTCAATAAGATCATGGCTGATCTGTCGCTGCTCAGTTCCACTTTCCCGCCCTCTCCCCATAACCCTTAATCCCCTCTCCTATCAAAAATCCATCAACCCGCAATCAACAACTTGGACATTGCTTTAAAGGAAGCTGGTGCATGTTAGCTGCAGGTACTTCAATATGGACCTATCTCTCCTTCAAATTTTATCTGTGTCAGAATAAATTAAGGTGGTCATTGAAATAGCTAATGCTAACTTTGTGAAAAATATTGATTCCCTTGTATCTGTAGACTACCTATAAATAGGGTGAATGGTTGGAAGCTTTTTCCAGGGCAGAAATGGCAATTACAAGGGTGCACAAGTTCAAGATAAAGGGGGAAAGGTTCAGTGGAGATGTGCGGGGAAGTTTTTTTACACAGAGAGTGGTGGGAGCCTGGAAAGCATTACTAAGTGAGATGGTTGAGGCAGTGGTGTAAGCCACATTTAAGATTTATCTTGCTAGACATATGAACAAACAGGGAATAGAGGAATATAAACAGTTGGTCTAGATTGGTAAATGTGACCAGCACAGGCTTGGAGGACCGAAGGGCCTGTTCCTATGCTGTACTGTTCTTTATTCTTTGTACCTCAATGCTGACAGCAGAAAGATTACTGAGTTTATCCTGCCAGATCCAATTCTATTGGATTCCAAATTGTTTGCGTGTGTGTGTGTGTGTGTGTGTGTGTCTGTGTTTTAAAAAAAACTCTAGAAAACCTGTCTGAATCTGTCTTTTACGATCACAGCATGTAAATAGTTAAACATTCGCTAAATTGGCAAGAGTATCCTTTTCAAAAAACCTCCTGTGCTTCAACAAGGAGAGTCACTTGACCCTTGCTCAGCTGAGTGTAACAGTAACAAAAACCATCAATATTTTTCTACTTTCGAGGAGGCTCAGTTCTCATCACAGTGGGTATCAACTAAAATTTATAAAAATTCAGAGCTGTGTTGAAGTTCTATTTACGTTATTTTCAGACAGCCATGAAATCCCTGCCTCTTCCCAATGGAAGATTTTGATGCACATTTCCCGGCTGGCTATAAGGTTTGTGTACTGGATATTAGTGCAAGTTGAGCAGAAAAGGGATAAGCAATTTATACTGCATGTAAAAAGCATAAGTGAGCAAATCCCCACTGGTAAGCAGCATGAGGGGAAGGATATTTTCCATTAATATGATGCTGCCATCAAATGAATAATGTGGTGTATGAATTTCAGTGCTGATGCAATGCCAGGTGCATAGACTGTACATCCCAACAAATGCAAATATTAATGACAGCCAGTCCCTTCGGTTGTTTGCAACAGGCAGAATACTGTTCATACTCAACCAGCCCATGCTTGCCAAACTTACAACATAATGTTAGAAGTGATTCCACAAATTGTCTGCACTTGCTGAACAATCCTGAGTGTGCTAATAATTACCCTGACAACCAATTTAAGATCATCAGTTGTTCTCACAATGTAGTTCACTTATATTTTCTCAAAGCTACATATAATCATACAGAAAGACCTGTCCTCTACAGGTAAAAGGAACATGTCCAGGCATTCCACCTTTTATCAACCAAGCAAAATCCTGAAAGACAATCGTTCCCTGTTGCGTTCCCTATAGCAACACCTGATCAAATGAGAGTGGACTTGCCAATCAATCAGCCCCCTTTTCTCATGCAGTATAAATTGTTGTTCCCTTTGAAATTTGGCATTCTAGAGTCTGTCCTGAGGAGTGCAAGATGAAAAGCTTTGAGAGTATTTCTCTTTTTTCTAGCAATATCAAGCCTAACATTTCTGAATGCTCAGTAAAAGATTTAAAAGGATATTCCCCCAGCTCTCCAAATTAACATTGAACAAAATGTCCTGGTCATTTAAAGGTAAGCATTTCCAAAGTCACTTGCAAAATATATTGCACAAGTACAAACTAATAGTCTATGCTGCTGGGAAAAGAGGATACTGAGACAGCAAGCTAGGATTTGATGATAGAAATGTGGGGATGGATAAACCTTCTGGAATGCTGGCCTATTATCATTGCAGATTTTAAAATATTAATTGATGGGAGGTGGGCATCACTGGCTTGGTTAACATTTATTGCCCTTGTTCAGACAGTATTTAAGAATCAACCACATTGCTGTGGGGTCTGGAGTCACATGTAGGCCAGATGGGTTGAGGGTGACAGGTTTCCTTCCCCAAAGGGCATTATTGAACCAGATGCGTTTTTATGATAATCATAGAATCCCTACAATGCAGAAGGAGGCCATTCGGCCCATCAAGTCTGCACTGACCACAATCCCATCCAGGCCCTATTCCTGCAATCCCGTATATCCACCCTGCTAATCCCCTGATACTACGGTCAACTTAGCATGGCCAATCAACCTAACCTGCACATCTTTGGAGTTTGGGAGGAGTCCCGAGCACCTGGAGGAAACCCCCGCAGACTTGTGGAGAATGTGCAGACTCCACATAGACAGTGACCCAAGCTGAGAATTGAAACCAGGTCCCTGGTGCTGTGAGGCAGCAGTGCTAACCACTATGCCACCATGCCGCCCTATCAACAATGGTTTCATGGTCATCATCGGATGGAATCTTCCCATCCTGCCCACCATGGGAGTCATAGCAGCTGGGACAGCATCATGCAAAGGTTGGCTAATCTTGGGTGGGATTTTCTGGATTCCAGATTTTTATTAAATTCAAAATTAACCATCTGCCATGGTGGGATTTGAACCCAGAGTCCCTAGAGCATTCCGCTGGGACATTGGATGACAAATCCAATGATGGAATTTAATGCGGAGAAGTGTGAGGTAATTCACTTTGGTAGGAGCAACAGATGTGTCGAGTATAGGGCTAACGGGAGGACTTTGAATAGTGTGGATGAACAGAGGGATCTAGGTGTGTGTGTACATAGATCCCTGAAAGTTGGGAATCAAGTAGATAAGGTTGTCAAGAAGGCGTACGGTGTCTTGGCGTTTATTGGTAGGGGGATTGAATTTAGGAGTCGCAGTGTAATGTTGCAACTGTACACTACTCTGGTGCGGCCGCACTTGGAGTACTGTGTGCAGTTCTGGTCCCCGCATTACAAGAAGGATGTGGAGGCGTTGGAGAGGGTGCAGAGGAGGTTTACTAGGATGTTGCCTGGTATGGTGGGGAGGTCCTATGAGGAGAGACTGAGGGATCTAGGGTTGTTTTCGTTGGAAAGAAGGCGGCTAAGAGGGGATCTTATTGAAACATATAAGATGATTAGAGGTTTAGATAGGGTGGATAGTGATAGCCTTTTTCCTCGGATGGAGAAAGCTAGCACGAGGGGGCATGGCTTTAAATTAAGGGGGGGTAGCTACAGGACGGATGTCAGGGGTAGGTTCTTTACCCAGCGGGTGGTGAGGGATTGGAATGCCCTGCCTGCTGCAGTTGTAAATGCGTCTAGTTTGGGGGCGTTTAAGAGATCTCTGGATAGGTTTATGGACGAAAAGGGATTGGTATAGGCTAGTGGGTCATTGTTTTTGTAACTGGTCGGCGCAACATCGTGGGCCGAAGGGCCTGTTCTGCGCTGTAATGTTCTATGTTCTATGTTCTTAAATCCAGGGACAAGACCATTAGACCACTGCCTCCCCCACTCCAGGAGTTTTGCACTAAATCCTAGCTGACACTTCAGTACTGAACTGAAGAACTGCTGCACTGTTGAAGGTTCCAGCTTTTGGATGAGACATTAAACTGAGATCACCTGAGGGTGACTTGTTTGTTTTTTACCTTCACCTTGTTTATTGGCTTGACATCAGGGTGAATCTAATTTTCTTGGGTCCATTGCTTAGGCCTGGAGAGTCTATTGCTGGGCCTGGAGGGTCCAATATGGGGGCTTGGAGGGTGCATTGCTGGGGCCGGGAGAGCCTATTGCTGGGGCCCAGATGGTCCATTGCTGGGGCCTGTTGGCAACTATTGCTGGGGCCTGGTGGGTCCATTGCTGGGACTCAGTGGGTCCATTGCTGGGGCCTGGTGGGTCCATTGCTTGGTCTTGAAGGATCTATTGCTGGGGCCTGGAGGGTCTATTGCTCGGCCCTGTTGGTTTTATTGCTCGGGCCTGGTGGGTCCATTGTTCGGGCCTGTTGCTTAGGCCTGGAGGGTCTATTGCTGGGACCTGGTGAGTCTATTGCTTGATTGTATTTCAGGGTGAATCTAATATCCCTTTTTTACTAAAGACAGATTAAAATGTATTAGAATGGACTGGAGTTTGTTTCCAACAATTAAAAAGCTTATATTAATTGCAGAGAACAAATCAAAGAAATGAAACAGGGTTAATTTGTCAGCAGTTAGTTTTACTTCTGTGAAATTAGCATTATTTAGATACATACATTTCTGAAATTCCTGACTTCAAAGCTTCTCTAACTGTACGTGGACATGGGGTAGGTTGGTGTCGGATGAGAGATAGGCCAAGATTTGTGTGTTGTGAGGGCAATGCAGCTGCTGACCCTCCATTAATCTCCAAGAATTCATCAATTTTCATTTCTCTACCAAACCACGCAGATGGCCACCTTCAACCTTAATGATAAAGAAAAAAATAAATCTTTGCCCTGGAAGATAGGCTAGTCAGGTCATATTTGTGTAGGGAAAAATACAAAAATCTGCAGTGGAAATCTAAAATTGATCCTGCAGTGGGTTTTCATCAGATCTGCAGGTTAACGTACTGTTGTCTCATGAAAATCCAACGTTGTTTGGTCATGGACAGGAACTTAAAATAATAACAGCTAACTGTGATTTAGATATACTCATATGAAGTTCATTTTTTTGTGACAGTTATAAAACCATGCTTCATGAAAAATTACTTCTTGAATTTACCGACTGGAAACATCTAATTAAATATAAAAAAGATTGAAGCCATATTTCCGTGACCTGGGATCACACATCAAAGATGGCTGCACACTTGCATTACTTTACATTCCAACACCATTGGAATAAGGGCAACCTGTCTGCAAAGCGAGGGCATGAACAATTGTCTTGAAGGAGTATAAATGGGGATCATCTCCTATATCATTAGCAAAACATCTTGTTAATTGCCTTGGCACTCAGCCATGTCGAGACAGATCATTAGACATTATCACTTGGATAGTAGGACTCTGACTACGAAACTAATGTGCTGCACACAGGCCGGAATTTTACTGGCATGTCCACATCCATTGGCCTCAGGCGGGATGGTAGGAATCTTGGGCGGATGATGTGCCAGTAAAATTCCACCGATAGGGTGGGATTTTCCTGTCTCGCTTGCGCTGAAACTGGAAAATCCCATCTGAGGTCAACAGACCTTTCCATAGTCCGCCCCTCGCACACTCTAATTCCCGTGGTGCGCAGGATGGTAAAATTCACCCAATAATCTCATCTTGTAGGCCGGGCAACTGGAATAGGCTAGTTGTAACCATGTTTGGGTTATTGGTCAGTTGGAGAGAGAAAGTCATGTGGCAAGACAGTTAGCCTTCTGTGTGGTTAATCAACTGTTTTCTTCACAGAACAGGATAAGCACATGTGACGCTGAAGAAGCAAGATTCTTATATAGGTGTCTCTGTTTCTCTCTCCAGCCAACTTGTAAGTTTTAAGCTCAGTCATGGATGTTGACTTTCCATGTGCATAAACTGAGGATGGGATTTTCCGGCCGCGATCACCTAAAGACCAGAAAATCGCATTTGAAGTCAATAGACCTTTGCATGGACTCCACTACCAGCTACAATTCCTGTGGTGTGCTGGTTGAGAAAATTCTGCCCAGAGGGTGAGACCAAGGCCGTATCCCAGTAATCCCACATATTTACCCTACTAACCCCCCTGACACTAAGGGACAATGAAGTATGGCCAATCTTCCTAACTTGCACATCTTTGGAGTGTGGGAAGAAATCAGAGGACCTGGAGGAAACCCATGCAGGCACGGGGAGAATGTGCAAACTCCACACAGACAGTGACCTGAGACCAGAATTGATCCCAGGTCCCTGGCGCTATGAGGCAGCAGTGCTAATCATTGTGCCACTGCGTCGCCCACAGTTATCCAACTGAATTTCAGATCAAGCACTAGCCATACAAAATCACAATTAATTACATTGTGGTTTGATATCTAACCTTCTTAATAGAAACTATTTTTGTATTGAGCCAATCCTGAGATCCCTTTTTTAAAGAATATTCTTTTTACCCGAAAAGAGATCATACCCAATCAAAAAAACCTCAAAAAATTGAGTTTTCAATCTCAACTTTCTAGCCACAAAATATATACACAGATATTGAATCTGACATGCTTCTTGGACTGAAAAACTGTGATTAGCTGTTTGCTTTTAGAGCAGCTACCAAAAATGTTTTATTACTGGAAGACTGGCTCAATGAGATTAGATGGAAAGTTTATTTTTTAGGTTGAAATTGAAACAGAACGAGCTATTGACATTTCGGTCCTATAATACAGTGGTGAGAGCATATTATACAGTTCAGCTTCAAGCTCCATGAAGGAACTGTCCATTCTGTTGATTCTCCAAACTGGCTTTCGTGATATTTTGAGCAATTCTTGACTAGGCCTTACATAGACCCACCTGAGTCTTTTGAGAGAGCGAAACATTCCAGTGTGTGAGGTTGCAAAATGAAGACATGATCTATCATTTTGTCACATTTGTTTGCAAGAGAGTACTAAAGGTTGTGAACGTAGCCCAGTCCATCATGCAAACCAGCCTCCCATTCATTGATTTCGTTTAAGCTTCCTGTGGCCTCGGAAAAGCAGCCAGCATAATCAAGGACAGCATGCACCTCCCCGGATGTACTCTCTTCCACCTTCGTCTGTCGGGAATAGGGCACAAAAGTCTGGAATCACGTACCAATCGACTCAAGAACAGCTTCTTCCCTGCTGCCAAAAGATTTTTGAATGGGCCTACTTCATATTAAGTTGATCTTTCTCTACAACCTAACTATGACTGTAATACTATACTCTGCACTCTCTCCTTTCATTCTGTCTATGTACTCTTAATGAATGGCAGGTTTTGTCTGTTCTGTGTGCACAGAACAATACTTTTCATTTTATCCCAATACATATGACATTAACAAATCAAATCACAGGGTCACAATATCAGGGGATGTGTAAGCAATTATATGACGAGGTTAAATTTAGGAAGATTTGACGGGGCCATTGCAATTTTACAGTGCAGGTGATATCACAATTGCTGAACCAGGTGGTTTCATAATTCTGTTGCCTAATTTAAAAAATAACCAGGGAATTTGTTGTTGAAATCATAGCCATGTTCAAAGTCTCACACCAATGTGAGACTCAGAAACTAAAGAAGAAATTTGAAAATTATAATTGCAAAATTAATAAACAGCATTCAGTAAAAGTCACTATTGAGTAACCAGCGTTAATGTCAAATGAATTTGACTGCAAATGAAGTGCAACAACTGGGACTGGCGGACTTTTAAAACAAACTATTTACCATGGTTACTAGAATAAACTGGGTTTCTAATCATGGAGAAATGTCATCCAAGAATCAAACCTCAAAGCTTTTGAGGTTTGTGGCTTAAGCTTAGCATAATAGCAATTGCCATGAATGTACTCAAACTCACTTAGATGTAATTCTGAACAAATCTTTGCCAAATCCCACTTAGTCAACATTTGTAAAATAATTCCCATTGTGCAGAAAACAACTTTTCATTCACTGCACATAAACTCGACAAGTCTCTGGTTGTTCACAAACTCATTGCAGTTCTAACGAGAGGTCATCGACCCAAAACATTGGCTGTGATTTTCTGCTCTGTTGTGATGAAGATTCCATCCCCCCCACTCCTCCCACACAGGAAATTCGACAACCCAATCAAAAGTCCATTGACCTTGAGAAGGACCATACAATCCTGGTGGCAGGTGGTGCCGGAAAATCCCACCCTTTGGCTGAATTTTCCAGCCCTTTCTGCCAGGCCAAGCTTCCTTTCCTGCTGAAGTCAACACCTTCAACAGTCCCCTGGCAGCAGGGTTGGCAAGCCATGCAAATGGCCATTGACTTGGGGGGGATCTTCTGATCCTGTTAGTAGCTAATGGCTCACTAATGGCTTGTCATCTCTGCTGTAGAAAAGCCCACAGTGAAGGTCTGGAAAATCCCTAAACCTTTTTCTCACCACAGCTGCTGACTGACCCATTGAGTGTTTCCAGCTTTTTCCATTTTTATTTATATTTTAGGTGGAAGTTAGAAGTAAATTAGAGAAAGAATTCAAGTATATTACAAAGCCAAAATCAAAGAAGCAAAAGAAAATACAAAAAAGCCTGTGGGATTGCATAAAGCATGCTGAAACTTGAGCTAAGATTTTACCGTCCCACCCGCAAAGCGAATTGGAGTGGGTGGAGGGTAGAACATAGGAAAGTTCTCTGACCTTGGATGGGATTTTGTGGTTTTCGAACGAGTGAGGCCGTAAAAATTCTGCGCTTCGTCTCTGCACCAACTTTGCCAATTAAGCCCTAATTTCTGACGGAACTCATTCGCTGTAGTGGATCAAATGTAAAACTGAGCACGAAACAAGTGCAAAGACAATGGCACCAGAAGGAGAAACGTGGTAAGCTGCTGTCTGTTGCCTTGATGTATTACTCCGAGCACTTTTGCTTCTGTTGCCCATCTTCCTTTTCCTTTATGATGCACAACAGGGATAAGCACATGGGAATCCCGTTCCAGCTGCATTGTCCTTCTTAATACTAGGTTTAAGCAGGGTGGAGGTCAGAGAAAATCTACTCACAGTTAGGCTGACAGCACTTTGGTTAAGTACTGTCAAAGCTTCTGAAGAAAATCATAATGAAACTCCAGAAAACCTTTTACGTTGATAACGAGTGGCTTTGGGCTGTGCTGCAACTTTTTGGTCCATTTTTCTGCACAAATGCTTAATGTGCGTAAATCCAGGAAACTTGGGAATTGCTCTTTTCTGTTTTATAGAATCCCCACAATGTAGAAAGCGGCTATTTAGCCCATCAAGCCTGCACCGACAACAACACCACCCAGGTCTATTCCCGTTACTGCTTGCTAGTCCCCCTGACAGTAAGGGGCAATTTAGCATTGCCAATCAATGTAAACTGCACATCTTTGATGTGTGGGAGGAAACTGGAGCAACCCCACGCAGATACGGGGAAAATGTACAAACTCCGCACGGATAGTCACCCAAGGCCAGAATCGAACCCAGGTCCCTGGCGCTGTGAGGCAGCAGTGCTAACCATTGTGCCAGAGTAGCGTACATTTAAGGCAGTGAATTTCAATGCGAAAATCTCAGAATTGAGGAAATATATAAGTCGTAATAGTTCTGCAGTAAAACATGAGGAAAATCAGACATATGTAAACCTCCTGATGAAAACATATAATTCTATTATTTGTTTCTTTTTTTCAAAGAAGTGGGCATCGCTGGCAAGATCAGCAATTTGTTCACCATCCCAAATTGCTCTCAATGGTTTGCTAGGCCATTTCAGAGGGCAGTTAAGAGTTAACTACATTGCCATTTTGAGTCACATGCAGTCCCAACAGGAGTAAGGATGGCAGATTTCCTTCTCTAAAGGACAGAGATCAAAGTAATATTGAAACATTCCAGGAAATTCTGAACTGATATTTTTAAGCTGATTTTGAAAGTTCAGTCAAAGTGCACAACAGCCCACGCCCACTGACCTGGAAATAGATATTTGAGAAGATTTTTTGGGTTGTAGCAATCAGGTCGCATCATAAACAGGATATCACTCTTTGTTGAATTTGACCTACTTTGGATTAAATATGCTCTGAGAATATACAAAAATGTTCTTCTTGTTGCTCAGAAGTACAGAACTTGAATACTGCTGAAAGGTTAAACATGTTGCTGAAGTTTTTCATCTTGCACTCATCAGGACAAATGCAAGAATACCAAATTTCAAGTAGTCACAGCAATTTATACTATGGGAGAAAAGGGTGCAGATTGGTCAGCAAGTCAACCCTAACTGAGGCATTGCCCTGGGGAGGAAATAACAGGGGGCCCCAGGCTCCTGGGTAATTTAAGAAATGATGCAAAAGTTTTCATAATAGGCAGAATGTGGACCATACTCAATGAGTCTAGTACTTGCAAAACTTGAAACAAAACATTTACTCTTAGAGATCATTCTGCAATTGGACAGCACTTCCTAAACAATCCTGATTGCATTCATCACTAACAACAACCAATTAAAGATAACCAGTCAAGCTCATAATGTGACTTATCTGATTTGTTAGAATTGACACACATTCACACAGTGTTAAAGAATGGATCAGAAATGTCAAAGTTTTGAAGCCCAACTAGACGCCAACTTCTTTTTTCTATCTTGTCATTAGTGTGAGGATAAGGTATTTCCCTCTAGGTATGATTCTATTGACACCTTAGGAAGCTTTTATCAAAACAAACTATTTAACAATATAGTTCATATCTCCTAACTTATCTCTATTAGTTACAATTCATGCAATATTCCTCTCATAGACTTGAACTACTCTTCAGAATCAGTTAGCAACACACAGGTTTGTGGTCCTTGTACTTGGGCAATCACTTGAACCTTCAGAATACATCTGGAGAAAGACAGAAAAACATCTGTTTTTCCTAGCAGGTCCCAAACATCAGCCTCTGGAGAACTCTTGCTTCTTTCAGAAACTGGCAGTAACTGCCTGCTTTTTCCTAAAAGCTTAGCTCCTCCCCTTAAGCACATGACTCTGTCAATCAACCTAATCAAAACCCTTCTCTCCAACCCCAGGGGAATAGCCAGCTAAACAAAAATACATTAACTGAGATTAAACAAACACACCCCTAGCCAAAATCAATCTACTTCAGAGCCACAGTAATGTGGATGACTCTCAACTGCCCTTGGGCAATTAGGGACAAGCAATAAATGATGGCCAGCCAGTGACATCCATGTCCCATGAGTGAATAAAAAACAACATTGGCAGTCAAAGGTTTCTAACTGACTGTCTCCAATGTGACTTAGTGTCAAATATAATTTGGTAACACTCCCTTGTGAAGCAATGTGTAATACCTTACTATATTAAAGGTGTCACATACATACACATTTTTCTGTTACATTTCCAATTAAAAGAGTAATGGAGAGATAGATTTAATTATCTACCAATTGTATTAATGCTCAGGAAGACTGCTTTCTCAGTCAGTAAGAGAATTGTATAATGTTTAACTCTGAATCCTATCAACAGAACCTACAGTATATATGAAGGAAAAACATTTTAAAAATGCAATACTGAAATCATGGGTGCTATCTGTCTAATTAGGCAAAAAAAATAACAAAAACAACAGGGCAACATACCTTATGAATCAGATAATGGCAGAGCTGCTTATCATGTGTGACTGCTAGTTGGAAAACAGTCAGCAGAGAGGCCTTAAATTGTCAGAAGTGAGGGTGCTCAGATGAAACACACAGCACTTCTGCTTAATAACATATCTTATGTTTGAATGTCACTGGCAACCTCTGCTGTTTACATATTTGTCAGGATACTATGTCTCGCGCCCCTTTTGACAGGCATGCTTAAGCTCTACTTGTGCCAGAGAACAGAAAATCCCACCTATTAATACTTAACGAGCTTTGCAACATTTCTGTTCTTGATGGGATCAAAATTCAATGCATTTTTTGCAATATCAGAATATGGGGGGACTCACTGCACTGTGATGCAGCAGTAAGCTTTATAAGAATGCTCGGCAAAAGGCGTGCGCTTCATTTGGGGGGGAGTGAACATGCCGATGCGTCGCCTGGTGTTTTATTAACAAGCTGCTCTGAGCACTCATGCTGCTTGAGTTACCATGGGCGGAACATTCTGGCTGCGCTCGCCCCAAAACTGGAAAAATCCCGCCCATGGTAAGTTTGCATTGTCTGCAACCTGCCTGCTATGAATCCTGTGATGGACAGGATGGGAAAGTTTTGCCCCAGGAGTTTTGAAATGTTCAGAGTCATTACTGAGTGCCTTTATAAAGCCTGTGCACTTTCAAACACATTTACTTGCCTTCAGAACTCACATTCCTGGTTTACTAAATGAGAATGAACTTCATGGCCTTTCCTGGGTTTAAAGTTTATTTATTGGTCTGACAAGTAGGCTTACATTAATACCCCAATGAAGTTACTGTGAAAATCCCCTAGTCACCGCACTCATGTGGGTACGCTGAGGGAGAATTACGCATCACCAATGCACTGAACTAGCACGTCTTTCAGACACTGGGAGTAAACCGGAGCACCCAGATTAAACCCACGTAGGGAACATGCAGACTTTGCACAGATAGAGACCCAAACTGGGAATCGAACCCAGGTCCCTGGTGCTGTGAGGCAGCAGTGCTAACCACTGTGCTACTGTTGCACTTTGTGAATACATGTAAGTCATTTTTTCTGTGTCCTTTGAAAGTCTTACTTGTTTCTCACCTTCTCTTTACACCAGAGCTAACTGAGCAACTTATGTTTAATTTACTGAAGGGGCTTTTCTGAAGGTCAGTGCTGAACCCTACAGTTGGAACATGGCAAAACAGGTATCAGCAAGCCAATTACCAACAACCTGGCTGGAAAATTGGAGGGACAGACGTGTGGCTTCATGCCCAATTGGGCAAGTGGGGCAGTGCATCTGGCGGAAGTGGAGTTCGGTCATGAACCAGAAATCAGTCATTGTCACCCATTAAATGCACACTGGCATCTGGTTGATGGGAGCTTTGTAGAAATCCACGCTTGGCAACAAGACAGCATCCCAGTGGACGCTGAAGTGCTGGTGTCGTGGCAAATAAAATGCACATCTTTCCATTCTGTGGACTTCAGATGTAGGAGATTGACGGACTACATGCACAGTGGAAGTGAAAATTAGTCAGGCTTCTGCAACCCTGATTACCTGCCATTGACTTTGGTTGAGCTCTTAATATTTTACACATGTATATATTTACTGCCCATTTATTCTTCATTTTATTCTGATTTATGAAGGACTCTTGTCTTCATGCAATGTAAGAATGTTTTGAAACTTCTGGAAAGCCTGGGTTAAAAATGATAAACACTTCTGCTGGATGCCAGCATTACCATTCAGATAGGAATTCTTTATTGTTGTTACATAAAGTCTTGGAATGACCAAACATACTTTGAATAGTGGAAAATAAAATGAATCTAAAAATACCACTTCTTTTCTTTAAAATGTGAAGAATTAAAACCTAGCAGGTGGTTCTTTGAGTAACGACTCTGTTGAGGAATGGTGGCTGAGAAACTGCAAATGGAAACATGTATCACATGCTTCAGTTTATGTTCGAATTGATAAAATAAAAATAAAATACTGCAGATCCTGGAACTCTGAAATAAAAACGGTGAAAAAAAATCAGCATTTGTGGAGCAAAAAAAAGAATTAACAGTTCAAGTCTGCATGACTCCTTTTCACTGCAAACTCAGAACGTTAACTCTGTTTCCCTTTCTACAGATGCTGCCCAATCTGTTGACTTTTCCCAACATTTTCTGTTTTTATTTCATAGAAACCCCTCAGTGCAGAAGGAGGCCATTTGGCCCATTGAGTCCGCACCGACTCTCTCTCACCTAGGTTCTTTCCCCCCCCAACCCCCAACCCCCTAACTCCACACATTACCATGACTAATAAGATCATAACATATAGGAGCAGAATTAGGCCAATTAGCCCATCGAGTCTGTTCAGCCATTCAATCATGGCTGATATGATTCTGATCCCCATTCTCCTGCTTTCTACCCATAACCTGTGATCCCCTTATTAATCAAGAACCTATCTAGCTCTATCTTAAAGACACTCAATGAATCCATCCAACCTACACACCTTGAGACACTAAGGGGCAACTTAGCATGGCCAATCCACCACACCTTCAGAGTGTGGGAAGAAACCTACGCAAACTCCATACAGTCACTCAAGATCAGATTGAACCCACATCCCTGACTCTGTGAGACAGCAGCACTAACCATTGTGCCACCGTATCACCCGGCATTTACGTTAGAATAGGTGCTGCGCAGCTATTTCCTTCGGAGGTGAAATTAAAGTTTTAGAGGAATGGATCTTATATTTGTACACCATGGATTTAAGGCTAAACACATTGGATTTACATGCTTTTCCTATTGGAAGGCCACAATTAAAAAAAACTGGAGGAATGAAGAACTGCAATAATAAAACTTCCATTAGGGTGTGGTGCCAATGAAAACCTTTTGATTTTTTTCTGTCCCATCTTTATCTCTAATGGTGGCAAATCAGCACTTTAAGCTTCTGGTCAATGGAGGACTTCCTCTTAGAGTTACCAACTGAGATTAAATATAACCCTTGAGGTTTCATCACTTGATATACCCCTCATCGACTCTAGCCATTAGTTAGCATCCATCCTTGTGACACACTTGCCTTTCTAATTGGAGAGCAAAAAGACTCATTATCCAATCGGAAGATGTTTGACTGACAGCTAAACAACTTTTCTCCCCCTTTGCAATATTCTGGTAAACAGAAATGTTCAATGGTAATGACCAAAACAAACTGTTCTGATGCTCTGATGATTTTCCTCCAGGGCTGATTGATCTTCAATTCCTGGAGGGTTAGCAACCCTACTTCCTCTCATAGAATGGAATGAGCCATGTCACCTTGGGGTTGGCTGTCCTGCCAGTTTTCAAAGAAGTCATTTTCGAAACTTTTGCTCCATAATGCAGACCATGGCAACATGGTGAGGAATTAATGATCCTCCCAATGATGTCGGAATTTGGCAAGTCAGGAGTGTGAAACCCAAAATTTGCAGATTTCACCAGGTAGGACCAGGTCTGAACTTGGTGGAATCTTTTGGATAGCGAGGGTAACCTTTAGCGAGGTAAGGTACCCCTTTGGTTATGGTCTTGTGCAACTTTGGGTGAGGTAAGGGATCCTTTGGGGTTATTTAAAGGAAACTTGATTGTCTGTAAAATGCACATAAACTTATTGGAACTGTCAAAGCTGTCAGGGAACTGTCAAAGTTGACAAAGCTATCAAAAGCATAAATGAATTGTTGGCACTAAGTATGCTATAAAGGGCCATAGAGTTATGAGAGGGGTTAGAGGGAATGGTTTGGCATGTATGGTGTCATGGGAAGGGGGTGGGTGGCATTGAGTATAAGGTGCCATGGTGGGTGGATGTGGGTGTAAATTGGTATGGTTAGGGCATGGGCAGTGTGTGGGTATGGGCAGGGATGGGGTCTGTTTGTGATTTTGATCCTTTTTTAAATAACCTAAACAAAATGTCAGAGGATGGAGTCTAGCCTTCTGCCAAGAAGATCCCCCACACCCGGCAGCCTCCCAGG
Organism: Carcharhinus amblyrhynchos; assembly: GCF_965287045.1. Lineage (NCBI taxonomy): Eukaryota > Metazoa > Chordata > Chondrichthyes > Carcharhiniformes > Carcharhinidae > Carcharhinus > Carcharhinus amblyrhynchos. The sequence goes on from NC_137352.1 coordinate 15,877,870, forward strand.
GGCTAGGGGTCTGACTTCCAATCCAGTCCGCCACCCGGAATGAAAATCTGAGCCATGAGTTCCTGTTTTTAAATATAAGTTTCCAGAGACAGGAAGATTGCGAGCAGACTGGTTTAATCTCAGAATGTTGCGAATAAGAGGAATGGAGACGATAACTAAAGAAGTTTGGGCTGCTGACTGAAAACAATGGCTTCAGTTTTACCCATTTTAATTGGAGGAAATTTCTGATCGGTCAGTACTGGATGTCAGTCTTATAATTTAGCAATTTTGGAGGAGTCAAGAGAGATGGTGAAGAGACAGAGTTGGGTGCTGTCATCCTACATGTTAAAACAAATACCATGCTTCTGGTAACTCAAGGGCAGCATGTAGATGAGAAATAAGAGGGGCCCAAAGGTGGATCATGGGGGGTGGGAGGGGAATGACACGTTAGTTAATGGTGCAGGAGTGAGACAAGAAAACATTGCAAGTAATACATTCACTGTGATTAGGTAAGAATGGAATCAGATGAGAGCAATCCCACCCAGTTCAGAAGTATTGGAAGAGGATATTGTGGACAGTTGTGTCCAAGACTGCAGACAGATCGAAAAGGATAAAGAGGAATGGCTTACCTCTGTCACAGGCACATAGGATCTTATTTGTGAATTTGATAATTTGATATGGTGGCAGCAGAGTAAATGTGTGAAATACCCAACCATGAGGAGTCACCCAACATTATGATGCCATGACACAACGATAGCATGTTAAACCACCACAGGTTCCCATGGTTAGTTCTTTCTGTGTAGCTGGATCCATAAATGGATCCACAGCTAGATTCACAACTGGATGATTTGACTCTGTGGCTACCGCAATGTTTTGTAAGTTCCCGAATCCCAAAATAAAGAATTCCTAAACCGACCATGAAACCATTGTTGACTGTTGGAAAAACCCATCTGGTTCACTATTATCATTTGGGAAGGAAATCTGCCATCCTTACCTGGTCTTGTCTACATGTGACCCCAGAGTCGGAGCAATCTAGCTGACTTTCAGTTACCCTCGGGCAACTAGGGATGGGCAATAAATGCTGCCAGCTAGCGATGCCCATGTCCCACGAATGAATAAAAACAAGAGAATGATTTGAAGCAGTATTTCAGAATATATTTTTAAATTAATTGGGATTTGCTCTTCAGCTTTATGACCTGGCCTGCACTCTCAATTGCTTTATACCTAGTAAAGGCATTCCAATCAAAAATTGGATTTTACAACTCTTTAAAAGAAGCCTCAGTCCCTTGCTTCCCTCCTACGTAAAATAAAAGCTCATATCAAGCATAAGGCCAAATGAGATATTTTGCAACTGGAAGATAAAAATAGCATTAATGTGTTGTGAGCCACGTTTGCCATTACTAACCTTGTTCATTTCTTACATTTTACACTAGATGCTGCTGCAGAATTTTCTATGAAAAGTTAAAGTAAAGTTTATTTATTAGTCGCAAGTAAGGCTTCCCTTAACACTGCAATGAAGTTATTGTGAAATTCCCCTACTCACCACACTTTGGTGCCTGTTTGGGTCAATGCACCTAACCAGCACAGCTTTCAGACTGTGGGAGGAAACCAGAGTACCCGGAGGAAACCCATGCAGACATGGGGAGAATATGCAAACTTCACACTGATCGTGACCCAAGCCAGGAATCAGCAGTGCTAACCACTGTGCCACCTTATTCCTTTCTATTAGTCTTTGTCTTGAGTCAGACTGCTCCCAGATCAATGTAAGCTGTGTTCACTTAAATTACTTTTTGTTTCTATTCATTTATTGAACATGGGTGTAACTGACTAGCATTTATTGCCCATCCCTAGTTGCTCAAGAGAGTCCCTAGAGAATCTCCAGAGAGTCAACCACATTGCTATGACTCTGGAGTCACACGTAGATCAGAGCAGGTAAGGATGCATAAAGGATACTAGTAGAACAGCAGTGTTTTTCCAACAATCAACAATGGTTTCATGGTCATCAGTAGACTCCTAATTATAGAGTTTTTTTGTTGAATTCAAATTCTACCACTTGCCATGGTGGGATTTGAACCTGAGTCCCCAGAACATTAGCTGAGTTTCTGGATTAAAAGTCTGGCGACACGGGCCAACACTCTCCCCACCCATAATAAGTTTAAAAATAGCTCACGTGCTTGTCAATTCCTTTTTGCTTATCCTTACTCCAGGTTTGCCAGTCCATATTACTTACTCAGAAATACTATTTGAATTTTATACGGATCAAAGCAAAAAGCTGAGGTCGGAGCTGCTGATCAGGATGCTTCAATGAACAATGGAACAGGAACATTCTCAAAGCTGATTCCAACCCCAACTTCATATCTGTATGGATTCAATTATTTCCAAACATCTGACTGATTAAGCTGGGGTGTGCCAAGGTTTTCTATGAATAGCTTCCTTAATAGCATGATTAGCTCCAATAAAATGTGGTCATGTCGAATTTTCAGTGGGAGTGATGAAAATGGAAAGATGTTGGCCGAGATTTTCTGGCCCTGTTGTTGCTATAAGCGAGGGTGGAGAATTTTCCCCTCAGCCAAATCTCCGTTCGCTGCATTGGGACCAGAAAATCCCGTCGGATTGAGCAGCCAGAAACTTCCGCCCCTTGAGTGCCTTTGGGAGGATGTAGCCTGTGAATCCAATGGATGAAGGTCAAAATCTGGGCTTTCGATGAAGCTTAAAAACAGTAATTTAGTGTTTCAGAACTCAAGAGAAGCAGTGTGGAGGGTTGATTCTCAAAAGTGTGTCTCCTGTCAGCATTTCTGACAACTGCATTATTAAAAATAAGGCATAAATTCTCTTTTGTACATAAGATTGGAAACGACAAGGCAACAAAACCACATCAAACATCTTTTTTCTCTGGAATCCAAGTTCAACTTCAGTTGAAAGGAATTGAGTGAAGGCCTATTCCAAGTAATTGGGCTATAAATTAACCTCAATTGTAGTCAGAGTGGAACGGTTTGCAGTCAATAATATTAGACTCCCTTTAAAAATAGAAGAAAGAATGGGTAGTGAGTAACCCAAATTCTCGTATAAATTCAATCAGAGGTGGTTCCTGAACAGGAAATGCTTATGTTCACAGTCACCAGAACTAACTCTGAGCTGCACCTGGTACTGTACTTGACCTCGGGGAAAGAGGTTATTGAGAAAGAACATTGTTCCATTTCCTAGTGCTATCTCTCAACTTTCACTTTGAGGAGCAAAACATTAACAAAGTGGGCAAACAAATCCATTATTGAACTTCCTGACTCATCCTCTTCGTACAGTTCCTTCCCACATAATCAGCATGGTTATCGGCTTCTCTTTACTTTTCTTAATCTCACTAACACTGGCTTGAGATTAGCCATTTCCTCTTCTTAATCATGACTTTGAGAGCTCAAGTGAAGGCGGATACCCAAAAGAAGTTATTGATTAAGTGCTGAATTAAGATTCATTGCCTGAGTGATGCCATACCCATTTTAATGGCATGACACAGCATCTAATATCTAATAGAGCTGGTGATCTGCATGTTCACATTCTGTACCAGAGGTATATACATATATATATAAAAGCAGAAATATAAGCATCCAGGTCTCATTCCAGAAACAGCTGTGAGGACCCTTGCATATAGGCTGACTGGATACCTGTAAATTAGGCCATAATGCAATCTAACTAGAAGACCTTAGAGGCAATAAGGTCTTTTGGACTGTGGGAGGAAACTGGAGCACCCAGATGAAACCTCGCAGACACAGGAAGAACATGTGGACTCCGCACAGCGACCCTAGCCAGGAATTGAACCTGGATCTCTGGCACTATGAGGCAGCAGTGCTAACCTTTGTGCCACTGTGCCATCCCAGGATTTGCAATAAATGCTGGCCCAGCAGGTGATGCTTACGTGAAGGCTGCCAGTAAAAGGCAAGTTTTGTACAAATAATTCCCTGAATTTGGATCCAGTGGGCGTGAAGCTGTTATTTCTGGCTATGCACAAGTCCCAGAGATCACTGCTCACTTCCATTTGACCTGTTCCGGATCTCTTGTCACCCCCATGACTTTACTCAAGGCTGCTTTTGATGCTCAAAGGACATGAAATTGAAATCCAGTTTGTTTGAGAGTTACTTATGTGAATAGAGACTAAGGTCCAATAAAGGGCTAACCCTTATTGCATTTGTCTTTCTAACTGCTGACTGAACCTGCACTTTAACCTTAAGAGAATCTTGAACAATGACTCCCAAGTCCTTTTGTGTTTCTAATTTCCTAAGCCTTTTCCCATCTAGAAAGAAATCTATGTCTCCATTTCTCCTTCCAAAGTGTATAACCTCACTTATCCACATTGTATTCCATCTGCCACTTCTTTACCCACTCTCCTAACCTGATCAAGTCCTTCTGCAGCCCCAGTCCAATTTGCACTAGCCTGCCAATTTTAGCCTATTAACTGTCAGTTTACAGCTAGTAAATCTATGCCTTTCAATAAATGTATGGTTACACTCATGAACAGATTCGAATAGTGCTAGAATCTGAAACAAAATGGTGTTGTGAGGGGGACCACACCTGAACGTTTTGTGTTGAGACTTGTGAAGATTTGGCACCGGAGCTCATCTGCATAAATTGATCAACTTTCAGTTGCAACATCCAAGAGTCTCTTTAGAGGGCTCTGGTGAGGCCACACATGGGTGAGCCTGAATGCAACAAGTCCCATAACTGCTGTGATCAGGGAAAAAAACGATTTCCACTTTATGTTTTAAAACAGGGTTAGGCGTTTTTTTAAACATTGGTAAGGGGGATCAGTTGGTTCAGTTGGTGAGATGGTTGGAGTGTGGTGCAAGATGACTCTAACGCTGTGGACTGATTCCCTGTTTTGGCTGAGGTAGTTCTTGAATTCTACCTCTTCACCTTCCCCACAGTGATATAAAGACATCAACCATGAACCCTTAGGCAATGAGGACACCAGGGAGAGAGAAGAGGGCCTGTTTTAGGTGACCAACAATGACTTTTGGGTAGCACACACATGCCTTTAGATGTGTTTCAGGAGCAGTTTGGGCCCCTTGACTCTTTTTTTTGTTGCTTTCTTTTTCAAGGAAGAAACAAAGTCCAACTTCACCTTCATGTTTTTTTTAGATTTTGATGTTTTCAATTCCTTTGAATAAAGCAACTTTATTCTCTGTTTCCTTCCTCCATCTTTGAAACAGCCATTTGTATGGGTTTGACTTAAATCACTGTTTGCCCTGCCAAGATTTCATATGTGATTGAACAGGGAGCTTAGCTTTTGATCTGTCTCAAGACTTGTTTTGATAAGACAAAGGGAAGGAATTATATTAAGTCATATTTGACTAAAATTCAAAGGATAATTTTACACAATATAAAGACTGTTTGGAAAAGATATGGTAGAAGCTCAAATAATACTAATTGGTAACAGATTATTTCTTTGGAATTAAACAATTTGCTTGCCACAACAGATCAGGAAGTTTCCAGATTTAATCTTCAATTGTACTGAGCTAGTTGATCCCAGCTGCCATGGTTTCAAAGTTTTTCACAACATGTGCGCATTGCTGACTAGGCCAGCATTTATTGTTCATCATGGGGCAACATGGTGGCAACACTGCTGCCTCATAATACCAGGGACCCTGGTTAAATTCCCGGTTTGGGTCACTGTGTGGAGTTTGCATGTTTCCCCCATGCCTGCGAACGTTCCCTCTGGGTGCTTCGCTTTCCCCTCACAGATCAAAAGTGCTGGTTAGGTGCATTGACCACGCTAAATTCTTCCTCAGTGTACCCAAACAGGCGCCAGAGTGTGGTGACTGGGGAATTTTCACAGTAACGTCATTGCATTGTGTTCATATAAGCCTATTTGTGACGCTAATAAATAGGCTTTAAAATTCAATTTCCCTTGAGAAAGTGGTTGTGAGCTGCCTTCTCAAAGTGCTGTAGTGCATTTAGTACATGTCAACCACAGTGCTATTAGGAAAGGAGTTACAGAATTTTTATCTTACGGAGTGAAGGAATGGCAAGAAATTTCCAAGTAAGGGTGGTGTAACATCGAGTAAAGTTTATTCACTAGTACGAGTAAGGCTTACATTAACACCGCAATGAAGTTACTGTGAAATTCCCCTAGTCGCCACACTTCGGCACCCTGTTCAGGTTATTGCATCTATCCTGCACTTCTTTCAGACTGTGGGAAGAAACCGGAGCACCTGGAGGAAACCCATGCAGACATGGGGAGAGTGTGCAAACTCCACACACACAGTGACACAAGCCGGGAATCGAACCCAGGTCCCGGTGCAGCGAGGCAGCAGTGCTAACCACAGTGCCATGGTGCCGCCCCTGAGTGTGGTTTGGAGGGGAACTAGCAGGGTCTGAGGGTGACATGCACCTACTGCCCTTTTCTATATATGGTAAAGATCCCAGGTTTGGAAGGTGCGGTACATATGAGCATACAAATTAGGAACAGGAGTCAGCCATTCGGCCCTTGAACCTGAACAGAGTCTTCATGATTTGCTGCAGTGCGTCTTGCATATATCACCACCCCTCCCCCCCCAGCTCCCCCCATTGCCAGTGTGCATGAGGGGTGGAATGAGTGAATGTTCAAGTTGGTGGATGAGGTGCCAATGAAACGGGTTGCTTTTCTCTGAGGTATTGAACTCTTGAGTGTTGTAGGAGCTGCACTCACTCAGGCAAGTGGAGGCTATTCCATTACACTCCTGACTTATGCCTTATATTTTGTGGATGGCCTTTGGAGAGATAGGAGGTGAATTATTTGTCAGAATTCTGGTGTGACAATGGCTGAGATTAGGGAAGAGAAATTAGCAAAGAATTTCTGGCATTGGGGTGTATTATCGACCCCTTTTATCACATTTTAATTTGATGTTTTAAGTTTCCTTTTTACTTTGTCTTTTGTTTTGGGTGGTTCCCTTCCCTTTTGGGATGGCCCCTTTAATTTGTCCCTCAGTTATTTGATTTAGTTTAAATGTTTAGTCTAAAAGATTGACTTGATTGGTCTCCTGTTGTGCTACAAATAAATCTCTGGATGGGATTTCCCGCATAACTCACCACACATTTTGTGACAGCGGAAGGCAGTTTGCTATTGGCCGGTGGCAGGATCATCTGGTCCTGCTATTGTCAGTGGGGTTTCCCATTGAATATACCCCTCACCACGGCGAAACCTGTGGCAGGGGTGCGTGGCGAGAACAGCTGAAAAATTTGGCTTTAAGGCTCTGCTGTTAATCTGTCATACAGCAATTCCTGCCTGCAAGTGCTACCATGTTAACTTAGGGTGAGACACAATTCAATGCCAATACTCGGAATGAAAGAATGAATGATGGCCTCTTTTGGTGATTATAATGGAATTGTCCATGGACATCCACTGCACGCAAAGAGCTAATGAGCGAGGAGCCAAGGTGAGAAAATAAGAGGACAAAATTTGAAGAAAAGTTATTGTAAAGTTATTTATTATTGTCACAACTAGTCTCATGTTGACACTGCAATGAAGATACTGTGAAAATCCCCTCGTCACCACCCTCCAAACCTGTTTCATTACACTGAGGGAAAATTTAATCATAGAAATCCTACAGTGCAGAAATAGCATGGCCATTGCATCTAACCAGCATGTCGTTTGGACTGTGGGAGGAAACAGGAGCGCCCTAAGGAAACCCACACAGACAGGGGAACAAGGTGCAAACCCCACACAGTGACCCAAGCTGGGAATCGAACCCAGATCCCTGGTGCTGTAAGGCAGCGGTGCTGACCACTGTGCTACCATGCCACCCCTATATACTTATCATACATTGTAATAATCTGAAAAGCTGATAGTCCATTTACATAAATTTGTAACCCTTTTCCATGGACCTGTCTGATGTTTTTACACAACTCAGACAACATTTCACACAATTCATAGAATCCCTACGGTGTAGAAGGAGACCATTAGCCCATCTAGCCTACACCAACAACAATCCCACCCAGGCACTATCCCCTTAACCCCACATATTTACCCTGCTGGTTGCCCTGACATTAACGGGCAATTTAGCATGGCCAATCAACCTAACCCAAGCATCTTTGGAGCGTGGGAGGAAACCGGAACACCCAGAGGAAACCCACACAGACACGAGGAGAATGTACAAACACCACATAGACAGTCACCTGAAGCTGGAATTGAACCTGGGTCTGACGCTGTGAGGCAGCAGTGCCAAACACTGTGTCACCGTGCCACTCTAACTTTCAGTTGTACAAATATTTTGTGCAAATTACATAAAGCATTGAATAGCTAGAAGGGATCGATGCAATACAAGGATTCAGGTAATTTATTTAGCTATAGGAACAAAACTTGAATACTACAAGCATAATCTTGAAGTGTTTACACGTATAATTCTGAACAGTATGTAAATTAAATTGAATATTAAATGAGGAACTTAAGACACATATTTTATAAGATTTGATGAAAGATTCTGTATTAGTAAGCATTTTGAGTTGAGGAGGAAGAGTGAAAAAAATAGCATGGGTCATTCTTCCAGAGTAAGGATGGTGTGAGGTGGTCCAGGAACAGTGCTGGTCAAAGCTGACAGTGGCACTTACAGAGGAAGCTTAGTTGGTGGATTCTATCTGACCACTGACACACTGACTGGAATTTTACCGCCACCCCTGCGCTGGAATTGGGGCAGGTGCGGCTCGCAGAATGGAATTCTCCTTGGGAGGGATTTTATGAGTCTCGCCCGAACGAGTTTGTAAAATACTGGCAACTGTATTGTAGATTGGCTTGATCCCATCTCCTGATTCTGGGTGGAATTTTTCCATCCCGCCTGCCACGGAAATTGTAATGGGTGGAACAGGGGACATGCAGAGCTCTGTTGACCACGAGCGGGATCTTCCTGCTTTGGCCAGCAAATCCCACCCGGAACGTCTGTTAAGAGAGAAAAGCCAAAAGCCTCATAACAGCGCAAGAACTCAAAATCTTTATAATATCCTCCCAAGTACAATTGTAGAGAAGTTTATTTCATGGTACAGTGGAATCCCGATTTTACAGGCCCCGATTTAGCGTGAAATCGGATATGATGCGATGTGACGGATGGACCCTTTTTTTTCTCTTTCCAGTTTAGTGATTTAGTGTGACTCCGATTTAGTGCAATCCAGATAACATTCACAATAACATTTTATGGACCCCAACCATTGCGTTATAACGGGGCTGCACTGTAATAGAATTATCTGTCCATTCAAATTAAACAGCTGAGAAGATTGGAACTATCCTTTTCACTCTTTTCATCATTTGTATGTCCTAACTGACACTATCAACGTCATCATTTGACTTGAATTCATTGCACATTCTTCCAAAGGTACAGAGAGACTAAATGAGCAGTAACTTGATAGCCAGGACACACACAGCACTTTGAGATGCATCCTTCCTGTTAGCTTCGATTATGAATTGTCGGTTTTGTAGCGTCTTTATTCTGAAGGGTTTCATCAACATAATGTGACTTTGCACTGAGCATTTCACAATTAGGTGAATGGTTGGCCTTTAATGTTTCACTAATAAGGAGGCCTGGCAACTAGATTGTGCAAAAGGAGCACGTCTCTTTATAAGGGAGTGAAGGGGGCCTCATTAATTTGACAGTTTCAGCTGACAAACTAAATCTGCTGTGCCGCAAAGAGTTCTCACGTTAAACAGCACACTCGCACAATAACTGACCCTGTTGTAGGTTTAGGTCACACCATTTCTTTGGGGTGTCTGACCTCTGCCTGTAATTAGTGACTTATTATTGGAAATAAAAGGAACAATTCTACTGTCAATCTTCCCTCATGTCTATCTGCTCAAACTTTGAAACAGCCTATGACATGTAAAAGTAGAATAGCAGGCGATCGGCCTAGCTCTTCATATCTATTAAACACACCTCACAGTCTCTGACTTAGCTGCTAATTGGGACTCCTATAGCAGGACATAATAGAAGCAATAACTGTTGAGTGTTTGAAATAAATTGCCCTGTCACCGGCGCTAAGGCAAAACAATTGCATAATGAATGTGTCCCGTACTTAAACGATGAGAGACTACAAATTACCACTGGAAAAGCTGGCAGATGAACACTGAATGGAGACAATTTCACCATCTGGGCAATAACCTAGTGGAGTAGATCACCGTCCTGTTGGAGAACCTGCCTGGTTTACATTCCACTGACTTCCACTGGGATATATAAAGGACAGACAATCCACTCCATTAGATTATCACCCAGGTGGCCAAGCTGGAAATTGCCCTCAGGTGTGTCCATGCGAATTACCTTCAAGGTGAAACGAATTATTTTGGGAAACTTTTACTTAAATGAGTTAATGCCTTCACACTTACCTAAACTTTAGTAGATATTCAGTATTTTGTAATGAGACTAGTTCAGAGCAGGATTACTAATTGCGACTTGTGAGCTAATGTTGGGAAGAAAATCTATTCCAAATGTTACAACTTAATAGAGCCTTTAGCACCTGAAATAAAGAAAGGTTGGTTTCATCTGGGATAAAGGCACTTTGGATGGGAACATCCTTGGAGCTATTCCCATTCCGCTGTAATAACTTCACCTGAAGGGTGTTGCAAACTCCAGTTAGAGCCAAAAGGTTTTGCATAAGTCTACTTAAATTATTTTTGGGTAAGGTAGTTCTGGTTATTACACCGCCAGAAGGATGTGGAAGCCGTGGAGAGAGTGCAAAGAATGTTCACCAGAATGTTGGCTGGACTCGAGGGCATTGACTATGAGGTGAGGTTGAATAAACTAGGATTGTTTTCACTGGAAAGATGGAGGCTGAGGAGAGACCTGATAAAAGTCGACAAAATTATGAGAGGCATAGACAGGGTGGACTGTCAGAGGCATTTTCCTAGGGTGGAAGTGTCAAATACAAGGGGGCACAGGTTCAAGATGAGAGAAGGGAAGCATAAGGGAGGTGTGAAGGGGAAGTTTATCATGCAGAGGGTGTGGGTGCCTGGAATGCACTGCCAGAGGAGGTGGTGGAAGCAGGCACATCAGCAACATTTAAGAGGCATCTGGATGGGTACATGAATAGGGAGGGAATAGAAGAATATGGTCCGAGTAAGGGCAGAAGGCTTTTATTTTGGTTTGGTTAGGGCGTCATAATTGGAATGGGCTTGGAGGGCCTGTTCCTGTGCTGTATGTTTCTTTGTTCTTTCTTTGTTCATTTCTAACATTTTCTGTTTTTGTTGGCAATGTACATCGGTTAATGTGCTTTTTATCGACTTGACTTCATTGGTAGAATCCTCAAGCGAGGGAAAATTGGCAACTATTTGTGGGATTTTCCTGCCCCACCTGCTCTGAGATCATCTGGTCCTGCCGAAAGCCAATGAACTTTTGGCCACTCTGCTGTGTCTTCCACCATAACAGAGCTGTAGAATCCCAACCTGCATTTATCTAGAAAACAAGAGACTCAAAGTAACCCATCAGTTGTGAAGTGTTTTCAGTTGACGGGTGATGTATAAATATAAGTTACTTCTTTAAATATGCAATTGCATGGTCTTGACCACTCAAAATAAAAGTGCATGTTTTGGCATGTGAAGATTCACTGACCTTGGACCATTAGTGGAAGGTCATTGAACTTATGTAACATTGCATCTAGGTGTTCAGATCTCGGCTGCTGGATTGATCATTATGGCTATTTGTTGCCATTGCCTTTGGAATGCCTATTTGGACATTCTTCTGATCCTTCGAGGATTGAGGACCTCTCCCCTCCTCCTGTCCATCTTTTACACTTAGTGCTTCATTGGACAATCTTGCAGAATGCCCTCTGGTTGTTTCATCACATTCACTCCTTCTGTTCATAACCTGTCCCTCAGTGACTTTTCGTATCTGCTGCAGCCAGAATGCACCTTGCCTTTAAGAGGTACAGATTGCCTTTAAGTAGTGTAGGCTCACTTTAAGTGGTGTTAGCCTCACACAAACTTGAGCCCACACCCGAGGCATCCTGCCACTCTACAGTGCATTTTAACACTAGGCTGTAGCCATTCTCATTACCAGCAGCTTGCTCCTACATTACTTAGACAAGCATGAGTTAATTGCGCATTGCAATCTCCACATTTGCTTTGGGTGCAGTTGAATTTATAATTTTTAAAATCCATTCGCTCTTTGCTTCCATTGAAATCGACCTCAGTATGTGCTCCATAGCCATATACATACGGATGCGGTAATTATCAAAACAACTAGAAATAGTTGTTTCTTTTGGAGGTTAGTTTTTCACATTGGGCTGGGCTTATGTTCCTCCTGCACCTTCAGGTACCAGCCCTAAGGGCGCATTGGTGACTATGGACTTCCATTGGATTGGTCCATGATTATGCTTGGCAAAGTACTGTTTGCCATAGCCTTCTGCAGGATGGCCAACCAGGAAACTCTCTCATTCTTACAGTCTGCCATCAGGCATATTGGAAGGATATGGGCAGCACGGTGGCACAGTGGTTAGCTGCCTCACAATGCCAGGGACCCGGGTTTGATTCTGGCCTTGGGTGGCTGTCTGTTTGCAGTTTGTACATTCTCCCCGTGACTGCTCCGGTTCCCTCCTACGCTCCAAAACTATGCAGGTTAGGTTGAATGGCCATGGTAAATTGTATCTTAGTGTCCCAAGATTAGGGGACTTAATGGTGTAAAAATATGTGGTTATGGTGATAGGGCCTGGGTATGTTGTTCTGTTGGAGAGTCATTGCAGACCTTGATGGGCCAAATTACCTCCTTCTGTACTGTAGAGATTCTATTAATTTATTCTATGATTTACAGGCTGATAATCAACCTGTTTAGCCACATTATGAGTGCAATTTCTACAGTCATCAAGTACTGGAGTGGGACTTAAACACAGAGTTTCTGGCTCAGAGGCAGCAACATGAGCATTGCACTACAAGACCCCTCCTTAGTTTATGTTACCACTTTGAAATGAATTTTGGAGAAAGAAGGAAGCAAATTTGGGTTAGTATATGTCAAGACAGCCCAAAGAAATATTATTACAGGAATATTGATCATATCAAAATGATGCAATCATAAATCTCCAAACTAACCTCTGGGGAACAGAGGTTAGCTTGTCTGAGAACGCCATTATGGTTCTAATCAATTTATCAAAGAATTTAATCAATGAATAAAAAGTAGGATGGTAAGGAGTACTTGGCAGGCTGGAGAGAAAATATTCGACAGCTTGATTTGATTTGATTTATTATTGTCACATGTATTAACATACAGTGAAAAGTATTGTTTCTTGTGCACCATACAGGCAATGCATACCATTCATAGAGAATGAAATGAGAGAGTGCAGAATGTGGTGTTACAGTCATAGCTAGGGTGTAGAAAAACATCAACTTAATGCAAGGTATTACCATTCAAAAGTCTAATGGCTTCAGGGAAGAAGCTGTTCTTGAGTCGGTTGGTACATGATTTCAGACTTTTGTATGTTTTTCCAGATGGAAGAAGATGGAAGAGAGAATATCTGGGGTGCGAGGGGCCTCTAATTATGCTGGCTGCTTTGCCAAGGCAGTGGGAAGTGTAGACAGAGTCAATGGATGGGAGTTTGGTTTGCATGATGGATTCGGCTATATTCACAACTTTCTGTAGTTTCTTGCAGTCTTGAGCAAAGCAGGAGCCATACCAAGCTGTGACACAACTAAAAAGAATCCTTTCTATGGTGCATGTGTAAAAGTCATTCCAATATAGATGCGAGCTACTGGTTGTTTTGGCCTGTTTACCATTCCTTCACTGTCACTGGATCAAAATCTAAGCACTCACTTCTTTTAGCTGTGTGGGTGAGTACCTATACCATATGGACTGCAACGGTTCAAGAAGATGACTCACTATCACTTTCTTAAGGGTGTTAGGATGGATAAGAAATGCTGGCCTTACCATTGACAGCCACATCCTGTAGACAATTTAAAAAAAACACAACATACAATCTTATTTTCACTCTCATTCTGTCTTTTCCTCCATCTTCTTCTCTTTCTAGGTGTAATATCAGCCTTCATGGTGTATATCTTTCATTGCAAATGTTTACTAGTTTGTTTAGATATTATTGTAGATGAAAGCAGAAATAAAAATGTCTGTCCATGTAGCATCTTTCATGATTACAGGGTGTCCTGATGTGCTTTTAGAGCCAATAAAGTTATTTTTGAAGTATAGTTTCTATTTCAATGCAATGTGTGTGGGTTAGGTTGACTGGTCATGCTACATTGCCCCTTAGTGTCAGGAGATTGACAGGGTAAATATGTAGGGTTATGGGGATAAGGGCTGGGTGTTGTCTGTACAGGTTTGATGGGCTGAATAGCCTCCTTCTGCACTGTAAGCATTCAATGGTTCTATGTTCTATGAAATGAAACAACCAATTTGCACACAGCAATATTCCACAAACAGTAGTGTGATAGAAAATCATTTTTTTCTGATGCTTGTTAAGTGATAAATATTGGCTAAACCCACAAAGGTAACTTCCTGACTCCTCTTTGAATAATTGCCATGGATCTTTTACATCTAACTGAGATGGAAAGCAGGCCTCAACTTAACGTTTCACATGGAAGGTGACATGGGCGACACAGTGGCGCAGTGATTAGCGCCGCCACCTCACAACACCAGGGACCTGGGTTCGATTCCAGGCTTGGATCACTGTCTGTGTGGAGCTTGCACGTTCTCCCTATGTCTGCATGGATTTCCTCTGGGGTGCTCCCACAGTCCGAAGTTGTGCAGGTTAGGTGGATTGGCCATGCTAAATTGCCCCTTAGTGTCAGGGGGACGTGGGTAGTTAGGGTAAATGCATGGGGTTATGAGGATAGGGCCTGGGTGGGATTGTGGTCGGTGCAGACTTGATCAGCTGAATGGCCTCCTTCTGCAGTGTAGGATTCTATGACCTCTGATAGCATGTTCCTTCAGTACTGCACTTGAGTGTCAGCATTGATTTTTGTGCTCAAATCCTGGTGTGTCCTTGTACCCAACCCCTCTGACTCAGAGGCACAAGTGCTGCCAACAGCGTCATGGTGAAGTTAGGTTGCTGATCTGGAATGCAGAGCAGAATGGAACTTGCTGAAACAAGTTAATCACAAATATCATGCAGTTGGGTTTCATTGTGCAAGATTGCCGAATTGTACTGGCTGAGAATGAATGAATCCTTTTATTTATCCAACAATAGCCATTATTCTATTTAAACTCAGATCAGTGATGAAGAAATAGTTAGGTCAGAATTTTCCCGCTGTTCTTGCTGGCAGAATTATCCAGTCCCGCTGCAGTGAATGGAGATTGGAATGAGTGCCAAATTCTCCACCCTCACTGATAGAGGCAGTCAGGCGTGAACGGCTGGAAAATTCTGGCCTTAGGGCGGGATTTTACAACCCCACTTGGGTGAGATCATAAATCCCACCCACGGCCAATAGACATTTTCATTGTATGAACCTCACCCCCGCTGATTCCGTGGCAAGTGAGATGGTAGTTTTCAGGCCTTAATGTCCTCCCTGAAACACTTGCAACATTTGCACAGTAAAGTCCATCAGTAGCAACTTATATTTATTTACTACCTCAATTTTTAGGGGAAAATAAATTGGAAGCAAAGACTAGTCATCCAGTGTAACTCTCTGGGGACCCAGGTTTGAAACCCACAGCAGCAAGTGGTGAAATTTGAATTCAATTTTTAAAAATCTGGAATTAAAAGTCTGACAGTGGCCATGAAACGATTGCTCTTCAAACCCATCTGGTTCACTAATGCCCTTTAGGTGAGGGAGTCTAATCGATATGTGATCCCAGATGCACAGAAATGTGCTAGATTCTTAAACGCCATGCGAAGTGCCATTTCAGGTTCATTCAGGTTCATATTCAGGGTACCGTGTTTCTAGTTTTTGAATGAGGCAAGATTTCTAACAAGGCAGAGAAAAATGCAGGAGAAAACCTGACATGCAGTGGTGCAATTCATGATCAGAAGATGGAGGATGGGCTGGTGAAGATTATTTGGACAGTGTGGAGAAATGTCTCGGAGGTGATCAAAAGTTAGGATGAGGATATTTATATAGTAAGAATAATAGGAAATGAACCACACAGTAATGGATGACATTAGGCTGGTTGGAGTGAAGTCCTACCGAATGACAACAGGGAAATTGAGTCTTGAAGTAAGGCACAGGGAGTCAATGGCCTAGTGGTATTATCACTAGGCTATTAATCCAGGAAACTCGGTTAATGTTCTGGGGATCTGGGTTCAAATTCTGCCATGGCTGCTGGTGAAATTTGAATTCAATAAAAAGTACCTGGAATTAAGAATCTACTAATGATCATGAAACCATTGTCAATTATTGGAAAAACTTATCTGCTTCACTAATGTCCTGGAGGGAAGGAAATCTGTCGCCCTTACCTAGTCTGGCCACATGTGACTCCAGAACCACAACAATATGGTTGACTCTCAACCCTCGAGCAACTAGGGATGGGCAATAAATGCTGGCCAGCCAGTGATGGTCATGTCCCACGAATGAATGAAAAAAACAAACAAGTGGTTTTCTGCCAAAGATAAGGGTCTTGACAATGTATTGGATGTGGAGTTTGAATCTTGGTTAGGACTGAATAGAACACTGAGATAGATGTTGACAGGCTTGACCTGAATGGGCTGCTACAAAGGACAATTAAAACATGGTCTGTCAAATTAATGCTCTGGTAAGAAACCAATGAAGTGCTTCATACTTGCCAATATTATGCCGAAGAAAGTTCTGGCTTACATTTGATATTGAACAGGTAGCTGGACATTATGTTGACAAAAATGGATTCAGTTTGGTGTCAAATTTTCATGGGGAGACAATTGCCTAGTGGTATTATCACTAGACTATTAATCCAGAGATTCAGCTAATGACCTTTAATGACCTCTGGGGATCTTTGTTTATATCCCACCAGTGGAATTTGAATGCAATAAAAAATATCTGGAATTAAGAATCTACAGATGACCATGAAACCATTGTCGATCATCGGAAAAATCCATCTGGTTCATTAATGTCTTTGAGGAAAGGAAATCTGCTGCTCTTACCTGGTATGGTTTACATGTGACTCCAGAGCCACAGTAATCTAGTTGACTTTCAATTGCCTTTAGGCACCTAGGGATGGGCAATAAATGTTGGCCAGCCAGCGATGCCTATGTCCAACGAATGAATAAAACAAAATAATGATTTGAACCAGTCTTTCAGAATATATTTCTAAATTGCTTGGGGTTTGCTCTTTAGATTTTTGACCTTGCCACCGCTCTCAATTGCTTCACACCTAGTAAAGGCATTCTGATCTAAAATTGGATTCTATAGCTGTTTAAAAAAAAAAGCCTCAGTCCCTTGCATCCTTTGGGATGAGGAATAAATGCTGACAAGCCAGTGATGGCACTGTCCCATGATTAATTAAAATCCCAGTTGGTCAAGGCACTTTCCATGTACACGTAGGAAGCTACCTCAAGTTTGTGCACAATAGTACACACGCATTGGTTAGAAATAGGAGGGGACTTCCTTGATCTGTACAGAGTTTGCAAAGTTTACACCACATCAGTTTCGGTAGGATTCAAATTCTGATCCAACAACTGAAAGGAGTGTATACTAATTTACTGCACTTAACAGTTAAATCCACATTTTTAACTCCAGGACATGGAAACTGTTCTGTATTGGAATTTTGGGAAACATGACGGTATCACTCCCATCCCAAAAACAACCCTGACATCCGAGGGTTTTGGTGATGGAGAATTTCATAAGGCGCTCTATTTATAGAAGGATTGGAGTAACTTACTTTACAAACACATTAATTGGTACCTTCTGTGGGTTTGAGTAGTCATGGTAACTGGCATGTTAAGCTGCTAACCAGTAGTCTGTTGCTATAATTATTAGTTGAATCAACTGTGGAAATATTCTTTTCAGAGGCTTCATCACTGAAGGCTGGAACGGTCATGATGTGATTCCCATGGAAACCAAGTGGTGACTTTATTCCTTTTAAACCTTGCTGCTTCAGCCAACAATGCTGCCTTCACACTCTCACAGGCAGCCGAGATGAGAACTGGAAATATAATCAACCCCCCCAATAATTAATAGTGTTTTGGATTCTGCTTTTGAGGCATTTGCCACATGAAGAAGAATGGTATGAAATCTACTTGCAAGTCTTGTCCAATTCATGATTTCTTTTCATAACTATTTGTCCGAGGTGTCAGAGCAAATGACGTAAATGATAGTATCTAGCATGTTGTGCCAGGAGTTTTAAGCGATCGGTTCAATAAAAAAATCAATATTATAGCTGCACAAGTGCAAGGATTCTTATTAGGCCAGGCATTTCTTTAAATTCAGTGCAGCGATTAATGTAAGACACAGAAGTGAGTGGAGAAACACTATTTGGAGTCGGTAAGCTTGACAGTCAAGTTTTGCTTTCAATAATATAACCTCAGAAAGCCTTTTGCTTTTTACTTCTTCGAGTAACACAGTTCAGTCCGAACGCCTAAAGCAAACTAATACTTACAGCTGGCTTTGATGGAAAGTAAGGCAAGATTACTTAAGATTTTCAGGTTTAAATTTATCTTACTCGTTCAATTTTTCTGGCAGGTAGATATACATCATTGTAAAACCTGCACAACTATATGGGCCAAATCCCAGACTTCATTAAGCTCTGAAAAAGATTGTAAGATGCTGATCTATTTCCTGATTACATAAAATGCTCTGCAGCATTCGCTCATAACAAACAGCCCAAAATGCCAAGTGGGTGACTTTTGTCAGGCAGTTCAATCAAAGGTACTTCTTTTGCCAGTTGTAGAGTGAAGATTAAAATAAAGTACAACAAGGTTTGGGCATGAACCACAAGGCTGACACTCCAGTGCAGTACTGAGGGAGCACTGCACTGTCAGGAGTGCCTTCTTTCAGAGGAGACGTTAGACTGAGGTCCCAACTGCCTGCTCAATTGGAATGTAATTGGGGGCGGCACAGTGGTTAGCACCACTGCCTCATGCACCAAGGATCCTTGTTTAATTCCGTCCTTGGGCGACTGTTTGTGTAGAGTTTGCACGTTCTCCCCATGTTTGCGTGGGTTTCCTCCAGATGCTCTGGTTTCCTTCCACATTCCAAAGATGTGCAGGTTAGGCGGATTGGCCATGATAAATTTACCCTTAGTGCCAGGGGATTATCAGGGTAAATACAAGGGGTTATGGGGATTGGGCTTGGGCGGAATTGTGGTTGGTGCAGGCTGGGTGGACCAAATGGCCTCCTTCTGCACTGTAGGGATTATGTGTAAAAGATACCATAGCACTATTTTGAGGAAGAGGAGGAGAGTTGTGTCTTGCATCTTGACCAGTATTATCCCTCGATTGCCTCAGTAGCATGATCACCTGACTATTACTACACTACAGTTGTTGGGATCTTGCTGTGTGTAAATTAGCTGCTGTGTTTCCTACATTATAACAGTGGCTACACTTCAAAAGTGCTTCATTGATTGCAAAGCACTTTAAGACATCCTATGGTTGTGAAAGGCACAACATGAATGCAAGCATTTCTTAATTTAAATTGGATTCAACAGCATTTACCTTAGCTGAGTTGAGCTCCTTGTCGGGGCGATTGTGTGAACGTGAACTCATGCAATGTTCCACAAGGTTAGGCTGATGGGTGGTTAGCATTGTTGCCTTGCAGCTCCAGGGACCTACGTTCGATTCCCAGCTTGGGTCACTGTCTGTGTGGAGTTTGCATGTTCTCCCTGTGTCAGGGTGGGTTTCCTTGGGGTGCTCTGGTTTCGTCCTACTGTCCAAAGATGTACGGGCTTGGTAAATTGACCATGCTAAATTGCCTCTTAGCGTCCCGGGATGTGTAGGTTAGAGATATTAGTGGAGTCAATATGTGGGGTTATGGGAATAGAGACTCGGTGGGATTGTTGTCAGTGTAGATGCGATAGGTTGAATGGCCTTTTTCTGTGCTGTAGAGTTTCTATGACTCTGTGAGAAATAGTTCTTGTTTCTTTGAAAATCCTATGTGGTTATACCTGTGCTTTCTGAGTTTGATTATGTTAGTTGCCACGAACACAGGAAGTAGAATCATTGAATCATAGGATCCCCACAGTGCAGAAGGAGGCCATTCAGCCCATCAAGTCTGTACCAACGACATTCCCACCCAGGCCCTAGTCCCATAACCCCATATATTTACCTTGCTAATCCCCCTGACACTAGGATTAATTTAGCATGGCCAATCAACATAACCCGCACATCTTTGGACTGAAGCCTTGAAGAAATTCATCCAGAATATCATTGGACAGGTATTAGTTTCCATAGTCAGTGATTCCGATTGTTATCATAATTAAGTCCTTACTTGCACTTTTACTTTTAGGAGACAGAGTGACTTTTGTGTTTTCTTTTGATTTGGCTCTTGCTCCTGGCTTTTGTATGGTTATCTTTGTTTTCATTAGCCTGACGCAGCAGCGATTGGGGTGATTTGAACCCAATGTAAATCTCTGTCACTAATCTTTGAAAGATGTCAGAGATGTGTACAATTTGGAGTTGATCTCGAACTTCTATCTCTGATGAGCTGCTGACAGGGTCTGTCCAAGTTATAACCTATCTGTTGGGTTGATCTGTTGGCAGTTTCCCCATGTGAAACGTTTCTGCTTTGGAGGTACATCTCCACTACACCTTTGATTAAACCAGCACTTCAGGGCAGCAACAATACTTACCTGTTTGGGTCAGATGTTGTGTTCTGCACTTTTGAATGAAATCTGATAAGTGTGAGCCAAGATGATGTTTAGCACATTAGCATTTCCACTGGATTGTACAGTTTTTCTCAGCAAACTCTGCTGCCCTGGTCCTTGCTCACACCAAATCCCATTTACCTCTGTAATATGTCTTCAGAGTAAGAAGTCTCACAACACCACATATGTCTTCAGAGGTGGAAGTCCCTTTATTTACTATTCTAACAACAGTACACAGTCTAGCAGTTAGCAGTCTATCTCCAGGGGTACCAGAGGAACTGACACTCACAGTTAAGTGCAAGGCACTTGTACTTCCCAATTGGTCATCAATTGGTTCCTTAATCAGGGAGTTCATACTCCGATAGGTCAACCCCAATGGCTTGATTGACATCATTACAATTTCTCAGTCTTGTCCTCGTTGATCTGGCTTGGCTCCCAGTTTAGAAAAACCTCAGACTTAAAATTCTTGTCCATACTTTCAAATTCCTCCATGCCCTTATCCCTTTTTACCTTTGTATTCTCCACCAACAGCGCAAATCTCTGAGAAACCTGTGCTCATCTAATTTTGCCCTCTTGGGAATCATTGTTGGTGGCCAAGTCTCCGTCGCTCCTTAGGCCTTTGAATGGGATTTTACTTGTCCCGACACCAGAAAATCCCACCTGAGGTCAAAGCACCTTACCATGGTCCGCCTAACCTGTTCCGATCCCCGTGACGGGTGGGGTAGCCTTTCACTCTGGAATTCCCTCCTTAAATCTTACTGTTCTTTAAGGTGTTGCTTACAGTCCGGTTGTTTGGCCAAATGTTTGATCATCAATGTTCCCTTACAGTAAAATTCACTCATGCCTGCAACACAAAATGGGGTCTTCGTGAATTGGCATTCAGTTTTTCACCATGCCAGTTTTTTTATTGTTATATATTGGTAAGATTTTAAATTTCAAAACCAGCAAAGGCGAAATTAGGAAATGAGTCTCCCAAAAGAGTTTGAACTATCATTACGAACATTCGAACATATGTAACAAAGGTCTATTTAGGCCATTTGGCCCTTGTGTCTACTCCACCATTATCATCTACCATTGCCACCCCCAACTTCACCGCCCACCTCCCCCTGCATTACCTTTGAGATGAACATTCATTCTTTCATAGAAGGGAGGTCGGCCATGTAATGTCTGAGGCTACCAGGGAGGTAGCTCCAAAGAAGTCGCATGTAAAAACAAGCCACAGGAACAATAGGATTTATTGAAGGAATGTACTGCTTGCAATCCAGCCCTCGAGTGGCTGCAGATATGGTTTTCTGGGCAGGTCACGTCACGCCGCAGGTCACCTGACCCACCCTCTTAAAGGGGCTATGTCCCGCAATCATAACAAGCCACAGTTTTACCCCCTTAAATGTCGTAGTCTCAAACTTTGCTTTATGACGCTCATGTGTCGTGCCTTTGGACATTTCATTACATCAAGAGTGATGAATAGATAAAAGTTGCAGCTGCTGAAAGAATAGTCATATTCATCCGAAAACCTCTGCTGAGGGAACACACGAGATTCATCAGTGAATGAAATGTTTGCTCAGATGTACACATCTTGACTTGTCCCATTCAACCACATTGGTGTGAACTTGCATGAACTAATTTGTTTTACATGACAGAAGTGATCCTTACCTTTCAAACATTGGAGTTTGCATGGTTTATATTTTTTCATTTTTATCCGATTCCTCACTTTGTCATATTTGCTGAGTAAAACTGAATGAAATGATTGATTACAAACTGAGAGTTTTAATATGGAATGAACTGTAAGTCAAATCCTTTCATTGCAGTTTTATTTTAGGATACTATTAGCTTAAATTCTGTATGTTTCTTTTAAGTTGTAAAATTATGAAAGTTCTTTTTGATACTCGGTTGTTAGAATGAGATGTTTGAAAAGCTCCACCACTTGGGAAATTCTGATCGAAAAAGTCTTTTAACAGTATTTTGGAATCCTGTCAAGTTTATGACTCCAAGTTGTTTGGTCAATCAGCATTTTACGATAATATGGTTGCTTTAAATTTGAATCTAAAAGTAATCAACCACATTTATAAAGCACCTTTAATGTACAGAAGCACCTCAAGATGCTTCATAGGAGCATTATTCTTTTTAATTCATTTGATGCGCACATTGCTGGCTGGACCACATATAGGCCAGATCAGGTAATGATAACAGATTTCTTTCCCTGAAGGGCATTGTGGAACTCGGACCTTTTTCCAATGACAATTGCTTCATGATCATTCGACTTTTTATCCCAGATTTGTTTATTGAATACAAATTTCTCCATCTGTTGTGATGGGATTTGAACCTGAATTCGAATTCAGAAAATTACTCTGGGTCTATGGTTTAGTAGTCCAATGATAATGCCACTACCTGATGAAGGAGCAGTGCTCCAAAAGCTTGTGATAACAAATAAACCTGTTGGACTTCAGCCTGGTGTTGTGAGACTGGTGTTGGCACAGTGCCAACACCAGTTCAACGCTGGCACCTCCAAATCAATCCACTATACCATCACCTCCCCATATTGATATCAACACCTCAGATTAAATCAGAGGATGAAAAATCTGGTCAAAGAGGTAGATTTTAAAAAGTGTCCTAAAGGAGAAAAGCGAGGTCATAGAACTCATCATAGAATATATACAATGCAAAAGGAGGCCATTCAGCCCATTGAGTTTGCACCGACAAAGCTTTGACAAAGGGTCACCTGGGCTCGAAACGTCAGCTCTTTCCTCTGCTTATAGATGCTGCCAGACTTCCTGAGATTTTCCAGCATTTTCCCTTTTGGTTTCAGTTTCCAGCATCCACAGTAATTTGCTTTTATCCAGTGTTTAACTCATGCCACTTCTCTTCAAGGGGACTTAGACAAAGGGTGATCTGGACTCGAAACATCAGCTCTTTTCTCTCCTCACAGATGCTGCCAGACCTGCTGAGATTTTCCAGCATTTTCTTTTTTGGTTTCAGATTATCATTTGCTTTTATCCCATTAATTTATCGTTGATTTCACATAGCACTGATGGATTGGATTAGTGAAATGATGACAATTAATTGCATTTCATTTCGTGTCTCCTTTTCCATAGCAGAACAAAAAATGCAGGCTGTTTTGACTCTGACAGTGTAGGGCTCTTTTCTCTGCTCTGAAGTAAGTCATCAAAAGCTGCGAAAGTCCTGTGACAGATTTATCTTGGTTTAGAAAGTTCGGTCATTTGTAATCAGTGCGAAAATGGCAAAAACAAATGGCACTGTGGTTCAAAGAAGACAAGCAACTTGAAAGGGAAGACAGATTCTGGGCAATAAAAATCACAGTGTTTGCCTGGTGAATTTATCATTTGGCATTTGGTGTTTGTAACATTTATTTCTCTGCTGATATTAGGTTGTTTGCGATTCCCTGGTTTTGAAAATTATGTTGGTGTTGGTGAGAACTTGCTGGGAGCAGGAGACAGGTTCCAGAATTGAACATTTTTTTCTAAGTGCAATCAGGAACAGAGATAAACCAGTGCCCAGTGATTAGAAAAATGAGGACAGTATGTTCTGTTATTTAATCCACATCAAGAGCAGGAGGAATTAACCATTTTGCTGAACTGTGTCATAATGGGGCTTGTTTCTATTCACTATGTAAAGTCTATTGGGCATTAACTTGGTTGGTGTTTTAACACTGAATATACAATTCTATACTAGACGCTAAGGGGAGAGGTGAGGATGAAAAAGAATAAATCTTCACGTAAGAATAAATAGTCTTTGAAAGCAGCAGCCTTTGAGAAAAAAATAGAAATTTTTAAGAAGTCTTTTTCCCAAGGTTGGGGATTCGAGAACCAGGGGGCACAGCTTTAAGTTAAGAGAGCAAAGAGTTAATGGGAACATGAGGAGTAACTTTTTTACATGGAGGGCAGCACGTATAAAGTCAAGTTTATTTAATATTGTCATGAGTAAGCTTACATTCACACTGCAATGAAGTTAGTGTGAAAATGCTCTAGTCGCCACATTCTGGCACCTGTCTGGGTACATTGAGGGAGAACTTAGCGTGAACAATCCACCAAACCCACAGATCTGTGGACTGTGGGATGAAACCGGAGCACTTGGAGGAAACCCATGTAGACATGGGGACAACTGTCTGTCCATACAGACAGTGACCCAAGCAAGGAATCAAACCCAGGTCCCTGTTGATGTGAGGCAGCACTGTGCCACTGTGCCAGAATGAGCTGTCGGAGGAAGTGGTCGGGGCAGGGACATTGACGACTTTTAAAGGGCATTTGGACAGATACATGGGTAGGAAAGGTTTAGAGGGATATGGGCCAAATGCAGGCAAATGGGGTTAGCTTAGAGGGGCGTTTTGGTTGGCATGGACCCAGTTTGGGCTGAAGGGCTGTCTCCGTGCCGAACATTTTATGATTCTATGAAGTTTGTCTCCATTGAGGACCAATATTAAATTAACACACCCATGCAGGTCCCAGGAACCAGCAGTTTATTTCAAAGGTTTCTCTTTTATATTCATAACAGATCGACAATGGGAGGAAGTAAGATTTGGTTTGAACAGCTATTTATCCTGAGCTCAGGATTCTGCAAATAAATGATAATGAACAGCTTCCAACATTAACTAAGCAAATCTGGTTTCTGTCTTTGAAATGCTGATGAGCTAACACTTGAGCTAATTTATTTATTATTTATTAGTGTCACAAGTAGGCTTACACTGTTAACGCTGCAATGAAGTTACTGTGAA
Organism: Carcharhinus amblyrhynchos; assembly: GCF_965287045.1. Classification (NCBI taxonomy): domain Eukaryota; kingdom Metazoa; phylum Chordata; class Chondrichthyes; order Carcharhiniformes; family Carcharhinidae; genus Carcharhinus; species Carcharhinus amblyrhynchos. Next base: position 15,903,226 of record NC_137352.1, read on the forward strand.
AATCCCCCAGTCACCACACTCTGGTGCATGTTCTTTGAGGGAGAAGTTAGCATGGCCAATGCACCTAGCCAGCACATCTTTCAGACTGTAGGAGGAAACCGGAGCACCTGAAGGAGAAGGAGCAGAATCTGCACAGATAGTGAACCAGGTTGGGAATCGAAACTGAGTCCCTGGCGCTGTGAAGCAGCAGTGCCAACCATTATGCCGTCGTGCCACCCACAGTGACTGTTACCTTAAAATCATTGACATATCTGTTACAACCAAAGCCAAGGATTAACAGCTGAAAAGCTAAAGGACCTCCAAAATCAATGGTTAAGAATCAGATTCAGCTTCCCTATTTGTCTTCTAGAATTCATGTCACTTCGACAACAGCCTACAGAATCCGTAGATCACATCATCAACAGATACAGAGTAACGGGTACATAGTGAGATTTTTCAAATGCACAGCTAGCAGGCAGAATTGTTGAGTTGGTGATCATATCAACTAGATCTACTAGACAAGCCCAAAAACAAATAGTATCAAAGGACTACTCAAGGATGGATACAAGTACAAAACAATCTTTGTAGGTCCATGAACCATACAGGTCTTTAATTGTTGATGCAATTTTGAGAACACCTAAACCTAGGAAGACATGTGAAAGATGTGGCATTCTGCTTCTACCAAGAAATATCCAGTTTCTAAACAATTCTGTAAAGCATGTAGCCAAAAAAACCATTGGCAGTGGCAGCACACTGGAGCAAAGGCCAATGCAGCTACAAAGAGCCGTACACTGATCTAAACAGACTCGACACAATGGGTACCTTTATGTAAGAATGACCATCTGGTATTCCCTTCCAAACATGCACACAAAGTGTCTGACAAACCAGAAAATGACCATGATATGCATGCTGAGACGAGGAGCGGTGAATAAAGATTTCACACCGTCACTCTTGTGGAAAACAAAATAAACTGTCACACCATCTGAAGTGTTTACCAAGATTAAAATTACCAAGAAAATTGGCGACTATGTGTTCTTGGTCAAGATTGACACAGGGCAAATGTCAACAAACTATCCCTGTGAATCCTGAAAGACATATATCCACACACATGGAAAATCATGGTGAAACCTGCTGTCGTGAAACTGCCAGTGTACACCTGTTCACTGATTCCGTGTCCTGGGCTGCAAGTACAAAGAATCCTCCTGGGTGTCACAGATGTTCTGATATTGTTCAGCAGCTTCATCACTCACACATGATCACAGGTTAGATGAGAAGACTCACAAGAGAGACAATCTATATCTGGGTATGAACAATGACATTGAAATTATCACCAAGAAGTGTGAAGCATGTTGAGAGCATTTGCCAAGTTAGCACAAAGAACCATTGATTCCACATGAAGCTCCTATTCATTCTTGGTCCAAAATTGCATCTGGCCTCTTTCCTGTCTATGGCATTGACTTCATCCTCATCGAATCCTTCACCAAGTAATCCATTATTTGATAATTGCACAATATATCAAGCACAACAGTTTTGCACACTCTAAGTGTTATTTTCAGTTTATTTGGTGTGCATAGATTGACTATTACCAAAAATAATCTGCAATTGATTGGTAAGCATTTTTGGAATATGTGTGAGAAGTGGAATATTGATCACACTGTTTTTTCTCCTTATTATCCCAAGTCTAACAGCCTAGTTAAATAAATAATTCATAAGGTGAAATCCCTAATTCTCAAATGTACAAATCAAGCAAAATCTATACATTTTAATGTTACATCTGGCAATGATACCTTGAAGTGCAACTGTTCCATCAGTAGCAGAGCTCACATTTGGCAGATCAGTGAGTACAAATTTCCTTACTTGTATCCATTACATTCTTTCCAAAACTAGAGATTAACGTTTAAAATTGCAAGAGAAGATGGCCAACTTGCAGAAGAAAAATATTGATGCAGAATTACCAAGTTGACTGTTGGGATAGCAAGTTCACATCCAGGGTCCCACAGATGGTACATGACAGCCAGGTGACAAAAGTTTATTTGGAACCAGGGTCCTACACAATGGTGCAATGGTGAGGACAAATCAGATCCATTCCAGTTCCTCATCCATCGCATAGTCCTATTGCATCAAGGATGAATCACAAATGCCACCAGGAACAACATCCAATGATGACAATCCCACAGATCATTGTGAGTAATTAAAGAAAACTCGTGACAAGATTACCGTTAAATGATATGCACAAAACAGCAGGTGACCGCTAACTTCAGACACTCATAGATTCAGTGGTTCTAAGAACATAAGAATGAAGAGCAGGAGTAGGCCCCTTAGCCTGCTCCTCCATTCAATAAAATCATGGCTGATCTTTTCATGAACTCAGCTCCACTTACCCACCCACTCACCATAACTCTTAATTCCTTTACTTTACATACTTATGTAATGGTGACTAAACATGACCATATATTTTAAATAGTTCCACTTCTTTGGAATATTTCCATAGAAAGGGGGATGTTGTAATATGCCTTTAAGGTATTGCAACAACACACCACTAGAAAGTAAGTGTGTCTTGCAATCCAGTTTTATTTTCGTTTTGGCTTTCAGCACAACACACGCAGATAGCTCTGCTGCTCTGATGTCTTTAAGATTTATGCATCTATATAAATATTCCAATATGCTTAATCTCAATAAATGATCAAACAACATGTTTGCCCAATCCGTTATGAAGAATTGCTGCCTTTATATATAATTATAAAAACATAATAATCTGAGGCCATATCAGAAGGATATAAATTAGCCCATGACACTATTTCAAGTACCAGAGAGTTATAGAATCATAGAGGTCTAGAGCACAGCAAAGGCCCTTCGGCCCATTGCACCTGTGCCAGCCATAAACAACCACCTGACTATTCTTATCTCAATTCTGCAAATATTTATTCCTCAATCAACAGCTTAAAAATAGATTATCTGTTTATTATCATATTACTGCTGTGGGAGCTTGCTGTGTATAAATTGGCTCCTGCATTTCTAAATTAATGATTACAGTGAGTGCACAGCGACTCAAAAGTGTTTTGGAATGTCCCAAGGCAATGAAAGGCACCATATTAATACACAACTTTCAGTTTTCAATATTTGCCTCTCCCTGCTTACCTTTTCACTTCCCTGCCAGCCTTACCGAAAGACCTATTGCACTTGTAGTCTGCAATAGCATGTATCTGTCTGCTGTATGTCTATACAGTTACTAACTTTACTAACACTGTTACGAACAGGCACCGGAGTGTGGTGACCAGGGGAATTTTACAGTCACTTCATTGCAGTGTTAATGAAAGCCTTACTTGTGACTAAAAAATAAACTTTACGTTTAGCACTTTAACCAGAACCTTATGTTTTGGCCTGAGAGATATTACCTGGAGTCATTCCCTTGGAATAAACTTATGGCCCCTGTCATAACAATTGACATGCCGCAGAAATGCTACTGCTGACCTTGTAGCATAAAAAGTACAAGGTAAAAAGTTCAACCTGACATAAATCTTGCTGGTTACCTGTTGTTTATGTCCTTTTTTTTCATCTGAGGAAGTGGAAGTCTCTTCTGTTGCCTTTTGTTTTATTTGCACATATTGTTCTGATCTGGTCAGCCATTCACTTGAATTTCTCAGAGCAAGAAGAACTTAATTTCCCAAGGCCCCAGTCTAGCTCCCACAGTTACAGCTTATAGTGCTGCAAAACACTCAGCAGCATAATGAAGGGAATTATTCACCGCAGTGGATCAAAAGTCCTGAATAAGCAGAAGCTCATAATCATCCAATACTTTGAGTGCTGTGTCCATCAGAAATGAACAAGAACAGAATGGTTACCCATGTAAGACGTAAGATTAAAGATGGGTGAAGTATGTACTTTTAAGAGAAATGCACGGCTTTTTACAAAGCTGCATTACTACCTGAAGTTTTATTACAGTAGGAAAAGAGGTCAGCATGCTGTTTTCTTTCAGTTTCAGTATTTTTGCCTATTCTTTCCACTGTGAGATCTGCAATTAGCCTCCAGCATTTGAAGCCTTGCTGTTGCAAATTATAATTAGAGCTTGGCACTTTTCACTGAAGCTGAGGAAATGTGAGCATTAGTAGCTAAAGGATCCCCTGTCTATAAAAAGAAAGTAGCTTAATATCGGAAGCTCTATGTTGCTCTTAAACTTGTCTTAAGTTTGTAATCACAGTGGCAGTAAACTTTATTTGAATAGAAAAGGACTGCAATTAGTATTAGGGCTTTGATGGGCCTCACCACAACTTATTTTTACTACCCACTTATTATTGACATATAGACAGCAACTTGCCCTGTCTCCCTCTACCCCAAAACATAAGGTAACAATAATACATTTTTTACCTGCCCCTCAGCAGCAGGCATAGGGCAGAATTTTACAAGAATTATTCTAAGTGTCCAGCTAGTGTGAAAATAGGAGATTTCCTGATCGTTTTTTTTGGGCAAGTTTTCACACCCAATCTTGTACACTTATTGTAACTGTTTTTAGCTGCTGCAGGCAGTGGACAGGGTTTAATTCACCAGCTAGCATGTAGAGGGAGCTACTGTGCATGTGCAGAAGGGTCAGACAGTCAGGCAGAGACCTGCAGGCAGCCTCAACGTACTCCCTGTGCCACCCCCCCACCAGTCACAGGGGCTCATGGCCAATTGCAAGCCCCACAACGCATGGGAGTGATCCTGATTTCTCAGCTCTAGCACAAATTTAGTGGCTCGCTTCGCCCATCAGTAGGTGGAGTGAGCTGGTACTTCTGAGACAGTATAAGATCTGATCAGACACCATTTGGAGTACTGTGAGCAGTTTTGGACCTCATATCTAAGAAAGGATGTGTTGACCTTGGAAAGGGTCTAGAGGAGGTCACAAGAATGATCCCTAGAATGAAGAGTTTGTCGTACAAGGAACGCTTGAGGACTCTGGGACCGTACGCGTTGAAGTTTAGAAGGATGAGGGGGTATCTTATTGAAACTTACAGGATATTGTGAGGCCTGGATAGAGTGGATGTGGACAGGATGTTTCCACTAGTAGGAAAAACTAGAACCAGAGCACACAACCTCAGGCTAAAGGGATGATCCTTTAAAACAGGGATGAGGAGGAATTTCTTAAGCCAGAGAGTGGTGAATCTGTAGAATTCTTTGCCACAGAAGGCTGTGGAGGCCAAGTTATTGAGTGTCTTTAAGACAGAGATAGATAGGTTCTTGAGTGATAAGGGGATCAGGGTTATGGGGAAAAGGCAGGAAAATGGGGACGAGAAAAAAATCAGCTATGATTGAATGGCGGAACAGACTCGATGGGCTGAGTGGCCTAATTCTGCTCCTATGTCTTATGGTCTTATGCTAAATTTCAGCCCATGGAGTTGAGTTCAGCCCACTGTGTAGAGAAGACCCTTTGGCCCATTGAGTCTGCACTGACAACATTTGCCATTGAACCCATGCAGTAGCATTTCCTGTACTTTCCATACCCTTGAATATTATGAAATTTCAAGTGCTCATCCAAATTTTTTTTAAAGGTTGCAAGGTTTCTGGCCTCCACTATCTTCCTGGGCAGCGCATTCCAGATTCCCACCACCTTCTGAGTGAAAGGGCATTTTCTGAAATCCCCTCTTGAATCTCCTGTCATTTACCCTAAAAATTATGCCCCCTTGTGATTGACTTCTCAACAAAGGGGAATAGCCTCCCTACTCACCACGTCCATACCCCTCATTAACTTAAACACTTCAATCATGTCTCCCTCAGCCTTCTCTGCTGTAAAGAAAAGAATTCAAGCCTCTCTAATCTTTCCTTATAACTCAAAAGCATCATCCCAGGCAACATCCTGATGAACCTCCAGTTACTTATTGAATGACCATTGATGCAAAAAAAGTAAATGAAGAAATCTTTTAGAAATCTGAATTGTACAAATATAGGCAATAAATACTTATAGTCAGAGGTGCGGACTTGCCTCCATAAGGAATATTACCTGAACTAAACATTTATCTTATTGTTAATTCTCAGAACTTCATGATTACTTGGCATATTTTTGACTTAGTTGAAGAAGGACCCAAATTAAATTTCTTGAAACGATTAGAAAAGATTATTGCAAATACTCGGCATTTTCAATAATGTGAAATTTATCAGAATGACATATTTGAATTATGGTATATAGCTGGAGGAACCTGTTGTCAAATATGTTTGTACAACTTGTCGGGATAACTATAACTGTTAAAGTGCTTGCTACAGGTTCTACAGCTGTAGATTTAACATCTTTCATGGGCACAGGATTTATTGATTTTTTGCCTCTCAGGAAGTTATTACCAAGGAGTTAGATTCCGCACATATTAAGAAGTATCACATGTTTCTGTGATTCTGTGGCCCACCTCAGAGATAGAAACTTGTAGTTAATTTTTTTTTAAAGTTCATGTATTAGTTGCAAGTACGCTTATATTAACACTGAAATGAAATTACTGTGAAAATCCCCTAGTGACACTCCAGCACCTATTTGGGTATATTGAGGGAGAATTTAACACAGCCAATGCACCTAACCTGCATGTTTTTCGGACTGTGGAAGGAAACTGGAGTGCCTGGAAGAATGCAGACACGGGGACAATATGCAGAGTCCACACAGACAGTGACCCAAGTTGGGAATTGAACCCGGGTCCCTGGCGCTGTGAAGCAGCAGTGCTAACCACGGTGCCACCATGTCGCCCATTCAGGCCACACTCCAGGAATGTGGTTCCAGAGCAGTAATCAGGGAATATTGCATTGTCAGAGATATCGGGTGGAATTTTCAGGCCGTTCACACCGGCAGCATTTTCTGGTCCTGCTGCAGTGAACAGTAGTTTGGCAGAGCGCCAAATTCTCCATCCTTGCATGCAGTGGTGGCAGGATATAAACAGCTGAAAAATTCTGGCCATCCTGTTTAAGATGTGAGGTTAATCTACTAAACTGCCTTATTCATCAGTTAGGCAAATGGGCATGGAACATCCCATTATAAATCAAAGTGCTGAGTGGTTAGCACTGCTGCCTCACAGTGCCAGGGACCTGGGTTCGATTCCTGGCTTGGGTCACTGTCTGTTGTAAGTCTGCATATTCTCCCCATGTCTGCGTGGGTTTCTTCCGGGTGCTCCAGTTTCCTCCCACAGTCCAAAGACGTGCAAGTTAGGTGGATTGGTTATGCTAAATTGCCTCTTATAGTCAGGGGGACTAGTTGGGGTAAATGCATGATGTTATGGGGACAGGGCCTGGGTGGGATTGTGGTCAGTGCAGACTCAATGGGCTGAATGGCCTCCTTCTGCACTGTAGGGTTTCTATGATTTACCTCTGGCAGGGCAGGGGAATCATTGAAATTTTTACATTCACATTAGTGGGACTGGAAGATCCCATTGGCATGAGGGGCTGGAAAGTTCCAACCCTTGCCTCTACTCACTACAATTGCCCGGGGCTTGGTTTGAACTTTGCACCTCTTGTTCCAGTGTGGAAATGTACCAGTAAGCCAAAGGCTCTTCCTTCCCAAACTGGCCCTCAATTTCACTTGTTGGGTTTTTTTGGATCTTACAGAGTGGACTTTAAGCTTTACATTCCACCACTTTGCTTAAGTGATTGCCAATGTAAATATATCTGCTAAAATGAGCAATGGATTATTAATTTTAAATCCTCATCAGATCAGGATCAGCAAGATAGAAGCAAGATCTTCAAGCCTGACACAATTGGAAATCTGCCAATCCGTGCGCCTGTTACTTGCTGAATCACTCTTATATCAAGGGCAGGCTGATACATTGCCCTCTGTGATATTGTTGTCAGTTCAGCATGGCCAAAGTAAATCAAACTACATGTTCCTGAACGATAACATGTTGATAGCAACCATACTAACTATTGTTGAGTTGTCTTTAGAACTCCGCCCGTAGAATCTATAGTGCAGAAAGAGGCCATTTGGCCCAACTAACCTGCACCAACAACAACCCCACCTAGGTCCTGTCCTATCCCCACGTATTTACCCTCTTAATCCCCCTGAAATTAAAGGACAATTTAGCATGGCTAATCCACCTAACCTGCACATCTTTGAAATGTGGCAGGAAACTGGAGCACCCGGAGGAAACCCATGCAGACACGGGGAGAATGTGCAAACTTCCCGCAGACAGTCACACGAGGCTGGAATAGAACATCGGCCCCTGGCGCAGTGAGGCAGCTGCACTAACCACCGTGCCACTGTGCCGCCCAAAGGTTTGGTACACTTCAGAACATCATGGGTGCTTGTTTTAGGCAAATTGTTTTTGTAAACTTAAATTATGAATCATTAAGAATCGTAGAATCCCCACAGTGCAGAAAGGGCCATCAAGCCTGCACCGACAACAATCCCACCCAGGTCCTATCCCATAACCCCATGTATTTACCCTGTTTGTCCACCTGACACTAAGGGGCAATTTAACATGGCCAATGCAGCTAATCAGCACGTCTTTCGGACTGTGGGAAGAAACCGGAACACCCGAAGGAAACACGCAGACACGGGGAGAATGTGCAAACTCCACACAGACAGTGATCCAAACCCGGAATCGAACCCGGGTCCCTGGCGCTGTGAGGCAGCCATGCTAACCACTGTACCACTTTGCTGCCCTATGTAAACATCATATTGCACTTCATACTCACCTGGATGCCAAATACAAATACTTTGATCACACGTGCATATATATTCGCCTAATACATATAAACTTAGGGTAATTAACCAACACGCACGTTTTTTATTACAGCTATTCTTTAGATACATCACATTTACATAAGCTCATTGTACGCAATAGACATAGTACATTTGGTGGTGAGCAAGCTTTACTGAGTGACTTAATGATGAACTGTCCTGGAATCTGATAGATCATGGCATAAGCCTTGGTATCTGCTTGCATATCCTACCTGGTGGCTTTGGCACTGTCTTTGGCAGTTACTCTGTTTTGCTATGGTAGTCTGTACTTCAAATTATTGAGATCCATGGTTGTGGTGTGGTAGCATTGTTAATGTGGTGACAAGGCAGTAGCACTTGAACAGAAAATTGCAATGTATTTCCAAAAAATTCTCCTGACTCAGATATATTGCAGAGAATCCCCACAGTGCAGGCCCATTGGGTCTGCACCATCTCTTTCCGACAGAGCATCCCAAAAGGCCATATCTTGACATATTTACCCAACTAATACCCCTAACCTTTACATCATGGGATACTGAGGGGCAATTTAGCATGGCCAATCCACCTAACCTGCATTTCTTTGGAGTGTGGGAGGAAATTGGAGCACTCCAGAGGAAACCCACACAGACACGATGAGGATGTGCAAACTCTACACTGACAGTTACCCGAGGTCAGAATTGAACCTGGGTCCTTATGCAGTGCTAATCACTGTGCCACCTCTTACTGCCACTGCCATTGGGATGCACTGTAAGGCTATGTTTCCAGGCAAATTCAGGATCTCACACAGACTGGGATCTGTTGGGTTACATCCGAGGGAGCCAACTCATAAATTGCAAATAACATTGCCTTGCAAATTAAAGAAAAAAAGTTAAGTTGCAAATCATTTCAATAACGTTACTCAAAGCTGAAATAGGACATAATAACTATATAATGCACCAGGTTTCCCTTCCTGAATAGAGTATTGGTACAATGCACTTGGATTGTGTTGACCTAATATTTGTGTTAATGAGTTACAGTGTCCAGGATAAAAGGCAAATGAAAATTAAATGGCAGGCTGTGAACTGTCTGTGTAACTCAACTTTGGTTTATTTCCCAATAAACCTGCTAACTTGTTATAGCTTTTTTAGTGTGTCCACATAGTCATTTTTTTAGTGTGTGAATATTTCTATTGTTAGGTAAGTTTCTGTTTAATAACCCTAAACAAAGTTGACCCCACAAAAAGTGGCGAATAATTCTTATTTTGCGATTTGTAAATATTTAGTAAGTGACTAACAAGTTCATAACAGACAGGATCCTTCAATCTACTTTCAGACACTACTATCTAATATGTCTGTCGCGAATTTTTACTTGCAGGTTAAGCTGGCAACAAGTGAGATTCACATCCAGATGAAACTAACCAGTGTTCACAGTGAATGTAAGTTTTTGTCATGGTGACCGTTGTAAAGTAGGTTAAGTAACTCGCTGGGCATTTAGGATTTCATTAGGTAACACTGGATTAACATCTCTAGTGATTGGATTAAGGGTATTTAAGCTTCCAAACAGTTTTTAGGGGTAACTGGGACATTTAAGCATTCTGACACAATTGGACCTGCCTCGTGTCTCTTCTATTAACCTATTGTTCATCCTCATAATTGTGCTAAAGGAGAGGGATGCCAGCTGGTATGCTATGTAATAATTCCAGCAGCTAAAAAAAAAGCACAATTTTGGAGATAAACCTGCAGAGAATAAACCTAAGGGGAAAAGAAATACAAAGCTACACTTGCGGGTATTCTTAAGAAAAAGGACTTTGGGTGGCTTTCAAAAGTGCCGAAGAGAGGGCTGGTTTGTTTGAGGGTTTGCTCTCATTCGGCTGGTGGGTTGCGGACAGGGAGGAGTGTGCCCTTCACACCTGTTCTGCTCTGATGCCTCCTGTGATAGACTCATAGAGGTTCACAGTATGGAAACAGGCCTTTCGCCCCCAACTTGTCCATGCCACTCAGTTTTTATCACTAAGCTAATCCCAATTGCCCGCATTTGAACATAAGAACATAAGAACATAAGAAATAGGAGCAGGAGTAGGCCATCCAGCCCTTCGAGCCTGCCCCGCCATTCAATAAGATCATGGCTGATCTGTCGTGGCTCAGTTCCACATTCCCGCCCTCTCCCCATAACCCTTAATCCCCTCTCTCATCAAAAACCCATCAACCCGCGTCTTAAAAATATTTAGCGAGGCAGCCTCCACCACCTCAACAGGCAGAGAATTCCAGAGATTCACCACCCTTTGAGTGAAGAAGTTCCTCCTCAACTCCGTTCTAAACCACCCCCCCTTTATCTTGAGGCTGTGCCCCTAGTCCTACTGTCCTTTCTGAGCGGGAAGAGCCTCTCCACCTCTATGCTATCCATCCCATTCATCATCTTATACATCTCAATGAGTTCTCCCCTCATTCTTCTAAACTCTAACGAGTACAAGCCTAGTTTATTCAGCCTCTCCTCATAGCTCAACCCCCTCAACTCCGTTATCAGCCTAGTAAACCTCCTCTGCACTCCCTCCAAGGCCAAAATATCCTTGCGTAAGTGCGGCGACCAAAACTGCACACAGTACTCCAGCTGCGGCCTCACCAATGCCCTATACAGCCGCAGCAAGACCTCCCTACTTTTATATTCAATCCCCCTCGCTATGAAGGCCAGCATCCCATTCGCCTTCCTGACCACCTGCTGCACCTGCAAGCTGGGTTTTTGTGACTCGTGCACAAGGACCCATCTTATCCATGTAACTGTTTAAATGCTTTGCTTTTTAAAAGACAAAATTGTCTCTACTACTGCTCGTCCTAGACATTTATCACCCTCTGAGTGAAAAACAGTTCCTCTGGGCCCTCTTGTATCTCTCCCCTCTTACCTTAAATCTACACCCTCCAGTTTTAGACTCCCCTAACTCCGGAAAAAAGATGTTGACTACCTATGTCATGTATGCCCCTCATTATTTTATAGACCTCTAGAAGATAGTGTGCCAGATATTAAGGCTAATAAATCCTGGGAGCACTTAACACCCTTTTGCTAGGAGACTAAGTTGTATAACTTTGCCGTCATGATGGCATTAAGGAAATTAGGAATAATGGTAGCAAATTACTGCATTATTTATACTATTTGTAAGCAGACAACAGATGGTTTAAGCTCCTGGCATTTGGTTCTCTGCAGTGACAATTTCCAGCTCTGTTTAACAACCAGCATATCTACTGCATCAAGGTCCAATAATTCTGCATGAATGATGCATTTTAGCAGATTTTCTACATCCACATATCGTCCCTGCAGTTTCACGGGTTGTGTATCAGTCTTGGAGTCATCAAATTACAATTGTAGAAAGCTATATTTGAAGCTTTGCACATTGAAACCTAAATCAACAAAGGAAATTGGCACTTGGTACCAACATGGATTCCCAAGCAAGAGGAACTGAACATACAAATGAAACAGATACTGCTGGTATGTACTGCTCCAGTGCTGTCCGAGAAATGTCACCGTACTCTGCGTAATACTTATTGTAACATTTAGGTTATTAAAATGACCACAACTGATTAAGCAAGTGAGACATGTCTCACACAGTTTCCTGATAATGCCTGTGGCATCTCCTAATCCGACTTACAATTAAAAATGAATCCAGGGCTTCTAGGAAATCCACACACCAGGCAGGTGCAAATGACATTGGAGGCTCTCCGAACACTCCTAATTAGCCTTTTTAGGAGTTAAAGCATAACTGTAGTATGTGTCTCGCCAATGTGCATTAACTTGTAGCCTTGACTTATTGAACTGTGTTGGAGCTCGCTTAGCAAGGAACATTTTGAAAGTATGATAAACCTGTCGACAGCTCATCAGACACCTCGATAGAATGGGACTTTGTGTTCCTTGGTTACCAGCTCTTACGTAACAAGTTGCTTTATTTGATTCACAATGGGGGACTGTTTAAAACAGAGATAGATGTGAACAGTTCTGATCGCCTGAAGCTTCTTGACATGACACTAGGTCGTGCTGTCCACTTTCTCGTGTTTTATTACCTACAGGATCTGACAATAACAGTGTCAGTTATAAATCTGTAGGAAATTGTTGCTCAAGGTTTTCAATCATCAGAAAAGGTGTCATTCTTGGTTTACTGCAGTTATTTTTGACATGACTGATCAGAAAAGAAATTAAAATCTTACCATTTCTGACCAGTTAAAAAAACACAAAGCATTTAATGGCTTAGAAGGCTGAAGCATTTTCCCTGTGTAAAGCTCACATTGTCCAATACAATTATTTAGCAATTTGACCTGTTACTTTTACCTCTTGTTTTCCTCTCCCTCATCTATTTTGGTGAATTCTATAAAGTGTGGCCCTGTATTCACTTTACAATTCTGACAATGGGGCTGGAATTCACTGACATCGCCCCACCCCCCACCCCCAACCGTTGCCAGTGAGGATGGAGAATTAGGCGCTCCGCTAAATCTCTGTTCACTGCAGCGGGACTGGAGAATCCGAGCTGTGAGCAAGATTGGGGAATCCGGCCCAGAATGTCTATCTGAAGAACCGAACTTGCCATCCTTTTTCAGAAGCTGACTTGCTTCTATGATTTTTGCAAATCTTTGCTCTTACGTTGCTTATTCCTGGTGGTCTGTGCAACTTCACAGCTGCCTTGACCCCACTTCGCCCCACCACGCCACCTGTTCCTCCGCCATCGCATTTATAAAACTCTACAAAGCCTATACTTTCTGTAAATTCTACAAGGGATTGGAGTCTTGCTTATACTAGATATAATGCTCTCACCCTGTATCTTTCCATTGCGATAAACCCTTGATCCATTGTGCAAGAGGTCACTCAAAAGAAAACCTTTCATTTATCAACTGCGATGAAATCAATATTTCATAAGAAATTCTCAGGCATCTCCGTGGCCTGCAGGTGCACATGTTTGAACTATGGGCACCTTTCTGAAGTAAATTTATTAGGGATAAGCAAAGTGACCCTGGGTGAATGAACTCACAGCCGAACCACTAAAAGCACCATTGAAATCAATTTGCTGATAGGAATGAGGGTTCAGCTTCCACTTATATCATTGCATTTAATTTGTTTTTTGTGCCAATTTGTTAAATGCGAACACTCATGTAAAAACTCAAAGGGTAGGAATGACATTTCAAATAGCGGTGGGATTTTCCAGTGCTTCCCATCAGTGGGACATTCCAGTCTTGCTGAAGGCTGCACACCTCCTTCTCCCACTACCCCCCCCACCCCCACAACCCCACAGCGGGTTCTCTGGCAGTGTAGCTGGTGAGCCACGCAAAATGCTGTAAACTTCAGTGGGACTGGAAAATCCCACTGGTGGCCAATGGCAAACTGCGTCCACCAGAGGAAACCCAGGGAAAATCCCAGACTAGATCTTATCCAGCACACCATCCTCATTCAGAAGCTGTGTGGAGCATTGCTAGCCATTAACAGTCTCATGTCCAGGGCTTTCTGCAGATCAAACACACAAGAGTCATGGTTAAGAAACAATCTCTGGGAGTATGGACCTTAAAGGGAGGTGGTTGGGGTTTCAAAGAATTCCTACAATACAGAAGGAGGCTATTCAACCTATTGAGTCTGCACCGACCACAGTCCCACCCTATTCCTGTAATCCCACATATTTACCCTGCTAATCCCCCTGACACTAAGGGGCAATTTAGCATGGCCAATCCACCTAATCTGCACATTTTTGGACTGTGGGAGAAAACCGGAGCACCTGGAGGAAACCCTCACAGACAAGGGGAGAATGTGCAAACTCCAAACAGACAGTGATCTGAGGCCGGGTCTCTGGCGCTGTGAGGCAGCAGCGTTAATCACTGTGCCACAGTGATTAACACTGTACCTAAATTTTGGCACTTAGGTTCATCTGCTGTACTGAATAACAACAGCTTCATAAACTGCTTTGCTTACAGGCTGAAGCTGCCAGGAAGGAGCCAGGACTGGAGGTTGATGGTATGAATTCAAAACCTTTGAAGAGGTGGCACTTGCCAAGTGTGGCCATAAAATCACAGGGGATGTCAGCAATGGTTATTTTAGGGTTATTGTGCTCCTACCTTACAAATAAATGGGATTATGTTATGATGGCTGTGATGGCCACGAGGATCAACAATAGATCTCCCCATAGACCTTATGGAATATGAGCTGCCTTATTGAGCAAGCAGAGCCTTGCCCAAAGGGAAGTGGTCATCAGGGGTTCTTACTTTATCTGGACTGCTGTTGTAGGTCTTAAGGTGAAGACTATTCACCCATAAACTGCAAGCACTGCCTTTTCTATGGTACACAATAAAGGGTTTTGGTGATGGGGAACTGGTTGGCTGAATTACTACAGATTAGAAATGCATTGAAGTTATATTGGGTAGCATCTGCCACTGTTTCAGAGTGTAGTGTGTTTGACCACGTATCATCTGGTTATTTACTTGGACAGTGTATTTACTGACAATGTTAGAGTATACTTTTCGTAGCTTGTGTTAATCTTATAAATCTGAGTACATGTGTAAAAATGTAGCTGGACTGCAGGAGTGTTGTAATACTGTTAATGTTTTCTTGTTTAATATGTGTTTTATTATCTTGGTAAACATTAAGAGGGTAGATGCAGGGAGGATATTCCTAATGGCAGGGGAATCCAGACCCACGGTCACAATCTGAGGATTCGGGGTAGACCATTTAGGATAGACGTGAGGAGACATTTCTTCACCCAGAGAATGGTGAGTCTGTGGAATTCATTACCACAGGAAATAGTTGATGCCAAAACATTGAATGTTTTTAAGAGGCAGTTAGATATAGCACTTGGGGTGAATGAGATCAAATTTTACGGGGAGAAAGCAGGATGAGACTATTGAGTTGGATGAGCAGCCATGATCATAATGAATGGCAGAGCAGGTTCGAAGGGCTGAATGGCCTCCTCTTGCTCCTTTCTTCTATGTTTCTGTGTAATCAGCAGTCTTGTAACTGTTCATCCATGATTCTAAAAAGTAACGATCTATGGAGTCAGAGTTCCATTGTGGGATTTGCTTGTCCAGTCGTAACATCAACTGGGATCCTAACACATGAAAGAAGGTTGGGTTTATAGGATGTCATTCCTATTAATTTAAGACATTGCTTGAGCTTGGACTTGGATGTTCTGTATCAAGACCATTCTGATAGGGCAGCTGTCACCCAGGTTGCTTTGTCCATTTGAGAATTACTCTGACATAGTGTAAACTCGAGCTGGAGAACATGGACAATGTATCGAGGCATCAAATGTGGACCAAGGGATCACAGAGGACTGCAGGCACTTTACACAAAGTGGAAAGCACTAGATTAATAGAAATCTCTTTGTATTCACCTTTTGGCAGCTGAAAATGCTGTCACTCTGGCCAGAATGGAATAGTGAACATTCTGTGGTTTGGTTGGTAGCACTCATGCCCCTGCATCTTCAACAAGACATCAGTTACAAATACCACAGTCTGGGCTTTTGCATATAGCTACTGAGGTTCTGTAGGGGTAGTTTGGCTGAGTGGTCTAAGGCACTGGATATAGGCTCCAATCTCTGAGGAAGAATGGGTTCAAATCCCACCACTGCTGAAAGTTGCAGCTGCTTTGGCTGTTTAGCGAGTGGGATTTTGGGGGTGGCACGGTGGTACAGTGGTTAGCGCTGCTGTTTCCACAGCGCAAGGGACCTGGGTTCAATTCCAGCTTCGGGTCACTGTCTGTGTGAAATTTGTACACTCTTCCTGTGTCTGCATGGATTTCCTCTGTGTGCTCCGATTCCCTCCCACAGTCCAAAGATGTGTGGGTTAGGTTGATTGGCCATGCTAAGTCATCCATTAGTCAATGGGGATTAGCAGGGTAAATACGTGGTGTTATGGGAATAGGGCCTGGGTGGGATTGTGGTCTGTGCAGGCTTGATGGGCTGAATGGCCTTCTTCTGCACTATAGGGATCCTATAATTCTTCTGACTGATTTCATAAGGACATTAGAACTGTTAGATGGCAAAGAGCAGGATCCATCAGGTTCCATTGACCAACCTGCTTGCCACACAATACACTATCTTGGGGTTGTTGACTAATTGTAGCAATTGTTCTGTTAGTCCACAAGATGGGCAGCCAAGCTAGCTCAGTCGATAGAGCACGGGGCTCTTAATCCTAGGATTGTGAGTTTGTGCTCCACATTAATTTTTGGGCAGCACAGTGGCACAGTGGTTAGCATTGCTGCCCCACAGCACCTGAGACCCAAGTTCGATTCTGGCCTTGGGTGACTGTGTGGAGTTTGCACGTTCTCCCCGTGTTTGCTTAAGTTTTATTCGGGTGTTCCGATTCCCTCCAATGTGAAGGTTAGGTGAATTAGCCATGGTAAATGTGTGGGCTGAAGAAATTGAGGGGTTCAAAATCAGCAACAGCAGCTTATATTTATATAGCATTTTTAAAATAGTAACAATGTCCCAAGGTACTGTACAGGTGCATTATAAAACAAAATCTAACACTGAGTCATGTAATGAGAAATTAGGTCTGATGATTAAAGGCTTAGAGGACTTGTGGTGCAGTGAATAACATTCCTGCCTCTGAGTCAGAAGCTCTGGATTTGAATCCCACCCCTACGCTTGTTGGCTAAGGAAGTTGCGGTCATAGCCTGATCAGACAAGTTGACAGAGTATTGACCTGCAAAATCCTTCCAACACACCAGTGGCAGGTGGTAAGATCAGGAGAGGCCCTGATCAGCCACACTTGGCGTGGAGTGGCACTCCTCAAAATTTTGCCCACAGGCTAGTAAACTGTTCTAGGAAAAGTTAGATGTGGAAACAGGTGAAAGTCTGCCTTGTGTACCATTAGGTGCAGGAAGAGGAGAAAAAAACAACAAACATTAAAGGCTTGGTTGAACTGATGGGCTTTAAAGAAGGTTGAGGGGTGTAGGAGAGAAATCCAGAGTATTGGTTCGAAACAAAATGGAAGTGCAGTCACCGAGTATATAGCTATTAAAATTGGGGATGGACATGAGTCCAGAATTAAAGTGTAGGTAACTTGGAAGGTTGTGGACTGGAGATTGGGGGGCAGTGAGGACAGAGAGGAATTTGAAACTGGGATGAGAATTTAAATGCAGGCATTGCTTCATGAAAAATTTTGATAGAGGAACTAGGAGAAACTAGGAGAAAGCAGATCCAGAGGCCAGCAATTTAAGATCATTAACTGCTGCCTCACAGTGCCAGGAACCTGGGTTCAATTCCTGGCTTGGGTGACTGCCTATGCGGAGTTTGCACGTTCTTCCCATGTCTCTGTGGGTTTCCCCTGGGGGCTCCAGTTTCCTCCCACAGTCCTTGGTGCTGTGAGGCAGCAGTGTTAACCACTGTGCCACCATGCTGCCCTAGGTCAATTTAGATGCCTGCATTATAATAAGGGTTTTATGATGTTAAAAGTGTTTAAAAAAACCTAGGTTACTCTTTAGCAACCAAGGGCCCATATGGAAAAGCAGAAGCAGTTAGTGTAGTTTGAAAGAAGGTTACCCAGGAGTAAGGAATGGTCCACAGGCACTGCCAGTACAAACAAAATAATACATGGGGACAGTAAGCATGTCCCAAAAACTAAAGATGGAGGTCCAGAAACCAGGGATTGGGACAGAAGAAAGTTCCAGGAAGACTGTGAACTCAAAGGAACAAAAAATAGGAACCTCAACAAGGTCCTATTCATTGAAGTTAAAGTAAGGGTCAGAGAGAGGTTCTTAGATAATTATGTGGCTATAAGGGACAGGCCCATTGTAATGTCAGCTTGCAAGAAGAATCCAGATATCCAAAATGATTCAGAGGTTGTTGAGATCTTCATGCAGCCAGTGAAGTAGTGGCATTCTGTTGGCATGGCTAGGTACCTAAGGGAATGCATGGAAGCATGATTACACATGGCAATCCAGGGCAGAGAAATACCAGGAGAGTTAGAAACCCAGGAGCTGGATCCTTGGTGAAAATACCTGTGGGAAAGCATTGTCTGGGAGAAGATTCCAAGGAATATTCTTTTAGACTGGACTTTAAAAGCTATCATGTGAAAGTCGGAATTCCAGTGAGACTAGTTGGTTCACGTTATGATAATTCTCTGGGGGGAATTGATAAAAAATCCACAGAAATTGTGTTGATTGGCATCTGTCATTTTGTTTCAGAATGTTGGGTGGCTGACTACATTTTGCCTTTGGTTTACATGGACTGAGTACTGACCGAGAACATTAGAATATAAGGTCAATTCTGTAAATTGTGTTATTTTTATAAATCTACATATATCTGTAAATGTATTGCTGAGATAAAGGGGTAGTATACATATATATATATAATTAATCTTTTCTTGTTTAATAACTTTTATTCTTTTGTTAAAAGTTCATTGGCATTCCTGTGACAGTTATTCTTCCATGTCTCTCAACAAAAGCTAACAGTTAGGATCCAATAAGCTGGGTTCCACACTGGGATCTGACTCATTCAGTAGTAACATCAGCTGGGATCATTACACGGGGATCATAATACTGTCCGTCCTAAATGCCAAACATCTTTGAATATCAGTTCCCAGCCTTGGGTACCCTGCAGCTATATCGCCATACTGGAAGTTAGATCTTACCCATTTATATCTATCTGTGCCATCAATTCATCCACTAATCCAGGGCAGAGGAATACCAGGAGAGTTACAAAGGAGAGTTAGAAACTCTGGAGTTGGATCCTTGGTAAAGCTATCCAAGGGAAAGCATTCTCTGGGAGAAGATTCCAAGCTATATCCTTTGAGAGTGGAGTTTGGAAACTCTTGTGTGACAGTCAGCGTTCCAGTCAGACCAGTTGCTTTACAGTGTGTCAATTATCTGGGAGGAATTGTTGCAAATGCTGTATGCATTCAGATAGAGAGCCTGTAATCCTGTATCTTTTATTGTATTTTTATTTACATTATTTTGTATTTTGAGTCTATTTGATTTGTTTCTGCTGTCTTCCACTTTTGGAGGCACTGTGGGAGAGATCAAACTCCAAACCTTTGTGCAATGGCAAGTCTCTACCAGTGAAATATATCAGTCTTCCCAATTTTCACTGTTAAAGATTAGGAAGCCTTGAACTCACTTGCCACTCCAACCTTTTGCTGTGCAGCCACTTTCTGTGAGTTGCTGAGGTTTTGTTTTAATTCATTCATGGGATGTGGACATCGCTAGTTGGGCCAGAATTTGTTGCCCATCCCTCGTTAGTCTTGAAATGAATGACTTGCTCAGCTATTTCAGAAGGCAGTTAAGAATGAACCGGTTCTTTTATCTTTTATGACAATCAACAACATTAGGCTTTTAATTCCATTTTTTAAATTGAATTCAAATTTCACGATCTCCATGGTAAAGTTTGAATTCGGGTCCCCAAAGCATTACCCTGAGTCTCTTGATTACTGGTCCAGTGTAAATATCACTATGCCACAACCTCCCCTGGTGCTGAAAGAATTAGGGACAGGGAGGAGTTGCTGAGAAGATTGCGATATGAGTGGAAGATTGCAGATAATTGTCTAATCATCCATCTCAATAACTTCCTCCCACAGCCAGCTGGGCTGCTGGCTTTGAATTCATCCCGCTCTTGGGAGAAACAGCTGGAGGTGGGAAAAAGTCGACAAATCAACCTGAGTAATCATTCTCTAATTTTGCTTGCTCCCTTTGCCTCCAAACCAGCTGCGAAGGGACTAGTTAAATACCCCCTGCTAATGCTGTTCCTCTCTTTGCAGATGCAGTCTGACCAGTTGAATAATTCCAGCATTTTCTGTTTTTGGTTTAGATTTCTGGTACCTATGGTACTAAAGTCTAACATCAATCCTTTTAGTATTCCTAAGTTTATTATCTTATAAAATATCAGCAGCTTAAAACCCATGACCATTCCTTACTTCTTTCTTCCCTTATTCCACAGTATCCATATCTTGATGAGGCTTGGTTCAGTTCAATTTGCCTTGGGGTAGCATGGTGGCACAGTGGTTAGCATTGCTACCTCACAGTGCTAGAGTCCCAGTTTCGATTCCTGGCTTGGGTCACTGTCTGTGCAGAGTTTGCACATTCTCCCTGTGTCTGCGTAGGTTTCTCCCCGGTTCTCCAGTCTCCTCCCACATTCCAAAGATGTGCAGGCGGATTGGCCATGCTAACTTGCTCCTTAGTCTCCCATGATATGTAGGTTAGATGGATTAGCCATGGGAAATGTTGAGGGGATAGGGTGGGGGAGAGAACCTGGGTAAGATACTCTGTTGGAGAGTTGGTGCAGATTTGATAGTCTGAACTTTACTCTCGGAATTCTATGAATCTATTGTGGAAATTCTCCCATCCTGCCATCTACGGGGATTGTAGTGGGTTTGGGGGGCAGACCATGAAAAAGCTTGTTGACCTCAGGTGGGATCTTCCAGTTTTGGGGCGAGCGAGGACAGAAAATCCCACCCTATTTCTCTGACATTCTATATAGACATAGAATCCCTACAATGCAGAAGGAGGCCACTTGGCCCATCGAGCCTGCACTGACCACAATCCCACCCAGAATCTATCCCCATAACCCCGCATATTTACCCTGTTAATCCCCCGACACTAAGGGGCAATTTACTATGGCCAGTCAACCTAACCCGCACTTTTTTGGCTGTGGGAGGAAACTGGAGCACCTGGAGGAAACCCATGCAAACATGGGGAGAATGTGCAAACTCCACACATGCAGTCACCCACGGCTGGAATTGAACCTGGGTCCTTGGTGCTGTGGGGCAGCGGTGCTAACCACTGTGCCACTGTGCCGCCACAAGAGAGGAATAATAAAAGGTTTTTCAATATCCTACAGGAAGAGCAATAAGTATTGAAGATCCTTTAGACAAGTGTGTCTGTTGTAAACTTTAGTGCGATGTGTTGTAATGTTGAGTTACTTCTTAATATGTGAACTAGCTGTTACATTTGGTTTAAATGTAGAAATTTTGTGACTGGGATAGCAGAGTTCAGCGCAGCAGGGATTAATTACCTTTCAAAGTAATTAACATTTCCCCCTATGTGTGCTCCACGTTTCTGCATAATAGGATACATGTGGTGAAAGTGACTTGCTTGACTTTTGAATAACCGAGTCAGGAGTCGACTGAGAAATACTGAGCTGGAGAATATTAGCATCGCATCTTTTCCTCGCTTTCAGAAAGTTAGCACACAGTGGGGGAATATTATTAACCTTAATTTGAAGAAAAGCAGTCTGTGTTCTGAGGGGTAATCGAAATAAGTTTGAAAGAATTGTTTTCATGGATATAGCGGCTATCACCTCAGGCTTGTGACTGCTGAAGAGCGTGTCACCCAGGCAACCATCCAGCACCCCGCTCTATGCATTTTGAGCCCTCCAATCTAATCGGAGTTAAAATGTCACCAAGACTAGGTCCCAGGTTGTCAGCCTAAAGCTGAGCCCATCTCGTCCGCACATATCCAGGGTGAATATTGCGGTTGCTGGGAGGAAAATTCCCCTTCATCTCCACAGGGAACAGTGCAGTAAGCAGACGAAGCTGGGCTGAAAGGGGGAATTGCTTTCTAAGGGAAAAAAAAGGACTCTTTATTTTACCACTTCAAAGCTGAAGTGCCAGGAAACAATAACAGAGAAAATTGTGCGGACCTCAGAGAGCGAAGAGGCCTCAGCAACTGGTGTGTGTGAAAGTTAGTGAAGGGATTTGATGTGCCTGCTTCCTGGGAAATGCTTGATATTTCTGGCTTCTAATTAATTAACCTGCCAGGTTACATAAACTGCAGTGAGCGGTGTGATATTTAACCCTCAAAGCCTTCAGCAAACTAAAAAAAACAGATTGCGAAACAAAGACTCATTTTTGACTCTGTATAATTTTCTAATCGCACTTTGTGAGAGGGAATTTGAAGTGTTGTCTTTTGATATTTTCCATTGTGATTTTTTTGATGCTGAATAGGGAATGAAGGAAGGCACAGTGGTTCACACTGATGCCTCACAGTGACAGGAACCCGTGTTCGATCCCCAGCTTGGGTCACTGTGTGGAGTCTGCACGATTCCCCGTGTCTGCGTGGGTTTCCCACTGAGTGCTTCAGTTTCCTCCCATTGTCCGAAAGACATGCTGGTTAGGTGCATTGGCTGTGCTAAATATTTTAAAATTTAAGTTTATTTATTAGTGTCACAAGTAGGCTTACATTAACACTGCAATGAAGTTACTGTGAAAATCCTAGTCACCACACTTGGGCGCCTGTTTGGGGACACTGAGGGAGAATTCAGCATGGTCAATGCACTTAACCTGCACGTCTTTTGGGCCGTGGGAGGAAACTGGAGAAAACCCATGCCAACACAGGGAGTATGTGCAAACTCCACACAGACAAGCTGGGAATCGAACCTCAGTCCCTGGTATGTGAGGCAGCAGTGCTAGCCACTGTGCCACAGTACCACCCCAAATTCTCCCTCAGTGTACCTGAACAGATGCCAGAGTGACTAGGGCACTTTCACAGTAACTTCATTGCAGTGTTAATGTAAGCCTATTTGTGATGCTAATAAATAAACCTTAAACTGAAATAATCGAGTTTTCTGGCTTGGTGAGCTGTACACCTTAAAACTGCATGCAAATTATTGTTACAGGTGTAGATTATTGAATGTTTGTATTGAGAAAACATGGAGCAGGGCAGTTTAACAAGGAGCCCTGTACAAAACTCAAGTTAGCAATATAACGTCAAACATTACAGCTGCGAAACGGAGCATTTTCTTCCTGACAACCACACTATTAACACTGGATAATCAAGGCAAAACACAGAGCGCTAAAATGTTCCATCCATAAATCACGCTGAATATAATTTATGGTATCAGAACAACAATAAAAATACTGTGAATGATGGAGACTGCAGGTGGTGTTTATCAGATACTTATATTGGACATTTCTGAAGCTGGCATGTGGTAAACTCCTGGTGATGTGGGATGGATGAATTCCACAAGTGTTACTTATCGTAACACCGGGAATTCTGCTATAACTATTTTTCAGCTTGAAAGTGGGACAAAGAGTCAACAACTGAAGCAAGTATGAAAACATCCCTGTTGCAGGAACATGTCGGAAACTTTAGCAGAATCGGCTTCTATCTGATACACACTAAGAAATTATTCCATTATGCAACTCAAATTAGTGATTGAAGGAAGAATTGTGGGTGAAAAAACACTTTTGCACCTTGACCTTGTCCCCCTGTTTTGCCTTGATTATCCAGCCTTAATAGTGTGGGTGTCAGGAAGAAAATGTTCCGTTTTGCAGCTGTAATGTTTGACGTTGTTCTGATGTTGCTAACTTGAGTTTTGTACAGGGCACCTTGTTAAACAAGCAACTGCCCTGCTCCATGCTCCCTCAATGAAGACATCCAATAAAATACACCTGTACGATAGTTTGCATGCAGTTTTAAGGTACACAGCTGTTACTATGCTCATGACACCAGAACACTTGATTATTACACACGTTTCTTGCACTGGTTAATGCTGGGAGTTAACACGCTGAGCTCAATGATGGAATGGAATTACATGAGATTGCCTTTCAAGTGAAATTGCCCATTTGTGCAGCATGGTTGGACATTGGATTGCATTTTGACAGCATGCAGATACATATGTGAAGATAGTGTGGTTACTAGCCATAGTTCTCAAATTGATGTGGTCTATTTATTAAGAAAGAAAGACTTGCATTTATATAGCATGTTTCATGACCACTGGGTGCCTCAAAGTGCTTCATAGCCAATGAAATATTTTTCAAGTGTTGTAAAGTAGAAGATGTGCCAGTCAAGTTCCTGCAGACAAACATGTGATAATGACCAGAGAAGCTTTTTTAAGACTGAGGGATAAATATTGACCTGGACAACAGAGAGAACTCTGCCTTCTTCAAAATAACGCCATGGGATTGCACTGTGGCACAGTGGTTAGCACTTCTTCAGTTGGTCGTTTGTAATTTTGTGAAGCTTCTTGCTAAATAAGTATATACCTGATTGGCACTGTGGCACAGTAGATAGCAACGCTGCCTCACAGCGCCAGGGTCCCATTTTCAATTCCAGCCTCAGGTCACTGTTTGTGTAGAGTTTGCATGTTCTCCCTGTGTCTTCATGGGTTTCCTCCAGGTGCTCCAGTTTCCTCCCACAGTCCAAAGATGTGCAGATTAGGTTGATTGGCCATGCTCAATTGCCCCTTGGTGTCAGGGGGATTAGCAGGGGTAAATATGTGGGGTTATGGGGAGAGGGCCTGGGTGGGATTGTGGCTTGTGCAGATTCAAAGGGCTGAATGGCCTCCTTCTGCACTGTAGAGATTCTATGACTTACATTACCCTGAGCAAGCAGATTGGGGCCTCGCTTTAATATTTTGTCTGAAAGGCAGCACATCTGGTGGTACAGCACTCCCTCAGTACCGCACAGGAGGTGATAAAAATCAACTGCCTTGATTTTTATGTTCAAGCACATGAACCCAGAGCCAAAATTACATTATAAAATATCCATGTCCTCTAACTGTCTCTGGATAAAGGAGTGGTTAAACCCTTCCCCCACCTCAGCTTACACTGACTGCAACACCGGTTGTGATTGCTGAACTTAGCACCTGGGACTTTGGGCAGGATTTTCTGGTCGCACCCGCCCCAAGACCGGAAAATCCTGCATGAGGTCAACAGACCTTTGGACGGTCTGTGTCCCGCCCACTACAATTCCCATGGCAGGTGGGACAGGAAAATTCCACCCCCTTTGTGCCTCGGTATTATTGCAGATGGTCCTTTAGCTCACTGAGCCATTAGCGGAATGTTTTGTGAAAATCTTTTTAACCAGCACCTTGCTCCTTGCTGGTATGTTAGTGAATAAATCTGTCTGTTTGATAAAACTGAGTCCAAACTGCAGCGTGCCTTCGCATGGCAAGCGCAGTTCAAACCTGTGGTTTGGGTGTGAATCATAAAGTGCAGAGGAGGCCATTTGGCCCATCGAATCTGCACCAAGCACAATCCCAGCCAGGTCCTATCCCCACAACCCATGCACTTACCCTAGCTAGTTCCCTTGACACTAAGGGGCAATGTAGCATGGCCAATCCACTTAACCCGTACATCTTTGGACTGTGGAAGGAAACCAGAACACCTGGAGGGAGCACACACAGACACACGGGGAGAATGTGCAAACTCCACACAGTGACCCAGCTGGGAATTGAACCTGGGTCCCTGGTGCTGTGAGGCAGCAGTGCTAATCACTGTGCCACTCTGCCACCCATGAAGTTCTCTGCAGTGGCTATAAGTCATTGAAGACATGACACGATTTTTCACACTGTTGCTTCAGAAGGACTGGATAAAATTTACTTAGTTGTAGCTGGCTTTACGGAAGTGTGAAATCATTCCTAAATGGCTCATGAAGCTATTGGGTTCCAACATGTATAGAGTGGATTGTTCAACTCCAGTGATAAGTGTTTTGGACTGGAATCCTGCTTTATTTCATAGATAAGGATCAGCAGAAAAGTTGCATAAACTTTGCAACAATCTTCAATTACAGTGAAAAGTTCATAAGGAGTAAGGGAACAGTGTAGTCTTATTGACGTTTCATTCCTGATTAATGCATGTTGTTGATGACTTAGTGAGATCATGTGGAAAGCAGGTTACTTACAGTGAAGGGATTGATTGTGTTGTATCCATTCTGAGTTACAAAAGTATCAATAAGTGACTCAATATAAATTGCTGCAATGTTGTCCATGCTCAGTTCTCAATCAATAAAAGGATTAATTATTTGTGGCATTTGGGCGTCATTGGTTGGTCAACATTTATTGCCAACCTTAGTTGCCCTTGTAGGTTAGCTGAGAGTCAGCCATATTGCTGTGGCTCTGGAATCACATGTAGGCCAGACCAGGTAAGGATGGCAGATTTCCTTACCTAAAGGACACCAGCTGGGTTTTCCCCACAAATGACAATAGTTTCATGGTCAAGAGCAGATTCTATATTCCAGATCTTTTTTACTGAATTCAAATTGCATCATCTGCCATGGTGGAATTTGAACCTGTGTCCCCAGAACATTAATATGAATTAATAGTCTAGTGATAATACCACTGGGCCATCAGCTCCCTGATGGATCATTTAATGGTGCCATTTTCTCATTATGCAATGATGAATTGGTGGGTAAGTGCTATGTGACTATTGTGCAGCCTCACTAGTTTGTCCTCCTCTCCACTGTTCTTCCTCTTCCTTCAAGGAAGTGGAGATGGTGAGTAATGCCAATGGGTCATTTGCCCAGTGGTAACCCTAAGGCTAACTATAGACAAGTGGATGGCAAAGCAAATGGCACATACTAAACAAAACTAACAATAACAAAAGCGGTGTGCCTCAGGAATCGGTGCTGGGTCCATTGTTTTTTGTCATTAATATAAATGATTTGGATGAGAATTTAGGAGGCATGATTAGTAAGTTTGCGGATGATACCAAGATTGCTGGAATAGTGGACAGTGAGAAGGGTTATCAAGGATTGCAGCTGGATCTTGATCAATTGCACCAGTGGACTGACAAATGGCGGATGGAGTTTAATTTAGATAATTGCGAGGTGATGCATTTTGGTAGATTGAACCAGGGCAGGACTTATTCAGTTAACGGTAGGTGTTGGAGTGTGTTATAGAACAAAGAGATCTAGGGGTACAGGTTCATCGCTCCTTGAAAGTGGAGTCACAGGTGGACAGAGCAGTGAAGAAGGCATGCAGCATGCTTGGTTTCATTGGCCAGAATATTTAATACAAAAGTTGGGATGTCTTGTTGAAGTTGTACAAGTCATTGGTAAGGCCACACTTGGAAGATTGTGTACAGTTCTGGTCACCCTATTATAGAAAGGATATTATTAAACTAGAAACAGTGCAGAAAAAATTTACTAGGGACTTGATGGTTTGAGTTATAAGGAGAGGCTGGATAGATGGGACTTTTTTCTCTGGAGCTTAGGAGGCTGAGGGGTGATCTTATAGATGTCTATAAAATAATGAGGGGCATAGATCAGCAAGATAGTCAATACCTTTTCCCAAAAGGGGAGTCTAAAAATAGGGGGCATAGATGTAAGGTGAGAGGGGAGAGATACAAAAGGGTCCAGAGAGACAATTTTTTCACATAGAGGGTGCTGAGTGTCTGGAACAAGCTGTCAGAGGCAGTGGTAGAGGTGGATACAATTTTGTCTTTTCAAAAGCGTTCAGACCGTTACATGGGTAAGATGGATATAAAGGGATATGGGCCAAATGTGAGCAATTGGGACTAGCTTCGTGGTTAAAAAGAAAGGGGTGGCATGGAGAAGTTGGGCCATAGGGCCTGCTTCCATGCTGTAAACCTCTATGACTCTATGACTGTAACACCACAGCTACCAGACATAATTGACAGAAACTGGACTACATAACATCAGTACAGCTTCATTGAAATGTGCTGGAAATGGTGGCAGCAAACAAGATGGATGCAAAAAGTGGAAACCAAGTCTTTGCCTGATTTCCCACCCATTCCTCAAAAGTAAAGACAAAAGCAGGAATTTTCGAGCTACCTCTACCCAACAAACTCACAGTGGAGGTGATGAGCTATTGGCCTCAGTGGGATAAATTTAGTTTTATTTATTAGTGTCACAGCTAGGCTTACATTAATACTGCAAAGAAGCTCCTGTGAAAATACCCTTGCCATCACATTCCGCTACCTGTTTGGGTACACTGAAGGAGAAATTAGCATGGCCAATGCATCTAACCAGCACATCTTTCCGACTGTGGGAGGAAACTGGAGGAAACCCATGCAGATACAGGGAGAACATGCAGACTCTGCACAGATACTGACCCAAGCCAGGAATTGAACCCGGGTCCCTGGCGTGTGAGGCAGCAGTGCTAACCACTGTGCCACCCACTGGATCTTCTGGTCCCGCTAGAGTCAATGGCAATTTGTATGGCTCACTGGCCATTATCGGGGAAGCGGTTCCTTGAGGCTGGTGGGGCGAGATGGGGGTTGACTTCGGGTGACTGCTAAATCCCACCAGTGGGAAGGGCTGGAAAATTCAACCCAAATTGACTGCAGCTACTCTGAGGATTCTGCCTATGCCACGATGATGCCAAAAGGCATGGCATGGTATCTGTTGATAATTCCCCAGCTCTTTTTCAAGAAAGTGTTGTCAGATTTTTAAAGAGCAGCTGAGAGGACATTAAGGGGATATTTCAGAACATTCAACAAAGATATCTCCCATTGAGAAAGAAGGACTCTGTGAGTAGGATGCACATTTCCATGACAAGTTAAGGATAATATCAAAAGGAAAGAAAATGCATACAAAGTGCGAAGGTTAGTGGTGGGTTAAATGATTGAACATACTTCAGAAACCAGCAAAGAACAGCTACAAACAAAGTAGGGAAAAAATAGAAGTTACGAGAAAGTTAGCTAGAAATATAAAAACAAAAGTTTCTACATTTTACAGATATATATAAAGGAAATGAGAGCTGAAGGGGGCATCGGTCACTCAGAGGGTGAGACTGGGGAACTAATAATGGAAAACATGGAAAAGATGGAGCAAACATTTTCTATCAGTTTTCACTGCAGAAGATACAAAAAACATCGCAAGGATAGTTGAAAATTGGGAGGGGATGGATCATGATTGCTAGGGAAAAGGTACAGTGAAAACTATTGCGATTAAAGCTGAAGTCTCTCTGAATGCCTGCATTTTAAAGAAAGCGGCTAACGTTATTGTGGATGCATTGCTTTCATCTTCCAAAATTCCCTAGATTTAGGTAACGTTCCAATGGAGTAGAAAACTGCAAACGTAATACAAAAGGAGAGAGACAGAAAGCCGGAAGCAATGGCAGGAGTTTTAGTGGCACGCCCAAACCCAGAATTGGGGTGGGCGAGGCTCGCAGAATAGCATTCTCTATTGGCCTCAGGTGGGATCTTGCAAGCCTCAGGTGGGCGAGGTGGTAAAATTCTGGCATATAGGTGTTAGTCCAACACCTGTGAAAGGGAAAATGCTCCAATCTATCATTGAAGAGGTAGAAGTGGAACGTTTATAAAATCGTAATACAAACAGGCAGAGTCGACATGGTCTCGTGAAAGAAAAATGTTGTTTGACAAAGTTAGAGCTTTTTGAGAACGTAACAAGGAGAGTGGATACTGAGGAACCAGTAGATGTATTTGGATTTCCAAAAGGCACTCAACAAGGTGTCACATAAAACGTTATTACACCAGGCAAGAGTTCATAGTGTTGGGAGTGACATATTATCGTGGAGAGAGGATTGGCTAGCTAATAGGAAGAGGAAAATTGGTTGCTTTTGTAATGACCTCAACAAGGCTCATGAGGTGGGCCTCTTAGAGTATGAGCTCCTTGATTGAGGTAATGATTGCCTGCCCAATCAGGGAGTCCCATCTGTGTATATAATCATAGAATCCCTAAGTACAGAAGGAGGCCATCTGGCCCATCTAGTCTGCACTATTAACAATCCCATCTCGGCCCTTTCTCTATTATCCCATGTATTTACCCTGCTAGTCTCCCTGACACTAAGGGGCAACTTAGCATGGCTTATCAACCTAACTCGCACATCTTTGGATTATGGGAGGAAACCAGAGCACCCAGAGGAAACCAATGCAGACATGGGAAGAAAGTGCAGACTCCACACAGACAGTCACCCAAGACCGGAATCAAACCTGAGCTCCTGGTGCTGTGAGGCAGCAGTGCTAACCACTGTGCCACCATGCTGCCCTAATGAGGAGGAATAATGAAGAGGGTCAGGGCTGCTGACACTCTGGATTCTGATTTTATACATGCAGCTCTTTTAGGAGTGGAATTGAGTTTGTAAATAAAGGGAATCGGTGAAGGGACTATAGCCTGTGAGGAGTTATTTCAGTTTTTGTGTTGGCACACTGTAACTAGTGAAGTGCCACAGGAATCAATACTTGGGGCCTCAGCTATTTACAATCTATATCAATGACTTGGATGAAGGGACTAAGTGCTTTATAGCTAAATTTACTGATGACACAAAGATGGCTAGCAAATAAATTGTGCAGCGGGCAGGAAGAATTTGCAAAAGGATACGGCAAGGTTTAGTGAGTGGATGGAATATAATATAGGAAAATGTGATACTGCCAAATTTGGCAGGAAGCATAGAAAACAGCAAATTATTTAATGCAGAGAGACTGCAGAAATCTGTAATGCAGAAGATTGTGGCTGCCTTGGTACATGAATCATAAAACATTATCCTGTTGGTACAGTGAGTGATTAGGTAGGCAAATAGAATATTGTCTATTGCTCGGGGAATGGAATATCAATTCCGTTCACACAAACACGGTGGCACACTGGTTAGCACTGCTGCTTCACAGCAGGGACCCAGGTTCAATTCCCGGCTTAGGTCACTGTCTGTGTGGAGTTTGCACATTCTCCCCATGTCTGTGTGGGTTTCCCCCAGGTGCTCTGGTTTCTTCCCACAGTCTGGGGATGTGAGGGTTAGTGGCTAGGCCATGCTAAGTTGTCCCTTAGTGCTAGGGGCACTACCTAGGGTAAATGCATGGGGTTATGGGGATAGGGGCTGGATGAGATTGTGATCGGTGCAGATTCGATGGGTTTTGTGTTGAAATGACTCCTCGGTACACAAACGCTGCCTTTAATCATAGAATCCCTACTACAGTGCAGAAGGAGGCCATTTGGCCCATCAAGCCTGCACCAACAATATTCCCACCCAGGCCCTATCCCCATAATTACCTTGCTAATTCTTTTGACACTAAGGGACAATTTAACATGGCCAATCAACCTAACCTGCACATCTTTGGAGTGTGGGAGGGAACCACAGCAGAGGAAACCCATGCAGACATGGGGAGAATGTGCAAACTCCACACACAAAGTCACCCAAGACCAGAATTGAAACTAGGTCCCTGGCACTGTGAGGCAGTGGTGCTAACCACTGTGCCACCATGTAGCCCCAATCTCTGCGACCAACTCTCCATTCACATCTAAAGTTCCATTGATGTTTGTTCTGTCACTGAGATGTTCATAGACCTGTAATGTTACCGACATACAACATGCTCTGTGTTACTTGTCTCAAATTGCTGTTGATGGGCTGTAAACCAAATATCTCACCCCTTTTGAAACAGCGACTGTGCACGCTTTAATCTTCAGATGCTACAGCCTTCCTTATATTACCGTGATAATGTCTTCTGACTTCCTATTGGTCTTCTTGTGGATGGTCCCGGGAGGTCACACCTGCCGTACCTCCAGTAGCACAAACATTCACGGCCAGAGAGTTTAGACGGAGACAAACTTTGAACACGCACAGTTTCCAGATTTGTTCATCTGGATAACAAGTGCTGAGGCTTGGGCTAAAAGAGATTGCGACAGCGTGGCAGCCCCAAATTAAAAATGTGAGAACGAGACGGCGGTGTGAAGGACAGGGAGTGCAGACTGATAGAAAATGCAAGGACTTTGGATTAACACCCTTATTTTTGGAATCCAACCCTCTTTTTAGTGAGCGATCACTACTAATTATAAGTGAAAGATTTGCATGTGACACTGTCCAGGGACAGTATTATCAAGTGACACGGATAGAAATAGTTGGAGTCTAAATGACTGCCGTGATTCTGCCCTGACGTTTACAAGCAAATTATTAGTGCTTGTTCCTCTATCTTTGGCTACCTAACAATAAATGCATCAGTTAGACAAGAAAAGAAATCCTCAAAAAAATTACAGCAAAATAGTACATTTCCTCCTGTGCATACTGTTACACCTACTTGTTGCGCGTGTCACAGATCCGTACAAGGATTTAGAGACATATTCTTGATATTGTGCTTGTTAAATCTGCCCATGCGTTTTCCGACCTCATTGAGTACATTCCAAAAATAAAAAACAACGAAAAGTACGGCACAGGAACGGACCCTTCGGCCCTCGAAGCCTGTGCCAATCATAGTGCCTGCCTAAACTAAAACCGTATCCACTTATGGAGTCCGTATCCTTTCATTCCCATCCTATTCATGTATTCGTCTAGTTGCCCATTAAATGCCACTATTCTACCTGCTCCCACCACCTTCCTAGGCGGCGCGTTTCAGAGATTCACCATCCTACGTGTAAAAGTTTTGCCTCACACGTCTCCTCTAAACTTTTCCCCACGCATCTTAAACTTACGCCCGCTAGTACTTGACTTTTCTACCTTAGGAAAGAGCATCTGACTATCCACTCTGTTCATGCCACTCATACTCTTGTAACCACTATCAGTTCACCCCTCAATCTCTCCAGTGAGAACAAACCGAGTTTTTTCCAACCTTTCTCACAGCTAACACCCTCCAGACCAGGCAACTTTCTCGTAAACCTCTTCTGTACTCTCTCCAAGTTCACATTCAAAACAGAGATAGATAAGTTTATAATTTTGTAGAATGTGGAACTGGTTAGATCATCATAGCCATGATCTTATTGAATGATGGCACAGGCTAGAAGGGCTTAATGGCCTACTCCTGCTCCTGTATCTTGTAAACTGATGTACTGACAGACTGAGCCTCCACGATGAGAGTTCTAGATTTGCAGCCCACACTGTGTGAGGAGATTTCTCCTTATCTCATTCCTAAATGGCTGACCCCTTACCCTGAGCAACAGCAGCTGGCAAACCAGTGGGCAATGTAGGGAATGAACCAATGACTTTAATTGGCATCATGCACTGGAGTTATTATACTGGTGGAAGAAAGATCATAGAAGAAGCAAGTAAAGATTTTAATTTGTCGCATGTATTAGTATACAGTGAAAAGTTTTGTTTCTTGCGCACTATACAAAGCATACCATTCATAGAGAAGGAAAGGGGAGGGTGCAGAATGGAATGTTACAGTCATAGCTAGGGTGCAGAGAAAGATCCATATAATATGAGGTTGGTCCATTCAAAAGTCTGATGGCAGCAGGGGAGAAGCTGTTCTTGAGTCCGTCACTTGAGACAGTTTGGTCACTTTTCACTGGGAGGTGGGCTGGAGTCACACCAAATGTGGTAATGTCTGCAGTGCACAATGTTCATAAAGTTCATAGAATCCCTATAGTGCAGAAGGAGTCCCATCCGGTCTCACTGGCTCTCTGAAGAAGCATTATACCCAAGCCTACCCTGCCCTTATTAACCATGGCTAATCCCCCTACCCTACACATCTTGGGACATGAAAGGGCAACTTAGCATGGCCAATCAGCCTAACCTGTACATCTTTGGAGTGTTGGAGAAAACCAGAGCACCCAGAGGAAACCCACGCAGACACGGGGAGAACGTCCAAACTCCACACAGACAGTCATCCAAGGCTGGAATCGAACCTGGGTCCCCGGCATTGTGAGACAGCAGTGCTAACCACTGTGCCGGCACTAACTTAGCTGAAACGTGTCTGAAAGAATCTGGAGCACGAATGGCGAATACAAAATTACATTTAGAGATGCAGGGAAGACAGTTAGTTTGAACGTTATCCTGCAACCAGAGGCAGACTTTGACTCAAATCTTCCCCTGGAAGTTTCAGAGACATTCGAAGGTTTGACTGGTGCGGTCTGGAGAATGAGTTCCTGGGCTTTGTCTGGGACTGTGTCCAGCCCTGAAGGTGTCTTTTGAATTCATGCGTGGCTGTCCATTGGCTGTGATACTGGGCCACTGATCCAGAGTTATGAATTCAAATCCCACCACGGCAATCTATAAAAGTAAATTTAATAAATCTAATAACTTGTTTGGCTAGTTCAAAATAAAAATAATTGTGAAGGTTGCTGTTGAAAAAAAACCCCGTATGTTCACAAAAATAGGCATGTCACGGTGGCACAGTGATTAGCACTGCTGCCTCACAGTGCTAGGGACCCGGGTTCAATTCCGGCCTCAGATCACTGTCTGTGTGGAGTTTGTACATTTTCTCCGAGCCTGTGGGGTTTTCCTCCGGATGCTCCATTTCCTCCCACAGTTCAAAAATGTGCAGGTTAGATTGATTGGCCATTCTAAATTAACCCTTAGTGTCAGGGGATTAGCAGGGAAAAGGGCCTGGGTGGGATTGTGGTCAGTGCAGACTCGATGGGCTGAATGGCCTCCTTCTGCAATGTTGGGGTTCAATGATTGTATATTCTTCAGTGAAGGGACCAGCCGCCCTCTGTTGGTTTGCCAAACTGATTCCTGATCAGATGAACATACAAATTAGTGGACCATTTGGCTCCTCAAATCTGCTCTACTGCTCAATAAGATCGTGGCCTCAACTCTACATTACTGGCAACCCCTGATATCCACAGACTCCTGAGCTACTCAGGAATATATCTCCCGCTTGCCCTAAGAATAATCAATGAAGCTGCCTGCACTGCTGTCTGGGGAAGAGAATGCCAAAGATTCAAGACCCTGTAAGGGAAAAAAAATTCTTCTCATCTCCAGGCCCCTAATTTTTAAACTGAGATCCATAGTCATAGTTACCAGTGGGACGATTGTCCATCCTGACCCCATCTCAAGGACAAGTATGTAGAAAAGATTTATTGATTCTCTTCAACGCCAAGGTGTCATTCCAACACCCAAAGAGATTAAAGTTTAAAGTTTTAAGTTAAAGTTTATTTGTTAGTGTCACAAGTAGGCTTACATTAACACTGTAATGAAGTTACTGTGTAAATCCTCTAGTCGCCACACTCTGGCGCCTGTTCGGGTACACTGAGGGAGAATTTAGTATGCCCAATGCACCTAACCAGCATGTCTTTCAGACTGTGGGAGAAAACCGGAGTGCTCGGGGGAAACCCATGCAGACACGAGGAGAATGTGCAGACTCCACGCAAATGGTGATTCCCATCCTCCAACCTTTGTCACGGCCAGTGCTGCGTCGATCTGACGGGAACACCAGAAAGAGGAACAAACGTTCCAGCAAACGACATGGCTCCAGTACAAAAATTATCCGTCCTCACAGATGCAAGAATTATCTCGAAGCAGCTAAGGGCAGCCGAAGCCTAAGCTGACCAGTTTCACACAGAACCCAGCGTGGGAATGTTTGCTGTAACTATGCCCAAGATGCAGGGGTTTTACATGAGGGATAATGTGAATACAGCTCATATATATTATGAGGCTCCGAGTGTTTGCAGTGGGCCCTGTTTCTAACCCTGAAAATTGCTTTTGGAAATTTCAACCAGGTAAATGATTTAAAATCTGTAAACGAATATGGTTATTCCAAAGGAACCTAAGAGTTATTATACGACGAAAACAAAAAAAAACTGAACCTTTTGCTTGTGATATTCTACTTTACTGTTAGGGCCTCCTAAAATCCGAAAGCAATGCTGGGTTAGGTGCACTGGCTGTGCTAAATTCTCCCTCAGTGTATCTGAACAGGCGCCAGAGTGTGGCGAGTAGGGGATTTACACAGTAACTTCATTGCAGTGTTAATGTGAGCCTACTTGTGACTTTAATAAATAAACTCAAACTTACATTGTTGTTTCCTTTCCATAGTCCTAGGCTGAATCAAGCACAATGTAAATGGGACGGTGGCACAGTGATTAGTGCTTCTGCCTCACAGCAGCAGGGTTCAATTCTGACCTTGGATGACTGTCTGTATGGAGTCTGCAAGTTCTGCATGGGTCCAAGTTTAAGTTTCTTTATTAGTGTCTGACGAAGGATTACATCAACATTGTGATGAAGTGGCCATGAAATGGTCTGGTTTCCTCCCACAGTCCAAAGATGTGAGGGTTAGGTTGATTGGGTCATGTTAAGTTGCCTCTTAGTGTCCAGGGCATTAACAAGGTTAATCTGTAGGGTTATGAGGATTGGGCCTGGTGGGATTGTTGTTGGAGCAGACTCGATGGACTGAATGGCCTCCTTCTGCGCTGCAGGGATTCTATGATTCCATATCAATGGCTTCTCTTTAAGATGAAAGGGTCCAACATAAACTGGACCTGGTCAATTACAAATTAATCTGTGGAAAGAATGTGCATTGGGAAGGAAACGACTGGTTTCAATACTGAATATATTACATTTTCTGTGGTTTAAAGCTGTCACATCATAAATCAGGATCTTGCACCCTCTGTTGGCTGTTCACTCATTCGAGTGATCTGACGATTTGCTGGAACGACCATTTGTTTCATTGCAGCTGGTTTTTTTCCAAGTGTCAAAACTTACTGAAATATTATGTCATAAATTAGTACAACAATAATATTCTCAGCTCCTTTATTTGGGCAACAGCTCTGCATTGTTTTTAAAGGGGAAAATTGCGACCCTATAAATGGAGCTCTGTAAATCTGTAACACTGGCGCGGTGAAAAATGCATTGCACTTGTCTGCATTACTGCTACCAATTTGTGCAGTTCAAGGCCAAGAGAGGGGGACGTATAGCACCATTGCTCTACGGGAGTTTGCGCTAAGCTACGTTTGTTAGAATTTAAATGCACTTAACTTAATCAGGCTCAGCAGCGACTGAGCTATAAAACTGACTCTGCTGCTATTCATGCACGTCGCAACCATATTTAAGTTGCTCTTCTGTCCTTCCATCCCTACAACCAGCTTATTCATCGCTTTCCCGAGTTGTGTGAACACTGATAGATCCTAGGGGGAGTTTTCCCATCCCATCTGCCATGGGAATGGGGAGCGGGGATAGAGGGGAATGGGACATACTGGGAGTGGGGCCTATTTGGGGAGGGGGGCAAGACTGTTGGTGGTTGAAGGGGTAGGGAGGTGGGGGAAGGCCCGCTGTCAATCTGCAATAACATCAGTGCAAAGGTCCGCTGACCTCAGGCGGAATTTTGGAGCGAGCTGGGCTTTCTGTGCGAATCAGTGTTCTGCTTTAGTGCGGGAGCATAAAAGCCATCCTTCGGTTCAGCAAAATAAGAAATAGAAGTGCGTAGACCGAATCATTGACCCTCGCAGACTGGGGGACAGTTTCTGAGGCTTCTCAAATACGTTCCGAGAGTCCCAGTTGCCTGGCGGATTTGACTCCCAAACTAGGAGACCCTGACATGATCTGTATGTTCAGGTATCGCCTATGAAAGTGTGCATCGGATATGTGCCAGTTGCATAGCACTTGTAATTGAAAGGGATAAGGACACAATAACTTGCTTCAAGTCAGGGTTTTTCGTCAGGCTTTTTATCCCATTTGATAAAAACTTCAATGTGTTAAGAATAAAAAGCAAAAAGGGGAAACTTGCACCTTTCATGACCTCAGCTCACCCCAGTGTTCTTGACAGCAATTAAGCATTTTTGAAGTGTAGTGACCATTATCATGGAGGGAATGTGACAACCAATTTGCATGCAGCAACCTCCCGCAGACTGCAATCTGCTAAAGACGTGATAATCTCTTTTTAAATTAAGCATTTTCTATTGGAAGGAGGCAAATTAATTTTTGGTGTTGTGTTTTGCCTGATAAGATATGAATTGTGTAGTACTCTGTGTAACCGGCAGGTGGCGACATCAGTATGTCTTTGTCAATAAATACTTGTAAGAACTACATTTCTATCTGCCACCAGGGGGCAGTGTTGGCTAATTTTTGTCCCAGCTTTGGACTTAATGGCTTTTTTTACTGAACAAATTAAACCTTTTAGAGGGACTGTTAGCAGAATGTTCTGGAATTTTGGATTCTCATAAAGAATTCGAAGGCACTAAGTTGAAAATTCATTATGAAATATATTGGTATTTAAAAAAAATTCATGGGTTGTAATTTGATTTGGTTTGATTTATTATTGTCACATGCATTAGTATACAGTGGAAAGTATTGTTCCTTGTGCGCTATGCAGACAAAGCATACTGTTTATAGAGAAGGAAAGGGAGTGTTACAGTCATAGCTAGGGTGTAGAGAAAGATCAATTTAGTGAGAGCTAAGTCCATTCAAAAATCTGATGACAGCAGGGAAGAAACTGTTCTTGAGTCGGTTGTTACGTGACGTCAGACTTTTGTATCCTTCTCCCAATGGAAGAAGATGGAAGAGAGTATGTCTGAGGTGTGTGGAATCTTTGATTATGCTGGCTGCTTTTCCGAAGCACCGGGAAGTGTAGACAGTGGACGAAGTCTGGTTTGTGTGATGGATTGGGCTTCCTTTACGACCCTGTGTAGTTTCTTGCGGTCTTGGGCAGAGCAGGAGATGTACCAACCTGCAATATTACCAGAAAGAATGCTTTCTATGGTGCATCTGGAGAAGTTGGTCAGTTATAGCAGACATGCCAAATTTCCTTAGTCTCCTGAGAAAGTAGAAGCATTGGTGGGGTTTCTTATTGATAGTGTCCGCATGGCAAGGCCACAGGCAAGGCCAGTATTAATGCCAGTTCTCATTCCCCTTGAACAGATGGTAATTAAGAGTCAACCACATTGCTATGGATCTGGAGTCACATATGGTCCAGAAGCAGATTTCCTTCCTTAAAGGACAGTAGTGAACCAGACGTTTTTTGTTACAACAATCAGTGATAGTTTCATTGTCACCATTATCAAGACAAGTTTTCAATTCCAGAATTATGATTTGAATTTAAATTCCACCGGCTGCCATGGTGGGATTTGAACCCATATCCATGTAGGGCGTGGCTTACTTGTCCAGTGACATTACTACCACATATTCATCAGCTTCTGGTTGTTATCCATTCCATTTTATGTGTGTGGTACAGTGGGTGGCACAGTGGTGCAGTGGTTAGCACTGCTGCTTCACAATGCCAGAGACCTAGGTTCAATTCTAGTCTTGGATCACTGTCTGTGTGGAGTTTGCACATTCTCCCCATGTCTGTGTGGGTTTCCTCTGGATGTCCCCACAGCCCAAAGATGTGCGGGTTAGGTGGATTGGCCATGAATGTTGTCCTTTTGTGTCCAACGATATGCAGTTTAGGCGGATTGATCACTCTAAACTAATCCTTAGTGTCCAATGATGTGCAGGTTAGGTGGATTGGCCATGCTAAATTGCCCTTAATGTCCAAAGCTGCATAGGTTAGGAGGATTAATGGGGTAAAAATGTGGGCTTGCGGGAGTAGGTCAGGGTAAGAAACTCTGTTGGAGAGTTGATGGAGATTGATGGGCCAAATGGCTTCTGTCTACACTGTAGGGATTGTAGGATCTGAGCATAAACAACATTTCGTTGGGGCTGGACTGACATGTGGGCCAGACTGAGTAAAACAGCAGATTACCTGCTTTGAAGAAGATTAGTGAACCAGATGGGTCTTTATGGCAATCTGGTAGTTTCATGATTATTATTATTATTAAAAGCTAGTATTTCAGTCCAGATGTATTTCATTAATATAATACAATTTCAGTTCATGTTTTGGAGTATTAGTCTCAGCCTCTGGATTGCTATTCCAGTAGAAATACCATAATGTCACCATCTTCACCATATTTGAGGACAGCACGGTGGCACAATGCTGAGCACTGCTGCCTCACAGCGCCAGGGACCCGGGTTCGATTCCCGGTGTGGGTCACTGGCTGTGTGGAGTTTGCATGTTCTCCCCGTGTTGGCATGGGTTCCCCCCAGGTGCTCCGGTTTCCTCCCACAGTCCAAAGATGTGCGGGTTAGGTTGATTGGCCATGGTAAATTGACCCTTAGTTTCCGGGGGATGAGCAGGATAAATATGTGGAGTTATGGGGATAGGGTGGGATTGTTGGTGCAAGCTCGATGGGCCGAATGCCCTCCTTCTGTACCGAAGTGATTCTGTTCTATGATTCTATTATATTGTGACAGACAAAGCTTAACCAAATTAGCTGGAAAGAGAGTTCGACATTGGCTGAACCTGAGAGAGTCATGTCGCTGGAAACCGTGATTACTGCACTCCTAGTTTAACACATTGTACAGTGTCACTGCATGACGGCACATGAAACAGTGTTGTTTGAACATAACTTTCCATTTAAACAGAAACACTGCTCCATCCTGAGACTCTTGATGAGGACGTCAGCATTATTTTGGGAAAACAACTTTGATAAACCTGCAGCACTGGCGCAGTTTGGATCAAAAGATCAACTTGGGGAATTTCCATTTAAAAACCTCCATCCTCCAGTGTTCTGCTGTTGATAAGAGGAACGGCGCAGCTATCTTCAACTTTCAAGCTGGAGACTCAATTAGGAGGATTATCGAAATCTCCTGGTGTGTTTAAAATACTTGGAGAGCATAATCTCACTCTGTGAGCAGCGAGGAGCTGTTTAATCTTTGTTGTCTTCTCCAAAGGGCCCATTCCATTCTGCACATGGTGATAAAGCCTGTTTTATTTCACAATGATGTCCTCCCTCCCATAACCACTTCAGAGCGACTTTATTGCCTGATACCAAACTTTTATCTGCTAAGCACTTCTCAGTCTGCTTGTCTGCCGTTCCCCTTTGGCTGTGGAGTGTGTGAGTTTGCCCTGGGGAAGGGAGCTGGCTACCAGCCTGTAGGACCCTCTCCCGTGCTATTTCCTAGTGCCTCGATAAACATGGTTACGCACACACACTTCGCTTCACTTTCAGTTGCTTGTTTTCATGTTATCTTGGGCCAAGTCCCCGTGGGCAGGATGTAATCTCAGTCAATCTTTCTCTTTGCCCTGTGTTTGTTTGGGGTTGCGAAGTTGCTGGGGACTCCTGTCTTAGAACAAGATAGAATAGGATCCCCAACTGACTCACTGACACCTCCACCACACCCTGTTCCCGTGGGCTAACCCACCTAACCTATAATAAAATCAAAACAGAACATAACTCAGCAGGTCAGGCGGCAACTGCTGAGAATGAAACAGAGTCAACACTTTGTAGTATAAGGGTTCTGGCGCAAAAAGGAATACTAAA
The DNA here is from genome assembly GCF_965287045.1 of Carcharhinus amblyrhynchos. Classification (NCBI taxonomy): domain Eukaryota; kingdom Metazoa; phylum Chordata; class Chondrichthyes; order Carcharhiniformes; family Carcharhinidae; genus Carcharhinus; species Carcharhinus amblyrhynchos. The sequence continues at coordinate 15,944,435 of NC_137352.1, forward strand.
TATTCTGGGAGACCAAGGGGCAATTTAGCACGGCCAGTCCACCTAAACTGCACGTCTTTGGAGTGTGAGAGGAAACCGGAGCACCCAGAGGAAACCCATGCAGACACGGGGAGAACGTGCAAACTCCACACAGTCAGTGACATCAAGGCTGGAATTGAATCTGGATTCTTGGCACTGTGAGGCAGCAGTGCTAACCACTGTGCTGATAAGATTTGACTCTAATGGCTTGTGGTAGCCATTATGTATCATCTGAACAATGCACCATCAATGTAAACCTGCCTGAAATTATCACCGGGGGATACTCTGTCTTCTCCCCGTCAGGTCACAATGGGATTTTTGCCAATCAGTTGATTGTAGATTTATTGGATGTAGGGTCTTAATCATTCAAGCATGGAAGATGACCTAAAATGGGAATATATGAACCATTAGACCTATAGTTCCTGTTCAATGAATTCTTTCTGTCAGAAACTTCCTTCTATAATCACTGAACAGGACATCACAGTGAAACAGTGCACACAAGGGGCCAATATCCACATTGAGATGATAAACTCTCTCCTCCATCTTCACCCTTTTTTTAAAATGCATTCTCCCCTTCAACCACCCCCCTCCCCACAGGGACACCTGTCCTGTGTCCTTAACACATCGGCCATCATTATTCCTACAAAATTCATTTCCAAATTCCGTGGTCTCGGCCTTTCCCTCTGTGACTGGATCCTAGGCTTCCTAACCCACGGGCTGCAATCAGTAAGGGATAGGCAACAACATCTTCTCCACAATTATCCTCAACATTGGTGCTCCACAAGGCTGTGTCCTCATTGACTCTGTCTACACTTCCTGCTGCCTTGGAAAAGCGGCCAGCATAATCAAGGACCCCATGCACCCTGGACATTCTTTCTTCCATCTTCTTCTATCTGGAAAGAGATATAAAAGTCTGAGATCACGTACCAATCGACTCAAGAACAGCTGCTTCCTTGCTCCCATCAGACTTATGAATGGATCTACCTCGCATTAAGTTGATCTTTCTCTACACCCTAGCTATGACTGTAACACTACGTTCTGCACCCCCCCATTCCCTTCCCTTTGCTTGGTATGCTTTGTCTGTATAGCGCGCAAGAAACAATACTTTCCACTCCATACTAATACGTGACAATAATAAATCAAAATTCCAGAAGTCCATTAGTTCTTAATTGAAAGATTTATTACCCATGAGAAGTTGATCACAGAATCATAGAATCCCTACAGTGCTGAAGGAGGCCATTCAGCCCAAGTCTGCACCAACTCATAGCCAGGCTTACACTGTAACCGCACACATTTATCCCACTATTCCCCCTAACCTATGTATTTTGGGACACCAATGGAGAAACTTAGCAAGGCCAATCTACCGGACCTGCACATTTTGGGACTGTGGGAGGAGAGCAGAGCACCTGGAGGAAACCCACGCAAACACGGGGTGAATGTGCAAACTCCACACAGTCACCTAATATTGGAATTGAACCTGGGTCCCTGGTGCTGTGAGGCAGCTGCGCTAACCATTGTGCCGCTGTGCTGATGATGAAGCTGACTTCTTGTGTTGATGTAGTTATTACAGCCCGAGTGCTTTGCTGGGCTAATTCAGGTGACTGTCAGGACACAGCTCCGCTGATGTGGGACTGGAGTTGCGTCAGTAAAGTGAGGAAAGCAAGTTTCCTTCTTTAGTGATCCAAAATACATGTCATAAGAGGCCCAATATATGTTTGACCGTTTGCACCCATTGTCTCCTGTCTGTGTGTGAGGTGAGAATGTTGTGTACATGAGTTATTGCTGGCAGTCAGCAAGTCCAGAGTATGCCTGAGGTGTGTGAGGTCCTTGATTATGCTGGCTGTTTTCCTGAGAAGTGTAGGTGGAGTCAATGGATGGGAGGTTGGTGTGTGTGATGCTTTGTTCGTGACCCTTTGTAGTTTCTTGATAATCACCAATGAGTTCAACAATTTTTGGTCATCACATCTTGATTTTTTTTTGCGTTGGTCTTGTCACATTTCCTTCTATGTCCCTTCATGCTAAAACCAGTTTGGCTATTTATGACAATTCAATTTCAGGTTTTTTTTTAAGTCCCAATGACAAAATTCATTGTCAAACTGCCCTGAGTTTGAGCTTTGAACTCATACTTTACTAGTCCAGCTAAACCACTAAGCTCAATATCCTGCTACCGGATGCTTTTCTCTTCCTGTGCGTCGCTCTGTGCTGCTGTCAACTTCTATGGAAACTTGTCAAGGGACTGCAGATACATGTTTTCAAATTAGACATAAAAATCCTTTTAACTCTTCTATTAATAACTACAAATAGATCCTAAAAGCAATAGTGCTGACTGCCAGCGTGAGTCATGTACACAACATTCTCACCTCACTTACAGACAAGAGACATTGGACAAAAACTGTCAAACACATTTGGGCCTCTTATGACATGTATTTTGGTTTGAAACACGATAAGAGACAGCCTAATTAGTAGACAACTTGGGCAGATTTTTCCTGCTGTGAGGATCCATGCCTGTAGGGGGTACACGTGTTCAGAATTCTGTTTTGATGGAAAGTAGCTTCGAAACCCTCAAGGCATTCACAGATTCCAATACGAGAATTCAGAGTCCTGGGGTGGGATTTTCCAGCCTCCCTCGCCCCAAGACTGGAAAATCCTACCTAAGGTCAACAGACCTTTACATGATCCATGTCCGGCCCATGACGATTCCCGTGGTGGGCGAGATGGAGAAAATTCCACCCCTGCATTTTCATCCTGGCTGAACTATGCACTCACTCTGCACCTCCGAAATGGTTGAATGTAAGCAGAAAGGGCAGCACAGTGGGAGACGGCACGGTAGCACAGTGGTTAGCACTGTTGCTTCACAGCTCCAGGGACCTGGGTTTGATTCCTGGATTGGGTGACTGTGTGGAGTTTGCACGTTCTCCTCATGTCTGCGTGGGTTTCCTCCAGGTGCTCCAGTTTTCTCCTACAGTACAAAGATGTGTAGGTTAGATTGATTGGCCATGCTAAAATTGCCCCTTAGTGTCCTGAGATGTGTAGGTTAGAGGGATTAGTGGGTAAATATGTAGGGATATGGGGGTAGGGCTGAGGTGGAATTGTGGTTGGTGCAGACTCGATGGGCCAAATGGCCTGTTCCTGCACTGTAGGATTTCTGTGATTTCTATTTCTATGATTCTATAAGATTTGAGGAAGGAAACATTGCAAAGCAGCCACGAAGAAATGATTAATATATTTAAAGGTTGGAGACACAGAAGGTGGTGACAGTAAAACAATTCCAGTGTTGTCAGCACTAATGTGTCATCAGTTTTCTATAACTCTTCCCAACTCAAATTCTCAGTCAGAATGATAGAGGGGATAGATAGGAGTTGTCCGAATAGTTAGAAGCTAAGGAACCTAAGGTGACATGATGGCACGGTAGTCAGCACTGCTACCTCACAGTGTTAGAAACCTGGGTTCGATTCCCGGCTTGTGACTGTTTGCGTGGAGTTTGCACATTCTCCCCATGTCTGCGTGGGTTTCCTCCGGGTGCTCTAGTTTCCTCCCACAGTCCGAAGATGTGCAGGTTAGGTGGATTGGCCATGCTAAATTCTCCCTTCGTGTCAGTGGGACTAGCTAGGGTAAATGCATGGGGTTATGGAGATAGTGTGTGGGTGTGTATGTGGTCAGTGCAGACTCGATGGGCTGAATGACCTCCTTCTGCACTGTGGGATTTCTATGAAGAAAGCTGAGGAAATTACCGTGTTCTTTGGGTCCAATTTTAAATCTGTGAATTTGAATGAGCTAAAATCCTCCTTCAGGGTGGGATTTTCCAGCTCGTCACACAGAGGGGAGCTTTCGGCCCCTCTGAAGGTGACTCCCTGCCCCCTCCACCCTGCGACGGGATGCCCAGTGGCAGAGTAGGTGAGCCATGCAAAACGCTGTAGATTTTAGTAGGTCCATTGGTGAGCTGCCTCTGCTGTGAGAAAACATACCACTGGCCACCAAGAAAATCCTGGCTGGAATCTCTTTCCTCCATTCAGGAATCCGCTATGATTGGTAGCTGCAACAGATTGAGCAAGAGGCGCTCAGAGTTGGTTTGTGAGAATTGTAGGAAGATGGCTGGGATTCTCTGGCTGTTCATGGCGACAGCAGGATTCTCTGATCCCACTGACAATGCCCCCTCATCCGGGGGTTTCATCCAGCATGGGATAACCTCAATGGGAATTCCCATGACAGCAGCAGGACCGGAGAATCCCATCACTAACAAACAACGCGCCATCTCCTGCTGCCGGGAAATGGGTAATTGGTAGTCCGGAGAATCCTGCCCAATATCCCTTTAATCCGAACCTCTGGGAATCGAATAACCTGATTGGGAAGATGAGTTTAGCTGTTTTTTTCCCAATATATTGAGAAATATCCAAGAGTAGAAAGCAAGCACGAAGTTGATCCAATCTAACGTTCAAAATGTAAGTGACACTCAATTTGTTCACCTAATTCCCATCAGGCTATCAGTACAATAGACTCACTTGACCTATGCTATTCCTCTTACCCGAATAACAAAGTCTTCAAAAGCATTTCACAAACGGTTGTGGTGAAGTCAATAGCGATTGATGTGTGTTGCAAGTTGCAATGCCCCAAGGTGTGATACATTGGCAAGACCATGCAGATGCTACAACAACGGATGAATGGACACCGCCGAACATTCACCAGGCAGGACTGTTCCCTTCCTGTCAGGGAACATTTTGGCAATCAATGGCATTCAGCCTCCGCTCTTCAAGTTAGCATATTCCAAGGCGACCTTCAAGATATACAACAATGCAGAATTGCCGAGCAGAAACTGATAGCCAAGTTCCGCACACATGAGGACAGCCTCAATCGGCATCTTGGGTTCATGTCACACTATCTGTAACCCCCACCATTTGGCCTGGGCTTGCAAAATCTCATTAACTGTCCTGGCTTGGGACATTTCACACCTCTTTAACCTGTGATTATCCCTCTCTCCACTTGCATTGTCTGTACCTTTAAGACTTGATTACCTGTAAAGACTGGTATTCCAACCATTATCTTGTAACTGAGTCTTTGTCTATATATGGTCTGTTTGTGGACGCAAGTCTCCACTCACCCGATGAAGGAGCAGCATTCCGAAAGCTTGTGATACCAAGTAAACCTAGTATTGTGAGATTTTTTACTGTGCTCACCCCAGTCCAACACCGGCATCTCAACAGCATGTTGCAATTGTCCTCAGTTAGTTGCTTCAATTTGCTGTAAGAATTTACAGAGCCAACGAGCAGGTTCTGGGGAAGTCAGCATTCACTCAACATGGGCTTGACTCCAGTGTTTGTCCATGGCTTTCCCAGAATGAAGTTGCTGTTAATATAATTACTTTCAGGGTTGTTACAAACTTTCAGTAGTTGGGCATAAAGCCAATAAATGAAAAACAAGAACCTTCCCAAATAATCTCATTTGAGCTGCCAATATTGCACCATAATAAGTAGCAATGCATTCAAATATTTGTTAGCAATTCTTTAGCATTTAGGAAAAAACTGGAAGATTTATTTTCTTTCCTCAAGTGGCTTTTTTGTCTGATTTTCTGTTGTCTTCTGCTGGTTCAGACTCTGTTACCAGCTCCATGCACATTGACAACATTCAGGTACATAAATAAAATAGTGAGATATTAATTGGGTCTACTATCTGTTTCAGCACAACAACTTGCACTTATATAGTATCTGAATAAAAATCCTAAGATGTTTCGCAGGAGCATTGTGAAGCAATGCGATCCACATAAGACAATATTAAAAACAATAGAATCTTTACAGTGCAGAAGGAGGCCATTTGGCCCATTGGGTCTGAACTGACTCTCTGAAAGAGCCTCCGGCCCAAGCCCACTCTCTACTCTGTCCCTGTAATCTTACATATTTACCATGACTAATCCACCTAACCTATGCATCTTTAGACTGTGGGAAGAAACAGGACCACCCGACGAAAACCGATGTCCGCACAGGGAGATTGTGCAAACCCCACACAGACAGTGACCTGATGCTGGAATCGAACCTAGGTTCCTGGTACTGTGAGGAAGCAATGCTAACTACTGTGCTGCATGCCATAGAACAGATGGTCAAAAAGTTTGGTAGGGAGGTAGAGAGGTAGGTTTTAAGGAATGTTTTTAGGGAGGAAAAAGAAACAGAAAGGCAGAGTTGTATCGGGTGGGCCAGGGCAGCTAAAGGCACAGCAACTAAAGGGGAAAGCAATTAAAACTGGGGACGCATAAGAGTCCAGAATTAGATGAGAACTCTTATCTTGGAGTGTCATGAGCTGGAAGGAATTGAAGATTAAAGGATAAACTTACCTTTTTATGAAGGGACACTAACGTTAATTAGGAAGCAAAATCACTGGGGTTAAAATCAATTGACCCTGATCTCCAAGCCAGGCGTACTTAGAACAACAATGAAATACTCATTATCCCAGTTGTAACTGTGAATGTGATGATGAACCCGGAGTATATCTGACTCCTCCTGCTTAATAGTAGCACCCTCAGTGATACATGAACCCATTGAGAAATGGGTTGCAATGCTCTTGGTTTTTATTTCTAGTTAACCAATAGAAGTCTTAATCTAATAATTGCAACAACCAAGTATTGGTTCATTGTTAAGACTTCAAATTTTCCTTTGAAAATGATTTGCTAACTTTAGCTAACTTTTAATGAAATATTTTCATGCTAATTTGATATGACATATTGTGGTATTCAACTGTTCTGTGTTCGATTATGTGAGTCTTTCTACATTTGATATTCACCATGCTCAATTGGTTAAGTCTGGGTGTGGACTCCAAGGGAAGTAAGTAAAACTGTGGAAAGAACTAGAAGTTAGAACTGTGTAGGTGTTTAAAAACACTGTGAATACAATTTTTTGCACATGAGGGTGGGATTCTCCAGTCTTGTCCGTGGCAGGATCTGTTGTGGGCAAGAATGGAAAATTTTAGGCCTTCCAGCCAAAGCACCATTCTCTTTCAGCATCTCTGGAGAATCCCAGCCACAAATGAGGGTGGAAGATTTCTGCATAGATACTAGTGTCATCTCGAAGTAGATTTGAGATATAATAAAGTATCCGACACAAATCAGACTCAATGGGTGGGATTTTCCAGTCCCAACATTGGTGGTCATTGTTGCATCAGAACAGGAAGAACTGCTAAAAATCAAAGGCTCCCTAAATTTTCCGCTGTTCCCCAGGGCCATGCCCATTGTGGTCAGATCTGGAAAGTCCTAGGCAAAGTCCGGATGTTTTTGTGGAAATGGCTGCCTGATCCTGGCTGGCAAGTTAGGAGTAAGCCTGCCTCGGACGGGTCTGGAATCCAGGCCTAGGTTTTACGCTCATCAGGCCATCAACTGCGTGAAGTCACATCTCTGCTCCTATTTGTGAGGATGTCCTGCCTTTAAGATCAGCCAGCTGATTGGATGGCCAACAGCTCTCTACAACATGGCCATGTGGAGTAGTTCAGAAGCCTCACATGATAAAGAGCAGAGCTGGTCAGACAGACCCTGGTGAGAGGGTGGGACATTGCAATTGGGTGTCTGTGGGAGACAAGTGAATGTTGCAAATACAGTTGGTGTAACCCAAACAGGAGGGTACCTGCCCTGGTTATAGAGCCAAAATCCTGGAACTCCCTCCTGAACAGTACTATCCCAGAGGAGGTGATGGTGTAGTGGTATTGTCATTGGACAAGTAACCTAGAGACTTAGAGGAGTTTTCTGTGGACCGGGGCTCGAATCCCACCCCAGCTAATGGTCAAATCTGAATTCAATAAAAATCTGGAATTAAAAGTCTAATGTTGACCATGAAACTATTGTCAATTGTTGTTAAAAGTCACCTCTCCCGAATGCTGTAACAGTTTTCTTTTCTATTCATTTGTGGGACATGGGCATCACTGGCTGGCCAGCATTTATTGCCCATCCTTAGTTCCCTTTGGAGGGCAGCTGAGAGTCAACCATATTGCTTTGGAGTCACATGTATGCCAGACCAGATAAGGACAGCAGATTTCCTTCTCTAAAGGACATTAGAGAACCAGATGGGTTTTTCCAACAATTGACAATGGTTTCATGGTTATCAGTCTTCAGCAGAGAGAAAAAACCTTTTGCAGAAAGCAGTTAGTTTGCAGCTGAAACCTGGTTGAAGTTAGAATGATTTTGCAGGTGTCTGGAACTCTATCTCTCCCTGAAAGCTTCAAGACTGTTAACATATGTTGAAGCAAATGTGCCCGTGTTTGTTTACTATATTGATTTCGAAGTGGGTGTGATCTCTGCATGGATGGGGCTTATTTGGAAGTGGAACAGTCATAAGCTAGAAACTAAAGTTGTTTCTTTTCATTTTGAAATACTGTTCAATTGCTAATGGTTAAGCTGATGAATTTGTCAGAGTTTCAGATTTTTTAAAATCAAATTCAAATTCCACCATCAGCGGGAATCGAAGCAAGGTTCCCCAGAACATTAGCTGACTTTCTGGATTAATAATCTAGCGATAATACCACTAGGCCATCCCCGAACCCAGCCCCCACCCCCCCCTCCCCGACCCAGCATTTATCGAAGTAACAGTAATGGTGCAAGAAGGTCCTAAAGTGGCCATTAATTGTTGAATAAAAGGCCTCCATTAACTCAAGATGGGCAAGCCACCCAACACCTATCTGACCACTAGTAAAGTTCTTTTGTAAGTGATGGATACAGCACCGCCCGCCCATACCTGCTTCACGTTACCACCCCTGCCTGCCAGCCTACTGCTGGGTATGGGGGAAAATGGAGGATAATGATCGTGGGTGAGAGGGAGTGTAAAATATCAGCTAACCACTCTTACAATCAAGCACATTAAACATTACCAAGAACATTTCTTTGCCAAGGAGCTGCAAAGTATTTTACTTAAAAATAAATACAATAAATTTTTCTGAAAGTGACAGACTCCATCTATTATGGAAGAAAAACACTTTAAATATTTAAAGGAATCAGTCAGAAAATCACAGGATTAATGATCTAACAAGTCTTGAATGTGGCCCAAACATTGCACCCAAAATATGCTGGATAGCTTACAGTTTAAGTTTCCGATGGAAATCAATTGGCACAAAATCTTCAATGAACCAAATATTGGGACAGCGTAATAGAAGGCAATTGTTTAGTTCCTTCTTCCACTAAAATGTAATCAAGTTGTAACTCAGTACAGTTTTATTCACAACAGCTGAAAATGGCTATATCACTCAAAATAAACACAATTAATAATTGCCCAGCCCTCTACCTTGAAAGATCGATTTAAGGTCACTGAAAATGAATTTAAATATACTGTACTGATCCGTGTGCTACTTTCAATGAAGGACAATCATCAGTTTCTCAAAAATCGAATATATTTTGATATAAAATTCCTTTAAAAACATGCTTACTAGTGTGTATCTTCTTAAGAAAGTAGGTTTTTCTTAATTCATTCATGGGTTGTGGGTGTTGCTGGCTGGGCCAGCATTTGTTGCCCATCCCGAATTGCCCTGGAGCTGAATCACTTACTCAGCCATTTCAGAGGTAGTTAAGAGTCAACCACACTGTTGTGGAATTATGTGTGGGCCAGACCAGGTAAGGATGGCAGGTTTCCTTCCCTAAAGGGCATTTGTGAATGAGTTTGATATTTAACAACAATTGACAATGATTTCATGGTCATCATTAGACTTCTAATTCCAGACTTTTATTGAGTTTAAATTTCACCATCTGCTGGGGTAGGATTCAAACCCAGTTCCACAGAGAATTCCTCTGCGTCTCTAGATTGCTAGTCTAACAACAATACCACTATGCCATCACCTCCTCTGGGGTAGGTATACCACAGTGCTGTTAGGGAGGGAGTTCCAGGATTTTGGCCCGATGACAGTGAAGGAACAGTGATATATTTTCAAGTCAAGATGGCAAATGGCTTGGAGAGGAATTCACAGCCGGTGGTGTTCTGCTGTCCTTGCCCTTCTTTAGATGGTAGCAGTTTGGAAGGTGCTGTCTAAGGAATCTTAATGAACTCCCGCAGTGCATCTTGTAGATGGTACACACTGCTGCCACTGTTAGTCAGTGGTTGAAGGACTGAATGTTTGTGGATTGGGTTACTTCGTCCTGGATGGTGTCAAGCCTCTTGAGTGTTGTTGGAGCAGCTGTCATCCTGGCAAGTGGAGAGTATTCCATCACATTCCTGACTTGTGCCTTGTAGATGGTGGACAGGCTTCGGGGAGACAGGAGATAAATTACTCACCGCAGGATTCCTAGTCTTTGACCCGCTCTTGTAACCACAATATTTGCATTGAAGAGTCTTCCTGTGGGAGTGTGGCCACTTTAAGGGGGTGTTTCCTGAGCCCCACACATTTGGGATAGACCCTATGGACTGTCGAGGTGGGAAACTGTGCTAATTGGGATCAAGGGCATATATCTCGGGTCAGCGGTGTCCCGCAGTTGGAGAGAAGGAGGAGTGTTGAATAATTGCATAGTTGATTCTGTTTATCCTTTCGTTGTAAATACTTATTTAACATTTGCAATGACTCCCTTGTTACCTTGAGCCACATTGAATTGCCTCGATTTACTACACTTCCTTAACCACACAGTTGGTGCAATCTCACAATTGCAACAAATTTGTTTGGGTGAATTGAATCATAAAAGATTGCGGAGAGAACCAAGCTTTCCTGTCACACAAAAGTAATAGCAGGGACATGGCTCACCTCTGTTTAAAATTAGATGGCTTTTGTGTTAGTTTGGCTGATTCCATTGAGCCTATTTTGATATTACCTGCATGGGAAAAGTGAAACTGTGTGGTGCCGTCGTGGTTAGCACTGCTGTCTCATAGTGTCAGGGGCCTGAATTTGATTCCTGGCTTGGGTCACTGTCTGTGTGGAGGTCTGCACATTCTCCCCATGTCTGCATGGGTTTCCTCTGGGTGCTCCAGTTTCCTCCCACCCAAGGATATGCAGGTTAGGTGGACTGTCCATGCTAAAACTGCCCCTTAGTATCAGGGGGACTAGTAGGATAAGTGCATGGGGTTCTAGGGATAAGGCCTGGGTGGGATTGTGGTTGGTGCAAACTCAATGGGCTGAATGGCCTCCTTCTGCACTGTAGTGATTCTATGAAACTCTACCCCAGTGTGTTTATGTGAAATTTGGCAAATTATTTGAAAATGGTTCATAGAATCCTACGGTGCAGAAAGAGGCCATTTGGCCCATTGAGTCCGTACCAACCACAATCCCACCCAGGCCCTACCCCATATCCCTACATATTTTACCTGCTAATCCCTCTAACCTACGCTACTCAGGACACTAAGGGGCAATTTTAGCATGGCCAATTAACCTAACCCGCACATCTTTGGACTGTGGGAGGAAACTGGAGCAAACCCACGTAGACATGAGGAGAATGTGCAAAAGCCACACAGACAGTGACCCGAGCTGGGGATTGAACCCAGGTCCCTGGAGCTGTGAAGCAGCACTGCTAACCACTGTGGTGCTGTGCTACCGTGCCACCCACATTTCTTTACTACATTACCCCATTTTTTAATGTAAAACATTTAACAAGACAAAATGTTAAATGTGTTCATAAATCTTGCGCTTAGAAAAGCTCACCTGTTCATTTTTGTCCATTAATTCTGGAATTAATGCTCTGATACATTTGTCAGAGTGCAATACTTTGATTTTCCTGTAGAAGGCATTGCTGCCTTTGTTTTTAGTTGTATGGAATTGAAGCAGATAACTAGTCCAATGGAAACCCTTTATTTTGTTGGTTGCTGTGATTTAAATCAGATTTATCTGAGGCTGTAGTTGATGTATTTCTACATTTTTTAATCTGACCAAATTTCTATTGATCTATTAAACACACAGAAAAAGATATTCGGGTATTGTTTAAAGAGGAACGCACGAGTTTGCGCCGAATGCTTTTATTCACACAGACCTCCTCTGTTAATAGATTTCGTTAATGATGTCCTGCAAAAACTAAAATCTTGCAATGTTACCAGACATTTATACAAAAGCAGCAGAATGATTCCTACCAGCAATGAATGAAATAACTGAAACATTTCTGAATGTTTAATTTAGTTTGCCATTTTTCATTAACAAAGCTAAGGGGGGCATGGTGGCACATTGTCCAGCCCTGCTGCCTCACAGCGCAATGGATCTGAGTTCAATTCCAGTCTTGGGTGTTTATCTGTGTGGAGTTTGCATGTTCTCCCCATGTCTGCGTGCGTTTCCTTCGGATGCTCCAATTTCCTCCTACGTGCCACAGATTTGATCTGACTTATTATTGTCACATATATTAGCAAACAGTGAAATGTATTATTTCTTGCATGCTATACAGACAAAGAATACCGTTATAGAGAAGGAAATGAGAGAGTGCAGAATGTAGTGTTACAGTCATAGCGAGGATGTAGAGAAAGATCAACTTTGTGCAAGGTAGGTCCATTTAAAAGTCTGATAGAAGCAGGGAAGAATCAGTTCTTGAGTGTGTTGGTACATGACCTCAGACTTTTGTATCTTTTTCCCAACAGAAGAAGGCGGAAGAGAGAATGTTCAGGTGCATGGAGTCCTTAATTATGCTGGCTGCTTTGCTGAGGCAGTGGGGAGTGTAGTTAGAGTCAATGGATGGGAGGCTGGTTTGCGTGGTAGATTGGGCTACATTCACGACCTTTCATAGTTTCTTGCGGTCTTGGGCAGAGCAGGACCCATACCAAACTGTGATACAACCAGAAAAAAAACGCTTTCTATGATGCATCTGCAAAAATTGGTGAGGGTCTTGGCTGACATGCCAAATTTCCTTAGTCTCCTGAGAAAGTAGAGGCGTTGGTGGGCTTTCTTAACTATAGTGTCGGCATGGGGGCATCAGGACAGGTTGTTGGTGATCAGGACACCTAAAAACTTGACCCTTTCTACTTCATCCCTGTTGATGTAGACAGGAGCATGTTCTCCTCTACGCTTCTTGAAGTCGATGACAATCTCCTTCATTTTGTTGAAATTGAGGGAGAGATTGTTGTCGCTGCACCAGTTCACCAGATTCTCTATCTCATTCCTGTGTGGATTAGGTTGATTGGCCATGATAAATTACTCCGAGTGTCATACTCCTAGTGCCAGGGGATTAGCAGGGTAAATACGTGGTGTTATGGGGATCGGTTCTGGGTGGAATTATTGATGGTACAGACTTGATAGGCCTAATGATCTCCTTCTGCACTGCAGGGATTTGATGAAGTTTGTTTACCCTCACGTTCTCAGGAGTGAAAGGGGCCCATTGTGTGTATGATATGGATGTGGTGGATAACTCATCAACGCTCTGTTTCTGCTACATCAGTAGAGATACATTTGGGTTGGCAAACCTTAATAAAATTTCAGTATTATAGGGACGGCACAGTGGCACATTGGTTAGCATCAGGGACCTGGGTTCAATTCTGGACTGGGGGTAACTGTCAGTGTGGAGTTTGAACGTTCTCCCTGTGTCTGTGTGGGTTTCTTCCAGGTGCTCTGGTTTCCTCCCACACTCCAAAGATGTGTGGGTTAGGTTGATTGGCCATGGAAAATTACTCCTCATGTCAGGGAGACTAGCAGGGTAGATATGTGGGGTTATGGGGATAGGGCCTGGGTAGGATTGTGGTCGGAAGGCCAAATGGCCTCCTTCTGCACTGTAGGGATTCTAGATTCTATGCTTCTAAGAAATGAACAACAAGAGTTTCCAGCACTTAAGTCGAATGTTTATATTTATACTCAGAACACATGAGCTGTTGCAGTTGTCACCTCTGTAACAACTTGTATATGTACCAGTCCCACATTTCAAAAGTTTTCATGAAAAAACACTGTTTCTGCTTTTCTTTGACTTATGATGCTGACTTGTGTTCAAAAGTTGAAGTGCAAGGTTAAGATATGTTAAGCTGACTAACATCACACTCCAGTTTGCACTTTTACTGAAATTGTAAAGTGTGAATGTACTTTTAGTCAGCACCTGTTGTAGGGTTGCTGGAGGTTGAGGGGAGGGATATTGCATATATCAATTGGCATCTTGACATAGATTGTGCGCCATTCATTGGATCTTGCTGAATAAAACTGTGGCGGCACGGTGGCACAGTGTTAGCACTACTGCCTCACAGCTCCAGGACCTTGCTTCGATTCCTGGCTTGGGTCACTGTCTGTGTGGAGCTTGCACGTTCTCCCCTTGTCTGTGTAGGTTTCCTTCGGGTGTTCCAGTTTCCTTCCACTGTCTGAAAAATGAGGTGGGTTAGATGGATTGGCAGGCTAAATTGCTGCTTAGTGTCCTGGGATGCGTAGATTAGAGGGATTAGCAAGGTAAATGTGTGGGGTTAGCGGGATAGGGCCTAGGTGGGATTGTTATCAGTGCAGACACAGTGGGTCGAATAGCCTCCTTCTGCACTGTTGGGATTCTATGGTTCTTTCTATGAAATTTGGGTTTGAGTAACCAGCCTGAGAATTAGAAAAATAAATCATGAACCAAGTGAATATAACTGAATTATTTCTTTTGGGCGAACATTGAAATATATCATTGCAATTAAGAGTTATACTATCATCTCCTATGCATTCCAGCAAGTTTGAATTATGAAGGCTCTGTTTAGTTGAAGTTGATTATTGGGCTCATTATTAATTATCTTGAATGAAATTGTTTTTATAATTTGCATTTCCAGCCTGTTTGCATTTTTGCGGTAATATAATTTTAAAAAACTGCAAAGAAAACCCTTTGCCTAGCTGAGGTTTCACACATTGTCAGGGAACCTCTTTTTCATACAGAGGGTGATGCGTTTGGGGAATGAGCTGCTGGGGAGGTGGTAGAGGGTGGGTACAATTGCAACATTTAAAAGACATTTGGACAGGTACATGGATGGGGAAGATTGAGAGGAATATGGGCCAAATGCAAGCAAATGGGACTAATTCAGCTTAGGAGATGTGGTTGGCTTGGAAGAGTTGGGCTGAAGGACCTGTTTCTGTGCTATTTATCGCTATGACTCTATGACTCGACTGCGGTACACAAGAGACAAATCGGAACAATTACAATTGCTGTGCTGATCAGTTTTAAAGACGTTTGTAATATCGTCCTCATTCGATCGATCAAGTAACTAGCAAGTTGTAAGATGAAAGCAAAATACTGTGGATGCTGGAATCTGAAATAAAAACAGAAAATGCTGGAAAATCTCAGCGGGTCTGACTGCATCTATGGGCAGAGAATAGAGCTGAAGTTTCAAGTCTGAACGACCCTTCTTCAGGGTTGTCAACTTGTCTTGTGCAATCACTTTGCATGATCACTACTTGGGGAATCATCCACATTAGCATCAGACACGCGTTGTAAAACTTGCCCTGGGCAGATACTTTGACCAGAATTTTGCCGCTCTGCCTGCTATGGGAATTGGAGCGGGCGAGGGGCAGACAATGGGAAGGTCCGTTGACCTCGGGTGGGATTTTACAGTTTTGGATGAGCAAGGCCATAAAATCCCGCTCATTATAATGTCATTTGATTTGATTTAAGCAAGGTCATTGTAATAGCTGTCTTAATAGTGGAGGGATATTTCCTGCACTGGGATAGAAACTGTCTCTGATCATTGATTTTTAAGGTCTTTATTTTTAATATTGTTCTTAAGCTTCCTCAGGATTAGCTATTGGGATTTGACATAACTTGCCCCATACTGGGCTATAGTAATAGGTGTGACAGGATGCAGCAGGCACTGCACTCAAAACATACTTTAACTCAATTACTTCCGAGCGGCGTTGTAAAATCCAGTTAAGGAACACCTGTTGGCTTGGTCATCTCAAGTGGTTTTAAAGGACTTCACGGTTACTTAAATTAAATAGCGAAGCCTGGAACACTCACCCACCAGATTGGAGAGATGAATTGCAGAACAGACTGCTCCCTTTTGTCAGGTAAAGAGAAAGCTACTGAAAGCAAAAGTAAAAGAAAAATAAAGCTGGCACGGTGGGATGTAATACTCGGATTTGAGCTAGTTATTACATTCCTCAACTTCCGCTGTGTTGCATCAAAGAACACAAACTGCAGTGGGAGTTCAATGGTATGCTGACACTGAATTCTTCACTTTCCCAAATATGGGTCTGGCATCAGAGAGACCGCAGGGTGAAGATAAATACTGAAAGACATATTCAGTGCAAAATTCTGCTTTAAGGAGATTGGGTGGCACAGTGGCTTTTCTGTTCAGGATGGATTAATTTACAGAGATTCTGCAGGGAAGTTTAAACCAAAATTTAAGCTTTCTGAAAAGTGTCCATGATGAGATTTTGAAACCAAGTTCACATTATGATTCTGAGGCTTTTTAAATTGTCATTAGAAAATGGGTGGCACAGTGGTTAGCCCTGCTGCCTCAGTGTCAGGGACCCAGGTTCGATACAGTCTTGGATGACAGTCTATGTGGAGTTTGCATGTTCTCCTGTGCCTGCACATGTGCTTCATCCAGGTGGTCCGGTCTCCTCCCACACTCCAAAGGTGTGCATGTTAGGTGGATTGGCCACGCCAAACTGTCCCTTAGTGTCCCAAAACATATGTGTTAGATGGATTAGCCATGGTAATTGTGTGGGGCAACAGGGATAGGGTAGGGGAGAGAGCTTGGGTAAAATAATCTGTTAGTGGAGAGTTAGTGCAGACGCCATACGCGGAATGGCCTTCTTCTGTGCTGTAGGGATTCAATCATATGATAAAGCCGGAATTCACAATGGAGCATCTTGGCATGGAGGGTGGTGGAAGGCACCTTTAGCATTGCGGTGTGCTCTGTTGCTTGAAAATGGGAAGTCTGAGTTATGTTTCTACTGGTATCCAAACATATGTGAAATTTATGGCCACTGGGGAAGGTGTTAGCTGCTAAATCAATAAGAACTGTTTATACATGACAGTTCAATCTGAAGTTAAATGTCTTTGGTGTTCCAATCAATAGATGCTTTGTTCTTTCTTTCAGGAACAGATTTTCTTCCCTCAGGTGAGAGTACATTGTATCTGAGCAGAGAACATACAAGAACAGAAGAGGATATGAATGAGAATCCTAATCAGCTCACTCCGTTGCTAAAGGCTATGAAAAGGATCTACTCGGACTACTTTCATTTCCATTCATACTTGGCACTGACCCCAGAGTCCCATTCATACAAGATGTAGAGCAGCATATTGTGACATACACTACAGCGTGCGAACTTGATACCGGACTCCTGACAGCAATACAAACATCGGAATACTGCAGAGGCTGGAAGTGTGAAATAAAAACAGAAAATGTTGGAAACTGTCACTGGGTCAGGTAACATGTGCGGAATGAAGAAGTAGGGTTAAAGATTTAGACCAATGTCCTATCATCACAACTATTGAATTGAATTGAGTGACAGTGCGATTACCTGCAAAATCGACATGTAGAGAGGTACTGGTGATTTTGAGGCTAAAAAGAGTCTAATATTTTGATGAAGTAACACAATTGCACAGCTTTCAATTTTGGAAAAAGTATTTCCAATATAAAAATGTGTGAGCTTGGCTCAATTTTAATATATTTGCCTGACAACAGAGGGACTAAAGCTTCACTTTTAGACGGCAGCACATAGTCCAGGTTGCCACTTCAGTGCAGTACAGCAGTCCAAAAATTCTGTTGTGTTGCAGCTGATGTATTGAATTGTGGTTTATTCTGATGTGCATTATTGATCCTTTAGTACCAGTGTTGGAGAGTTTTCCTCGTGTCAACATTTTCCCCTCACATCATGCTACTGAAAATAATATGTCCACGATAAATTCTCCCTGACAATTAAGAATATGATAACCAGCATTATCAATGCAAGTTTGGGCAGTGTGATGTTGAAGGTTTGAGCTGTGATGTCATCTAGCTCTTGCAATAACCTTTGCCCTGATAGCTTGTCGTGCAACCTGACCTGGATTTGAATCCCGCCACGGCAGAGGATGGACTTTGAATTCAACGAAAAGAATCTGGAATTAAGTATCTACTGATGATCATGAAACCATTGTCAACTGTCGGAAAAAATCATCCAGTTCACTACTGCCCTTTAGGGAAGGAAATCTGCCATTCCTGGTCTGGCCTACCTATGACACCAGAGCCACAGCAATGTGTTTGACTCTTAACTGCCCTCAGGCAATTAGGGATGCGCAATAAATCCTGGTCAGCTAGTGACTCTCATGTTCCATAAATGAGTGAAAAAACTTCACAATGGGCAGCGTGCTTTAGGATATAAACTATCTTATTGTGGAAAAGCAGACAATTTACCATCACCTGATCGTGAACAGGTCCAGCTGATAGTCAGTAACTACCCATCACCTCCACGCCAATCTATTAATTGAAGAAAGATGCTTGAAGATAAATATCCATTTTAAGAGAAAACAGTGTGAGATCAGAGTAGAGTCTAAATACAAAAAAAAACCTTAGCAATAGTTTCCATTTGAATGAAATAAATCAAACATAATAATACATAGGGTGACATGGGTTAGCACTGCTACCTCACAGCGCCATGGATCTGGGTTCGAGTCCAGCCTTGGGTCACTGTTTGTGTGGAGTTTGCACATTCTCCTTGTGTCTGCGTGGGTTTCCTCTAGTGCTCCGGTTTCCTCCCACACTCCAACAATGTGCAGGTTTGGTGGATTAGTCATGGTTAATGTGAGGGGTTTCTGGGAAAGGACAGTGGGGTGGGTAAGATGCTTTGTTGGCGATTCTGTGCAGACCTGATGGGTCAAATGGCCTCCTTCTATAGTATAGGGATTCTATGAATGCTCAAATATAACACCTAAGTTGGCTCAATAATTATATCAAATTACTAAGTACTGAAGTCTCTTCACTGACAAATCTTAGCAGGGAATCTCATATTGTAAAACAGTACAAAATGTTATATCATCTTTGACCTAGAAACCTTGGTCTATTTGTGAATAATGCAAACATATTTATTTAATTGGAAAATTTCCATTTTTAAAATTCATTTGTGGCACATGAACGTCACTGGCTAGGCAGTGTTTATTGCCCATCCCGAGTTGTCTGAGGGCAGTTCAGAATCAACACACATTGCAATGGCTCTGGAGTCACATGCAGGCCAGACCGGGTAAGGTTGACAGATTTCCTTCCCCAAAGTGTATTAATGAACCAGATGGGTTTTTCTGACAATCGACAATGGTTTCATGGTCATCAGTAGATTCTTAATTCCAGATTTTTTTTGTTAGTGAATTCAAATTCCACCATCCACTGTGGCGAGATTCAAATCCTGGTCCCCAGAACATTAGCTGAGTTTCTGGATTAATAGTCTAAAGATAATGCCACTAGGCTATTGCTTCCCCTATTCCATCTTCCACCTTGGACCATCTAGTTTCCCAACGAACGTGTTAGAGTTTGTTTTCCAAGTGGAAGCCCAACGATGCATTGTTTAATGTTTAAGTGAATAATTTCCTTCTATCAGTCCTTAGTTTGACATTTTCCAATGAGAATCCATGCTCCCTTTTACTATGGTTTAGTTTGATGGCATTCCCAATTTATCGATCTTTAGTTCTCTTGTAATCTTCCTTTTAGAAACGTTCATCCAAGGTTACCTTTTCTCGGTATTTTCATCTAACTCGATCACTTTGTTGCTTTTCTTTGCTGGTAAATGTTTCACTGATTAGAACTAGCTAGATTTCTCAAACTGCGGTTGATCAGAGCACTGTACAGCTTAAGTCTCCAGCTTTCTATACCTGTCATCTGACTTTGGGTTTAAAGCAGATTGTGGCACAATATAAAGGAGATTAACTTTGCATTTGGACCTCAAAGGTCAAACCTGTCACTTCCTAGCTAGTTTTCTGCTGTGCTTTATGAGAAGTAAGAAGTCTCACAACACCAGGTTAGAGTCCAACCAGTTTATTTGATAGTAATCCCACAAGCTTTTGGAAACGGTGTCCTTTCGTCAGGTGTGTGGAAGGTTCTTGCTGTGCTGTGCTTACCCCAGTCCAACGCCGGCAGCTCGATATCATGACTACTTTTTGAGAAGCCCAAGGAACTGGAATAGACAATTCACTCCCCCAGCTCACTCTCATTCAATACAATCATGGCCAACCTGCAATTCAACTCTATTTGCCAGCCTTTTTTGATCTATTTCACTAAATGCCCTTACATAAGAAAAACCTGCTGGCCTTAGTCTCAAAAATTCTTAGTTACCAGGAATTCATAGCCTTTATTGGGAAGAAATTCCCCTTTCCCTCTATCATTTGTGTGAAAAATGCATTTCCCGATTTCATTTTTGAATGTTAAGATTCTGCCCTGTTGTTTGAAGAATACTAGAGTCAATAGCTTCTTTGTGTTTATCCTATCTGATTCTTTTGCAATATAAAGGGTGGGATTTCCCAGCTGCACTCGTCCCAAAACCAGAAAATCCTGCCCGAGGTCAATGGGCTGTCACATGGTCCACCCCCCCCCCCCCCCCCCCCCACCCCCAACCCTCTCCACCCACTGCGGGTGGGACAGGAAAATTCCCCCTAAAAGATCTCAATTAGATCATCCATGAGACATAGGAGCAGAATTAGGCCACTCAGCCAATTAAGTCTGAACTGCCATTCAATCATGGCTGATAATTCCCCATTCTCCTGCCTTTTCCCCATAACCCCTGATCCCTTTATTAATCAAGGGCTACAAGCATCGTCATTATTTAACCCTTTTAACTCTGGTATCATTCTGATCAATCGACAATGCCCCCTCCCACCCCCACTCCCCCACCAAGGTCAATATTTTCTTTAAATGATTGTGTCACTCAAAAGTGAATGTAGAATTCCAGATGGCGCCTGTTCCAGGATCTATGCAACTGAAGATTTTTTTCCTCTGTCTATTCAATACCCTTGAGATAAAAGCCAAAATTCTATGAGCCTTTTTGATTCATCCTTGCAGCTGTACATCAGCTTCCAGTAACTTGTGTATCTTGGATTCCAAATTCTTTTGCTCCCCCTCAGTTCCCATTCTCTCACCATGAAGAAAATCTTCTGATTTGTACTTCTTGGATTGCAAGTGGATGAACTCGCTCTTTCCCGAACAGCCACCTCCCACCCTCGCTCACTTGCTCTATCTGTCTATGACCCTTTGTAACTTTCCTGCTCTCACCTACACAACTTTACGGTGTTTCTTGACTTCAGTTTCTTCAAGGGGAGTCCAAAGATGTGCAGGATAGGCTGATTGGCTGAGCTGAATTCCCCTTAAGTGTCCCAAGGTGTGTAGGTTAGAGGGGATTAGCAGGGTAAATACATTGGGTTATGGGGATAGGATCTGGGTGGGATATTCCATTGGAGAGTCAGTGCAGACTCGATGGGTCAAGTGACTTGCTTCTGTACTCTAGGGTTTCTGTGATTAAAGAATTATAGAAGTGCAGAAGGAGGCCATTCAGCCCATTGTGCCTGCCCCGACAATAATCCCACCCAGGCCCCATCCCTGTAACCCCATATATTTACACTTTCAATCCCCTTGACACTAATGAACAATTTAGCATGGCCACTCTGGGTGGCACGGTGGCACAGTGGTTAGCACTGCTGTCTCACAGCACCAGGGATCCGGGTTCGATTCTTGGCTTGAGTCACTGTCTGTGTGGAGTTTGCACATTCCCCCCGTGTCTGCATGGGTTTCCTCCGGGTGCTCCGGTTCCCTCCCACAGAACAAAGATGTGCAGGTTTGGTTGATTGGCCGTGCCAAATTGACCCTAGTAACAGGGGGATTATCAGGGTAAATGTGGGGTCACAGGAATAGGTCCTGGGTGGGATTGTGGTCGGTGCAGGTGCAATGGGCTGAATGGCTTCCTTCTGCACTGTAGGGATTTTATGATTCTATGAATCCACCTAACGCGCACTATAGGCAGGGGAATGACACTAAGTCATGATGCTCATTTGAGAGCCGGTGCAGACATGATGGGCCAAATGGCCTCCTTCTGTGCAGTAACGATTCTGTGATACTTAATAAATTTTCCAAATAGAGAAAGTTGATGCCTATTCAGGAGAAGGTATTTTGATCCTGGGAAATTAACACCTCCATAATTGTAACAAGCAGTTGGCTTCTAGAACATCAACCCAGTGGGGATGAATCACCACATAGTGACTCACACTGCTGTTAAACCAATAATGAAAAGGTTTGTCCCTCAAGCCAAGTGGTTGGGGTAGTAATTTCATTGACATTTCCCGGTGTCAGCTCATTGACACAAAGGAACATCTTGCAAACTGGTGTAGAACTAAAGCAATTAGCTGGATGTGAAAGCATGTAAACTGAATATAACCTTTTAAATACACAGTTCAGCCACTTCAGCAGAGAACTGGAGGACAATAAGATGAGGAACTGTCATTCCCTTGTTCATCTGACTCCGGAATAACTTCACTAACACAGTGCAAAAGCAGCAGGGAATGCCACCATCCTGGAGAAGAAGATGGGATCTTACAAATCCAGACCTCCCATCTCTCATATCATAGGGCAGCACAGTGGCATAGTGGTTGGCACTGCTATTCACAGTGCCAGCGACCTGGGTTTGATTCCTGGCTTGGGTCACAGTCTGTGTGGAGTGTGCATGTTCTCCTCATGTCTGCGTGGGTTTCCTCTGGATGGTCCAGTTTCGTCCCGCAATCTGAAAGATGTGCTGGTTAGGCGCATTGCCTATGCTAAATTCTCCCTCAGTGTACCCAAACAGGCGCCAGAGTGTGGCGACTAGGGGATTTTCACAGTAACTTCATTGCACCATTAATGTAAACCTACTTGTGACATTAATAAATAAGCTTAAACTTCACTGTCGCAATGAGAGAATTTCCCAGGATCAAAATACCTTCTCCTGAATAGGCATTGTCAGATGTGCCATCCTTTGGATGGGGTATTGGACCATCTGCTGTTCCATGTAGATCTAGAATATCCCACATCATTTGAAGAGGAGTCCTGTTTCCTGGCCAAAATTTATCCCCAAACCACTCCACTAAGAGCAAAATGGGCCAGAATTTGCTGCAGCGATGCCTTTGACAGTGAACACCATTAACTGGACTTTTATCCTCATCATTGATGCCACTATTTCCACAGAAGTTGCTGGAATGTTGATCGGATAATGATGTTGCAATATCACCGTTACACCTGGCCCTTGTGAATGTGTGCCTTAAAGCTCAGTTCCTCAGTCATTGAAAGGGAAGGATAGAGGAAGAAACAGAGCAAATGACAGAGAAGGAAATAGACTGAAACACAGGTTGACCATAAGATCATAAGATATAGGAGCAGAAGTAACCCATTCTTGCTCGGACCAACACCACAAGAAACTACAAAGGATTGTGAATGTAGACCAGCTTGTCACACAAACCAGCTCTGATCCATTGACTCTGTCCACACTTCTCGCTGCCTTGGAAAAACAGCCAGCATAGTCAAGGACCCTATGCACCCCAGACACACTCTCTCCCATCTTCTTCCACTGGGCAGCACAGTGGCACAGTGGTTAGTACTCCTTGCTTCACAGCTCCAGGGACCTGGGTTCGATTCTTGGCTTGGGTCACTCTCTGTATGGAGTCTTCCTGTGTCAGTGTGGGTTTCCTCCAGATGCTCCAGTTTCCTTCCTCAGTCCAAACATGCGTAAATTAGGTTGATTGGCCATGCTAAATTGCCCCTTAGTGTCAGGAGGACTAGCAGGATAAATATGTGGGATTATGAGGATAGGCCTGGGTGAGATTGGTGTCAGTGTAGGCTTGATGGGCTGAATGGCCTCCTATATAGTTTTTATGATTTCAAAGAAGATACAAACGTCTGAAGGCACGTACCAGCTGATGCAATAACAGTTTCTTCCCTGCAGCCATCAGACATTTGAATGGACCTACCTTATATTAAGTTGATCCCTCTCTGCACCCTAGATATGACTGTAACATTATATTCTGCACCTTGTCCTTTCCTACTCCCCTATGTACTCTATGTTCAGTATGCTTTGTTTGTATAGTTTCAAAAAAAAAGTTTCACTGTATTCCAATAAACGTGACGATAATACATTAAAACAAATCAAAAGCTCATTTGTTCCAATTCTCAATGAGATCATAGAACATAGAACATAGAACATTACAGCGCAGAACAGGCCCTTCGGCCCATGATGTTGCGCCGACCAGTTTTTTAAAAAAAAACACTGACCCACTAATCTAAACCAATCCCTTTTCGTCCATAAACCTATCCACAGATCTCTTAAACGCCCCCAAACTAGGCGCATTTACAACTGCAGCAGGCAGGGCATTCCAGTCCCTCACCACCCTCTGGGTAAAGAACTTACCCCTGACATCCGTCCTATAACTACCCCCCCCTTAATTTAAAGCCATGCCCCCTCGTGCTAGCTTTCTCCATCCGAGGAAAAAGGCTATCACTATCCACCCTATCTAAACATCTAATCATCTTATATGTTTCAATAAGATCCCCTCTTAGCCTCCTTCTTTCCAGCGAAAACAACCCCAAATCCCTCAATCTCTCCTCATAGGACCTCCCCTCCATACCAGGCAACATCCTGGTAAACGTCCTCTGCACCCTCTCCAAAGCCTCCACGTCCTTCCTGTAATGTGGGGACCAGAACTGCACACAGTACTCCAAGTGCGGCCGCACCAGAGTTGTGTACAGTTGCAACATGACGCTGCGACTCCTAAATTCAATCCCCCTACCAATAAACGCCAAGACACCGTATGCCTTCTTAACAACCTTATCTACTTGATTCCCAACTTTCAGGGATCTATGTACACATACACCTAGATCCCTCTGCTCCTCCACACTATTCAAAGTCCTCCCGTTAGCCCTATACTCAACACATCTGTTACTCCTACCGAAATGAATTACCTCACACTTCTCTGCATTAAACTCCATCCGCCACCTCGCGGCCCAGCTCTGCAACCTGTCTAAGTCACCCTGCAAACTATGACACCCTTCCTCACAATCTACCACACCTCCGACTTTGGTGTCATCAGCAAACTTACTAATCCACCCAACTATACCCTCATCCAGATCATTAATAAAAATTACAAACAGCAGTGGCCCCAAAACAGATCCCTGAGGCACACCACTCGTAACCGAACTCCATGACGAATATTTACCATCAACCACCACCCTCTGTCTCCTATCTGCTAGCCAATTCCTGATCCAAGTACCTAGATTACCCCCAATCCCATACATCTGCATTTTCTGCAGAAGCCTACCATGGTGAACCTTATCAAACGCCTTACTAAAATCCATATATACCACGTCAACTGCCTTACCCCTATCCACCTCTTTGGTCACATTCTCAAAGAACTCAATAAGGTTAGTAAGGCACGACCTACCTGCTACAAAACCATGCTGACTGTCTCTAATCAATTCATTACTCTCCAAATAACTATAAATCCTATCCCTAATAATTCTTTCTAAAACCTTGCCCACAACAGAAGTAAGACTCACCGGTCTATAATTCCCAGGGAAGTCTCTGTTCCCCTTCTTAAACAATGGGACAACATTCGCTGTCCTCCAATCTTCCGGTACTATACCAGAGACCAACGATGACCTGAAGATCAGAGCCAGAGGCTCTGCAATCACCTCTCTAGCCTCCCAGAGAATCCTAGGGTAAATCCCGTCTGGACCAGGGGACTTATCTATTTTCAAGCCCTCTAGAATATCCAGCACATCCCCGGTATCAACTGCAATACTTTCTATTTTACACCCCTGCACCCCAGTGTCCTCCTCAGCTACATTCATGTCCCCCTTCGTGAACACCGAAGAGAAATATTGGTTCAATGCCTCTCCAATCTCTTCCGGTTCCACACACAACTTCCCTCTACCGTCTGTAACTGGCCCTAATCTTGCCCTAACCAACCTTCTGTTCTTGACATACCTATAGAACGCCTTAGGATTCTCCTTAATCCTATCAGCCAAAGTCATCTCATGTCCTCTTTTAGCCCTTCTTAACTCCCTCTTCAACTCCCTCCTAGCCAATCTAAAGCTTTCTAATGCACTACCTGAGCCCTCAAGGGTTCAATCATTACTTAACTGAAGCGATAATCCTCAACTCCTCTTTCCCGTTGTAGCAACAGAACTAAAAAGAGAGGTAGAGTGTGGTTTAAGAGAGAAAGAAAACATTAATAGGAAGGAAATTTAAGGACAAGAACTTGCAACTAAAAAGGATGTTGTAAACCTGTTGTGTTTAAGAATTGCAGTATTGGTCCTTGAGAAGTAAACGATTGAATGACAGGGAGGTGTGAAAAATGCACAATTATTGATGGTTCGTGAAGTATTGAATCATCCGCCTGGTCCATCACCATCAGGGATTGTAGAACATAATGGGTTCAACATTGCAATGCTTTCATTGCAGCAGCGGGGATTGCTAAATGGGAAAAGATCAAGAACCACGCATCTAGTTTTTCTTCCAGCACCTTGGTTTTTGTATGGAGCACCAATCTTGGAGTCATTGACCAATGATAGCAATCAATCTCTATCCATTAGTTTAGACCCAGACATGATGCAGGAAAAGTCCAGTAATGAAAAAGTTTGGCAACTTCAAATCCAAAGTCACCTTTTTTCTCTCAAGCATGTCTCGTTTACATGTCTCAATACATTCATCTATTGTATGTTAAACTACTTTCCAGAAGAAATCTAATTTCTTTTTGAATGCGTCACCCTTTCTTGAGTGATGAAATGTTTAGTGCCCTAAAAATCATTGGGTGAGATCTTCCCTGTGGAACCCCCTGCGGTGGGGGTTGCCCTGCAACGGGATGGGTAAGCCACTCACAATGCCACAGGCATTGGTAGGACTGGAATATTGTGCTGGAGACCAATGGTGAGCTGTCTCCGCTGCCAGAAAACACGCTGCCGGGGCTGGAAAATCCCAGCTCCTGTCTTTGACACTAACTGGACAGTAGATGGCATGACTGAACAGAAAGAATATACTTGGATTTATATAACAACTGGATGGCCACTTCACAGCCAACGCAGTATTTTTTTGAAGTGTATACCATTGTATTGTCTGAAGCAGAGCAGCCACCAAACTCCCGCACCCACCAATGTGGTAATGGCCAGATCATCTGTTTCTGTGATGTTGATTGAGGGATAAACATGGGCTCAGTCCATGGTAAATTCCCTCTTTCTACTTTGGTGTCGTGCCATTGGGTCTTTTACGTCAGTAGGCTGATAGGGCCTTCGTTTTGTGTCACATCTGCAAAAATAGTTTCTCTGATAGTGCAGTGCTCTCTCAGTGCTGTACTGGAGTGATGGCCCACATCGTTGCACTCAAACACCTGGAGTGGACTTTTAACCCAGAACCTTGTGACATGGAGGCCAGAGTGCTGCCAGCTCCATCATGGCTGTCACCGGGAACAGGATCCCCCATGACATTAGGAGATTTTAATGTTGGAATTATAGAATCTCTACAGTGCTGAAGGAGGCCATTTGACTCAAACAAGCCTGCACTGACAACAATCCCACCCAGGCCCTGTCCCTGTAACCCCATGTATTTACCCTGCTAATCCACCCTGTCACTAATGGTCAACTTAGGATGGCCAATCAACATTTTTGGAGTGTGGGAGAAAACCAGAGCACCTGAAGGAAACCCATGCAGTCAGGGGGAGAATGTGCAGGCCCAAGCTGGGAATTGAACCTGGGTCCTTGGCACTATGAGGCAGCAGTGCTAACCACTGTGCCACTGTGCTGCTGCCCCAGTCATTCATAATAATCTTGTA
Organism: Carcharhinus amblyrhynchos; assembly: GCF_965287045.1. Lineage (NCBI taxonomy): Eukaryota > Metazoa > Chordata > Chondrichthyes > Carcharhiniformes > Carcharhinidae > Carcharhinus > Carcharhinus amblyrhynchos. The sequence continues at coordinate 15,972,051 of NC_137352.1, forward strand.
AATCCAGTGATTACTTGATGGATCTTACACCGCGCAGTATCACCGTTGTGGGAATATAAGAAATATTACAGCCAACTTTTACACAGCAGGATTCCGCAAACAGCAATGTGATCATGACTAGAAAAGCAGGAATGTGATCTATTTACCTAATAACATGCAAAGGTTGAAATGATTGATGAACCCTGCACCGTGAAACAAAAAAATCATTGTTGCACAGATAGCAGGTTTTATTGCTGTATTTCCATGGGACTCTCAACTTTGGCTTCATGTAACATTTCCATTATCACACTATACACCTACAAAATGATGTAATTAAATAATTTTGTCACCTCCTTTGTAAAGGGCCAAAATTGTCTTTCAGAAATGTTGGCAACTTTGGGTGTAACCAAACAAAAGGATGTTTGCTATAAATGGAAACACCGTATCCGTGAAAGAGACAGAGTCCTGTTGTCTCTTTGAATACTCAAATGGCATCATGACGATGAATAGTTTCCGAAATATATGGTTTGGCACCTCTAAAGAAACTCTCAATCATCTCAGCTATAGCAAGTGACTTCACTTTATTAATAAAAGATCATTTCATTAAATCATAGAATCTCTACAGTATAGAAAGAGGCCATTCGGCCCATTGAGCCTGCACTGACAACAATCCCCCCATCCTCGTAACCCCCGCTATTTACACTGCTAATCCTCCCCCCAAAACTAGGGTCAATTTATCATGGCCAATCAACCTAACCCCACACATCTCTGGAGTATGGGAGGAAACCGGAGCAGCCAGAGGAAACCCAGACAGACACAGGGAGAATGTGCTAATTCCACACAGTCACCCAAGCCAGGAATCGAACCCTGGTCCCTGGTGCTGTGAGGCAGCAGTCCCACCATGCCACCCCAGCAGTTTATGTTGGACCCAGGTTGTGAGCTATTAATGTAAGCAGAAAATGTAGGAAATACTCAGCACGGCCAGCTTCACCTATGAAGATAGAAACAGAGGTCATATACACGGTCACCAACCTTTCAGTAAGGTCATCAATCTGAAAAGTTGGGCAGGATTTGCTCTACGTACTTCAAGTCCCCACCAACAAGCTCAAACAGGGGTCAGACAATGGTACAGCACAGGAAATGGTCACTCACCTGCGATGTTTTCTGAATTGGTCAATTGGTGGCTAGTGGGCAGGTTCATTATCCAATTGAGGATGACTGGTGGACTCTTGAAGCTGGAGGGGGCAACAAGATGCCATTGCAGGCAAGTGAGGGAGAGGGCACCCTAAAATGGATGTGGCGTCTGTCCAACTTAACAAATAAAAGATAGATTCAACGGCTGGTCCACCAGTTTGGTGGTGGTGGGGAGGTGAGGGGGAGGGGGTGTGTGTCCATGGGCTGGGAAGGTGAAGGAAACCCCTTCGCCATGCGGCCTGCACAGCTGCAGCTCAAGCCAAGAAAGGCCGGGGGGGGGGAGGGGGGCTAGAGATTCTAACCCGGAGCACTGGTCTTCCAGTCTGCTGCCAAGAGGCTATGTCCTTGAAGCTTTAATTGCCCTCCTCCTGTCAGGATGTGAGGGCTGACTAGAAGAATTGAATTTGCCCTCCAACAATTGGCCTTAAGTGACCACTGACAGGGTTAATTGGCTTACCCGTTGCATGCAGCGGGTTGCCCTGTCATCCCTCCACTCTGCCTCTGGGAAATTGGAACTGGGGAAAAAGGCACAAGAGCTGTCAATGCTATTAGTGCAGAAGGATGCCATTTGGCCCATTGAGTCCTCACTGACTCTCCGACAGCACCCAGTACCTGTTCCCATAATCCTACACATTTATCTATCTAATTGCCCTAACATACACATCTTGGGATGCTAAGAGGTAATTTAGCATGGCCAATCTACCTAACCTGCACATCTTTGGACTGTGGGAGGAAACCGGAGCACCCAGATGAATCTCATGCAGACACAGGGAGAATGTGCAAACTCCGAGGCTGGAATTGAGCCAGGGTCCCTGGTGCTGTGAGGCAGCAGTGCTGACCACCGTCCCACTGTGCCACCCTGAATACCTGCAGGGGTACGAGGAAAAGGTGGTAGAGTAGTGCGAGGTGAATTCTCTTGCAGAAAATCAACACCGACACAATGGGGGGAATTTTTCCATTTGGCTCATGGGAAGTGTAGTGGGGGGTGGGGGGGCGCGGTGCTGCAGGCAGCAGCGTGGGGATGGGCCGTGCAAAGGTCCATTGTCCTCAGGAGAGATTCTCGAGTTTTGGGACGAGTGCAGCCAGAAACTTCCACCCAATGGGCTGAATAGCTTCCTTCTGCGCTGCTAGCTATTATGTACTTTTAGGAAAGCATTTTTCTTGTTTCTTAATTTTGGGCCTGATCACTGTTTCCTTCAAATTGATTCCAAAGCACACCAGTACTGATGCAGTTGGGAAGCAAGTTTGAATGAAACCTCTCTGTGTTATGCTGAAAGCACCTTTCCTTTGGGAGCTTTGTCTGTGCAAGATCAAAGTGGGGTCAGTAAATCATAGCAGGGGTCATTGGGAGGTTAATCCAGCCCTTTGGCAGGACCACTCTCTGTTGAATAATATTAATTGATTTTCCTCTGAGTCTCATTCATAATAGAATTCCTGTGGGGTTAGTCTGCTCTTGGTGCTATGCAAGTGACAACATTAGACTCCATCAGCAATTTTGTCACACCACCCTTCCATTTTGATAATTGAACTCACTTTCATTTATTTTTCAAAGGTTTAAGCCTGCACCATTTCCTGAGAATACAGTAATGCAAGAAGCACAATGAACTTTATGAAGTATTCATTTATTAACAATATTATTACACTTCAAACATTGGCTATACTAGTGTCCTGCCCTAGGGCAGATTACAGACAATAGCAGACAAATTGGTGCAATACATCTCTTTGACATTTCTAATTGTTAAGTTTATTTTTAATATTTCAAAACAGAAAGTGGGACGGCACAGTGGCACAGTGGTTAGCACTGCTGTCTCACAGTGCAGGGACCCAGGTTCGATTCCCATCTTGGGTCACGTTCTGTGCGGAGTTTGCATGTTCTCCTTGTGGCTGTGTGTGTTTCCTCCGGGTGCTCTGATGTCTTCCCACAGTCTGAAAGATGTGCTGGTTAGATGTATTGATCCAAGCAGGTGCCAAAGTGTGGCCACTAGGGGATTTTCACACTAATATCATTGCAGTGTAAATGTAAGCCTAATGTGTTACTAATAAATAAACTTTAAACTTTATTTGATCTTAAATTGTCCAGGTTTACAGTATCTTCTCACTTGTTGACTTGGGTTTGTATTACAACATTCTTCCCCAAGACTTCTGTTAAATTAGTTTCCTGCTGAACCTCCCCCTGTGTCTTGGCTGCAGTTTTCTCCACAGTGCTAATGCGTTGTGAAACATACATATAGAACGGTCATTAATTAAATAAAACCAGTTTCAAACATGTAGGAGACACATTCAATGCAATGGGTTAGTACATTGCCAGGTCCCTTGTGATTTTGAACAGATTAGGCAAATCTTCTGTCAACCTCCTCTTCTCCAGGGAGAACAGCTCCAGCTTTGCCAATCTAGCTGCATAACTGAAGTGTCTCACCCATGTTTTCTACACCCTTTCTAAAACCCTCAAATCCTTCCCATTGGCTGATCCAGGGCGGGATTTTCCAGCCGCGCTCACCTCAAGACTGTAAAATCCCACCAGAGGTCAACAGACCTTTGCATGGTCAGTCTCCCGCCTATAATTCACGTGGTGGGCGGGACAGGAAAATTCTGTCCCCAGTGTTTTATAAAGGTTCATAACTTAGTTGCATTTGTATTCTGTGATGCTATATGTAAAACCTAGGGTTTGGTATAGTTTATCAACTGTTTTTTCACTCTACCCTGCCACCTTCAATAACTTATACACCCATGTCCCACTGCCTCTACATTTCCTTTTAAATTGTATCCTTTATTTTATGTCACCTCTCCTTGCTCTTCTGACCAAAATATGTCACTCTGCACTTCTCTACAGTAAATTTCAATTGCCACACATCTGCCCATTCCAACGTCTGTCTATAACACCATCCTCCCCACAATTGACAATACTTCCTAGTCTTGTGTCATCTTCAAATCTTGAAACTTTGCCTCAGAATCCCAGGTCAATGTTATCAATACAAACCACGAAAAGCAGTGCTCTCTCTCTATATACCATCTCCCAGTCAGAAGCAAGTAAAGATTTCTATAATTCATGTTTTCAATGTTCTTGAATTAAATAACTAAACTTTTAGAATGAAATTCTAGTGATGCTAAAGATTAATGATGCAAAATATCACATGACTCAAAATAAAATGCTTACCAGCACTAATATTTTTCACTTAAAAAGCATAGTTTAACTGATGTTTCGTGACCCAAGTGATTAAAACATAAGAAAACAACATTATATTAAATTTAGAATTGATTTGGCTAACACATTTTCTTAAAGTTCCCACACCTTAAAATTTGATACTACACACCTGGGAATAATGATATTAGCAACACGATTGTTTATATTCTGTGTTGCTAATTTTTAACAAAAATTAAACTGGAATAAAGATCTAAAGTACAGCCCAGCCCCATTTTTGGCGACCTTCATGGTAGATTGCTCTTTTTTAATCAAACCGGAGACATTAATGTTAATCCTGAACCAAATGAAATGACATGTAGTAGCAGTAAATGACAGGGTTGCAAAGCTAAGTGGCCCTGTGGACTCTTTAATTATACCTGTAAAACATCCTTTCTTACGATAGTTTGAATACGTGGGCTATCAAATTCAGCCCAGATACCAAGCCAAATGTACCACCAGCCAAAGTGCATGAAAAGGAAGTTATGTCAGTGAAGTTAGAATATAAATATAAGCAGATATATTCAAGGTCAACAATCTACCAATACTAATGCCAAAAGCAAAACGCAGGAAAGGTCAGAGTCACCCATCAAGACTATTCCAAGTTAAATGCTATTGTGATTGTAAATATAAATTGTAATAGTATTCAAAGGAAAATAGCTCAATTGGTGTTACTCATCGGCCAAGAAAACCTTAATGTTATCAGAGGGACTGAATCTAAACTTGAAGAAAATATTCATATTGCACCAATACATGTGCAAGGATTGATCTACTAAAGGTGAACAAGTCTTTATTGATGTCAAAGGGGGGGATTTTCCTGTCCCACCTGCCACGGGTGGTGGGGAGGAGGGTGAATCATGCAAAGGTCCACTGATCTCAGGTGGGATTTTCCTGCTTTGGGGTGAGTGCAGCTGGAACATCCCATCCAATTCCTCGTCGTCATAAGATGTGATTTGTCTTCAACAGATGTGGTGTTACTATGGTTCCAATTGACCTTTGCGGGGGGAGATATTTTTGTTGGAGCTTTCCACTGGAAATACAGCAGCCTTGAGAATTTGCTAACTGACCCAATTACTAGCCTAACAGCACTTTATAATACAACATTGTCACCCTCCATCATATTAAGTGGAGATTTTAATATTCCCAATCTTCCTTGGAATCAAGAAGACCCTCTGTGAGCTACAAACATACTTCAGGAAATATTCATAAATATAGGCTGATATTATCTGTCCATTCACACTGACAGGATATTCCGAACCCATCAATGGCACACCCCACTGCAGTTATCCCAGTGACAGGGGTGCGTTCAATGGGAAATCCTGCTGGCAATGGCGGCACCAGAAGAACCAACCGCCAGCTAATGGTGGGCCACCTCTGCCGCCATAAAACACATGTGATGAAATTTTCCTGTCCCGCTGGCCATGGGAAACGTAGTGGGCGGGACGGACCATGCAAAGGTTTATTGACCTCGGGTAGGAATTTCTGGCCTTGGGGCGAACATGACCAGAAAATCCCGCCTGTGGGGTGTTACATGGAAAATCTCACTGATAATATGTTTTACTGATGGAGGCATCCCAACAGAACAAATATCAGTAAGTTAGGAGTTAGGGAGTGGTATATATTTACAAATTCTAAAACTCTTACCGTGATTGTAATAATAGTTTTAAGGATTACTTCATTACCATCTTTTGATCTTGAAGTTGAAGAAGGTTGGCATCTCACTGGGATTTTAAAAATCATTGGATTTTACAGAAAAATCTGAAAAGTTTCGGCATGTCAAGTGCCCCGTGACGGAATTAGTTTCTAGTGTTACTAAATGCATAATTGAAAGCAGCAATCTGCATCATGCAGAGCACTAATTCTCCCATTCCAGCAAGTAACTTCTTCTTGACTGACCAGAGATTTTGCCTTTCCCATTTTGAGCATTAGTCACCCTTTGTGTGAAGAAGTCCTTTGCGATATAAATGCAAACTTGTTCTTTGGCAGTCACATCCGCTATAGTCCTACCATCATGGTTTACCTTGGCATTTCTATCCTACTTAGTCTCTTTTCTACCACCTTAAAGTATTCTTTCATTTGTTTCCTTGCAAGGTTTGACAGACCAAATATTCCCTATTTCATAAACAAATGCAATATAAAATGGCTATCAGAGTACTACAAATGCAACCTCAGTGAGTGGCTTTCTTTTACATACGTTAAATTGCACTATGGTTATGCTGATAGGTGAATTAATGCAGTAAGACTCTGACAGTTTGCCAAACAGTACACAATCAGTACTTGCTAAACAGCAGAAAGTAACTTTCTGAGACATCAGAGACTTTGGTGATTATTTCAAGTTTGTCTGAGTTTTCTGATGAGTCTTGTAATTAGTGCTTGAAATATTAATGTCTTAGCTTGATGCTTTGCTTACTTGTTCATTTTAAGTTAAAAGTTAAATTATGTTACATATTATCGTTGTCATTTCCTTAAGAGATAAGTATGGATAAATTGCAATAATCCCACTGGAGTGTATTGGGTGCTGTCATCATTTTGCGTTACCTGCATTTAACATTATTGTCATTGGTGATCTCATCCTATCAAAATCAGAATGGCATAACAAGAATGGTGAACTCCATAGGAGAAAACCTTAATTTGCTCCATTCTAGCATATGCATAACATGAAAATGGACAGTTATAATTTTAACATTGGGCAAGTTTTCACTTTTATTTGTAACTATGATCTTGGTCAGTGGTGGGAAACTGTGGCCCTTCAGGGTCTAGAGTGCAGCCTACAAAATATTTTGTTGGCTGTTTTCTACATCCAGGGTTGCCATATTGCGCTGCTTGCCACTTGCGTTGCTTATTCCTACCAGTACACCTAAAGCAGTACGTACGTAAAACGAAGACACGTGAAGTGAGGCACATGCTGATTGCACACATCAGAACTGTGAGAGCCGTGTGCTCCCTCCAGACAAAGCAGGAATATTTATTTTACCTCTGTTATATAAAGTTGAGAGTTTTATTAATATGTGAATGATTAAACATTTCATAGAACTCGTTACAAAACATATGAAACATTCAATTTTATTTGTGGGGTCGTGGTTAGTGAACATGCCCGATTACCTCTTAGCCTTTCCCCTTGTTTTTGTGGCTATGACTCATCTTTCATGCCCTCGCCCTACAGTATAAATATCACCCACTTTTGATGCTTTGACAAAGAGTTGTCTGGACTCAAAACGTGAGCCCTTTTCTCTCAATACAGATGCTACCAGACCTGCTGAGATTATCCAACATTTTCTATTTTTTGGATGCCCGATTCCAATTTTGTGGCTCACTGAGATGAAACGGGGGCCTCTGATGCTGCCCACTCACTAGTCTAGGTTGTCCATCATTGACCTAGATGGCACAACTCAAAATTATTAAGGTAGTGACATAAATATGACAACCAGTTCCTGATGAATGTTCGCTTTTGAAAGGATCCTGGAAAATGATTACTCTCATTATCTATTCAGGCATACTTACCAATTAGGCTTGCAGCTACTTCTAGACCACATGAATAAATTGACCTCGACTCGTAAGGATTTCTGAGCCTTTTAGCTGCACACTGTCTCTCTCTTAACTAGAATAAAATGAAAATAAACAATTTACATCTAACTAAAAACTTAACTGAATTGAGAGAGGTTGGAGGTTAAGTTTACATGAAATTACTTAAAAATAACAGATGTCAGACCTGATAATTATATCAATTATATTCACTAACGTGCTTCTCAAAAGTACATCACTCAATATGGCTCATGATGAGGATACAAAATGTTCTCTTCTCTCTTTTTGGAATAAAAACAGTATAGTTGGAATTCTCCCATCCCACCCGCCACTGGAATTTGTGCAGGCAGAGTTGCGGACCATGTAAATGTCAATTGAAGTTGAACAGGAATCTCTGGTTTTCAGGTGAGCGTGGTCAGAGAATCCTGATATTATAGATTCTGTTGGCTAGCTGGAAGAAGATGTTCTGGCCTTCCTGGAGTGGAAATCTGCTGTTGGTCATTGGCTTGCTTAGAGCTCTCTCTCTGGTGTTTTGGGAAGCTGTTCTGACTTCAAGCTAGCCTGTGCATATGTACAGATGGCTGCGAGAAGTTACAAGGCTGGAAAATCAGAGTTTCAATTCTTTACCTAAAGGACTAAGTTTCAGCATTACGTGAGTATTTGTATTTTTTGTGCTAAACCAGTGGCGAGGCTTTTGTATAGGGAAATTTTTTGATTGGAACATTTCATATACTCGTTAAGGGTTACACAATATCATGATTGTTTCCTTTGTTTTGTAATTAGTAAAAGTTATTTCTAATTTTCTTTCTATGCATGTTAACTGTATTCTTAAATAAACTTTGTTTGATAAAAAGCTCCCTTGTGGTTCATTTGAATCATATTTGAGGTGAAATGTATCATTCTTAGCCCAGCAAGTTCAAGTTTAAAAATATGATCCAGGCTGACTTCATAAAACACTTTGAAATTTCTGATCTGAATTATAACAAGGGAGTCAGAAGGGTGATTTTGACAAGGTGCCCATGGAACCATACCGCATGGAGAGTCATTAGCTTTGGAGCGCAGAGGAAAACTGCATTTGCTGCATTGTAGATGCTATTTCTTTCCTCACTTCTGCAGAAATCTATTTTGGCTTTAGTTTTCAAATAATTTCATACCGTTTACTTTTAACACAGAAGGTATTTGGTGCTCGGAACTCGCTGCTGGGGGAAGCAGTGGAAGCGGATACAATGGTGATTTTTAAGGGATGTCTGGACAACTACATGAATAAGATGGGAATGGAGGGATATGGTTCCTGGGAGGCGGCTTTAGTTCAGTTGGGCAGCATGGTCAATGTGGGCTTGAAGGGCCGAAGGGCCTGTTTCTGGGCTGTCATTTTCTTTGTTCTTTACTCTTTGTCTGCTGGTAGTGACCAATGTTGATAATAACAACTCTCCTAACAAAGTTCATATCCTGCCTGCCCCCACACATCACCATCCATTCTGTGGTTGTTTTGCCGTATCTTTCCAGGAAGAATCATTGGCTAAATTCATGATAATCAATGAAACTCCAAAGATTATACACAAACATTTCATTTTAACCTAGAAGGGTTACACTTTGTCACTTGACGTGTGCAGTTTATTGAATTAGAGCTTGAAATTATGACTAATCTTTTGGCAGGAAGGTCTGGTAAGTACTCGAACAAGAGCTTCTGTTCACTGGCTTGGCAGGGCTTACATAGCACCTTTTGTCATTGGAAAGAGTTTTGTTGCTATGTGTTGACAAACATTGCCTACGTGTGGCACCCCTTATTGTCTAGCAGCATGTTTACTCATGCTATAGATGGCAGGATGACAAGCTGAGGTCACAATGGTTTTACAAGCAATGCCATTTTGAATATGAGGCTGACAGGCCAGAATGCAGCAGTTGCTCCATCAAACCCATCCCATATCACGATGGCTGGAGCACCATAACTCTGCATTTCTCCCTCCTTCTCCTTGACTGGCCATGTAATCTCCTGGGAAATGAAAATAAAAACACAAGAAAAGAAAGCGAGGGCCATGAAGGACAAGAAAACTTTGCAAAATTCAGCCAACTGTAACCAGTCCTGGAGTTAACCTGGACACATGAATCACAATTAGAATCAAAATACTGAGAATTCTGGAAATCGGACATAAAAACAGAAAATGTTGGATAAAGTGAGCAGGTCTGGCAGTATCTGTGGAGAGAGGAACAGAGTTAACATTTTGAGTTCATATGGCATCTTCAGAGTCATGAACCAAGTGTTAGCTATAAGGATATTTCTGTATGATGTCATTTCTACCCCAGTCAAGAACCAGTCCAGGTTCCACTTGAAGGCATAATTCCTCCATAATAGCAGGCTTGTCAGTGCTACATGTTGCATGAAAAGTCTGCTTTGAGGAAATATTTATTTGTTCAATCATGCCACCTTTTATTGTTGCAAAATGTGTTGCTATATTACTGTTAGTGCCCTCCGGTTTCCTCACCACAGTCCAAAGATGTGCAGGTTACATGGATTGGCCACGGTAAATTGCCTCTTAGTGTCTCAAGGTGTGTAGGTTAGGGGAATTAGCCGTGAGAAATGTGAGGGTTTATGGAGATAGGGCTTGGGTAAGATACTCAGGGATTTGTGCAGACTCGATGAGCCAAATGGCCTCTTCTGCACTGTCGGGAATCTATGATTCTTTGACACTAACAACATTGTGCCTTCCTAAGATGTACATCTCTAAACTTCTTTCTTCGGGGTGATCTCCCCGTGTGCATTGGATCCCCTTCAATTATACATAATATTACATTAAATGTGCAGGAAATAGGCCATTTGGCCCTCCTAACCTATGCTAGAACTCGTGCATCTGTCTGAACTTTTCCCATCCTTCTTGAACCAACTCGGTGAACCTGACCTGGATTTAACACCACCAGTGTTACAATTACATTGCTTGGAAATTGGATTTGATTTGCAGCACAGTTTAGCTGAGCCAATTTCCTCTCTGCAAATAGACAATTTGTGGCTTTTAAAGAGAAATTTGCCATAATTCTCAAACTCTTATTTTATTCATGCTGCCGATTACTTACTCATCATGTTGTCATTTTTCACCTTTATTACAACTTCATCCTAATTCCACACTGTCGGTGGGATTTTCCAGCCACACCCACCCCCAAAACCGGAAAATCCTGCCCAAAGTCAATGGATTTTTGCATGGTCTGCCACCAACCCCCACTCCCCAACCATCACCTGCTACAATTCCTGTGACAGGCAGGACGGGAAAATTTCCCCTTGTAAGTTTAATAAAAGCATTATAAAAGTCAAAACTATATTTTTTATGTTTTCAGCATACTTCAGGCAGGCAAAGATTAACTGCTATCCCTTTCTAAAGAGTAGATAATAATCTAGAATGAAAATTGAGACAAAGGATAATAAATATATCGCTTGCATTGACCTTGCTGCTAACTGCTGTATGAATACAATGAACACAAAGGGTTGTTCATCTCCTTTATCCAACCCTTATAACATTTCCATGACTCTCCTTGATTTTATTGGTTGCTGTTGAGCATTTCCGTGGAGCTGGAGATTGTTTGAGAAACACATATGTTCAAGTCCTGTTTTGCCCTTCAGTGTGCTAATACTGTTTCTTTTTGATCAGGAATCACTGCAAGATAGTCATAATCAGTCATTACCATTAGTTTAGGCCAAATATTTTGCTCATCTTAAGTTGCTTTCTGACTAAGCATTTGATCAATTATTTTTTTAAGAATCCTTTTCTGTCCTGAACTTAGAGTTTATTTATTAGTTTACATTAACAGTGCAATGAAGTTACTGTGAAAATTTCCTAGTCACCACACTTTGGTGCCTGTTCAGGTCTACTAAGAAGTAATTTAGCATGGCCAATTCGCCCAACTTGCACATCTTTAGAGAGTGGGAGGAAACCAGAGCACCCGGAGGAAACCCATGCAGACACGAGGAGCATGTGCAAACTCCGCACAGAGAGTCACCCAAGGCTGGAATTGAACCCGAGTCCCTGGAGCTGTGAGGCAGCAGTGTTAACCACAATGTCACTGTGCCACTCATGTGGTTTGGTGCCACATTTTGTTTGATATTGTTCCTTTGAAGACATAAAGGGTGCAACTTTCCGGTCGTGCTCACCCCAAAACTGGAAAATGCTGCCTGAGGTCAATGAACCTTTGTATGATCTGCTCCCTGCTCGCTATGATACCAGTGGCTGGTGGGACAGGAAAACTTCCCCCATGGTTACAATAAAGATGCTGTGTAAATATAAATTGTTGTTTGTGAAACCTACGTAGCTAGTGAATGAAACTCACTCACTCTCCAGGGGATGTAATGGTGTAAGTGTAAACAAATGGTTAAGGTAATAAGACGCTAAGTAAATATATTAACAAGTAAAAATGTGTTCACTCCATTCCTATATAGAGGTGCATGATCCAACTTGCTGGTCGTAAAATGGCAATGAATAGGGCAACTTAATCCAGATTACATTTCTTTCTCGGATTTGCAGTTTTGAATGCCAAACTTTATTACTGACCTTTAACTTAATCAGTGACTTACTGATGATTATATTTTTTTCCTCTGTCTTTCTGTTTAAATAAAACACAGATTGCTGAGAAGGCAGAATTAAGTGCAGGTACAGATATGCAAATTATCCCCTCGCTAAAATAAATGAGCTTACAATTTGAAAGCATTTCACTAATAGCTAAAGGCAGCCACAGGAGTTTTTATCATTACTTATATTTGGGCTGGCCCTTTGATGCTGTCACCTTTCTGCCCTTTTCCAATACACGACTCAAGTTTAAAATTAGACCATGCTGTTTATAATTAAAAGGCATCACTGAATCAGTGCAGACTGTGCCAATAAAGAATCACATTTAGTGATTTTCCAAATTCTAAGGAAATTAGTTAAATTGTCTTTTGATTGAAAGCAATTTTGAGGAAAGGATTATTAACATTTGTCAACATGTACTTTGGAGTTTAACATGATGGTGAGGGTATTTTTTAATGGTTAATGTTTCAGTATAAGTTATTTGTTATACATATTTAAATCTTGTTTTTATTGTAATTTATGTATGTTCCAGCGACATTGGCTTGATAAAAGATGTCCGTCCAGACCTGAGTCTTACTGATATTCAGATTTTTTTTGAAGTAAAGTTTATTTATTAGTCACAGGTAAGGCTTACTATTGCAATGAAGCTACTGTGAAATTCCCCTAGTTGCCACACTCAAGGTCAATACCCAACCAACACACCTTTCAGACTGTGGGAGGAAACCCATGCAGACACGGGGAGAATCTACAAACTCCACACAGACAGTGACCCAAGCCAGGAATTGAACCCAAATCCCAGGCGCTGTAAGGCTAATCACTGTGCCTCCATGCTGCTCTAATACTCCAGTCAGGAGAAATGGTTTGCATGATTTTGTCTCTAGATTATCTTTCTTGCACAGTAGCCCATCTGAGGCAGCGCATTAAATGTCAAAGAACCCTTAGTTGCAAATCCAGGTCAATGTATAGCACTGTGTGTTGCTGCCGCACTGTGAGGATATAAGAGATCTTTGGGTATTAATTAAACTGAGCTCCCAAGATATCCTGGGATAAGTGCATTGAACATTTGCCTATCTCAAATGTTTTGGAAACTGTAGCTTTAAGTAGTAAGCATCTCAGTCAAAAGATTATTGGTGAATAAGTAAAGAATAACAACATGGGACAACAAGAATTTTCTCATAATTGATAAACTTTTACTTTCAGTATAAATTGCATCTCTCATCAGTTACCTTTATCCAGACTACAAGAAACTACAAAGTGTTGTAAATGTCACCCAGCTCATCATGAAAACCAAATTTCCATCTATTGACTCTGCCTACATTTCTCACTGCCTCAGAAAAGTAGCCAGCATTACCAAGCATTTCCACTGTACATGCACCCCGGACCTTTAGAAGATGAGAGGGGGGATTTAGTGGTGGGAGATGAGGAAATGGCTGAGGCCTCGGTCTTCACGGAGGACGACATGAATAGTTTGCCAGATATTAAAGATAGAAGGATGGTAGGAGTTGAGGGCCTGAATGCGATTACTGTCACTGGAGAGGTAGTGCTTTATTGACTAGCAGGACTGATGGCAGACAAGTCCCCAGGACAGGATGGAATGCATCCCAGGGTTCTGAAGGAAATGGCAGAGGTGATAGTAGACGACTTAGTGATTATTTACCAAACTTCGCTGGATTCCGGGGAAGTGCCGAAAGATTGGAAAACGGCTAATGTTACGCCGCCGTTTAAAAAAGGTAGCAGGCAAAAAGCAGGGAATTATAGGCCGGTTAGTTTAACATCTGTTGTTAGGAAAATGCTGGGATCTGTCATCAAAGAAGAAATAGCGAGGCACCTAGAAAAGAATTATTTGATAGAGCAGACGCAGCATGGATTCGTTAAGGGGCAGTCATGTTTGACAAATTTATTGGAATTCTATGAGGATGTGACTAGTGCGGTAGACAGAGGGGAACCAGTGGATGTGGTGTTTCTCAATTTTCAGAAGGCGTTTGATAAGTTCCCGCACAAAAGGTTGCTTCAGAAGGTTAGGGGGCATGGAGTTGGTGATAAGGTGTTAGCGTGGATAGAGGATTGGCTGTCAAATAGGAGGCAGAGAGTTGGTATCAATGGGTGCTATTCTGATTGGCAGTTGGTAACTAGTGGAGTGCCGCAGGGATCGGTGCTGGGGCCTCAGCTACTTACCATTTGTATAGATGATCTGGAGGAGGGTGCTGAGTGTAGGGTAACGAAATTTGCTGATGACACAAAGATGAGTGGAAAAGCAAATTGTGCGGAGGGTGTGGAAAGTCTGCAGAGGGATCTAGATAGGTTGAGCGAGTGGGCGAGGACCTGGCAGATGGAGTACAATGTTAGCAAGTGTGATGTTATCCACTTTGGCAGGAATAATAGTAGGAGGGATTACTATTTAAAGGGCAAAAAGCTGCAGCATGCTACGGTGCAGAGGGACCTGGGGGTCCTTGTGCATGAGTCGCAAAAACCCAGTCTGCAGGTGCAGCAGGTGATCAAGAAGGCAAATGGGATGCTGGACTTTATAGCGAGGGGGATTGAATATAAAAGCAGGGAGGTCTTGCTGCAACTGTACAGGGTACTGGTGAGGCCGCAGCTGGAGTACTGTGTGCAGTTTTGGTCGCTGCACTTGTGCAAGGATGTTTTGGTCTTGGAGGGAGTGAAGAGGAGGTTCACCAGGCTGATACTGGAGATGAGGGGGTTGGACTATGAAGAGAGACTAAATAGAATGGGTCTGTACTTGATGGAGTTTAGAAGGATGAGGGGGGATCTTATAGAGATGTATAAAATAATGAAAGGGATGGATAGGGTAGAGGTAGAGAGATTCTTCCCATTCAGAAAGGACAGCAGGACTAGAGGGCACAGCCTCAAGATAAGGGGGGGGTGGCAGTATAGAACGGAGTCGAGGAGGAACTTCTTCACTCAAAGGGTGGTGAATCTCTGGAATTCTCTGCCCATTGAAGTGGTGGAGGCTACCTCGCTAAATATATTTAAGTCACGGGTAGATAGGTTTTTGGTAGGCAAGGGAATTAAGGGTTATGAGGAACATAAGAACATAAGAAATAGGAGCAGGAGTAGGCCATCTAGCCCTTCGAGCCTGCCCCGCCATTCAATAAGATCATGGCTGATCTGTCGTGGCTCAGTTCCACATTCCTGCCCTCTCCCCATAACCCTTAATCCCCTCTCTTATCAAAAACCCATCAACCCGCGTCTCAAAAATATCTAGCGAGGTAGCCTCCACCACTTCAACGGGCAGAGAATTCCAGAGATTCACCACCCTTTGAGTGAAGAAGTTCCTCCTCAACTGTGTTCTAAACCGCCCCCCCTTTATCTTGAGGCTGTGCCCCCTAGTCCTACTATCCTTTCTGAGCGGGAAGAGTCTCTCCACCTCTATCCTATCCATCCCATTCATCATCTTATACGTCTCAATGAGATCTCCCCTCATTCTTCTAAACTCTAACGAGTACAAGCCTAGTTTATTCAGCCTCTCCTCATAGCTCAACCCCCTCAACTCCGGCAACAGCCTAGTAAACCTCCTCTGCACTCCCTCCAAGGCCAAAATATCCTTGCGTAAGTACGGCGCCCAAAACTGCACACAGTACTCCAGCTGCGGCCTCACCAATGCCCTATACAGCTGCAGCAAGACCTCCCTACTTTTATATTCAATCCCCCTCGCTATGAAGGCCAGCATCCCATTCGCCTTCCTGACCACCTGCTGCACCTGCAAGCTGGGTTTTTGCGACTCATGCACAAGGACCCCAAGGTCCCTCTGCACCGTCGCCTGCTGCAGTTTTTCGCCACATAAGTAATAATCCTTCCTACCATTCTTCCTACCAAAGTGGACCACCTCGCACTTGCCAACATTAAATTCCAGGAGAAAGCAGGAAAGTGGAATTGAGCCACTTCAGACCAGCCATGATCTTATTGAATGGTGGGGCAGGCTTGAAGGGCTAGATGGCCTACTCCTGCTCCTATTTCTTACGTTCTTATGTTCTCTCTTCCATCTTCTTCCACCAGATAAAGATACTAAAGAATGAGTTCACGTACCAACAGACTCAAGAACAGCTTCTTCCCTGCTGCCATTAGACTTTTGAATGGACCTATTATATACTAAGTTGATCTTTCTCTACGCCCTAGTTGTAACTATAACGCTATATTTTGCACCCTCTCTTATCCTTCTCCTCTATGTACTCTATGGACAATATGTTATGTCTGTATAGTGCATAAGAAACAATGTGTGACAATAATAAATCAAATCCTATCAAATAAAATCATGTTAGCTTCATCAAAGGTGCACTGAAGTTTGTGGCTTCTACTTCACAAATAGGGCTCCGTGCTTAATTGACAATGTGCTTGTTAAATGCTTTTATACTGTGCATTATGAGGCTCTGATTTAGTGAGAAGTTCTACTTCAGAGATCAGATTGAAACTGGTTCATTACATGCTGCTTTCCACTGTACATGCTGTGCTTATTTGCATCCTGGATATATTTTTATTGAGTCTAAACTGTGTTTTTCTGAGCCAAGCTTAAATTGTTTCTTGGTAGTCAACATTAACCCAAGACCCTGCCAGTTTTCTAACTGAGCTGTGTTGTTCTTGAAGTCAACATTCAAAATGCAACTACACACATTGTGGGGATGATGCCACCCACCAGTTAGTACAATGACCTGTGCCAAGCTAAGTAAGTTTTTGGTTTAAGCTTATTTATTAGTCACGGGTAGGCTTACGTTCACACTGCAATAAAGTTACTGTGAAAATCCCTAGTCGCCACACTCTGGCATCTGTTCGGGTACACTGGGGGAGGATTTAGCATGACTGATGCACCTAATCTGCACATTTTTGGATTATGGGAGGAAACCGGAGCACCGGAAAAAACCGTTGCAGACACAGAGAGAATGTGTAAACTCCACACAGCCAGTGAGCCGTAAGCTGGGAATCGGACCCTGGTCCCTGGCGTTGTGAGGCAGCAATGCTAACCACTGTACCACCATGCTGCCTCTAAGCTAATGTATAATATAGATTAATAAAAGAGATTTTTGATATCCTTCTGAGTCAGGTAGCACTTTAGGACAAAGTTTGTCAAATAGATGCACTCATGAAAATGCAATGAAATTTATGAACATTTAGCTTTACAGCAATTCTTGGACTGGCACAAGGGATCAGTTTAGCTCAGCTACCTGGACGGTTGGTTCATGATGCAGAGCAATGCCAAGAATGTGAGTTCAATACATATACTGGCTGAGATTATTCACGGAGTCCTTCTCAGGCTATCCCTTCACCTGAGGTGTGGTGATCCTCGGGTTAAATCACCACAGTTATTTCCCACCAAAGGGGAGAGCAGCCTATGGTCCTCTGGAGCTATGGCAACTTTCACAACCTGTGGGTCTTCAGGCGTCCTAACTGAGTGTCAGTCATGGCTCAATGGCCACACATGTCTCTGAACCAGGACAGTTTGATCCCACTCCTGAGATTTGAGCACATCAACGGTGATTGCAGTACTGAAGGAATGTTGCACAGTTAGAAATGCCATCTTTTGGATGAGATGTTAAACCTCAGGTGGATGTCAAAGATCTCAGGGCACTATTCAAAAACTGTTCTCCCAGTTCTGCAAATGATGCCTAAAACAGATGATTTTGTCATTTATTTTGTTGTTCTCCGGAGATCCATGATGTGTGTTAAATAGATTCCATGTTTCCTACAATGATTATAATTCAGAAGTATTTTGCTGGTTTAAATGTTTTGGGGCAGTAAATGTTGTGAATGACACTATATGAATGCAAGTTCTTTCTTACTGTAATAGTCATAACTTGACTTACCATTAAAGATAGAGCTATGCTTGATGTTAGTGGCATGTTAGAGTTGCTTACATGAAGTGATGAGCAGATCTGATTTAAACCTAAACTTCTTTATTGGGGGTCCAGGGACAGTTTCACTGTAATTAACAAGCCACTTGGCTAATTCACATAATAATAAAGGTATGTTGATAAGAGAATTTTATGTAAAGCACCAATTGCTATGTATCATGCTCACAAATACAGAAGCAAAATTATTGTTGATATTGGAAATCAGAAATATAAACAGAAAGTTCTGGAAGTGTTCAGCCGGTCAGACAACATCTGTGGGGAGAGAGAGAGAAAAAAAACAGTTAACATGGAGAGCTCACTCAACTGAAACATGGACTGTCCAAGGGTAAGTTCTAATGGCCTCAACGATGCCCATGAGATTGGCCTTGCGGAGTATGAGCTCCTTGATTGAGGCAATGATTGCCTGCCCAATCAGGGGGTCTCATCGGTGTATAAATTGAGGAGTGTAAGGGCTACTCATACTCCAGATTCTGATTTGTACCTGAATCACTCTTAAGAGCGGAATTGAGTTTTTGAATCTGGTGAAGGGGCACCAACCTCTGAGCAGTTATTTCATAAGTGTCTCCATGTTATTGTGTACTCAAAGAATGTTCAGATGTTTGAATCCTGTGAGGTAGTATCAGGATCAATCATTGACTTTAGGGGGAAAAAAACCCAAGATTAAACCTTGTGGTGCTATCTTTCTCCTCTAATTCAGTCAGCCATCGCTAATAGTGACTCAGGTAGTTTAAATAACAGAATACAGAAAGCTTGAAAGTGACAAGATGGAACTGGGAAACATTGACCGAGGAGCATGGAGAGAAACGTGAGTAATGCAATGAAAGGAATTACTTCACCACTGGGATTTCATTGCTCTTTTAAAAAGCTCACTCCTAGGTCTGTGGTTTTCAGTAAAAGTCATGGTTCACACTCAACATCTGCCAGCCACACTTGTTTTGTCAGATCTCAACCAGTCGTTGCCTCATAATTTCATGTAATGGGACAGAAAACACTGGCTTGGACTGTTGTTGTACCCGTGAAGTAGATGAAATTCAAGGAAAACTTTAACAAGTCTTGTGCAAAAATAATTGCATTATCCCAAGGGGCATGCACTTGTTTCTGTTACTGGCACGTGATACTGTAGGATGTTCGTCATCTGTAAGACTGGGCATTGTCACCTAATGGCAATGAATCCTCTCTTCAGCAATCCACTTACAGCCCTTATTGTTAATTTCTCCAATACTTTGCAAGCAGAACATATGCTCAGTGGAAAAGATGTCCAGATTAACACTGCTCTCTGCTCTTGATCTGTCAATTATAAAGTGGTGCTGCTGATGGAAAAATTAACAGCTCAGATAATTCTGCATTTCCTGACTGACAATGTCCTGGTGGAGGGATTGAGTTCTTCAGGTAATACCTTAAGAAAAAGAAAGACTTATATTTATATAGAACTTTCCACAAACACAGAAGCTCGCAAAGTGCTCTACAGCCAGTGAAGTGGTGTTGCAATGTGATGTGAGCTTGTACTTACTGTGTCACTATCTGAGCTGAATAAAAAATATCTATTTTATGGAAATTTTGTTTGAAACAAGTTTTAAAGGGCTAAATAGATCTGTAGAAGATATTTGTTCCATTAGGAAGCAATTTAGGGAAGAGAAGTGGAGGTTAGGAGGATTGGCCATGCTAAATTGTCCCTTAGTGTCCAAGGATGTGTAGGTTAGGTGGATTAGCCATGGTAAATGCATAATTATGGGGATAAGGTAGGGGCAGTGGGCCTGCATCAGATTCCTTTTCAGAGAATTGGTGCAGACTTGATGGGCCAAATGGCGTCCTTCTGCACAATAGGGATTCTAGGTGCTAAAGTTTAAAGTTTATTCATTAGTGTCTGAAGTAGGCTTACATTAACACTGCCATGAAGTTACTGTGAAAATCCCCCAGATGCCACTCTCTGGCATCTGTTTGGGCACACTGAGGGAGAATTTAGCATGGCCAATTCACCTAAGCAGCACATTTTTCAGACTGTGGGAGGAAAACGGAGCATCCAGAGGAAACCCATGCAGACATGAGGAGGACGTGCAGATTCTGCATAGACGGTGACCCAAACTGGGAATTGAACCTAGCACTGTGAGACAGCAATGTTAACCACTGAGCTACAGTGCCATGGTTCTATGCATCATGCTGAAGGATATCCCAGCATGAAAAGAATAAAGAGGGTGACAAGGAAAATCAGAAAACAGTTATTGATGATGTTAGGGTTGGACAGCTATAGAAGGGAATGCAGCTAAGAAGATTGACCGGACGTCCTAGGAAAGAACAAGTAGTAGTTGGAGATGGTACAGTCTGTTCTGATTTCAATACAGCAAGCACACAGACAGCGGAGCAGTGATTAGAAAAATGTATTGCAGTTCAGATGACACATTTTGAGAACCACAGAGATCTGCTGCACATGTATCTGTGCAAGCTGAAAAAAATCTCAAAAACCGTCAAGACACTCATCACAACCAACAACTCAAAAACAACCCTGGATATCAACCAAGGCCACTTCTTCTGGGTTCAATGAAGCTCTGATACATTATACGCGATTCCAGGATTGTCATCAATGTTCTAGGATCAGATTTTGCAATCCAATATCCTCTTCTGTGAAAAGAAATCTGCAAGCCCTTATCTATGATCAGACGTGGTTCTGCTGAGAATGCAGTGGGGTTGATGAGTTTGTTCCAAGTTGAACTGCAAGGCTGGCCCGTATAATCCATCACTGAAATGTAAAATTCGCCTTCAAATTGTTTGACTTCAATGTTTTGGAGCATCCGAGGAAGGATTTACCACAGGATATAATCCTACAGCTTTTGATTCACTGTGAATAACTCACTGAGAGGCAGGGAGATGCTGACTGCTGGTTGGCACACATGTTGGTGTTGACGAGTGACATACATTGGAATGGTTCCAAAGGAGAGAAATTGAGATTCTGGCCTAAGAATAATAGGCTTTTTCTTCCTGTTCGACAGTACAGGAAAAAGAGGTGATAGCTGTCTTCATTTCAGAATACAAAATAACTCAATTGGAAATCTTTGACATGCAGAACGACAGCTTACATTTATCGAGCACTTTTAACACAAAAGTCCCAAGGCCCTTCACAGGACCCTTAAAAAACAAACCAAGCAATGAACCACATCAGACATATAGAGCCCGATTTTACCATTGTGTCGTGCCCATTTTCATTTTTGGTAAAGTTGGGCATGTGGCGAATAGCACTACGTGCCTGCGTCCATGTAGATTCCCACTTTACCAAGATCTGAAAATGGCCGCGATCAGAACCGTGCCCGAAATGGGTGCAATGTCAATTTAAATGCATTTGCATGCATTTAACTTGACTTAATGAGCTGGACGCCCAATCTTACCTGCAATTCCCCCTTTACCATCACGTTTGTCCGTCCAGATTCGGCACAAAACAGATATCTTGACAAAGGTCTGTCTTGGGCACTCCAGCTTCTGAAGAGGTAAGTTCGGAGCTTCCCAGTGGTTCTCTGACTCAGATCGGTGGTGGGGGGAGGGAGGTGCACCAGATCATCTCTAGTGGAGGGGGAGGGAGGAGGAGGTGGGTCAGATGTATCGCTGATGGGGGAAGAGGAGGGAGGCCTGATCATTGTCTGGTGGAGGAGAGGGAAGTCAGATTGCTGTCTGGTGGAGGGTGGGGAGGGAGGGCCAGATCATTCTCTGGTAGTGTGGGTGGGGGGCTGACGGGAAGGGAGACCAGATGGTTCTCTGGTTGATGGGGAGAGGCCAGTTCATTCTCCAGTGGGGTGGGGTGGGGGGGTGGGAGGAAGAGGCCAGATGGCTAAGTGAGTATGGGGATGCCTGAGAACAGGTTTCCAAATCGGATCTGAATTACACCCAGATTCAGCACTTAGAATCAAGATGGTAAAATCGCCCCCACAATGGCATGATGGCACAGCGATTAGGACTGCTTGACAATGCCTGGTGCCTATCTGCGTGGAGTTTGCACATTCTCTCCATATCTCCATATCTGCGTGGGTTTCCTCCAGTTACTCCAGTTTCCTTCCACAGTCCAAAGATGTGCAGGTTAGGTGGATTGGCCACGCTAAATTGCCTCTTAGTGTACCAAGATATGGAACTTAGGTGGATTGATCATGATAAATGCATGTGGTAATGGGGATAGGGTGGAGGTGAGGGACTTAAGAGTTGGTGTAGACTTGATGGGCCAAATGGCCACTCTTTGCACTGTAGGGATTCTATGATATGGGGTCAGATGAGCAAAGCTTGTTCAAAAAGGTAGGTTTTGAGTTGAGTCTGAAAGGAGGAACATGAGGTGGCGAGATGATGAGTGAGAATTCCACAGCTTAGGGTTGAGGCAACTAAAGGTAGGGCCACAAATGTTGGAGTGATTGGAATTGGGAATGTTCAGAAGGCCAGAAGTTGAGTTCTACCATTTCAGAGGTTGTCGTTCTGGGGGAGGTTACAAAAATAGGGGGTCAGAGATGAATCGCAGAATCCTTATAGTGCAGAAGGAGGCCATTCGACCCATCGAGTCTGCATCAACCACAATCCCACCCAGTCCCCAATACTGCAACCCCATGTAAAATAAAGATTATTTATTAGTGTCAATAGGCTTACATTAACACTGCAATGTAGTTACAGTGAAATTCCCCAGTTGCCACATTCCAGCGCCTGTTTGTGTCAATGCATCTAACCAGCACGTCTTTCAGATTGTGGGAAAAAAACCAGGGCATTTGGAGCAAACCCATGCAGACATGGGGAAAACATGCAAACTCCACACAGACAGTGACCCAAGCTGGGAATCGAACCCAGGTCCTTGGTGCTGTGCGGCAGCAGTGCTAACCACTGTGCCACCATGCTGCCCCTTGAAACTTGAAAGCAAAGATGAAAGTTTTAAAATAAAGATTGCTGCTTGACTGGGAGCCAATGTAGGCCAGCAAGCAAAAGGGGTGATTTGTTAATGGGACTTGGTGAGAGCTAAAACATGAACAGCAGAGTTTTGGGTGACCTCAAATTTAAAAAAGGTGAGATGAGCTTGAAATGTGTTTGTTTTCGGGGAAGCAAAGCTGTGACTTAACTTTTCAGCAACAGATGAGCTGAGACAGAGCGATGTCAGGTGATATTATGGAAGCAGAATCGGGCTTGCGATGGTGTGATCATGAGGTCAGAGGTTAATCTCGGGGTCAATGTGTTGCATGCTGATGACCAGACTGGCATCATCTCAGATTGCTGCCAGGGACAGAGATGGCCAGGAAATGGTGGGTGGAATTCTCCAGCCACCCTGTTCTAGAAACCGGAAATTCCCACCTGACCATCAATGACGCTTCACATTCTCGGCAACCTGCCTGCTATAATTCCAGTTGCAGACGGGATGGGAGAATTCAGCAGGTATTTGGAGCAGGGACCAAAAAGCAACAAGCTAAATTTTCCAACACACCCTGAGGGTGGGATCTTCTGGTCCAGCTGATGGTGTCCACCACCTCCCCCCCCAGCCACCACCCCCCCCTTCTCCCCTCTCGCTCCCCCTGTGTTGGTTTCCCTGACGATGGAAGGTGTGTGCCATGCAGAATGTTGTTAACATCCGCGGAAGTGATATATGCCACCAGAAGCCAATGGCAAGTTGTCTCTGTCACCAGTAAACATGTTGGGGGGGGCGGGGGTGGGGGAAGATGTGGGTCAGGCGGGGGGGGGGGGTGGTGTGGTGTGGTGTGGATGCAAAGAAGGGGGCTTTATTATTCCTAATTTTTAAACCAAATTAAAACCTACGACTCGTTCTGCACTCAAATCTCGTGTGTCCATGGAATAATAAGCTCACACAAACTCCGAACATAGTGTCACAGCAGCCAAACCTAATGCTGTTGTAACATCTTTTCCATCAGCACAATGGAGCAGTGAGGGGATTAAGCACTGGCTATGTGATAGTGGAATGGCAGCAGTCCAGGGTCGGGCTTGCCATTTCAGCACAGCTGCTGACTTACACACATCAATGAAACACGTTTTGCAGATGTCTCACGCTCGCATACAATTATTCTTCAACCTCAGCGCAAGCCAGAATAAACACTGAAGTGAAAAGTCATTATGTGCAGGAAGAACGTCCTCTGTGCGTAGATTTTGTCCTATCTGCTATTTAATTATCAAAGTCAGTTGAACAGCTGTTCTCCCCTCATGTTTGGTGTTGATGTAACTGTATAATTCATACCAATATCCTCCTCATTACATAGCCATGAACGAACTACTAATACCCGGTGCCATTTATCATATTTTGTATCAGACCCCAAACCTTCCCTGCATCGTTCTCCGACATTCTGGTAACATTGATAGGTGACACGGTGGCCCAGTGGTTAGCACTGTTGCCTCACAGCTCCAGGGACCTGCGCTCAATCCTGGTTTTATATGACCGTGTGGGGTTTGCACGGTCTCCCTGTTTCTGCATGGGTTTCCTCCAGCTGCTCCCGTTTCCTCCTGCAGACTAACGATAGGCAAGTTAGATTGATTAAGCATGCTAAGTTGCCGCTTAGTGTCCAAGATGTGTACATTTGGGAGATTAGTGGGCTAAATAATGGGGTTACGGGGTTATGGCTTGGATAAAATGCTCTGAGAGTGGGTGCAAATTTGATAGGCTGAATGGACTCCTTCTTCACTGGAGGGATTCAATGATTTCACATTTCATTCTTCCATAATTGCTGATCAGATATTCAGTTATCATGAGCTGCTGATAATAAGTAGTAATTAGAAAATAAATACATGCTGAAACTGGTAATTCAGAACATTTGTTCCTTTGTATTCCTGTTAGCTCATCTTTTAGCATTAAAATCATGATGAAATTATTCTGCCACATTCCGAGTCAATTGGCAAATTATATTTTTCCAGGAAATCCTAATGAATGCTTGCTCCATGTTTTCTTGCATTGTAATCCCTACTTCCTCGTTCAGTGCTTGAACCTTCTGAGGCAGACTGAGAAACAGTCGCCCTTGTGTTGCCCCTGAATGACCTTAGATTATCCCATTGGCATTGTTTGAGAAATACAGCTGATAGATGACGATGGCATGAAACATACCTTGGCGCAGTTTGTTCATAATTGTAGATGACATAGTTGGCTACAAATTTGACACTGGCTTCAGTCTTTGCCATTGCATCAGTGACCTTAGATTGAATCCAGCTCAAGGAACAGCCATGGTCTCAGGCAGCTGTTAACTACATATCTCTTATTTTCTTTGAGTCAGGAACACGATGAAAAGTTTAAAATACAGAATATATTAGTCACAGAAAAGCTGTGATTCACACCAAAGGCTAATTTGAAACATAACTACTTTCATACTTGCTGTCCTTTGAGGCAAAGATGTCCACGTTCATCATCTGAAGCCACTGTGGGCGAGCTTCTCCCAGAACTTGAAGTTGACATCAAAACTCCTAAATTAAGTCTTCAGAGTGTCCTGATAGTGCTTCCTCTAACTGCCAGCAGAGTGTACTCCAGACTCCAGCTCTCCATGGAAGATTTGCTTTGGTAAGTGACAGTCAGGCATTCCGGCTACATGACTAGCCCAATTCAGTTGTGAGTCAGTATGGTGTGGGTTCTTGGTATATCGGCTCAAGTGGGCAGCTCAGTGTCTGGTATTTTATCCTGCCACCTGATCTTCTTCAGCTTCCAAATGCAACTCAGTTGAAATTGGTTAAGTTTTTTGGTATACAGTCCAAGGGCAGAATTTTCCTGTCCCACCTGCCAAGGAATCACAATGGATGGGACACGGACCATGCAAAGGTCCATTGGCCTCAGGTAGGATTTTTTGGTCTTGGGGTGAGCATGGTCGGAAATTCCTCCCCCAAGTCTCACACGCAGAGAGCAGAATGGGCAGGGCTATCACTCTTTCGGTTTGGTGGGCAGACTTACTCCTCTTGATGCTCAGAATGATGTTCAAAGGCTCTTCTTGATGTGGTAATTCTCGCATGTGTCTTATCATCAACTTGAGAGAGAGCGCATTGCTGAGAGAAAGGAACTTATCCATTGTAGACAGGTTCGGTCAGAGACTGAAATGTTGGGCTTAAGATGAGGCTTCTTTAGTCTGACCTTGAGTCAGTTGAAGTGGAGAGGAATGCCTGAGATTGAGGCCATATGTGGCGCATCTCGCAAGGCGCCCGAGCAGTCACTGACTGAAGTCACCAAGGAGCCGTCCATGAAATGGAGGAAGACCACAAACAGAGCTAGTTCATCCATGTGTATCAGGTGCTGACCCAAGTCCACTCTTCCACCCGTATCTCATCCAAGGGCATGAGCATCATAAACTCTTTTGTGATGGACACCTTCGAGTCCATTGCTTCCAAGGCCTCGCACCTCCATTTACTACAATGAGTGGCATACTATCTCGGTCTGGGAGACCCAGAAAGCTGTTTGCCTCATGATGCTGGGGGCACGAAAAGAGTCACCAAGTACACCAACTCCATTTAAATCAACAATACTGAAAGATTTAAGATGGGCTTCTTAGAAGCAGGCTGGTACACTATTTCCGTTTTCTTCATGGGATAGGGGCATTGCTGGCTGTGACAGCGTTTATTATCTGAAATTCCCTTGAACTGATTGGCTTGCTAGGCCATTTCACAGGGCAGTTATGAGTCAACCACATTACTGTGCATCTACAGTCACCTGTAGGCTCAATCATGTAAGGATGGCAGATTTCCTTCTCTAAAGGGCATTAATGATGCCAGATAAGTTTTTATGACAATTGACAAGGTGATTATCACCATTAGACATTTAATTCTAGATTATTATTAAATTCAAATTTCACCATCTGTTGGGATTTGAACCCAGGTCCATGGCACATTATTCTTGGTCTCTGGGTTACTATCCAGTGACAGTACCACTATGCCACTGCCTCCCCCAGTTGTCAGCTCTCCACCAGTTCTGCCTGATCTGCTAAGTACTTATAGAGCATTTTCTGAATTTCAGATTTACAGCAAATAGAATCAGAGAAAATCATAGAATCCGCGCAGTGTAGAAGGAGGCCCATTAAGTCTGCACCAACAACAGTTCCACCCATTCCCATTCCCATAACCTCACGTATTTACTCTGCAAATCCCCCAAACACCAGGGTCAATTTAGCATGGCCAATCAACCTAAGCCACACATCTTTGGAATATACTGTTTTAGGTGTGGGAAGATATGTCTCACTGAGATGTACAATGTTCGCTGAGGTTCAGGTCAGTGAGATTTAAGCCAGTTACTTCTGGTGCATCTAAGTGTGTGAACAGAAAATTTACTTGGGAGCAGGGTATCCAAAATAAAGAAATAGCACCTGTGTAGCTGGAAATTCATCACAATATCATTCAGTCCCGCTCACTTGAACAACGTTGTATAAATTCTGGAAATGTCGTTAATTGCAAGTATCCGGACATTATTCCTTCAGTAGGGGGCTATCAAATATTGATTTGTCAGTTATCTAATGACTCTAATCCTGAATTGATCCCATCAATTTATATAAATCTCAACTACAAATTTATAATGGCATGGTGACACGGTGTTAGCACTGCTGCCTCACAGGGCCAGGGACCTGGGTTCAATTTCCGGCTTGGGTCACTGTCTGTGTGAAGTCTACACCTTCTCCCCGTATCTGCGTGGATTTCCTTCCACAGTCTGAAAGCCAGGCTGGTTAGGTGCATTGGCCAAGCTAAATTCTCCCTCAGTGTAGCAGAACAGGCGCTAGAGTGTGCCGACTAGGGGATTTTCACAGTAACTTCATTGCAGTGCTAAGGTAAGCCTACTTGTGACACTAATAAATAAACTTAAAACTTTAAATTGGCAAGCAGTAATGTGTGAATTGTGCTATTTTGCTTTGCCAATTAACATGGCCATCTAATTGATTCCATACCGATGCTTTGCCGTGAATTTTCCCATTCCGCCCGCCACAGGAATCGTAGCGGATGAGGGACGGACTATGGAAAGGTCCATTGACCTCGGGAGGGACTTGGGGGCGAATGCAGCTGAAAAATTCTGCCCTTTAAGTTTAAGAGGTGTTATTCTAAAGTTAATGGACAAACGTTAAATCATAATTTTGCCATCTCATTTCTGGCAGAATTATAATTAATGCATTTATTCCACAGCCGGGGTGATTGTTAAGGGGAGCTGGCAACATATTAGCCATTAGAGAGCTCAGTTTGTCAAATAAGATATCATTAACACTTAAAGTAGAGTAAATTTTATTTATTTATCACAAGTAATTTATCATTAACAATGCAATGAAGTTACTGTGAAAATCCCCTAGTCGCCACACTTCAACACCTGTTCAAATTGAGGGATAACTTAGCACAGCCAATGTACCTACATATCTTTCAGACTGTGGGAGGAAATCAAAGTACCTGGAGGAAACCCAAGCAGACACAGGGAAAATATGCAAATTAAGAACATAATAAGAACATAAGAAGTAGGTGCACGAGTAGGCCCTTCGAGCCTGCCCCGCCATTCAATAAGATCATGGCTGATCTGAAGTGGATCAGTTCCACTTTCCCGCTTTCTCCCCATAACCCTTCCCTTGCCTACCAAAAACCTATCTACCCGTGTCTTAAATATATTTAGCGAGGTAGCCTCCACCACTTCAACGGGCAGAGAATTCCAGAGATTCACCACCCTTTGAGTGAAGAAGTTCCTCCTCAAATCCGTTCTAAACTGTCCCCCCCTTATCTTGAGGCTGTGCCCTCTAGTCTTGCTGTCCTTTCTGAGCGGGAAGATTCTCTCTACCTCTACCCTATCCATCCCCTTCATTATCTTGTACGTCTCTATAAGATCCCCCCTCATCCTTCTAAACTCCATCAAGTACAGACCCATTCTATTTAGTGTCTCTTCATAGTCCAACCCCCTCAACTCCGGTATCAGCCTAGTGAACCTCCTCTGCACTCCCTCCAAGGCCAAAATATCCTTGCGCAAGTGCGGCGACCAAAACTGCACATAGTACTCCAGCTGCGGCCTCACCAGTGCCCTGTACAGTTGCAGCAAGACCTCCCTGCTTTTATATCCAATCCCCCTCGCTATAAAGGCCAGCATCCCATTTGCCTTCTTGATCACCTGCTGCGCCTGCAGACTAGGTTTTTGCGACTCATGCACAAGGACCCCCAGGTCCCTCTGCACCGTGGCATGCTGCAGCTTTTCGCCCTTTAAATAGTAATCCCTCCTATTATTATTCCTGCCAAAGTGGATAACCTCACACTTGCTAACATTGTACTCCATCTGCCAGGTCCTTGCCCACTCGCTCAGCCTATCTAGATCCCTCTGCAGACTTTCCACACCCTCCGCACAATTTGCTTTTCCACTCATCTTCATGTTATCAGCAAATTTCGACACCCTACACTCAGCACCCTCCTCCAGATCATCTATATAAATGGTAAGTAGCTGAGGCCCCAGCACCGATCCCTGCGGCACTCCACTAGTTACCAACCGCCAATCAGAAAAGCACCCATTGATACCAACTCTCTGCCTCCTATTAGACAACCAATCCTCTATCCACGCTAACACCTTGCCCCCAGCTCCATGCCCCCTAACCTTCTGAAGCAACCTTTTGTGCGGCACCTTATCGAAGGCCTTTTGAAAACTGAGAAACACCACATCCACCGGTTCCCCTCTGTCTACCGCACATCCTCATAGAATTCCAATAAATTTGTCAAACACGACTTCCCCTGAACAAAACTGTGCTGCGTCTGCTCTATCAAACCATTCCTTTCCAGATGCCTTGCTATTTCTTCTTTGATGACGGATTCAAGCATTTTTCCAACAACAGACATTAAACTAACTGGCCTATTATTCCCTGCCTTTTGCCTGCTACCTTTTTTAAATAGCGGCGTAACATTAGCCGTTTTCCAATATTCCGGCACTTCCCCGGAATCCAGTGAAGTTTGGTAAATAATCACTAAGGCGTCTACTATCACCTCTGCCATTTCCTTCAGAACCCTAGGATGCATTCCATCCGGTCCTGGGGACTTGTCCACCATCAGTCCCGCTAGTCGATCAAGCACTACCTCTCTAGTGACAGTAATTGCATTCAGGCCCTCAACTCCTACCATCCTTCTATCTTTCTATCTTTCATACAGACAATGACCCAAGCCAAGAATTGAGCCTGGGTACCTGGCGCTGTGTGGCAGCAGTGCCAACCACTGTTGCCATTGTGCTGCCCCAGGTGAAGCTTGGCTAGTAAGACTTGATGGAGCAGTAACGCGAAGAGTTTGAAGATTCATCTCAAATTCTTGATATTTTTGTTCAGTTCTCAACTCTAATACTTTTAATAACTCTAAGGAGTAACATTTCCGAGGGTGTATAAACATTCACTTGGTAGGACAGAACTTGAATGCTGCTGAAAAGGGAGACATATTGCTGAAGCATTTCATTGTGAACTCATTAGGACAAATGCAAGAATGCCAAATTTCAAATGATCATAACAATTAATATTACTGGAGGGAAGGACAATTATAGCTCATCTCCCATATAATTTAAAAAAGTAGCTTGGACATATTCCTTTTGTTTGCAGACTACAGTCATAAGAACGTAAGAACATAAGAAATAGGAGCAGGAGTAGGCCATCTAGCCCTTCGAGCCTGCCCCGCCATTCAATAAGATCATGGCTGATCTGTCGTGGCTCAGTTCCACTTTCCCGCCCTCTCCCCATAACCCTTAATCCCCTCTCTTATCAAGAACCCATCAACCCGCTTCTTAAAAATATTTAGCGAGGCAGCCTCCACCACCTCAACGGGCAGAGAATTCCAGAGATTCACCACCCTTTGAGTGAAGAAGTTCCTCCTCAACTCTGTTCTAAACCGCCTCCCCTTTATCTTGAGGCTGTGCCCCCGAGTCCTACTGTCTTTTTTGAGCGGGAAGAGTCTCTCCACCTCTATCCTATCCATCCCATTCATCATCTTATACGTCTCAATGAGATCTCCCCTCATTCTTCTAAACTCTAACGAGTACAAGCCTACAGTCCATGAATATATGATGGTTATTTTAACAACTAATTTACGATAATCAGCCAATCTCATAACTTGGCTCATTTAAGCTTGCTAGAAGTGAGCCATATGTTTATTTATGCATATATCTCTATGCATATGAGCACCATATGCTCCTATGCAGATGTGATCACTTGAAATTTGGTATTCTTTTGTTTGTTTGTCCTGAGGCAAGCATCACTTGGGTTTCCTCTGGGTGCTCTGGTTTTCTCCCACATTCCATGCATGTGTAGGTTAGCTGGATTGGCCATGTTCAATTGCCCCTTAGTTACTTACCTAGGATTTGTAGGTTTGGGGGATTAGTGGGGTAAATGCATGGGGTTACAAGGATAGAGACTGACATGATCCCAACGCAGAGCAAGTTATATACATACAGTTGTATTGTTGCTTTATCATGTCAGACAGTTGGTGTAGACCTGATGGGCTGATTGGCCTCCTTCTGCACTATTGGGATTCTATGATTCTATGATGCAGCAACATGTCTTTTCTTTCACCCAAATTTTTGACAATCTTCCACACAACATGAATTAAACATGCATTACTTCCACGCTAACATCAATATATAGGCAGCACAAGCTTCCTGGAACATTTATGAGTCTGCTAATTGGAAGTAATCTTATCAAATTATATAGCATTATCTTCCCAGAACTTCACTTGGCATATCATTTGATTAAAACTTGTAATTGCTTGGAAACACTGGGCAGAAATACAAATTGGCTCTAAACTTTATTTTGATATTGCTATGAAACTGTAAGAACCATTCGATTCAGTCCATGTCTGGGTCAAGGGCAACAGTCTTCAGAGATTAGATTAAGCAAAATTAGTCCCACGCTCTTTGTCTGCCTGTCCAATACTTCACAGCATCTTTAAAAAAAATTACACAGTCTATGCCAGGAGCTGTGTGGTTGGTACATTTGCAGCAGCATGCTATATAAAGTGTGAAATGAAGAATCGGTAGCCAGTATCAGGTAGTCTTTGGAAAGGAATGATTTGGTATCAGAGAGATTTATTACACAGTCGGGCGATTCTTGTGTGGGTGCTGAAATTCTCTTTCCTGTGATCAAATGCAAATTCACCTCGTTGGCACATGTTTAATTGTAGTTGCTAAGCAACAATACAACTGCATGTGTATAACTTGCTCTGTGCTGGGATCAAAAGGATTTCAAATTGCAGCTGTTGTAAAAGGATTACATAGGAATTTAGTAATTAAGTAGCCTAATGTGAGATAAAAATTGGAAAATAGGTGCATTGTGTGCTGAACGTGGGTGACGTTTTTATGGTTATATACTTGTCCATTTATAGATGGCCAATCAAAAAAATCATAGAATCCCCACAGTGCAGAAGGAGGCCATTTGCTCCATCGAGTCTGCACCGAAAGCAATCCCACTCATCCATATCGTGTAGCGGCTCATATTTACATTGCTAACCCTTCTGATGTGAGTGGGCAATTTAGCATAGCCAATCAACCTAACCCATACATCTTTGGACAGTGGGAGAAAACCTATGCAGACACAGGGAGAACATGCAAACCCTGCACAGACAGTGACCACGTATTTACCCTACTAATTTCCCTGACATTAGGGTCAATTTAGCATGGCCAATCAACCTAACTCGCACATCTTTGGACTGTGGGGGGAAACTGGGGCACCTAGAAGAAACCCACGCAGGCACAGGGAGAATGTGCAAACTCCACATAGATAGTGACCCGAGGCCGGAATTGTGAGGCAGCAGTGCTAACTACGTGTGTGTCACCTTATCAAGTACGTTATCAATAAATAGACCTGATGATCTGACTATTTGCCACCCTGAATGGGAAATAGTCATTCCCATTGATAATGGGAATTGTCAAATTCCCATTTGACCAACAATTTTTAAGTATGTAAGTCTTCATTTTGGGTAATAGGTGAAGCAAAGGAGTATTTCAGAGCTTTGAAAATACTTGCAAGTATGCCGCTGATTATTATACTGTCATATTACACAGGCATCCTCAGCAAAAAGCATGGAATAATATCAGACACACCTTCCACAACTGATGTTTTTCAGACTTGCTTTCATGAGTGACAGTAGATGTTGGCACGAATGGATCAATCTTATCTTAACTGCACAAAATCAGCTGCTGAGTGAGCTAAATTGGTTACAGTTGGATTCCAGAACGGCTGCAAGCATCAAACTTAACAGTTTGTTTTTTTTAATTTTCTTCTTAATTGCAAGCCAGGAAATAAATTTCAGGCTTTCCTCCAGCAAGCTAGGTTATTGCAAACATCTTAGTTTAATAAAATGGTTTTCCCCCCTGATCCTGGCAGGAGCTTTGAAGTGTTAAGCAAGGCCAATTTCTAACAAGAAGAATATTTTCGCTGGTTCCCACGGTGTCCCGTAATTGGGTATGTGTTTAGACGACACAAGGGTGGAGGTGAGGGTGGGGGGAGGGGAGGGGTGGTCAAGCTGTAACAGTACAGCGAATGTCTGCCAGGTCAGTGACACATGCAGAAATTCTACGTCGTGTTTCGAAATCCTGGGATTCTGAAAGAAACCAGGGGCACATGTTTGACTCCATTCTGAAGGTTGTTCCCATTACCTAAGGGAACATCAATTGGATCCAAGCAGTCAGTGAGTGCAAGCTTTCTGTTCATTCTCAGAGCACTGTTATGTTTGACAAACATGCAGGATCTATGTGGACTGTGAAGTGATAATGTGCTGTAGCGAATCAATTATCACATCACAGGGCAAGTAAAAGCTGCAATGGGAGTGATGTCGAATGCTGAAGTTTCCAAACTGACATGCACGGACAGGTGCTAGTTAATGATGAAGTTTTTCTCACCACTGAACTAATAGCTGAGACTGACACAGTGGTTAGTCTGTCCGGGACCTGGGGGAACCAGGACAACTTGTCCTGGTCACCCCATGCTAACACTATAGTTAAGAAAGCCCACCAATGCCTCTACTTTCTCAGAAGACTAAGGAAATCTGGCATGTCAGCCACGGCTCTCACCAACTTTTATAGATGCACCATAGAAAGCATTCTTTCTGCTTGTATCACAGCTTGGTATGGCTCCTGCTCTACCTATGACCGCAAGGAACTACAAAAGGTCATACATGTAGCCCAATCCATCACGCAAATAAACTTCCCATCCATTGACTCTGTTTACACTTCCCACTTCCTTGGCAAAGCAGCCAGCATAATTAAGGACCCCATGCACCCCCAGACATTCTCTCTTCCGCCTTCTTCCTTTGGGAAAAAGATACAAAAGGCTGAGGTCACATCTCAACCGACTCAAGAACAGCTTCTTCCCTGCTGCTGTCAGACTTCTGAATGGACTTATCTTGCATTATGTTTATCTTTCTCTAACTCTAGCTATGACTGTGACACTACATTCTGCAGTTTTTTGTTTCTTTCTCAGTGAATGTTATGTTTTGTCTGTAAAACTTGCAACAAACAATGCTTCTCACTGTTTGTTAATATATGTAACAATAATAAATCAAATCAAAATCAAAGTCTATTCATATGCAGTGAAACTTGCTCCTGTTTGCTTTAGATCTGAAGAAGATCGATCACGGTGGGAGGAGACTTGAACTGAAAGTTCCTCCAAATTTCATATTACAAGGACCTGCAGGTTGTAGTTACTTTTAAAGGGGTTGCAGCATGTCATCAATGGAAGTGAAGTGTATCATTTAATCCAGCTTCAGATTCACTTTTGCCTGTGAGCAGTGATGTCTTCAAGCTTTCTATCCGTATGTTTATGTCCTACTTTAAATAAATGAACATACATTTTTACACAATTGTTTATCATAGAATTGGCCCGGTGGCACAGTGGTTATCACTGCTACCTCGCAGCATCTCTTTAATTTGTGCTTGGCCCTCTCTCCACTCATTTCTGTACCTTTAAGGTTTGATTACCTGTAAAGATTTGCATTCCAGCCATTATCTTGTAAATTGAGTTTATGTCTGTATATGCCCTGTTTGTGATGAAGGAGCAAGACTCCGAAAGATTGAGCTGCCAAAGAAACGTGTTGGACTTTAACCTGGTGTTGTGAGATTTCTTACTGTGCCTCATAGCGCCAGACCCAAGTTCGATTCCTGGCTTGGGTCACTATCTGCGTGCAGTTTGCCAGTTCTCCCGATGTTTTTGTGGGTTTCCTTTGGGTGCTCCAGTTTCCTCCCACAGTCCAAAAATGTATGGATTAAATGGAGTGGCCATGCTAAATTGCCCCGGGGGATTAGCTGGGGTAAATTATGGGGTTAAAATAAGCCACTTGGCCCATCTAATCTGCATCAGCTGTCTAGCAGAGTATTTCATTTAAGCCCTCTCCCCTGCCCTATCTCCATAACCCCACACATTTCCTGTGGTTAATCCACCTAACGTACACACCTTGGGACACTAAGAGGCCATTTAGCATGGCCAATCCACTTAATCTGCAAATCTTTGGACTGTGGGAGGAAACGGGAGCAGCTGGAGGAAACCCACACAGTCACCGAAGGCCAGAATTGAACGCGGTTGCCTGGCGCTGTGAAGTAGCAGTGCTAACCACTGTGCCACTGGGCCACCATTTTGTATGGTGAGTGCCTTTATGAAAATACACAATGGTGCTCAGCGGTGGTCAAATGTCATGGCAACAAAGATTAAATTCAGATATGACATGGTGAACAACCTTCAGTCATGCTGTATTGTGCGGGATGAGCCTTAACCTTCTGATTTGTCTGTAATGAAGTCACAGTGTTGGACACTGTTGACACCGAAGCGTGCTGACTGCGTGGAAAAGTTTGAAGGCACCGGCCTGGAGAGAGC
Organism: Carcharhinus amblyrhynchos; assembly: GCF_965287045.1. Classification (NCBI taxonomy): domain Eukaryota; kingdom Metazoa; phylum Chordata; class Chondrichthyes; order Carcharhiniformes; family Carcharhinidae; genus Carcharhinus; species Carcharhinus amblyrhynchos. Next base: position 16,008,091 of record NC_137352.1, read on the forward strand.
TCAGGTAAAGAGCAGGTAAGCAGACAAATCCCCTGTGGTTGGATAGCAGCACAAGGCCTGTCATTTCCATGAGTGGGATAATGCATTGGGAGAACAAGAATTGACTGGGTAAGCACAGTTAGCAAAGACAATTGACCACGGAATGGGCCAGATCGAGAGTGAGTGAGGGAAAGTCAAAGTAAACAATTAAAAAACAAACAAAATTGTCATAAAATTGGTTTTAGGAGTTGCTGAAAAATAAATGTAATAATTTAGTAGAAGATTGTCAGAATGTCCACAAAATTTCCTGATTCTCTGAATTGGGCTACGTCTGACCTATGCATAGAGATAGAGTCAAAGAGGTTTATTATGTTTCGATGTTTCTAGGTCATAGAGTCATAAAGGTTTACAGCATGGTCCAACTTGTCCACACTGCCCAGTTTTTACCACTAAGCTAGTCCCAATTGCCTGTAGGCAATAAGTTTCCAGGGGCAGAAGTCCCTTCGCCAAAATCCCTTTATTTAAAAGCTCTAACAGCAGTACACAGAGCACTCGCAGTTAGCAGTCTACCTCTGGGGGCGTCAGAGGAACTGACACTCCCAGTAAAGTACAAGGCAAAGACTCCCCGATTAGCCCATCAATTGGATCCTTAATCAGGGAGTTCATACTCCAATAGACCAATCCCAATGGCCTGATTAAAGTCATTATACTGCGATTGGTCCATATCCCCTATACCCTTCTTACCCATGTCACTGTTTAAATGCTTTTTAAAAGACAAAATCAAACTTGCCTCTACTGCTGCATCTGACAACTTGTTCCAGATATTCACCACCCTCTGAGTGAAAAAATTGTCCCTTTGGACCCTCTTGTATTTCTTCCCTCTCACCTTAAACCTATGCCTTCTAGTTTTAGACTCCCCTACCTTTGGGAAAAGGTGTTGACTATCTAACTTGCCTATGACCCTCATTATTTTATAGACCTCTATAAGATCACTCCTACACTCCAGGGAAAAATGTCCTAGTCGAGTCAACCTCTCTTTATAACTCAACCCAGTAGCATCCTAGTAAATGTTTCCAGTTTAACAATATCCTTCCTCTAATAGGATGATCAGAACTGTACACAGTATACACAGGTCCAAACCACATAAAGGCCCTTTGGGCCCATCACGTATGCGCTAGTCAAAAACAAACACCTAACTATCCTAATCCCCCATTTTCCAGCATTTGGCCCAAAGCCTTCTTTGTCTTGGCATTGCAAATGCACATAAAAACTTCTCAAATATTATGAGGATATCTGCGTCCACCACTGTTAGGCAGTGAGTTCCAGACTGCCACCATCCTCTGGGTGAAAATGATTTTCCTCACAGCCCCTCTAAACCTCCTGCCCCTTACCTTAAATCTATGCTCCCTGATCCCTTCACCAAGGGGAAAGGTTTATTTCGGTCTGCTCTATCCATGCCCCCCATAATTTCATACATCTCAATCATGTCCCTTCTCAGTCTCCGCAGGCTAATGGCCAAAACAAAACTGCAAAATTCACACATTACTGCTCGTTGATTTAGTTTAAGCTTATCTATTAGTGTCACAAGTAGGGTCACATTAACACTGCAATGAAGTTACTGTGAAAATCCCTCAGTTGTCACACTCCGGCACCTGTTTGAGTACATTGAGGGAGAATTTAGCATGGCTATTGCATCTAACTAGCATGTCTTTTGGACTATGGGAGGAAACCAGAGCACCCAGAGGAAACCAACGCAGACATGGGGAGAACTTGCAGACTCCACACAGACAGTGACCCATCTGCGACTCGAAGCTGGGTCCCTTGTGAAGCAGGAGTGCTAACTATTGTGCCACCCTGAATCTATTTTCCTGCACAAGTGCATCACCTTACACTTTTCCAGATTGAATTCCATTTGCCACTGATCAGCCCATCCACCTGTCATCGAAGGCCATTCTCCTCACTATATATCAGCTTACCAATTTTCTTATCGTCCATTAATTTATTGATCAACCCTCATACATAAATCATTCATACAGACCACACAAAACAAGGGTCCCAATGCAGATTCCTGTGGGACCTCACTGGACACAGGCTCCCAGTCAGGAAAAACACCCCAGAGCCATCACCCACTGGTTCCTGCCATTCAGCCATTTCCAGATCCAGTTTGCCAAATTTCCTTGGGTAGCATGGCCTCTTATCTTTCCCATCAATTTCCCACATAGGACCTTCTTGTTGCTGAAGCCAAATGCATTACCCCCATCTACACACCTGAATCATTGTGCAGTCCGGTTACATTGAGGATTAGATCAAAAGTGCAACTAAGAAATAACAGCTCCACGGGATCATGATGAGTCATCAAAGAAATCTCCAGACAGGATTATCATGACAAGACCTGGGTGTACCAGTAATTACCTTCCCGCTTTAGAGACTCATGGATTCACCAATACGAGGCACTTCAGAAATGATGAATAAACGAACATGCATTGTAAATAATCACACCTATTTGGAAGGGGGTAACTTCCTTTAAAGGAAAGGGGGATATTGTCAGGTTATTCTTCACAGATGATTTTCCACAGTTTCTGTAGTGTAGAATCTTTTGCCATTTTTTCTCCTGGATTTGGAGAACATCTTCAAGTTTGGCGTTAATGAAGGCAATTTGTAAATGCAAGGATAAATCTTCTGTTTTATGGGATAAAAGGGATAAAGGGATATGGGGTAGGGGGGTGGGGCGATCAAGATTCTGAATTTGATGATCAGCCTTGATCAAAATGAATGGTGGAGAAGGCTCAATGGTCCAAATGGCCTACTCCTGCTTCTACTTTCTTTGTTTCCATTTTTTCACTGGCTTAGGTAATATGCCTTTAAGGGATAGTAGCATGCTATCACTAAAAGGGAAGTGTGTCACACAATCCAGAACACACAACATTTGTTGCTTACAAGCCATCTCTACAAGATTGTTAGAGTGTTCTGCATCAAAATATTTCTCTCTACTCTTTCACTCATCGACATTCTTATACTGGGGACCACTTCCTGTCCACACTTTTCTTCCAGCTATCACAAATTTTCATCACGTGCTGCTGCCCATATATACCTTTTTAAAATGTACCTCAACAGGTTATATGATGTAGCTCAGATTTTGGTCACCAGGTGGTACTTTGACTTTCTACAGCCATTTCCCAATTCTTGTCCTCAAATCTTCACCAATTGACATGAAACAATTGTAATGACTTTAACGAGGTTCACGATATGGAACTCTTAGAGTAAGATCTCCCTGATTAAGGCTCCTTGTGAACCTGTTCCTGGGCTTGGCGAGACGCGCCATCAATAGGTCCAGGCAGCGGGCGATTGACGTGGTCATCCATCCCGACTGTCTGCCCCTCTATTGTGGCTACATTCGCGACGACCAGGTGTCCCTGAAGAAGAAGCATGCCGTGTCCACGGGCGCAGTTGATGCCTTCTGCACCCGCTGGGTGCTCCAGGAGTTGGGGTGTATTATAGACTCCGACAACCACATTTTGGTTTAATGTTTTAAGCTTCCTTTTGACTTTGTTTTTTGTTCGGCCTGTCCCCTTCCTTTTGGGGAGCTGCCCCTATTAATTTGTCCCTAAGTTAACTTGAGTGAGTTTAGCTGGTTGGTGTCAAAAAGAGATCCATGATAAAGGCAGTAATGGCTTGTCCAATCACGAAGCCCTAAATGTGTACATAATGTGGAGTGCCAGGGTTACTGGCACTCTGGGTTTATAGTCTACATAAGGAAGTACTTGTCTGAGTGTTGCTGACTGTAAATATTTGATTTGATTTATTATTGTCTCATGTATTGGAAAAGTATTGTTTCTTGCACGCTATACAGACAAAACATACCATTCATAGAGTATATAGGGGAGAGGGAAAGGAGAAGGTGCTGAATATAGTGTTACAGTTACAGGTAATCTGTAGAGAAAGATCAGCTTAAAATGTGATAGGTCCATTCAAAAGTCTGACAGCAGCAGGGCAGAAGCTGCTCTTGAGTTGGTTGGTATGTGTTCTCAGACCTTTGTATGTTTTTCCCAATGGAAGAAGGTGAAAGAAAGAGTGACTGGGATATGTGGGGTCCTTGATTAGGCTGGCTGTTTTTCTGAGGCAGCAGAAAGTGTAGATGGAGCTAACGGATGGGAAGCTGGTTTGCTTAATGGATTGGGCTACGTTCACAACATTTAGTAGTTTCTTACAGTCTTGGTTGGAGCAGGAACCATAAAAAGTTGTGATACATCTGGAAAGGGTTCTTTCTATCTTGCATCTGTAAAAATAGATTGAGTTGTAGCGGACATGCCAAATTTCCTTAGCCTCCTGAAAAAGTAGAGACGTTGGTGGGCTTTTTTAACTATAGCGTCATCGTGGAGGGACCAGGATAGATTGCTGGTGATCTGAACCCCTAGAAATTTGAAGCCTTTGACTATTTCCACTTCATCACCATTGATCTGGACATGGCCATGTTCTCCACTGCGCTACCTGAAGTCGGTGACTATCTCCTTCATTTTACTGACATTGAGGGAAAGATTATTGTCGTTATTGCACCATTTCACCAAATTCTCCATCTTTTTCCCATGCTCCACCTTGTCATTGTTTGAGATCTGACCCACTACACTGGTGTCATCAGCAAACTTGAAAATGGAGTTGGAGCAGAATTTGGAAACACAGCCGTAAGTGTATTAGGAATATAGTAATGAATCCAAGTTTGGTGAAGTGACATCGGCCTCAGAGGAATTAGTTCAGAAATACAATGGCAAATTATATTTATGCAATGGTATTTCCACTGGTATGAAAATATCAAATATTAACTATAAAAATGCATTAACTTGAAATGATAGGTAGCTTTTTATCTGTTAGCATGCCTTCGTTCATTGATAAATGTTTTGCAAAGTGTGTTTCTTCGGGATCATAAATCACTCCATTTAAATACCGTTGATGCTTGACTGTCTAGTAATGATTTATACTTGATGTCATGTGAAGTGCGTTATGGCAAGTATTATTCTGTTATACATATACCCTTGGGTCGACTATCTATTAGTTTCCAACAGTGATGCTGGTCTTTGAAACCTGAGTAAAATAGATTTCCAATCCAATTTCATTTTAAATTTGTGAATTTTTTTGTCTAAGTCCTTTAGAGAAAATGGAGAGTTCAGAATGAACTCAGGTGAATTGGCACTGGTACCTATGTGATTTTGGATGAGATGTTAAACTGAGGTCCTGTCAGCCTCTACAAAAAATCCTGTGGCACTTTGTTGTATAAAAACAGGCAAATTCTTTTATTTCTGCATTAGTTTCCATATTATGATACCACGTTTAGGGGAATCAATTTTTTTTATCCCAGCATTAATTCTTTCAAAGGGAATGGAGTATAAAAATAGGGAAGTCTTGCTAAAACTGTACAAGGTACTGGTTAAACTACACTTGGAATAGTGTGAATAATTTTGGTCTCCTTATCTAAGGAAACATACACTAGCATTGAAGGCAGTCCAGAAAATGTTCACTCTGTTGATCCCTGAAGGGATTTTCTTATGAAGAGAGATTGAGCAGGTTGGGCCTGAGTGTATTGGAGGCGACCTTATCGGGACATACAGAATTCTCAGGGGACTTGACAGGGTGGATGCTGAGAAATTGTTTCTCCTTGTGGGAGAGTCTAGAAACAGAGGGCACAATCTTGGAGTAAGGGAACAACCATTTAAGACAGAGATGAAGAGGAATTTCTTCTTTCAGAGGGTGGAGAATCCATGAAAATCTTCACCACAGAGGGCTGAAGATGTTGGGTCATTAAGTATGTTTAAAGTTGAGATAGACAGATTTTTAATCAGCAAGGGTTCAAGGGTTATGTGGATAAGGCAGGGAAATGGAGTTGAGGATTATCATGACCTCATTGAATAGCAGAGCAGACTTGGTGGGTCCAATGGCCTACTTTTGTTCTTACCTCTTATGGTCATATGTCTCTTAAATGACCAGCGTTTTGAATCTCCAGGGTCTGTAGAAGAAACATGGAGATGGCACGCTGCTAGTAATTAGTATCACATGTTACACAACAGCTAGTATCACCAGGGTATTCAGAGAAAAATACAGCACAAGAACAGGCCCCTCAGCCCTACAAGTCTGTGCCAATCATGATGCCCTAACTAGGCTAAAAAAAACTTCTGCCCTTACTTGGTCCATATCCCTTTATTCCCTTGTTTTTCTTGTCTTTTTTGTTTTACTCCATGCTTCTTAGCATATTTCCGTTTGTTGTGTACTCTCTATAATTGTTTGACCTCCCTAAATGCATGACATCACACTTCTCTCTGTTAAAATCTATCTGCCACTTAACAGCCCACTCCACCAACTCATCTATATCGCTTTGGAGAGCACAGCTATCCTCTACGTCATCCAGAACTTGGCCAATCTTTGTGCTGCAATCTGTGTCATTTCACAATCTATCAACCTCTGCCTTATATGTGTTCAATGACTCATCATCAACATATTTCTGGGATACAGAATTCCAAACATCCACAAATCTCTATGTGCAGAAATTTCTCCTTGTCTTAGTCCAAATGGCCAGTTCTTTACTTTGAGAGTTTACAGGAATATACTGCGAGATTCAACCGTCCCTTGTTTCTGAGAATTAGAGAACTATTTGTCACAAAATAGCATTGTCCTGAGTATTATTATTTCCATAAATGAGTTGAATGCCAATTCTCTCAGCCCAATCCATCATGTAAACCAGCCTCCCATCCTTTGATTCCATCTATACTTCCCACTGCCTCGGCAAAGCAGCCAGCATAATTAAGGACCCCACGCACCCCAGACACGCTCTCTTCCACCTTCTTCCATCAGGAAAAAGATATAAAAATCTGAGGTCACATACCAACCAACTCAAGAACAGCTTCTTCCCGGCTGCCATCAGACTTCTGGATAGACCCACCTCGCATTAATTTGATCTTTCTCTACACCCTAGCTATGACTGTAACACTACGTTCTGCACTCCTCGTTTCCTCCTCTATGAACGGCGTGCTTTGTCTGTATAGTGCGCAGGAAACAATACTTTTCACTATATACTGATACATGTGACAATAATAAATCAAATCAAACTTATTCTCTATAGAAGTGACTGAGTCAAACCACTGATTTACAGCATTCATTGGCTAGGTTATTCAATTAGAAGTAACATCTGATCTAATAGCTACTAAAATGTTTCATAGATGACAAGAGGGTGACTGGTAATTAGTTTATGATTAATTATCAGGTAACGATCAAACATAAGGTATACTGTAGCAGAGGGCTGTGTTGGCTTTCATCAAAGTAATCAATTATAGTATTATACAAACAAAGAAGGACTTGCAGTGTTGCAGTCAGAATTAATGATAGCTGGGAATATGTTTCACCCTGAAGGGCTTCAGATTACTTCAAGAATTGAAATGCCAGTGTTCATGTGGCTTCGACAATCTCTCAAGCCTGTGCATTATAGTCCTGAATGCAATCCAAATATTGTGTATCTTTCGTAACATATCCAGTTTTGGAACTCTCCTATTGGATTTTTACCAAAATTTCTGCTTGCCATTATCAGCCCCAAGTGTTTTTCCGAGAGAGGCTCATTTTACATTATGGCACAAAACCACATTTATAATATGGTCATCTGTTGAAAGACGATGTCCCGCTGAAAACTCATGTATCAGTATAATTGATGGATTAGAATGGTATTGCAGCCTATCAAAGTGATGACAAAATCTCAACTTTAATTGTATAGCTTCTTAAAAGATCTTCATCATACTTGCATGGTACCTCCTCTGCCAGTGTTTTCAGCACTCTTTGTTCTACCATTAAAATTACTGGGAATAGGAACAAAGAATATCACATTTGTAGTTTTATTTATAAAGTATTCTACCCAAATGAAGATTGGAATGTCTGTACTGGACAATGAAATATACTTATGAGTTGGTTAATAGCTAAATATATGTGTTGAATACTCAATTTAAAAATGTGTTGTTAAACTCTTTTTCTTTAGAAGGGTAGCCAACTCTGCTTTCATTTTGATATCTGCCTGTTTTCTTTCTGCAGAGTCCATGTGAGAAACTCTTCAATCCGACTGAGAGAAAACACATCCGCAGAAAGGAGAAAGTGAGTGACAGAGGAAAGCAATGCAAGAATGTGTCCTAGACTGGGAAGGAAGTTGATGAGAGCTTGGTAATATTATTGCTCAACTACACTGTTTCCCAGAGCTCCTTCAGGACGTTTCCTGAAAATCTAAAATCCTTGACCTCTTGAAATTCTACGAAGTTGATATTTCTCTACACCCTAGCTATGACTTTAACACTATATAGTCTTATATTCTATATTCTCTCCTTTCTTTCTCCTCTACGTACTCTGTGAATGGTATGCTTTGTCTGTATAGCACACAAGAAACAGTGGGCAAGATTCTCTGACCTCCCAGCCACATGTTTCCCGCCAGCGGAAGGTGGCACATTGTTTGCTGGTGGTGGGATTCACTGGTCCCAATGCTGTCAATAAGAATTCCCATTGACGTTATCCCATGCCAGCGAGAAACCCACGGGTGGGGGTGGGCTGCCAACATGAACAGCTGGCCAATACTTTTCACTGTATACCAATACATGTGACAATAATAAATCAAATCAAATCAAAACAGCACAGTTCATTTTGTAAGAAGAGAGATTTTTTGAAACTATTCCCTTGCAATTTGTCACTTTTGACAGCTAATATTTCCATAGATTTTTAGAGAAGATTTAGCAAAATCAATTCGAAAGCAATATTGTTCCTTTTGAGAACTGACAGTGAGCATGTCTGTTATCCAAGAAGCTGATTGATGGAGTTATTTGCCATTCAGGATAGTCCTTAATCACTCGATAATATAGAACATAGAACATTACAGCGCAGAACAAGCCCTTCGGCCCACGATGTTGCGCCGACCAGTTAAAAAACAATGTCCCTCTAACCTAAACAAATCCCTTTTCATCCATAAACCTATCCACGGATCTCTTAAACGCCCCCAAACTAGGCGCATTTACAACTGCAGCAGGCAGGGCATTCCAATCCCTCACCACCCTCTGGGTAAAGAACCTACCCCTGACATTCGTCCTATAACTACCTCCCCTTAAGTCCTGCATTTATTTATTTATTCCCATTCTAAAATATATTTAGAAGCGGCTTAAAGATATACATTACACAGCATCAATGTAATGCTTTTGGATCATGGTCAAAGCACTTCCACCATTATGGTGAGCAGGCATGACTGGTGTTTCCCCAGGCTGTTTTACTTGTCACTCAGCTCATGTCATGTTTTTGATAAGAGAGCGGATTAAGGGTTATGGGGAGAGGGCGGGAAAGTGGAACTGAGCAGCGACAGATCAGCCATGATCTTATTGAATGGCGGGGCAGGCTCGAAGGGCTAGATGGCCTACTCCTGCTCCTATTTCTTATGTTCTTATGTCATCTATTAAAGTATACATGAAGAAATAGAATAGAAGCAATGGGGAGCAATGAAATTCACCATTTATTCCATGAGTAACCAAGATCTCCATTCAGGAGTGACAAAGGCGTAAATGATTGGATGCTCAAATGTTTCCTAAGCTGTGTTCCATTTATATTTACTGCAATAATTTACTGTAACTTGAGTTTCATTGGGTGCATTATACCCTAAATATTATCACTTTCCTGAGTAATTTATAGAGTTAAAATGAATATTTGTGCCTTATAAATGATAAAATTTTGTCATACTTTTGTAAAACAAAAGACTGTAAATATGGCACTCCAATAAGGCTCCCTTGATATGGAGGTTTATAATCATAGTCAGAGAATGAAGAGTGGTCCCAGTTGAGATATTTTCATACAATGTGGTGTATATTATAACACACTCCTATGAGACGATTTGGCTTACCACATTTCAAATTTCTCAGTATTATGACCAGGATCCATTCTCCAAGAACTATCAAAATTAATCAACTGTTCCATCCCACAATTTGAGACAAAACATAAGAGCTGGTTGAAGAATGGGACTAAGCTGTAAGAAACCCTGCCTTGAAGGTATGGGTTCAATGACTGTGCAAGGTCTTAGAAGCATGAATCATTGAATAAACTTTGACCCTTAAAAAAAATCCTTTCTAATATGTTCAATTGGCACTCAGAATGGCCGATTGACAGTAGGGAACTAAGTGCAAAAGCTACTTTGACAATTTTTTGTCTAGACTCAATTGGAACTTCAACTTTGGTGAAAAGGAATTGTTTGTTTAGATTGTCAGCATTAATTAAAACAAGGGGTTGAGATGGTAAAAGAGAAGAAATAAGAAGTTTGAAGGGGAAAGATATTTGTAAAGTGTAATGTTGGCAGGTCCCAGCCAGGAGAGTCCTCTTATTCAATGACATTCAACATCTGGTATCACCTGGTATCGTGGAGGGGTACGCACTGAGAACATACCCTTGTTGTTGCTGCTGTTCCCTCCACCATGAGCCTCCTCCACCATAATCCCCCTCACACCATCTCTCCCATGATTCCTCCCCTTGAGCCAACTCCCACCAACACTCAGCTATGCTTTGGGTCCTGGGCCTTGTGTCGGTGTCATTTTTGAAGGAGCCACCCCACACGAGGTGGCACAGTCATTTAAATAAACTATCAGCCTCTGATTGGCTGGCAGTTCTCAGCAGGAGAAACTTTTGCTCCTGGGGTCCTGATCTTGGTGAAAGGGTCACCTTTCAATTTCCTGATTAGCACTTCCAGGCCTTCCTGGAAAGAGGCTATGGAGGAAGGATCTGGAAGGCTCTCCACTGCAATATTTTTATACTAATATTAAAGAAACCAATCCTTCATAAGGGATTGGGTAAACATGTTGTGGGTTCACTTATTGAGACAAGGCACATATGAACATATGGGCACTATGATGGCACAGTGTTTAGCACTGCTGCCTCACAGTGCCAGGGACCTGGTGTTTGATTCCCAGCTTGGGTCACTGTCTGTGCGGAGCTTGCATGTGTCTGCGTGGGTTTCCTCCGGGTGCTCTGGTTTTCTCCCACAGTCCAAAGATGTGTAGGTTATGTTGGTTGGCCATGCTAAATTGGCCTGTAGTGTCAGGGGATTAGCAGGGTAAATACGTGGGGTTATGTGAATATGGCTGGGTGGTAGTGTGATTGGTGCAGACTCGATGGGCTGAATGGCCTCCTTCTGCACTGTAGGGATCTATGATTCCTCCAGGTGTTCCAGTTTTCTCCTACACTCTGGAAGAATGTGCTAGTTAGATGCATTGGCCATATTAAATTCTTCCTTAGTTTATCTGACAGGATCCAGAGTGTAACAAGTCAAATATTTTCATAGTAACTTCATTGCAGTGTTAATGTAAGCCTACTTGTGACTAATAAATAAACTTTACCTTTATAAATAAACCTTTGTTGCATCCTCTCCAGAGTATGCGTGTCCTTGTGGTAGTGTGGAGACCAGAAATGCATGCAATATTGCAAATGTGGCCTAACTAAAGTTTTATACAGCTGTAATATAACCTGCCAACTGTTATACTCGATGCTCCAATGATGAAGGCAACTATGCTGTATGCCTTCTTGCCCACATCGCCCACCTGTGTTGTCACTTTCAGGGATCCGTGTAGCAGTATGCCCAGAACTCTTTGGATGAGGGATAATTAATTATTCTTCAGACCTGCTGCTTTCTTCTCTTACATATTCAGAAAACTATCTCCCCGGAATCCATTTTGTTTTCTCTGATTGAGATTCTGAACAGTGCAAAATCGTGGATAATTTAATGCTTCTTATACAAATATGTGACCTCCTATCATGTGGGATTCTTAAAACCAACTGATGAACTTTAACTCTTAGCTCTGAAGAAGGATTATTCAGACTCGAAACATTGGCTCTATCCTCTCCCAACAGATGCTGTCAGATCTGCTGAGGTTTTCCAGCATTTTCTATCTTTGTTTGTGATGAAATTATTAATTTAACTATTTATTGATGTAAATATAGCTTACAAGAAAGCATGCTTATTTAATTATGCTTGTATTTTTCTTAATTTGTTCATGAAATGTGGATGTTTCTGGCAAGGTCATCATTTATTATTCAGTCACACTCCCACCCAGGCCATATTCACATAACCCTACATATTTACCCTGCTAATCCCCTGAGAAGGTGGGAGTGGAGAGCCATTGTGAACCATTGCAGCCTGTGTGGTGTATATACTTTCAGCACAATGAGATAGGAAGTTCCAGGATTTTGACCTTGCAATAATGAAAATAAAGTCTAAGTCAGATTGTGTCTGAGTAGGAAGAGAACTTGCAAGTGGTGGTGTTCCTATGTGTCTCCTTCCCTTGTTCTCCAAGGCAGTTCAGACTAGGAGTTTGGAAGGTGCTGTTGAAGATAGATTGGTAAGTTGCTGCAGCGTATCTTCTTTATGCCATACACTGCAGCCAGTGTGCAGCAGTGGTGGAGGGAATGAATATAAGGGCAGTCAATGGAATGCCAATGAAGCAAGCTGCTTTGTCCTGGCTGGTGTCAGCTTTCTTGAGTATTGGTGTAGCTCCACTCATTCCAGCAAGTGGAGAGTATTCCATTACAATCTTCATCCTTTAGAAATTCTTTCATAGGATGTGGGCATTGTTGGCAAGACTAGCATTTGTTATCCATCCCTAATTGCTCTTGAACTGAATGGCTTACTGAGTCCTTTCAGAAGGCAGTTAAGATTCACTCCCTGGATTTGGAGTCACTTATAGCCAGACCAGGTAAGGATGGCAGATTTCCTTCCTTACAGGGCATTAATGAACTAGGCAGGTTTTTATGACAATTAATGACAGTTTTCATAGAATCATAGAATTCCTACAGTCCAGAAAGAACCCATTTGACCCATCAAGTCTGCACTAGCTCTCCAACACAGCATCTTACCCAGGCTGAATCCCTGCTCTGTAACTGTAACCCCACACATTTATTCTGCTAATCCCTCCAACCTACATCCCTTTGGACTGTGGGAGAAAATGAGAGCACCCAGAGGAAACACAAGGAGAATATGAAAACTCCACACAGTCACCCAAGGCTGGAATCGAACCTGGGTCTTTCTGCTGTGAGCTAGCAGTGCTAACCATTGTGCCACCATTACTGAAAGCAGCTTTATATTCAATATTTATTTATTGAATTTAAATTCCACAAGCTGCCATGGCGAGGGAGGGGGGGGGGTGGGGAGGGGGGATTTGACCTTGTGTCCCCAAGGAATTAACCTGGGCCTCTGGGTTGTTGGGCCAGTGATATTACCACTGCACCATCCTCTCCCTGGTTTGTGCATTGTAAATGGTGGACAGGCTCTGGGGAGTCAAAAGGCAAGTTATTCACTTAGAATTCCCAGCCATAGCTGTGCTTTTGTAGCCACAGTATTTGTGGCTGGTCCAGTTAAGTTTGTGGTCAATGGTTACCCCCAGGGATGTTAATGATGGGGATATTCAGTAACAGTAAGTCTGACAACAGCAAGAAGAGATGATTTTCTCTCTGGCTGGTGGAGATGGTACTGTAGTTGCCTGGCGCTCGTAGTTAGTGCATGATGAAAGGTGACTTATGTTATCAACTGGTGAAAACCCAAAGTTTGAGAGGAACTATTTACTTAGCTAATGCATCACTGGGGAAATATATAGAATTGAATAGATGTAGAGTGAAGTTAATTCTGTTGGGCAGAGTGGGAAGGAATTTCTTTCCTTTCTTTTTTAATGGTCACAAGCTCAAGATATACGAAAAATAAATAGTTCATAAGGTTTTGACTTCAGCAGTAGAGATTGTGTAAATGTCTACATCTATGTTTATACATTAACACCCCCTTTCCAAGTCACTCAGAGGGGCTTTTAATTCTGAATGAAATATTATCCCTGTTTCGAAGAGATCTGTGATTCTGTAAAACCTGTGCTCTGTGTTGGAATACCTTCTCATATTCTTGGCTGGTAAATTAGCCTCTGGGGGCTAAAATGCTCTTAAAAAAGTCACATTTTCACACCCTTTGTTGTTATAGTCAGCAAGAAGCTGTACTCCGTCATTCTGTGAATGCTACCATAAACACGGATAAAATATTAATGGGGCATAAGGTAATCAGAGTGAATAGTATATGACTTGAGTCCAAGATGGGTTAAGTGCTAAGTGTCCTGTAGTCACCTTCTGGAGATCTCTACATCTCGCCCTTCCAGCACTCCATTACCAACTCCAGAACGCACCTTACCTATCACAGAGGGAGCAGCAAGTTGATTCACCATCTGTATACCACTAGCATTGTCACCATTCCATACCATCTTCTGCCTCAACCTTCTTGATTCCACAAAAAGTTCCCTGGCATTCTTATCAATGACCCTTTGATTGTATTGAGAATCAGAGAATCATAGAATCATACAGCGCAGAAAAGGCCTTTCCGCCCATCGAAAGTCTGTACCGACATGTAAAATACCTGACCTCCCACCTAATCCCATTTACCAGCACTTGGCCTTGAATGTTATGATGTGCCAAGTGCTCATCCAGGTACTTCTTAAAGGATATGAGGCAACACGCTTCTACCACCCTCCTAAGAAGCGCATTCCAGACCGTCACCACTCTCTGGGTAAAAAGGTTTTTCCTCACATTCCCCCTAAATCTCCTGCCCCTCACCTTGAACTTGTATCCCCTCATGACTGACCCTCCAACCAAGGGGAAGAGCTACTCCTTATCTACTCTGTCCTTGCCCCTCATAACCTTGAACACCTCGATCAGACCGCCCCTCAGTCTTCTCTGCTCCAACAAAAACAACCCAAGCCTATCTAATCTCTTTTTATAACCTAAATGTTCCATCCCAGGCAGCATGCTGGTCAATCTTCTCTGCAACAGCACATTGCCAACATAAATATTCAATCGATTCAAGAAAATCAGGGTTCGCCCAAAGCCATTTGTTTGGATTTTGTGATTGTAATGACAGTGAAACTGTTAGTCTTCACCATCATTACTGTGTGAAACTATCAGCAATTTCTGGCATTCCCATATGCTGAGTTAGATGTCAAATTCTAAACTTTCTGTCAGTGGTTTCCTGCTCCCTTACAGCGTGTATTGTTGAAGGTCTTGCTGATGGAAATCAATTAGAAAAATCACTGAATTAATGTGAACTTCCACTTTTTAGATGATTATTCTTGCTGTGAAAACCTATTAAGACATTGAATGAGGAGTAACTGTTTTCAATGACAGACTAAATTCATAAGGGCGGCATGGTGGGAAATGGTTAGCACTGCTGTCTCACAGCGCCAGGGACCAAAGTTTAATTCTGGCCTTGGGTCACTGTGCATGTAGAGTTTGCACATTCTCACCATGTCTGCATGGGTTTCCTCTGGGTGCTCCGGTTTCCTTCCACAACTCAAAGATGTGCAGTTTAGGTTGATTGGCCATGCTAAATTGCCCCTCGTGTTGGGGGATTAACAGAGTAAATCTATGGAGTTACAGGAATAGGACCTGGTTGGGTTTGTGGTTGGTGTAAACGTGAAAGGCTGAAAGGCCTCCTTCTGCACTGTAGGGATTCTATGGATTCTATAAATGCTGTTGAACAACCCCTCTTGCCTTGAAAAAAATATACATTTGTGGAATGTCAGATATTTCATAATTTAAAATGTCGTAACTTTTTAAAATAGTAAAAATAATTATTTTAAAAATGATATTTCAGCCTCTATCTTAATCCCAAGAAAATATCCCAGTTTTGTTTTGTAAAAGGTATAAAAAATGAATGAGAAAACCTGTTTGTTATTTCCTGGTTTTCTGACTTTGAGAATCCTTCAGTGTGATTGGTGGCTAATCTCGCTTGGAGTCATTGCTGATTCTGGATGTCACAAAGCCCCCATAGTTGGCACCAGCAAACTGAAATGGTTGCCTCAGAGTTCATTAGATTTTTATGCATAGCCTTCTGCAAGGTTAAAGTCTATAATCTTGTTGCTGCTAGCAAAATCTAGGCCGTAGAGTTCCTTCATTATTTTTCAGGTTTCTGCTGCAACTGAACAGAAGGGGCTTGGGGGGGGGGGGGGGGGGGGGGGGGGTTGGCGGCGGCGTGGGGGGGTGCGCGGGGGAGGCGGCAGAGGAGGCGACTTTCCAAAGAGTGCTGAATTGGTGGGAAAACTGTTTTAGATCACGACTGTTTTCTCAGTTCAACTTCACACTCAAATCTCTCCACTCTGTGCACTGCAGAGGTCCCAATCGTGAATCTCATTAAAAACCCAGGGGGCGGGGCCTATTCATGCCGGATTCTGACAGTTCTGGAACTCTCCGCGTGCGCAGTTCTCCGGATATGTCATCTCCCCATTTGCTGGCCAGTTCGATTGCTGGCCAGCCTGAGACCCCCCGCAGTGCTGCCCCTCCAGCAGCCCCCCCCCCATGGCCTGATCGTGGCACCCATAACAATTCCTGGGCCAGCCCTGACCCCCCCCATCCCAGGGTGCCCTGATGTTCAGCCCACCCTGCCCAACAATTGTGAACCCCACACCCCCCTCACCCCAGCAGATTCCCCTCCCCGCTGACCCCCCTCTCCGGGGTCAGACCCCTCCAGCAGACCATCCCCCCCAGCCCATCCCACTCGCTGCCCTCCCTCCAGCCTAGACTGATAGCCATGCAGAGTGACAGTGGGACGCCTCACCCCCACCAATCACTCCTACGCCCTGCCCACAATAGGCCCCACCCCCCCCTTAGAACTGCCCAATGCCCGGTGGGCAGTGCCAAGATGCCCCTGGGCAAGAGCACTTTGCCCCTTGGGCAGTGCCATGGGGCACAGGCTGGCACTGTCAGGGTACCAATGCCCAGGGAGCACCCCTCCCACTGCCCGACCCTCTGGTTGAACAGACTGTCTTGGGGCTGAGGCAATGCTTTCAGAGGCATGCTTCATGGGTGTTAGAGGTCTGGGCATGACATGTATATCTTGGCCCTGGTCTTGGGTGAGGGAAGGCCTCACTGGGCAGGGAAGGGATATCAGGCATCCAAAGGGAGGAGTGAGGTCATCCAAATACCCCAGGGGAATCCCCCTGAAATCTCCAAGGGTGTTCTGTCACCCCAAATTCCCTCTGTCTGTGACCCCAACAACTCCAGCAGGTCAGGATGAAGAGGCTACACCTGCTTGTGAGCAGCAGACAATCAGTAATCTGGGGCTGTCCAACTTTGGGCCTCCAGAGGACATATCTCATCTTAGACAACAGGGCATAAGAGTTAGCAGTTTAGTGTGCAGGGCATAGGTTGCCAAAGGGCATGGGGACACATCTAGAAAGGTTTGGGAGTGGGAAGTGGGGGAAGAACAGGAGGATCAACATGGATAGTAATCGGTTCAATGTCAATGGTGAGGTGTAGCATAGCGGTAGGAGAAAAGGAACAAGGTGAAAAGATGTAGGGGGAATAGGAGGGATTTGGTGGGTAGGAGGAGGAGTTGGGAAGTTGGTCTCCCACACAAATATCAGCAGCACCACTTTTTACTTCCAATGACATGGTTTGAAAATCAAACAGACACAATCAGTTGGGGAATGGTCTCGGGGTGTGTGGGAGCAGAGCGGCAAAGCAAATCTTGACAGTCCTGTTCAAACCATGGAGAGAGTGGCCCAGTGAGCGTGAAACTCAAGGGTCTCATGTCCAATGAATGAGTTGGGCTCCTTTTCTAATTGTGTACATTTAGGTGACAATCCATTCGATTTAGGTGCTGCAACGCATAACGTTCACGTGGGAACTGCCTTTGTTCATGTTGCTGATATGGAACTAAAGGTGATTGACTGTGAGAGACTGAATGAAACTCCACAGAACTGAGGAACAAGATGGGAGGGAAGTGGAGGGGGAAGCAGTTAGTACTCTTGAACGAATGCAGGACATTGCATGACATTAATGAACCAATTGATACCTGAGAGTTGGAGAGAGATAAAACAAAACATATTTATAAAATATATTCACTAAAGTGACGGAACATCCATGCCACCACTGTACATTCACAACTTCTCAATCTTCCTTCCTCTCTCTAGGTGCAGCCCCGACATCTGCAGCAGAGGTGGAGGTAGCCTTCCAACTGCTATGCTCTGTTGTTTAAGATGGGATATATTCTCTGGAGGCCCAAGGCCTGGACAGCCCCGGATTGCTAATGGTCTCCCACTCACAGACAAGTGCAACCTCTTTATCCTGACCTGCTGGAGTTGCTGGGGTCACAGACAGAGGGAATTTGGGGTGACAGGACACCCTTGGAGACTTCAGGGTGGATTCCCCTGGGGTGTCTGGCTGGCCTCACTCCTCCCTTTGGATGCCTGAGGTCCCCTCTCTGACACCTTGAGGAGAAGGGGCAGGTGGAGAGAGATCGAGGTGTCCTGTCTTGCCACTGCTGAAAATCACCCATTGCTAGAGCGATGGTGTAGAGGTCTGAGCGCAAATCTGGTAGAAAGTTTGTGTTCTGCTGGACCTGGGTCTCCAAGGCAGCCACCAACCTTCCCATGGAGACTTTAATGCACTCATGTCTCGGAGCTGTAACATTGGACAGGATGTGGATGAACTCCTCCATCCTTTGTATCAGTCTGGTGATGGCCTCTGACAACACTGCCTGATGTCTTTTCACCTCATTCCTCTCTCTCAAGGGCCAATTGCAGAGGTTTATCATTGGCCTTAGACTCTGCAGAGGCCTGGTCTCTAGCTGTCCTCTGAGTGTCCGAGATCTTGGCAATCACCACTCCCACCAGCCGTGGATACGTGCCCATGATGAGATCATTAGATTGTGAACTTAAATCTAGAACTAGGAAACATCAAGTTGAATGTACCTGTGCTGGTTGAAGGTACAAGACGAATGTAGTAGCAGGTCTTCGTTCCTCAGCATCCTTATCTGTGGTTATCTTGGGCTGGGGCCGAGGTGTTTGTTCAAACTCTTCCTTTGTTGCTGGTGGCTGGAATAGAGAAAATAAATAATTCATGATTGGTTAGGCAGACTCTGATACAATGCATCACTCACAATTAAGAACAAAGAATAATGAAAAGTACAGCACAGAGACAGGCCCTTGGGCCTGCCAAGCCTGTGTCATGATGCCCTAACTAAACTACAAGAAACCTTCTGCCCTTACTTGGTCCATATCCCCCTATTCATGTACCCATCCAGACTAATGTCGATGTGTGGCTGATGGATACTGGATGGACTCTCACTGGCTTGTTGGGGAAGGCCAATCTCACCTTCCATGCAGGAACAATCCTTACTCTCGCCAACTAACTCTGCTGGCTGTTTTTGCAATGGAGAGAGTGCCCTCAACTCCAGGATATCCTCTCCGATCATCAATCTCTTACTTTTGTATTGGAAAAGCATAAAGGATAAAGACAGATGGATGGACTGTGAGCCCTGCAGGTGTAAGAGCAGTTAAGAAGCATGCACGTTTGCGTTGACCTCTCACCAGTAACTGGTTGAGATTCCCTTTGTGCAGGATCTTGTGTGAGGTGGTGATCTGAAAGTTGCTGGTGAATGAGCAGTGCTGAATTTCTACTTGCTGATAGGTTGTGACATCCCTGTGGACTCTAATCCTTAGGCTACCTGATGCTCTTATCTAAATGTGAGTTTGGAGTGAGGAGGAATGTTTATTTAACTTGGCGGAGTGCACCAGGTCATTCATCCTTTTGCTGCACTACAGCATCGTCCTTAATGTGGCCCATGGGTGCAGACCTCCCTGATGACCTCCTCCCAAGTTGGTGGAGTCTGGTCAGTGGACTTCCTGTTCTCATCCCTTGGAAATATTTGCTGTCTTTCCTGTGTGGGAGAGGCCTCGCTGAGTAGTGGTGCAGAGAGTTATTTCTTGATTTGATTTGATTCGATTTATTACTGCCACAATGAAAAGTATTGTCTCTTGCGCACTATACAGACAAAGCATACCATTCATAGAGAAGGAAAGGAGAGAGTGCAGGATGTGGTGTTAAGATTCATAGCTGGGGTGTAGAGCAAGATGAACTTAGCGCGAGGTAGGTCCATTCCAAAGTCTGATGACAGTCTGGAAGCAGCTGTTCTTGAGTTGGTTGACATATAATCTCAACTTTTGTATCTTTTTCCTGATGGAAGAAGGTGGGAGAGAGAATGTCTGGGGTGCGTGGAGTCCTTAATTATGCTGGCTGCTTTTCCAAGGCAGCAGGAAGTGTAGACAGAGTCAATAGATGGGAGGCTGGTTTGCGTGATGGATTGGGCTACATTCATGACTTTTTGTAGTTTCTTGCAGTCTTGGACAGAACAGTAGTCATACCAAGCTGTGATACAACCAGAAAGAATGCTTTCCTTGGAAAAGTTGATGACATGCCAAATTTCCTTCGTCTTTTGAGAAAGTAGAGGTGTTGGTGGACATTCTTAACTATAGTGTTGGCGTGGGGTTACCAGGACAGGTTGTTGATGATTTGGACACTTAAAATCTTGAAGCTCTCTCTCTGGGCTCATTGCTTTATTTGCACAGTCGCTGGCCTGTAGTGTGTGAATGTGTGTTTGGGGCCCTTTTAATATGGCACTGGAACTTTCAACCCCAGGAATTAATGGTGGGGCAGATGAATCCCTTCCCACCACATAACAAGATTCTATGAGCTCCTTACTGATGGACACATAGTGAGCTGAAGAGCAGGAGATCTAGTGCGAAAATCCACCCCGTTGTCTAACAGGGATAACATGGACTTCTCCGCCCACAACTGCACTTAGCTTCCAGATCAGAAAATTACTCCCCCATTAGTAAAACCCATTCTGATAAATTGCTTCATATTGAGTCCTGAAATTAATCCGTTTGTTGAATGAACTGATAATCCAATGTCCACCATATTCTTCTTTATACACGAAAGAGATCCAGGAGGACAAATTACAAAGAGAGATGCAAACCGGAATTCCTCGGTCTCACATGCCACATTACCACTATCAATGGGAACAGGGAATTTGGCGCTCAGCCAAGTCTCCATTCACTACAGCAGGACTGGAGAATCCTAGCCTCGGGTGAGTTCAGAGAATCTGGGCCCACGGCCTTGGCTTTCCAAATCAATATGACACAAGAATATTTAATATTCTTTTGCAGCCAGTGTATTCAGATAAGCAGCTCACTGGGACTACCCCTGCAAAGCATTTACTAGAAAATAGAAATTGCGACACTGGACTTGATTTTCCAGGCCCACCCAACATAGAAACATAGAAAAATTACTGCACAGAAGGAGACCATTCAGCCCATCTTGTCCACACCAGCCCGAGGACACCCAAGCGCCCTTTCTGATCCCACTTTCCTGCAGTGTGTTTTCCAGCAGTGGAGGTATCTTGCCATTAGTTGGATCTTATTTATTAGTTCCGAATAAGGCTTCCATTAACACTGCAATGAAGTGACTGTGAAATTCCCTAATCACCGCAGTCCGACGCCTGTTTGGGTCAATACACCTAACCAGCATGTATTTCAGAATCCAGTCCCGTCAAAACAGTGTTTTGCGTGGCTCGATCAGGCCTGCCGCCTCGGAACCTGCAATGGGGGGAATAGGGAGTGTGGGTGGGGGAGCACCTTCAGCAGGACTGGAAAATCTCACCAGTGGGAAGGGTGAGAAAATGTCACCCACTTTGTATTATTACTCTCTGGACAAGAACAAAAAAGGGCGTTTGAAATGAAAAAGATTGTGTGATAATGCAACTATTGGCTAATCAGCGCAATTATTCCATATCGCTTAATCTACCACAGACTAGCATGTCATCATACTGCTATGTTTTGCATTTTCAAATTGAAACCTGGTTTGGATCTCCAAAACCACCATATTACTCAACTGTCTTAGTAACATATTTTATTTGGCAATTAATACAAAGTAATTTCAATCACAATTTAAGATGACACCCATTCCTGAGAAAAGCTTACAAAATTAGTGGTTCCATTAGCAGGCATCATTGGATATTCTGTTTTGATGATACTTAAGATTGAGTTCTATCTGAGCACACCTGACACCATGACTTCATGGCATGGCAGTGATATGTGAGCCCAAGGTGGCAACTGGCATGATTAGTGTATGATTTCCTTTTGTCCCTAATGAATAAGGGGAACATGTTAGGACACGGGATGAATTAAATTCTGGGAAAATTGCTGCTTTTTCCTAATGACTGACTTGGACCATGTTTCAATGACTCAATGTGCCCTTTATTACATTTTGCAGTCATTTTGGAAATAATATTTCTGTGCCAAAAGACATGCTGTGAAGATAGATGGGAGAAAAGACTAGCTGACATAGGAGTTGCAAAATAAAGCTGCAGCTAATCTGTTCCCTTCCACACGTGTGATCATGCAACTTTTGTGTAATCAGCAGAATAAATCTATATCAATTAATCTATAACAGACCAGTATGTTGTTGTGCCATTATGTTTTGCAATTGAAAATTGAAACCTTGTTTGAATTCTCCAAGAACCTCCAGATTATTTACCTACCTGTGATCTTGCCAAAGAGTAATATTTATCACAAGACATCACAGGCAGCATGGATCCTTGTTATACACACTCTACCACTTGTGAAGCCTGTCATGTTCACTCGGAAGGAAATCTGCCATCCTTACCCAGTCAGGTCTACATGTGACTCCAGACCCACAGCAATGCGGTAGACTCTCAAATGTTCCCTGAAATGGAGGACAGTTAGGGACGGCCAATATATGCTTACCCAATCAGCAACACTCATGTCCCGTTAAAATAAAAATGATAAAAAAAGAATTGGTCCATTTCGCGTCCAAGAAGAGAAGTTTCTGATTCTATCGCTCAGTCATTCTCTCTTCAGGGTCTGAAACTTGAACAATGTTGGGAGGTCTCCTTATCAGAGTCAATTACAATGACTTAGGGTTTGAACACCTTTTCTACTCCATTGTAGGGTTCACTTCTCATGGTAGCACAGTGGTTAGCACTGCTACCTCACAGCATCAGGGACCCGTGTTTAATTCCCGACTCGGGTCACTGTCTGTGCGGAGTTTGCACGTTCTCTCAGTGTCTGCGTGGGTTTCCTCCAGATGCTGCAATTTCCTCCCACATTCTGAAAGAAGTGCTGGTTAGGTGCATTGACCCAAACTGTGGCAACTAGGGGTATTTCACAGTAACTTCATTGCAGTATTAATGTAAGCCTACTTGTGATTAATAAACTTTATTTTTCTAAATTCCATTAAGTTCTATTAAAAGTCTGCATCTGCAAGAATTTATAACTGCCAATTGTAATGTCCTAATTCTGTTGAGTGTTGTGGGCTTTAAACAAAAAGAAAGAGATGTGGTTTTAACATGTAAATTCAAAATAGCAAGAACAGATTTATTATAGGAACTGTTGACTGTATAGAGCGAAAAATAGAAAATAAGGCAGCAGCCTGTGGAACATCCCAATGACAACATCATCAAATCATGTGACTGCCATGGTGGCATCGTGGTTAGCACTGCTGCCTCATAGTGCCAAGGAACCAGGTTTGATTCCTGGCTTGGATCTGTGTGGAGTTTGAACATTCTCCTCGTGTCTGCGTGGGCTTCCGCTGGGTACTCCGGTTTTCTCCCACAGTCCAAAAATGTACAGGTTTGGTTGATTGGCCATGCTAAATTGATCCTAGTTTCAGGGGGATTAGTTGGGTAAATATGTGGGGTTACAGGGGTAGGATGGGATTGTTGACGGTGGAGACTTGATGGGTTGAATGGCCTCCTTTTGTACTATTCGGATTCTATGATTCTAGAGCTCTGAAAGCAATCATGCAACTTCTTGAATATATAACACCAAGGTCATGCATTTGACCATTGAACACATTATCAGGACAGCATAATCACTACTCAAGAATCAAACTCAGATAAGAACACATGGCACAGTCTCATTGTTATCTATCCTCCCATTTCTGGCCCATTTCCGTTGCCCAGCTTCACATACTGCCCATTCCTAACATGCACACTTCTGATTTCCTCAGTCCCAGTCCAGGGATATTCTGCCTTTTGTCTGTGCACTCATTCACTGCCTCCCACTTCTCTGCCAGTTCTAGGGATTTAAAATCAGCATTATAGTTTCAAAGCTCGACGATGAGTAAAGGGTTCTTGAACAAAACGTGGGGCTAAGAAATGACAGAGAGATTCTTGTGTGATTATAGCATTAGGTACTGCACAGTGTGAAAGGATCCATGACACATGACAGAGGGAGCTGGACATCCACAAGTCCACAGTTCCATGAAAGTGGCGATGTCCTGATGGTATTATCACTAGACTAATAATCCAGAAACTCAGCCAATGTTCTGGGGACCTGGCTTCGAATCCTGCCACGACAGGTGGTGGAATTTGAATTCAAGAAAAAATATCTGGAATTAAGTATCTACTGATGACCATGAAAGCTTTGTCAATTGTCAGAAAAACCCATTCGGTTCACTAATGTCCTTTAGGGAAGGACATCTGCCATTGTTATCCGGTCTGGCCTACATGTAGAACATAGAACATTACAGCGCAGAACAGGCCCTTCGGCCCACGAAGTTGCGCCGACCAGTTAAAAAGCAATGACCCTCCAACCTAAACCAAACCCTTTCCATCCATAAACCTATCCACGGATCTCTTAAACGCCCCCAAACTAGGCGCATTTACAACTGCAGCAGGCAGGGCATTCCAATCCCTCACTACCCTCTGGGTAAAGAACCTACCCCTGACATCCGTCCTATAACTACCACCCCTCCAGAGCCACAGTAATGTGGCTGACTCTCAACTGCTCTAAAAGGGGAACAATGGAGGGGCAATAAATGCTGGCTAGCCAGAGATGTCCATGTCCCATGAATGAATTACAAAAAAAAGGAACGGATAAGGTGGTCAAGAAGGCATAAGGTATGCTTGCCTTCATTGGTCAGAGCATAGAATATAGAACTTTAGCTTTTGGAATATTGCATACAGTTCTAGTCAGCAGAAGGATGTGGAAGCTTTGGAGAGAGTACAGTAAAGATTTACCAGGATGTTGCCTAGTTTGGAGGGTATTAGCTATGCGGAGGAATTGAACAAGCTTGATTTATTTACACTTGGATGTCAGAGGCTGAAGGGCGACCTGATAGAAGCTCACAAACTTGTGAGGGGCTTGGATAGAATGGATAGTTGGAGTCTTTTTCCTAGGGTAGAAATGTATTATAAATTCAGAATTATAAATTCTGCTAACCACCTGTAAACTAATGCTCATAATTTGATATTATTTACAATAGTTAACCACAAATTGGACAGGATTCAGAGAATAGTGAGGAAGATTATTCAAGGACTCAGTATTTTAGGAAAATGAATTTGCTTTGATTTGGTGAAAATGGGCCAGGACGGCCTGAGTTAAAACCTTGAAATTCCAATAGCATGAATGACATAAATGCAATTTAGTTGTGTTAAATTAGGTTAAGTGGAGTCAAGCCTTGAATGTGAACACGGAGCGAAAGAAGATTAGTACAAATTTAATGAGATTAAAGTGATACTTGACATCAGAAGAATAATGGTGGGAATTCTCCAGCCTTTCACACCAGTGGGATTTTCTGGTCCTGCTGCAGTGAACGGAGGTTTGACTGAGCGCCAAATTCTTCATCCCCGTTTGCAGTGGCTATGGGGCGTGAATGGCCAGAGAATTCTAGCCGATGTCTTTTAGCCACAAGAGTTATAATTAAATGGATTAGACTTGCAACAAAAGCAACTAAAGATGTATCAGTTAACTAGTTTAGAAATAGCCAGAACTCCCTTAATGGGCTTGTTGGGAACTACTACATTTTTAGTCCGAAATACTGCGTCAGCATTCATATTCCTGCCCAATATCTAGTGACTTTTTATGTATGTCCTCCTGGGTGAGGATAGGTTCAACTGTTTTTCAATGTTCCTCATGTAACTATGGATTGAATGGTCAATCTGATTTTGTCTGAGGCTGTTATTGAGGAAGAAATGCTGACTAGAGATTTGGCAGAGCTGCTTACTCATCTTCAGTTTTGAAACTGTAATTTAATGCAAATGTTTTAAAGTTCCTTTGAGCGCCAAGAAACACAAGCACATTTCAGGTTTGGCATCTTATCTGAAGAGCCACATCTCCTAAAATTCTGAGCTGTGTCTCTGTACAGCACTGGAATGTTGAACTAAAAATTATGCATTCAAAGCTTTAGCAGCAAATTGTAGGCAACCTTTATGATGGTAGAGGATGCCAAACTGTTGAACTTGATCTGTTCTCTCTTGACATCACTGCCTCAGCCATCTCCTTCCCACCTCCACCCTCACTCACTCCTTCCGCCCTCCCCCCAAATGCACCTATACATATGTAGAGTAGGAGTCATTGGATAGAAATCAGAAGCCCTGTCAATTTTCCCATCTTAACACATGTGCATCCTAACTGTTGTGAATTATACCACCCATAGCATTGCTCAACCGAGATCATCAACTTCAACACAAGCTTGGAATCAAACCCATTGTCTTCTCTGTCTGCTCTTCTTGTGTAAACCTCCTGAGACATCAGGGGAGCCAACACCTCATTCTTCTATTGCAAAGTGTGGGGCCTTGATCTTTATTGGATCAAGATGGATTATGATAGTCTCGTTGCTGATTGTTCATGGTCACAGTGATAACTTAAACCCACATAATGGTAGTCAAATGCTTTATCAAAAGGTACAATTTTCTTTCTTTCATAAAATAATGAACAACAGTAAGAACTACAGGTCGTTCTTCGAGAACACTCTCTTGCAGACTTCCCAAAGTCTGCCAAAGTCCACGCTGCCAATGATGTCACACACAATCCCACCAAAAGACATCGGTAATACATTTTCAGGGGCAGATGAACACCCTGTGACACCTCTTCCTTCCTGGAATTTCAATCCATCATCAGGACAGAAATGCAATGTCTCAACTGTACGACTGTCTTTCAGGATCTCTTTGATTGTGTCGTGATCTATGCAATACCACTGGTCATTCATCAGTCATTGGTGGATCCTGTGTTAGTTAGAACATAGAACATAGAACATTACAGCGCAGTACAGGCCCTTCGGCCCTCGATGTTGCGCCGACCAATGGAACCAATCTAATGACCCTCTAACCTAAACTATTCCAATGTTATCCATATGCCTATCCACTGACCATTTGAACACCCTTAAAGTTGGCGAGTCCACAACTGCTGCAGGCAGGGCATTCCACGACCTTACTACCCTCTGAGTAAAGAACCTACCTCTGACATCCGTCCTATAATTACCACCCCTTAATTTAAAGCTATGTCCCCTCGTGTTAGCCATCACCATCCGAGGTAAAAGGCTCTTACTGTCCACCCTATCCAATCCTTTGATCATCTTGTATGCCTCAATCAGGTCACCTCTTAACCTTCTTCTCTCCAATGAAAATAACCTCAAGTCCCTCAGCTTTTCCTCATAAGACCTTCCCACCATACCAGGCAATATTCTGGTAAACCTCCTCTGCACCCTTTCCAATGCCTCCACATCTTTCTTATAATGCGGTGACCAGAGCTGTACATAATACTCCAAGTGCGGCCACACCAGAGTTTTGTACAGTTGTAACATGACCTCACGGCTCCGAAATTCAATCCCTCTACCAGTAAAAGCTTTCTTAACACCGTACGCCTTCTTAACAACCTTATCATCCTGGGTGCCAACTTTCAGGGAGATCTCTGCTCGTCAACACTACTAAGAGTCCTTCCATTAGCCCTATATTCTGTACTCCTGTTATTCTTACCAAAGTGAATCACCTCACACTTTTCCATATTAAACTCCATCTGCCACCTCTCGGCCCAGCTCTGCAGCTTATCTATGTCCCTCTGCAAATTGTAACATCCATCCTCACTGTCTACAACTTCTCCAACTTTGGTGTCGTCAGCAAATTTACTAATCCATCCTTCTACACCCTCATCTAGGTCATCTATAAAAATAACAAACAGCAGTGGCCCCAAAACAGATCCTTGAGATACACCACTTGTAACCTGGTCCAGATCTGTATGCTTAGAAGTAGGTGGAGCATCTGTGCCTTAGTTTCCTCATACACTCCCACAGTAAAGTCTTGTGCAACTGGAACAACTTCCTAATAAACGCCCATATCGACATTCCCTTTTACAATCTGAAATTGTTGCTGACTCTAAAACTTTTGCTGACTCAGAGTTATAATGTAAACCAACATGATCTTGGTGTCAGAGAATGACACTTCCATTGTGCAGTTTCACTACCCAAGATATTGTCCCACTTTGTTTTAGAATTATTTCTGATAGCCATTTCTGGTTACGACCAAAGTTCCTGATATAAACACAATCATCCACATTGAACTGCCTCTCCTTCACCTGGTAGCCAGATCCCTCCTTCTGCTTCTCTTGTCTCCTGCCTACTCTTGCTCTGAGATCTGGATGAAGCAGATCCAGTGAGACTTCAGTCTTCTACCCAATAATAATTCAGCTGGAGAGATCTCTGTTGTCACCTGTGGTGTGATACCATTCTACAACAAGAATGTGGAGGGCCTTGTCCTGAAGTATTACCTACCATTCTCTTCAATCTTCCTTTCATTGTTTGAACCACTTGCTTAGCCAAACCATTTGAAGCCAGAGGAAACAGTGCAATATGAACATGGAATATACCATTCTTTTGCATAAATTCTTAACTCATCATAAGGTTTAAATCCATCATCTCCTCTAACAGTCGGCTATTGTTGCATCAAAAATCTCTTGACTTGAGATAGAAAAGGATCTCTGTCGGTCTGCTGCTTAGCCTGTGCAGCATTCACTGGAGAACGTGCAAGTGGGGCAGCACGGTAACACAGTTGTTAGCACTGTTGCCTCACAGTGCCGGGGACCCGGGTTTGATTCCCGGCTTGGGTGACAGTCTGTATGGAATTTGCATGTTCTCCCCATGTCTGTGTGGGTTTCCTTCCGGGCGCTCCGCTTTCCTTCCACGTTCTGAAAGACGTGCTGGTTAGGTGAATTGGCCCGAACAGGTGCCAAACTGTGGCGACCGGAGGAATTTCACAGCAACTTTATTGTAAACCTTACTTGTGACTAATAATTAAACATTATATTACATTATTTTAAATCTCTCGAGTAAGAAAATCATCTCGGGAGGGAATAATACCTTGGTTGGCATTTCGGATAGAAGGAATCCTTGGAACCATAGAACCACAGAAATTTGCAGCACAGAAGGCCATTCCACCCATCTTGTCCATGCCAGCTTGAGGACACCCAAGTGCCTTTTCTATTTCCACCTTCCTGCACCTGATCCATAACCCAGTAGCTTACACCAGTTAAGGTGCAGATCCAGGTACTTTTTAAAAGAGTTTAGAGTCTCTGTCTCCACCACCAACTCGAGCGGCAAATTCCAGACACCCACCACTCTCTGCACAAAAAAATTCTTCCTCATGTCTCCTCTACACCTACTGCCACTTACCTTGAATCCTTTTCCCTAGTTCTAGGATTCTTCACCAAGGGAAACAATGTTATCCTGTCCACTCTATCACTTCCCCTCATGATTTTATACACCTTTATCAAATCACCCCTCAGCCTTTTTAGTTTCAAGGAAAATAACCCCAGCTAATCCAATCTCTCCTCAAAACTGCACTTTTCCAGCTCTGGCAACAGTCTTATAAACCAGCTCTGCACTCTCTCCAAAGCAATTACATCTTTCCTGTAATATGGTGACCAGAACTGCACACAATACTCCAGTTGTGGCTTCACCAACTTTTTATACAATTCCAACATTCCTTAGTTTTATATTCTATACCTCTGCCAATGGGGATCATTCCATATGCCTTCTCTACAACCTTGTCTACTTGAACCTTTAGGGACCTGTGTGCTTGCATGCCAAGATCACTCATTTCATCTACCTTTCTTAATATATTCCCATTTATTGCATATTTCCTATGTGTTTGGCCTCCCTAAATGCATAAACTCACACTCACTATGTTAAAATCCATTTGCCACTCTACAGCTTGCTCCAGCAACCCATTGATATTGTTTTGTAGATTATAGCCATCCTCTAAACTATTCACTACTCGACCAATCTTTGTACTGTCTGCAAATTTTACACTCATGCCCTCACGTTCACATCCAAATCTTTCATACATAATATAAACAGCAAGGGTCCCAACACTGATCCCTTAGAACAACACTTGAAACAAATTTCCATTTGCAAGGATGCCTCAACGCATCTATGCTTGCATTGTCCTTCTCTGCACACAATATTGAGCAGGTAATACGACAATGTAAGAAGTCTTGCTGAGAAAATGGGAGGAATATATTTTGACTTATTGAAGAGACACATCAACGGTTTGTGGTCAATGTGGCGAATGAATGATCGTAGAGGTACTGATCGAATCTTTTCACAGTAAAAATGATCGCTGGACCTTATTTGTCCAATTGAATATCGCTCCTCAGCATTTGCCGGTGAACAAGATGCAAAACCAATGGGTTTTTCTGACCCATCCTCCACTAAATATGAGAATTGCACCTCCACACCATAGGGCATGGCATTGCAAAACAGAATGAATTCTCTGTCTTGATCAGAATGGAGTAGATTAATTGATGGTCATAGTGCTTTCATGACCTTGAAAGCTTTCTTTTCAGCCTACTCCTACTTCTGTCTGGTTTCTTTCAGAAGAAGTATATATAGTGGCACCAACACAGTTAAAATGTCTGGCAAAAACTTTCCATAATATTTAACTAGGGCCCAAAATGACCTGGGCTCTGTTCCTTGGATCCGGAGCCACCTTAAAAGCTCATGCTTACTCATCCACAGAAACTAAACCTAGTGCCGTAATTTGATAACTTAGAAACTTCACATTTTGTGCCTGAAAATGCACTTGTTCCACTTTAGACTCAGCCCTGCCTCTGAAACCCTTTTTAAAACTCGATCCAGATTGCTGAGTTATTTCTCCTCGGTCTTCCTCGTAACCAAGCTGTTATTCAAGTAGACTGCTACATGAAGAATGCCTTGTCGATTGTTCTTCGGAGACTTGTCGTACCAGAGGGTCCCCAAGGTTCAAACAATTGTACTGAACAGACTTTTATGTGTGTGAATTGGAATGTATTGCTTCGAGTTCTCCTTCAGCAAAGTGGGACAATATCTTGGGTAATGAAACTGCACAATGGAAGTCCGCCAAAGCCCACTCTGCCAATGGTATCTCGTGTTTGTGCAAGCCCATGAAAAGACATTGGTGATACATGTACATGGACAGATGCTACTATAGCACTATCGCCCATGAAAGTTAATCACTGGGGCAGCATGGTGGCACAGTGGTTAGCTCTGCTGCCTCACAGTGCCAGGGACCCAGGTTCAATTCTGGGCTTTGGTCACTGCCTGTATGGAGTTTGCTCTTTCTCCCTGTGTCTGTGTGGATTTCCTCTGGGTGCTCCAGTTTCCTTCCACAGTCCAAAGTTGTGCAAATTAGGTTGATTAGCCATTCTAAATTCATCCTAGTGTCAGAGGGATTAACAGGTAAATGTGTGGCATTATGGGAATAGGGCCTGGGTGGGATTGTGATTGGTACAGACTCGATGGGCCAAATGGCCTCCTTTTATACTGTAGAGATTCTATAAGTGAAGCAGCTTTCTCGGACCATGCAAAATCTACATTTCTTGATGGACCTGTCACTGCGGCAAAGTGTTTTTCAACTTGGATTAGTTATGAGTGATAGTTGTCCATCTTTTATTGTGGTTTTTGACTGATGGTATATTTTGATTTTCCTTTGCCTTGTTGAATTTCATAGCAAAATTTGGGAGTAACTGTTGCACATATCAAGCTTAATTTCTGCTTTGTGAGGAACACAAATGGAATGATTTGTTTTTTAGAGGCTAAAACGTATGATCCATCAGTTCTTGTCAGTTAATTAGAGGTTGGGGGACATGTGGTGGGTGTTGGTATGTGTCTAAGATTACTGCTTCTATTGTACATACTCATTGTAAAAGGGCTTATTGTTTTTCAGGGGCAAGCAATCTCCCGGATTACTTAATGTGCCACTTGCCAGCCGAAATCTGGATACTATCCAGATCTGACTAGGTTGGAATGGGCTGCTTCATCATTAAAGGAATTGTCAATGGAGCTTAACATTGTAGAATAATCCATGAAAAGCCCCACATCTGACTTTCTGATGGATAGGGTGTTCACTGATAAAGTGACTGAAGAAGATTAGATTAAACACCTCATGCAAAGACCCTGACATGACATTTTCCTTTGTATCAATTCCAGTAAACAATTTCACCATTTTAAACGTTAAGACCCCATAATTTGTAATAGGAGAATGAGATGTTGGCCCCCCCGATGTCTCGGGAGGTTTATGCAGGGAGTACAGGCAGGGAAGGTATTTGTGTTTGATTTCAAACGTGCGTGAATTTGATGAGCTCAGTGAGCAATGATTTGGGTGGTATAATCCACATCAGTGGCTTCTGACTCCTGTGTGTGTGTGTGTGTGTGTGTGTGTGTGTGTGTGTGTGTGTGTGTGTGTGTGTGTGTGTGTGTGTGTGTGTGTGTGTGTACGCGCGTGGGTGGGAGGGGGGCGGTGGTTGATGTCAGGAGACAAGAGATCAGACTCAACTGTTTGGCATCTTCTACCATCATAAAGGCTACCTACATTAAAGCTTTGACTTATAAAATTCTGAGCACCGTCTCAGTACAGCACTGGAATGTCAAACTGAATTATACATATGGCCCTTCAGATATGATGCCAAACTTGGAATGTGCTTGTATCTCCTGGTGCTTCAAGGAACTTGAAATGAATTATAGTTTCAAAACTGAAGCTGAATAGGAAGCAGTCTGAATCTCCTGGTCAGCTTTTTTTCTCTCAACTAATGTTCCCTAAAGAAATCAGATTGACCATTCACCCCATTGTTACTTGAGGAATGTTGCCAAATGCTTGCTGCATTTGTTCCCATGATGACGCTAACCGCAATCTAATTATGCAAAGAAAATTAAGGAGTTCCATGTGACTGGCACTTAATAGTTGCAAGTATTCTTCCTATTGTAAGGGACATGAATCATCTGCCACATGGACAAGTTACTAGAGAGTTGCTAATGTCCATTTGGAATCATGCACTAGTAAGAAATTACAGCCTTTGGGAGATGGGAAGAGTGATGGGGAAAATGACCGAAATAATAAAACAATGGATAGAAGTGTGCCTGTATGTTATTTGTAATGTGGGTGCATGTATACTGGCACCTGAGTGTGATGATTCAAATTCAAATTTCGTCAGCACTCGATACTATAGTATTGAATAATTACAGAAGTGATCTGAGTGGCCCCCAAACACTCGCTTAAATAATAGGACTGATTGCTTAAGTTTTTATTGTTCCTATCGTGTCTCATTCTTAAACAAAGGGAAAACAAGTAAACTTAAATTCCCTCCTCTAAGTGCTGAACTTTTAAGTTATTGAAAATGCCTTGGAAGCATTGTAAGTGATGATTTAGTTTTAAATCTATACTTTCAGACAATTTGGAGGGCTTTTTGTTGACAATCAGAACTGTTGTGCCAAAACAAATGGCTATAATTCAGTTTTGCTTGTCCATGTAACAATGCTACGTGCTGCAATTTGTAACTTTGCCAGTTTTACCATATAAAGTGTTAGGTTGGATGCTCCATGGTAATGATCTATTATCTGGAAGTAATTACTGTCATGAAAGCCCTCCCTTTAATATGTTGATTTTAAAGCAATACAGGAGGCGATTCTCACACCCTGCCATGCTAATTTTCTAGCATGCGTGGGATTCATGCATGCGTTCCTGTTGCGAGTGCATCTCCCAGCGCCGGATTTCCGGGGCCTGGGGCTGAATTCTCCTCTAGCCTCTCCCCCACTGCCTGGAGTATTTCACTCCAAGTTCCCAATTTCGGGGAGCTAGCAGCCCTACCTCACTGGAGTGAAAGGGGGTAGTTAGGGCCCCCTGCCCGGGTGTCAGGTGGTGGGGGGTTGCCACCAGGGCATGGGCACCTGGACTGTGTCAACCTGTGCCCCCTAGCACTGCCCAAGGGGCAAAGAGATAGGCTGGAATTTGCCAGCAGCATTCTATGGACGTGGTGCAGTGAACGAAGATTGGGCTGAGCGCCAAATTCTCTGTCCTCGCTGGCAGCAGTGGTGAGGTATGAATGGCCAGAAAATTCCAGCAATAGTCTCACAGCAAATACTTTTGCTTTTAAAAATTTGGTTGAAGAAAAGTTTATATTATCCCCAACCCAAATATCTCAAGACACACAAGGACAATTTAGCATGGATAATCAACATAACCTGCATATCTTTGGAGGAAACCAAAGCATCCGGAGGAAAGCCATGCAGACACGGGGAGAAAGTGAAAGCTCCGCACAGCCAGCTAAGGTTGCAATCGAACCAGCTCCCTGGTGCAGGGAGGTAGCAGCGCTAACCACTACGCCATCGTACCTTCAATTGCTCCTTCAGTTGGGAGCACCAACCAGGCACTGAGTGAACCTGGCATTTCCAGAATCTGTAAGGTCCTGTTCTCCAAGAGGCAGTTCACCTATTAACCGGGTTGTCATGGGAGCTTGCCTGTGCTATTTTTAAAACAAAATTTTCATTCAGAATGAACTACTTGCACAATAATGACTGCAGCTGTGAGTTAAGCTATATTTTTTAATGGTCATTTCAACAAAAATGATTAATTCCGCCCCCATCCCATGCTGCGATCTGCCATTTCCATTATTTTAAACATTCATTGTCAAATGTCGTGAGTTATGCCAGTACCTTATAAAATCCTGGACAAAATTGCCATTGTTTTACTTTGCGCCATGGTGTGACCTCTGACACATTTAATAGTAATCACCTCACGGTTAACTGGACCCCAGTTAATGCTGCACTATATAGCGCCCACAGGGCATTTTCATTAACTGTCGTGACTTCAGTTTAAAACTGATCCATGGAGCTGACATTTGCTCCATTAAATATTCACCATCTTGTACTACACCACATTACTTGTGTTTCTGCGATACATGCTGCGCAAAATAATGTAACATATTGCCGACTTAATTGAATATAAAATAGATTTGTGCTTGTAGCAGGCATTAGTTCATAATTAATTATGTGTCTGCTGTGCTTTAACAGCTGCTTTCCTGTTCGCCAGGCTGAAAACTCAAACCTGTCAGTGTAGCTTTTTACTTGTTATGGGTCTGACACCTTTATAAACAGAGATCAGAACATTTAAATTCCACTGCCATGCCCTCAAGTGTTTACATTATAAAATGACCATGATGTCAGAGTCACCTGTGGGCACTACCAGCAGGTGCAAATGACACAGATCCTACTCATTATGAAAATATTAAAAGAAATGTTGCCCGCTGTACAGAGAGAGTTGTTACAGAGTCAGTTACAAGGATTGCATAGAATCATAGAATCCCCACAGTGCAGAAGGGGGCCATTTGGCCCATCGAGTCTGCACCGACCACCATCCCACCCAGGTCCTATCCCCGTAACCCCATTTACTTTGCTGGTCCCCCTGACACTAAGGGGCAGTATAACATGGCCAATCAACCTAACCTGCACATCTTTGGACTGTGAGAGGAAACTGGAGCACCTGGAGAGAACCCATGCTGACACGGGGAGAACATGCAAACTCCACACAGTGACCCGATCTGAGAATTGAACCTGGACGCCCGGCACTGTGAGGCAGCAATGCTAATCACCGTGCCACCCTTATGATCAACTTTATCAGGCTTTGGGTTTTTGTCACAAAATAAGATTATTATAATATTTTGCTTTCTCTCTCTCCTTGCTCATTTCTCATGGATAACAACAACTTGCATTAATGCCCATAATAGTAAAGATTTATTTTGGAGGGAAGTTTTTAAAGTTTATTTATTAAAGTTTATTTATTAGTGTCACAAGTAGGTTTACATTAACACTGTAGTGAAGCTACTGTGAAAATCCCACAGTCTGTTCGGTACACTGAAGGTGAATTTAGCACGGCCAATGCATCTAACCAGCATGCCTTTCAGACTGTGGAAGGAAACTGGAGCACCCGGAAGAAACTCACAGACACAAGGAGAACGTGCGGTCTCTGCACAGACAGTTCCCCAAGCCGGGAAGTGAACTGAGGTCCCTGGCGCTGTGAGGCAGCAGTGCTAACCATTGTACTATCGAGCAAGGATAATGATCAACTTTATTAGCCCAATGGCTTTTTTTGTCACAAAATAAGGTTGTTATAATATTTTACTTTTTCTCTCTTCTTGCTCAGTTCTCAGTGCCACATGAATACCAACAACTTGCATTAATGCCCAGAACAGTAAAGTTTCATTTTACAGGAGAGAAACCTGGCGGAAATTGGAAATGGGACAAAGGCTGGAACTTTTTGGCCCCTCCATGGCGAGTTCCATTAGAACAAACAAAGAACAAAGAACATCACAGCACGGGAAACAGGCCCTTCGGCCCAACGAGCCCGCGCCGCCGTCCTACTATCTCAGTGACCTATTCACAAGAGATGTGTTGCCTATCAAAGGTCTATTTGGGTTTTTGGCAGGATTGGATGAACCCAGTGACTCCGAAAGAAGGAAGCATTTTTTGACAAAGTGTCATCTCAGATGGGAAAAGTGGCGTGTAGCCCACCAGCGGCACTGACAGATTTTCCCACTGTATTTTTAAACTGATTGGCAAATAAAATGTGATAGGTGGGTCCCATGATGTAACGCTGGGTCACAGCCTGCTCTCCATAGAATCTCTTCAGTGTAGAAGGAGGCCATTTGGTCCAATGAGTCTGCACCCAGGCCCAACCTCCGCTTTCTCCACATAAACTTGCGCATTTACCAATCCACCTAGCCTACATAGTTTGGAACAGGAAGGGGCAATTTACCATGTTAAACCTAACCTGCACATCTTTGGATAGTGAGATGAAACTGGAACACCCAGAGGAAACCCATGCAGACACGGCAAGAAGAGTAACTTAGATTTCTAAAGGGCACCTGATGTAAAATAATGAAAGCAGAAGCATCCACCCCCACCTGTGCAATTCTTTCTCACCCCACCCTGCCACCATAAGACTCTCCCATTGCCCCATTACAAAACTTCATCACTGGTGGTACACTGCCCAACCATGCCACCAACCATCTGGGAGATTCAATGCCCTCAAAGCCATCGTATGGCCATCAGGTCGCCACTGGCCAGTGGTGATTCTCACTGCTACCGTACTACGTACAGGGACCGGAAGCTTTCACGTACTGGGAGTTGAACAGGCTATGTACATTTAAATGCTACTCTGGTTCGTGCCATTCAAAAGAGGCTGGATGGATTGCAAGTCATTTTCTAAGCCAATATTTAGGCCCAGTTGGCATTATCCATGCCAGGCGAGTTGATCAAGTCTTTCTTTTGACATCCTTTTAGGTCTGAGGGTTATTGGAAGGTGAGTAAAAGATCGGAGGTCAGCTAAGAGAAGGGATAGTTGAAAATTCTGAAGCGATACCGCCTCATAATAAAATAGTATTGAGGGTACAAGGGATATGAGGAAGAATAATGCCTGATCAGATAAGGATGGTGGATTTCCTTCCCTAAAGGACATTAGTGAACCTGATGAGTTTTTGCAATAATCAACAATGGTTTCATGGTCATCATTAGATTCTTAATTCCAGACTTATTAAAATTAAATTCAAATTCCATCATCTGAGGTGGCAGGATTCAAACCCGGGTCCCCAGGACATTAGTTGAGTTCCTAGTTTACTGATAGTCTAGTGATAATACAACTAGGTCTTTGCCTCTTCAAACTAGGTCACACCAAGTAAGTATGTTGGGAATTAATAGACAAAGCAATTGGAATTGCGAGAGTTAAGAAAGGAAACATTGGGCTAGATCTTACCGCTGCAGTGAAGTCGGAGAATTTGGCAAGAATCCCGCATGAACAGTTGAAAAGTTCCAGCCTTTAGGTCAGAGATTGCAGAATAAGAAAAACTGGTAGAGAAAAATGAAAAGCAGGACTGGGTGCATGTGTGAAAGTGTATGCACAGTTTATTCAGGGTCAGGGTGATAGCAGATAGCTTGTGCTGAAGGACTTTGTTAAGGTCTTTTCATGTTTACGAACTGAAGTGTGTAAAGATGTTAAAATTTTAAGAAATACTGGAGCAAGTCCATCAGTAATGTTGTGGGATAAGGATATCTGCTGTTCAGGTGTGACTTTGAAGCAAGAGATTTTAGCCATGGGGAAGCTAAAGGAATTTCTCTGACTAACGTAAACTTGCGCAGCAGTTTAAAGACAGGAAAAGTATTTGTAGGAGTGGTAGAAAATACATCTATTGAAGGGTTCAATTTACCTTGGGAAATGAGACAGGGGGGTCACAGATTATAGTGATGCCTCCTGTGGCTGACCAGCCTGTAGAAAGTCAAGCTGCAAAGGATTCCAGATTGAGAATCCTGGGTTGTTTCGCAATTGTGTGATAATAAAACCAAAGACACATAAAATGGAACAGGGCAAGAGAATGAACAGAAGATAAGGCAAGTGAGATGCAATTAGCTGACGCTGGCCGGAATTCTCAGATCCCGTCCGCCACTGGAGTTTTAGCAGGTGGGTTGTGGAGAATGTGAAACGCCATTGACGGTCCAGCAGGAATTTCCAGCTTTTAGACCAGCGTGGATGGAAAATTCCACCCACTATCTTTAGTGAGATGGCTTAAGCTGAAAGGGAAAATGATAAGGGAAAGTGTCGTTCAAAGAAATTGAAGAAATGAGATGTAAAGATAAGACAGGTCAATTGAGAAATGTATTCAGAATTACAAGCCAAATGTATTCTCAAATGCTGTTATGTGAAGGATAATGTACTAATGAGAAAGTGGAAACCTTCTCATGTTAATGCAGATGAAAAGTTGGCAGAGCTTCATTAAATTGCAGTATCACCTCATTATAGGGAAGAAATTCTGTAAGTAGCTCATTAGATTCCATTAGGGGACATTTAGGAATAAAGAAGCCTTAGGCAAAGATAGAGAAACTGTTTTATGGTCTGGGTTACACAATGATGCAATTACATTTTGTCGAATATGTCACATGTCAAGTAATAGCAAAACAGGCATCTTTAATTCCTGCTTTTAAAGAAGCTTTCATAAGAGCTCTGATAGATTGTGTGGACTCCTTTCCTCAAATAAATAGCAGAATCAGAGTTATTGATGACAATAGATGCATCCTCTACAAGTCCTGGAACCGTTAAGCAACAATACAGCAAAAAAAGTTGTAGAACTGACCAAATATTTTATGAGATATGGCTTACTTAAAGGAATACAATTAGATCCAGGGTCAAATTTCATGTCAGAATTGTTTAAGGAAGCCTTGAATAACTTGGAAATAAAGCAATTTAATTCATCAAGTCACCATCCAGAGTCACAAGGAGCATTAGAGAGATAGCATCAGACTTTGAAAACAATGTGAAAGAATATAGTCAGAATTACCCACTTGAATGGGACAAAGGAATTCCATCTTTATTATTTGCCAATAGGGAAGCACTAAATTATTCTACAACATTTGGTCCTTTTGAAGTGGTGTTTGGGCATGAGGTGAGAGGATCACTCAAACTGATACGGGAGAAGTTGTTGAGTCAGAAATCAGAAACCTCACTCTCAGACAATGGGCCCTATTTTACCATTTTGATTCAAAGTGCTGGGCAGACTTGAAACTGGGAGTGTTTCAGATCCGACTTTTAGACCCTTTCTCAGTGACCCCGTATGCACTCTACCTGCAAAAATAACAGCGAATTCGATTTGCATTGTAGAAGCTTGTGGGTGGGGTTTAATGTACTGGAAACCCTGCAGCTCCGATCAGTGTCTCCAAATGTGCATGTGCAGAAAAAAATGATAGAATGTGGTTCCCCTTCCACATAGATCTCAGGCTGGATAATACCTCCCCCAGCCCCAGAGACATTGCCTGATCCTCACAACTTAACTGACCCCATTATACCCGCACCCCCCTGCCATCTAGTCTGATCGCAGGCCCGTACCCCCTTTCCCCCCTGATCTCAGACAGAGTGGCAGCGGTCAGCCCCTGCCTCCTCACTGATCACAGGCAGAGCGGTAGTGGCCCCCCCTTCCCACTCACTGATCACAAGAGGAGTAGCAGCAGACCCCACCTTACCCCCCTCACTGATCACAGGTAGAGAGAAGTTGGCATTTACCTCCTCATGAACTGGAATGTGACTTTTTTAGAGCGTGCCTGAATCTGGACGGACATTTAAAGGGCCGTCATGCCCATTTTGGACACGGCCTCTGTCGCAGACATTTCCGGGCCTTGGTAAAGGGGGAACCAGTGTGGAGGCAGACTCCAACTGCAGCATCCCAACATGTGTCATAAATGGTTGCAAGGACTTATATAACCTAGCAGTGGACCTATGTAATTTTTAAACTCATTTGTGTTTTAAATGTTTACGCAAACCAAACTCCAGCTTGACCTTTGTCATGTGGGGGCGATCGGATCTCATTGTAAATCCAATGCACATTAGTTGAGTGTGAGAATAATGATGTAACTTTAACCTCCTGAAGGAGAGTCGTATTCAAAGGATTGCTGAGCGGGAAACCAGTTCCTCCATGCCTCTAGCCTTGAATTCATGGAATATAATTCTGTGTTAAACTGGGTGTAAAACCTACCTGTAGCCACAATTCCTTCAGGCCTGCTGAAAATATTACTTTGGTAGTTGAGATCGTAACGCCATGCATTTTTGGAATACCGTCACCTATCAAATAAAGCCTTTGTTTTTTGCATTTGACCAATTTGTTATTAGTTTTGTATTTTTACAAGCACAACAGGATGCAGCTGGAGAGAACTGTAATGAGGACAGATGTGCCCCAATATTGATCTTGATAGTTACCGAGGGCGCAGGCCCTGAGCATGATTTTCAGCCTGACCTGAACAGGGAAGCAGTGAGCCTTTTCATGATTGAGTGTGTGCCACCTCTTTCCTTGTTCAGCAAGAGGTAGGTAACTCTGTATGTTAACACACATAAAGGACAAAGTTCTAGTCAGCGATAGTGTATGGAAGGCACGCGAAATAGTGTGCAAAGTTCACCACTGGTATTCCTAACAGACATTTTAGATTGAGAAATAATGTTCTTAAGCAGCTGCAGAAGCTTTTGTGTTCCTGGCAGAAACATAGAGGCTTGGCTTAGCGCTTAAAAACTCTCCTGGTACTGATCTGGTCATCATCTTGTAGAGGAATTATGGCCTGACATCATTTCAGTGATGTAACAGAGAGTAGAATCTGGCACAGATTGGGGTATCCTCAACTAGTGCATTGATACAAAAGAAGCATTGCTTTATTGACAAACTGCTTGTTCATAGAGGCACAACGTGGGCACATAAATCTTACTGAAAAACAGCTTCTTCCACTGCTTCAACAAAGCTCAATGCAGGTTCCTGCAGCATTCTCCTGAGTACTTAGCAGCACTCCTGAACACTGACTTTAGTAAATGTAGACCTCACCTGTAGCCTCTGTTTTCCTTAACCACAGCACGATCTGGAAATGTGAGCTGGATCAGCTGGGGTTCAGGACAGGTTGGTCTTTTGGGAGGTGGTTGAACATAAGAACATAAGAAATAGGAGCAGGAGTAGGCCATCTAGCCCTTCGAGCCTGCCCCGCCATTCAATAAGATCATGGCTGATCTGTCGCTGCTCAGTTCCACTTTCCCGCCTTCTCCCCATAACCCTTAATCCCCTCGCTTATCAAAAACCCATCAACCCGCGTCTTAAAAATATTTAGCGAGGCAGCCTCCACCACTTCAACGGGCAGAGAATTCCAGAGATTCACCACCCTTTGAGTGAAGAAGTTCCTCCTCAACTCCGTTCTAAACCGCCCCCCTTTTATCTTGAGGCTGTGCCCCCTAGTCCTACTGTCTTTTTTGAGCGGGAAGAGTCTCTCCACCTCTATCCTATCCATCCCATTCATCATCTTATACGTCTCAATGAGATCTCCCCTCATTCTTCTAAACTCTAACGAGTACAAGCCCAGTTTATTCAGCCTCTCCTCATAGCTCAACCCCCTCAACTCCGGTATCAGCCTAGTAAACCTCCTCTGCACTCCCTCCAAGGCCAAAATATCTTTGCGCAGGTGCGGCGCCCAAAACTGCACACAGTACTCCAGCTGCGGCCTCACCAATGCCCTATACAGCTGCAGCAAGACCTCCCTACTTTTATATTCAATCCGCCTCGCTATGAAGGCCAGCATCCCATTTGCCTTCCTGACCACCTGCTGCACCTGCAAGCTGGGTTTTTGCGACTCATGCACAAGGACCCTGAGGTCCCTCTGCACCGTTGCCTGCTGCAGTTTTTCGCCCCGTAAGTAATAGTCCTTCCTACCATTCATCCATATCAGTACTGCTGGGCTGGGGGTATGAGCAGTGGGGATGGTGGAGCGACCTCTGTCCTTAGCATTAGCCTGTTTTCTATTTTGGGGCTGACAGATTTAGTATTTATCCAACACTTTGGGTTTTACTTTTAGAACACATTGGCAGACTGAATATCCCTGAAATTCTTTTCTTTAAATTATTTTTTCATGGCGTGTGGACATTGCTGGGAATGCCAGCATTACTTCCCTAATTGCCTTTGTAGTGAGTGGCTTGCTAGGCCATTTCAGAGGGGTGAGTCAATCTCATTGCTACTGATTTGGACTCACATGTAGTCCAGACCAGGTTGTTCATCTAGCAGTAAGGGTACTTCATTTGCAAGAAATAAAAGAACTCATTCTTCAAAGAGAAAGGCTTAATAAATAAACATCCTTACTCCAACATTTGGAACCACACAAGCACTCCACAATTCCCATCTGCTTTCTATTTATACTGGGTCAGCTGGTCAGCTGACCACCAGATCAATTTTCCATTGGTTACATTGTCTACCGGGTCAGCAGGTCAGCAGACCCTCACAGCATGTTACCATTGGTTACATTGTGACAGATTCCAATATTATCATTGGTTACAACATAACACAGGTAAGGATGGAAGATTTCCTTCCCTAAAGGACATTGGTGAACCAGACCCATTTTCATGGCAACCGCTGATAGTTTCTTCGTCATCATTACTGAGACTAGTTTTCAATCCCAGATTTCATGAATTAGATTTAAATTCTGCCAGCTGCCATTGTAAGTGTTGAACCCATGCATGAGCCTGAATCTCTGGATTACAAGTCCAGTGATAGTACCATTGCTTCCTCTCTATAGGTTCTCCTAGTGCAGTAGGGGCCATTTAACCAACATGTCTTCACCCTTATTAGACTTAGGGTGGGATTTTCTGCTCCCATTCATGTCAGGCAGTGGAACGGCAAATATCATGAGAAGGCCAAAATCATGTTTAATGTCAATGTAAAAGGGTAGATTTTAAGAAAGTGCTAAGTTGATGGCAGGGTGAGTGAATGAAATCTAGCCACCAGTGATGCATTGTGGAACCCCTGCCGGTATTCTATTTTTTCTAAATCCTGCACTGAATGACACAAAAAGCTGCCAATGGCATCGGCAGGTTCAACGTTACTTTTCCCGCTTGACATTGAACATTGCCAATATTGGAAAAAAAATCTCACCCTTGATGTTCTCTTTGGATTTATTGTCCACAAGCAGATCCTAGGAAGAAAT
Source organism: Carcharhinus amblyrhynchos (assembly GCF_965287045.1). Classification (NCBI taxonomy): domain Eukaryota; kingdom Metazoa; phylum Chordata; class Chondrichthyes; order Carcharhiniformes; family Carcharhinidae; genus Carcharhinus; species Carcharhinus amblyrhynchos. The sequence continues at coordinate 16,051,495 of NC_137352.1, forward strand.
CCTGGAACCAAGGACATTAAAACCCATCATACTGCGAATTCAACAGTTATTTTAAAAGATGCAGTCGCATAGGATGTTACAAATAGAATGGAATGGCTATATCCATTAAGCTGTTCAACTGATCAACCTGACCCTTTAGAACTCAGATGAGGAGGAAATTCTTCAGAGCCAGAGGCTGGTGAATCTATGGAGTTCATTGCCACAGAAGGCTGTGGAGGCCAGGTCATTGATGTATTTAAGACAGAGATAGATAGGTTCTTGATTGGGAAATGGATCAAAGGCTATGGGGAAAAGTGAGAGAACGGGACTGAGAAATTTATCAGCTATGATTGAATGGCAGAGTAGACTTGATAGTGTGACAGGCCTAATTCTGCTCCTATATCTTGTCTTATGGTCTTATAATGGCAGCTTGTCAGCCCATTATCAAGAACACAGTTGAATATGATGGCATCAATCATTTTATATTTAACAGATATTAGCATATTGAACTCCCTTTTGTTTTGCAGGCAAATGGTGTATATTAATGTTTCAGTGTGCCAGACCATAATATATGTTCTCTGCAGTTTTCAGAAACAGCTGGAGCTTAGTCACTCAAGTATTTTCTCTGTCCTGCCAGAAATAATCCAATAAATAATCCAACACACGTTAAAAAATATTCAATTTCGATCACAGCCATGTAAATCTGAGACCAAAACAGAGAGCTTTTTTTTACGGTTTGAAACCTTGATTTTCTTGATCCTATACCTGAGTATCCCAGGCCTCTCCCCTACAAGCCCTGGGATAATATCAGTGAGGAGAATTGCACGCGCTTAAAAGAGCTAGTCCAATTTATCACCGATTCATTAGCATTGGAAAGGAATCAGGGGCTGTCCTTCATGGCTGCATTGCAGTGTTCACAGCTCCATTTTCCAGTATTTGCTGTGCCCAGGTGATTAATACACCCAGGCAAAGGACCAGGAAAATCTGTTTTTATATTTTGTTCTATTTCCATCAGATTATGGGAGATTGATTATCTCTGCCACTGAAGGAGAGAAGAGAAATATTTTTGTCCACGTTTGCTAGTCTGTAAACAACCTCAAAATTTCAACAGAACTTGCTACATGGCTAGAAGACGGACCAAGGAAGGACTGATTAGTTTATGGAGTAAATGGAGGAATTTCTTCAGAGCCAGAGGGTGATGAATCTATGGAATTCATTGCCACAGAAGGCACACATGAGGACGGCCTCAACCGGGATCTTGGGTTCATGTCACACTATCTGTAACTCCCATGACTTGCCTGGGCTTGCAAAACCTCACTACAATACACATGTCTTTAACCTGTGCTTAACGCTCTCTCCACTCACATTGTCTGTACCTTTGAGACTTGATTACCTGTAAAAACTCACATTCCAACTTAATATTTTGTAAATTGAGTTTGTATCTTTATATGCCCTGTTTGTGAATAGAGCTCCCACTCACCTGACAAAAGAGCAACAAGTGGTCCAAAAGCTAGTGGATTTTGCTACCAAATAAACCTGTTGGACTTTAACCTGGTGTTGTGAGACTTCGTACTGTGTTTAACCCTGTCCAACGCTGGCATCTCCACATCATATCAAATATGTACTCAGACGAGTTAAAACAAATACACAATGAAAGAAAATGAGGCATTTATTTAGAACATCATAGAATCCCCACAATGCAGAAGGTTATTCAGTCCACCAAGTCTGCACCAACTGTCTGACAGAGTACCCCACCCAGGCCCTATTCCTGTAAACCCATGTACTCACCCTGTTAATTCCCCGACACAAAGGAGCAATTTAGCATGGCCAAGTCCCCTAATCTGCACATTTTTGGACTGCGAAAGAAAACAGGAGAACGTGCAAACTCAACACAGTGACCTGAGACAAGAATTGAACCCAGGTCCCTGGTGCTAACACTGTGCCATTTGACATTAAGAAACTTGTAACGCATTTTAACTAAGACCTCATTACAGTCCAGGTTACACACTGTAATGCTGTAACCTTGATATCGCCCAGTACAATCAGCAGCATTATATCAGATCCAAAGCCTCAACTTCTCAGCTGTATAACTGGTCACTGACTACCTTAGTACACACTTTCAAAGGGATTTAAAGTGGCTTCATCATAGTTTTTGAGTCAACTTTTGGATTGAATCTCCCTCCAGGGACTAAACACAAAATTCCCGTGGCACTATTTTGAAGAAAAGCATGTGAATTAGCTTTGGTATCCAAGCCAATATTTGTCAATGTCACAAAAATAGATTCTTGACATTGTTACGTTGATGTTTGATGAAGGGGGCTGTCTGCAAATTGACTGCTGTGTTTCCTACATCACATCAGCAACGATGCTTCAAAAATACTTCATTGGTTGTAAAGCCCTTTGAGGCAACTGGTAGTTGTGAAAGGTGCCTTATGAACCCAAGTCATTCTTTAAATTCAATCTTTTACATGGAGTAAAAACCAAAAATGATTGAAATTTGCATCAGGCCTGGTGGCTTCTGTGAAAAGAGAAACAGGTCTCTCATCAGTCCTGGGAAAATGTAATAGGCTTTGAGTAAGTGGGTGGAATTCTTGGGCCGTTATGCTGGTGGGATTCTCTGGTCCCGCCTGCAGCACACCCCAGCACGTGGGTTTCCCGCCCGCATTAGGTGATGTCAATGGGAATTCCCATTGACAGCCGTGGGGCCAGATAATCCTGCAGCTGGCAAAGAATGCGCCATCTCCTTCTGGCGGGACAACGTAGCTGGGAGCTCAGGGAATCTCACCCACCAAAGTAGGGGAAGGTGGGAAAATTAATGCAGGGGAAGATCTGTAATAGGTTAAAGGACAGACGACATTAATTGACCAAGGGCAAAGGGAAAGATAATGGGACAATTAAAGGAACAAAAGACATTTGTAGAGAAGCGTATTTGAGGTTGTTTATCTCGTTAATATGATGACCTTATAGAATAAGGTAGTTTATTGTTTGTGTTTAATATTCCAGGGTTTGTATTAATGCCCAGCTGACATGTTGACTGATTCTGTGTTGGTCCACTTTAAATGCATTTTAATTAAGAACTGCTTTGGTTATTATTTTAACAGATGTTATACTACCAGAAGGATGTGGAATCTTTGGAGAGAGTGCAAAGAATGTTCACCAGAATGTTGTCTGGTTTTGAGGGTGATGGCTTCGAGGCTTGAATAAACTAGGATTGTTTTCACTGGAAAGAGAAAGGCTGAGGGGAGACCTGATAGAGGTCTACAAAATAATGAGTGGCATAGACAGGGTGGATAGTCAGGGGCTTTTTCCCAGGATGGAAGTGTGAATAACACTGGGGGCACAGGTTCAAGGTGAGAGGAGAAAAAGGGAGATGTTTTTCACGCAGAGAATGGTGGATGCCTGGAACGCGCTGCCAGTGGAGGTGGTAGAAGCAGACACATTAACAATATTTAAGAGATATCCGGACGGGTACATGAATAGGGAGGGAATAGAAGGGTATGGACCGAGTTAGGGCAGAAGACTTTTTTAGATAGGGCATCATGATCAGTATGGGCTTGGTGGGCTGAAGGGCCTGTTCCTGTGCTGTACTTTTCTTTGTTCTTCATTCTCTTTGTTCTTAATACCAGCATAATGTTTTTCACACTAAGTCAGGACATGCTGCTTTATAAAGACCTAAGAAACCACTTTGCTTAGATCATCAGAAGTTCTCAATCGGAATACACATCTGTGCCAGTAATGTAACAACTTTAAACTGTGTTTGCCTTCTGTGAGAGATTCTTCTTCTCTTGGGATCTCCTTTGGTCAGGCCAAATACTGTGATTGTTTCCACAAATGATTGGCTAAGTTTAAACCTGAATTTGCATTCACATAGTGTTGGCTGCCTCACCAGAAGAAAGCTGATATTGAATGAAGCATCTTGAGCACCTGCACGGTATTAACTTGCACAGATTTTGAGGAGGTGCACTAACTTGGTAGAAAAAATTTGTTAAATAAATTGAAAATGATCTCATCTGAAACTTCTTAAATTATGTATTTGTTTCTGTGTTTTCACAATCTTCCTTTGGGGAATATTGTAATTTAGTAGAAGGCGGATTATCAGTTTGCCAGATGAATGCTTCTTTCATATCTTTACACCAGCCAATTGAAAGGTTTAGTTCGATTACGCTTGGGGAGTTTTCTGATATCGCATGACCTATATCATAGAATCCCTACAATACAGAAGGAGGCCATTTAGCCCATCAAGTCAGTACTGACTCTTCAACAGAGCATTTTACCCAGCCCCAACCTCACCCCTCCTCCCCTGCCCTCACTATCCCCACTACCCCATGCATCTACCCTGCTAATCCCTTAATCTATGCATCTCGGGACACTAAGGGGCAATTTAGCATGGAGAATCCACCTGTCTTGCACATCTTTGGACTGTGGGGGAAAACTGGAGTAAGTGGGGGAAAGCATGCAGACATGGGGAGAACATGCAAACTCCACACAGTCACCCAAGGCTGAACTCAAACCTGGGTCTCTGGCGCTGTGAAGCAACAGAGCTAACAACTGTGCCACTGTGCTGGTCTGATGAGGTGAGGTCACATATATCCTCTGGGCTTGAGTATCCCAAAGGAGGGTAATCCAGATTTCAAATCCAGAGTTCTGGACTGGGATTTTTAAATTAGTGAGGAGTTTTAAAGTTTAACATTTATTTAATAGTGTCACAATCAGGCTTACGTTAACATTGCAATTAAGAAAGTTACTGTGAAAATCCCCTAGTCACCACACTCCGGTGCCTGGTCGGGTCACACTGAGGGAGAATTTAGCATGGCCAATCTTTCAGACTGTGGGAGGAAACCGGAGCACCTGGAGGAAACTCATGCAGACATGTGGAGAACATGCAGACTGTAATTCAAGACTGCTAATTGAACCCGAGTCCCTGGCACTGTGGGGCAGCAGTGCTAACCACTGTGCCACCGCGCCGCAGCCAAGTCTGAATTGGAGGTGGGTGGGGGACAGTGAGGGTGGGTGTGTGTGGGCAGTGTGCTGTTTCCTGTCATTATCCTGACCATCAGCCATTTACGATGAAGATGAACTGAGGCCAGATTGGATCCCTGCCACTTTCTGGGAAGCAGCCATTTCAGGTCAATTAGTGATACAGACAGGACCTATCAATTAACTGTAAAATGGTAGAGATGAACTATTTACATAAGTGGGGAGCTAGCTGGAGTAAGAGGCAAGGAAACAACACAAGGAGAGTTGTGTGATAAAGTAGTGGACAGGAGTGATTAAAGGATAAAAACGCTAATGCTGTAAAGTAAAAGGAAATGATAATTGGAATGTGCTGGATTAATAAAATAAATGTTGTTCATCAGATATCAGCCAGTTGCCTGTTAAATGAAAATTAGTAATTGCTAGTCAATGCAATTGCCAGTTTATTAATAACAATTAAGATGATAAGGCATTTTATACCATTTACTAAGCGATAATTGTCTGGTGCTTCCAACCTATTTCATGTGTGGTGAGGATAGTTTTCTTAAATATTATAGAGCTCAAGAAAAGTAGAAGTTTAACAGCTCCTTTAAATTGTGGTTAAAATATTCTTCAAACTCAGAATTGGTTTACGTATTTAAAAGGCATCACGCTCAGGTATTTTCACAGTAACTTCATTGCAGTGTTAATGTAAGCCTACTTGTGACACTAATAAATAAATTTGAATGATATTCAAGAAAAGGATTGATCAGTCCCTTGTTCTTGGGAGAAAGAGAAAATTCCCTTCCCTAAACTTGTCCTGTTGCTACAAGTTCTCCTGCCTTATGTACTTCTCAGTTGTTCACCGTGTGGATTGGTCTTAACATGATATATTGGATGGGATTCTCTGGCCTCCCAGTCACGTGTTTCCCACCGGCAGAAGGCGGTGTGTTGTTTGCTGGCGGTGGGATTCTCTGGTTCCATTGCTGTCAATGGGAATTCCCATTGGTGTCACCCCACTCCGGTGGGAAACCTATGGGCTGGGGTGCACTGCCAGAGGGTCCAGAGAATCCCAGCACATGAAAGGCCGGAGAATTGTAGCCAATATGCTGTGAGATTTCCTTCCTTATCTCTATAATAATAAACATGTGCCTTGTCTCTAAGACCTGACCTCGTTACTTTTAGTGTCGGTGACATAGTTAAATATTGTGATCTTTGACTGAACATGCCAATGACCAAACTTCCCGGCATTCTGATTTTACTTAAGTTGACATTTGTTTTATCAAGTGATTGGGAGCCTCAAGTTCATTAATTTGGTTATCTTTAAAACAAGTGTTACGAGACCATGGAAGTCTTAAATCCTTAAGTTCTCTCTTCCCCATTAATTTGTAACAATTTGTACTTCATCCTTGGTTTCTATACTTGTCTTATTATCATCTCATTTTACCTTACACCATCATCACGTTTGTCCTTTTACTCTGTCCACTATCGTGGCACAGAGCTCTTTTCTTCTTTCTTTAATTCCGGACTGTAGTCCATTTCTAACATTTTCCAGTTCTGATGAAAGATCATTGGCCCAAACTGCTAGGTGGGTTTCTGTGTATAAATTTGAGTAGAGTCTTTTCAATAAAGTACAATAGGGTGATAAATTGCACTGATAAAAAGGTGGCAGGAACTTATGCAGAAATCATCCTATGTCCTTCTTAATGGTTTGCCATCAGTGCAATTTCAGCATGTACAGAACTGGATTAAATACATGAAAATGCAATTCTTCAATAGTAACATAAAAACATTTGATGAAAAAAAGAAAATCTTTTTTATTCTTAATTAATTTGTGGGATGTATACGTCACTGGCTGGGCTAGCAATTATTGTTCGTCCCTAACTGTCATTCATTTGAGAGGGCAGTTGAGAATTAACTGCACTGCTATGGATCTGGAATCACATGTAGGCCAGACCAGGTAAAGACAGCAGATTTCCTTCCCTAAAAGACATCAGTGAAGCAGGTGGATGTTTACAGCAATGGTCTCATGGTCATCATTCAAATATCACCATCTGCCATGGCAGGGTTTGAACCTAGGTCCTCAGATCTTGCCCAGGATGCCTACATTACTAATCCAATGACAATACCATTACACCATTGCCCCTGTAGCATTGTTTACACTCCATTCTCATTGAATTTTATAAACAGAAGTTCTTCCTTGCTCAAAGTATCTATGATCAAATTCGAGAAGAATGTGCAATTATTAAAGCCTATTTTCAAAGGAGCTTCAATAGATTTCTGTTGGTACATGCTGGTAGCCTCACTTATGCAAATGAAGCCAGCCTCCTCATGCTTCTTATAAACTTAGCTCACCGAACTGGTGAGTTAACATGCCGAGTGTGAGGTCAGTGTAAATTAGTCTTATTTTGCCACCTTTGCTGGTGTACAGCAATCAGCAGTAAATCTGTGTTAGCACCTTACTCAAGCCAAGATGCCCAGGGATTGCGGGGGCTGCAACAACCATCTGCAATTTAATGTTTGTTACGACTCATTTTTTAAAAGTTTGAACCACCACATCGATGCCCTGGGAGATATGGGTAACTGGCCAATGCATTTCATGATCTCATCATGAATTATTACCACTTTATTGACACTATCGGCAATACATTTATCACATTTTGTGACCTATAAATCTTAAGTCGGTGTAAAAATGCTAAGTTTAGTTACTGTTAGCTTTTCCTGTCAGATATTATTAGACTCACCTGGGGTTCTGTGGGTCTATATGCTTCAGTGGAACGCTTATTTTGGCACAGGGTGATCCTGGTGGAATAAAGTCTCGGCCAGACACTATTAAGGAACTTCTTGTTCCAGCTGACGTAACCAAGGGCCGAAGATTTAGGAATAGTTGGCACAGGATCATGTTCTACGTAATACCAACCTGCTGCATGTTAAAGTGAAACTCAGCTTTTCCATTGATTCATAGACTTAATGTTACTATAAGGGCTGTTAGGCTTCTTCCTCCAGGTAGCCTGCAGCTTGCAAGGAATTTCTTGCTCAGGGAGGTGGAGCTGTTAGCTAGGAACCTCTGTGTTAAAGCCCCAAGCTCATTTATTCCCATACTGCAATGTAGGAAATTAGGCAAGAGTGCACAATGCAGCATCACATTGAATGGTGACATCATGATTTAGGCCTTTAACATGCCTAAGCGCTATCTTCATGACTTGAGTTTTGTTAATTACTTCTAAAAAGACTTATATATCTGAATTCAAATTACATCACCTTACGCACTCCAGTGCAGGTGCTGCACAAACATTTTAATGATTTTTTTTGGCTGCTTTCACGAACACTTATTTGAGCCAAATGATGACGACGAAATATCAGTTGTGAATCGCTCAATTAAGCCTGGAGTTTGACGTAGATCGCTGATTATAAAGCAGAACAGAGAAGTCACACATATCACAACATTTTATTAATATTGCTCATGGTATTGCCATCATAATGAAAATTTCTGTACATCTGTGATGCCATTATAACTCAAGATTGAACCATGCTCCCTGGTTGGGTGGGTGAGTTTATCCAGGGAAACGTAGAGACCAGGAAGTCCCCTGGTTTGATGCGTAATATTTGTCGAGTGAGTTGATTCTGTTTGGCTTAGCAAGGGAAAGTTGCTGAGAGTCATAGTTGACATGCCAAATTTCCTTAGTCTTCTGAGAAAGTAGCGGTGTTGGTGGGCTTTTTTAACTATAGTGTCGGCATGGGGGGTCAGGACAGGTTATTGGTGAGCTAGACACCTAACGTTAAAAAATGTATTCAAATTATTTCAGAAATCAGTCGGTTCAATCATGTTTGCCAATTTATAGAGATTTCAACTCTACAGGAGACAGCACAGTGGCACTATGGTTAGCACTGCTGCTTCACAACACCAGGGACCTGGGTTCAATTCCGGCCTCAGGCCACTGTCTGTGTGGAGTTTGCACATTCTCCCTATGTCTGCGTGGGTTTCCTCCGGGTGCTCCAGTTTCTTCCCACAGTCCAAAGATGTGCGGGTTAGGTTGATTGGTCATTCTAAACTGACCCTAGTACTGGGGGGAATTAGCAGGGTAAATGAAGATTACAGGGCAAGATTGTGATCGGTACAGACTTGATGGGCTGATTGGCCTCCTTCTATACCGTAGGGATTCTACACAACAAAAGGGCCATTTATCCAAAGTTGAATCCTGTTTCCATTCAGTCGAATGCAAAAATATTTTTCCCTAATTTTCCCAAACTGATGGCCAACCTGTCGTGAGTAAACCTTGAAATGAGAAAGCCTCTGGCATTCTGCTAAATCAATTTAACAGTTTGAAAGTTTTCAAAATTGTTCCCTGAAATAATGAAATAGTTGTTATTGTGTGGGTAAAATTTCCCTTTCATTCCACAGCAGCTGTGGAAACAAATCTTTCAGAGAAAATGTTGTCACAATACAAATTTCTGTAAATTGCTGGAGAAAATGGAAAACCCAACTGTGTGGGTGTCTCTGGTACGGTTACTCATGACTTAGAAGAATCGGAACATCCATTTTACATTGCTCAGAAGGTTTTTGACACAGTGTGACTGATGACTGGTAGGTGAGCGTTGCTTTCCTTTCATTGCTGCTGGTGGTGCTAAATCACAGCTGCTTTTGTCCAGAAGAATCTGATTCTGAACTTGCTTCATGATGCAATGGAGGAGCATAATTTGAAGCTGACATTTCTTTGTTTTTGATGCAATCAATCGTGTGGCAACAGAAGGACAGACAACCCCTGTGGGTCTTTACAGGATCACAGATAGATTGCGAGCCTGTATTACCAAGTGCTCACAGAATCATAAACTCCCTGCTGTACCTAAGGAGGCCATTCAGCCCATCAAGCCTGCACCAACAACAATCCCACCCTATCCCCGTGACCCCTCGCATTTACCCTGTTGATCCCCCCAAAACTAGGGTCAATTTAGCATGGCCAATCAACCTGACCCGCACATCTTTGGATTGTGGGAGGAAATCGGAGCACCTGGAGGAAACCCACGCAGACACGGGGAGAATATGAAGATTCCGCACTGACAGCGACGCAAGCTGTGAATCAAACTTGGGTTCCTGGTGCTGTGAGGCAGTAGTGCTAACCAAGGTTACATAATGTGAAAATACAGTTCTTTCCGCTTCGCAGAACTCTGACGCAGATTTCCATCCTCTTCTTCAGTGCTCTCTCGGGATCAGAGATGACCTGCTTCCTCTCTGGATGGGTTCTGAGGTGGCCAACAAACCCTGTGTGTGATCAGACTCTACCATGTGTGGGGTAGATGGCACTGAGTAGATGAGTTGTTAGGAGGTTTGTACACTCTTTCCAGTGTCTTGACTGCACCTGTGCACATTCCCAGTGAAGCCTCTCAAAGCTTATGGTGTCTTCCAGAATGAGACACCTCCATTTATGTCAGTCACAAACAGGGACACCAATGAGTCTGGATTGGAGGGTGGATGGTTGCTAACCTTTTGTTTGACCTTTTCATGGGCTTCTTAAGGGCGTCTTTGAGGCATTTCCCCTCTCGTCCTGAGACTCTCTTGCCACAAGTTCTGAGTGGAACAGTTGCTTTGAGAGTTGAGTGTCAGGCATACAGACAACATGTCACATCCAGCAGAGGTGCTTTGAGTGTATTGTGCCTCAACGCTGGATAAGTTAGCTTGAGAAAGAACACTGGGCTGCCTTTCATGCCAATAGATTTGTAGAGTTTTGCGAAGCCACCACTGGTGTTACTTGGCTAGATGCCTGCAGTCCAAGTCTCTGAAACATCGAGAAGCTCAGCTGGGGAACATGTTTGAATATTTACATGATGGACAAGATCCTCCGGTCTCTCATCCATGTGTTTCTCTGGTCTCACTGCTGTCAATGCCACGCCATGCCACTGTGAAACCTACGGGTGGGGGTACAGTGCTGGCAGCACCGGAGAATCTTGCCAGTGTGAAATGCCGGAGAATTCTGGCCAACAACACCACATAGCCTTGTCGGAGTCTCTGCATCGTGATTACTTCAGCAGCAATGGATCTGTTTTCCTTCTCTGCTCTTGGCTCTGCCACTCCAGAAGGTGACTCCTGGCTCCATGGCTTCTATAAAATTACTTTCCTCAGATGACAAAACTGTCAGTGAGGAAGCAGATTTTGCAGTATTTTCACTTAAGTGGGTTCTTGTTCTCAAAATGTCTGAAATGCAACATTGTGAGGTTGCCTTGTGGGGATTAGAATACAAAAGCAGGGATGTACTGCGGAGGCTTTATAAGGCTCTGGTGGGACCATGATTGAATAGTGGAACAGACTCAATGGACCAAATGGCCAAATTCTGTTCCCATATCTTCTGGAATTTGCCTGCATTGTGGATGAAACTTCTCCACTGTTATGGGAAAAAATTGTTGTCAAAGTACTTGCAATTTTCATTTATTTCCCTCTCTCTCTCTCGCTCTCCCTCTCTCCTTCACCTCTTTCATATTACACCACAGTCCAGTTTCCTTACTTCTGTCCTGTGATGTTTAAAAATGAAACATTTGCCTCCTCCACGCAATCACAGTGGAGCTGGAGCCACCTCCAGCAGACTGCAGCATGACATCTACTGTGATATCACGTTAACAGCTGCTGGTCCTCCCAGTGCTGGACTATTTTACACCGAATGAACGCCATTCTTTATTTAAAATATGCTCGAAATGACTGTGCACTGCCAAAACCAACAAATCGATTTACTTTGCATTACCTGCACTGAGGTTGATATCTAAGCCAAGCCTGCACTCAACATGAAAGTCATTTGAAATTACTGAAAGCATGTAGAGAAGTAGACAGGGGCAACTATCCACCGTCCTTTCAAACTGAGAATAATATGTGACTTGTTCTTACATTGGCACCAAATATAGATTTATTGAAAACAAATCTTTAAAACAGCAGAAATCAGAAATGGATAAATGAACGAGAGAACAGATAATAAACACATCCAACTCTTCCCATGGGGAGTTTGGATTCGTCTTCTAAATAGCAACAATGTAGTGCATTTATATAGCATGCTTTAAACAGCAACAGGTTCTAAGGTGCTTCACAAAACTGTGGGTAAGAGTTTCACCAACAAAGATAGGGATAGAAGTGAAGGATTTTACAGCTGTGATGTCTTTCTTGCAGTTGGATTTGGAAGCTCAGTTCAGGGGTTAAATAGGACGTCAAGTTTGTGAACAATCTGGTTCATGCTGAGACTTTGGCTGGGGAGGGAAGTGTAATCACTGTCTCTACACTGCTATATTCTACCTCTTTGCAGCTCTGAAAAACTCTGAAGAGTGGGTTTTCTCTGGATGCTTCAAATGGCCTCCTTCATAGGGACTCTGTGATTCATTTTGATCCCTTGAATAGCTAATACTTTAATGTCTTGTTAATTTCAACACCTGGAGCTCTTTAATCTTGCACATGGTCCGTCTTACCCCCATTTCAGTCGACTTGCATTTGTTACTGAAAGGCTTCACTTCATTTTTACCAACATTGAATTTAATCTCCCAATTTCTTTGCTCGTTCTGCCACGTATCAATACTCTCTTGTGGTTTACTTACCAGAGCTAGTTACTGTGCCTCCCATTTCCAAATTCACTGCATTACAGATCTCCCTAAAAGTCCAGTTTTAACATCATTCACAAAGAATGGTTATTTGAGTAGAGTACTGGGAAGCAGCTGGCACCTTGACGGCTGCACCTTAGCGTTAATAAGCACCCTCGGGAGGGATGGGTGTCATGTGGCACAGTGGTTCGCACTGCTGCCACACAGTGCCAGGGACCTGGGTTCAATTCCGGCTTTGGGTGACTGTCTGTGCAGAGTTTGTACATTCTCAGCGTGTCTGAGTGGGTTTACTCTGGATGCTCCAATTTTCTCCCACACTCCATAGATGTGCAGGTTAGGTCAATTGGCCGTGCTGAATTGCCCCTTCATGTCAGGGGGACTAGCTGCTGTTGGTGCAGGCTCGATAGACCTAACGGCCTCCCCCTCTGCATTGTATAATTATGAGATGGGGATAAGGGTGAGAGAATAGACAAAAAAAAACAAGCTTGAAAGCAATACCTTTTTTAGCATTCTGACTTTTGCACATATTGCAGTGACGACTGCCGATCATGATTTGTTTTTTACTTTTTGGCATTTGCGAAATGTATTCCCACCAGCGAAGGGAAGCAAAGCTGTCACTCCAAGAAGCTATTTCTGGACAAATGGTCCAAATCACATTCCAATTAATACTTTGCAATGGATTTGGATTGTCTGATGTTTAATCGCTATGCAAACTCTGACATCGTGATTTATCACTGAAATAGTCAGTGACTCATGAGTGGATTAGAAATGTCTCGCATGTAAAGGAGGAGCAACTGGGGACTTTCACCTGAAACCACAGCTTGGACTGAATTCACTGCACCTCTTGAGTACAATTAAAAGCAAATAGAAATGTAATACTTTAAAGAAAGTTTATTTATAAACTGTCATTGAAACATGTGGAACTGTTTAGGGTGGATGGTAAAGTCCCTTGAGCAGCGGCAGAAAGTTATGTAAGGTTTCACAATTCTAAGGGTATCTTTTTTATGAATTATCTCAATCAGGGAGACTTGCAGCCAAATAGCATATTTCCCGAACAACGAGCTGGGGACTTGTTCAATGAGTTGCTGATCCTGGATTTGTTACTTCACTTTCTTCTGATTTCCTTTCCCTTTCTTGTTTCTTGTCTGCCCCTGCCGCTCCCCCCCAACAAAAACTGGGGGAATTATCACTATTATTGTTTGGTAGTGCAGATTCTGAGGGTTGCTGAAAATAAGAGACATGGGGTGAGATTTTCCAGCCGTTCATGCTCCAAAACTGGAAAGTCCTGCCCAAGGTCAATGGACCTTTGCATGTTCCATCCCCCCCACTGCCCACTACAAATCCCATGGCGGGCAGGATGGGAAAATTCCTCCCCCATCCTTGCACTCATCAAGACAGAGTCAAGAAGCTCATCAGGACAGAGGCACTGTGTTGCCAGCGCAATGGTTAGCACTGCTGCCTCATAGTGCCAGGGACCAAATATCACTTCTGGCCTTGGATCACTGTCTGGGTGGAACTTGCACATTCTTCCCACGTCTGCATGGGTTTCCTCTGGGTGTTCTGTTTTCCTCCCACAGTCCAAAGATGTGAGGGTTAGGTGGATTGCTCATGCTAAATGAATTTAATGTTGGCAAGTGCGAGGTGGTCCACTTTGGTAGGAATAATGGTAGGAAGGATTATTACTTACGTGGAGAAAAACTGCAGCAGGCAACGGTGCAGAGGGACCTCGGGGTCCTTGTGCATGAGTCGCAAAAACCCAGCTTGCAGGTGCAGCAGGTGGTCAGAAAGGCCAATGGGATGCTGGCCTTCATAGCGAGGAGGATTGAATATAAAAGTAGGGAGGTCTTGCTGCGGCTGTATAGGGCATTGGTGAGGCCGCAGCTGGAATACTGTGTGCAGTTTTGGGCGCCGTACTTACGCAAGGATATTTTGGCCTTGGAGGGAGTGCAGAGGAGGTTTACTAGGCTGTTGCCGGAGTTGAGGGGGTTGAGCTATGAGGAGAGGCTGAATAGATTAGGCTTGTACTCATTAGAGTTTAGAAGAATGAGGGGAGATCTCATTGAGACGTATAAGATGATGAATGGGATGGATAGGATAGAGGTGGAGAGACTCTTCCCGCTCAGAAAGGATAGTAGGACTAGGGGGCACAGCCTCAAGATAAAGGGGAGGCGGTTTATAACAGCGTTGAAGAGGAACTTCTTCACTCAAAGGGTGGTGAATCTCTGGAATTCTCTGCCCGTTGAAGTGGTGGAGGCTGCCTCGCTAAATATTTTTAAGACGCGGGTTGATGGGTTTTTGATGAGAGAGGGGATTAAGGGTTATGGGGAGAGGGCGGGAATGTGGAACTGAGCCACGACAGATCAGCCATGATCTTATTGAATGGCGGGGCAGGCTCGAAGGGCTAGATGGCCTACTCCTGCTCCTATTTCTTATGTTCTTATGTTCTTAAATTGCCCCTTAGTCTGAGGGGACTAGCTAGGGTAAATGCATGGGAATACGGCCTGTGTGGGATTGCTTGGTGCAGATTCAGTGGGCTGACAGAGCAGGATCAGGTTTGATTCCAAACCTGAACTCACATTAAAACCAAATTACCTTCCAAGGTGGTCTCCTTCTGCACTGGAGGATTCTATGAAGAATGCCAAATTTCAAAGATAGTCACAATTCATGCTGCATGAGAAAAGCAGTACTGATTGGTTGGCAAATCGGCTCTGGTCGAGATATTACCATGGAGACTGGTTGAGCAGAATGCACCAGGGAGCTATTTTTCCCATGCTTTTGTTTAATTCTTTAAAAGTTGCAATGCCGAGACATGTTCCTTTTGCCTGTGCACAAATGCATGAAACTTTTAGTGACTGTAAGTCAGTCACATTTGTGCCTGACTGATGATCTTAAAATGGCTGCTAGTGTAGCCCTCTCAGGTTGTTCAGCAAGTGCTGTTTAATCACTGTCCAATTACTGTTTGGGGGAGTAGAATCATTACATTTTAAATTTGTGCAGAAATTCAGACATAGACTCGTGCTGCTGGATAAGATGTTGACATGTGCACAGTTAAATAGATGTGTGCTGGTTTTTGTAATGTTTTGAGTACTCCTTGATTGGAGGCTTTATGGGTCAGAAGTGGGATTGCCAAAGTTTCCCCTTAGAAGGTGATTTGATTCTAATGTGAGTTCAGGTTTGGAATCAAACCTCATCCTGCTCTGTTAGCACGATTAGGCCACTCCTCTTCCTTTTAAATTCTGTGCAAATCAGTGTAACTTGCGAAGGAAACGCAAATATAAAATAGGACCCTAAATGTGAATTGGACTACCTTCTCCATCCCTTTCGATAAGTTAAAATTTGGTAAGGCAACAGGTAGTTCCCACTCGGTGTTTTGAGTGTGTTTGTAAAGTGTTTCTGTGACCAGCACTTCTCTATGAATAAATTTACAGCTTCATTAAAAGTTGCAGGGTAATGGGGAAAGAACAGGAGAAAGCTGGACTGATTGGATAGTGCTTTCAGAGCTGACACAGGCAGGCCGCTTAGCTTTATCCTGAGGGATATCAATATAAATACCAGCCGAAGAAAGGTCTCATTCACATTGCAAGTTGACCAGTCCTCCTCGACTCTCCAACCCTACCTTACTCCCCTCCAATCCCAACCCCTCCTTTATTCCTTCTGCTCCTACCCTTTACTATGGTTTATCCAGCAATAAGGATACTCCAGAAGCAAACAATAAAAAAACTAACTTCACAAAGTAAAGGTTTAATAAAGAAACTTCATTACACCAACACTTAAACCACAAATGCTCCCCACAATCCCCCTCTGCTTTCTCTTTATATTTGGTCAGCTGACCACCACATCATTTTGCCATTGGTTACATTGTCTATCAGGTCAGCTGACCCTCGTAGCATATCATGATTGGTTACATTATAACAGCTACCCCATATTTACTCCCCAAACTCCTCTCTGTTATGCCTACCCCTTACAAACACTCTTTTTCAATGAAACACCCTCCTCCTTGCACCACCTCAACACCAACTAATGCCTCATCCTCCCTTCCTCTCTATTACCCAAAAGCCCCTTAGTGACTCCTCCTGCCCCTTACCCCTTTCCTTTTACCAACCCTCCTCCTCAGTTCTGTCCTTCCCCCCTCCTCCCCTTAACTTCATCTCCTTGGCCTCTCTCTCTCTTCCCTTCATCCTCCTCCCTCCTTCCCCTTCCATCTTCTTCCTTCACCCCTCCTCCCCACTGCTCCCCTACAGCCCCCTCCTCCTCCTCCCCTCTCCCCCCCCACTCCTTTCCATTTGCCTTCAGCCCTGACGAATGGTTATCAAGACTCAACACATTGGCTCTATTCTCTCTCCACAGATGCTGTCAGACTTGCTGAGATTTTCCAGCATTTTCTGAGTTTATGTTTCCCCACTTAAGACCTGTATTTTTAACCAGGTGTTCAAAGTCCCCTTAACCTCCAGTCCTCATTAAATGCCTTCTTACTTTATAAAGCGCCTTGAAACTCCCCTTTGAAGGGCTCTACAGGAAATGGAAAATTTAATACCAGTCTCCTCATTGTTCACAAAAACTCATGGAGGTTACCTCCATTTCCATAGTACCAACAACAGCTGGCATTTATATAGCTGCTTGAACTTGGTGAAATGTCTTAAGATGCCTCACAGGAGAGTTAACAAGCAAAATCTGATACTGTATCGCAAAGAGATATTAGGAAGCTATGGCCTCCTAATTACTTCTTCAGATTCCCTGTGTTGCGCATGGGACTAAATGAAAAATGGGTACAGCAAGCAAAAAGCCATATTCATATTTTCTTAGAATGACTCCATGTTGTGAAAATTAATCAAAAAATAAGCCAAGATAAATATATTTATTCTAAATTATTGTTCAACTGAACGACAGAGAAACATCACAGCAGACTGTAATACATGCACCATCAGAAAATTAAACTACATCAAGCCTAAGTTAAGACTTTCTGGACCATTAATCTGGAATCTCAATGAATGTTCTGGGCGCCTGGGTTCGAATCCTGCCACGGTAGGTGGTGGAATTTGAATTCAGTAAATAGAATGTGGAATTAAGAATCTACTGATGACCATGAAACCATTGTTGATTGACGGAAAAAACCCATCTGGTTCACTAATGTCCTTTAGGGAAGGGAATCTGCTGTCCATATCTGGGTTGGCCTACAAGTGACTCCAGAGCCACAGCAATGTGGTTGAGTCATAACTGCCTTCCAAGGACAACTGGCGATGGGCAATAAAATGTTGGCCCGCCACCAACATTTTTCTCTCACAAATGAATGAAAAAAATGACAAGTGACCAAAATCACCCTTTGAGCACCGATTCTAATACCTGCTTTGGATTGGTGTTTTTTATTGTCTCCTGTGGAGCATTTTGAGATAGTTTGCTATGTCGAAGATAAGTGCAAACAATTGTTATTGATTGGGGATGCAATGCGTTTGAGCCTCGAATCAAACACGAACCTGCACAGGCTGCCCACTCTCATCACTCTTGCTGCTGCCATATGGTTGGATACAATTGAAGCAGAACGCTTTTGAATTATTAATATCATGGCATATTTTAAACAGGACGCACAGCTGTTTCAATAAGGGAGAACTGAATCATGTGTAGGAATGACGGCCGATGCCAGTTTTTAAATCCGTGCTGATGGAGACAGGGACTTGAGCTCCGTGTATGAACATTTCCGCACATTAAAACAACAGAGTAGAAATAACAGCAAAGCAGACTTCAAAGGCAGCGACTTAATCGCATTTTAAAAAGACTTCAAACAACTGATATCTGGTCAGCCCGAACAATTGACAACCCGAGATTAGATGTCTACACTACTGCATTCGACCCTAAGGGGAGGGTCAACTCACTTTGAATCCGCCGCTCTCCCCACACCCCCCCCCCCCACTGTTTACAGTGAATTATGTGATCATGTGCCAACATGTACCCATCTTGACAGAAGTAATGCTGAGAACGAGCCTCACAAAGCTATATAAATACCAACTTTCCTCAGCCCTGAGGTGGGACAGTGACACTGCTGCCTCAGATCTCAGGTTCAATTCCTGGCTTGGTCCCTGTCTATGTGGAGTCACACATTCTCCCCATGTCTGCGTGGGTTTGCTCTGGTTTCCTCCCACAATCCAAAGACATGCAGGTTAAATGAATTGGCCATGCTAAGTTCTCTCTCAGTGTACCCAAACATGCGCCAGAGTGTGGTGACTGGGAGATTTTCACAGTAACTTCATTGGAATGTGAATGTAAACCTACATGTGACTAATAAATAAATCTTGTTTTACTTTTTAATCTGTAGTTTACTAACTATCTATAAAAAAGGAAAGGTCTTAACTTAAGCTTGAGGTAGCTTAATTTTCTGATGGTGCGGGAATTACAGTCTGCTGTGATGTTTTCTGTCGTCCAGTTGAAGAAAAATTTAGAAGAAATATATTTATCTTGGCTTAAACTTTGATTAATTTTCACAATATGGAGTCATTCTAAGAAAATATGAATATGACTTTTTGCTTGATGTACCCATCATTCACTTAGATCCATGTGCAACACGTGGAATTTGAAATATTTTCTTTCTGACCTTGTGAGAAATTGCATTGATTTGGATGAACATTAAAAGACATTTAGCCGAAAGCTGACAACCAGGGAGAATTGATTTGAAGGTTGTTTTTTTTTGCCAAGATTCTTAATAAGAAGAAGGTAACCTGCTGTTATTTATCAAATATTGTTAATGAAGTTTGAAACAGTCGCAGGCTATGTTTCATCAAATCACGGAATAAAGCTGAAACTATACGTTTTATTGCAAGCAAGTAAATCTAAAGTAATAAACTGAGTAATCAGTCTCATCTCATGCAAGGTTTATTGGAAGTATGAAGAACTCCAGCATTGTGTGCAGTTCAGTACTTCCGTCATGGATAACAAAGGCTGTCAATCACTTACCCATGTTGTCAATAAATTAACTCAATAGCTAATTTGGTATGCCACTTGACCAAGCTAAGTTGCATAATATGGTGCAATGTTATCATATTGTTGTGGATTTTATCAGACCACAGGCTGCCTGTACGATTTTGGAAAACCCAATGAAGAAGTTGAATATTCTCGATTAGTGTTGGGATGGCACGGTGGCACAATGGTTAGCACTGCTGCCTCACAGCACCAGGGGCTGGGGTTCAATTCCTGGTTTGGGCCACTGTCTGTGTGGAGTTTGCACATTCACCCTGTTCCTGGGTCGGTTTCTTCCCACAGTCTGAAAGGTGTGCTGGTTAGATGCATTGACCCAAATAGTCGCCGGAGTGTAGTGAGTAGGGGAATTTCACAATAACTTCATTGCAGTGTTAATGTAAGCCTTACTTGTGATTAATAAATAAATTTTAAACTTTTGGATTATTGACACTTGCCAGCCTAGGTTCAGGCATCCACTGCAAAATTATGGTACATCCCCTAGTCCATGTAGAATTGTTGGCACAGTGGTTAGCACTGCTGCCTCACACCCCCAGGGACCCGGGTTCAATTCTGGACTCCCGGTTTCCTCCCATGCGCCAAACATGTGGGGGTTAGGTTGATTGGCCATGCTAATTTACCCCTCAATGTCAGGGGGATCATGTGGGGTCAGGAGGATAGGGCCTGGGTGGGATCATTGTTGGTGAAGGCCAGATAAATTTCGTTAGCCCTTCAATGTTCTCGAGAGCTATTGAATTCACATGGGACTGCCACTAATGGCCAAATGGTCTCCTTCTGCACTGTAGGGATTCTAAGATAGAATTGTTAGCTTGGGGAGGCAGTGATGGAGTGGTATTGTCCCTGGGCTAGTAATCCAGAAACCACAGGTAATGGTAATGGTTCAAGTACCATCATGGCAGGTAGTGAAATTTAAACTCAGTAAAAATCGGGATTTAAAAGTCTAATGACCACTGAGCAATTGTTGCAAAAACCCATCTGGTTCACTTCTGTCCTTTAGGGAAGGAAATCTGCCATCCTAATCCCATCTGGCTTCCATGTGACTCCAGATTCACAACAATGTGGTTGACCCTTAACTGCCCTCTAAAATTGTTATAAACCGCATTGTTGAGAAAAGAATATAAAATGCTGGCACATGGGGTTGGGTGAAAATATGCGCAGGTTTATTGATCAACTGTGACTCTCGCAAGGCTTGATCTAGCTAGGCTAGGCAAAAACCCGTGAAGCAGTCAATGATGTCACAAACTATAAATGTGACTCTTAAAGTGATAGCACAACAACACAGCAACAGCCTCTGATATATAACAGAAATATTTTTGCAAGCCATTCAGGTCAAGGGAAATTAGTTAGTGATGCTCACATCCCATCAATGAATAAAGAAAAAAAGCAAGGCTGCACAATGATTAGCGCTGCTGCCTCATAGCACCAGGGACCTGGTTGCGATTCTTGGTTTGGATCACTGTGTGAAGTGTGCGTGTTCTCCCCGTGTCTGCATGGGTTTGCTCTGCTTTCCTCCCACAGTCCAAAGATGTGTGGGTTAGGTTGATTGGCCATGCTAAATTGACCCTAGTGTCAAGGGGATTAGTAGCCTAAATATGTGGGGCTATGGGAACAGGACCTGGATAGGATGGTGGTCACTGCAGACTCAATGGGCTGAATGTCCTCCTTCTGCATTGTAGGGTTTCTTTCTAAGGCCAATTCACAAGGGACTGCCAGTCCTCTGTACAGATTCCAATATCCTGAAAATCTTTGAGTCCATTAGATAACAACTTTAAGTAATTTTCTGGTATCTATATTTAATTCCTTGCAGAGCTGTGCAGACAAATGCCCAATGGCATATTGCTGGAATTTTTGGACTGCCATTAAGCATTCACATCCCAGACCTCTCATTCCCTTTGTTGTTATATCAGAGAGTTTCAAGTTCAATGCTGTTACTTGACTATGATGTGGAGATGCCGGCGTTGGATTGGGGTAAACACAGTAAGAAGCCTCACAACATCAGGTTGAAGTCCAACTGTTGGACTTTAACCTGGTGTTATGAGACTTCTTACTATGTTACTTGACTATACCAGTTTTAACAGAAAGGTGACTGGCTGGATAAAAGGTGACCAATTCTCCACAAAGTTTTTAAACTTGCTCTCAATATATGGACGAAAAGGAGAACATAAATTATATTATGGTGCTTTGATATAATATCAGCAGTGGATTGGTGGACTGCTTGGTGAGATGGTACCATTGGCCATTTTTTGTGATTCACATTAATTACCTGGAATTTCACTACTCTTGGAATTGCAGCAATAGGTCAGGAAAATCCCATAGGAAATTAGGTGTTTACTTCTGTTATTTGGTAACATGTAATAAGAATGCTCAAGGAAGATTCTCTCTGAGTTTCGTGTGGAGATTTTCTTCCCTGTTTTCAGAGTGGTCTGGACTTGGCAATTCAGCAATGTCTTGGACAGCTGGTGAATTTCATCATCGCATTTCAAGAGGGGATCGACAGAATGAACCATCCAATTTAACGCGGCTGTCAGCTTTCCTAATGTGGAGTGTGTAATTGAGGACATTTGATTTACTTTATCAACTCCTGCAAGTCACACCGTATAGATTTAAGATGCAAATCTCTACATTGCTGCAAATCTTTGGAGACTGTGCTCAGAGTCAGTAAAGATACAGGGGTTAATTTTCCCATTCTGCCCCGCCACAGGATTTGTGGCGGGCAATGGGCAGACCACAGAAAGGTCCGTTGACTTCGGGCAGGATTCTCCAGTTTTGGAGTGAGCGTGGCTGGAAAATCCCACCCACAATGTTCAACGTTCCTTAAAAACAACTTCTCAAGCCAGAACCTGGAGGATTTTGGGTCCCAGAGTTCCCAATGCCTTCTACTATAAAGGAATGAGATGTTTAAAGACACAAAATCACTTTCCACTGTGCCAATTTCTCTTGCATGATAATAATGAGGGAATGTGAAGCAATGTATCTACAAATACAGAGCTATATGAAAATACAGCTCCAAATAAATGGTTATAACATTAAAAAGATATGAAGGAGAGATCACAAATTCAAAGCAGAGCTGATGTGATGGACAAAGATTTAAATGTTTATGAGAATGTTTGTGCAGAATTGTGTACTTAAGGCCAACATCCTGTGGCTTATCCCCCATCACAAGACAGCTCTGAAGCAAGTCAGAAACTGGCTGTTACATCACCTCAGAATGGCATTGATAAATCTTAAGATACTACAATCTAACAAAGGATAACCTTAAGGGTGACTGTAAGTAACTTGTCAACCGAATTCTGAAAACTGGGTGTTGCGAGGAAGGATGCATGAGTGCTCAACATGCTTCCTGCTGGTTTAATCCTCTAAGGATACAAATATTGGAACTACATAGTAAGATTTTGTAGATTTGTTGGATTTACTCCAGCATCTCTCAAGGTAAATGTTGCTGTGGTGTAGCAATGATACTTCTCCCTTTAATTTGGATAAGGGTATGTTGCTAGACTCAGTAGTTTCCTGCTCGGGGATTTAAGGTCAATCCTATTTTAAATATTGACAGGTATCTTAAATAGCTCTCTGTAGCATTGATGAGATTTGGATTCTCTATTAGAAGTAAGATTATACTTACTTTGTCCTGTAGTGTCAATGGTGTGATCAAAATACATCAAAAATGAACTCCTGTATGATTTAGAAAATGTATTGGGTGGAAATTGCCTGGCTGTTCATGTCAGCAGGGATTTTCTAGTCCTGCTACATTAAACAGAGATTTGGCTGAGCGCCAAATTCTCCAACTACACTGCAGTGGCAGCACAGTGTGAATGGCTGGTAGCATCAAGTCCATTGTCTCATCGTCTTCTGTTTCCAAACTCAACAAGCTGCCAGAGGTAGAAGTAGAGGCAAGTACAATTTTGTCTTTTAAAAAGCATTTAGATAGTTACATGGGTAAGATGGGTGCAGATGGATATGGGCCAAATGCGGGCAATTGGGACTAACTTCGGGGTTTTAAAAAAAGGGCGGCATGGACAAGATGGGCCAAAGGGGCTGTTTCCATGCTGTAAACCTCTATGACTCTTTAGTGGCGAGGCATATTTTTGAGAAGAGATGGCTGGACCCATGTAATATCTGGGTTGTCATAATTGAGCTAACAAGTGTTTAAAAGGCCATCTGGAGGTGGTAATATTCTCTGGTCATTCCTTTCCTTCAGGGAAAGCTAGACCAGTTCTCTAGATACATTTAAGTGTCTGTGAAGCCTGACAGTCTCACTCTCAAGTGAGAGTGATCATCTGAGGGAGTATGTCTGATCTGGAATAGTTCTAAAAAGGGCAAGGATTAGAATCCACTTCAGAAAAGACTAGCAACTGAGAAGTCCAGGTCTGCGAAAAGAGTTCAAAGAAGAGATGTAGGGAGGGTCATCAACTGTTAAAGCAAAGGAAGATGTTTCAAGTAATAGGTGTAAATAACTTCTGTTGGTCCAGCTGAGTCATCATTGTGCAAAATTCTGAGTTGGACTGATCTTTAATCAGAGTCCTCTGCAATGCTCTGTGGAAGAGTTGCTGTGAGAAGGTGAAGGGATGGCTGATGGCCAGGTTGAACAGGGAGGTAAGGGAGACACAGCACGTTGTGTCACCCTGCAAACTAGTGAATCTCTGAAACATCTGCGGCACTCTATGTAGCTCTGAGGGTGAGGGATTTGCTGCACAGTGCCAGAGCCATCTCCCTCCAGGCAGCAGAAGTCACATTCTTGGCAAGCATTTTGGCACTTACATGTCAGTCTATGCCTCCTGCCTACAATCCCCTCAAGCAGAGGTTGGATTAGGGAATTGTGTTATTCTTCTCCTGGATGGTGCCTCTGAGTGTAGATAATGTCTGAATAGTTACAATTCTTGATGAATGTAATACTAATGTTAAGACATGCAGTTTAGTTAATTGAAAGTGAAGTGAGAGAACCCAACACATTACTATCTCTTACCTAGTTGTCTGCTGCTGTAAGGCAGCACAGAGGTTTCCAGATAGTTCAGCTGGTTACACTGTTTGAGGTGGTGCACAGAGAGCACAATCTCAAACAGTTGGGTCCAACTGTTTGAGGTTGAGGGACCGAGTACCCTTCGTCGTCCAGTACTTCCCCGGAGTGGAGAAGCTACGGAGCCTTCAACATGTCATTGATGAAGATGAACATCTTGCCAAGGCCATCCCCACTCCCCCACTTCTTGCCTTCAAACAACCACACAACCCCAAACAGACCACTGTCCACGGCAAACTAGCCAGCCTTCAGGAGAACAGTGACTACAACACCACCCTGCCATAGCAACCTCTGCAAGACATGCCAGATTATCGACATGGATGCCATCATCTCAAGTGAGAACACCATCCACCAGGTACACAGTACATACTCTTGCAACTCGGCCAACGTTGTCTACCTGATACGCTGCAGGAAAGGATGGCCTGAGGCATGGTACATCGGGGAGACCATGCAGATGCTATGAAAATGGATGAATGATCATTGCTTGATAATCACCAGGCAAGACTGTTCTCTTCCTGTTGATGAACAATTCAACGGCCATGGCATTTGGCTTCTGATCTTTGGGTAAACGTTCTCCAAGGCAGCCTTCACGACATGCGTCAGTGCAGGGTCGCTGAGCAGAAACTGACAGCCAAGTTCCACACACATGAGGACGGCCTCAACCGGAATGTTGGGTTAATGTCACACTTTTTGTAACCCCCATGACTTGCCTGGGCTTGCAACATCTCACTTACTGTCCTGTCTGGAGACAATAAACATCTCTTTAACCTATGCCTAATGCTATCTCCACTCACATTGTCTGCACCTTTAAGACTTGATTAGCTGTAAAGACTTGCATTCTAATCAATATTCTGTAAACTGAGTGTGTGCTTCTATATGCCTTGTTTGTGATCAGAACTCCCCACTCACCTGACGAATGGGCAAAGTCCTGAAAACTAGCGGCGTTTGCTATCAAATAAACCAGTTAGACTTTAACCTGGTGTTGTGAGACTTCTTACTATCTCATAGAAGACAGAGGGTGGTGGTGGATGGAAAATTTTCAGACTGGAGACCAGTTACTAGCAGTGTACCACAGGGATCAATGCTGGCTCCTCTGCTATTTGTGATTTTTATCAATGAATTGGAAGAGAGGGCTGAAGGGTGGGTCAGTAAATTTGCTGATGACACCAAGATTGGTGGAGTAGTGGAGGGCTGTTGTAGGCTGCAAATAGACATTGATAGTTTGCAGAGCAAGGCTGAAAAATGACAGATGGAGTTTAATCCTGATAAGTACGAGGTGATTCATTTTGGTAGGACAAATTTGAATGTGGATTACAGGGTCAACAATAGGGTTCTGAGGAATGTGGAGGAACAGAGAGATCTTAGGGTTCATATCCACAGATCTTTGAAGGTTGCCACTCAAGTGGATAGAGCCGTGAAGAAGGCCTATAGTGCGTTAGTGTTTATTAACAGGGGCTTTGAGTTTAAGAGCTGTGGGATTATGCTGCAACAGGAGCTTGGTGAGATCACATTTTGAATATTGTGTGCAGTTCTGGTCACCTCATTATAAGAAGAATGTGGAAGCACTGGGGACAGTGCAGAGGAGATTTACTAGGATGCTGCCTGGTTTGGAGGGTAAGTCTTATGAGGAAAGGTTGAGGGAACTAGGTCTTCTCTCTTTAGAACGGAGGAAGATGAGAGGCGACTTAATACAGGTTTATAAGATGATGAGTGGATAGATAAAGTGGACGTTCAGAGACTATTTTCTCGGGTGGATATAGCTATTACTCTGTTACTAGGGGGCATAACTATAAGGTTCATAGTAGGAGATATAGGAGGGATATATGAGGTAGGTTCTTTACTCAGAGAGTGGTTGGAGTGTGGAATGGACTGCCTGCTGTGATAGTGGAATCGGACACTTTATGAACTTTCAAGCGACTATTGGATAGGCACTTACAGCACACCAGAATGATAGGGAATGGGATAGCTTGATCTTGGTTTCGGACAAAGCTCAGCACAACATCAAGGGCTGAAGGGCCTGTACTGTGCTGGATTGTTATTTGCTCTATGTTCTATGTTATTCAAATAAAGCATACCATTCACAGAGAAGGAAACAAGAGAGTGCAGAATGTAGTGTTACAGTCATAGCTAGGGTGTAGAGAAAGATCAACTTAATGCAAGGTAGGTCCATTCAAAAGTCTGATGGCAATAGGGAAGAAGTGTTCTTGAGTCAGTTTGTATCTTTTACCCGATGGAAGGAGGTGGAAGAGAGAATGTCTGGGGTGCATGGGGTCCTTAATTATGCTAGCTGCTTTTCTGAGGCAGGGGGAAATACTGACAGAATTAATGGATGCAATAGAAGCAGGAGTTAGAAGTTAAAACCATGGAAAAGTACTAACTGAGTTTGCTGAGATGCTTAAGATTGGATTTATGATTTAATTAGTGGTTTTAAATAATAGAAAAATCATTAGTATATTCAAATTCATGCTGTGATCAATTTTCTATTTGTTTACATTTCAGTAATCATGGGGTCACTTACATTTCTTCATGTATTATATGAAGGAAATCAGCCAACACTTCCACAAAATCATTTTCCTCAGTCTACACACAACTCCTATCCATTGACTCTGTCTACCCTTCCCATTGCCTCGGAAATGCAGCCAACATAATTAAGGAACCACATACCCCAGACATACTCTCTTTCACCTTCTACTGTTAGGAAAAAGATATAAAAGTGTGAGATCACTCACCAACCAACTCAACAACTTCTTCCCTGCTGCCATCAGACTTTTGAATGGACCAATTGTATTAAGTTGATCTTTCCCTACACCCTAGCTATGACCGGAACATTATATTCTGCACTCCCTCCTTTCCTTCTTTCCTATGTACTCTATGAGTGGTCTGAGTAACACATAAGAAACAATGGTGGGGATTCTCCCAAAGTAAAACTAAGTGCCCAACAGGTGGGAAAACAGGAACATTTCCCAACCCTTTTTTTGGGCATACTTACCTGAATGAATCTCCAACACTCGATGGCGCTCTGCATTGCACAGAGTGTTTCACACTAAAATGTAGGGGGCAGGACTGATTCCCGCCTGAGAGGCTGGCAGCATCATCCCGAGTGGGCCACTGTGCAAGTGCTGATCTGTCAGTGCAGAGATCATTGCACATGCACTGCCCCCGCTCATTGCTGGCCTTCTGATCACTGGTGTCTAATCCCTGGCCTTTCTTAGAACCCCCCGGTCAACGATTTTTGGCATGGAGTTGATTGTGCTAAAACAATGTGCCTGCGAGACTCAAACCAGTTGTGAGCCTCAAAGGCCCCCTGCTCTTTTCTCCTGGCCTGCTGCGCTATTTGAGCAGTGCAGTGGGCTGCGAGAATCCTGGCCATTATACCTTTCACTGTATCCCAAGGCAAGCACCAATAATAAATAAAATCCAGTTAAAACTGTCTTACTGCTGAGTATTGCTCGCCAGGTCATTATTCAACAGTTGTAACTGCTCAGGTAAGGCTGTCTGCATCCTGTCATGGTGACCAAAATGCACAATATGAAATATCAAAGCTTTGGGAATGGTGCAGAAGGATCCTGATCCCTACAGTCTGAGGTGAATGTGACAGGATTTTACAGGGTTAAGACAGTGATTTAGAGCAGGCTGCAGATATACTGTTGCTCTTGAAGATCACTACATACATTTCTTTTTGTTTCCTTTTGAAGTCTCTGAAAGTACATTGTTGCAGATGGAATAAAAAAGATTAATCATTGGGACTATTTCAAGTTAATCTGAGACAGCAGGACTAAGGGGACAGGATAGAGTGAGGGTTCCAAATATACTGTGGAAGTATTTGAAAGATTTTATGCATTAAAGATCATAGATTCCTATGGAAAGGTGAACTTGAGGGGCTGACTGGTCTTCACCAGTCTTTTCTTCTCAGTGTGACTTTGTGTAGTGGCATTGCAAATGGAGGCAGTGGCTTACTGGCATTGTCACTGGACTAGTAATCGAGAGACCCAGGGTAATGCTCTGGGAACCTGGGTTCGAATCCCACCATGGCAAATGGTGAAATATGAATTCAACAAAAACCTGGAATTAAAAGTCTAATGATGACCATCAAACCATTATCAATTGTCATAAAAACCCACCTGGTTCACTAATGTCCTTTAGGGAAGGAAATCTACTGTCCTCATCTGGTCTGGCCTACATGTGACTCCAGACACACAGCAATGTGGTTGATTCTGAACTGCCACCTCAAGGGCAATTAGAGATGGACAATAAATGCTGGCCTGACTAGAGACACCCGCATCTCATCTTGAGTCTACGGAGACCTGGATCAAGATCAAGGCTGAAGCTGTGGAACCACCACCTTAACTGCCGAGAGAAAGGAGACTTCTTATCCTACCAGTCTCATGTGGAGTCAAACCAAAATAACAACATACAAAACACACTGTACCTCTTAATCCCATATTTCAACATTTGTAAAGGTATTTTTGATTTAATCTCACAGAAGAATAAATTAGTTCTTCACAATACATAAACGCAAGAATGCCATAGCCAATTTTGTGTTGTCTTTTTTTAGATGACCATTTGAACTCATCTCCAGGATTGTAAGCACTAGGCAATGGTCTGTTACCCATTATCACGGGTTTAACCTAAGTTAAACTTTCTCTTTCTGCGCCAAAAATGTTTCTTCACCACATTTTCTGGGCGATAACCCACTGTTGAAACAGTGCAGAGGCTGAAATTTCACTCACCAACTCACCTTGCTGAATGATGCTGACAAGTTAATGCCAATTTACATTGAATTATATGGAGTTTTCTGATGGAGATTTGAGTCTATGGAGACCTGGATCAAGATCAAGACTGAAGCTGTGGAACCACCACCTTAACTGCCAAGAGAAAGGAGACTTCTTATCCTACCAGTCTCAAGTGGAGTCAAACCAAAATACCAACACACAAAACAAGCTGTCCCTCTTAATCCCATATTTCAACATTTGTAAAGATATTTTTGATTTAATCTGAGTGAGGACTGCATTGTAAGCCTGTAGGGCAATTCAATTCTCACAACAGTCATGTGAGGCAGCTTTGTCCTCTCCTGAGAGGTGTTTAACCGCCATATGGAAAATGCTTCAGGGAAAAATTGTGTTTGAAAAACACGGCTGTAACCATAACAAAGATAATATTATTTTATTATTCTGTTTACAAGTCTCAATTTCACTCCAAAATATGGAACACATTCATAATCAAATGTTTCGGTTATTAATTAGTCGTGGAGCTAAACTTTCTCGCTAGCTCAATAATCAACAATTAAATGATCTTATCTAATGAGTTCCATATTTTGGATTGAAACACAGACGTTGTTCATGCCAATGTTGAACATAACTATATGCCCTTGCACATACTTCCCAATGAAACGCCGCGTCAACACGTTTGTTCCGTTAGCCACTAATGCCGTATATACTGGATTATTTAACCCTGTAAGGATGAACCATCTGTTTTGTTTAGCCACAAAGGAAGGAAATACCCCATTGTAGGCTGCTTGTGTAAATCTAACATGACCAGGCAACGGTCAGTGAGTCAAAGGGGTGCTTTTAATTAGAATTTACAATTGACAGGATTAGTGTGTGTCACAGACTACAGAGAGCTGAGTTTAATCAAGCCAAACTGGGCAGCATCCCCCTCTGCACCTCGAATCCGGTCCTTGGCGTTATGAGGCAGCAGTGCTAACAACTGTGCCGCCCCCTTCCTCATGTGTATTGCTGGATTTCCCAAAGGAACTCAACTGGGAATGGAACCTGTGTCCCTGCGCTGTAAGGCAGCAGTGCTAATCACTGTGCCTCTGTGCCACCATGAGGCAGAATAATTCTGCTCGCTCATCTGTTTTATTTTTCTGTGCCACCATGTGAGGAAAATAGTCAAGCATTATTTCAGCTTTCCATTGTTAATCCAGGACTGTCAGGCACCCAATCAGTAGCAAGACATCCAAAAACGTTGAAGACTTTGAGCTGAAACAAATCATTGAATTGTGGGATTCTGGCGTTCGAACTGATGTCTCTATTCTTGTCTTTGCAAGTCTGCTGTCTTGCTTTTGCATATAAAACATGCCTGTTCCTATGTTGTCCTCAAATGCCAAAATCATTTCCCTCATAAATATTTCACAATTAAAATACAAAATTAAATCTGCCAGGTTGACAGCCGGGAATTATATAGTATCTTTGATCTTGACCACATTGAGACCAGAGAATGCAGCCACCATTCCAGCACCAAGAAACATGCGGCTGGGAGGGGGTGCCCAAGAACTCTCTGCTCCCCACCCCTCACCATGATCATAAAAAGAGGAGCACATACTTGAATGCATGTGTTCCTCTTTCTATTTTATTCCAAAAATTTTAAATGGACAATGGAATTATTTCTTTAGATTCATGTTACTTCAGGTTCCTCTGTTTATAACTATTCGCTTTAGTTTTATTTCTTCTGTTCAGCGTAAGGTAAATCCCCACATAATGTATCTCTCCCTCACGATTCACCACGATTTATTCTGATGCCACGGTGAAGGGGTTGATTTTCCTCCGAAATATTGATGAAAAAAATGCATTTTTGTTTTAAAAAAACCAAACGTAACTCTCAAATATATTTTCATTTCCGAATCACCACTAGATGAAGGAGCAAAGCATATAATACAGACCAGCAGCAGGAATGTGAAGAACTGAACAGGCAACAGGATAAAATGAGAAGAAATGGTTATTGGCAAAGCCAAGTTTAGGTTTGAGAAATTTGGCAGGTCTACAAAGAGAATGGATTTTTGGTAACATTGGGGCACCAACATTTCTTAATGCTGGAGAAATGCAGAACAATTTTGCTGCATTGAAATAAGAACCATGAATTAAAGCATATTATAAAATCATAGAATCCTACGGTGCAGAAGGAGGCCATTCAGCCTATCGAGTCTGCACCGACCACAATCCCACTCAGGCTCTATCTCCATTACCCCATGCATTTACTCGAGCTAGCCCCACTGCTACTAAGGGGCAGTTTAGCATGTCCAATCCACCTAACCTGCTCACCTTTTGGAGTGTGGGAGGAAACCAGAGGACCGGGAGGAAACCCACATAGACATGGAGAGAATATGCAAACTCTGCACAGACAGTGACTCAAACCGGGAATCGAACACGGGTCCCTGGTGCTATGAGGCAGCAGTGCTAACTATTGTGCCACTATGCGCTGTACTGTTAAAGTTGTATAGGGGATGTAGAGAGGATATTTCCTCTTGTGGTAGAGACTCCAGAACTGGGTATCACTGTTTAAAAATAAGGGCTGTCGACTGAAGGCAGAGGTGAGGGGAATTATTTTTTTTCATTGGTGAATATCTGGGACCCTCCTCAAGGCAGTGGAAGCAGAGTCTTTGAATATCTTTAAGGCACAGACAGAAAGATTCTTAATAAATAAAGGATTGAAAGTTTATTGGGGGTTGGTGGGAGATTAAAATCAGATCAGCTATGATCTTATTGAATTTCAGAGCAGGTGCGAGGGGCCAAATGGTCTACTTCTAAACCCAGTTCATATGTTTGTTTGTTCATGTGCACATTCTGTTAATTTCTGGCATTTTCACTCTTTTTTTTCTTTTTTGGGGCTAAAAGTGAAATGTTTTTATGCAGAGTTTTATTTGACAGCACTTTCAAAAGCTGTGGTCTCTACCACCAAGAAATACAATGGCAACAGACACATGAAAAGACCACCACCTGACCATCCTGACTCAGAACGATATCACTTCACCGTCACTGGGTCAAAATCCTGCAACTTCCCTCCCTAACAGCATTGTGGGTGCACCTACACCACATGAACTGCAGCTTACTACCAGCTTCTCAAGTGCAATTGGGGATGGGCAATAAAAAATTGTTGGCAAAGCCAGTCATGCCTACATCCTGTGAAAAAAATGAAATAAACCAGAGGAATGGAATCATTCCTCAATTACTGGCTACATCCAGCACTCAGGCCTTAGCCCAAATTTTCTGATTTGGCTTGACCTATGTTGTTTTTACTAACTTATGGGACGTGTGCCTTACTGGCTGAGCCAGTATTTGTTGCCCATCTCTAACTGCCCTCCATTTCAGAGGGCATTTGAGAGCCTAACACCTTGCTGTGGATCTGGAGTCACATGTAGGCCAGACAAAGTAGGAATGGCAGATTTCTTTCCCTACAGAGCATTGCTGATGTGTTTTTACAACAATTGCTCTCCATGGTCATTATTGTACTTTTTAATTCCAGATTTTTATTGCATTCAAACTTCACCATCTGCCATGGTGGGATTTGAACCCAGGCCCTCAGTTCTTCCCTGGATCTCTGGATTACTAGTCAGTGACAATACCACTACACCAGTACCTCACCAAGTTGAGAATCGAGCTGCACCAATTGGCAAACTGGACAGAGTTCCATAACCTGAAACATTTGCCCCTCTTGAGGCATAGAACATGCAACTTTCTGCACCCTGCCCACGACAGACTATGGATAATTTTGATAAGGATCTGATCACGTAGTGAAAATAATTCCCGATGATATTATTCCAGCCATGCATAGACTAAGATTGTCATTATATTTCTTTCCCAAAATCTGGTTAAGGTTAAGCAGAACCCAGTTCCTATTTCATGTAGGAGGGCAAGGGTGGCATGGTGGCACAGTGGTTAGCACTGCTGCCTCACAGAGCCAGGGAACTGGGTTTGATTCCCAGCTTAGGTCACTGTCTGTGTGGAGTTTGCACATTCTCCCCATGTCTGCATTGGTTTTCTCTGGATCCTCCGGTTTCCTTCCACATTCCAAAGGCGTGCAGGTTAGATGGACTGACCATGCTAAATTGCCCCTTAATGACTAGCTAGGGTAAATACATGGGATTGTGGGTGGGATTGTGGTCAGTGTAGACGCGATGGGCCAAATGGCCCCCTTCTGTACTGTAGGATCCAATGACTCTATATTTGCCGACTAGCCGATATTTTCCACATTGTTAGTCTTCATACTTGAATTCTCAATTGAAGGAACAGTCATTACGGCAAGACAAGATATTACAAATACTTTACATGTCATTCTCTCATCCCCAAAGGTTTTGCAATGCCAACAGATGTGCACTAAGATGATTAAAATACCTTCGTGAAACATTTTGTTTCTGCTAATGAGCTCATTTTTCCACATAAGGATCCTGCCCTGAGTACAATCTCTGTCGTGACGCAGAACATCTTAAGCAGACTTGCCCATGATTAATGATGTGGAAGATCATCATAATTTGTCTCCGTTTTGTGGTTTTCTGATCAATCCAGTGTGTGCCCAGTTTTGGATCATTTCATTCCTTTTCTAATTAAAATTGGTGGGAGTGTAATTTAAGACTGATATCAAAAACTTGTTCAAGCAGTGAGTGGTCAGTATTTGGCATCGTTCTCTAAGTTTCGCAATGAAAGTGAAAAGCATAGATTCTGTTAAGATCCAATAAGAGGCGATGAGAAGGTCTTTTTCTTAAATGACTTGAAAGAAGTTTACAAAATTCTGGAAGGAATGGATAGTCGGAGTCTTGTAGAAATTTGAAATACTAGAGCACATAGGTTTAAGTTTAAAGGAGATGTGAGAGGCAAGTTTTTTACACAGGATGGTAAGTGCCCAGAATGTGCTGCCAGAGGAGATGGTAGAAACAGATACAATAGCAACAGATCCATGAATAGGCAGGAAATAGAGGGATATGGACCGGGTAGAGGCAAAAGGTCTTTAGTTTAGAAAGGCGTCATGTGTTGGCTCAGGCTTGGTGGGCTGAAGGGCCTGTTCCTGTGCTGTATTGTCCTTTGTTATTTGAACGAATAACGATGGGTTGGATTTCCTTTCTCATTTTACCATTTAATGAATCTCCTTTTTTTCAGCTTTTGGATTTGTACTGTAGGCTAGCACAGCGATTAGCACTGCTGCTTCATGGCACCAGGGTCCTGGGTTCAATTCCAGCCTTGGGTCACTGTTTGTATGGAGTTTGCACGTTCTCCCCGTGTCTGCATGGGTTTTTCCAGAGTATTCCAGTTTCCTCCCACACTCCAAAGATGTGCAAGTTAGGTTGATTGGCCATGCTAAATTATCCATTAGTGTCAGGGGGATTATCAGGGTAAATATGTGAGGTTATGACGATAGGGCCTGGGTGGGATTGTTACCTAATGGGCCAAATGGCCTTCTTCTGCAGTATAGGGATTCAATGATGATATCCTTGGATTAGTAATATTTCATCCCTGCTCTCTGACAGATTGGAGGTTTTAATTGTGGCATAGTGGATTGTGTCCCTGCCTCTGAGCCAGAAGCTCTGAGTTCAAGTTCCACCCCACGTGAAATGTTAACTCTGATTCTCTTTCTCCACAGTTGCTTCCAGACCTGCTGAGTTTTTCAGGCATTTTCTGTTTTGAACTTCCACACTAGATCAACTCGCTAGCTATGAACTGCATGTGTGAATTAGTCCTAATGTCCCAGATAAAGGAATTCTGATTTTCATTTTCCTTCTGTTTACATCAATGGAGATGAAGTGGAAAGGGTCAAGAGCTTCAAGTTTTTAAGTGTCCAGACCACCAACAATCTGATCCCCCCATGCCGACACTGTAGTTAAGAAAGCCCACCAATGCCTCTACCTTTTCAGAAGACTAAGGAAATTTGGCATGTCAGCTACAACTCTCGCCAACTTTCATGGATGCGCCTTAGAAAGCATTCTTCCTGGTTGTATGACAGCTGGGTATGTCTCCTGCTCTGTCCAAGATCACAAGAAACTACAAAAGGTTGTGAATGTAGCCCAATCCATCACACAAACCAGCCTCCCATCCACTGACTCTGTCTACACTTCCGCTGCCTGGGCAAAGCAGCCAGCATAATTAAAGACCCCACGCACCCCAGACATTCTCTCTGCTGCCTTCTTCTGTCAGGAAAACAATACATAAGTCTGAGGTCACGTACCAACTGACTCAAGAACAGCTTCTTCACTGCTGCCATCAGACTTTTGAATGGACTTACCTTGCATTAAGTTGATCTTTTTCTACACCCTAGCTATGACTGTAACACTATATTCTGCTCTCTCTCCTTCCCTTCTCTATGAATGGTACGTTTGTCTGTATAGCGTATACTAATATATGTGACAATAATGAATCAAATCGAATCAAACGATCATGACACAGCAGCAACTGCGGAGAAATGTACGCCTGTGCAAGAGAGTGAGAGAGGCAGCATAAGTGGCACCTTGAACAAAGACAGGAGTAGGCTGGTGGACAGCGATTCCAATCTTTATCCTCCCATATTCTAAGCATGTAAAGAATGGTGTGAGTCACCTGAAGGTGTTAGTGCCATAAGAATCGACAGCGGTAACATTTAGTAACTTTGTTACAGGGAGGCACAACATTAGGGCTTGCAAACCAAAGTACTGACATCATATTAGATATTCATTTACATACAGCAGACACTGAAATGTTTTCGGAAATAATGCAGAAATTAATCTGAAAATGAGAACTTGGTGTTTAGTCAAAAATGAGCAAAATGTTCTGTTCTTGTTATTTTTTAAGATTAAGAATATGCCCTGCAGGGTTGAAAGGAACACTTTATACATGATGCCAATCTTCGAATACTTGGTGCACATTTCCATTGTAGAGTTTGTACAGTAACTGGAGCACAAGGTTCTACAAACGTGGCAAATGTCCTTGTTCAAATTTCCAATTTCCTCTTTCATCTGTTGCAATATTGTGGGATACACAAGTGATCCAATTTCTCTAATCACTATTGTGGGAGCTGGATTTAGGCCATTAACCTTGTGTTTAGCTTGACTGAGAATTTACATCATGGCCAGGATTGTTAGGATGGTGTGGTTTCTGTGGATGCCGTGATTTAATGCTCTGAGGGGGCGGTAAAAAGTTAAAAGTTTATTTATTAATCACAAGTAGGCTTACATTAACACTGCAATGAAGTTAATGTGAAAATCCCCTAGTCCCCACACTCTCAGCGCCTATTTGGGCATACTGAGGGAGAGTTTACCACGACCAATGCATCTAACCAGCATGTCCTTCAGACTGTGGGAGGAAACTGGAGCACCTGGAGGAAACCCACGCAGACACAGGGAGAATATGCAGACTCTGCACAGACAGTGACCCAAGCTGAGAATCGAACCCAGGCCTCTAGCACTGTGAGGTAGCAGTGCTAACCACTGTGATGGCACAGCGGCACAGATAACTGGCTGAATATGGGATTTCTGCCTCTCAGTCAGGAGCTGAGACTCAGATAGTTGTCAAGCAATCTGAAGTCCCAGGTATCCAGGCCTGGTTACATTTTGGGGGTTCTTGAGTTGGGAGGGGAGGTGAGGTCAGGGGAGTCACAGAAGGAGGGTAGGAATGCAGGGGAGAGAGTTAGTGGTAGGAAGGGAGCACCCACGGTGACCAGACTATTGATAGCCTCGCTGGCCTAAGGACCTGAGAAAGGTCACTATTTGGGTTCCCCCTCTTGTCCCTGAATTTCTCCATTAGCCTGAAAATTGAAGCTGGAAGAAATGGCCGTGAAGCGATCATTAATTGGCTACTTAATGGTTTCAATTAGGGAAAGAATGTGGGGTTGGCCTAGGCCTTACCCACCCTACTAAATAATTTCAGTGAGGTCAGAGTGGGCTGGAGCCCAGAAAGAAGGCTATCCGAAGAATTTTATGCACCCCCCCCCCGACTCTCACCAACACCTACAAAGCCCTGCTGGTGAATATCCGCCCCATGTATTTTAGTGGAATCTTGTTTGATTCATTAATATGGCCTAACCTTACATTTGTGTAATAATGGGGAGTATGTTAACATATCTATGTGAAGCATTTGCCAAAATTCTACCATCTCACCCACCATGGGAATTGTAGCAGGTGAGAGAAAATTTGGTGGGCTATGCAAAGGTCCATCGGGGTGGGAATTCCTGCCTTGGCACAATGCTGGAAAATCCCATCCATTTTACCAAAGATATCAATCTATTTGGGTGGCACAGTGGCACAGTGGTTGGCATTGATGCCTCACAGTACCAGGAAACCAGGTTCAACTTCTAGCTTGGGCCACTGTCTGTTTGGAGTTTGCACATTTTCCCCATCTCTGCGTGGGTTTCCTCCGAGTGCTCTGGTTTCCTCCCACACTCCAAAGACATGCAATTTGGGTGAATTGGCCATACTAAATTCTCCCTTAGTGTACCCAACAGGTAACTAGGGGATTTTCATCGTAACTGCATCGTAGTGCAAATGTAAGCCTACTTTTGTGATCAATAAATAAACTTTAAACTTTTAAAGTGACACATCCAATTCTGTTCTTGCACATCATGATGCCAATCCATCTGTTTTAAAGCAGGATCCTGTTCGGGTCTCCACATAACTTCACATTTCACTGAAAGGTATAATACACTTACTAACACCTAATCTTAATGATTATATTGATATTGTTAGATTCAGTGTGAGCTTCTACAAGCACATTCGGCCCATTGAGCCTGTACCAAACCTCCAACAAAGCACCTTACCCAGACCCTATCCTGGTAACCCCTCATAATTACCCTGCTAATCCCCCTGACCTATACACCTTGAGACACTAAGGGCGGAATTTCCCACGTTCACCTCTAAATCAGAAAGCCCCACCCAAGATGAACAGACCGTTTCATGGTCCACTCCCTGCGTGTTATGATTCCCTTGTCAGAGGATAAGTCCAGGTCCAGTAGCAAGGGAGTCTCGACAGCTTGGTACCTGCCTACTACTGCAGACTTCATCCACCATCGCAGTCATTGATATTATATGAGTTTTTTTTAACAAGTAGGTGGGATGGGAACATGCCCTCCTGGGGGCAATTCAGTGTGGCCAATCCACCAAACTTGCACATCTTTGGAAAGTGGGAGGAAACCGGAGCAGCCAGAAGAAACCCATGCAGGCACAGGGAGAACGTACAAAGTCTCCCATGGCCGGAATCGAACCTGGCTCCCTGGAGCTGTGAGGCAGCAGTGTGAACCATTGTGCCACCATGCCACCCCAAAGAAGATGATCGTGTTGATGACGGAGGACTCATCAATAAAAAGATAAAAGATGGATACTATAAAAAATAAAAGTGAATACTGCAGATCATTTGAAAGTGGATGCTTGATTGATGTTTCTTAGAGAACCCTTCATCAGAGGAAAGAAGGTCTTCTGGATAATTGCAGGGCTTCAGAAGCTTCAGAAAGAGGTCAGCATCTGGATGTACAAATGTGAGAAGTCTCCATAATAAAATTGGCTATCAAACAATACTAGCCTTTGTTTCAATGTTAACAAGTTGTTTAAGTGGACACTGGCACAGGGATGATCTGATTAGGTTTCTGGCTAATTTGTTTTACTTTTGTCGTATTTGATATGAGAGCTTTTCTTTCTGTTCCTGTCAGGAGCACAGCAGTAGAAGGGAATTGTAATGAACTGTACAGAACTCCAGATGAATTGGGGAAAAAGCGTAGGGGCTGGCTTAGCTTTCACCGATCTCACAAAATAATTGCAGCAAGGTTAGAATGGGTGCGAGCCTGTTGGGATGGGCCAGCAGTTCCCCCCACCCCACTCCATTCCCACCAACAGATTCACCAGAAAGATAAGCAGGGCTTGAAAGATTAAACAAAGAGGACAGTTAGCTTGGATTCCCTTAATTTATACAGTTAAGGGTTGCTGTATTTGAGATGTTCGAAGTAGTGGAAGGGTTTGATCAGAGTAGATGCAGAAAGGTGCTTTCCCCGATGAAGGAACGTGGAACATGTTCTTAAATTTAGATCAAGGCCAGTTAGAAATGAAATCAGTGAAATTCTGGAAGATTGGAGGGTGGCTAATGTTGTTCCATTGTTTCAGAAGGGTAGCAAAGACAAGCCAGGGAATTAAGGGCAAACAGGCCTGACATCAGTGGTGGGTAACTTACTGGAGGGGATTCTGGGGGACAGGATCTACCTGTTTGGATAGTCAAGGTCTTATTGGGCCAATCAGTATGGCTTTGTGCATGAGAAGTCATGTTGACAAATCTTCTAGAGTTTTTTAAAGAGGTAACCAAGAGGATGGATGAGGGGAGGGCAGTAGATATTGTCTATATGGACGTTAGCAAGGCTTTTGACAAATTCCCACATGGCAATCTAGTCTGGAAGGTTAGGAAGTATGGGATCCAGGGTCAGTTAATTGGATTTAAAATTGGCTTGATGGTATGAAGCAGAGGGTGATGTTCAAAGGTTGTTTCTCAGAGTGGAGGCCTGTGACTAGTATGTGCCTCAGAGATTTGTGTTGGGACCCTTGTTATTCGTTATTTATACAAATGGTTTGGATGTGCATGTACAAGGCATGGTTAGTAAGTTTGCGGATGATACTAAATTAGAAGGTATCGCTGGTAGCAAGAAGGTTATCAAAAATTACAGGGGGATCTTGATTAGCTAGGGAAGTGGTTCAAAAATTGGCATTTGGACTTCAATACAGGTAAGTGAATCATAGAACCCTACAGTGCAGAAAGAGGCCCTTCGGCCCATCGAGTCTGCACCGAACACAATCCCACCCAGGCCCTACCCCACATATTATACCCACTAATCCCTCTAACCTATGCGTCCCTGGACACTAAGGGGCAATTTCTTAGCATGGGCAATCAACCTAACCCCCACATCTTTGGACTGTGGGAGGAAACTGGACCACCAGGAGGAAACCCACACAAACACAAGGAGAATGTGCAAACTCTACACAGACAGTGACCCAAGCCAGGAATCGAACCCAGGACCCTGGAGCCGTGAAGCGGCAGTGCTAACCACTGTGCTACCATGTGAGGGTTGGATTTATATAGTGAATGGTAGGGCACTGGGGACTGCTGAGGAACAGAGGGACCTTGGAGTACAAGTTCATAGTTTATTGAAAACGGTGTCACAGGTAGACAGGTTGTGAAGAAGGCATTTAGCACACTGGCCTTTATCAGTCAGGGCATTGAGTATAAGAGTTGGGACAGTATGTTACAGTTGTACAAGTCATTGTTGAAGCCATACTTGGAGTATTGTGCATGGTTTTGGTCACCCTATTATAAGAAAGACATTGATAAACCGGAAAGAGTGCAAAGAAGATTTATGAGTTTGTTGCCGAGAATAGTGGGCCTGAGGTATAGGGAGCAGTTGGCCAGGCTAGGACTTTATTCCTTGGAATGGAGGAGAATGATGGGTGACCTTATTGAGGTGTATAATCGAGAAGGGCATGGATAGGATGAATGCATGTTGTTTTTTCCCAGGGAAGGGGAATTGAAAACTCGAGGGCATCAGTTTAAGGTGACAGGGGAAGGATTTCAAAGGGACCTGAGGGTTAACTTCTTCACGCAGAGTATGGTGCGTGTATGGAATGAACTGCCAGAGAAAGTGGTTGAAGTTGGTACAATAGCAACATTTAAGAAGAATTTGGAGAAGTACATGCATGGAAAAGGATTAGAGGAATGTGGGCCAAATGCGGGCAATTGGGACTAGCTGGGAAGGCACCATGGTTGGCATGGACCGATTGGACCAAAGGGCCTGTTTACAAGCTGTATTGCTCTATGACTCTACAAAACAAAGGAAGTCTGATTGTCCTACAACAACTTCATTTCAATGTGATGACTTTGTGGGTTGTGAGCACCAGCAATGCTGAGTGTAAAATGAGGCAGCACAAAGGAATGCATCTTGTAACCTTTTTGAAGTCTCCAAAAACTTGACCACGTTTGGTAAGAGGGCAACAAAGGGTCAGAAGCCAGAGGGCCTTCTGAGACAAGACAGGAAAGAGAGAATTCATGAAAAAAATGGGAAAGCACATGGAGAATAAAAATGCATAAAGTTCCACTGTGGTGGGCAGATAGGGAGCAGGAGGGCTGGATAAGGAATGGCAAAT
Source organism: Carcharhinus amblyrhynchos (assembly GCF_965287045.1). NCBI lineage: Eukaryota > Metazoa > Chordata > Chondrichthyes > Carcharhiniformes > Carcharhinidae > Carcharhinus > Carcharhinus amblyrhynchos. Next base: position 16,092,816 of record NC_137352.1, read on the forward strand.
GGGCACGGCAATTCTAAAGATAAAGATCAAGTACAAAGAGATGAGTAAAATTTCCAGCTGTGAGCAGAAAAGAGAAATACGAATGATTATCAGGATTGATGTAAGGGATGGGGGCTAGGAAAAGAATTGAAGGGAAAGGAGGCTTGTGTGTAGAATGAAAGGCAATTGTAAATAAAAGGCTTGAAAGTTAATCAACAAATGAAAAGCAGGCCAAAGGAATCCCAGATCAGGAACTTGGAGCAAACAAAGAAAGTAAATTGGAAAAACCTTAAACAAGGTAAGTGGAACAACTACTGGAGAGACCAAAGAGAAGAGAAGAGGCTTAACAACTAATTATCGACATGATGATTTCTTTGAGCAAAGAAAATTGTTGTTGGAACTGAAATTGTTTTGGACAGATGGTTAGAAGCTGGAGGCAGAGAGCATTAACCACAAATTCACTTGGACTGATTTCAAAGGTGTTTGTAATTTACTTCAGAATATTACTTGTAAACAGGTTTATGTTAAATAAAACAACTGTATTGTCTGTGGTAAGGTTCGGTGCTAAAACGGTCATTTCTGAGTCAGAAGACAGTGGGTTCAAGCCACACTCCAAAAGTTTAAATATATAATCCAGGTTGGTTTTGCGCTGGAGTACTGCATTGACAGAGGTTCCAACTTTCAGATGGGATGTTAAACTAAGGCCATCAAGGATCCCACAGCGATATTGGAAAAGGGACAATGGAGTTCTCCTGGTGTCCTGACCAACATTTATCTCACAACCTAGAGCTCAAACAAATGATCTGGTGACTTATTTCATTCTTGTCGAATCTGGCTATTTGAAAATTAGCTGCCATGTTTCCAAGAACAACTATAACTCAAAAGTACTTCATTGGCTGTAATTGCTTTGGAATGTCCTAAGGTTGTGAAAAGCACTTCTTATGTCAGTTGGTGTGTCCTTAACCCTCTCCATTTTTTGACATTTTAAATGCTATTTCTTTTCTGTCCTTGGGGCTTCTTTTTATAGGGTTGAGGTTTTTCACTTTGCTGGTGCATTTAAGCTACTTCTCCTGATGTTTTTCACAGGCTTACGCTAAAAACAAGATGCATCCCATAAATTGAGAGAACACAACGGAATGAGCTATCTGCATCTTTTTAAGGATCAGTGTCCGAGAAGATTGTACCTCAGCAGGAAGTCTCTCTCTGCCAACTCAGAAAATCAAACTCTCCCAAAGGAAAAACAACTTGAAAATTAGCTTATCTATCCACTGATGGCCACATGTCAATTCCACACTCTGCAGAGCGCAGCTGGCTAAACTCAAAATTTCTGAGAGAAGACACTTGAAAGACATAAGTAACACCCTTGGTGTAGACCATAGAATCAAGGTGAGGGCAGGGTTTCAATATATAAAGAGAAGCTTTCCAGAACTATTCTCAAAGGTTGCAGGGCGCATTAGTCCCACTTGCTCCTAGTTCTTATATTCTTATGACAACATACAGCAGACAGGTCTATGGTGTGAGCAACATGTTTGTTCATTTTGTTGTGTTGCAGGAGAAGTAGCTTATCTTACTGATAATACAGTCTGCCTGAAAAAAGTACATGACAGGATTGTGTGCATGGTGTCTTTGTGATGCAGAAAAAGACTCACAGTGAAGTTTTAATCACTGCAAACTAAAGGATGCAAACTAAAATTAGCTATTACCTCAGCCACCTTCTTGAGGACAGCAAATTTTCTTTCTAACACAATGCTTTATGAGCAGCTGAAAAATCAGACACTGCTCCAAAGCTTCCTTCCAACCAGCTCTAATAGCGCTCTCGAATAAAGGACATCCCTCTGCTCCAAAAAGGGATCATCTTTCACAGGACAACAGTAAGCCTGAACTGGCCTTATTAATTAAAGTTTTTTTTATTTGTGTTTTAAGTAGGCTTATATTAACACTGCAATGAAGTTACTGTGAAAATCTCCTAGTCTCCACACTCCAGCGCCTACTTGGGTATACTGAGGGAGAATTTAGCATGGCCAATGCATCTAACCAGCACATCTTTTGAATTCTGGGAGGAAACCAAAGCAAACCCATGCAGACACGGGAAGAACATGCAGACTTTGCACAGGCGGTGACCCAAGACGGGAATCGAACCCACGTCCTTGGCACTCTGAGGCAGCTAACCACTGTGTCACCCATTTCAGCATCCAAAATGAGCAACAACCCTTAACTGTTGCTGTTGTGAAAATCCTGGCCCCTGATCCTCGAACATACTCAAGAGTATTATACTGAAATGTCAGTTAGTTGACCTCCCCTTATTTGGCAAGACATCATGGACAGGGTCTACTGGGCAACAGTTCCAATACCATCAACAGGATCACATTCTTGGCCATGCTATCTCATTGTCTAGTGGAATATTTTAACTCTAACATAGGAGTATATCAAGGATTTTGACATCCCGGTGTCTGTTTCAATTTCCCATCTACCAAAACAAGCATGAACGCAAATAAAGCTCTTGTACTGAGAGGTTGCCTTGCCCCTAATTGTTTAAGTAGACATTGCTTTCTATCAGACCTCCTGTTTAACTTTGCAGTAGTTCAGGAATGTCTAGTGCTTGTATAATAACTTGGCCCCAGTTATTGTGCATTTTTGACAATCTGTTAGGACATGTAAAAGTACAACAAATCTCCCCGTGCAATTTGAGCCAAATCCTTCTAGAAGGAAATATATGTTTAAATTACAGCCAAAAATACCTGTGATATGACTGACATATCCACGTCTAATGCCCCAGGAAATTGTGCAATGCCGCTATGGTTGTGTACTTTAGGAAGACAATATTCCTTTTGTTTAATTATAGAGATATCAACTCAATAACCCTGTCTGCTCAAAACTATCTTGTATCAGGTCTTCTGCAAAGATATTGCAATGGAATATTTTTCATAAAAGTAAGGTAGGCAGTCACAGGGTGATTAATTATTGATGCTATGTAATTAGCCGGACAGCAGAGAATAATTAAAAAGAAAACATGCTTTGGGAAATGATCTGGATTTGATATCGAATGACCATTATAATGAAAGAGGTGGTCTGTTTGCAGCAGAGTTCCTAATCAATAACATTTTGAATCATTATTGTAGAAATCAAATATATTTGGTTTGAAAGGAAGCCACGTGATCCACTGTGCCTCTCCCGGACAGAAGCAATCTTGAAATGCTTGAAAGCCAATTGGAGCCTATTTTGCAATGAGGAATGATGCTCATATTTAGAAATTGTATCATTCTCATCACATAACCATTGTTTTGCAAATGGCACGGTGGCACAGTAGTTAGCACTGCTGCCTCACAGCATTAGGGGCCAGGGTTCAATTCCTGGTTGGGGTTACTGTATATGCAGAATTTGCATGTTCTCCCTGTATCTGCATGGGTTTTCTCTGGGTTCTCTGGTTTCCTCCCACGTAGAGGAAAGACGTGCTGGTTAGCTGCATTGACCATGCTAATTTCTCCCTCAGTGTACCCGAACAGGCACTGGAGTGTGGCAACTAGGGCGTTTTCACAGTAACTTCATTGCAGTATTAATGTCAGCCTACTTGTTCTTTTTACTCATTTATTAGTCACAAGTAAGGCTTACATTAACACTGCAATGAAGTTACCGTGAAATTCTCCTAGTCACCACACTCCGGTGCCTGTTTGGGTACACTAAGGGAGAATTTAGCATGGTCAGTGCACCTAACCAACTTGTCTCTCAGACTGTGGGAGGAACAGGAGCACATGGAGAAAACCCGTGCAGACACGGAAAGAATGTGCAAACTCCACACAGACAGTGACCTAAACCAGGAGTGGAACCTGGGTCCCTGGTGCTGTGAGGCAATTGTGACACTAATAAATAAACTTGATATTTAGTAATATTATTCAAAGCTCCTTTTTTCAAATGTTTTCGTTTGTCTCTCCTTATTTTACTTTCTTCCACTTTTGCAAGTTTGGGTTATTTTATTGTTATTTTAGTGTCTCTCCTCCAGCAATGCAATCCAGTCTCTCACAGACACATTTGTTGCTTTGTTAGTTGGCAGCTTGAAAGTTCGCAAGAACAATGGAAGTTGACTTGGCCTCTGTCTACCCTATCCTCTGGAGGATGCATTTCTTCTGTCCACAATCCGATCCCCAGTCAGCACAGCTGAGAAGAGAATCTCACTGGGCAGTGGCTGCCATCAAGAAATCACGTTGCTGCCTCATTTAATAGTGATCGACTTCTCCAAAAACCACGGATCAGAAAGTTTCCTACAACAGAAGAGGAATAGGAGCAAGTTTAACATTTTCTTAATCTGCTCATTTTTAAAAAAAACATTCTTTGGTTTCCACCAGGTGTTCCTTGCTATACTTCATGTTGCCCAGCGTTGGAAGGTTACAGATGTTATTTGACAGAATATGACAGGATTCTCAAAGCTGCAAAGGATATTCAATGCTCAATTGATTGCAGCAAAATGATTAACATTTTCTATTTACCCTGGCGTGGGCTTCGTTGCAGCTGCACATTGGAATAACAAGTCTCCCGTGTTTGCTTTTAATGCAGCCCTTCTTTATTAACAGTCGTAAATACAATGCACATGGAATTTTTAAGTAACTTGAGCTGCAAGGTTTTTTTTTAAATGAATAAGGTGGAAAAACAGAATGGCATCTGCTACAATACTCTACATTTTCCATTAACCTGGTTGAAATGTCTGACACAACCTGATCAAAGTAAACAGTTTTGTTTGTCTAAATGTTTCCCATTTAAAGATTGAACATTTAACAAGTTGATCCTGAATTTAATCACTCCACCACTGGTGGCCATGCTTTCATCCAGAGATATGGAATTCCCTCCCTAAAGGCCTTCACCTCACTACTTTTCTCCTTTAAGATGTCCATTAAAATCTACTTCCCAGATCAAGCATTAGGTTACTTGCCCTTATGTGGTTCCATGTCAAATTCTATTTCGTAAGCACTCCCTTAACGTCCCTTTGGGTTCTTTGGCACAGTGGTTAGTCAGCACTGCTGCCTCACAGATTGCACACGTTGCAGATTCCTGGCTTGGGTCATAGTCTGTGTGGAGTCTACACGTTCTCCCCGTATCTGTGTGGGTTTCCTCAGGGTCTCCAGTTTCTTCCCATAGCCTGAAAGACATGCTGGTTAGGTGCATTGGCCATGCTAAATTCTCTCTCAGTGTACCCGAACAGGCACCGGGGTATGATGGCTAGGGGATTTTCACAATAACTTCGTTGCAGTGTTAATGTAAGCTTATTGTGAAACTAATAAATGAACTTAAACGTTATTGCATTGAAGATGCTATATAAATGCAAGTTGCAGCTGATGGCTTGAGCTTATTTTCTTTTTGATATTGGGATCAAGTTTTGCATTTAGCTTCACGTGGCAGCATGGCCCTTTTAACAGGGCGATCCCTAAGGGCCATGTGATTGGGCCAGACCTTATGGCGTGTCATTCTGCTCATTCCGTAGGCCCATCATTAATTTGGGCATTTTGAACAAAGTTTATTGTGATTCACTAAACTGAGCTACCTACAGTTCATGAGAAAATAGTGCAATAATAGCAATCTTACTTATAAGACTAGCAGACCATAAGACATCGGAGCAGAGTTAGGCCACTCGGCCCATCGAGTCTGCTCTGCCATTCAATCATGGCTGATGTTTTTCTCTATATTGTGTATAGAGAAATGGCAGGGATTGATGTCAGTGAAGAAGTTGAGGCTACCTCATTGAATGTTTTTACAGCGAGGATAGATCATCTTTTGAACAGTAAAAGAATTAAGGGTTATAGTGAATGCGTGGGTAAGTGGAGCTGAGTCCACGAAGAGATCAGCCATGATCTTATTGAATGGCAGAGCAGGCTTGAGGGGCCCGATGGCCTACTCCTGCTCCTAGTTCTTACGTTCTATAAAAGTAAATTTTATTTATTAGTCTCAAGTAAGGCTTACATTGACACTACAATGAAGTTACTATGAAATTCCATACTGCGGCACTTGTTTGGGTCAGCACCTAACCAGGACATCTTTCAGACTGTGGGAGGAAACTGGTGCACCGAAGGAAACCCACACAGACATGAGGAGAATGTGCAAACTTCTCACAGACATGACCCAAGCCAGGAATCGAACCCAGGCCCCTGGCGCTGGGAGGCAGCAGTGCTAACCACTGTTCTTATTGGGAATGAAAGGGTGCTGCAAGTGATGCCACTTCCAAGTTTTGTACTTAAAGCATGTTGTTTTGGCAGGGAAGCAAATACTTTACTCCGAATTTGACCTATGGTGAACCTGACCTGGGAACGCTTGACACTAATTCTGGTTCGCACAAAGGAGTGTTTTTAATCTTTCTGCAGGGCCACATTGATCAACAGGTAAGTTATAAAGGGTTGGCCGATTGCAAAGAGGAAATGGAGGATCTACCATTGGATCGCTGAAGAGGATGGGCATTTGAATCTTGACTCCCGTCAGAACTTTCATCGTGATTTAATATGCTTTCATTTCTAAGTAGGTGATTTCCCAGAATAAGAGCTTGTGGTCATAAATGTGAAGATAATCTGTGGAATTTGTCTGACTAAGATTTCCATGATCGATGTCTTATTGTCAGGGGATTCCATTATGTTCAGAGACATTTCTGATGGGAGAAAGATTAAAGATGATGATGATGAATGGAACTGGGAGGAATTAACAGTAAATCTGCTTGATGGATACTAATTAATTAAAATTCCATTCTTCAATCAAAAATAAGGAATGACTCATGGATTTTCTGGATTTTTTTGGTATCAATGGAGGTTTGTTGATTCCTGGCACTGGTTAATGGTGTATTAGTTCCCCTTATTTTTTGTTGTTGTGCAGTTACATAGAAACAGGAGTAGGCCATTCATCCCCTTGAGCTTATTCTACTAGTCAGTTATAGAATCCTTACAGTGCAGAAGGAGGCCATTTGGCCCATTGAACTGACCACAATCCCACCCAGGCCTTATCACTGTAACCTCATATATTTACCCTGCTAACCCCCTAAGGGAAATTGAACATGGCCAATCAAACTAACCCATGCATCTTTGGAGTGTAGGAGGAAGCTGGAGCCCCTGAAGGAAACTAAAGGGGAGAATGTGCAAACTCCACACAGACCAGTCACCCAAGGCTGGAATTGAACCTGAGTTCCTGGCACTGTGAGGCAGTAGTGCTAAACACTGTACCACTGTGCTGCCCATAGTTAATGTGTATCTTAATTCCATCTAAATGTCTTAGTTCTGCAACCCTGAATACCCATGGCTAACAAAGGTCTATGATCAGGATTCTCCTCTGGTGTCCATTGCAGGTTTTGGGGGGGGCTAGGTGGGGGAAGGGGGTGCGGTTGGGGGGACAGAGAATCTAACGAGAACCAGAAAGTTGGAAATCCGCCAGTGTAAAATCACATTGTCATTCTCCCAATGGCGGGTTAATAATGGGTGCTCTTCCTGCTGGCAGGTGGTGTGAATGCCATTTGCATCTATTAGCATCTCACAAATACTCATTAAAATCCTTGTCTGTCGGATTCCCATCAGGCTTTCCAATCTTGCATCATGCCAGCATGAAATTACGTTGGTCTAAAACGCGATTGATGAAGCGTGGCGTGCACAAGGTGGTTCTCAGTTCACCAGACACTTTGAAGTGAGCGCAATGATGCCTTTCTGTCATAGTGCTGCACTGCTACTGATCCAGTAATAGCAGGAGAGGTTGGAGGATAACAGGTGGCACCTCTACCTGTGCACACTGTGAGTCTCCGGGTAAATCAGAGACACGCAGGAAGTGAGTGAGGGAGGGAGGGTCAAACTCCATCTTGTAATAAAGGTGCAACACCAGTCTTCGTAAAATGGCATCTTTCAAAATCAAAAGGAAGATTGGTTCTGTCTGGGAGGGGTATGATGAACTATGAGCTAAGCTGGGCCCTGGAGCTCATTCTTGAAACTGATACTCACTTATTGGTGCCACTATACTGGATAGGGTCCATCTCAATTATACAGGACTCAGATCCCGTTACCTAGCAACAACAAACCAGATTTCTAAATTTGTGCTATTTGTGGGACAGGCACAACTCAGTAGCCTAATGTCAAATTTGAAAAAGCTACCTAGTGGAAGACAGGAATGCAGCCTCGGAGAGTGAAGAACACACTGCTACATCAATTCTGCCATCTCAGCAGTGAAGGCCAAACAGATCCTATTCATTAACAATGAGTCACTGGGTGGAACTTTCTATCCCGCCCACCACAGGAGTCGAAGTGGGTAGGACATGGACCACGTTAAGGACCGTTGACTCTTGGGGTGAGCGTGGCCGGAAAATCCTGTGCCGAGAGTTCAGCTCTACACTGGTTCAATAATGTAATTCACAAGTTCTCTCATATCACCATTCCTCCCCTCCCCCACACCAACCCGCCAACCACAGGGCTCCAGATATCACATCTGTAGAAAGGAATGCTCCTAACCTCTATGTGCATGCTAGGGGTAAGGTAGCATGAGGAATAATGCAATCTGTCGATAGATTATCACATACCAACAGTGCAGAAGGAGGCCATTTGGCCTATCAATTCCGCACCTGCTATCCCAAGCTGAGATGCCCCAATTCTACCATATGTCTCTTGTTTGTGGTCTTCAATCACTCTTTTCAGAGTAGAGGCAAAAATGAGGATGGATCCAATAGTACAGAGATCTTGGCTGGAATTTTACCATCTGGGTTGAGTGAGGTTCATTCCCTGTTGGCCTTGGACTGGATCCTATGAGCCTCGGATGGGCAAGGTGGTAAAATTCCAGCCAAGATCCTCATTTCATGCAGGAGATGAAGGAGGGAAAGGCATAACTGTGGACTGTTCCAGCAGGAGGCACTGCAAAGCCTGAGGGAGCATTAATATCAACAAGAGTCTGTGGAGCAGGGACCCAGAGACAGCAGAGACAACTTGCCACATGGGGGATCTATCATCTGTGAATCTCCTACTGACACATGAGTGAGAGGTAGTGCAGGCCAAGGCTGCAACTGTCCAGAGATCTGGTCATATGTCACATGCTCAGAGATGGCCTGACACCATATGGGTTTGGAGACCTCCTGCTGCCTAAGGCCCTAAAAGTGATGGTTTCTTTGACTGATTCTTTCCAGGGATCAACTGGATCCTGCGCAGCATTTCTCAGTCAGCAACACACTATCGCATTCAGTAAGTGACAAATGCCCTTTACAGAAGGCCCATTGTTATGTAAACTTTGCTCTGGATGAAGATAGGTTCAGAGCTCTTGGGCTTCACAGCTATCTCTGGATTTCCTATGATACAGGGAGCAATAAACTGCACCCATGTGGCTATCCAGGATCAGCCTGGGATCAGCCCTTGTGATTTATCAACTGCATGAGCTTCTGTCCCATCAACATGCAGTAGGTGTGTGACCATTGAAAGCAAATACTGCGTGTGTGTGCATGTTTCTGTGGGAATTGCCATGACTCCTACAGCCTCAATCACTCCCAGGTCCCCAGGATCTTTGAGGGTCAGCACATTTGCAGAGACGGCTGCTGTGGGATAATGGCTAATCAGTTAAAAAGTGGCTCATGACTCCAGTGACTCCAGCTGAGGAGAAGTACATCACTGCTCATGGCACCATTCGCTCCTTCTTAGAGCAGAAAATTGGACTGTTAAAGATGGGATTTCGATGCCTGGACTACTCAGGGAGCTCTCTGCAATACACACCTTGAAATGATTTGCTGCGTAAGGCCAGTTTGCCATACCCTTCACAATCTGACTATGCAGAGAAGTGAGATCCTGTCAGAGAGTTTGATTTGATTTGATTTATTGTTGTCACATGTATTAGTAGACAGTGAAAAATATTGTTTCTTGCATGCTATACAGACAAAGCATACCATTTATAGAGAAGGAAAGGAGAGTGTTCTGAATGTAGTGTTACAGTCACAGCTAGAGTGTAGAGAAAGATCAAAATAGTACGAGGTAGGTTCATTCATAAGTCTGATGGCAGCAGGGAAGAAACTGTTCTTGAGTCGGTTGGTACATGACGTCAGACCTTTTTTATCTTTTTCCTGGCATAGGAAGGTGGAAGAGAGAATGTCCGGGGTGCTTAATTATGCTGGTTGCTTTTCTGAGGCAGCAGGAAGTTTAGACAGATTAAACGGATGGGAGTCTGGTTTGCGCGATGGTTTGGGCTACATTCATGACCCTTTCGTAGTTTCTTGCAGTCTTGGACAGAGTAGGAGCCATACCAAGCTGTGATAGAACCGGAAAGAATCCTTTCTATGGTGCATCTGTAAAAGTTGGTGAGAGTTGTGGCGGACATGCCAAATTTTCAATGGACTCTACCTTCAACAGCCTTTTGGGGAGAGAGAGATTCTGTTTTCTAGCAGGACTTGTGTATAGAAGTGCTGTCTGACTGAACGGTCTGGTTCTAATTCAATTATTTATTACGCATAAAGATAAATTCTGGAGCAGTTTCCCTCAACAGGATGCACAATTGGGCAACTTGGAAATCAGCACACTCAATTCTCGTCACTCCAAATCCCCAGTGATTTTGTCAGAGGAAGCAGGCCTCACCTCCTATTTTTCAATTCATTCTCCTGTCAAATAAAATCTGTACATCAGAAGCATTGGATCACTGAATTTACCCCATTACATTCTGTATCAATGTAAAATCCCCTATTCAGTAGAAGTTTTTAAATAGTTATAGGCAAAATACTGCAGATGCTGGAATCTGAAACACAAACAGAAAATGCTGGAGAATAACTGTGGAGAGAGAACAGAGGCAATATTTCGAATCTGGTATCATGAGGGAACCTTGAGAGTTACCATTCAGGGAAGACTGGGAACTGAAACAATGACCCATTTCTTCTGACCTCCAGATCATTGGAGACTGGGGCTGCGATTCTCCCAAAGAGTTCTAAGCGCTCAATTCACGGGAAAACTGATGTAAATCATGATTGTCTTTTTCAGTGGGAGTTCACACTCGAATCTCCCACACTCTGTGCAGAGGTCACAATCGAGGATATCATTAAAAGCTCGGGGCTGGGGCCGATTCATGCCAGAGTCGGACAGTTCTGGGCCTCTGCAAATGTGCAGTGGCCCCGAACTGTCAGCCTGCCATTTGCTGGCCAGCTCGATCGCTGGCCAGCCTGCGACTCCCACAGCTGGCCCTTCCAACCCTCCCCCCCGTGGCCTGATTGCCCCCTGTCAATTTATGGGCCAGTCCCGACCACCCCCCACATCCCGGAGCACCCTGATCTCCAGCCACCAACTCCCCCCCTCTCCACCCCCAAACCTCCCCCCCCCCCCCCCGCCCAGCAAAACTCCCTGGGCAATTCCCCCAATCGGAACGGAATCTTTAGACAGTTCCAGCTTACTGACCTTACTGGCTACCCAGGGTATATGAGAAATTAAAATTCTAGTCTGTCTCTGGGGTAAGTATATATCTGGCTCCCTAGCCATGCATATTGATCTCCCCAACTCCCCCCAGCTTCTCCCTCAAGATTATTCTTTTGACCCACTGACTATGCCACCTGACCTCACTATTACTTGCACCTGACCTTCCCCACTTAACTCAAGCTGACCTGAGACTCCCGTGAAACCCAACTTGATTAACCTTCGTAAACCAACCAACCCCCTAACACAATTATCCCTCATCTACCTACCCACTTCAACCAACTGCCACCAAATAACCCACCAACCTGCTATTCAGCCACCACCTTCATCTGCCACCATACCCACTTAACAAACTAGCCACCTACCAACATATCACTTCATCTTCCTGCAGCAGCAACACGCATGTCCCCTCACCGACCTGTCATCCTGTACTCATGGTAACCTACCTATCACCCTACTGCCTCACTCACTCATTTCACCCACCCTACCATTAGTCCACTAGCTCACCCATCTATTCACTTATACACACACCTATTCCCTTGTGCACTTACTCACTAACACACTGGGTGGGATTTTCCAGACCCGCTGCTGCATGTTTTGTGGCAGCAGAGGTCATTGGCTGAAGGTGGGATCGTCCCCTGCTCCCTTCCCCACCCCGGGTGTCAATGAAATTTCCCGTTGTTTGCATCCTCCGTCACCAAGAAACCTGTGGCAGAGGGTTGTCGTTGGTGGGGCAGGAAGAGCCTACGGATGGGAATGATTGGAAAATTCTGGCTATGTAAAATCTTTGAGATGTTTAAAGATTTACCAGAATATGACAGCTTGTGTTGTGAAAAGCTGGCATGGTTTGTGCATTGATTCAAGTTGCTGCTTTCCCTGCGGATTCCTGCATTGAGGATGTTCTTCTGCACCATGGATCACAAATTGTACCAGGAATATTACATCCAGGTAAATCTTCTGTCTGATCAGTGGTGGACAAAATAGTTCCAAAATTGGTTTGAAGATTTGGGTCTAAGTAAACCAAACTACAGAGGTTTGAGAAAGTTCACTATCGGTGAGGCCAGTCCTGATTTTTCTTTCAATAGAGGATCAAGGTGATTTGGGAAACTTTTAGAAGTGCATTACCCTTCATGTAAGAAAGTAACTTGAAACTAGTCTTGTATTCCAGATTTATTTACTGTATTAAAATTCCACCAGCTGCCATGGTGGGACTTGAACCTATGCTCCCAGTGAATTAGCCTCTACCTCTGGATTACTATGATGTGGAGATGCCGGCATTGGACTAGCGTGGGCACAGTAAGAAGTCTCACAACACCAGGTTAAAGTCCAACAGGTTTATTTGAAATCACGAGCTTTTGGAATGCTGCCCCTTCATCTCCTCTCATCTGATGACGGAGTAGCTTGTGAATCCAAATGAACTTGTTGGCATTTAACCTGGCGTTCTGGGTTACTAGCATCTATATCACGGTGCTATCGCTTCCCCCTGTCCCCTCTCACCACCACATTCCTTTTTGCTCCCCCAACTTGGATGGTTTTCTATACCACGGTGCCATGGTCAGTTTGCTTATTCACTTCACAAACCCACTCTTACTTCAACAATCTGAGAGAAATTGAAATGTGTCGGGCAGTTGTAAAGGCTGACATTCCTGCACTTCTGTTCTCTGGGTCACTTTGCCAGCCTCACTTGTGTAATACCCTCCTGTCCCTGACCATTGACTAAACCCGAAGTCCCTATCCTGAGTGGTGTGACTGTCTCCTGGTACAAAGCATCCAGATAACCTTCCCTCCCTTTCTAATGTTGCGGAGGGTGTTATGGGCTTGCAAAATCTTCCTAACTGTCCTGGTTGAGATGATTCACACCTCTTTAAACTATGATTATCCCTTTCTCCACTAGCACGGTCTACACTCTAAAGGCCTGATTACCTGTAAAGGCTCGCATTCCAACCATTATCTTGCAATTGTATCTTTATCTATATATACCATGTTTGTGAAACCTATCTCTCCACTTACCTGATGAAAGAGCAGAGCTCCGAAAGCTGGTGATTCCCAGTGAGGGCAATTCCCACTGTGCCACTGTGCCGAAATAGGAATTGGGTTCTACTTAACCTTAACCAGGTTTCGAGAAAGAAATGTAGTGACAATCTTATTTATGCATTGCTGGGAAAATATCATCAGGAATTGTTTTGATTACATGATCAGAGCACTGTGCTACCATGCCATCCTTCCAAATTACACTGAACAAAAAAGGCTATTAATTTAAAATACATCTCTGATGCTTTAAATTTAACAACAAAGTCAAGTAAGTCTTAGGTCCATAATATCCATAGTTTAGGAGGATTTATTAAAGTCCAAATAAACCTGTTGGACTTTAATCTGGGTTTTCTGAGACTTCTTATTGTGCCCTTTCTAATGTTTCATCATGTCTGCAGCTCAGCCTCCAGCTCAATGGCTTTGAACTGTAACTCCTTGAGCCACAAACACTACACACACATATTTGTCCTGGATCCCAATAGCGTTTAGGATCTCTCACGTGCTGCAGCCTTGACAGAGCCTTGCATCCTTAACACCATGGTCAAGACATCTAAAGTGGAGGAAAGGAAATGGAGTGATTAGTTTCCAATCTCTGATCCAGAACAAATTCATTTAGCAGTCACCACAATGTGAGAATTATTATCAACTGGATTTCCTAGAATACGATGACAGTCCAGTGACTAGGATGAGTAATATGGAGGAAAAATCGTTCCAGATGCAGTTCATAAACTTGGCTCAGAAGCCAGTACCTTTTCTCAGCTTGTGTTTTTCCTGTTGAACGACCTGATAATTTTCTACCATGGATATTATGCCTACACCAGCCTTTGTGGTAAAACCTCTCCAAAGATATCAATTATTCTTAAGACGTAAAACAGAGCTGTTTATGAAATTACTAGCCGACCGTTAATCTGAAATCATGCTTTATATTGAAGCAAAGATTGTATTCTACATTGTTCGCAATAGATTTTCACTTCACAGAAACAGCTTGCATACAGGTGTTACGAATTCTCTTAGCCTAAACCAGCTGGCATAACACATCACTGCCAGCAGCCTAAGATCTACAGGATAGCAGCAACCCCCAGCCCCCTCCCCCACCAAACACAGAATCCAAAACCAACAATCCAGTTGTTTCTTCATGATTATGATGTATTCTGTCTAAATGTATAAATTATTTACCCAGTTGGATTGCAGTGGCAAGGAGCAGATGGAAACCTTTAGCTATTGCCTAGTCGGCGCTAATGACAACAATTTAAATTCTTTGGGCTTCTGGTGAAAATACATTGAAGAATACTTCATTAATGGATGCATAAACCAATAAAGGAAGCCATATAACAATTCCCTTTGTTTTCTTTTAACGTGAGAAGTGTTTCTCCTTTGGTATAGCTGAGAATTTAAACCTCTGCAGTAATGTTTCTGAGAAGTTGGTACCCGTACAACACAGGTGTACATACTAAACTGATCCATTAATTTGGCACTTTTGCTAACACACTACCAGAACCATAGAATCTTTACATTGCAGAAGGAGGCCATTTGACTCTGCACCAACTCTCCAGAAGGGCATCTTACCAAAGCTCACAGCACCTCCCACACCCGCTTCCCACATCCTATTTCCGTGACCCCACACATTCATCCTGGCCTATCCACCTAACCTACTCATCTTTTGGACACTAAGGGGCAATTTAGCATGGCCAGTCTACCTAATCCCCAAATCTTTGGAGTGTCGGAGGAAACCGGAGCACCCGGTGGAACAGACATGGGGTGAATGTGCAGACTCCACACCGCCTGTGGCCCAAGCCAGGAACTGAACCCGGGTCCCTGGCACTGTGAGGCAGCAGTGTTAATCACTATGCCACTGTGCTGCCCTCACACCCCTACATGAAATAGGAATTGGGTTCTGCTTAACCTTAACCAGGTTTTGAGAAAGAAATGGAGTGACAATCTTATTTATGCATTGCTGGGAAAATATAATCAGGAATTGTTTTGATTATATGATCAGACCTCTGTGCCACCGTGCCATCCCTCTAAATCACACTGACTAAAACAGGCTATTAATTTAAAATACATCTCTGATGCTTTAAATTTAACGATAAAGTCAAGTAAATCTTGGGTCCATAATATCCATAGTTCAACCAAAGTCTAGAGTCTGTCCTGTGCACTGCTCAATTTGCTCAGAGCAGAATATTCCTGGTAAAGCATCAGAGAATAATGTAATGTCTTTTACTCAACAGGGATATATCATATAGGGACTCACACACAGGCCCCATTTCCTGATTACTGAACTATCAATGAAACCATTCCCTCATCTTCTGCGTAAATCTATGTTCTCACATGTGTGAGAATGAAATGTGCCTCGGCATGAAGCCGAGACAAGCAGAGTGCCAGAGATTTTGTTATTGCATGACATTTGTAACCATCATGGTTTGCTCATTCCAAAAGCATCTTTTTCATCCCACATTGAATTTTGGGATAAAGTAGGTGCATTGGAGACACTAACATTTTTGAGCCCACACAGAATCTGTATGAAATCATGAATTTCTTAGCAGATGCAGATCTGTACCAGCACAATGCTGTTTACATTTAAAATAGTCAGACAGGTGAGG
Organism: Carcharhinus amblyrhynchos; assembly: GCF_965287045.1. Classification (NCBI taxonomy): domain Eukaryota; kingdom Metazoa; phylum Chordata; class Chondrichthyes; order Carcharhiniformes; family Carcharhinidae; genus Carcharhinus; species Carcharhinus amblyrhynchos. The sequence continues at coordinate 16,108,795 of NC_137352.1, forward strand.
GCTCAGCAAAGCTTTCCTGTCAGCCTAAACAAACAGGAATAATACAGTGCTTAACCTTCATAAAATGGCAAGAAAATAACATGAGGGTGTATCTCCCAATAGGAGATACCCAACTGGCAGGAAAATGGGAGACTTTCCTTGCCCAATTTTGGGGCTAATTAGTTTTACAAATCTCCAGCATCCTGTGCATCTCAGAATGGGGTAACTGGGGGGAATGGGATCTCATTCTGCTGGCAATGTCAACATCAGTGCACTGAGCAGGCTACTGCACATGTGCTGATCTGTCGGGGGGAGATTGGCGCATGAGCGTTGTCCCCTGTCCCCCCACACCCACCCAGTTGTCGGCCTCCCAATTGTGGCATCCTGATTTCTTTTCCAGGGCATCCCCTGCGATCACCGGCCTCCCCAACCCATCCCTGACTGCTGGAGTACGCAAACTCCCCCCTTCCCCTCCCGATTGCCAGCCTATCCAATCCCCCCACTCTGTGCCACCCCCAATTGTTAGACCCCTCCCATGGCCAACCCCGAATCCCCCCCATGGCCAGCCCCAATCTGCCCTCCCATTGCCAGCTTAAATCCGCCCCCCCATGTGCAGCCCTAATCTGTCCCCCATTTTCTGTCCCAATCACTCTTCCCACCCGGCAACGTGCAGCCCCGATCACCTCCTCCCTCCTTCTCCCATCGATCCCATTGCAGAGTGTGCAGTGGGCCCTCCCCCAAACCAGCGATCGGCTCTGCCTCCAGTAGACCCTACCCCTTCTAACCTGTCACCTTGGCACAGCAGAGTGCCCAGTGAGCAGTGCCAGTGTGGCCAGCAGGCAGTGCCAGTGTGCCAGACTGGCCGCGCCAGATTGGTACTGCCCAAGGGGCATCACCCTGCCCCGGAACATTCAGAGAGGCTTCAAATGGCCTCTGTCACCACCAGCAGGGTGATTGCACCAGGTCCCCCTTGATGGGGATGAGCTTTAATTCCCATTGGTGGGAACCTCTCCCAGTGGGGGAGGAGACGCTAGCGAGCCTAGAGACGACTGTTCCGGGCTCACTAATGATATTGAAATTGCGATTTCAATATGGTGATCAGCCTTGCGTTGATTTCTAGTGCAAGGCTGATTACACTGAAAAACATTGCCTTGGAGACTTGCAAACAACTGGACACCGGTTGCGAGTCCCGCTACAAGACCCCGGTTAATGTCTTCTGGTCTACCACGCTACTCAAACAATGCAGTGGGCTGGAAGAATGGTGCCCGCCCATATCTCTGACTTCATGTAAAACACAAGTTCCAGCCATAGCCTCAAAACTATTCCAATTATATTCAAAAACAGCATTTATTGATTCTGTTAAATTTCTGGCATAGATAGAATGGGGACTCTCAGCCAAGATTACATCACATTTTTAGTTCATTTGTCAACTCTTTCTTCATTGTGTTTGGATGGAATGCAACACAAGTACAGAGGTTTAGAAAACCATGAGGGGCATAGGTAAGGTGATTAGCCAAGATCTTTGTCCCACGGTAGGGGAGTTCCAAAGGCAGAGGACATAGGTTTAAGGTGAGAGGGGGAAGATTTAAAAGGACCTGAGGAACAACTTTTTCACACAGAGGGTGATGTGGGTATGGAATAAGCTGCCAGAGGAGGTGGCAGAGGGTGGGTACTGTTGCAATATTTAAAAAAACATTTGGACAGGTATATGGATAGGAAAGGTTTAGAGGGATATGGGCCAAATGCAGGCAAATGGGATCAGTTCAGTTTAGGAAACCTGGTTGGAATGGACGAATTGGGCAGAAGGGCCTGTTTCCATGTTGTATATCTCTATGGCTCTATGGGCCTTATTTCACTATTTCCATTCTAAGTGCTGGGTGAACTTGAAACTGGGAATGTTTCAGATCCGACTTTTAGGCCCGTTCTAACGCACTCTCACACGCACTCTGCCAGAAAAAATAGCAGCAATTCTGAACAGCGCTGCAGTAGCCTGTGGGCAGGGCTTAATGTGCCCAAAAACCTGAAGCTCCGATTGGCACCTCCAACTACACATGCACAGCAAAAAAAATAGACAAGTGCTCCCCTGCCACATTGCTCCCAGGTTGGATAATGCCTCCTCCTGGCCCCCACAGAAGTTGCCCCACTCCCACAACATTAATCCCCTCACCCGCCCCACTATCCAGACCAATTATGGACCCCTGTCCCCTTCCCCTCCACCGATCACATGCAGAGTGGCAGCAGACTCCCCCTTCCCCCACACTGATCAGACATAGAGTGGCAGTGGATGCCCACCACCACCACCCCACCCCTCACTTCCCCTACTGATCAGACACAGACTGGCAGTGGATCCCCCCTTCCCTCCCATCACTCACACACAGAGTGGCAGCAGATCCCCCCTTTCCCCCCACCAATCTGAGTGGAACCATCTGACCCACTCCCCTACACCACCGCCTCCCCCCACTCGCCCACCGATCTGAGTGGAACCATCTGACTCACCTCCCTACCTCCCCCCTCCACTCCCCCACTAATCTGAGTGGAACCATCTGACCCACCTCCCTACCTCCCCCCTCCACTCCCCCACCAATCTGAGTGGAACCATCTGACCCACTCCCCTACACCACCGCCCCCCCCCCCCCACTCGCCCACCGATCTGAGTGGAACCATCTGACTCACCTCCCTACCTCCCCCCTCCACTCCCCCACTAATCTGAGTGGAACCATCTGATCCACTTCCCTACCCCCGCCAACTCCCCCACTAATCTGAGTGGGGCCATCTGACCCATTTCCCTATCCCCCCCGCCCCCCCAACTCCCCCACCAATCTGGGTGGGGCCATCTGACCCACCTCCCTCCTTGTCACCCCTGATCCATTTCAAAGAACTATCTGACCCACCCCCTCCCCCAGCCCTCCCACCGATCTGAATCAGGATGCTGCCAGAAGCTCGGAACTTACCCCCTCAGGAGCTGGAGCACCCGATTCAGACCTTTACCAACCCTGTCTGTTTCGTGCTGATTCTGGACGAGCGAACGCAGTGGTAGAGAGGGAAGTGCCGGTAAAGTTGGGTGTCCAGAACATTGATGTTACGCCCATTTTGGGCATGGTCCCGATGGCGGCCGTTTTCAGCCCTTGGTAAATGGGGAACTGGTGCGGAGGCGGGGGCAGATCGTGCTACTCGCCTCATGCCCGACTTTACCAAGTTTTCATGCCCGTAAACAGGTGCAATTTAATGGTAAAATTGTGCCCTATGACTCTAAGTACTTTGCAAAGATCAAAAGCAGTTTTTTTTAAATGCAGTCATGGGCAGTTTAATCAAGGAAGTAAGAATGTACTTTCCGTACTGAATCATACAGCAGATGATGCAAGGTTGACACTTGAGGGAAATCAATGCACTTGACACTTGGGGGAAAATAGGTGATTTTTATAATGGGCAGCCGATCTTATGCCAGCTCTGTGCCCGAATGGAAGCTCGAAATCTACCCTTTCCACTGAAAACCATTCACGTATTTCCAACACAAACTCTCCAATTTCTGCACAGTTAGCGACTGAAATGGTCAAATCTTGCGACATGTACGGAGAGAAATTCCCAATTCCCTTAAAATCCGGCAATTGAAATTTTAAAATTGCTGTTGGCAAAGGGTGTGCATACATGCATTTATATTTCATCTGTCATGAGGATAAATCATGATTTTTAATCTGCTAGCTGAAAACATTAATTTAAAAATATATTAAATTTTCATAAAATCAATGGATTATTGAATTGGCAAACAGCTCCGTAGGGAGAATTGTAACTTTCAAGCCCTAATGAAATCTCAAGTAGAGAAATGTCCTAAACTTAACAGTCATCAATAACAATTTTGGTATGAATTATTGAAAAGAAGACATCCGAGACAGTATAGAACTTCACAACAAAACTTATATTTTGTCTGTCCCATTTTCCTTCCTGTCATGCGAATATTTTCCCATCCCCTTCTCTCGAAAATATGTTGATTACTTAACTGAATACAATTTCCAATGTACAACACCCAAGTGGCCATGTGGGAGTCAAAATTGTGAATGTCAACAGTGTTAAGACCCATGCCAGAAACTCCAAGGTATTTTATGAAGGGAGCCTAGACCCACAGTCTTTCCATTTGAATTTGGCATTGGTGAGCATAAGGTGGTTCACTCCAGGTATGATTCAAGTGACCCACTGGGAAGCTTTTATCAAACAAAGTTCAAATACAGTAAAAAGAATTAGCATGACTTTTACCAATTACAAGATTCAAACATGATACAGCATAAACCTTAACAGTTAGCTATCTATGTTGTTCCAAGTTGAACTCCATCACATAGACATACAACCCTTTCTTGACTTGGTGCAAAAAGCAAGTATACTCATGTGATGCTGAGCTTGCAGCTTTTTAACACCTGTAGTGAATTGATCCTTTGGTTGTTGGATTAAAACTCTGAGGCTTCCCAGTCCTAGAAATTTCCAAAAACCTTCTAGAGAGAAAGAGAAAGAGAGAGAGAGAGAGAATGAGAGAAACAAAGGCACTGCCTGCTTCCACTAGCTTCTAACAGCAACTAAAGCAAAACTAAAACTTGGACTTCTCTGTGACAAAAACTGTCCCTATGTATCATCTGACATGTCAATCATCCCCAAATCAAGCTCCATCCAGCAATCCACAAAGGATCATAACACTCCAGAAAACTGCATTAGGCAAGATTAAAAATAAACACAATATCCATTATATTGCTTCGGTAACCATTAGAGACACCGGCTGTCGACGAAAGGGTGCTGACAACTTCTGGGGACTCCTAAAAATATCCTGCAAAGTAAAATGATTAGAATATGTTTCTTAACAGGCACTGTGTTGTCACAACAGGTTATTCCACAATTTGGTAGGCCTTATCTTGTCCCAAAGTTCACAGACATACAATGGGATCATGAATGTTATGCCACCTGATACCAAGTTAACTTAGCACAAACTCGAGATCAAACTTCTGACCTTTCTGAGCTGTAAGACATGGCTAAAGAAAAAAAGAATTGAAGTTGTATAGCGCCTTTCACAACCTCAGCATTTCCGACAGCATTTTACACCAATTCAGTGGCTTATACATCAATGTGATAAATTGAGTCCAATTTTTAAAACAATTTTATAGTGCCCATAAAAATGGAAATCAAATGGTGCAATTTTAGGAACATGTTTGAATTTGAATTTGTTATAAATCAGCTTGGGACAACAGAGATTCATAACTCTCACTGAAACTTGGTTTGAGGTTTATGACTAATTACGTTGTTCATGGAAGACTTACTCTAAGGCAAGGATGTAAAGCAGGATGGTGATGACTTGGCAATGTGGGATAACCACAAATTACATAATTTCCAGTTTGTCAGTCTCCTGTAGGAAATTTGAAAATTATGAAAATCAAACCACTCACCCTTTTTGTAAATATCTGGATTACTCATTCCAGCAGGACCAGGAATCGTGGGATCAATAACTTACTGCAGAAATGGTAAGAAGTCTCACAACACCAGATTAAAGTCCAACAGGTTTATTTGGAAACATGAGCTTTCGGAGTGCTGCTCCTTCATCAGCAGTGCTCCAAAAGCTCGTGTTTCAAAATAAACCTATTGGACTTTAACCTGGCGTTGTGAGAATTCTTATCGTGCCTACTCCAGCCCAACACTGACATCTCCACATCATTACTGCAGAAATGCTAAACAGAGACATTGACTTTCATTTTAACAGAGATGTTATGAGGCTGGGAGTGGGGGAGCAGGGCAGAGGTGGATGCAGGTGAACCCCAAAGCAGGCGATGGAAACATCAGAAAGTTTAAGAGCAGCCCAATCAGAATGGCTGTGCCACATTTCCCTAAACTGTCTTTGCCTTCTGTGCAAACCTGGTGAGAGACTTGGAGCAGAATGTCAATGCTAGTGACCTGTGATTATCATTCCCAATGGTGTTGTAAGTAGTGAAAAGTGGGGAGCAGGGTGAAATCCAGGGACAGAGTGTGGGACAATACCTGGAGTAGGAGAACCTGAGGTTCTCATGCTTTTGGTTCACTTAGCTGGACCTCTTTTGTCCCATAATTCACCCAGCAAGCTTAACCTTCAATCTTAACTATGTAATCATTAAGGAAAGCCTTCACTGCTCCCCGTATTAGATCTCTGCCTAAAATTTCACCTGGGTCCTGATGTTGTATTTAGAGTAGGACCTTAATGCTTTCCTGAGGGTGCACTGGCAGGAAGGAAATAGGAACACATTCAGTCACTATTTGTATTTTAACTTGCACCCTGCTCACTTAATGCTAGACAGGATAAGTTAAAATTGGAGCTACGAATTAGAATAAAAATCTCAATTCCTCCAATTCCCCACTTAAACCCTTTAACCATGTTTCCTTTTAGCTGGACAGAATACGTTTATAATGGTGCTGAAGAGGTTTTTTTCTGCCTCAACAATGGGAAAAACCTCCATCCAAGGCTGCTGAGTACACAATCCTAGATTATTATTATCATCCCTACTTTTGACCAGCCCCTGTGAAGAGGCGAATCATGTATCATGGTTACAGCACAGATGCTCAACATATCATGCGCTCTAGGTCAACACTTCAACAGTCTACCCTATCAAGAATAAGTACCGAGGCTGTTTCCATGTTGCTGAATAGTACACATAGGATAGGATTTTTCATAACCCCTGTGGCATGTTTTGCAGTGGCAGAGGTGGCCCATCATTGGACAGTGGTGCATCTTCCAGTCCCACAACTGTCAATGGGAGTTTCCTCTTGTTCACACCCTGTGCTACTGGAGAACTTATGGTGCAGAGGGGTGTTGCCGTCAGTGGGACCGGGCAACCCCTCCAGCAAGAATGGCCAGAAAAACCTGCCCACGGACTCCAAAATCTGGAAGAATCCAGGTCAATGTGGAGTACCTTTAAAATTAGATCTAAGCCACTTAGGGGTGATATCAGGAAACAGGTCTTTAAACAAAGGGTGATGAAAATCTGGAAAACACTCCTCCAAAAGCTATTGGATGGGATTTTGCAGATTTGCTTGACCTGATACTGGAAAATCCCACCCGAGGTCGGCAGACATTTCCATTGTCCGCCCCTTGCCCGCTCTGATTCCAAAGCGGGCGGGACAGTAGAATTCCAGCAATTGAGGCTCATTCAGTTGAAGATGTCACAACTGAAACTGATAGATTTTTGTTAGATTAGAGTAATTAAGGATTATGGAACCAAGTCGGGTAGGTAGGATTAAGGTACAGATCATCATAACAAATTGAATGGCATAATTTGGCTATATAGTCTATTCGTTTCTCACCAAAGTATCTTGAAAAGTTACCTCAAAGGTTGTCGTAAGTCCCAACTTGTTCATTTTTTAGGTAAGGATACCTGGGCCATTTGAGACACCGTTTATACACAAACATGGTACGTAACAAAACACTGAAATGGCCCAGCAAACAATTCACCTCTACCACCACCTCTGAGGGTAAAATGGAATGGGCAAAACAGGCCAGACTTGTTAACAAAACTATAAAATGTATCTTTATAAATTTTACACATACATAAATTAGGGAAAAAAAATCTAGAAATCCATTTTTTAAACTTTTAAACCACATTTATGAAACTTCTCTGAATGTCTTTGATCTAAATTTCTGACCTTTAAACTATTTTCTGGAGCTTTGACTAGTTGTTACTCAACATAAACTGAGTTACACAAGAATTTGAGTGAAGCAATTCTGCCAGTGAGGAATGAAATGGCATTTTTTTAATTAAATGGCAAATAAACTTGGACCTTGGTTCATTGTTGCTTCCACTTTCATTGCGGGTTCTGAATAAACAATTTAAATTAAGGTTCAGGTTTTGGGAAAATGATTGAGTGCTGTTCTCTTGCCTTTTGTTTCATTGTTGTGATACAAATAATCATCTAATGTCCTCTTGAATGCCTTGATTGAACTTGCCTCCACCACACTTCCAGACCTGGATCACTCATGGTGTGAAAATGTTTTTCCTCACATATTTGGGTGAGGAAAATGTGCTACTGTGCCACCTTATGGGTGGCATGGTAGCACAATGGTTAACACTGCTGCCTCACAGCTCCAGGGACCTGAGTTCAATCTCCAGCTTGGGTCATTGTCTGTGTGGAGTTTGCATATTCTCCTCGTGTCTGCGTGAGTTTCCTCTGGGTGCTCCCATTTCCTCCCACAGTTCAAAGATGTGTGGGTTAGGTTGATTGGCCGTGCTAAAACTTGCCCCTTAGAGTCCTGAGATGCGTAGGTTAGAGGGATTAGCGGGTAAATATGTAGGGACATGGGGGTAAGTTCTTGGTGGGATTGTGGTTGGTACAGACTAATGGGCCAAATGGCCTCTTTCTGCACTGTAGGGTTTCTATGATTTTGCAAATCATTTAAAATCAATGCCTTCTTGTTCTTAATCGTTTTATGAGTGAGAACATCTTCTCTGTCCGGGCACCTCCTGACACCTCTTTCAAATCTCCTCAGCCCTTTTGTCTCCAAGGAGAAAAATCCCACCCTCTCCAATCTATCCTCATAACTGAAGTTTTTCAGAAATGCAGAACCATTCTTCTGCACTCTCTCCAATGCATTCACATCTTTACTATAGTGTGACCCCTTACTGTACATAATGTTGACCTGAGGTCTAATTAGTGTTCTGTATAAGTTCAGCATAGCCTCCTTGCTCTTGTATTTGATGCCCCTAAGCCCAGGATACTGTATACTTTATTAATTGCTCTCTCCACCTGTCCTGTCACGCTCAATGATCGAAGAATGTGTACACCTAGGTCCCTCTGCCCCTGCACTCCCTTAATAATTGCACCTCTTGTTTAATATTGACTGTTCATGTTCTTCCTACCAAATTGCATCACCTCTCTGCATTGAATTTCATCTGTCCATTCCACCAACTTGTCTTTGTCCTTTTGAAGTTCTACACTACCATCTTCACAGTTTATAGTGCTTTCAAGTTTGCATCATCTGCAACATTTCAAATTGTCCCTTGTACACCATCATTTGTACAGATCATTAATATATCAGGAAAAGCAATGGTCCCAATACTAATCCCTGAGGAATTCCACTATTTTCTCCAACCCAAAAAATATCCATTGTCTATTCGTCTCTTTGGCAGCACAGTGGCACACTGGTTAGCACTGTTGCCTCATAGCTCCAGGAACCCGAGTCTGATTCCAGTCTTGGGTGACTGTCCATGTGGAGTTTGCATGTTCTCCCTGTGTCTTTGTGGGTTTCCTCTGGCTGCTTTGATTTCCTCTTTAAAAAGTCTCACAACTTCAGGTTGAAGTCCAACACCTTTATTTGGTAGCAAAAGCCAATAGTTTTTAGAGTGCTGCTCCTTTGTCAGATAAGTGGGAGTTCTGTTCACAAACAGGGCAAATAAAGACACAAACTCAATTTACAAAAAAATGGTTGAAATGCGAGTCTATCCAATTTTTGTGTCCAGATTGCTACTGTCTCTTTTATTCCATGAGCTATACTGTTTTTCACTAATCTGTTGTGTGACAATGTATCAAATGCTTATTGAAAATGCAAATACACCACATCAACAGCATTACCCTCATTAAGCCTTTCTGTTACCACTTTAAAAAAAACTCCAGCAAGTTTTTAAAAACAATTTTCCCTTTAGAAATCCATTTTGGCTCTTCCTAAACTTCCCACATTTTTCCATGTGATTATTAGCTCTACCCTGAATAACTGTTTCCAGAAACTCACCCACTACTAATGTTAAACTGACTGGTTTGTAATTACTGGAGCTATCCTTACAACCTTTTTTGAATAAGGACATAATATTTGCAACTCCCTAGTCCTCTGGCACCTCCACTGAGTCTAGAAACAACAGGAAGATTATGACCAGCACCCCTGCAATTTCAAATCCCACCTCCTTCAAAATCCTAGTCCTGGCACCTTGTCAACTTTTGGTGCTGACAGTCTATCCAGCACTTCCTTCTTATCAATTCTGAACCCTTCTGGTGACACAGTTTCCTCCTTTTAAAGTTTAAATTTATTCATTAGTCACAAGTAGGCTTACATTAACATTGCAATGAAGTTACTGTGAAGTTTGTTTGGCCATGATGCCACTGAATGCGCTTTCAGTTCAAGCATGCTGCACCATCTAACCCCCAGGGAAATGCTTGCATAGAAAAAGATCCTTTGACCACAAGCCCATCAGGCAGTGGTCTGCTACAGTCCGCTGCTGTTTGGGTCAATGCACCTAACCAACATGTCTTTTAGAATGTGGGAGGAAACCCATGTTGACATGGGGAGAACATGCAAACTCTACACAGACAGTGACCCAAGTTGAGAATTGAACCCAGGTCCCTGGCGCTGTGAGGCAGCAATGCTAACCACTCTGCCACTATGCTTTTACCACCTTGTTAATATTTATTATGCCTATAAGAAGACTTTAGGCTTCCTCTTTATGTTGATTGCTAGTATTTTCTCATAATCTCTCTTCATTTCTCTAATTTACTTTCTCGCCTCCCCACTGAACCCTCTGTATTCCTTCTGGGTATCAATCATGTTTTCTTCCTGATGCCTGTTATAAGCACACTTTTTCTTCTTTATCTTAATTTCTATCTCCTTTTCCATCCAGGGAACGGTGTGATTTGTTTGCCCTATCTTTCTCTTTTGAGCAACCTTGACAGTGCTCCATCTATCTTTTTCTGAAGGTAGCCTATTATTTGGGGGACAATCAAACGGATTCACCATCTTAATTTTTTTTCAAAAGGATCTCAAGGATGTTGCGTGCAGACTGCTGTCTGATGGGCTTGTGGTCAGAGGTTTTTTTCTATGCAAGCATTTCCCTGGCGGTTAGATGGTACAACATGCTCTAATTGAGGGAGCATTCAGTGGCCAACCCAAACCTTGGCCACACTCGAGGCAGATAGAACCTCAGAAAGCAGTGACACTTGACTTGCGTATTGAAGGTCTACATGCAACTTGATGTATAGCACACACAGCCGTCAGGATGTGCGATATTGGGTACATTTTTGCTCTTTTATGTAAAGGTTTGTACATCATTTCCCAGCAGGGAACATTTCTGATTTCCAGATAAAGCTCAGTTGATTGCTACAGTGCAGGAGTGGGATAAAGGCTGAGCTCCTGGTTCACATGGAGGAATACTGAGACCACCTTGCACCTGATGACCACTTAACCGTACTGGAGAGTGAGCATCACTCCCAGATGCCCAGTTTCTATTTCACCATTGCTATAGTTGGCAGCATGGTGGCACAGCGGTTAGCACAGCTTCCTCACAGTGCCAGGGACCAGGATTCAAGTATGGCCTCGGGTGACTGTCTCTGTGGAGTTTGCATAATCTCCCCGTGTCTGCATGGGTTTCCTCTGGGTACTCCAGTTTCCTCCCACAGTCCAAAGATGTGCAGGTTAGGTGCATTGGCCATGGTATATTGCCCCTTAGTGTCAGGGGATAAACATGTGGGGTTATGGGGATAGGACCTTGGTGAGATTGTTGCCAGTGTAGGCTTGATGGGCCAAATGGCCTCCTTCTGCACTGTAGGGATTCTATAATTTTATTTTTGGCACAGGGCCAGCCTGATTCATTGTCATGGCACTGTCAGGTAATCTGTTTTGTGTCAATCACCCTTATGGTATGTAACAAAGAAGCTTAACACCATCCAAGTCAAAACAGCTCACTTGATTGGCACCCCATTCATAAACATTCACTCCCTCCACCACTAATGCACAACAGAGAGGCAGTATGTATCATCTACAAGATGCACTGCAGGAACTCATCAAGGATCCTTAGACAGCACCTTCCAAACTCATGACTTCTAAATGGACAAAACACTGGATTTGCCAGCCATTCATGCCAGTGGGATTCTCTGGTCCTGCAGCAGGGAACGGAGATTTGTCTGAGTGCCACATTCTCCATCCTTGCTGGCAGCTGCAGCGGGCTGTAGAATTCCAGCCAAGGGCAGCAGATATATGGGAGCACCACCACCTAGAAGTTCCCCTCCAAGACACACATCATCTTGACTTCAAAATATACTACCATTCCTGGAACCAAGATCCTGGAGCTCCCTCTTTAACAATACTGTGGATGTGCTTACTCACGTGGTCTACAGCGATTCAAGAAGGCAGTTCACCACCACCTTTACAAGAGCAGTTAGGAATGGCCAGTGAATGCTGGCTCAGTCAGTGAAGACTGTAAACATTGAATGAAAGAAGAAAAGGATAAAGGTGAGAAAGCAGAAACTTTCTGAGACAGGTTATTGCAATTTGTTGGACAAAGCTGTTATCAAAATAGACTTGAAATTGTCAGACCATGCTTTCCAAGCTTAAGTTTAATTTATTAGTGTCACAAGTAGGCTTACATTGGCACTGTAATGAAGTTACTATGAGAATCCCCTAGTCGCCACACTCTGGCGCCTGTTCAGGTGCACTGAAGGAGAATTTACCATGGCCAATGCACCTAAACCAGCATGTCTTTCAGACTGTGGGAGGAAACTGGAGCACCCAAAGGAAACCCACACAAACAAGGGGAGAATGTGCAAACTCCGCACAGACAGTGACCTGAGCTGGGAATCAAACCCAGGTCTCTGGAGCTGTGAGGCATCAGTGCCAACAACCGTGCCACCCCTTGGAGTTCTTGGAATTTCAAATGGCAATAAGGCACAGAATTGTGTTTGATTAGATTCCACTTGTGACACAGTCTGTATAATCTCCCCAGGACTGGAAGTTCTGTGAGACAAGTGGCATCGTGGCTTGGTTTTCAGCTCAGGGGTGGCCTTGCTTGCTGCTGAACATTCCTTCACCCCACTGGGGTGACCTTGGGTCGGTCGGTCAACCAGCACGAATATGGGTTGTGCAACCATGCTACTGAGTGCTCAGATGCATCTGCTCACGAAACCTACGCCATAAGTTCTGGATCATTTGGAAATTCACAGAGTAACAACTGGTAACATGAACCATCTCATAGTTTCCATGATTTGTTACTATTTGATCTTGTTTCAATTGTGTGTGTGTGGAATAAGTTCATTTCCTCACCAGCTTTGGTCCAATTTCAGGTCTACATCCTACAGTGCTTCTCAGGTTACATCATCTGTGTTTGGAGGATTAGTTAGTGTGCATACTTACGTAGTAAAGATGTACCTACACTAGGAAAATAACAGCGTGTGGTAACCACAAAATGACACAATATCCTTGCTGCCTCCATCTGCTGAATTTGAAGAAAATTGAAAACAAGTCCTACGCAGTATCTCAAGCTCACAACATGAAATTCATTCAGGGAATGTTTCTATTCGGAATGAATTATTCAGTCTTTACCGGGGCTGTGTGGGTGGTGATTGTCTTTTAGGATTTTATTTGTGCCAGCCACAGGTCACGTATCCTTTATCCTTAAGCACAAAAACTGAAAACTTCCAAATACCATCTTATTTTGAAACTCATCAGCTTTTCGCACGGGAAGTGTAGCTGATTGCACTGTGGGTTTTGTAGCGTACATGTTAAAAAAAACTTCTTGCCGGTACCCTGTATTTATTATTCAGCGATACATTTTTATTTTTCTAGCTGTTTTGTTTACTTTGGACTATAGCTAGCCTGGCCCAGTAAGTAAGTTTTATATGGGCAGTGCCAGGGGCCACAGGCTGGCACTGCCAGGATGCCCATGCCCAGTGGGCACCACCCTCCCACCGCCCAACCCCCTTAGGGAGCCTGATTGCGCCCTTCACTCCGGCAGGGTCTCCCACTAGTTCCCTGAACATAGGGAACTAGTCTAAATCCTGCCAGAATGAAATACTCCTGGAGGGGTGGGAGATTCAATGAGGACCGGTAAGTTCCCGATAGTTGGATTTAAACAACATTTAAACCCTCTTAAAAAAAGTTTCAAACTATTTATCTGCCTTCCCGCTGGTTTCAGCGTAGTCTGACCGACAATTGTTCACTGGCTCTGTGAGATGCAGATGCATTCCCTGTGCATGTGCAAATCCCGGAACAAGGCCGGCTATGTGCATTCCCACCACAGCCTGCCAGAAACGTTGCGGGTCAGGATGGGAGAATCGAGGCCAATGAGTGGGACTTTCTGACAGATCCCACGGGCGGGATCTTCCAGTCCGACCAAAGGTGATCCTGTACACCCCCCCACACACCTACCATTTAGGCCAGACCTGTTAAGGACAGCAGATTTCTTTCCCTAAAGGGCATGAGTGAACCAGATGGGTTTTTACAAGAATCAATGGTAGTTTCACGGTCACTGCTACAGAAAGTTGTATGAGCTGGATGGTCAGGCCATTCCTGAGAATTACTATCCACAGAGTAATTTTAAAATTCTATTCCATATAAAATTGAAATGAAAATGCACTCTCACTGGCACAGCTCATTGCCCCTAAACTGGAATGTTGGACCACACTGGTACTCTGATGCTTTTCTCTCAGTCAGGCTCCTGGTACTCTTTTCCAATGTGTGGCTTAGACATGTTTTGATGTTCTCCTAATCCTGACAATTATTTTGTCAAAGTGATCTGAAATGGTACTTTCGCTCATTGCTTATTTGGAAGTCATCCGATTTAAGACCATCCGGAACTCATTCTAATGTGTCAAAAGACAGAATGTTGAGGCAGGCTGGCGTGCCCACACTGCATTCCTGGCAGAGATCAAGCATCAAGCCTGAGACATTCCGCTCTGCAAGGATCACTGCCAAATATGGCACTGCACACATCAAAGAGGTGATGCCGAAGTGGCTAATATCATTGGATTAGCAATCCAGAGACTCGTACTCGTGCTCTGTGGGCATGGGTTTGAACCCCATCGTGGCAGCTGATGGAATTTCAATTCAGTTAATCAAAACAATCTGGAATTAAAGTGGAGGAAATTCCATTCAATTTTGGATTTACTGCAGAAAATGCCAAAAACCTCATCAAGGCCCTGATGATGATTTTACCCCTCTGTCACGCTCTCCACTGGTACCTCCCAACAACTCTCCCACATTTTCATTTGGCTAATAAAAATCTATCAATCGTCCAGCATTGCCCCTCATTCATTTCAAATCATAGGGTGCCTGCAGGGTGATATGGTGGCGCAGTGGTTAGCATTGCTGCCTCATAGCATCAGGGACCCAGGTTTGATTCCCAGCTTGGGTCACTGTCTGTTGGAGTTTGCTCATTCTCCCTGTGACTGCGTGGGTTTCCTCCAGGTTCTCTGATTTTCCCCCAGGTGGTGGTGTTCACAGATATTTGCTGCACTTGTCCCTTAAGATGGTCGTTGTTGTGGGTTTGGAAGGTGCTGTCTAAGGAACCTTGGTGAGTTCCTGCAATGCATCTTGTAGAAGACATGGTTCATTGGTGGTAGAGGGTTTGATTGTTTGTGGAAGTTGTAGCAATCAAGCTGACTGCTTTGTCCTAGATGGTGTCAAGTTTCCTTAGTGTTGTTGGAGCTGCACTTATCCAGGCAAGTGTTCCATTCCACTCCTGACTTGTGCTTTGTAGATGGTAGATAGATTCTGGGGAGTCAGGAGGTGAGTTACTCGCTGCAGGATAATAGCCTTTGACCAGCTCTGGTAGCCACAATATTTATATTGCTAGGCCATTTCAGCTTCTTGTCAATGATAACTCCCAGGATGTCAATAGTGGGGAATTCAGTGCTGGTAATGTCATTGAATGTCAAGGAGTAATGGTTAGATCCTCACTTGTTGGAGATGGTCATTGACAGATGCAATTTGCCATTTGTCAGCCTAAACCTGATATTGTCCAGGTCTTGCTGCATTTGGACATGGACTGCTTCAGGAGTCACTGAATGCTATTGAACATTGTGAAGTCATCAGCAAACATCTCCACTTCTGACCTGATGATGGAGGGAAGGCGATGGTTGAAGCAGCTAAAGTTGGTTGGGCCTAGGACACCAACCTTAGAAACACCTGCAGTGATGTCCTGGAGCTGAGATGAGTAACTTCCAACTACCACAGCCATCTTCATTTGTGCCAGGTATGACTCCAAGATACAAAAGGTTTCCTCCCCATTTCCCATTGACTAGAATTTTGCACGGATTCTTTGATGTCATACTTAGTCAAGTGCTACCTTGATGTCAAGGATAGTCACTCTCCTTTCACTTCTGGCATTTAGCTCTTTTGTCCATGTTTGAACCAAAGCTGTAACGAGGCCAGGAGCTGAATGATCCTGACAGAACCCAAACTGAGCATCAGTGAGCAGGTTATTGCTGAATAAGTGCCACTTGATAACATTGTTGATGATTCCTTCTGTCACTTTACTGACGATTGATAGGGCGATAACTGGCTAAGTTGGATTTGTCCTGATTTTTGCATACAGGACACATTTGGGCAACTTTTCACATTGCTGGGTAGAAGCCAGGATTGTAGCTGTACTGGAACAGCTTGGCTAGGGGTGCAGCAAGTTCTAGAGCAACAGTCTTCACTACTATTTCAGGAATATTGTCAGAGCCCATAGCCCTGCAGTATCCAGTGCCTCCAATTATTTCTTGATATCATGTGGAGTTAATCAAATTGGCTGGAGACTGACATCTGAGATCCTGGGGACCATTGGAGAAGGCTGACTTGGATCATCCACGGCATTACTGGCTGAAGATTGCTATGAATACTTAAGCCTTATCTTTTGCACTGATGTGCTGGGCTCCTCCATATTGAGGATGGGGATATCTGTGAAGTCTTCTCCTCCAGTGTGTTGTTTAATTGTCCACCACCATTCACGGCTCACTGTGGAATTGCTTAGCTCTGTCTATCATTTGCTGCTTACGCTGTTTGGCATGCAAGTAGTCCTGTGTCGTACCTTCACCAGTTTGATACCTCATTTTTAAGTGTGCCTGATGCTCCTGACGTGACCTCCTGCACTCTTCATTGAACCAGAGTTGATCCTATACCATTTAGCATGGCGATAGTGTCACATAACACGATGGAGATTATTCTCTATGTGAAGATGGGTCGTTGCCTTCATAAGGACTGTCACTCCTATCGATACATCATTGGCAGTAGCATCTGTGACAGGCTGAAAATGGCATCAAATATGTTTTGCCCTCTTAGTAGTTCCCTCACCACTTGCCGCAATCCCAATGTAGCAATTATGTCCTTTAGGATCTGGCCAGCTAGGTGTGTGGTGGACAACTGAGCCACTCTTAGTGATGGGCATTGAAGTTCTTCACCCAGAGTACATTCTGTGCCCTTTCCACCCTCAGTGCTTCCTTTAAGGGTTGCTCAACATGGAGAATACTGATTTATCAGGTGAGGGGGGAATGGTACATGGAAATCAGGAGGTTTCCTTACCTATGTTTGACCTGGTGCCATAAGACTTCAGGGGGTCCAGAGCCACTGTCAAAGACTCCCAGAGCAACTCCCTCCCAACGGTATACCACTGTGCTGTTCGCCACCTCTGCTGGATCTGTCCTGCTGGTGGGACTGTACCTACCCAGGGATGGTGATGCTTTTGTCCAGGACATTATCTGTAAGATATGATTCTTTGAGAATGGATATGTCAGGCTATTGCTAGACTTGTCTGTGAGCCAGCTCTCCAAATTTTGGCACAAATTCTCAGATGTTGGTAAGGAGGATTTTGCAGGATTGACAGTGCTGGGTTTTCCGGTTTCTGGTACTTAGGTCAATGCCGAATAATTTATCCAGTCTTATTCCTTTTGTTTCCTTTTGAGTAGAATTGAGTGGCTTGCTAGGCCATTGTTGGTCTAATACTGGAGAAGATCATGGTCAGAATCAGTCCTCTGCCTGTCTGTGAGTGAATTCTGTGGAGGAAAATGTGCAAAGACACAACAAAGACACAGGTTTATTTGTAGATTATGATGTGGAGATGCTGGCGTTGGACCAGGGTGGGCTTTGTAGATACACTTTGGGATGGGTTTGTAGATACATACTTGAAAAGGAAATGGTTTTCAGGGTTAAGGAGGAAGATCAGAAAAGTGGCGCTAATTGGATATCGCTTTCAAAGAGCTGCCAGAGATATGATGGGCTGAATGGTCTCCTTCTGTGTTAGAGAATTCAATATTTTACCGAAATGAAGCAAAGCTCTGTACGCTTCTTTTAAATAAACATGCCTGCAACAAAATAGTTCTGTGAAATACGCATTTGCTACCAAGAATTTAAAACCATTTGTATTTCTGATTGATAGTTTTTATATGATACTAAATGATGCCAAGCATTCCCCATTTGTAGGACACAGTTTCTGGGATCTAATTGTTTGTAAAAGCCAATCTATCTGTGTGTCCGAGAACAAATTCCAAACAAGGAGAGCCTGGAATATATCAGTCTAAGGCTCACACAGATTCCTTCCTGGAATGTTTGCTCCTAAATTTAAAAATAGGATCAGAACCTCAGCATTTCCATACACATTAATTAAATGCAGAAACTCGCAACAGCAGCAGGAAGCATATTAAAACTCAACAATATTTTCTGCCGTGCAAAACATTCAAGTTTTACCAAATTTTTTGCATATGTGTCTGATATCAGGAAAGGAAAAGGCCCTGCTTCATGTCACAATGGGGCCTACAGCATCTTTTGTTAAAAACGGATTGGTTTTAACAGGTGGAAGCTAATCATTTAAGGTCCAATGTATTGCATTATCTTGAATTATGACTTTTGTCCTCTGCTGTGCCTTTTTCACCTTCCCTCTGCTAAACAGGTCTATAGATTGGCAGGAGAGCCTTCACGTTGTACTTGGGATCTTGCTCCTTAGACCTTGTTTTCCTGGCCCTTCAGTTTGACAATATTTCTAATCCTCCGCCTTTCCACTTGTTTTTTGTGCAGCGCGGTGGCACAGTGGTTAACATTGCTGCCTCACAGTGCCCAGAATCGATTCCCGGCCTGGGTCACTGTCTGTGCAGAGTCTGCACATTCTTCCCGTGCCTGTGTGGATTTCCTCTGGGTGCCCCACTTTCCTCCGAAAGACATGCTGGTTAGGTGCATTGGTCACGCTTATTTCACCCTTAGTGTAACCCAAACAGGCGCCAGAGTGTGACCACTAGGGGATTTTCACAGTACCTTCATTGCAATGTTAACACAAGCCTACTTGTGACATTAGTGAAGTCCTATCTCCAAGAGTGGCCCACCCTGAAGCAACAACCGCCAACATAGATGGTGAGTTATTTGAGTGGTCAGGTGGGCAGTCGGCTGGGGTCAGAGGGTAGTTGGGTCAGAAATATTCGGGTGGGCACTGCAGATGCACTGGATCAGGGTAATTGTGTGTGTTTGGTAGTGTTACCCAGTTCAGTGATGCTGGCTAATCTCTGTATCAACCAGAGATTAACATTTCTGGGGCCTGAGTATTCAGGCTGGTGCAGAGCACTGAAGAACACATCCCTGTGACTCCTATAGCCCCATCGGCATTTTGTATTCCATTCGGGAGGACATCCTGCCTTGGAGAAATGCCAACCACTCAGATTGGTGGGCAATCTCCAGGAACAGTGCTGCAGTGGCTGGAAGAGGGATTGCATGATGTTTTCTGAGCCTATATCCCGAGACCTGGACAAAAAGTAAGTTTGAGGGGCCTGTGTGCAAAAAATAGCAAAAGCCTGGGTGGGGGTTGGGGGGGGGGCGGTTGTCGCTGGGAAGGTGGGCAATCGGGGTCTCAAGGGTTCAGCTCACTTAATAGGTGCACAGGTGGGCTTCCTATCTGAGACCCTGCCAACCCTAGTATAATCTCTGGCCCAAGGTGAGTTTCCAGGCAGTCCCATTTATTTGACCCAAGTCTCCAACATTGGGCTTGGTGTCAGGAACATTTCCAGAGGATCCCCTGGAGAGCAAATCAGTCTATCGGAAGTTTAAGCTTCCAGACTAATGGCAGCCATGTGTACAACACAGTCCGTAGGGTCCCGGTGCACATCACAGGCTTAAGTGCAGATTTAGTCGTCCTAGATATAGAAAGGAGGTGCTGGCGTTGGACTGGGTTGGGCAATTTGGCTTGAGACAATTCATACCTCTTTGACCTGTGATTATCCCTGTCTCCATGCATACAGTTCATACCTGTAAAAACTTGATAACCTGTAAACCACCCTTCACATTCTAATCTGTAATTGTAATTGTGTCTTCGCCTCTATATGCAATGTTTGTAAACTAACCGCCACTCACCTGATGAAGGAGCAGTGCTCCGAAAGCCCGTGGTTCCAGATAAACCTGTTGGACTTTAACCTGGTGTCGTGAGGCTTCTTACTGGACATGGAAAGACTTGGGACCCCCATTGGGAGCCCAGTTTAAGTCTTGTAATCAGTTATCTTTGCATTGTAAGTGAACGTTAATAAATTGGTATGTCCCTAATATTAGCATAGAACTGAATAGAATTTGCAATGTTAAAACAGACCATTGTGCCCAACTGGTCTGTGTTGGTGCTGCTGCTCCACATGAGTCTTCCTGCTCAATGCTATGGTTTCTACTAATAATTTGCATTGATTTCAGAGGACCACATGAAGAATTCATGGACAATGTCCAGAAACCCTTTTTTAATGCACCCACTGTAGTATTCACATGGCTGTCAGACGTGGCCAGGGTAATTAGCAAGCAGGCAGGAGCTCTGGTTTATGTTTGTGAAACTAAAGCCACACACTTGTGTATTAACCTATGAGCTTATAAACACTGAATTCAGAAGCCATGCTGGGGGGTTGAAGCCACATTTGTTACATCAATCGCCTTGCGCTGCCCATGTTCCAGCAATGAAGACAGCTTTTGCAGGAGCTCCACAACCCTGCCAAGAAGTACAATTGCAACCCAGGACTATATATTTGACACTTGAGTTTCGAGCGGCCTCAATGCACAAACATATCCTGATTAGGGTTTTTTAAACTTAAGAACGAGTTGACAATTACCTTCAGCTTGTTTGTAGCAGTATAACCTTTCAGCAACTTTAAGGAATAATGTCCACCTCTCGCCTTCTGAAATGCCCTGAGATATTTCAAAGACCACCATGCAAATGTGAAATGCTATCATGGTTTTGCTATGCGGAGGTTAGAGCTCCATTTCACTGCCAGCGGGATAATCAGCTCATGATGGAGCAGGTTGCAAAGCACGTCGTAAACTTGGCTCGCTTGATTTTAAACAGGAAAAGCGCAGTCCTTAAAGGGATTACGTTTCAGGCTTTAATAGTATAAGTAGATCATCCTAAGGAAGTGTCATTATTCTACCCGGTTGCTTTAATGGTGGTTTAGGAGAAGAAGCACGTATGCCAACCAACAAAATATGGAAAAGCTGATAACTAAGGGTGTCTTAACAAGATGTCAATTCAAAAGGCAATGTACATCTGAAAAACAGTCCTGACTGCAGGCCTCTTGGGTAAGACTACCATGACAGGTTGACCAAATAAATTAATTTATTTTTTCAAAATTATGTTGAATTTGCATTCATTTTACAGGATCTTTCTTCAATTCAGCTTGTTTTTCCATAAAACCTGTAACCCAATCCCTCACATATGGCAAACAAGAAGGGCTTACAATGGGACACATGTTTGTCAAGTGTAAACCACATATGAATGAAATATTCCACCAGTAAATTCACTACTGCAAAAGTTGTATTTTTATGTACATCCAATCCTGTTCCCCTTCCAAGAAAGATGCTACAACAGTAGTGTAATATTCTATCTGGAGTAATGTATTTAGTCTGGATGTTACTCTTCAAATGATATATTGGCCTTGGAAGTGATGTAGCATAGTTTGAAGTTTATTTTTATTAGTGTCACAAGTAAGCTTACATTAACACTGCAATGAAGCAACTGTTTGGGTACACTGAGGAAGAATTTAGCATGGCAAATATGCCTAACCAGTACATCTTTTGGACTGTGGGAGGAAACCAGAGCACTTGAAGGAAACTCACGCAGACAACATGCTGCCTCAGCACAGACAGTGACTCAAGCCAGGAATAGAACAAGGGTCCCTTACACTGTGAGGCAGCAGTGCTAACCACTGTGTCATCGTCTGGCAATTGGGGGATTTCCACAGTGACTTCACTGCAGTATTAATGTAAGCCTACTTGTGACACTAATAAATAAGTAAATAATAAATAAATAAACTTTTTCACCCAGAGAGTAATGATTCTGTGGAATTCACTACCATAGAAAGTGGTTGAGGCCAAAATGTTGTATAATTGCAAAAAGAGATTAGATATAGCTCTTGGGGCTAAAGGGATCAAGGGGTATCAAGAAAAGTAGGATCAGGATGTTGATTTTGATGATTAGCCATAATCAAACTGATTTGATTTGATTTATTATTTTCACGTGTATTAGCATACAATAAAAAATATTGTTTCTTACATGCTATACAAAGCATACCGTTCATAGAGAAGGAAATGAGACAGTGCAGAATATAGTGTTAGATTATAGCTAGGGTGTAGAGAAAGATTAATTGAATGCGAGGTAGATTCATTCAAAAGTCTGACAGCAGCAGGGAAGAAGCTGTTCTTGAGTCGGTTGGCATGTGACCCCTGACTTTTGTATCTTTTTCCGACAGAAGAAGGTGGAAGAGAAAATGTCCGGGGTGCATGGGTCTTTAATTGTGCTGGCTGCTTTCCCGAGGCAGTGAGAAGTGTAGACAGAATCAATGGACGGGAGGTTGGTTTGTGTGATGGATTGGGCTACATTCATGATCTTTCATAGTTTCTTGCGGTCTTGGACAGAGCAGGAGCTACACAAAACTGTGATATAACCAGAAAGAGCACTTTCTATGGTGCATCTGTAAAAGTTGGTGAGAGTTGTAGCTGACATGCCAAATTTCCTTACTCTTCTGAGAAACTAGAGTTGTCAATGGGCTTTCTTAACTATAGCTTCAGCATGGGGAGACCAGGACAGGTTGTTGGTGATCTGGACACCTAAAAACTTGAAGCTCTCGACCCTTTCTACTTCATCCCGTTGATACAGACAGGGGCATGTTCTCCTCTATGGTTCCTGACGTCGATGACAATCTCCTTCGGTTTGTTGACATCGAGGGAGAGATTATTGGCGCCGCACCAGTTCAACAAATTACCTATCTCATTTCTCAAAGGCCTACTCCTGCTTCTAGTTTCTATGTTTCTACTCCAGAGGAACTAGATGGAGGCTATTTTAAGTATTCACGATGTTCAATTGAAACCACAAAAACCATGAAAGATAGTCCATGCAGAAAGGATATATGAATGGAGATCAGTGGTAGATGCGGCGAACCAGACCTGAGAGCTCTCCTTGATAGGAAGGGGAATGTTTTATGCCTTAGGAAATCTTGCTACTGAAAAAGGTCTCATTTGTAGATTACTCATCAGTTACTTCAGATCTGGAGATCATTTCACGTTTGGAAGTTTTGGGTTGACTTGAGATATTCTCTCAGGTACATCAGTCTGTCACTCACCTGAGCATTATGGCCAGAATTCCCTGACTGTTCATGTCCACCACCACCTCCAACAAGGACAGAATATTTGGCACTCAGTCAAATCTCTGTTCACTGCAACAGGTCCAGAGAATTCTGGAATTAGGGTGGCACAGTGGCAGAGTGGTTAGCACTGCTGCCTCACAGCGCCAGGGACCTGGGTTCAATTCCGGCCTCAGGTAACTGTCTGTGTGGAATTTGCACATTCTCCCCATGTCTGCTTGGGTTTCATCAGGGTGCTCCAGTTTCCCCCTACAGTCCAAAAATGTGTGGGTTAGGTTGATTGACCATGGTAAATTGACCATTGTGTCAGGGGGATTAGCAGGGTAAATATGTAGGGTTACAGGAAGAGGGCCAGGATGGGATCGTGGTCGGTGCAGAGTTTATGGGCTGAATGGCCTCCTTCTGCACTTGGGATTCTATGAATCCCACCAGCGTGAACTTGACCAGAAGATTCCGGCTGCGTGTTTTGTGCTTCTGCCTGTGCACATACAACCCAGTAGTTAACCATATGGCAGCAGAATCCTGAAGCATTGCAAGACCTGAACTGTTTGTTTTGCTGTTATGTTCACTCCTCAAATCCTTTCAAAGCCAGATTGAGACCATGTTCTGTAAAATGAAGCTAGGTACATATCATTAAGTGTGTTTTTGATCAACCAAAGCAAATTCCACTTATTTAGATCAATTTTACTTCCTTCAAACAATGGGGAAAAGAAACAATAAAATGCATGATCTGTGCCTTTTCTGAACTGACGTGCTTTTCTTTGGCTCTACCTTCCTTTCAGATTGCTTCTAACTTCTTAAAGGGACTTCTCAAAGGCATTTCTAATCTCCAGTTCCAAGCTCAATGATCATATCCCGCTGCCTTGCATTCAAAACCTGACTGCCCACATGCTCCTTTGTCCCCACACTCAGAGAGACGGCTGCGACGTTGGCTTGCTGCCTCTTCAGGAAGCATAAAGAAGAACGTGCCCCTATCTGCATCAATGGCGATGAAGTAGAAAGTTTGAGAGCATCAGGTTTTCAGGTGTCCAGATCACCAACAAACTATCCTGGTCCCCCCATGCCAACAATATACTTCAAAAATAAAAGCAAATTACTGCAGATGCTGGAATCTGAAACCAAAAGAGAAAATGCTGGAAAATCTCAGCAAGTCTGGCAGCATCTGTAAGGAGGGAAAAGAGCTGATGTTTTGAGTCCAAATGACCCTTCATCAAAGCTTAGGAAAAGCCTGTACTTAAGAAAGCCCAGCAACGCCTTTACTTTCTCGGAAGACTCACAAAATTTGGCATGTCCACTACGACTTTCACCAACTTTTACTGATGCAACGTAGAAAGCATTTTTTCTGCTTGTTATCACAGCTTGGTATAGTTCCTGCTCTGCTCAAGACTGCAAAAAACTACAAAGGGTCATGAATGAAGTCCAGAAGATGAAGGAAATTTAACACGTCCGCTACAAGTCTCACCAACTTCTACAGATGCATCATTGAAAGCATTCTTTCCAGTTGCTGTGGCTCCTGCTCTGTTCAAGACCACAATAAGCTACAAGGGGTTGTGAACAAAGCCCCGTCCATCATGCAAACCAGCCTCCCATCCATTGACACTGTCTACATTTCCCGCTGCCTCGGAAAAGCAGCCAGCATAATCAAGATCCCATCACCCCTGACATACTCTCTTTCACTTTCTTCCACCTGGAAAAAGATACAAAAGTTTGAGGTCATGTACCAACCGACTCAAGACAGCTTCTTCCCTGCTGCCATCGGACTTTTGAATGAATGTACACCCTAGCTATGATTGTAACACTGCATGCTACACTCTCTCCTTTCCTTCTCTATGAACGGTATGCCTTGTCTGTACAGCACTCAAGAAACAATACTTTTCACTGTATCCTAATACATGTGACAATAATAAATCAAATCAAATCAAATCTTGTAATTTGGCCAGTATGGCTTACAATAAAACTAATTACCTCTACTTTCTGCCAAGGATACGACAATCAAGAAACCCAGTGCATGGTGGCACCGTGGTTAGCACTGCTGCCTCCCAGCGCCAGGACCCAGGTTCAATTCCAGCCTTGGATGACTGTTTTTGTGCAGTTTGCACATTCTCCCCATGTCTGCGTGGGTTTCCTCTGGGTGCTCCGATTTCGTCCCATGCTCCAAAGATGTCTAGTATGGTGGATTGGCCATGCTAATTTGCTCCTTAGTGTTCAAAGATGTGTAGGCTAGATGAGGTTAGCCATTGAAAATGTGTGCAATATGGGGATAGGGTGAGGGAATGTACTGGGTCAGTTACTCTGTCATGCTAAATTGCCCCTTAGTCTCTCTCAGGCCCTATCCCCATAATTCCCCAGGACTTTGGTAAATACATGGGGTTATGGGGATAAGGCCTGGGTGGGGTTGTTATTGATGGAGGCTTGATAGGCTGAAATGCCTCTTTCTGTACTGTAAGGATTCTATAACATCTGTCAGGGAATCGAAGCAGACTTGATGGGCCAAATGCACTGTAGGGATTCTGTTCTATTCCCTGTAATTCTCATTTCGTTCTGAGATCAGCTATCATTTATGTTGAACTGGAGACTGGATTTGTTGTCTGAAGCAGCACTTAAGGCTGCTGCAATTGGAAAAATTGGCTCAATTGTTAATTGGAGACTCAGCACCACATCTCATCTGCTTTCGGAATCACTGAAACATGATGGTTTATGGAGTGATTTCACCAGGCCCCAATACGGCTCATGGGTGAATTGCTCAGGGTGAGTCTTCTTCCGTTTGTCCACCATAATTTCAATAAAAGAGAATTTCCCAGTGGTTTCTGTGGTTCTTCCATCACTGAGTGGGAAAGATGCCCATGATATTTCTACACTTCCCCTCCACCCTCAACGTCCTCATTTTTGCTGTGTTTATACAGGACAGTTACTGAAAAGGGGAAAGGTTTACAGATGCTGAATCGGATAAAATGAGCTGAAAAGAATATTCCCCCATAGGAGTGGCACAGTGGCACAGGGCTTACTTAGCACTGCTGCCTCACAGTACCAGGAACCCAAGATTGATTCCCAGCTTGGGTCCTATGCAGAGTTTGTACATTCTTCCCGTCTCTGCGTGGGTTTCCTCCAGGTGTTCTGGTTTCCTCCCAAAAATGTGCGAGTTAGGTGGATTGGCCATGATAAATTCTCCCCGGGTGTCCGAAGATGTGTATGTTAGGTGGATAGCCTTGGTAACTATGTGGGGTTATGGGAATAGGGTTCAGGAAAAAGGCCTGGGTAAGGTACTCTGTCAAGGACTTCTGCACTGTTGTGACACTAGTATATCTGTAAGAAATCTATTTTGAATAATGTTCTCTGTAGTTATAAGCAGGCCCCGAGCTGTCTGTTTAGAAGTCCCTTTATTGCCGCTTAAATGGGGTTTTGTTTATTTTTACTCTGTGTCTCAAGTATTTTCTGGGTTTTTTATGCCCTGAATTGTTGGAGAAAGAATGCCAGCCTTTGCGCAGTTTCTGATTTACTTTCAGTTTTGGACTGCTGGCTGCTGTGTTTTATTTAGAAGATGTTTCACTTCAGGCTGAATGCTGTGTTTTCTCTCTCTCTCTCTGGTATTGTAAATCCTGCAGGCTGGCTGGAAGCAGGTCTTCTTGCCTTCCTGGAGTGAAAATTCTGCTGTTGGTGGTTTGCTTGCTAGTAACTAGAGTGTCCCTGTCTGTTGAAGTTGTTTGTTGGGAAGACTAGTGGCTAGCAGTTACATCTATCCCAAGATCTGCTGGAAACTACAAGGCTAGGAAGCCAGAGTTTCAATTCTCCAGACAAAGGACTAAGTTCCAGCATCATGTGAGCATCCTTATTTTCTGTGTTAAACCTGTACGTTTATAAAGAAGTTTGTTTGTTTGGTTGGAACATTTCATATAGTTCATAGAATCCCTACAGTGCAGAAAGAGGCCATTTGGCCCATCAAGTCTGCACCTACCATGGGGAGAAAGTGCAAGTTCCACATAGATAGCGACCCCAGGCCGGAATTGAACCTGGGACCCTGGTGTTGTGAGGCAGCAGTGCTAACCACTGTGTGACCATACTGCCCATGGACAAACAGCAGAACAATAACATGCCTGCAGAAGGATTGCTATAATGGGTGACCAGGGACTGACAATAATAGAGATTTCTTGATAATATTGCGCAGCTCTTAAATGCTGCCCAGACCCAAGGGGGAACTGTCATGCTCCCAACATGTGACTCCTTTTGTATCCACTTCATCCCAGCATCCAAATGACCACCTGGTCTACAATGCCCTTTACAAGTGGTGGGACTTTATTTTGTATTATACCACTGACTTTTATGAAGAAATGCATTTCTCATGATGATCTTCTGCAGCAAGGTTATAGAATCATTGAATGATGAATGATAGAATCTCTACATTATTATAGAGAAACTCCAAAGTATTTTCTGAAGTCTGCCTGGGTCATAAGTTTTGCATTTTGAATTTCGCTAAGTTAAGCGTGAGATGCTTCACTTCAGATATGATTCAAATGACCCACTAGAGAGCTTTAATCGAACAAAGTTTATTTTGGAAAACATATGGCAATAACTTTTACCAATTACAAACAACAAAAGAAGACCATGATATCGTATAAACCTGAAGAACCCATGAGGGTGACATGGTGGCACACTGGTTAGCACTGCTGCCTCACAGCGCCATGAACCAGGGTTAGATTCTGGCCTCGGGTCACTGTCTGTGTGGAGTTTGAATGGCCTCAATCGGGATCTTGGGTTCATGTCACACTATCTGTAACCCCCACAACTTGCCTGGACTCGCAAAATCTCACTAACATTCCTGTCTGGAAACAATACACATCGCTTTAAACTGTGCTTAAAGTTCTTTCCAGTCACATTGTCTGTACCTTTAGGAATTGATTAGCTGTAAAGGCTCACATTCCAATCATTATGCATGTAAATTGAGTTTGTGTCTTTGTGTCATTTTTACAATCAGAATGCCCAGCCACCTGACGAAGGGACAGGCTGTCCCGAAAGCTTGCGGCTTTTGCTACAAATAAACCCGTTTGGACTTTAAACTGGCGTTGTGGGATTTATCTCTGTTTTACCCCAGTCCAACACTGGCATCTCCACATCATGTGTGGAGTTTGCACATTCTCCTGGTTTCTGTGTGGGTTTCCTCTGGGTGCTCTGGTTTCCTCCCACAGTCCAAAGCTGTGCGGGTTAGGTGGATGGGCCATGCTAAATAGACATTAGTGTCGGGGGATTAGCAGGGTAAATATGTGGGGTTACGGGAATTGGGCCTGGGTGGGATTGTGGTCGGATAGACTCGATGGGCCGAATGGGTTCTATAATTAGAAATGGTGGATGGTTGAAAGAAAAAGCCAAGTGCAGGAAGACAGGAGGTAAACTACAATTTTCCTGGGATGTGATATTGATGTTTTAAAAGAAAATGAATGGGAGTCCACTGAGCTAACAGAGTCAGAAGGGAACGTGAAAATAAAAGAAAATTAAGATTTCTGACAACTGCTGGAAGATGAGAAATGGATTAAGATTGAAAACCTGCAATTATTGAAGCAGGAAAATGCATTAAAAGAAAGACCCAATGACAAAGTGTCAAAACAGAATGACTGACTTCATAGAATCATAGAATCCCGACAGAGCAGGAGGAGACCATTTGGCTCATCAAGCCTGCACTGACAACAATCTCAGCCAGGCCCTATCCACATAACCCCAAGCACTTAGCCTCCTAGTTCCCCTGACACTAAGGGGCAATTTATCCCTGGCCAATCGACCTAACCTGCACATCTTTGGAGTGTGGGAGGAAACCGGAGCGCTGGGAGAAAACCTGCCCAGACACAGGGAGAATGTGCAAACTCCGCACAGACAATGACCTGAGGCCAGAATTGAACCCTGGTGCCTGGTGCTGTGAGGCAGCAGTGCTAACCACTGTGCCACCCTAATTTTTAAAAATTTTTTAAAATCCAATTACCACTTTTTAAAAATTTATTCATGCGTGTGTGCTTCACTGTCTGGGCCAATATTTATTGCCCCTCCCTGAATGCATTTCAGAGTCACCCGAATTGCTGTGGATCTGGAGTCACGTGTAGGCCAGACCATGTAAGGACAGCAGAGATCCTTCCTTAGTGAACCAGATGGGTTTTTATGACAACTGGAAATGATTTAATTATCATTATTAGACTTTTAATTTCAGATTGTTACTGAATTCAAATTTCTACTGTGGTGGGATTTGAACCTCAGACCCCAGAGCATTATCCTGGGTCTCTGGATTACCAGTTCAGTGACAATACCACTACGCCATTGACCTCATAAACATCACCTTTATAATTGACTTATATGGTAATAGAATATGGTTAGGAGCATTTGCCCATAATAGGTAGCTGCTCATGATTAGGGTGGTAAACCTGCCCACTATCTACAGAGCAGAAGTCAGGAGTGTGATATAGAATACACTCCACTTGCCTGGATGAGGGCACCTCCAGCAGTGCTGCAAAAGCTTGACACTATCCAGGACAAAGCAGCTTGCTCAGTTGGCACCCTTTTCACTACCTTAAACACTCACTCCCTCTGACAATGCTCTGAAGCACAATGGTAATAGTATGTACCATCTACAAGTTACACTGCAGCAACTCACCAAGGCTCCTTTGACAACACCTTCCGAACCCATGAGCTCTACCCCCTGAAGGATATGGGATCCAGCTGCTTGGGAACACCACTACTGCCAATTTCCCCTCCAAGCCCTAACTACCCTGACCTGGAACTATGACTGTTCTTTCACTGTCACTGGATGAAAAACCCTGGAACTCCCTCCCTAACAGGAACTTTTGATGTACCTACACCATGGCAGCAGTTGAAGAAGGTGGCTCACCATTACTTTCTCATGGGCAATTAGGCATTGGCAAACAATGCTGACCTTGCCAGTGGTGCCCAAATCTCACGAAAAAATAGGAGAGGGATGAGTGGAGTATGTGGTGGGGACTGTACTCTTAGCAGCGTCTATACAATCTTATTTCCTTTGGCAGTTTGCGTATGAAAATTGAATTCCATCACTTCCAAACAGTTCATTTGGAGTTTATTCAAGAATATCTGATCTTTGCCCAATTCTAATCACTTTGAACTTGTGCGGCCCTAACATAAAACAAAATTTGTTCATACATACGGACAGAGAAACAAATTGTGCTCGTGCATGGAAAGAGTCTGGATATTTCATCTCAAACTTCCCTTGAAGATCTCCAGATGCCCATCAACAAACAAAATGATTGTTTCTTCCTGTCAATTCAGTGGAGGGCAGTAACTGTGCTTGAGAGGATACATCTGTTTCCCTTGTGTTCGGGTGGAAAGCAGATTGCAGGACCTGATCTATGAGAGTGAAATTGGTCTCAATTTTAACTTAACATTGAAGGGGGTGGGGGGGGGGAGGGTGGAATTTATCCAAAACTTTCCCACAGCCACTTGACAGAGTGCAATTTTGAATTGCAGGTGGCAAGGACAGCTGCCTCAAGCCTCGATGAAGCAGGGCCGGTCGCAATGATGTCATCACCAGCTGGTAGCTAGCACCAAGGCCCGCACAGACCTGAGGATCCAATGATCCTTGAGCCTCTAGGTTAAGGCTAACACTGATCATATTGCGTACTGAGCCAACAAAAAGGTTCATTTTAAATTCCAGTCTGGGGACTCTAGGAAATTAAACATGAAGAGTGGTACTGCTGTTGCTAAGAACAAGGATAAAAATTGTAGAACAGGAGGCAGCATGGTGGAATGGACAATTTTCCAGGAATGTACCACACAACAGCGCTGACTGTAGAGATTGGAGCACATTTTTCTCCTTGCCAGTGCAATGCAAGGTTAGTGTGGAAATGTGGTCCCTTTACGGGGTGGTCATTCGAGGACCATGTAATCGGGCTGGACCCTATGGAACAGAAGCCCAGGAAGCTGGGCCATTCATTAATGAGGGGGTGCGCCCTGGTGATTTGAAGGAGTAAAAAGTCTGACAACACCAGGTTTTAGTCCAACCTATTTATTTGATAATATACTCGCAAGCTTTCGGGTTAGCCCCTTTGTCCGGTGAATGGAGAGTCAGAACTCTCCATTCACCTGACGAAGGGGCTAACCCGAAAGCTTGCGAGTATATTATCAAATAAATAGGTTGGACTAAAACCTGGTGTTGTCAGACTTTTTACTGTGTTTACGCCAGTCCAACGCCGGCATACCCACATCACGATTTGAAGGAGCACAGTTGAAGCCAGCGGGAGAAGAGAGCAGACCTGTGCAATGTTCCTACCTGACCATAGTTTAATTGCTTACTGTAGTGGACCCAAAAATCATTAAAAAAACACATAGCTATCAGTGAGACTTAGGATATGAGGTACATCAACTGTGGTCTATAGTTATAGACAGTAATAGAAATCCTAGTTCGAATCCCACCAGATGGTGGAATTTGATTCACTAAAATATATCTGGAATTAAGAATCTAATGATGACCATGAAAGCATTATCAATTGCCAGAAAAACCTATCTGGTCCACTAATGTTTCGTAAACCCTTTTGTTGTTGAAGCCACATTAAGTCATCTCCAGTTATTTCCCAGAGAGGAAATGACACCCACACGTTTTCAAATTTTACAATGCAATTTTTAAAAATTCATTTGTTGGAAATGGGTGTCGCTGGCTGGGCTGGCATTTATTGCCCATCCCTAGTTGCCTGAGGGCAGTTGCGAGTCAACCACATCACTCTGGCTCTGAAGTCATGTATAAGCCAGACCAGGTAAGGAAGGGAGATTTCCTTCCCTAAAGGACATTAATGAACCAGATGGGCTTTTCTGATAGTTGACAATGGCTTCATGGTCATCATTAGATTATAAATTCCAGATTTTTAAAATTAAATTCAAATTCCACCATCTGCTGTGGCAGGATTCGAACCCAGGCTCCCAGAACAGTATCAGAGTTTTTGATTAATAGTCTGGTGATAATATCACTTGGCCAGTGCCTCTCCCCTTTGATCAGGTAACCTTCTCCTCTTTGATAATCTTTCCCATGCAAGCTTTGTTCAGACCGGCACACACCATTTTCAGTTCATTCCTTCAAAATCAACGACTGGAATTTTATCACCCCACCCACCTTGAGAATCAGAGTGGGCAGGAGCGGACAATGGAAAGGTCCATTGACCTCGGGGGGAATTTTCTGATTTGGGGACGAACGAGGCCAGAAAATCATGCCCAATATCTTTTGAATTTCATCTAACCAAATGGAGTTGTGCAGGTAGTTGCAGAACTGCTGAGGTGCCTTGGCCAATATTTACCTCTCAGGGAACACACCTAAAACAGATTACCAAGTCATTTTACCTCATTGCTGTTCCTGGGATCTTCTGTGTGCACATTGGCTTCCACATTTTCCTGCATTACAACAGGTAAGTGGTCTGGTGAAAATGCAATTCTGTTAACATTCAGCTACTGGGTGCGGCCCATTTATTTCAATGCATGGTCCCTTTTGCATAGCTGCACACAGGCCTTATCCATCACAGAGTAAGGCCTGCGCAATTTCTTTCAGGCTGCAGAATGTCCACCCATCCATGCAGCTTAATGGGGACATTGGGTCGGGAAAGACCCGATGTAAAATGCAAGTCTTGCTTTTCTTATCTTTCTGCCATCAGTGGGAAGGGACATCCAGCAATGATTCCGAGGGATAGACATTTTTGAAGGAACGCAGGTCAAGAGCACCGATCATAAGCGATTGCCTCTGCACTGACATTTTCCCTGAACAGCTTTTAACACACAGCTCGACAATAGAATGAAAGTGAAAGCGAAGTCACGTCTTGATTTCCTCCCTATTCCTCTAATTTGGGATTTTCGGTGAAAGCGAATCACTTTTGCGCACGCACGGACACACACACACGCTCGCCCTTCAATTCCCTTGCAACAGCAGCTGACAACAAGAGCCCTGATCATCCACTGAAAGATGGAAGATAAAAACAAGTGGATGAAAAGAAAACAGGAACAGGGATTGCGGTTAACACACTATTTGGAAATACTCTGTGCAGTTTCTATAGAAACGTAGATCCAATTGTCCCAGTGGTAACTGGTTATGTAATTAAGTCATTGCTATAACTTGAGGAGGAGCAGCATTTCACTATGGAGCCAAGGATTTCTATTACCGTGTAAAATTATAGAGCACAGCTGAGGTATCTCATATCCTAAGTCTCACTGATAGCTGTGTGTTTTTTTGTGATTTTTGGGTCCATTACAATAGGAGATTTATTGAAACCATATTCTGCTTAAAACCACAGAGAGCACAAATAATATGCATGTAAAACAAATTTCAGGAACACCAATTGTCAATGGTGAGTAAGTGTGGAGTGGCAATACAGCTTAAAGGAGATCAGATAACTACAATTTTGGCAGTGAGTCTGTTTCATACACGGCTATCACATGGGGTTCGAATGGTGCTGAGTTTGTGGCTGAGGGACACCATGTAATTTGGGTGGGCTCTTCCTGCAGGTCCATCTGATATCCAACAGAGAGGATGAGCTCAGCAATGTGAACTAAAACAAGGTCAAATTCTGCAACTTTACACTCATCCCATCATGGTTGGAATTCTGCCAACTCTCAGTGGGGGAAAGCATATCTCTAGCTATTACTGAAAGCAGCAAAGCTGATCTGAGGCTGGATACCTTGAGTTAAACAGTATCCCGTCATCAAGGGCCTGTAAAGAGCTATTCATGATCATTGGTGGCAGTTATTTGTTTGCACTCTGGAAGGGATGTTTTGGTCAACACAAGAAGTAATACATAGTTATGGTGGCACAGTGGTTAGCGATGCTGCCTCACAGTACCAGGGACCCGGGTTCAATTCTGGCCTTTGGTGAATGTCTGTGTACATGTTCTCTCCATGTCCGCATGGGTTTCATAGAAGATAGGAGCAGGAGGAGCCACTTGGCCCTTCAAGCCTGCTCTGCCATTCATTACGATGATGGCTGATCGTCCAACTCATTAGCCTAATCCTGCTTTCTCCCCATAACCTTTGATCCTTTTCTCCCAAGTGCTATACTTAGCCACCTCTTGAATGCATTCAATGTTTTGGCACCAACTACTTCCTGTGGTACTGAATTCCACAGGCTCACCGCTCTTTGGGTGAAGAGATGTCTACTCATCTCTGGGTGCTCCGGTTTCCTCCCACAGTCCAAAGATATGTGAATTAGGTGGATTGGCCATGGGAAGACAAAAGCCCTTTAGTTTCCCAAGATATGTAGGTTAGATGGATAAGCCAAGGGAAATGTGTGGATTTATAGGGATTGGGAAGAGATAGAGGACCTGGGTAAGATACTCTGTCGGAGAGTTATTGCAGACGCAATAGGCCGAATGGCCTCCTTCTGCACTGTAGGGATTCTATGATGTTTCTAATATTAAATTATCTCCTAAATTTTATCAGAATAATTTCATGATATCATACTGAAGACTTTTTGAAAGGAGATGTCCTGTTAACACCTCCGACCCTGGTATGGATTAATTCTCTAGTTAACATTAAACACCATCAACATCTCAGCAATCATCCCCAGCTCACAGTTGAAAAGTCGTCCTCATTTCTCTTCTAGAACAAATTAATTGCCTAAAATAAGTAATTTGCAGAGAAGTATAGATGATAGAAGGTCATGATTCCTGGGATGAAGTAGGAAGCGAGATTAGGTCAACTGGGACTGTATTCATTGCAATTTGGAAGAACGAGAGGAGATCTCATTGAAATGTATAAAATTCTGACTGAGCTGGACGGACTGGATGCAAGAATGTTGTTTTCTCCAGCTGATAAAAGGGGATCACAATCTCAGGATACGGGTTAGGCCATTTAGGACTGAGATTAGGAACAATTTCTGTACTCAGGAGCTGGTAAACTAATGGAATTCTTCACCATGGAAGGCTGGGGAGAACAAATCATTGAATATAGTTAAGAAGAAAATAGATAAATTTCTAGGCTGCAAAGGTGTCAAG
This sequence comes from Carcharhinus amblyrhynchos, assembly GCF_965287045.1. Taxonomy (NCBI): domain Eukaryota; kingdom Metazoa; phylum Chordata; class Chondrichthyes; order Carcharhiniformes; family Carcharhinidae; genus Carcharhinus; species Carcharhinus amblyrhynchos. Next base: position 16,144,059 of record NC_137352.1, read on the forward strand.
AGATATGGGAAGAACACTGGAGTATGGCACTGAGATAGAGAATCAGCCATGATCATGCAGACTTGGAGGGCCAAATGGCCTACTCCTATTTTCTATTTTTCTATGTCTAGGGTAGCAGTGTAGATACAGGATGAATCAAACTATCCAAAGTTGACTAAAGTTCAGCTATGTTAAGGTCAAGTGTAGTATCCACATGCTGTGCTTGGTTGAAGTCATTAGGTTGCATTTTAGCTTCATTTGAAGAAATTTTTAAAAGCGGCATCGCAGCTTTTGGCTAAGATGCAAATGAGGTCAAGCCTTGGAGGAGAAGCTATGCCCACTCCAATCAGCTTGGATCATATAGATCAAGCCCAAGGCAGGAGGTGAGAGCCTTGTCTTGTCAGCTTGGATCGGGAATGTCTCAATTTGTTGAGACTCTGAATTGGGCTTAATTGGATTGAATTGGAATAAAAACAACAAAAAAAATCATAATATCATCTGTTTTCTATCAATTGTTAAAGAAGGAATTAAAAGTCAATAACATTGTAACCACTGAGTTACTGAACCAAAGCTGACCCCAGTGCAATGGTCAGTTTCAGGATGAGATAATGAGGGGTTTAATTAAAGCCATACTCTTGCTCGCTGATATCCAAACTTCAAGATGCCACAATCATAGCTGATATGTTTTGGAGGAAGCACTTTAGCAATGAAACAATTTGGCATATAGCATCTTCATCAACTGGTATTCTGCAGACTCATTCTGCAGATATCAGATTTACTGATACCGAATGATACCCAGGATGAAAGACAAAATTATAATCAAACTAAAATAATAACATAAAATGCTAGAAATACCCAGCAAGTCAGGCAGTGTCTATGGAGAAATAAGCAGAGTTAATGAGCTGAATTTCATGCTGTACCTTATGGTGGCAACTAGGCCCAGTTACTCGTGGGAGATGCCCCATGCTGGTCTCTTGGTGGCAGGAGATTCCCTCCCCCGATTAAGTCAAAGGTGTGGAGTTCACAGATGCGGGAATCCCAGCCACTAATGTTCGGATGTCAATTAGGCTCTTTCAGCCGCTTGACACTTATTGTCCCTGAGCCCCCCACAACTCAGTAGTGCCTTAAAATTTGAAAGGAGCTGCATAACTTGCTCATGTCATTGGAAGACAACCCAGCAAACCTTGTTGGGTTTGCACGCAGCCTTCTTGGGAAATTCCCTTTTCTATCAGGCACAGATCAAAGAACCTCAGGACTGGAGGAGCCAGCGTAAGTCATCCCCCTGCCCTTCCTTCCGAGTCCCCTGCACCCCCTCGTCCATTGCATCTACACTGAGACCCTCTTTAACCGACTGCCTTCATCCTGGGGTGACCCGGGTCCCTTAATGATTCTTAGCTTCGGATGATTGCATTACTAGCCACAAAGAGTAGCTACCAGTCTCTGATTGGCTGGCAACTTTCAGCAGATGGGACATTTGTTACCAGGGGCCTCAATCATTGGGAAGGTGGGATGGTAACCACCCAAGTATCTGAAGTGCCATTTGATTCCGTCGAACCTCTCCCATGGAAGTGATGAAAGTTCCCTACTAGTTCTCCAAATGGTGGCCGAGAGCCCCATTGACTCCTCAAAATCCAGCCCAATGTTTCAAGGAGATGGCCTTTCATCAACACCTATAATTAAATGTTTCACTTTAGCAATGACACACTTTCTAAATTAAAAGACTCATTACCAATGAGGATAGAAAGTTGGCGGAGTAATAGGAAGCAGAGCAATGGTGTTTGTCAGGCTGGAGGAAGATTTGTAGCAATGTTCCTGAGGAATTGGTTTGGGATCCTTTCTTTTCTTGATATAGGGCCCAATATTAACATTGTAAAGTCAAGCGTGAGGTGAGTGGCATAACCCACGCCTGCCTCCGCACCAGTTTCCCCTTTACCAAGGCCTGAAAGTGATCGGGACCGCATCCAAAATGTGCGCGACAGCAATTTAAATGCATTTGCATGCATGTAAATTGACTTAATGGGCTGCACGCCCAACTTTAACGGCACTTCCCCCTTTACAACCGCATTTGCCCATCCAGAATCGGTGCAAAACAGGCATGCTCTATATAAGTCCAATTCAGGTGCTTCAGTTAGCGAGAATGTAAGTGCCTTGCATCCGATGGCTTTCTGCTTGAGTTTGGTGAGGCGGGGGGAGAAGGTGGTTCTGCTGCCACTCTGCTTGAGAACGTTGGAGGAGAGGAGGGAGGTTCCTCTGCCATTCTGCCTGAGATCGGTGGGGGAGAAGAGGGGGTCAGTTGCTCCTTTATGATCAGTGGGGTGGAAGGGAGGGGTCTGCTGCCTGAGATCAGTGGAGGGAGGGGGAGGAGGGGCCCGCAATTAGTCTGGGTGGTGGGGGTGGTGGGATGAGGGGGTCAATAATGCTGTGGGGGCCAGGGGGGAGCATTATCCGGCCCAAGAGGGATGTGGCAGGGGAACAGCATTCTATAATTTTTTTTCTGTACGTGCACAGTTGGAGGCGCCGATCGGAGCTGCAGGGTTTTGGACACATTAAGCCCCGTCCACAGACTTGTGCAGCACGATTCGGAAACGCTGATATTTTTGCAGGCAGAATGCATATGGGGGCACCTGAGAAAGGCCTGAAAGTCGGATCTGAAACACTACCCCAGTGTTAGAATCAAAATGGTAAAATAAGGCCCATATGTTAATGATCTAGATCTTGGGGGACAGTTTCAAAGGTTGTGGATGATACGAAACTTTGAGGCAGTGTAAACTGTGAAGAACATCGTTTGGAACTTCAAAAAATCATGGACAAGTTTGTAGAGTGGTGGCTGATGGAGGTTCAATGTTGATAAGTGGGAGGTGATGCATTTTGGTAGGAAGAACAAGGACAGACAACATAGAATAAGTGGAGCAATTCTTAAGGGGGTGAATGAGCAGAGGGACTTAGGTGTGTATGTGCATAGATCATTGAATGTGACAAGACAAGTGGAGAGAGCAGTTAATAGAGCATACAGAATCCTGGGCTTTACTAATAGAGTGTAAGAACAAGGAGGTTATGCTGAATTTATTCAAGATACTACTTAGAGCTCAGTTGGAGTATTGAGTATAGTTTTGATTACAGGAAGCATATGAATGCATTGGAGGGAGTGCAGAAAAGGCTTACAGGAATGGTTCCAGGGATGAGAAAGATCAATGATGAGCGTGGATTAGAGAGATTAGGACTGTTCTCCTTGGAGAGAATGCAGCTAAGAGAAGATTTGTCAGATGTGTTCAACATTACGAGGGGCTGGACAGAGTAGATAGGGAGAAACTGTTCCCATTCATAAATGGATTGAGAATGAGAGAGCACAGATTAAAGTGATTTGCAAAAGAAGCAAAATGTGATGAGAGGGAAACAGTTTTCAGGCCTGGAATGCACTGACTGGAAGTGTGGTGGAAGCAGGTTTGATCGAGGTCTTCAAATGGGCATTGGATGATTATTTGAATAGAAAGAACGTGCAAAAGTAAAGGGAAAATTTAGGGGGTTAGCGCTGAATCATAGTGCTCATTTGGAGTAGAGATAATGGGCTGAATAGCCTCTGTCTGCACCTTAACCATTTTCTGATTCTTGTCAAGTTTCATGAACGTTGCTTGAGCTGCATTCTGCCAGGTTCAGGGAGAGTATTCCATCACATTCCTGACTTTGCCTTGTAGATTGTGGACATGCTTTAGGGAATCAGGAGGTAAGTTACTCGTTGCAGGATTCCTGGCCTCAGATCTGCTCTTGTAGTTATAAGTATAGATAATATTACAAAGTGAGTGAGTTATGGCAATCTCATTAGTCTAATTAAAAAGATAATTGAGAAAGGAAATCAACTTATTAAGTGAAAAAAATGATAAGTTACAAGTTCAGTTAAGCATAATGTAATCATATAATGCAGCAATTGTCACTTAGATGGATGAGAGATAGTTACGGAAAGTGATTGTTTCTAAAGAAGATTTGTAAAGGCTGAAGGTACTGAGCTCAAAACTGTGATGTGCTTGAATTCAAAGCGAAAAATTATCAGGTGTGGCATGGTGGCTCAGTGGTTAGTACTGCTGCCTCATGGCACTAGGGACCTGGGTTCATTTCTGGCCTTGAGTGGCTGTCAGTGTGGAGTTTGAACTTTCTCCCTGTGTTTGTGTGGGTTTTCTTTGGGTATCCCAGTTTATAAACACAGTCTAAAGATGAGTGAGTTAGGTTGATTGGCACCCTAAATTGTCCCTTAGTGTCAATCTTGGAAAGAAAAACTTGCACCTTCAGCAGGGTAAATATGTGGGGCTATGAGGATAGAACTTGGGTGGGATTGTTGTTGCTGCACGTTTGATGGGCCGAATGGCCTCCTTCTGTACTAAAGGGATTATATGAAAAAAGCACTTTTATAAGTTGTAACTGTTACACGTATGTTCACTACACGTGTCCTGTTAACTTAATTAAGTTATAAACTCAATGTTCAAGAATTTTATTGATTTTAGAAGCAGACAGAGCATCTTATCTTAAAAATGGTGTAGAGCTTTGGTTTGGGGGTCACGTTTTTCGTCTTTTAATCAATAACCCTGCTCTGAATCTCCTCCCGCCCAATGTTGGATCTTTAGTATTGAGGTCTTGTACTCAAATTGCTTCTATATGTTTTTGTTCCTCTGACTACCAGGGGATTCAGCAAGTTATATTAGATCATGTTAAGTGTGAAGAATTTTGACAACTAGCTACTTATCTCACATCTGTATCAAATACCTTATTTATAATCAAGGCTATTCGGAAAATTTTCAAGGAATGATTCAACATGCTAAAGATCAATCATTCATATAGATCACAATAGTATGAGTTCAGTATCTAATTAGCAATCTTAAATTGTTGAAAGAGGATTGCATTGATGTTCTCATACTAGGCAAAACCTTCCATTGTTGGTGGATGTCTTGTCATATCTCCTACCCTTTAGGTAGTTAAGAGGACAGCAGCGACCCTTCTTTTGGACTGAAGGCTTGGGGATATGATGTCCTGCCTGCCTAGAGCTGCCAGTCAATGAGAGCTCTTACACTTGGCATTGCCAATGTGGAGACTATGGCTGCTTCTGGAAAATCAAACAGCAGTGGGAGTAGTGGAGGAAGGGAGAATCTCATCAGGTGGTGTGGGGTAGGGAGGGGTAGTCAAGGGGAGGGGGGCCATGGGGGTTGGCAGCAAAGGTGGGGGTATGGCTGTCATTGACCAACCCCCGCTCCATGTGAGTCTGCCAATGATTTCTCCTTCCAGGATCTCAATGAGACTTCACAAGCCTCCATGCACAAGTGCCTCCAGGAACTCACTGACACAATCTTTGCAAAGGCACACAACTTGGTCCAGTTTCTATTCTCATTGTGGCATATTTAAACTTATGAAATAATTAAGTTACACTGAATTACAATCATTTCATAATGTTGTTAAAACCAGCAAACCTAATTGCTCCTTTGAATTGTGCAATTGCTGATTACAGTGCATAGTGACAATAGTTATATATAATTTAAACCTGGCATTTCAAATTTACAGTCATAAATGACAGGCTCCTTGATAAAGAAGTCATTTGTAATTGTACTGTTCCTATGCAATGATGAAGTTAGCAGACACTTTAGGCAAATACGAACTTTACAGAAAATACCTACATCATTTTTTGTCCTGCATCTAAGCTTCTACATTTGTGTCATAAACTTTCAATTAAAAACTGTTTACTTGTTTGTGAGTTATTCTCCCACTGTTTAAGTCAAGATTCACAAAGAGAAAGAACGCTCCCATAAAATGTTACAAAGCAGAAAAGGGAGGTTTTCCCTCAGCCTATACCTTAAGCAACATGTATTGGCAGGCAAGAGGTGAGGGGTATAATATATTTTTCCTGGAGAGACTACAAAGTTATTTTTGAATAGTATGCAATTAGGGTGTAAGGACTATAGCACAATCATGTGGGTGACTAAGGGTTAAAAATAATGAAGATCCAGGAGAAAGCGAGATTTTCCATGTCCCCTGCAGCGTGTTTCGTGGCAGTGGAGGTGGCCAGCCATTGGTCAGCGGTGGGATCAGGAGTTCCTGCCATTTCAATGGATTTCCAGTTCTATGCCACTTTTGCCACCCAGAAACCCATGGCAGGGATTTGCCATCAGAAGATTGGATCAATTTGCTTTATTATTGATGCATTGGAATACAGTGAAAGATATTGTTTCTTGTACTCTATATAGACAAAACATACCGCTCATAGAGTACATAGGGCAAGATTCTTCAGCTTCCCCACAGCTTGTTTCTCAGTGATGGAAGGTTATGTGCTGTTCGCTGGCAGTGGAATTCTCTTGTTCCACCATTGTCAATGGCATTCCCTGTCACCTCATGCCTGTGGGAGCAGCCAGAAAATTCATTCTCTATCTGTTCACGCTGGTGGGATTCTCTGGTCCCACCAACAACCAGCAAGCAACAAACTTCCCATGGCATTGCGAATTGCCCCGTGTTATCCAAATTTTGAAATCCATGATTTTTGTTGTATAAGATCTTTTAAAATTCCTGGAAAGCATACAGCATATAGGAATGAATTGTGCAATAGTTCAACGTAAATCTTTGAACATATGGAAAATCTACTAAGATGAGCCATCTATTTTTGTATTAAATAAATTGAGTCCTGACTGTGTTTTATGCTCTATCTGTGGAACTGTGGAAAAGATTGTGCTGAACATCTGCATTCATTTTTTTTAATGTTGCCCACATTCACCATTACACCTTGAAACCTCAGTTCCCATGGTCATTTTAAAAGCCTGTTGGTGGTATTTGAATCTGTAAACTTCAGCATCAATTGCATCTGCTAGGGATTAAGGCAATACTTTACAAGCACTGGAAACATTTCAACTTGCTCTAAAGTGGTCATGCAAATATGTAATTACCCCTTTGTGTCAATCATTGAAATTTGATGGTGCTGAATCAAAAAAGGGGGAATTGGGATAACGGTGTCCCCTGTTAGATTGAAACACTAAGGTAGAAAGGAAAAGTTTTATTCTTTTTTTTCAGTTTAACACAACATAGTAGAGATTATGAGGTAGTGTTGTGGTTGTCTAACATTGATTAGTGGAATAATTTGTATTGGCTATTGCAGTTTAGTGATTAGCACTGCTGCCTCACAGCGCCAGGGACCAGGGTTCAATTCCCCACTTCGGTCTCTGTCTGTTTGGAGTTTGCACATTCTCCCCATGTCTGCGTGGGTTTCCTCCAGGTGCTCCGGTTTCCTCCTACAGTCCAAAGATGTGCGAGTTAGGTGGATTGGCCATGATAAATTGTCTATTCATGTCAGGGAGATTAGCAGGGTAAATATATGGGGTTACAGGGATAGGGCCTGGGTGGGATTATGCTTATGCAGACTCAATGGGCCAAGTGGCCTCCTTCTGCACTGTAGGGTTTCTATGATTCTAAACTATAAATGTCAATTCTTTACCCACAGTACTTAATCATTTTACAAGTTTGACTCTCTCTTCATTCCCCTATACCTTCATTAACTTGAAACATTAGTTAATGGGGACATTAAATTAGAGGGAATATTTGTTCAGGAACTGATTGATTTCCCCATATGATAATAAAAATAAAACTCAGCTTATATAAACAATTTTTTACTGGCAGTGTTGGGACCATGGTTAAAATTCTTTACATTGCAAGTTCTTCATTAGTTTATAGGTAGGTGTAAGTACTTTAAACAAAAATCAATTAGACTGGGAGCCTTTTGTTTTATTTGAATGGGTTAACTAAATGTTAGAAACTTGAATGATTACAATGTTTGATGTGAATCTGAAGCGCCTTCTTTCCCACTCTGGATATGGATTCTCTCTTCTCCTTTCCTCTTCCTCCAAGACCTCCAGTAAAAAATGTTTAATTTTTTTAAGTTCATTTCTTCATGTCACAAGTAGGCTTACTTGCAATAAAGTTACTGTGAAAATCCCTAGTCGCCACACTCTGGTGCCTGCTCGGATACACTGAAAGAGAATTTAGCATGGCCAATGCACCTAAATGCACGCACAGCATGGCTGTTTGACTACATTTCACATCATCTCCTGCATTTAAAGGACTCACTGGGAGAATTGACATCCTCACATCATCTAATGATGCGTTTGGAAATGAGTGAATGATTTTCTTGTTTGGGAACTTACAGAAACTGTGTTTGAGTGAAGGGGACCATTCACTCTTCCTCAGTTCATGCTATATGGCAAAGTGACATTTCCATTATCGACTATAATCACAAAATCATTCTTTCTTTCTGTCAAAATGAGTGCATTGTGTTTAGATCATTCTAGACCAAGCACAATGGACTGTTGTTTGATTTCAACAGACTATGACATTAAAACATCAGGTTTTATCGTTTAACTTTATTGTTATAATATCTTCTGAAGAAACTTCTGTTTATTCATGCTATGAACTGAAATTCTCCATAATTTCTCTTTCTTCTAATAGCAGGACAGATCATTATGGAAAACATGGTGGAATATCTGAGCCAAATAAAGCCTCCAATTCTTAAAATGTTTCCTAAGATTAAACAACTGTCCACATTTTGCATAAGGTTGCACTCGATATAATGTAACAGTGATAGTCTGTTATTAAAAAAAGAGAGATTGATGCGTTTTTACCAGTTGCCTAAATATTGACACAACAGATTCAGCTGAAAAATGATCATTAGTGAAAGTGTGGAAATTAATTTACAAGAATTGTGGAAATTGTGACAAACAACTCTGTAAAGTAATGGAAAATGCTTATTAGCAAACAAGGCCTTCAGTGAGGCCAGCGCTTGTGTACTCAGGATAAGAGACTAATCTAACCTTGTGTCAGTTTCATAAACATTGCATTCCCAGCCTTGGCTACAGGATGAAAACAAAGACAAGTTACCATGACAAATACCAAAAAAGAAGATATGTTGGCATATTACGCTAATAAAGGAGATCATAGTCTACTGGATAAGAAAGGGCAAAAAGCTATACTTTGGTTGGTGGACTCTGTATGCAAACGAAAGATTGTAAACTCAATTGGTTGAAAGTACACACCAAACTACAAGGCTATTGACGTTTTAACTAGCATGTTCTCTCTCATTGGCTAAAAAGTGTTATTACTGACACTGTGGAACTCTGTTAGAACACTATAGTGAAATTCATTGTGTAGCAGGTGATAAAAGCTTAAAAGATTTGAGTGCTCACCGTACATTGCCTGGTTAATCCTTAACAATAGTAGAACAAATACATATTTAATGTAATTCTGTGACAATTCCATGTTCTTCTGATGCAGGCAAAACTTACTGACTTTAAAAGGGTTCATACCTTTGCAAAAATAATATGCTGTGGAAAAGAGACAGAAACTGTTGACTGATATCAGTCATTGTCATTTGCAAGTTATAAGGCTGAAAGAAGAAATAAGAAATAATAACATGAATTAAATAAAGTTGGAAGAAAGTCAATGAATTAATCAATGAACCAGTCATCCACTCCATTACTAATAGAATCTGGATGCCAGTATCAGTGCTTTAAGCATGCTCAAATTTTGTTTTGGAAATGATCTTCAGAAATGACTTGATTTCTTTTGCCTTTTAATCACCAGGTAAATACAGTATGAAAAGAAGAAACTTCCAAGACTTGAATTACAGTTCATTTTGCAACCTGCAATGAAATTTCTCATGAATGTATTCATAACTCAGATGATTAGAAGAACGTATATTTGCACTATCAAAATGATGATGCAGATAGACAGTAGAATGATTCCATAACCTGCATTGACTCAGCGTGGCTTGTTTGATAACATTCTTATTCCAAGTTACAGGCTGAATTTTACCGGCCGCCCGCCATGGGAATCGGAGCGGGTGAGGGATGGACAATGGGAAAGTCCATTGACCTCAGGTGGGACTTTACAGTTTTAGGACAAGTGAGGCTGTAAAATTCTGCTCACAATGTTCCCGGTTCAAGGTCTACTCCAGCTGGATACAAACATCAGGCTGGCATTCCATTCCAATACTAAAGGAATGCTGCACTTTTGGTAGTGCTACATTTATACGAAAACCAAGGCCCCTAATCTGCCTGTTTGGGTGAATGTAGAAGATCTCACCTTTTGAAGAAAAACAGGGGAATTATCCCTGGTGTTCTGACAAACATTTATCTCTCAATCACCATCACAAAAATGCCAAATTTCTGTTTTTGTGGGTGTTTGCTGTGTATTAATTGACTGCTGCATCACCTTCATTACCATGGTGACTACATCTCAAAAGGTCCTCTATTTGCTATAAATCAGTTTGAAATTTCTGATGGCTATGAGCCATATTAATGCCAGTCTTTCTTCTCTTTATTTCACTGTGCTGGATGGAAAGAGTCAGTTATGATGTGGTTATCATGTTTTTGTGAGTGAATTTAATGGTTTCCATGGGGGCTCAAGATTATTGACTGACCTTGACACTTAGTTGACTATAGGTGGGATTTTCTGGCTGTGCTCGCCCCAAGACCAAAAAATCCCACTCAAAGTCAATGGACCTTTGCAGGTCCGTGTCCTGGCCGCTATGATTCCCGAGTCGGGCAGGACTGGAAAATTCCGCCCTATGTCTTCATCCAGTTAGCAGAGAAGTAGTAATGGGTGTTGTGTTCAATTTCTTCACATTGGGTGACAGGTTTGTCTATGCCTGACTCTCTGATGGCCCTGAAAATAGTCTCATCTTACGCACTACTTGAAGCTAAATTTGTGGTTTCAATTGAAAGTCTATGCTTGAATACTGAGATTAGCCTCCATCTAATTCCACAAAATTGGAGTAGGAACATAGAAATATAGAAACTAAAAGCAGGTGTAAGACATTCAACTTTTCGAGCCTGCTCTGCCATTCATTTTGATCATGGCTGATTATCAAATTCAGTATCCTGATCCTGCCTTCCCCCCTATATCCCTTGATCCCTTTAGCCCCAAGAGCTAGATCTAATTTCTTCTTGAAATCACGCAATGTTTTGGCCTCAGCTACTTTCTGTGGCATAAATTCCACACACTCACCACTCTCTGGGTGAAGAAATTTCTAATTCACTTCAGTTCTAAAAGGTTTGCCCTTTATCCTCAAACTATGACCTGTAGCCCTGGACTCCCCCACCATCGGCAACATTCTTTCTGAATCAACCCTATCTAATCCTGATAGTATTTTATACATTTCTATAAGATTCCCTCTCACTCTTCTAAACTTCAATGAATATAATCTTAACCAATTTAATTTCTCCTCATATGATATATGGATACTAAGTGGATGAGTTTGAATGGGCCAAATGACCCACCCCATTGTTTTGATCTCATGTGCTCTGCTGTATCTGTTGGTATCCCTATTGGTAAATCTGGCAAGAGGATTTAGACAGCATATCCTTGATCAGTAGTCAGTATCTTATTGCAATGTAATACCATTGATAACATTGGAAAGTCTTGGTGGAACTAGCCAAATGAGGCACAGGGTCCAATCAGCCATGTGTGACCAAAGAAGGAAAGAATACAAGAGGGGAAACAAACTGCAGACTGGCAGAGAAGTTGAGTTTCTTCACTGGGCTACAAGTTCAGTTTCAGTGTTTGGCAAGCTTCACACTAATAGCACCTTATCCAGCACTTGCTGTAAATAAAACAGTTCTTTCCAACATCCATTGATAATACTAAATAGGCAGCAAAACCTCTTTTGTAATCTTTATTCCCATCCAATTTGAAATAGTCAGCACTTAAACACCATTTGTGGGCACTTTCAGCGACAATAGTGAGTTTGTATTTTGCTGAGAATGTGCCAATTCTGGGGAGAAGATTAAAAGGGTAGATTAATGTACAGTTCAGCTTGTAATACTAAATAATGTAGTCACTGTTACGGGCGGCGAGGAATGTTGGCATTTGAGCACAAATGGCCAGTGGCAAAAGGAAGAATGATTGAATATCTTTGTTTATGAGCAGGGCTATGGGTTGCATAGACTGGACTGACTATCTTGCCAGCATTCCTAGAGGGTTCCATAGCACTGGCTGTGGAAATGTCAAGCAGTGTGTTCTGGGCTGGAGTGAATACTCACTGCATGCTGAGATGATGCTGCACAAAGCAAGGATGACTTGGGTTCATTGCAAATTAGTATTGCAGTTTAGTCATTGACAAATCCTTTCTGCATTCTGAAGAGAAACAAAAGTGCAGCATGTTCGAAAAAAATTGTATAAAATTGATACTTGCAGGGTGCTTTTTCTCTTGCCATGAAATTGCTACTATTTATAAGAATTTAGTCAAATCTGTGTGCTTATTTTCTAATTTTGATAAAGCCTTAATGACAAATGGGAATTAATAGCAATTTAAGAATCCCTTTAAGAATGGCAGCATTTACTTTTATCTGCATAGTCTGGAGCTTTGGATTCTGGCAGTAGGAACTCCAACATTCTTTCTATCTCAAGGCTGCCCAGGAATCTCTCGCACTCTTACTGCCTGCCACTGGCGTGTGTTGAAAGGGTTTTGCAGGTTGATACTCAAACCTGCATGTTACAAATGCACTTTTCTTTGTCATCAATTCCTGGAATGGGACTCGAATCTGGGGCTTCTGGCTCAGAGCAGGGGTACTGTTGCGTCACAAGCTCCATATTCACATTCTTGCCGTGGGGAGATTCAATTGCCAGCGTGATCGAGGTTTCATTATGGTACGGCCAGAGTGATCTTGTGATGCAATAATTTAGATTCTGTCTTGTTGGAGGCGGCCATTGTCTGGCACTTGTTTGGTGTGAATGTTACTTATTGCTGAATAAGTGCTGCTTGATAGCACTGCTGATGACATCTTTCTGCTGATTAAGAATAGACTGATAGAGCAGTAATTGGCTAGATTGGATTTGTTCTGCCTCATGTGAACAGGACATATCTGGACAACTTTTATGTAAATGCCTGAGTTGAAGATGTGCTGGAACAGTTTGGTTAGGGTTGTTGCTAGTTCTGGAGCACAATTGCTCCCAGTACAGTAAAAATATTCTTCCAAATCCTTTGCTGAATAATAAGGAACCAGCATATTTGTCTGTTTTTGTGATTGCTGGCTGATAAAACCAGCCCTTTACTTTTACGGAATGGAACGCGAATGCTCCAGCTGCTTGAGAGTTGGGACATTTTGTGTATATTGCATGGAATTCAGTTTGGCATTGATGCATGGAAGTTCTTGAACAACTTGCACACTGTCCTGTTCTGGTTATGTCCTCTTCCTGTATTTTTCACTTGAGTAATGTTTGGGGAGAGCCATGTGAGTGATGGGCCTTTGGCAATTAGCAATGGAGTGCTGGCACTGCCAAAGCTGCCATACGTTAATAGTCAGAAACAGGAACTGGCATTGACAGTTTTGAAAAAAAGATATAAAATGATGCATACAAGGCAATGACAATCTGAAAACCAATGGGGGAGAAACTCTCCCATCCTGCTCTGCCATGGGAATTGTAGCAAGCGGGACGGGGGGCGGGTGGACCATACAAAAGTCCATTGACCACAGACATGATTCTCTGGTTTTGGGGAGAGAACAGCCAGAGAATCCCACCCAATATTTCTGAACTGTGTCACAGCTGATGCACTCCCACCTATGAGTCAAAAGTTTGTCACCAGGAACCTCCAATCTCTCCCCTGGCTAGGATTCCCCATTCTCGTTGACAGCAGGGCAGCCATGGACGAGATCGGAGAATCCTAGCCTCTGAGTTCATGCTTGCACTCCAAGAGTCAAGGCTGACACTTCAGATGGGATGTTAAGCCGGGGGCCCTCACTGCCCTCTCAAGTGGATGCAAACAATCCCCTGGTGTGACTTCAGAGAAGAACAGGAGAATTTTCCATGATGTCTTGGTCAATATTTAACCTTTAACCAACACCAGAAGATCTTCAATTATCTGGTCATTATCACATTGTTGTTTGTGTGAATTTGCTGTGTGCAAATTGGCTGCCCCCTTCCTTACATTACAATAGAGACGACACTTCAAAGTAATTCATAGGCAGCAAAGGGCTTTCAGGTACAATGCGGAATTTTCTCAGAAAAAATCTAAGTGCTGATTGGGTGAGAAAATGAGAAGTTTTCGCATCCGTTTTTCCAGCAAGTTAAGTGGTGGTAATTACGGCACTCTGTGCAACACAGAGGCCATAATATGATTCCCACCAGTAGGGGGAGTAGGCAGAACCTATTGCTATCAGCAAACTGGCTGCACACTGCTAGGGGCACCATTAGCGCAGGTGTCCTGATCTCCTTGCATACTGTGTACACAGTGCTGGGAAATGCTTTATATACTCTGTATACTGTACTGTACACGATATACACAGTATACTGGGGAATCTATCAACACCCCTCCATGGAAAAATCCCACTCAACATGCGGTCATGAAAGGTGCTATATAAATGCAAGTCTTTCTTTTTACCTATTTAATTGGAGAGATTAGACAGTCACCAAAATAAACTTGTAGACAAACAAAATGGCAATGTCAAATGTACCAAGATAGACAAAAAGTCCAAGTGTATATACCTTACATAGAAACATAGAAACTAGGAGCAAGAGTAAACCATTTGGACATTCAAGTTTGCGCCGCCATTCATTATGATCTTGGCTGATCATCAAATTCAATGCCTGATCTCGCCTCCCCCCCTTGATCCCTTTAGCCCTAAGAGCTAGATCTAATTTCTCCTTGAAATCACACAAGGTTTTGGTCATAACTACTTTCCGTGGTAATGAATTCTATAAATTCGCTGCTCTGTGGATGTATGTAGAGCAACTTGGTAATGTACAGCAACTGATAGAGGTAATCTTAAACTGTAACTCAATCTTAGGGTTTGAGTGAAATAAACAAAAGCATTTAGGTTTCATTTTAGAATTTTTGATGTTTTCAAAACTCCTTGATGAGATTACAATTTTAGATTCCTTCCCTGCTATTAGTTCAGGCACAGTCATAATTTTATATATGGTGACAATAATTTACATTTCACTGCTTATCACACACTCCTTACAGCAATCTTTGATGTTCATGTTGCAGCAGTATCATTTTAAAAAATTAGAATACCGGCAGGAATAAGAAAAGGTCTAATGTCATACATACTTACCTGGATACAATAATAACCCACTATCAGACATGACCTGGAAAGAAACTTCAGTGTAATAGATCAGCAAAATATGAACCAATACAGTATCCAAATTGAAATGGATTCCAGCACCAGATACCGAAAAATCTTCCATTTGGATTGGAAGCGATTCCTTTGTGCTAAGTAAAATGTTTTCCAAAATTAAGATATAAAAATGCAGCAGGTTGTTGCAGTCTTGGAATGGATTGTGAAGCAATATTTCTTTCTCTGAAACTGAGTCATGTTTTCAAAGAATCACTACAGTGCAGAAGGAGGCCATTCGGCCCATAGAGCCTGCACTGATAACGATCCCACACGGGCCTGTAACCCTTCATATTTACCCTATCTCCCTGACAGTAACGGACAATTTAGCATGGCCAATGCACATAACCCACACGTCTTTGGACTCTGGAGCAACCAGAGGTAACCCACACAGACATGGGGAGAATGTGCAAATTCCACACAGACACAGTGACCCAAGCCTGAAATCGAACCCAGGTCCCTGGCATTATGAGGCAGCAGTTCTAACTTCTATGCCACCGTGCCACTCACAGTTTAGCTCTACCCCTTGCTGAAGCAAAATTTTCAAGGGATTTTCCTGGATTGGAAGGTTTAAATGAATTATAAGGAGAGGTTAGGACCTTTCGTTGATGAAGTGTAGGAGAATGAGGGGTGATCTCATGGAGGTTACAACATCATGAGGGGCACAGGATTATCTCTACGATTCTTTACAACTCTCTATGGCACTGATGTTAAGTTTGTCACCCACACGGTGAGAGCAGCTGTTAATTTTGTGGCGGAATGTGATCAGTTTACCAGAGTGAATAGGTACGATTTGGCAAGATTTGGAGAGGAGATGCAAATCTGGGCCCCTGGTAGTGAGAATCACTTATCCTTGTCTCCAATTTTTGGTTATTAAAATGGGATACTTGGTATGAATTTTCAGATACTGCGAGCCGTGGTCAGCGGGTTGGGAGGGTTGAAGGGGAGATTGTAAGGGCAGAGACATGAGGGTGAAGGGTGTTTTGGCAAGATTGGAGGAAGGGGATGATGGCAGGCAGAGAGAAAGGGGGGGATGGGGAAACTGGAGCCAATGGAATGGTGGAATATGGACAGAGAGGGGAAAAGCTGGATGGACAAGGTGGGGATTCGTGTGCAACAAGAGGGGTGGGTTGAACAGAGGCTCATGGAGTGGGGAAGAGGGAAATGGTCTTGTGGCCATTTATTAAGGAGCTGAATGAAAGACATTCTTAGTCCCTGACTTGGACTAATGCCAAGACGTCTGGCTGAAAGATTGAAGACTGTCCTGGTGATCTGTGGACTTCATAGCAAGATTGAGAGGTTAAAAGCAGCCCTGTGGATCTGTGGACTATGCTACACGACTCTACTGGGGGCTGGGGGCGGATGGGAGGAGTGCGAGTTCACCTTTGTATGTGACCAGCCACACAGCTTCAAGATGAGGAGGGGTAAGGCCCATACGGGGCATGGGGACATTCGCAGTGAGGGAGGCCAGCAATGTCCACCACAATAACAATAGATCCATAGTTCTTTGGGGAGGCTGGAGATCTGCTGGAGGGATTTCTATCTGTACATCACAAGGCTCCAGGAAGACTGGGGAGACCTGAACTCTGACAGCAAGAGGGGCGAAGTTAGTCTCAAAGTAAAGATTCAGCATCACCAGACGTGGTTGAAAATCAAAACTGGAAAAAAATCTGCACAGGATGGGGTGCTGAGGCAATGTGGGAGGAACCCATGGCCAGATTCAGAGGCCCTAACAGGGGGCACCCTCACACAGCTTAGAGTAACAATGTGGAAATACAGTCTGAACTGATGGAAGTCAGGAAGAGTTTATTGAGAAGGTGCAATTGGAGCCATTGACATTTCGAGTGTGAGACTGCAGGAGTCATTGAATTCCCAACAAAATTGATCAATCTGAGCATTAACACGGGGAACGTGGGTCATCCTCACAATAGCAGACCACCTCGATGCATATGCATGTCCCACTCAAATGACTAGTCCAACATCTGCAGCACTGATGCTCTCTGTTGTTCCGGATGAATTTGGTGCATGCCCTCTAGATGGCTGAGGCCTGGAGAGCCCCGGCCTCTTGTGGTTCTCCTGCTGTTGGGTAGGTGCGCCATTCTCAGCTTGTGCATTTGAAGGTGATGGAATCATAAGCAGAGGGGATTGGGAACAGCTGAACACTCACAGGGCCACCTGAGCTGATGGCCTTGACATGTCTAACAGCTGGTCTTCCTCCTTGTGGATACCTGAGGACCCTACCCGATTCCTCGAGGAGAATAGACACCTGGAGGGAGATCGAGATACCCAGTCCCAAACTCGCCTAGCCACTGATGGATACCACCAATGTCTATAGCGATGGAGTGCAGGTGTAAGGGCAAATCGATTAGAACCTCCTGGACCAAGAACTGAGGGTGGCTGCCTCACTTCCCACGGAGATCTCAAAGTGTTTGCATGTTGGAACCACGGCATCAGAAAGAAAGTGGATGGACTTTCATTTGTGAATGTTCCATCATTCACTCTAATCTGCTGACTGCCTCTCAACACCTCTGCCTGATTTCCGCTGCTTGTCTTTGCATCTCCAGCGTGTTTGCAATGGCCATTTGTCGAGATTCATCATGTGGCTCAGATTCAGCAGGTACCTGATCTCCAGCAGTCCGCTGCATGCCATAGACATGCGCAGTTGTCTCTGTGAATCATCCAAGTGCAAAGTACAAACTTCCCTGTTCCCTACCCCACCCACCCTCCTCAACCAGCGAAAATGATGGGCGTGGAGTTTTGCGGGTGGGACATCTGGAACCCGGGCCGGAGACATAGGTGCCAAAAGCTGACTGTTGATACAAAAGGCTGAAATGTGTGCGCTGAATTCACAGGAGAGGTAGCTGTAAAAAGTTATTGAAATCTTACATCCACTCTTTCCTGTTTCGAATATCTGTAACCCTGCCAGGATAAATTATTTTTGTTTGAATGATGCAATTACAGCAGAGTTGTGAAATGATGGAAAACATACCAACATTTCCTGGGGGACATGTCCCCAGATTCCCTATGAAAACGAAGAATGTATTTTCTGCTGTCAGTAGTCACATTTCTCTTTAATCATTCCTGAATTTAGCACCACGAAATACATTCTCATGAGTCCTTTGTTATTATTTGTTTTGGGATATGGGTGATACTAGCAAAGGAATATTTATGGTCAATTCATAGATGTCTGAGGGCATTAAGAGCAACAACTTTATATGGCACTGTGGTCTTTTGCAAAGCGGCTATTTTGCCTTGAGAACATTAATGAGTAGTCATTATCTGAGGCCAACCCATAAATTACTAGATTTATTGCATTTAGTCTCGTAATTTGCCATAAAATAAACAGAAAACTCTGGAAGTACCATTTATGGAGCAAGAAATGGAGTTACATTGAGTTCTGAAGAAGTCACGCAGATACAAAATGTTAACTCTACTTCTCTCACCTGAGATGCTACCTGGCCTGCTGAGTGTTTTCTGCTTTGATTTCAGACTGAAGTCTCACAACACCAGGTTAAAGTTCAACAGTTAAAGTCCACCAAGCCAAGTGGATTTAACCTGGTGTTGTGAGACTTCTTACTGTGTTTACTCAAGTTGAACACCAGCATCTCCACATCTTGATTTCAGATTTTCAACATCTGCAGTGTTTTGCTTTAATTTTATGTTTTAGTTTGAGGACTTTTCATCAGAACAGGTCATCAACCTAACTCTGTTTTTTTTCTCTCCATAGTTGCTGCCTGACCTTCTGATTATCTGGGGTATTTTCTGTTTTTATTTTTGATTTCCAGCACCCACCGTATTTTGATTTCATAATTTGCCATGGGTTGGATTTATAACTGGCCAACCCTGGGTTTTTAATCCAGCATCATAACCACTTAGCCTACCACACTCTGTCATACTAGTGATTGAAAGCTGAATAAGCCTGCAGCTTAATTTATGACATGCTACCATCATGTTGCATTTTTAGTTTAACTAGCTTGATTTGATTTGATTTATTTTTGTCACATGTACTGGGATACAATAAAAAGTATTGTTCCTTGCATGCTATACAGTCAAAACATACACTTCATAGAGTACATGCAGGTGACATAAAGGAGAATATAGTGTTGTAGTCATAGATAGGATGAAGAGAAAGATCAGCTTAATGTATTTGATTTGACTTATTATTGTCACAAGTATTAGCATACAGTGAAAAGTATTGTTTCCTGCCTGATATACAGACACAGCATACTATATATAGATAAAGAAAGGAGAGGGTGCAGAATGTAGTGTTTCAGTCACAGCTAGGGTGTAGAGAAAGATCGACTTAATATGAGGTAGGTCCATTCAAAAGCCTGGTGGCAGCAGGGAAGGAGATATTCTTGATAAAAGCAAATTACTGCGGATGCTGGAATCTGAAACCAAAAGAGAAAATGCTGGAAAATCTCAACAAGTCTGGTAGCATTTGTGAGGAGAGAAAAGAGCTGATGTTTCGAGTCCAGGTGATCCTTTGTCAAAGCTATTCTTGAGTCGGTTGTATGTGACGTCAGACTTATGTATGTTTTTCCCGATGGAAGAAGGTGGAAGAAGTATGTCCTGGGTGTGCGGGGTCCTTGATTATGCTGACTGCTTTTCTGAGGCAGAGGGAAGTATAGATGGAATCAATGAATGTTAGTCAAGACTGCTTTGAATTGTTAGGTCTTTAAAAAATCTCTTGGTCAGCTTTTCCAGGATTAAAAAGATTGGCAAAATACTATTTGAAATGGTTTGTAGTTACAATGAGACAGGGCGTATGGCCTTGTTGGTTTGACAGCCAATGAATCAGAACACGTACTTAACATTAAAATGGCAAAACACATGTTGATGATAATTAATTATTCTTTTTTTCCTTTATTTTTGGAAGTTGAGCATATACTATTTTTCCATTACAAAATCTATAGGGGAATCACGATTACCCTCAATGTGACATTCTCTGTTTATAGAGAAGTCTATTGTGCTACTGGACAAACACCTTGGCATGGACCTCAGACATTGGAGGACAATGTTTAGCTTTTATTGCCTCATTCATCATTTCAGAATGGAGGGCATCATTTACCTGTAAATTATAATCTTTCAATCATGACTATTTATCCAAAATGCATGAAATATTATGTACTTCATAAGCTTGCACATGAAACACAAAAATTCTGGCTTTTACAGGATTTAGTAACATGGAATCATTTTGAAAAATTACCATGGGGAAATCCAGAGCAGAAAATGTGTTATTGTGAAAAATATACTGTATCCATTCTGTACACAATTTTTTAAAAAATAGAGATGTTATTTTAAAAAAATCAATCATTCTCTGCACTCCCTTAGTTCACCTTGCATCATTTGAGAAATGTTAATTTTCTGATTTTTTTGGCAAGCTTTTATTTAGCAACACACAAAAGAAGTTATGGGAGGATTTCTTCAGTCTGCTTCAGAGCAATGCAAAACTTGATCGTTCCAATTGTTTAGAGGTGGCACAGTGGTTAGCAATGCTGCCTCACAGCACCAGGGAACTGGGTTCAATTTCCTGCTTGGGTCACTGTCTGTGTGGAGACTACACATTCTCTCCGTTCCTCCCTGTTTCTGTGTGGGTTTCCTCTGGGTTGTGCTGGCTAAGTGCATTGTCCTTGCTAAATTCTCTTTCAGTGCGCCCAAACAGGCGCAGGAGTGTGGGGATTTTCACAGTAACCTCATTGCAGTGTTAATGTAAGTCTAATTAATACATACATTTATTTTACCTCAATAAATCTGTTTTCCTCTTTATTTTAAGATTAGCGTGAATTAAAATGCAAACGCTATGTGGGATCATTAGCTGTATAACCCTGTTTATGAACTCTACGGTATCAGCCCTTTTGAATAATCTCTGCTCCTCGTTGAACTGGAACATTTTTGCATACAGACTTTTAAACACGCTTTGTTAGATAACTCAATTCTTAATCCAAATGGAGTTTTCAAGCTTTCTCATTCATAGATAATCCATGGAACATACTCCTCTCTGTTTTGAATTAATTATTATTGACATCTAATAGTCCCTTTACTATCTTCTCTTTAACTTATTTTAAGTTGTGCAGATACAACACATTTGGATCCTCCACATTTGTGATTAGGTTCTCAATTATCCTCCTCCCACTCTCTAATTGTAATTTTTTCAATTGCTTATTCGAATGTTATTCCCACCTATTAGCTGCCCTGAAGGATACTGAGGCAAAGTTACTATTAAATGTTCCTGTCGTTACCTGTGAGGTTAACTGGTACAGCCCCATCTCAGAAGTTCTTGAGACTCAGTGGTGGCATCCCTACTTCTGGACCAGAAGCTCCGAGTTGAAGTCTAATGTCTGGGCATGTTGGCCACAGAAGGGCTGTTCAATAGGCTAATAATCAGATTGGGAATCTTTCCACTACTTCCCTACTACTCCCCAAATGGAAAGATGTGTGTGTGTGTCTGTGCATGTGTGAATATATGTGTATGTGCTTGCGCGCGTGTGTGTGTGTGTGTGTGTGTAGATATGCCAAAAATAAGTTGGTTTTTCTTTTGACATTTATTAGTTTGTAAAATACTTTACTACTTCTATCTATATGCTTTGATGATTTACTTTTGGAGTTTCTCTTGCTTTTCTAGTTGTTATTTGACTTCTATTCTACAACCTCATCATATTCCTTTGTCATCCTTTCATTTTTTTGGATATGTAATTAATGTTTGTCTTTTTCTTTAGTCACAATTTTACTCATCCCTTTATTCATCCATTGTGTTTCCTTATTTGCTAGTTTGTTCTTGGTTTTTATAGAAATATATTTCTCCTGAACTTTATTGATCTCCATTGTAAATATTTCCTACTGTATTATGTTTTGCCCTTTTTTTCCCCCAGTTTATTTTCCCTAGGTCAATTTTCATCCTTTCAAAATTAACTTTTTTCCAATCTATTGCTTGGCTCCCTGTCATATTTAAGTCTTTCTCAGTCAATATTTTAAACCTTATTATATTGTGATTGCTATTGCTTCAATGTTCCCCAATCCTTTCTTCTCTTTTCCACTCTGGCTCATTTTTGACTGATGTGGAGATACCGGTGTTGGACTGGGGTAAACACAGTAAGAAGTCTCACAATAACAGGTTAAGGTCCAACAAGTTTATTTGATAGCAAACCCACAAGCTTGCAGAACGCTGTTCCTTTGTCAGGTAAGTGAAAAGTTCTGATTAGAAACAGGGCCTATAAAGGCACACTCAGTTTAAACTGATGAAGGAACAGTGTTCCGAAAGCTTGTGGATTTCCTATCAAATAAACTCGTTGGACTTTAGCCTGGTGTTGTGAGACTTCTTACAGTGTTTACCTCATTTTCGACTACGAGATCCAACATTTTCCTCTTTATTTGGATGACACATTGGTAAGAGGGGTGCCCCATTACGAGTTTCCTTTTATTATCGCTCTCAACATTTCCACACACTGATGGTGCATAGATCAGACTACTCTTTCTGTAGCTAATTATTCTTGGAACAAACTGCTAGTCTGTTGCCAAGGGTTTATCGTTTGAGGGGCACTATGCACATCAAGCATGACCATCACTCACACCTCTCATTATACAAAATATAATTTGTATATTTATTTGTTGCAGAATTGCATTTATTGATGCTGGGATTCAAACACTATTCTACACTGTCAAGAAATCAGCACTGTAACATAAAAAGATGTTAATATTTAAGCATATTAATAATAGTTGCAGTTGATGAATTTCAAAGTGTAAATCACTAAACAAGGCCATATTGATTCTGCATAAATGTGTTCACCAATCCGTCCATCATGTTAAAAATGGTAAATGCATGACAAATAAATTCTGGAATTAAATGTCAGTGTATCATTAAAAAAAATGAAAGGATGGTTAGATTCTAACGCAATTTGTCTGGAAAGTTTGGACTTGTCAAATAATTACTTTCCAATTTCTTCATTTGAGTCAGATGATAAAAAATCTTCAGTATGACAATCAGGCATAGTAACAAAATAAGGTCAGTGTGGAAAATTCTGAATGAAATCCTCAGTGATAACATGAAATTTGTTTCAGATTATGAAGAGGAGGTGTTTTTGCCACTTCACAGATTTTGCTTGCTGTGAAGTCAGCTAATTGATATGAAACTTGCTGTGTTCCCCCTCGAATGCCGTTACCAAGTGTTTCCTTTCCATTAGACTAGCGAGCAGTGTTGATAGACAATTTGCCGCATTCTTACTTCTCATGCAGCCAGTTTCTTGATATAATCCCACTTGCAAATTACTTGTGTTATGTTACAAAGTATTCCCAGTCATCAATTAAAGAACGTATTGAAATGTTCCTCTTGACACTCTGTGGTCATCCCTCACATTCTCTATTTTTGCAGCCTACAACCTAAATTTTGAAGAGAACATTGGGCGCGATCTTAATGCCCATTTACACCATGTTCCCGCTACAGCGAAGATGGAGATTTTGGCTACAAGCTGGCATTAACAGTTGGAAAGTTCTGGCCTTTGAATGGCTACAAAGGGATATAGATAGGTTAAGTGTGTAGGCAAAGATTTAACAGATGGAATGTAATGTGGAAAAACATGAAATTGTCCATTTTTGTAGGAAGAATTAAAAAAGAAACACATTATCTAAATGGTGAGAGATTTCAGAGCACTGAAATGTAGAGGGATCTGGGTGTTGTGGTGCCTGAATCACAGTAAGTTAGTATGCAGCTACAGCAAGTAATTAGGAAAGCTATTAGAAAGTTATTTTTTATTGCGAAGGGAATTGAATACAAAACTAGGGAGGAGATACTTTAGTTGTATAGGGCACTGGTGAGACCACATCTGGAGTACTGTGCACAATATTGGTCTCCTTACTTAAGGAAGGATATAAATGCATTGGAAATGGTTCAGAGAGTTTACTAGACTATTATCTGGAATGGGCAGAATGTCTTATGAGGAAAGGCTGAACAATATAGACTTGACTGTAGAAGAGTAAGTGGTGACTTGACTGAAACGTATAACCCGAAGGGGTATTGAGAAAGTGGATATATAGAGGGTGTTTTCTCTTGTTGGATAACTAGAATTAAGAGTAAAACATAAGGGGTCACCCATTTATGACAGAGATAAGGAAAACATTCTTCTCTCAGAGGCTTGAGTCATTGGAATTCTCTTCCTCAAAAGGTAATGGAAGCGGCGTCCTTGAATATATTTAATGCAGAGGTGGATAGATTCTTGATAAGTAAGGGGTGAAAGGTCATTGGGGGTAGGAAGAAATGTGGAGTTGACGTTAAAATCAGATCTTATTGAATGGCAGAGCAAGTCTGAGGGGCTGAGTGACCTACACCTGTTCCTAATTTGCTTGTTCATGTGCAATATAGTATTGTCAACTATAATTCATCTTGTCTCATTGGTTCTTTAGCTTCCCATTGCTTTTGAGACTGATGTGACAGATGTGCATGATGATAATTTAAATGATAATAATTCAACACACATTACTCCTTCAAAATGATTAACAATGGGCTATTCATTCCAAATAAACTTATAATTGATGGCACAAAATGAGTCCTTATCCTTATGTTTATCATATGGAAATAGTCACTGAACAGCTTGACTCCCCGAAACTGTAACAGAAAACAAAATTCTTATCTTGATTTCATTTTTTAGGAAAAATAAGTGAAACCAATGTTAAACTTGGTAAAAGTTTCCATGGTCTGCCCGAAACCTATTGATCATCCAGCTCAAAGAATTGTCCACCACCAAATGTTGTAGACTTTCCAAGGTCCAGGCTGATATGCTGAGGGACGCACTAAAGCTTGGGGCAGCTGCAATAGCGCAATGGGTGACTATTGATGTTGTGCCAAGGTGGATCATGAATTCAGAAAGCCATACTTAAAAGAGTAACCTTTGAAAGGATGGTGAGGACTGAGAAAGAAGCACCATCCTTTGAGGAGAGTGGTCATTTTTGTGATTCCTGTCTTGGTCTAATCAACATCACTTTGGCCACTCCATTTTCCCAGCTTTTGGGAAGAGGATGGAGACGGACAGACAAGTGTTTATCATCTATAAGTGCAAGGCCGAGAACATGCAGCATGTCCAAAGTACACATTTATCTAGGAGGATCAGAATCTGTTACTGGTAAAGTAGCTGTAATGACATCACCTCTTGTAATTTGTGCTTATCAGTAAAAAGTTTAATGAAGTTTATTTGTTAGTCAGAAGTAGGCTTACATTGCAATGAAGTTACTGTGAAAATGCCCTAATCATCTGCTAATTCCTCATTCCAAGATTACATTATATACTTGGACCGGTAACATCTTTATAAAAGTGAAGCATTTGGATCACTCACCAACACTTCTCATCTATGTCTTAACCATTCTTCAGTCTTTTTGATAGCCCACTTAAACTTTCATTTTTCTATTAGACTCTTGACAGACAAAGGAATCAAAGGATATAAGGGCAAAGCAGGAAAGTAGAATTGAGCGACATTAGCCATCAGAATCCTTAGAATCCCTACAGTGCAGAAGGAGGCCTTTCAGCCCATTGAGCCTGCACTCTCCAAACAGACCATCCCACCCCGACCCTAACCCCATAACCTCATGTATTTATCCTGCAAACTTCCTAACCTACACACCTTTGGACACGAAAAGCCAATTTAGCATGGCCAATCCACCTACCCTTGCTCATCGTTGGACTGTGGGAGGGAACTGGAGCACATGGAGGAAACTCTTGCAGACATGGGGAGAATGTGCAAACACCACACAGACAGTGACCCAAGGTCAAAACTGAGTGCAGGTCCCTGGCGCTGTGAGGCAGCAGCGCTCATCACTGTGCTGCCCAATCATCTTATCATACGGTGAAGGAAGTTCAAGGGGACTGACCTATTCATTTCCCTAGTTTGTATACACACCCAAAAAACAATCAAAGAACACATATCTTCTACTTCCTCCTGGAACACCGACTTCCCACAGAGCACCCTGGTTGCCTGCACTTACAGCAGATATAGACCAAGTTAGAACAATCTTGAAAACCTCTGCTGGAGCAGATATCTGCACTAAACCCAATATTTTCCTGCAGCCTTGTCTTGAAACTGAGCATTGTCCAGTTGCGGCGGGGAAGAAATTTGACCTTTACTTCTTTGAAGAAGTAAGATTTTTATCACCCATTGAAGGCCAGAGAGAAAATGAAAAGAACGAAGAGAATTACAGCACAGGAACAGGCCCTTCAGCTCTCCAAGCCTGCATCGACCATGCTGCCCGACTGAACTAAAACCCCCTACCATTCCAGGGACTGTACACCTCTATTCCCATCCCACTCATGTATTTGTCCATACGTCCCTTAGAAGTCACTATCGTGTCTGCTTTCACTGGCTGCGAGTTCCAGGTACCCACGACCCTCAGTGTAAAAAACTTGCCTTGTCCGTCTCCTTTAAACCTTGCCCCTCGCACCTTAAACCTATGCCCTCTAGTAATTGACTCTTCCACCCTGGGCAAAAGCTTCTGACTATTCACACTGTCCATGCCGCTCCTAATCTTGTAGAATTCTATCAGGTCGTCACTCAAGCTCTGTCATTCTAGTGAGAAAAAAAAAAGTTTCTCCAACCTCTCCTCACAGCTAATGCCCTCCACACCAGGCAGCATCCTGGTAAATCTTTTCTGTACACTGTCCAAAGTCTTCATATCCTTCTGGTAGTATGGCGACCAGAATTGAACACTGTGTAGTGATTTAGCTATGGTCTAATGAGGGTGTGTGATCGGAAGGGCACCAATGAATAAAGAATGGAGCACCATTAGAAGAGTAATGAGAGTGGATAATGATTGTTGCATATTTGGATTTCTGAAGACAATTAGCCTAGAACAGTTTTCCTCTTCCATGTTAAACTTTTAAATTGTCAGCTGATAAAGGCAGACCTGTCTGCTAAGTGAGGAAGATTACATAGAATAGTAATAAATTCACTAAGCACAAATGTAACCCTTTTAAATAACACATGTAGATTCTGGGAGATTGATTGTAATTAGATCGCTTATATTATGATTGATTTGTTCTACTGATTCTGTCATTCTCTATAGTTTCTGAGCTATTGTGTCCTATAAATACATTGGTTTTTCAATTTCAATATTCAATTCAATTATGTTTTATCCTTCATAAGGAAAGTTACTTTCGGCATGCCGTGCATTACACAATGATATTTAAATGAATGGAGATTACGCTATCAGAGACCTAACTTCAATCAAACTATGCATTAAAAGTTATTCCAATACAGTAAAGTAATCAATCTGTGGGTTCCACTCTACATCAAACTCATGTTAAAAAACCTCATAGAGAAGGGCACAGGTGACTTCAGGAACCAACTTGTCCTGCATCTGAGAGATTGTAGCCTTTTGCCTCCAACAGTGGGTGGCATGGCGGCAGATTGGTTAGCACTGCTGCCTCACACTACCAGGGACCTGGATTCAATTCTGACCTCGGATCACTTTGCAGAGTCTGCACGTCCTCCATGGGTTTCCTCCGGGCACTCCTGTCTCCTTGCACAGTCGGAAGGAAGTGCTGGTTAGGTGCATTGGTCATGCTAAATTCTCCTTCAGCGTATCCGAACAGGCGCTGGAGTGTGGCGACTAGGGGATTTTCACAGTAACTTCACTGCAGCACTAATGTGAGCCTACTTGTGACACTAATAAATAAACTTAAACTTAATACTCAGACAAGGGGTACTGTTCATGATACTCTGATGTTTTGCTAATCTTGTTGATGTGCAAAATGCGAAGTGGGTGCAGAACGAAAGCGGGTGCTCTGCTGGGCGGCCTGGGGAGTGGAGGGGGGCCTGCTTCCAGTGGGGAGGGGATTTAGTCTGCTGGGGGGGGCGGAATCAGCAGGTGGAGAGGTGGGGGTGGGGAGCGGTCTGCTGTGGTGCTCTTCAGTCTCCTCAAAGTATCAGTTTAGTTCGAGGAGTGTGTGTTGAAATATCCTATAACTTCCATGCGCAGTAAGTAAACCTCTCTACACCACTGGACATCTGTTTTACACATTGATGCCAGGGTGCAGAAATTGGCTGCATTTCTGAGTTGTAGAGAGCAACTTATTATGTTGTCATTAACGTAATTTCATTAGCTTTTCCAATTCACACATCCACAGGCTCACACATCTTTGAATAATAACTCAATGACCTTGCGAATGATTGTAAGGCACAGTGCGTTCACGGCAAGCACAGGATTCTTGTTGCACTTAAAAGCGTGCCTGAAAATATCACTTCAACTCAATTTTGAAGCTAAAGCCACTAGAGTATGGTCATGCCAAATCTTTGAATGTAAGAATTACATATACAAGCAATATTGCAGACTTGCTTTTCGAGCTATTGTGTATTAGCCTTTTTTTGGCCTTCCCTTTCGGTACTGAAACATTAATGACCCTGTGTCTTTTCCTGAATTGGAGTGTTTGGCCGAGATTTTAGTCTATCATGCTTCAGATAACTTGATAAGTGTTTTAACCTCAGAAATTAAACAAGTTCTGACCAACTTAGTAACATTGTTTCATTTACCTGGGTGGTGACTGCTTTATGGGGTGTGAATATATTATTTATCCTTCTCTAAACTCACTGGTCACCCACTTGCTGTGCCTATGCTTAATGTTCTGTTTTATTACCAGTTTTCTATAGTTAGAATTCAAGAGCAAGAAAACAAATCAAAACAAGAAAGAATAAAGACAGATAGAGATGAACTAAGAAGGCAAGAAACTAGGAAATATTGTACATTCTGATCAGAGATTGGAGGTATCAAACTCATTTAATAGTATTTTAGCACTCAGAGCTGACATTCTTTTTGTTAATCTTATTTAGCGCAAGAATGTTCAAGAAGAATTATCAATTAACAAATGGTTGTTAACAAAAAGATAAAATGCTGGAAAATCTCAGCAGGTCTGACAACACCTGTGGAGAGAGAATAGAGCTAGTGTTTCGAGTCTGGATGACCCTTCCCTTTCCACAAGTACTGTTAGACCTGAGATTTTCCAGCATTTTCAGTAATTTGCTTTTATCTTCACGTTTGATAAATAAAGGTTAAAAATGTGAAGAAATAATGAAAAACATCTAATTTTACTAATTTATTTAGTAGTATCATAAGTAGGCTTACACTGCAATGAAGTTACTGTGAAAATCCTCTTGTCGCCACACTCCGGCATCTGTTTGGGTAACTGAGGGAAAATTTAGCATGGCCATTGCACCTAACCAGCACGCCTATTGGACTGTGGGAGGAAACCCACACAGACACAGGGAGAATGTACAGACTCTGCACAGACAGTGACCCAAGCCAGGAATTGAACCCGGGTCCCTGGCGCTTTGAGGTAGCAGTGCTAATTAATGATGAAGCAGTGCAGCGTTTCACTCCTCACCGTACCAACTTAAATGAGTTTCATGAGGGTGAATAATTTTGAAGTGTCTGGAATATAGTAAAGCAGTTTTCTTTGCAAGAGGACATGATATCTAGTCATTTGACAGTGGAATATAAAGGCTTGTGGAGTGTACAGGAAGACTAAACAGGCCTTGACTGGAGACATGAATTGTACTACACCAGATTCAGCTTTTCTGGGCATTGCATCGGAAGAATGAACATGAAGCATAATTAGGAGCTTAGCTTCAGCTTAAGTGGGCCATTTTTACAGAAGCATGGGCTGGTATTTTACGACCTCACTTGGGCGAGACTTGCAAAATCCCGCCTGAGGCCAACGGAGAATTCTGTTCTGTGAGCGGAATCGGGGCAGGCGAAGCAGTAAAATAGCAGACGTGGTTTGTTAACTAGTGAACCCTCTCTCCTCAATGGAGAAGCACAATTGAACTGAATGTGATTATTCTCTGCACTCCAGTAATTCTATAATTTTGGGAACAGGTAATTGCTGATCACTGTAAAGAACCAAAATACTGACAACTCAGAGGATGCTGGAAATATTCAGGCAACACCAGTGGCAGCACTCTTCCCAAATGTTGTGTGATGTGCTGACTATTTCCAACATAGAATGGTTACAGCGCAGAAGGAGACCATTCAGTTTTAACTTCTGTTTTAACTTCTTATTTCCAATACCTGCGGTATTTTGCTCTAGTAATTTATATAAGCATTGAATCAATTCAGGCATATTCCCCCAGGGATTATATGGACATTAACATTAGCTTGCAGGCTTCCCTTTTCAGCTTGATTGTAACAGATTATAGGCAGGCTACGTTGCAAACGAAGGATGATCGTTAAATGTTGATTTTTCCATTCAGCTGTGTATTGCAGTGTAGGAAAGAGAAAGAAGTTAGAATCAGAACTGTGGTGATCAGTTGTATCCAAACCTAACGGAGTAGTGGATTTAAGTGACTGGGTCATACGAGGTGTTCAATAAAGCAAATAACTTTTGAGCATCTGTTAAAATTATGAACAATCCCTTAAGCTGCTGTAATTATTTAACCATAAACAAGAACACATCCTTTTTTCAATCTGTTCCTATGAAGGAGGTAGTTTGTGGTAGGCCTGTAAGCTATTAGTCACTGAGGACATGGCTATAAAACCTACAGCTTACACAATGTCCAAATAGCCAGGAGCTGGGCTGATTCAGATATCACACAGTGACATATCTGACACTATTTATTTGAATATAATCAGGTTCTTACGCTAACATTTTTCCTGATTTCACCAATTGTTAAACACATTAGGAAACACACATTTCACACATTAATTCAGCTTGAGAGTTATCCTGTTTTGCTTCTGTATTCCCTACAGACCGCTAACTGGACACCTAGTTATTGGAGACATCCATTTAACTCTTTCTCTCTCTTCTAATACCATGCCCTCATAGGCAATTGTGACAATGAACTTCCATTTGTTGGTCCATGGTTATGCTTGGCAAGACGCTACATTGGTTTACCATTGTCTTCTGCATGGAGTTGGCCAGAAAACTCTCCTGCCCTGAGAACCTGCCACAGGCATATGTTGGAAGGATTTCTAAGTTGATAGAATCATAGAATCCCTACAGTGCAGAAGGAAACCAGTCAGCCCATTGAGTCTGCACTGACCACAATCCCACCTAGGCCCTAACCCCACATATTTATCTGGTGAATCCCCCTGACACTAAGGGAGAATTTAGCTGTGGGAAGAAACCAGAGCACATGAAGGAAACCCACGCAGACGAGGGGAGAATTAGTAAACTCCACACAGACAGTTACCCAAGGCCAGAATTGAACCTGGGCTCCTGGCGCTGAGAGAGTGCAGAATGTAGTGTTACAATCATAGCTAGGCTATAGGATATAGAGAAAGATCAACTTAGCGTGAGAAAGGCCCATTCAAAAGTCTGATGGCAGCAGGGAAGAAACTGTTTTTGTGTCAGTTGGTATCTGATCTCAGACTTTTGTAGGAAGAAGGTGGAAGAGAGTATGTCTGGGGTGCGTGGAGTCCTTGATTATGCTGGCTGCTTTTCCAAGGCAGTGGGAAGTGTGGACAGTGTCAATGGATTGGAGGCTGGTTTGAGTGAAGGACTGGGCATCATTCACGACCTTTGTAGATTCTTATGGTCTTGGACAGAGCAGAAGCCACACCAAGCTGTGATACAACCAGAAAGAATGCTTTCTATGGTTATCTGGTTGATATATTCAGAATGGCCTTATATTTATAAAATATACAGCTACATTTGTGATATCCTTCTATACTCCTTTCATCACTGATTTATTTCCTGAAGGATAGAACTGGAGCCAATTTTTACACAGCATGCAAGCATATTCCTAACCCAACAAGCATTCTTCAAGTCTCTATCTATTTATTGGGGCTCAAGTGAATTTCCAGTTAATGTCCATCACCTGGATACAATTAATACTGAATTAAAAAATTGCCTTTCTTCAAAACAAGTTTATTCTCAGTATTTCAGTTTTTTTTTCAGTGACCATCCTTTCTCCATATTTTCAATCAAAGGCATAAAATGTATTGTTCGCTTACACTGATGTTTTTCTTAATCCAGCAGTGAGGATACTTCAATAGCAAACAGTAAACAGTAAAAGAATTAATTTCACAAAATAAATCAAAGGAAAGGTTTAATAAAGCAACTTCATTACGCTACCACTTAACCACACCCTAGGCCACAAATGCTCCCCACAATCCCTACCTGCTTTCTATTTATACTGGGGTCAGCTGGTGATCTGACCACCACATCATGTTGTCATTGGTTACATTGTCTACAGGGCCAGCTAGCGAGTTGATCCTTGCAGCATGTTATCATTGGTTGCATTATAATAGTTTTCACCTCTTCCCTCAGGGTTTGAGATGCTTCAGCCTGGTCACCTACCTACAGACAGCACAGTTCAGAGTCCTAGATGACCTACAGTGCAATTAGGACAATATTTTTACACCTCTCCATCCTTTGCAAGATTCCCATTGGCAAGGTTGGCCATCCTGTCATCTTCTTCTATAGCTTGCTCCAATGGCCTTTCTTCCCTTTCCTGCATAGGGACCTTTGACACACAGCAGGCTCTGTCCTAGATTTGCTCTTGTCAGCATATATGTGTTGCCCTTTTATAATTTCATCAAAAAGTATAGGTCAGCATCATGTACAGATGTCAATAAATAGTTCTGCTTCCCTATGCCCTTCATCCATCCAAATTATATTGCTAAATTTTCCAACCAATGGTTTGACACATCTACAAAATAAGAATAATGAACACTCTGATACTGGCATCTCCTCCATAGTAAAAAGTCTGACAACACCAGGTTTAAGTCCAACCGATTTATTTGATAGTAAACTCACTAGCTTTCGAGGGGTTTCCCTCTTCTTCAGGTGAATGGAGAGTTCTGGCCTCAGACAGAGCATATAAAGCACAGACAGTTTACAGATTACTGATTAGAATGTGAATCTTTACACCTAACCTGCTGTTCAAGTCCTAAAGTGGCTGACAATGTGTGTGGAAGGAGCACTGATCACAGGTTAAAGAGATGTGTATTGTCTCCAGACAGTACAGTAAGTGAGGTTTTGCAAACCCAGGCAAGTCACGGGGGTTACAGATAGTGCGACATGAACCCAAGATCCCTGTTGAGACCGTCCTCATGTGTGTAGAACTTGGCTATGGTACATGGGGAGACCATGCAGACGCTACGACAACGGATGAATGAACATCGCTCGACAATCACCAGGCAAGACTGTTCACTTGCTGTTGGCAAACACTTCAGTGGTCACGGGCATTCAGCCTCTGACCTTCGGGTAAGCGTTCTCCAAGGCGGCCTTCGCGACACACAACAGCGCAGAGTCGCTGAGCAGAGACTGATATCCAAATTCCGCACACATGAGGACGGTCTCAACAGGGATCTTGGGTTCACGTCGCACTATCTGTAACCCCCATGACTTGCCTGGGTTTGTAAAACCTCACTTACTGTACTGTCTGGAGACAATACACATCTCTTTAACCTGTGATCAGTGCTCCTTCCACACACATTGTCAGCCACTTTAGGACTTGAACAGCAGGTTAGGTGTAAAGATTCACATTCTAATCAGTAATCTGTAAACTGTCTGTGCTTTATATGCTCTGTCCGAGGCCAGAACTCTCCATTCACCTGAAGAAGAGGGAAACCCCTCGAAAGCTAGTGAGTTTACTATCAAATAAATCGGTTGGACTTAAACCTGGTGTTGTCAGACTTTTTACTGTGTTTACCCCAGTCCAACGCCGGCATATCCACATCACATCTCCTCCATAGCCATGAGCACTTTGGGAATGGTGTTTACAAGTGCTTTGTGGGTGAGGTTTCCCACCTGGCCTATTATCACAAGTGCAGCCCCATTAGGTTCAGACTGCCTGGTGAACAAAAGAAATCCTTTTCAGTCCCTTACGGTCCCTACTTGACATAGACTCTATTAACTGATTGGTAAAGGCCCAATGGGCTGATCTACTGTAGGGATTCTATGATTCTATAAGCTGACTGGCTGCCACCTCAGGCAGAGGTAGAAAGTGCAGAGTTTTGGCATGTTGCTTGACATTCCAATCACCTTTCTTTCTCACGTCATTCTGGCAATTTTTTTTAGTCAACAAGAGGGAGTAAATTTGATTTTCCATTTAATTAGGTGTTTTCTAATGCAGAGGTGTTAAGTTTTAAAGCTACTGGGATTTCCAATTGCTTTCTGTCATCAGCACTGCAAACATTTGAACTCCTGTCTGATGCCTGTTGAATGCATTGCCAGCGAGTTTAGCAGAGGGACCCTTGAACAGTTTTAGATTTGTGTATTTAAGGAGACTACTGATTAAAAAAAAGCTCAAGAATTTAGCATTGGGACCTAAATCTGCAGATTGGGCTCACCCCTTCTCATTGTTAAATTGCTCTACTTTGGGTCTGTATTGCACCCAAATTGGATGCATGAATACTAATTACTAATCATAGAATCCCAACAGTGCAGATGGAGTCCATTTGGCCCATCAAGCCTGCACCAATAATCCCACCCAAGTCCCATCCCTATAACCCCACATATTTACCCTCCTAATCCCTGGACACGAAGGAGCAATTTATCATTGCCAATCAACACAATCTGCACGTCTTTGGACTGTGGGAGGAAACCGGAGCACTCGGAGGAAACCCATGCAGACACGGGGAGAATGTGCAAACTCCACACAGACAATGACCCGAGGCCAGAATTGAACTCGGGTCCCTGTGCTGTGAGGCAGCAGTGCTAACCATCGTGCCACCGTATCACCCTTAATCCCTTGTGCTTTTGGTGTTTGTTTAACAGTAATGGCTGCTTTCACAGTGTGACAATTAATCCCGATTTTTGAGAAGGTTTAATACTGGATTATTATTATTTTTCAGCCTTCACAGAGTGAGAGCTATCAACGAATGAGGGTTTAACTTTAAATTTAAATGTATTTATTAGTGTCACAATAGCTACATTAACACTGCAATGAAGTTACTGTGAAAATCCAGTTTCAGAGCAAAATAAAATTTCTGAATCTTTCAGCTAAGGGTGGAAACTCATTATTACAAACCTGTGGCGTGTGACAAAGTAGCTCTTTTATTAGGTGTCCATCGTGGAAATTTGAGCTTTTGAGTGGAAGATGTGGGGCTTGAGTTGGGAACAAGGAAAAGGTTTATTATAACAGCAGGCTTATAATAACAAGGCTGCCTATAATGAAGCTCAACTGTTTGTTTATGTATCTGTATGGCATTTTAAAACACAATGATGTGGTCAGATGCCGCACAATTAAAATCGAGTGAACATTCCAACCCTCCACTTCCCAGGCACTGCTTTCATTCCAGCTGAGGTGATTGGAAACACAACACGGGCTATTCCACAAAGTAAATGAAGCCTAGTGGATTCAGCTGTAATCTCTGTTCTCTCCCCCATGAAGAGGCCCCTCAGCCCATCGTGTCTGCACTGACACACGAGAAACACCTGAACTCCCACCTAATCCCATCTGCCAGCACTTGGCCCATAGCCCTGAATGTTATGATGTGCCAAGTGCTCATCTAGGTACTTTTTAATAGATATGAGGCAACCCACCTCTATCACCCTCCCAGGCAGCACATTGCAGAATGTTACCTCCCTTTGGGTAAAAAAGTTTCCTCAGATCCCACCTAAACCTCCTGCCCCTCACCTTGAATCGATGTCCCCTTGTGACTGATCCTTCAATTAAGGGGAATAGCTGCTCCTTATCCACTCTGTCCATGTCCCTCATAATCCTGTGCACTTTGGTCAGGTCGCTCCTCAGTCTTCTCTGCTCCAACGAAAACAACCCACGCCTTCTCATCATAAGTGAAATGTTCCATCCCAGGCAGCATCCTGGTTAATTTTCTCTGTATCCTCCGCAGTGCAATCACATCCTGCCTCTAAGTTGACCATGGTTGAATAGAATGCCAGAATACGCTATCTAACTACAGAAATGAAAACTTTGCCCCCTTCCTAATGCTGCTAATAGGGCTGTGACCATTACTATAAGCGAAAGACATTGGAATGGGTGAGTTGGTGCATGAGAATTATAATCAGAGCAACTGTCAAATCAGACCTTCTAATAATCTAATTTGTCCCCACAATCCTCTTGCTCTCCCTCAGTACATTTGCTGCTCTTTGTAGATATTTCACAGGTAAATCTTTTCACTATCGTGGATTGGCTGTTCGACAGCAAGATAATGAATTTCTCATTTCGATTGACCAATCTTCCAGCCTCCACAAACTTCCCACGCATTTCACATTTAATCTTCTTTATCATTTGCTCTTTGTGAAGCTTCAGTGCTTGTGTAGGTGAGGAATACAATAAAACTTCTTTAGGTTTGTATCAGAATCTGTCTTGACCGAAAAGATGAATGTTTGCGAATATTTCTTGCTCCAGTCACTCAGATCACTGAGTTTTTAAACATTTCTTTCATGGGCTGTGACCATTGCTGCCAAGACCAACATTTGTTGGCAACCCTAATTGACCTTGAGAAGATGATGGTGAGCTGCTTTCTTGAACCATTACAGTCTATGTGGTAGATTTACACCCACAGTGTTGTTAGAAAAAGCACCTCAGGTTCTTGACCCAGTTAAGGAAGAGTGATGTAGTCAGAGTGCAATGTGACTTGGAGGGAAATTCCCCCCATGTACATAACATCCTTATTCTTCTAGAAGCTAGAACATAAGAACTAGGAGCAGGAACAAGCACTTGGCCCCTCAAGCCTGTTCCACTATTCAATAAGATCATGGCTGACCTTTTTGTGGACTCAGCTCCACTTACCCGTCCACTCACCACAGCCCTTAATTCCTTTACTATTCAAAAAGTTATCCATCTTTGGCTTAAAAACAATTCAATGAGGTAGCCTCAACTGCTTCACTGGACAGATTCACAACCCTTTGGGTGAAGAAATTCCTCCTCAACTCAGTCCTAAATCTTAAAAAAAAACCCTTATTTCTATGCCTCATAATTCTAGTTTCATCCGCCAGTGAAAATAACCTTCCTGCAGCTAACTTATCTATTCTCTTCATAATTTTATATGTTTCTATAAGATCCCCCCCTCATTCTTCTAGATTCCAATGAGTATAATCCCAGTCTATTCAGTCTCTCCTCAGAAGCCAAACCTCTCAACAGAGTGAATCCCCTCTGTACCCCCTTCAGTGCCAATATATCTTTTCTCAAGTAAGGAGACCAAAACAGTACTCCAGATGTGAATTCACCAGCACTTGATACAGCTGCAATATAGCCTCGCTGTTTGTAAACTCCTTCCCTCAAGAAATGAAGGACAAAATTCCATTTGCCTTCTTAATTACCTGCAAACTAACTTTTTTGTGATTTATGCACAAAGACACCCAGGTCCCTCTGCACAGCAGAATACTGCAATTTTTTACCATTTAAATAATAATCCATTTTGCTGTTATTCCTACCAAAATGGATGATCTCACGTTTACCAGCATTGTACTCCATCAGCCAGACCCTCACCCACTCACTTAGACTATCTATATCCCTTTGCAGAAGTTCAATGTCCTCTGCATACTTTGCTCTGCCACTCATCTTAGTGTCATCTGCAAATTTTGACACACTACACTTGGTCCCCAACTCCAAATCATCTATGTAAATTATAAACAATTGCGGTCCCAACACTGATTCCTGAGGCACAGCACTAATCACTGATCGCCAACTAGAAAAACACCCATTTATCCCCACTTTTTGCTTTCTGTTAGTTAAGCAATCCTCTATCCATGCTAATACATTAGTCGTAATGCCATGCACCTTTACCTCAGAGGTCCCAGGTGTGAGAGGCTTGGGGCTAGATTACTAATACTAGCAATAAATGAATCAAAAGTGAATGACTAGAAGCAAACTCTGTTACACTTCAAAGATCTACAAATCAAATATATGCTGCAACTCATAACATAAGATATTGGTATTTGAATTGAATAGAATAGCTTGTTCCTCTGTTGGAGATGTGGCAAACACAAACTGACTAATTATTACAATAATCAATCAGAACAAACTCAGGCATGATTCTTTAGGTGTGAGGCTACTTTCTAATTCCTGTTATATCACCCAGAAGGAAAAGAACTGTAAAAGCTGGGATATGAATGCTGGTCTAAACTGATATTTCCTTCTGGGCAGGGCAGTGTTAAAAGAGCTAACTTGTTCTACTCCTTAGACACAATTGCTTCAGTTTTGTCACATACTTTAGTGCAAAGGCTGACTGTGAATGATATCCACCAGTTCTACCAATAGGCCACTCAATCAGCCATTCACCAGGTAGATAGATTGGGAGTCTTAGAAAACTGACATTGAGAGAAGGCTTTGGCTACCATCTAGTAGAATTCGACCAGCTGAACATGAGTTAGTTTGTAAACTTTTGCTCCTACCCAACTGAAGAAGGTGGAAGAGAGTATGTACAGGGTGTGAGTAATTATACTGGTTGATTTCCATAGAATTCCTACAGTGCAGAAGGAGGTCATCCAGCCCATTGAGTCTGCACTGACCCCAATCTCACCCAGATCCTATTCCTGTAACCCCAAATTTTTACCCTGCTAATTCTCTAACACTAGGGTCAATTTAGCATGGCCAATTAACCCAACCCACACATCTTTGGAAACCAGAGCACCCAGAGGAAACCCATGCAGACACAGCGAGAATGTGCAAACTCGAGACAGATAGTGACCCGAGGAATTGAACCCAATCCTTAGTGCTATGAAGCAACAATACTAACCACTGTGCCATCGTGGCAGCTTCTGAAGTGCAGACAGAATCAATGGATGAGGTGTTGGTTTGCATGATGGACTATGTTCACAACCTTTTGTAGTTTCTTGGGGTGTTGGACAGAGCAGGAGCTGTACCGAACTGCAATATAACTGGAAAGGTTGCTTTCAATAGTGACCCAAGCTGGGAATCGAACCTGGGTCCCTGCTGTTGCGAGGCAACAGTGCTACCCACTCTGCCACCATGCCGCTGGAAGTCTCGTACAAAGAGCTACCTGTACTTGTGGCCTGCTCGCTGAGTATTACTCCACTCCTTTCAGAAATGTTGCTCTGAAAAGTGTTGCATTAGCAGGGCGACCTGACTTATTGCACTGTGTAAGTACAGCACACCTTGCATTTGGGAGGTCCACACTTGCCGTCCCAGAAAGCCTGCCAACAATGTCAGACATGTCGAAGGAATGGTGATTGAATGGGGTGGTTTGATTGCAATTTACACATCGGAAAATGGCCACCAGGTCCAAAATAAATCCACTGATTTCCCAGAATCCATAAAGATACTGATCTAACTTCTGAAATCTGAAATTAGCTCGTTGATTTTCCATTTGTTTTTGCCAGTTCAGCAGAGAAAGGCCCGAGTAAATTAACACCAAATATTGCTGACTGGCCTGCTTCCCACCCGCTGCTTTGATATATCACTGGGTGAGTAATCACTTGTTCTAATTAAAAATATTAATACTTTACCACCAATAGGCCACTAGGTGGAGTGCAGCCTTTTTAAAGGGGTAATGTCATCAGAACCATCCAGCTTGCTTTCGAAACGAAAGTGTCCCTGCTTGATTTATCTCACATCAGGGGCAGCGCAGTGGTTAGCACTGCTGCCTCACAGGGACCCAGGGACCCAGGTTCAATTCCGGCCTTGGGTGACCATCTGTGTGGAGGTTGCACATTCTCCCCGTGTCTGTGTGTGTTTCCTCCAGGTGCTCTGGTTTCCCCCCACACTCCAAAGATGAGCGGGTTAGGTTGATTGGCCATGCCTAATTGCTCCTTAGTGTGAGGGGAACTAACAGGGTAAATATGTGGGGTTACGGGGATAGGGCCTGTGTGGGATTGTGGTCACATCATAGAAACTCTACAGTGCAGAGAGAGGCCATTTGGCCCATCGACTCTGCATCTACAACAAACCCACCCTGGCCCTACACCCCTCTAACTTATGCGTCTCAGGATTCTAAGGGACAATTTTAGCATAGCCAGTCAGCCTAACCCACACATCTCTGGAGTGTGGGAGAAACCTGGAGCACCTGGAGGAAACACACGCAGACACAAGGAGAATGTACAAACTCCACACAGACAGTCACCCAATCCAGGAATCGAACCCAGATCCCTGGAGCTGTGAAGCAGCAGTGCTAACCACTGTGCTACCATGCCGTCCGTGTGGTCGGTGCACGCTTAATGGGCCGAATGGCCACCTTCTGCGCTGTAGGGATTCTATGATCCTATCATATTTCAACTTCAAAACGGACTCCTGTTCAACCATTGCTATTAATAGAATGAATAGGAACCGTAGGACATTGCTGAGTTCATGGGAGGTATTCAATCTTGCTTTGGGAGTGGGGGCTACTCTAACTGGCAGAGACATGTCACTGTGTTAGCAGGGAAGAATTTCCAGCGCACTGTTAGAGAAGTGAATGGTTTAAATTTACGTCAATTGCTGGAGGAAGTCAAAATGTGATTCAAGGATGGGGCACATATCAATGTTTGAGGACCTGGATCAGTTGTAGTCTGGCCAGACAATAAGTTTTGGATATTTTCTAAAATGTGCACTTTCTTCTGCCCAGACACTTGCTCCTGCCAAGAAATCTCTGATGAACCCATTTTGTTATTACATGCAGACCTGGCTGTGGTTCATTTGTGCCTGTTTGTTTATGATGGGCATTAGCTCTGGTGATCAGGTGGCAGCAGGGACAGGGGAACTTGGTGGACCGATTTAGCCATTTACAGCTCTTTGCCACAGTGACATGCCCAGTAAAAGGCATTTCATAT
The DNA here is from genome assembly GCF_965287045.1 of Carcharhinus amblyrhynchos. Taxonomy (NCBI): domain Eukaryota; kingdom Metazoa; phylum Chordata; class Chondrichthyes; order Carcharhiniformes; family Carcharhinidae; genus Carcharhinus; species Carcharhinus amblyrhynchos. Next base: position 16,184,817 of record NC_137352.1, read on the forward strand.
TCATAACTTTAAACCTGGACTGTTCTCTTATGGAAGCTTCTGGAGCTGCCTTTATTTATTTACAAATGGGCATGTATGGACTGTTAAAATGGCTGCCAAGGGGACATCGAGCTTTAGAAAGGCTCCAAATTGAACTCTGTTGGTGTGGGGTTGGTCCCTCCTTGGGCGGCACCGTGGCACAATACTTAGCACTGCTGCCTACAGCGCCAGGGTGTGGATGTGCCGGCGTTGGACTGGTTCGCCAGGGACCCAGGTTCGATTCCGAGCTTGGGAATTCTGTCTGTGCGGAATCTCCCTGGTTTCCTTCCACAGTACGAAAGCCGTGCTGGTTAGGTGCATTGGCCATGCTAAATTCTCCCTCAGTGTACGTGAACAGGTACATTTGCAGAGGCTGAGAATCCCTTCCGTGTACAATCCTGCGCAGAGAAAATCCAGAAAAAGCGGGGATTGTCCTCTCTGCTGGAGGGATCTCCTCAGAAGAGGAGGAGAGGACCAGAATGGAATGGAGACAACTTGTCTAAAGGTGGGACCAGTGGAATGGGAGGCGCAGCCAGCAGGGGTGCAGGGCCAGCAGGAAGTACAAGGCTAAAGGGTCTGGAGGAAGCGCCATTACCCAGCATGCAGAGTCTACAGGCAGCGTTTGTGCTATTTGGGCATACCAAAGATGGCTCCACTCTACAGGGAGACTGTCACCTCTGTATGCAAACTGAACGGTCCCATAATCATCTCTAACTGTGTAATTGGCCACCCTATGCCAGTGGTTCTTAACTTTACAGTTATTCTGAACTCTTATGCCTCGCTTTCTTTCGAGAGATTGCTGGGAGATCTCTCAATGGCAGTGCGTGTCTCCCAGTTGACTGTCCACAGCTGTACCAAGCTGGTCACTGACTCACTGTTCCAAAGGGTCAGCAACTCCATTCACTTCCAGACCGATGAGGCCAGCAGGCTGAGCGAGCCTGAGGCTTCGCAGTGATGGTTGGATTTCCCCATATCCAGGGAGCCATTGACCACATTCATGTGCCCATTAGGGCATCAACTGGAGAGCCGGGTGCTTTTATCAAGGAGATCTTTCTTGGTGCTCAGCAGAAATTTATTCCGATGGTCAAAAAGGATAGTAGGAGGAGAGGTAATAAGCCGTGGATAACGAAGGAGGTGAAGGAAAGTGTTAAACTAAAAGCGGAGGAATTTAGAGTAGCTAAGAGTAGTGGGCGAGAAGAGGATTGGGAGAGGTTTAAATGTCAACAAAGATTGACAAAGAAGTTGATAAAGAAGGGTAGGAGAAACTATGAAGCTGGGCTAGCGCTTAATATAAAAAAGGATAGCAAGAGTTTTTATAAATATATAAAAAGGAAGAGGCTGGCTAGGGTGAACGTTGGTCCTTTAGAGGATGAGAAAGGGGACCTAGTGGTAGGGGATGGGGATATGGCTAAGGTATTGAATAACTTTTTTGTTTCTGTCTTCACGGAGGAGGACGTGAATAATTTGCCGGGTGTTAGCGATGGAAAGGTGGTAGGACTGGAGGGTCTTAATGACATTACTGTTACTAGAGAGGCGGTGCTCGACAGACTGGAGGGGATGATTGTGGACAAGTCCCCAGGACCGGATGGAATGCATCCGAGGGTTCTGAAAGAAATGGCGGAGGTGATAGTGGATGCCTTGGTGGTTATTTTCCAGATGTCGCTGGATTCCGGGGAAGTGCCGGATGATTGGAAAACGGCTAATGTTACGCCGTTGTTTAAGAAGGGTGCCAGGCAAAAGGTGGGGAATTATAGGCCGGTTAGTTTAACGTCTGTGGTAGGTAAAATGTTAGAATCTGTCATTAAGGAGGAAATTGCGAGGCATCTTGAAGGGAATTGCTTGATAGAGCAGACGCAGCACGGTTTCATTAAAGGGAAGTCGTGTCTGACAAATTTACTGGAGTTCTATGAGGATGTGTCTAGGGCGGTGGATAGAGGAGAGCCGGTGGATGTGGTCTTTCTAGATTTTCAGAAGGCGTTTGACAGAGTACCTCACAAGAGGTTATTGCAGAAGTTCAAGGGACATGGAGTTGGGGGTAGAGTGTTAGCGTGGATAGAGGATTGGTTGTCAAATAGGAGGCAGAGAGTGGGGGTCAACGGGTGCTATTCGGATTGGCGGATGGTGACTAGTGGAGTGCCCCAGGGGTCGGTGCTGGGGCCTCAGCTATTTACCATTTATATAGATGATCTGGAGGAGGGAACCAAGTGTAGGGTGTCGAAATTTGCTGATGACACCAAGATTGGGGGAACGGCAAATTGTGCGGAGGGTGTGGAGAGTCTGCAGAAGGATCTAGATAGGCTGGGCGAATGGGCCAGGAAATGGCAAATGGAATTTAATGTTGGCAAGTGTGAGGTGGTCCACTTTGGTAGGAAGAATGGTAGGAAGGACTATTACTTACGGGGCGAAAAACTGCAGCAGGCGACGGTGCAGAGGGACCTCGGGGTCCTTGTGCATGAGTCGCAAAAACCCAGCTTGCAGGTGCAGCAGGTGGTCAGGAAGGCGAATGGGATGCTGGCCTTCATAGCGAGGGGGATTGAATATAAAAGTAGGGAGGTCTTGCTGCGGCTGTATAGGGCATTGGTGAGGCCGCAGCTGGAGTACTGTGTGCAGTTTTGGGCGCCGCACCTGCGCAAAGATATTTTGGCCTTGGAGGGAGCGCAGAGGAGGTTTACTAGGCTGATACCGGAATTGAGGGGGTTGAGCTATGAGGAGAGGCTGAATAAACTGGGCTTGTACTCGTTAGAGTTTAGAAGAATGAGGGGAGATCTCATTGAGACGTATAAGATGATGAATGGGATGGATAGGATAGAGGTGGAAAGACTCTTCCCGCTCAAAAAAGACAGTAGGACTAGGGGGCACAGCCTCAAGATAAAAGGGGGGCGGTTTAGAACGGAGTTGAGGAGGAACTTCTTCACTCAAAGGGTGGTGAATCTCTGGAATTCTCTGCCCGTTGAAGTGGTGGAGGCTGCCTCGCTAAATATTTTTAAGACGCGGGTTGATGGGTTTTTGATAAGAGAGGGGATTAAGGGTTATGGGGAGAGGGCGGGAAAGTGGAACTGAGCAGTGACAGATCAGCCATGATCTTATTGAATGGCGGGGCAGGCTCGAAGGGCTAGATGGCCTACTCCTGCTCCTATTTCTTATGTTCTTATGAAAGAGTTTCTGCTCTCTTAGTGTCCAGAGGTTCTGTGGCTACAAGGGGGTGGAAGTGCCTGGAATGCACTGCCAGTGGAGGTAGTCAAAGCAGATACAACAGCAGCATGTAAGAGGCAACTTGACACATACATGAATAGGCAGGGAATAGAGGGATGTGAACCATGTAGAGGTAAAAGGTCTTTAGTTTCGAAAGGCGTCATGTGTCAATGCAGGCTTGGTGGGCCAAAGGGTGCTGCACTGTTCTTTGTAGGGTCGGGGTAGATGGGATGACAAGCAGTGTTACTGTCGCTGAAGGAAGTAACCATCCAGCAACCACCAGGAAAACAAGCCGGCTGGGGCTCCATTCTTTTGAAAACTGAGAAGTGATGAAATTGAAGATGTTGGGAGCAGTAGGGCAGGTTTAAAGAAGACATCTCCACTTGTGAGGGAGTCCAAAACCAGAGGCCAAAAACAAAAGGTAGCACAAATGAATCCAATTGTGGATTCAGGAGAAATTCCTTCATCCAGAGAGCGGTGAGAATGTGGAGCTCACTATCACAGGGAACGTTTGAGGTGATTGGTACAAATGCAGTTAGAGGGAAGCTGGATAAGGAAGAAAAGGGTAGAAAAACATACTGATAACGAAAGAATACTTCCGTTAACACGGAGCGTTAACCCCAGCACAGATCAGTTGGGCTGAATGGCCTGCGCCTGTGCTGTGAAATTGCAGAGGGTCCTGCCCTCCCAATGGGTGAAGCAGCTCACAATAAGATGGCATTGGATAAAAACTCAGTACTTGGAATGGTGGAAACGGCGAGTTAATTCAAAAATTCAAAACCTGCAATGTGAGGTGTCTGCTCAGATCAACAGATTGTACTGCAGGTCACAGAATCCTACAGTTCAGAAGGAGGCCATTTGGCCCATTGAGTCTGACCAGCCATTATCCCACCCTATCCCCAAAACCCCAAGCATTTACCTTAGTTAGTCCCCCGACACTAAGGGACAATTTAGCATGGCCAATCCACCTAATCTGCACGTTTTTGGACTATGGGAGTAAATCAGGGCACCCAGAGGAAACCCACACAGACACAGGGAGAAAGTGCAAATTCCAAACAGACAGCGACCCAAGCTGGGAATCGAACCTGGGATCCTGGCGCTGTGAGGCTGCAGTGCCAACCACTGTGCCACTGTACTGGCCCGGTGCAGTGGAATTGAAGGCAAAGCTAATGAGCTAGTTGGGCAATGGTTAAACAGTGGAGAGTAGAGTAAAATAATGGTTATATATTCCAGCTGGGAGAACGTGACCAGTGCTGTCCCACGATGATCTGTGCTGGGACCTCAACTATGCACCGTATTTATTAATGCTTTGGATAACACAATGGAGAGCAATTTTGCCAGTGACAAAAGAGTACATAAGACCTTACAAAGAGTCATTGGTAGATAAAGTGAATGATAAGCACCATGGCAGCTGGGCTTTAACCTGGGTTAGTGCATGACTAAATCTGGAGGACTAGACTATGGAAAGCAGGAAGTTTTGCCTCACTGTAGAGGGAGTCCGGAACTAGAGGGCACAGGTTTAAGGTGAAAGATTTAAATGAGACCCAAGGGGCAATTCTTTCACACGTAGGGTGGTGCATGTATGGAATGAGCTGCCAGAGGTGATGGAAGTGAGTGCAGTTACAACAATTAAAAGATGTTTGGATATGGATGGGAAAGATTTAGAGGGATACGGGCCCAATGCAGGCAAAAGGGATTAGTTCAGTTTAGAAAACCTGGTCTGCATGGACGAGTTGGGCCAAAGGGCCTGTTTCCATGACACATATCTCTATGATTCTCTACAAGATAGTGTAGGTTTGTGCCAGGCCTCTAGAAAGCTCTCATGATGCTTACACCCTGCTTCACTCCCAGGTGTCAAGGCTTGTTGTGGCTCCAGTTTGTTTGGATGGCTGAGTACTGGGGGACAAAGGCTATCTGCTGAAAAGATGGCTGATAGCACTGAAGAGAGCGAGAATCACAGTCATGCCTCCACAGGGGACAGTAAATGAGAGGAGCATTGGCCTAATCAAGACGAGGTTTCACTGCCTGGATGCTCAAGGGATTTCTGCAATATCTTCCTGAACACATTTCTCTTGTTGTTGTTGTGTGCTTTGCATTATATCATCTGGCACTGTCGAGGGGGGGACCCATTGGATGAAGACAGCAATCCCATTCCGTAGGCTTCAGAGGACAACTCAAATGTTGCATTTGAGGGGAACTTGGAGGAGCCCTAGGGTGAAGAGAAGGATTGCTCTGGGATGCAAAGAGACCAGGGAGGCCTTTGTTCAGAGGACTTTCAGCTAAGTATCCAAAGCAGGGAGTCAAGGTGATGGGAAGGGATAGGCCGCTTTACTGAGTGTACCTGATAAGGCAATCCTGTTAACTTCAAGTCAGGTCCTGACCTCTGAAATAAACTTTGCAGCCTTTCATCTGTGTCACACACAACCACCAGGCCTCTTCCCCATCTGTAATAACTTCAAAGGTGACTCGTTGTGGCTTCAAGTTATAAAGAGTTTATTAACAAGAATATTTTTATATGTGCAAGCGATGGTCTATAGAATCGCAACACATCTAATCTCTTCTGCTACTAAAACAGAAAATACTGGAAAACCTCAGCAGGTCAGACAGCCTCTGTGGAGAGAGAATAGAGCCAACCCTTCTAGTCAGGAGGACCCTTCATCCAGCTCTGATGAAGATCCCAGTTGAGGCCATCCTCTTGTTTGTAGAACTTGGCTATCTAAGAACAGCCTCAACCGGCATCCTGGGTTCATGTCATACTACAAGTAACCCCCACCATTTGGCCTGGGCTTGCAAAATCCTACTAACTGTCCTGGCTTGAGATAATTCACACTTCTTTAACTTGTGATTATCCCTCTCTCCACTCACATTGTCTGTATCTGTAAAGACTTGATTGCCTGTAAAGATTTGCATTCCAACCTTCTTCACATTCCAATCTGTAAGTATTTTGCAATTGTGTCTTTGCCTATATATGCCATGTACCTTTCTACTCATCTGATGAAGGAGCAGCGCTCCAAAAGCTCATGATTCCAAATAAACCTATTAGACTTTAACCTGGTGTTGTGAGAATTCTTATTGTTCATAGATTTGGGCACTGGAAACATTTATGGAGAGACTGTCAAGCTGATTCAAGTTCAGCCTGAATTCTAAATGATAAAACCCCATGGATCTTCTTCCCAAGGTAATCATGATGCTAACTCTCGAAAGAGATGAAAGAGAACAGAGAAAGACACCTGCGCCCGACTGCAAGAATACCTTTGGGGAACCTTGTTCTGATTCTCTGAGGCAATCGAATAAGCAGGTATTCTGAAACGTGCTGGCTTTGCTTTCCCTGAGAGAAATCTTGCATCTGTCACTGTAAAAGTGAAACACTTTGTCAATGTATAAAAGGAAACCCTTTTCTTACCTTCATAAAAACTTCAAAAGTGTGCATTTAAAATAAGACCTCCACCACCAAGCCAAAAAGATTTGATTTAATAATCCTGACTTTATATTGATAAGTTGTAAATGTCTTGCATTGCGAATATGTTCTGAATTACCTAGTGACATATATACTTGTGTTAAAGAATGCAACCTTGTCTAGACAACAGATCAACACTGTTAGTTTTTTTTTAATTCTTTTTATTTCTATGTTTTGATGATGGTAATTTAACCCAGTTCTGTTCAAGCCAAGTCTCCACGTTCGGTGTTTGTTCTGCTCTACCCAAGTCAAACATCACATTAGCACTTTGCATGAGTTTATTGACAGATATTGGGTTTCACTGATGTATACGTGTTCTGAGTGGGTCTGGTATGATGCTCCAACAATGTTTCCATGTATTTCATGTTATTGTAGCAGTGGAATGAAATACTTGTTGAAAATGTAAAAAATGTGACCAGTTTTTATTTGCACCTTCCAATTGCTTTCATCCATCTTCAGTGAGTGTTGTCAGTTGGCAATGGAACAGAATAAATCTGACTGATGTATTGGCTAGGGCCTCTGCAAAATAGGTAAAGATTTCCCAGTTTGTTCAAGAAATGTTGACTACAGTGACAACACTTGCATCGCAAGCTTTGCTGAGAAGGCTGACTGCCCCCCCAGTGACACAGAGGGACAGTGGTGTAGATCTAGCCTAGAATGATAGATGAAAGTCCCCACTCTTTCTCTCAGTACACTGAATATTTCCAATAAGCTGAATGGAACTTCTTCAATAAAGCATTCATCACAAGATTCTTAAGCAAAATACATCTGAACACCCCAAATTGATTTTCTAAGTACCATAAGTTGGCCGTCTCAATTGCACAAGGTATACAATGGGTGGCGCGGATTGACACTGGTGTCATGGTGGATGAGCTTCTGAGAAGATTAAGGCACAATTGTTTGATAAATAATTAGCATGACCAATGCAGCTAACCAGCACATCTTTTGGACTGGGAGAGGAAACTGGAGCACCCGGAGGAAACCCACACAGACACAGGGAGAACGTGCAGACTCCTCACAGACAGTGACCCAAGCCAGGAATTGAACCCGGGTTCTTGGCACTGTGAGGCGGCAGTGCTAATCACTGTACCACTGTGTCACCCCGGGATGGAGTAGACAAAACTCAACAGCAGAAATAGAGAAAGATTTGCATTTATACAATGCCTTTCAAGAACTCAGGCCATCCCAGAGCCCATTAGATATTTTGAAGTGTAGTCACTATTATTATCATATGAAGATTGCAGCAATTTTGTGCACAGCAAGGTACAACAAATACTATCACAGTGACCAGATACCTAGTGATGTTGATTGAAAGTTTAATATTGGCCAGAGGATGAGGAGAGCTCTGCTGATCTTCTTCAAATAATGCTGGGTGATGCTACACAGCTTTCTGAGAGCACAGCCAGGACCTTGGCTTACTATCTCATCTCAAGGATGGCACCTTGATGACTCAAGTTCCTGGAGCACAAGTATGAACAATCCCACTGATCTTTCCTTCCCTCAGCTATGAAGTACCATGATATCCACTCATTAAGATGGCACAGTGGTTAGTACTGCTGCCTCACAACACCAGGGAACCGGGATTGATTCAAGGCTGAGGTCACTGTCTGTGTGGCGTCTGCACATTCTCCCCATGTCTGCTTGTGTTTCCTCCAGGTGCTCCGGTTTTCTCCCACAGTCTGAAAGACATGCTGGTTAGGTGCATTGGCCATGCTAAGTTCTCCTTCAGTGTACCCGAACAGGCACCAGAGTGTGGCAACTAGGGGGTTTTCACAGGAACTGCATTGCAGTGTTAATGTAAGCCTATTTGTGACTAATAAATAAAGTTAAACTATTGTGATTTAAGGTATTATTGGTCATTATGAGGGAGTACTGAATACTAAAGTCTCAATGTGCTGGAGACAGATTAAATGGTGCCACTTTTCAAAATGATTGACAAAGCCGTGAATCACCTCTCACTGTTGAATAAAGCAATGGCCTCAAGTGCAAGGATCAGTGACTTTGCAGATTGCCTATGGGCTACCCTGGAAAAGAGAACATGCAGAAGGGTTGTCAAAGTAGAGTATGTGAAAGCTTAGTTAAAGCATGTACCAAATGAAAGAGAGAAAAGGAATGTCACAAAAGACTGACAGGGGGAAGCAATGCTAGCAGGGAGGATGGGTGGGAAGAGTCTCGTATAGAGGGAAGGGGGGCAAGTGGTGGTGGAAGAAGAGAAGCTGCATGAACTGACAGAATGGGCAGAATTTCTGTATGAATTGGGCAAAAGGGGAAAATTGTCATTGTTAACTATAGTATGGTTAGAAGGGAGCCAATGTAATGGGGAAAAGGGTGAGCTACATTGAGATAAAACATGGGAAAGACTCCTGTGACAATTGGGAGAAAATAGTGTCAATGTGAATTGGTAGGGAAGGAGATTAAGAAATTACTTAGATTCATTGAACAACTGGAACTGCTTAGGTGAGTTGAGGCATAAGGGTTTACTAGGGTATGGAACAGAACATTGCGCTGGGATTTTCCACCCCCCACTGTGGCATATTTTCTGGCGGCCGATACAAATCTCCATTGGCCACTGGTGTAATCTTCCGGTCCCACCAAAATCAATGGCCATTTGTGTTACTCGCCAGTAGGCAGCTCAGGAAAATCCTGGCCGTGGGCACATAGGAAGAGTTTTGTAACACATTTGTTGGAGATTTTCTCAGAGGCTGTGTGGTTTTCATTGTTTCCGGTGAAGAGCAGAAATTTCTCTTACCCACTGAGGTAGGAGTATCAGACGTAAATAAACCAAAAGAAAAATACTATCAAGCGCAGCAACGTGGGCAACACCCACTGAGAAAGAAACGGTGTTAGCTGCCTTTAATTTGTGCTTGTAATGCAAGTGAAACTGTTCCTACTCACTGTCATTACTGTGCAGCACAACATTTGGTGCCTGAGTATTTGGGTTCAAACTCTGAAATCCAAAAGTTGCTGTGTGTGATATCCTGTTGCCCCACAGCGTGCGCTCTTGTAGTATTCACAGGAGCTGTCAGCATCATATCAGTAATTGGATGTGGATTTCAACTTCTGCGTGGTATTTTCAATTATTATTGAAAAAGTTATACCTTTAAATTTTTTTTTTCAGTGGCACAAGTAGGCTTACATTAACACTGCAATGAAGTTACTGCGACAATCCCCTAGTCGCCACACTCCGGTGCCTGTTGACTACCCCGAGGGGGAATTTAGCATGGCCAGTGCACCTAACCAACATATTCTTTGGATTATGGAGAAAACCAGAGCACTCGGAGGAAACTCACACAGACACGAGGACAACACGCAAACTCCGCACAGACAGTGACCCAAGCTGGGTCCCTGAGTCACCACATAGTGACCCAACCCAGGAACCCGAGTCCCTCACACTGTGAGGCAGCAGTGTTAACTACTGTACCACTGTGCCGCCTTGTTAATTAAGATGCAACTGAGTTCTTAACAGTGTACAAAATCATAATTACTTCTGAACAACCTCTCTGGTCTCACTTTTAGAAATTCAGAGTGTCATTTTCTTCATTCCGTATAAGTTTTATAGGTTTTTTTTAAAGTAAAACAAATAATTTTTGGCTCATTTTCTAAAGATTATGTCTGATGCTTCAGCTTTTATCTTAATCTTTAGTCCCATGTTTATGTTCAAATTGCTATTTTACTCCCTGTAAAATGAATAAAAATCAGTGTTTTTACTTCCTGGTTTGCTGCTATTAGCATTCTTCAATTTGATTTGTTCTGTAGACAGTTCAATGAAATCATTTTTACTGAACTCCAGAGAACCACTTACAGATTGTGCCTGTGTTTGACTGCCACTGTATAGGAGGAATCAACAAGATGGGGGTCCCCTAAATCTTTTGTCAGACACTTTTCTATATTAGCAACAAATGCCATCCCTTGATTGCTGATGGTAAAATTCTGGTCAATGTTTCAGTTCAGTGATTTTTTAAAAATCGGAACTGATTTGTGTTCCTGTTTTACCAGGTTTTAAGTAAGGAAGGGAAATGGGGGTGGGGGAGACAGCAATGATTAAAAGGCAAAAGTGATGATGGTGCAAGCCAGATTGGGTGATAATAGGACAGACAATGAAATGAAAGATACATCTAGAAGAGCAGTACTTGGCAACATCAGAATCGTTACCAGTATTTGCTGTCCAAACAAATGGGAGCAGTGTTACAATCTGAACTCGGTGTTGAGTCTGACAGGGTGAAATCTTACAAATTGAAAAGCTGTCCCTTGATCATCCATTGACCTTAAATGGAACAAGTATTAGAGCCAGAGGTGAGTGTGGGAGTGGGCTTCAAGTTGAAAAAGGCAAGTGGTTGGAAGTTCAGTGTTCCACCTGCAGACTGAATGAAAGTTTTCAGCCAAGGGTATTTTCTCTCCCTAGTGCAGAGTGATGTAGTATTGCTTTAAGAGATATCAGTTTGACATCACCAGGAGAGAAAAGTGTCATGTAATCCAGTCTGTATTTCACTTTTTGCTTTGAGCAGAGTGCACACACACAGCTCTGGTGCCTTCAAGCTTAATGCCTATACATGTCTGCTCTAATTTACGGGGAGGCGATGGGCTGGTGGTAATATTGCTAGACTATTAATCCGGAAACTCAGCTAATGTTCTGGGAACCCAGGTTCAAATCCTGCCATGGCAGTTGGTGGAATTTGAAATCAATAAAAAATATCTGGAATTAAGAATCTACTGATAACCATGAAACCATTGTCAATTGATGGGAAAACCCATCTGGTTCACTAGTGTCCTGACCTGGTCTGTCCTATATGTGACTCCACAGCAATGTGGTTGACTCTCTACAGCCCTCTAAACAACGGCAACTAGGAAAGGACAATAAGTGCTGGTCACCCAGGTCCCAAGAATGAATTTTAAAACAAGTGTCTAGTCTTAATAAATTAACCCATTTCATCCCTTATGAATGATTGGTGCCTTGTGTCTTGTAGAGTAAATAAGTCTGAGGTGTTATATATTTATAGTAGCACCACATAGAGGATACATCGTCATGTGCAACAAATTAAGTTTGAGACTCAATGAAGCCAAGAATGAAGTGAAATTGTGGACAAGGCCAACTCTGAAAGAGGGAAGTTGAAAATATCCATGTTGGCAGCACCAGGCAGTAAGCCTGGATCTCAGCAAGCTGCGGGAACAGAGATTCGAGGAATGCTGAATATCATGGGGATATCTGTAATGATGGGCGGATCCAATACATGAAGGATGGAATTTCATTTGGAATCCAGATGGAATGTGTCAGGGCTGAAAACAGTTGCTGAGGAAGGAGATATCGCTGGGAAGGCAAGGTTTAGACAAAACCTGAAAGAAACAGAAAACAGGAACATTTCTTATCCTTTTTGGTGAAAATCAAAAGAAAAACTTAAAAAAGGTTGAGCCAATTTGCATGTTTTCTTCTGTATCAAATATTTCAACAGTACTGCAATAAATATGAAACTGGAATATTAGTTCGGTTCACCTAGTGTTCAGTCGTACTCTAAACTTAAAAAAGAACATAGGAAAAGAATGTAGCTGTTATAATGATTTAGAACATATTATAAAATGATCTCATTTTCCAACTTCCTCCTCATCTGCTGTATCTGTGTTCTGCTCTCCGAATGTGTTTGGCGACCATGTCTGTGAAATATGAGCTATAATCTAATTTATAGATTTTTGCTTTCAGAGTTATGGCAATGAAAGTGCTTTGATCTGGCATCGCAACAATATAAAACTCCTAAAAATGGTTACTCCTAAAAATGCTTTGCAGGTTGTTTTGAACTTTGAACATAGATAAACAATTTTCTGATTGTATTCCCCAATCGAATGTATTCAAGATATACTTGGGGTGAATGGGACCATATGTTATGGGGAAAAGGTAGGATTAGGCTATTGAGTTGGGTGATCAACCATGACTGTGATGAATGTCAGAGCTGGTTCAAAGGACCAAATGGCCTCCTGCTGCTTCTATCTTCTATGTTTCTGTGATTGGTGTGTTATTAAATTATTGTGAGTCAATCGGCTGCTCAGAACTTGTATCTGAGAAGCTGATATGTGAAATTTGACCCAGGACATATGGACTTGGAGTTTCTGGCCCTATTGTAGCTGTGGGAGATTGGGTGACTCAGGTAAAAGTCCACTGGCTGTCAGCAGGACTAGATGATCCTGATCGGAAAATCCCATCTGTGATTTGAGGTGTATCAGATGAACAACACATTCACATGATATAGTTATGGCATGGTGGCACAGTAGTTAGCACTGCTGCCCCGCAGTGCTAGGGACCTGTGTTCGATTCCCAGCTTGGGGCATCGTCTCCGCGGAGTCTGTACGTTCTTCCTGTGTCTGCATGGGTTTCCTCTGGGTGCTCCAGTTTCCTCCCATAGTCTGAATGGCATGTAGGTTAGGTGCAGTGGCCATGCTAAATTCTCCCTCAGTATACCTGACCAGAAGGATGTGGAAGCTTTGGAGAGGGTATAGAAAAGATTTACCAGGATGTTGCCTGGTATGGAGGGCATTAACTATGAAAGGTTGGAGAAATTTGATTTGTTCTCACTGCAACGACGGAGGTTGAGGAGTGACCTGATAGAAGTCTACAAGATTATGAGAGGCATGAACAGAATGGATAGTCAGAAGCTTTTTCCCAGGGTGGAAGAGTCAATTACTAGGGGACACAGGTTTAAGGTGCAAGGGGCAAGGTTTAAAGGAGATGTACGAGGCAGATTTTTTACACAGAGAGTAGTGGGTGCCTGGAATTTGTTGCTGGGGAGGTAGCGGAAGTGGATACGGTAGTGACTTTTAAGGGGTGTCTTGACAAATACATGAGTAGGATAGGAATAGAGGGATATGGTCCCTGGAAGGGTAGGGGGTTTTAGTTGTTGGCAGCATGGTCCGTGCAGGCTTGGAGGGCTGAAGGCCCTGTTCCTGTGATGTAATTTTCTTTGTTCTTAGTGTGGCAACTAAGGGGATTTTCACAGTATCTTCAATGCAGTGTTAATGTAAGCCTACTTGTGACACTAAGAAATTAACTTTACACAAATTCACAATTCCAGATCACCATTTTGTGACATTTTGCATTGCTTAGTACCTCCCATAACAATACTTCAGTCCAAAGATGCGCAGGTTAGACAGACTGGCCATGCTAAATTGCCCATTAGTGTCCAGAGATATGTAGGTTGGGTGGATTAGCTGAGATAAATGTGTAGGGTTGGGGGGAAGTGGGGAGGACCTGGGCGGGATGCTCTTTTGGAGAGCCAGCACAGACCTGATGGGCCGAATGGCTCTTTCTGCACTGTAGAGATTCTACGATAATGTCCAGATTGACCAGTTCTCAAATTCAGGCACGGAGTTCCATTACTGAGAGGTGGGGGTTTGCTGGCAGGGCTGTGAGTGGAGGGTGGCACTGAGGTCTGCTAGTTTTAGAGGTGTGAGGTACTGCGTATGCACAAGATTTAAAGGACAAACTGCAGAAAAACAGCAACTCAGCAGCAGACTGCAACACAAAACAGAGGCCTCACATACAGGCCAGTCCTGTAAAACTAGGGACAACTGATTGTTCTGATATGCCTTCTTCCACAGCCATTAGTGAAGCTGTGTATACAATGCTTCTGGCCATCTGATGACATCACTTCCACATGGGGGGAACTGCAGAGGTCTAATGATGTCACTTCCTCTAATGATCTCACTTCCTTAAACTGCCAGGCACTCAATGCTTTGTTGCTTTTGAAAGAAATAGGACAATGCTTTTAGCCAATGAAGCATAGTTGGTGTCGTAGTTCACAGAATGTAGCATCTAATGAGCACAAAGCGATGTCCCCCAAACAGCAATGTGCTTGTGACCAGATTATAGTTTTTATGATGTTGACTGAGGGATGAATCTTTGGGCTGGTCTCTGGGGGCAACTATCTTGCTCTTCTTTGAATTAATGCCTTAAGTTCTTTTATATTCGCTCAGGCAGACAGATGGGCCTCCAGTTTCACATGTGGGGGGCAACTTTTTTTACACAGAGGGTGGTACGTATTTGGAATGAGCTGCTAGAGGAAGTTGTTGAGGCAGGGACATTGACAACATTTAAAAGGCTTTTGGACAGAAATGTGGATGGGCAAGATTTAGAGGGATATCGGCCAAATGCAGGCAAGTGGGGTTAGATTAGGTGGGGTTTTTGGGTCGAAATGGACCAGTTTGGGCTGAAGGACTGTCTCCGTGCTGTAGATTCTATATGATTCTATGATCTCATTTGCAGGACAGCACCTCCAGCAGTGCAGCACATCCTCAATAAACCTGAAAGATCCCCCCCCCTCCCCCTCCACCACAGAGTGGCAGTGGTTCGCCCCATTCCTCAACCAATCATTACTGCAGAACAACAGCAGTGCCCTTCTCTCTTGTCACTGATGGCAACTGCTGAGTGGCAGCATCTCCCAATCCTACTCCCTCACCGATTGCTACTGCAGAGTCACAATGTTTCCCATCCCTGAACAACACCCCTGACTGGCCCTGCCTTCTCTCAGGCCTCACCCATTTGGCATTGTGGGCTGTCAGATTGGCAGTGCCAGGGTGCCAGAGAGCCTTCTTTGCTGAGGCCAGACAGGCAAGTGGGCCTGGGCGATTCTGTCCCAGGCTCGCAAATTACATTTAAAATAATTTTAAATATTCTAATTAGCCTCATGCCCTTTTCAGACATGAGGCTTATCTTGCTGGATATTTAGTGCCAGTAAGATCGTGAAAGGTGAGAAATCGGGCGTGCACCTAATTTCTTGGCTCTCTCGCAATCTTACCGACTCACCCAACCCATCAGCTACTGGAGTGAAATGGTAAGATCACCCCCCTCCATCACTGTTACATTTTGAAATCCATCACAGAGAACAAGAATTTCATTTGAAAGCAACCTCAGGTGCCCGAGTTTCCCATTTTGAAAAAGATGATTTATAGTTTAAAAGAGACTGTCTCAGGAAATTGCATTTATATTGGCCACAACTCCATTGGATTTTCAAGGCCGCCATTAAGAAACTGCCTCAACCACAAACAACAACAAAGGATTCATAAACAGTAAATTCTCCATAGTTTGCCTCTTTATCATTGAATCTTAATTCAACTGATGGTTAACTTACACTGTCCAACTGCATGTGTGTGTGCATCTATGTGTGTATGTGTTCATGTCTGTGTATCTTTGCTTGGGTGGGTTTTTAGTTCAATAGTAACTATCCCCACTGTGATTAAACTGGAGGAAGTTAGTCTGACTGAGTCCTTTGCAATCAACATATAAATGGTTAAGTACAGACGTGGAATTGATATCTTTGTCCCAATAAGTTTGCTCCAATCGGCTGTCCTCTACCTGTTCAGGTCAGGTTACAGCATAAACCGAAACTTGTGTGATAAGAATGAACAGGGTAAGGGTTTGTAGGGGGTTGGTGATTATTAGACGGGTAACCAGGCTTACAGAATCTGTACTGAAAACATATCCTGAGTCAAGGGAGAGACCAGGCAAGCGCATTGAGCAAAAGGAGCTGCAGCCATCCGTATGAACCTGCATTGTCTTTGGATGGAGTATATATTTGAATGGAACCCACAAATCAATTTCTGGTTGCAGTTTAGATGTGCCTTTTTTGGCACCATTGCTGATTCGCACCAACCCTTTACTGATGAATGGGAGGAGACTGATGGGGCAGTGCATGACTGAGTTGGAGTCATCCTGTGTATTTTTCAAGAGAGCTAAAGTTCGTTCACATTTACAGCAGAGGTCATTGTCATAGCACTGGGGTAACTGGGTTAGGGAAATAATGGGGAGAATGGTAATTTTGGGGTAGTTGGTGGTACAGGTGCCAGGAACTTTGCTCTGATCCATTAGTGTGAGCTGGTTTTTGGTTTGAAGTGTGTAGACAACCTTTATATTCTTTTCATTAGATTCATAGCTTGTCCAAAGATACATCTACTGTTGCTTCTGAGAAACCCTTCCACACCATGCAGTGTGCTAAGAAAGTAAGGGCTTTTCATGCATAGTTACAGACTCAATGGGCTGAAGGGCCTCTTCTGCATTGTAGTATTCTATGATTTTGTGATTATGATTTTGTTCCCTGGCATTACGGTGTTGGGGTTGTGAAGTCAAAGACAGCATGGTGAGATAATGGCAGCTATAAACAAAAAACTGACTCACAAATCAAACTCTACTGTTGTAATTACAATTTTACTATTTTAAATATTAGTTCGCAATGATTGGATTTAATCCAAACTGAGAGGATGCAAGTAACATTTCAGAACCAGATGTAAGTGAAATAAGTTTGGGCAGATTCAAATTAATAGTGGTCAACAGTGCAAAATAATGATTGGCACTAAGTTGGCCATGTGATTGAGTACCTAGCTGGCAACTGAGAGATATGGGCATTTGACACTGATGCAGAAGGAGATTCTTTGGCATCTTGATTAGGACAAACCAGTGTGGCAGACGATACACAGTTGTATCCTACATTAAATATGTGCTATACTTAAGTTAGAAGTGCTTAATACAGACATTGAAGGTAACATCTGGAGAAAGGCTCCTTCTTCGTTATGTCATTGAGCACAGAATATACCTTCCCCAGAAAAAAAATGGCATGTCCCTTGGAGCCTGAGAAAGCGCCTCTGCGAAGGAATGTCCTCCATTCATTGACTCCAACTGTAATTCTCCTTGAATGGGAGCCTTCTAGTGTAACGCTCTTGGCAGCAAACAGGACTTTACATAAGTCTCCTTCTTGCTTATTAAAACAGCACTGAAGAAATAGTTCAGATTTTTAATAACCTGAACAAATTTGAATGCATTATCTCACCAGTAAAATATGCTGTCGTACAATGCAGACTCTATATTTCTCCAAATTCCCAGCTGTTGTTGTAAGACCTCCTTTATCCTGTAATTAAGCAAGCATCAGAAGATTCAACCTTAGATCAGTGGGCTTCTCATCAGTGTTGTTTTCCTTCAGCTATGCTGGTGGTTTTTGCTGCCCTGGTCTCTTGTTGCTAATAAAGTAGTGTTTGCTGCTCAAGTCTGTAATTCTTATTTTCCATTATGTGACAAAGAAAAGGCTTGCATTTCTATAGCATCTTTCATGATATTAGAAGCATCCCACTGTTAACCTGAAGCATTGATTGTTTTAAACTATCGTCATTGTTGCCATGTAGTTGCTATGCTGAACAAGATCTGACAAGCAGCAATTTAATTATTTACCAAATTACTTGTTTTACGCAATCATAGATTTCTACAGTGCGGAAGGAGGCCATTTGGCCCATTGAGTCTGCACCGACTCTCCAACAGAGGATCTTACCCAGATCCTATCCCCTTAACCCCACCTATTTACCCTGCTTATCCCCTTAACCTACACATCTTTGGAAATTAAGGGGTGACTTAGCATGGCCAATCCACCTAAGGTGCACTTCTTTGGACTGTGGGAGGAAATTAGATCTCCTGGAGGTAACCCACGCAGACATGGGGAAGAATGTTCAAGCTCCACACAGACAGTCACCTAAGGCTGGAATGAGGCACTGTGAGGCAGCAATGCCAACTATTGTGCCACCCACCCATTTTAGGTGGTGTTGAGGGATAATTGCTGACTGGGGAACTCCCTTGTTTCTCTTTGAATAATGCCTTGCAATCATTTAAACCCACCTATGAGGGCAAATAAAGCCTCCATTTAACATCTCATCCAATTGATGTCACCTGCAATAGTATGGAAGGGGCTATACTTATTGAGTAGAGCACTGTTCACTGGGAAGCTGCTATGAAGATGTTTCTGAGCACTTACAGATGGACTGCATAAACAAACTGAACAAGGGATAAGTGGATGGGAACTCTGATGACCATAAGGTGGTAGCCATAACCCCGGACAATCACATTTTAATTTGATGTGTCTTAAGTTTCCTTTGTACTTTTCTTTTTGTTTGGGCTGTTCCCCTTCCTTTTGGGGAGCTGCCCCTTTTACTTTGTCCTAATTTAAATTGAGCTTGTCTATTTGGTTTGACCTTAAAAGAGGACAAGGTGGTAGCCAGAACAGCAGGTGTGGATGTTTAGATGGTGTAGCCATGTAGATATATCTTGTTAGTAATTAATCATTATAATCAGACAAGCATAACTGTTTACTGGTTAACTACATTCACCTGACAGAAATGAAGTAATCAGATCAGTTGTAATTTGCATCTTAGTGTCCCAAGATGTGTAGGTTAGTTGGATTAGCTATGGGAAATGTGTGGAGTTATGGGGATGAGGTTGTGGAAAGAGCCTGGATAAGATATACTGTCAGGGAATTAGTACAGACTCGATGGGCCAAATGGCCTTCTTCTGCACTGTAGGAATTCTATGGCTTCTTCTGCATTGTAGGGATTCTATAATTCTACGATGAATGACTTTGGAACAAGTGTATACATGTAATTGGTATATGTTGATTACTGGTAAGCTAACCAAACATCATTGCTCATGTCATGTATCAATCTGGAAGTCAAGTGCACCACCTCGTGGGAGTCAGACTTCCTTGCTATAACTTGAATAAAGGCCAATTTGAAACTCCAAAATCTCCATCTGGTCACTCAGTGGCGGACAAGGATCTGAGATAGCCTGGGTGCTATTGTGTATTCCCAAACAACCTTAATAGGAACCAGTACCAGTCACAATTTTGGACTCAGGTCTCTGACATAAAACTTCACCACTCAACCTGCCAACTCTGAGGAAGAAGGCAGCTAAGACTGACATGCCATGACTTAGTTTGAGTGGTCCTGTCAGTACAAGAGGCAGGAGAGTAGATTTGTGCAGAACCAGTGAAGTAACCGAATTTACTTTCAAGGGATTATTGCAAAGTTCATAAAGTTTAATTATTAGTCACAAGTCAGCTTCCATTAACACTGCAATGAAGTTACTGTGAAAACCCTCTAATTGCCACACTCTGGCACCTGTCCATGTATACTCAGAGAGAAGTTAGCACGGCCAAAGCACCTAACCAGCACGTCTTTCTGATTGTGGGAGGAAACCAGAGCACCTGGAAGAAACCCATGTAGATAAGGGGAGAACATGCAAACTCTGCAATAGTGACACAAGCCGGAATTGAACCCGGGTCCCTGGCACTGTGATGCAGCAGCGCTAACCACTATGCCACACATGCTGCAAGCTGCTCCTGTAGTTTTTCACTGGGTGGTTTAATGCCTGGATGTCACAACTCAGATGGAAGAGGATAATCAAATGCTGTACAGCATTCGATTAAGTGACAAGTAGTTTAAAATGCTGCCTTGTTCAAAGTATTCAAATATTATTTGTTTATCATGTTCACCTTTTACAGAATAAAATATTAAAGGAAGGCGATGGCCTAGTGATATTACTGCTAGACTATAAATCCAAATACTCAGCTAATGTTCTGGGGACTTGGGTTTGAATTCCACTGTGGAATGGCGTGGAATTTAAATTCAATAAACAATATCTGAAATTAAGAATCTACTGATGACCATGAAACCATTGTCGATTGTTGGAAAAACACATCTGGTTCACTAATGTCCTTTAGGGAAAGAAATCTGCCATCGTAACCTGGTGTGCGCTACATGTCACTCCAGACCCACAGCAATGCGGTTGACTCTCAACTGCCCTCTGAAATGACCTAACAAGCTATTCAGTTCAAGGGCAATTAGGGATGGGCAATAATTGCTGGCTCAGCCAGTGACACCCATGACCCACGAACGAGTTAAAAAAAAAATTCCCTCAGGAGAAATTCTGTATATATCTGTATAAAAAAGAAAGTTACTTGACTATCTGGTCATTAAGATTTTTTAATTCATTCGTGGGACTTGGGCGCTGCTGGCTAGCAGCATTTATTGCCCATCCCTAGCTGTCCTTGTTCAGAGGGCAGATGGGAGTCAACCACATTGCTGTGACTCTGGAGTCACACGTAGACCAGATCAGGTAAGAATGGCAGATTTCCTTCCCCGAAGGGACATTAGTGAACCAGATGGGTTTTTTCGACAATTGTTTCATAGTCATCAGTAGATTCTTAACTCCAGATTTTTTAAAATCATTTTCAAATTCCACCATGGCAGGATTTGAATCTGGATGCCCAGAACATTAGCTGAGTTTCTGGATTAATGCCACTAGACCACTGCCTTTGTTTGTAGGGCGAAGTCAAGTGTAAATTGACTGTTACGTTTCTGACATCATATTGGTGATCACGCTTCATTGGCTGTACAGGACTTGAAAACATCCCGTGGTCAAGAATAATAAATGCAAGCCTTTCTTCTGTTAGTCGGACAATTGAATCATTCTGTTGGCTGGATTTTCTCACCAATTTTTGTAACAGTTTTGACATTCAGAAATCAGCTGAACATCTGAAATGAAACAGACTGTTCAACATTTTATAACAGCTAATAAAAGATTATTACAACAGTTTCCCCCAAAAAGTACTTACACTGAAACATTTATTGTGAATCCTACAAGCCAGCTAGCCTATAGCACAAGTATCTGATCATCTGGATGCTTTCAGTTGGCTTTGACTTTTAACAGCCTGGTTCATATCTGCTTCCAGAGAGAAAAGAAAATCACAGGAAAGCATTGATCAAATTCTTTTCATTCTTCTCCTGGCTTTGTTTTGAGAACAGTAAAGTGATCACTTTTGGGGGCGTGGTGCGGGAATAGCTCCATCCTGTTATGGTAAATTCGATTGCCCACAGGATCGATCGTAGTCATATCAAGTCAGTCTAACATTTTCAAGATGCAGCTTTGGCTATGTTTATGGTGTACTGAAGAATTATTGCACATTTAATCTATTTAGCAATGTTCGGTGCTGATACCGGGAACAAGGCAGTTATGACGTTCACTTGATCAACATGTGGTTATGGTTTTAATCCCAGCTGAATCTGTGTTTGAAATACATTCTGTGCCGGGCAGTTCAAATACTGAGAGCAAAGGGTGTCGTATTAAAATTTGCAGCTAAATTAAAAATTTAAGGAGGAACTTTGCACTGGTCATGTTTCTAGATTTGTGGTCACGAGTATAACTCTGGCCATAGCCTAGGAATGCATGAAAGAGGAGGGTAGAGAGGCAAAGAACAGGAATAGCGCCAATCACCAGTACCCCAGGGTGCCACAGCTCTTGAGGAGCCGTTCGCCAGGACTAATTCCCATTAATCATCACCTCCATCCTTAATACACCAACAGTGCTGCAATGCTTATCACCAACATCCTTACTATCACCAGCCCATTGTTTTTGTTCTGTCTAGTCTTCCAAGTGTTGCCGTCACTTGGGCTACAAACTTTGACACCAAAATCAGATGCTGGAAGGAAAAAAATCTTGCAACTCCATCCCATGTGTTGATAGTTTTTAACAGGAATAACCAAGATTTATCCTCCGGTATACCTGTCTGGTATACTTGCCTGTGTATTCAAACAGTACTCTGTTGCTACAGCATAGGCAATGGAGGCTGTTGCTCTTTAGTTGAGCATGCTTTAAATATGGCTGGGCAAGGAGACACTTCCCCCTCTTGTCCACCACCTGGACCAGGGTAACTGAAGTGGCATCAGAGCAGTTGGAAAGCTCATATGCCATGCTTTTAAGGCATTTGTATGTAGCCAGAATAACACATACCCCTTTTTGAGGCTGGCTGCCATTATGTGATGTCTTTGATTGAGACCCTTTTTAAATGAATCATCTGACACAGTGTCTGGCCTAATACAGAAAAAATAAAATGGCCCAGTATGTCATGATTCAGACACACCCTATCTGCTTTGGCTAAAAAAGGCCAGTACTTTTCAAATGCTCAAATTCCACAATTTCCACGTCTTGAGTGGGATCTTATGGCCTCACTCGAGTGTGACCGGAAAATACCACCTGAGGACAATGGCCATTTCCATTGTCCGCCCTTGCCCACTCCCATTCCATGGCAGGCAGTAAAATTCTGGTGCTTATCTCTCCAACAGAATATTCTCAATTTAACTACATTTGTTGGGAGCGTATAATCTGTAAAGATACTGAGGAAAAACAACAGCCACATGATCTCCAACATTGCATTATCCTTGCCAATTTCTAGGCCATAATCCCTTAGAGTTTAAGTAACATGACCTTGCCTTCATTATCAATAACAATAAGCAACTTCACGATCTGAAGAAGCGCTGCTGAGCTTTAACTTGTGCCATACACAGTGAAGTATAAATCTATTGATGGAAAAATCATTTTGCTGCATTGAATCCTTCCTTTTATCGAGAGATTCTCTTTTACAGTTTCCAAATAATTGCTCTACTAGGAATTGTTGAATTGGGAAAGATTTGGAGAGAGCAGAGAGGATGAGACTTGCCAGAATGAGATCAATGTTGAGGGACTTCAGTTGCCTGAAGATGCTAAAGAATCTGAGATATTCTTCTGAGAACAGGAGAAGGTTAAGGGGAGATTTAAGTACTTTTCAACATCATGACAGAACAGTGAATTCCAAGCTGAGCAAAAATGTCCCTCAGTTACCTGTTGTTTAATTTTCTGACTAGAATCAACTTGCCAACTTTCATCTACAAACAGCTGAATGATTAAGAAGTGCCATCACACTTGTGCTCATTATTAAGTGTTTTTGTTGAGATTAAATCCAAAGTGAATGATGTGGCTGTATGTTGTCTCACCATTGTCTCACAGCATCTGAACCCAGTTTTGATTCTGGCCTTGGGATACTGTATGGAGTTTACACATTCTCCCATGTCTGCGTGGGTTTCCTCTGGGTTTTCTTTTATTATTCATTGGGACATTGATAAAGAAATTGATAAAGAAGGGTAGGATAAACTATGAGGCTGGGCTAGCGCTTAATATAAAAAAGGATAGCAAGAGTTTTTATAAGTATATAAAAAGGAAGAGGCTGGCTAGGGTGAACGTTGGACCCTTAGAGGATGAGAAGGGGGACTTAGTGGTAGGGGATGGGGAAATGGCTGAGGTCTTGAATAACTTTTTTGTTTCGGTCTTCACGGAGGAGGACGTGAATAATTTGCCGGGTGTTAGCGATGGAAAGGTGGTAGGACTGGAGGGTCTCAATGACATTACTGTTACTAGAGAGACGGTGCTCAACAGACTGGAGGGGCTGATTGTGGACAAGTCCCCAGGACCGGATGGAATGCATCCGAGGGTTCTGAAAGAAATGGCGGAGGTGATAGTGGATGCCTTGGTGGTTATTTTCCAGACGTCGCTGGATTCCGGGGAAGTGCCAGAAGATTGGAAAACGGCTAATGTTACGCCGTTGTTTAAGAAGGGTGCCAGGCAAAAGGCGGGGAATTATAGGCCGGTTAGTTTAACGTCTGTTGTAGGTAAAATGTTAGAATCCGTCATCAAGGAGGAAATAGCGAGGCATCTTGAAGGGAATTGCTTGATAGAGCAGACGCAGCACGGTTTTGTTAAGGGGAAGTCGTGTCTGACAAATTTACTGGAGTTCTATGAGGATGTGTCTAGGGCGGTGGATAGAGGAGAGCCGGTGGATGTGGTCTTTCTTGATTTTCAGAAGGCGTTTGACAAGGTACCTCACAAGAGGTTATTGCAGAAGGTCAGGGGACATGGAGTTGGGGGTACGGTGTTAGCGTGGATAGAGGACTGGTTGTCAAAAAGGAGGCAGAGAGTGGGGTCAATGGGTGCTATTCGGATTCGCGGTTGGTGACTAGTGGAGTGCCTCAGGGGTCGGTGCTGGGGCCTCAGCTATTTACCATTTATATAGATGATCTGGAGAAGGGAACCGAGTGTATGGTGTCGAAATTTGCTGATGACACCAAGATTGGGGGAACGGCAAATTGCGCGGAGGGTGTGGAGAGTCTGCAGAAGGATCTAGATAGGCTGGGCGAATGGGCCAGGAACTGGCAAATGGAATTTAATGTTGGCAAGTGTGAGGTGGTCCACTTTGGTAGGAATAATGGTAGGAAGGATTATTACTTACGTGGAGAAAAACTGCAGCAGGCGACGGTGTAGAGGGACCTCGGGGTCCTTGTGCATGAGTCGCAAAAACCCAGCTTGCAGGTGCAGCAGGTGGTCAGGAAGGCAAATGGGATGCTGGCCTTCATAGCGAGGGGGATTGAATATAAAAGTAGGGAGGTCTTGCTGCGGCTGTATAGGGCATTGGTGAGGCCGCAGCTGGAGTACTGTGTGCAGTTTTGGGCGCCGTACTTACGCAAGGATATTTTGGCCTTGGAGGGAGTGCAGAGGAGGTTTACTAGGCTGATGCCGGAGTTGAGGGGGTTGAGCTATGAGGAGAGGCTGAATAAACTGGGCTTGTACTCATTAGAGTTTAGAAGAATGAGGGGAGATCTCATTGAGACGTATAAGATGATGAATGGGATGGATAGGATAGAGGCGGAGAGACTCTTCCCGCTCAGAAAGGATAGTAGGACTAGGGGGCACAGCCTCAAGATAAAGGGGGGGGCGGTTTAGAAAGGAATTGAGGAAGAACTTCTTCACTCAAAGGGTGGTGAATCTCTGGAATTCTCTGCCAGTTGAAGTGGTGGAGGCTGCCTCGCTAAATATTTTTAAGACGCGGGTTGATGGGTTTCTGATAAGAGAGGGGATTAAGGGTTATGGGGAGAGGGCTGGAATGTGGAACTGAGCCACGACAGATCAGCCATGATCTTATTGAATGGCCGGGCAGGCTCGAAGTGCCGGATGGCCTACTCCTGCTCCTATTTCTTATGTTCTTATGTTCTTATGACATGGGCGTCACTGGCTGGCCAGCATTTATTGCCCATCCCTAGTTGCCCGAGTGCAGTTGAGAGTCAACTACATTGCTGTGGCTCTGGAGTCACATGTAGGCCATACCAGGTAAGGATTTCCTTCCTTAAGGAACATTAGTGAACCAGTTGGATTTTCCAGCAATGATTTCATGGTCATCAGTAGATTCTTAATTCCAGATATTGTTTATTGCATTCAAATTTCACCATCTGTCGTGGCGGGATTCAAACCCAAGTCCCCAGAATATTAGCTGAGTTTCTGGATTAATAGTTTAGCAATAACACTACTCAACCATTGCCTCCAGTTTCCACCCACAGTCCAAGGATGTGGCGGTTATGATTGGCCATGCTAAATTGACCCCTTGTATCCAAAGCTATGTAGGTTAGGTGGATTAGCCATGGCAATGCGGTTATGGGGATAGGGTGGAGGGCTGACCTCTTTTGGAGTGTTGTTGCAGACTTGATGGGCTGGATGGCCTCTTTTTGCAGTGTAGGGATCCTATGGTTCCACGTGTGGCTACGATAAAGTAAAAAAGGAGAATTGTTTCTACTCGCAGGAGGGTTAATTACCACAGAACATTAATTAAGATAATTAAGATAAAAGGTAGAGGGTAGATAAAAAAAAAAAGAATCTTTTCATCATGAATTATTGAAAGTGTATGGGAAGCAGATTTAGTAATCATTTCCAAAAGGGATTTGGATGTATGGGTTAAACATTTGCAGGACTATAGGGAAAGAGAGTGGACTTATTGAATGGTTGTTTCTCAGTGCAGCCACAGGCGAGATGGGCTGAATATCCTCTTCTCTGCTATCTGATTTTACAATCGAAAAGAAATTAGCATGATCAGCGCTGGACAAATTAGTTGCTTGAGTGAGTCAAACTACACTTTCTGATTCGAAACTGTATCAGAGATTTAAAAAAGATGAATCTGTGTCTCAAGTTTTTACGGTTATGTCCTTCTCCGGTTCATTAATTGCTCAGGACAAAGCTGTCATCTAAACGTGTCCAGTTTATTTAAAGTTCAGGGAATTCAGGTTAAACATTGCTGGACATGTCATGTATTATATTATCATCATTCACAAAACATTTTGTGCATCTTTAATGGAAAGTCATTTCTTAATATAGTTTAATATTGCACAGTAAATATTGTTCTATTAACAACATGTCAGAAGTGATAATGGAAGGATGATTTTCTCCTTCATTCCTATTTTTCAGTTCCGGTCCTCTTCTACAGCTTCCATTCTGCACATAAAGCTATTGAACGGGGGCAGGGGGTGGTGGGGGGACCGTTCTGATGAGACACCATGATAAATAATGTACGCCCACCTTTCAGATACAGAATGATTTGTTTTGCAGTTTCAGTAATTCTACTCGTAATAAAAAGCCAGAAAGCATTTGAAATCATCAATTCCACCAAAGCCAGATAAAATAGCCAATTTTCAGATTTTTTTGTGCTGTACTGCCACATCATCCACTTTGAATTTAATCTCAACAAAAACACTTACCAAAAGCATTGTGAACGCAAGTATGACAGCACTTCTTAATTGTTCAGCTGTTTTGTAGGTAAAAATTGGCAGTACGTTGATTCTATTCGGAACATTCAGAATCAGATAATTGAGGGACATTTTTAGCTTGAAATTCAAGTATTATGCTTGAAACAAGAATTCAAAACCATAAAAATGATCGGGAAATGTTTTGGTATATTGAAGTGCTATGACTGGATAAAAAATATGGCCAGAATTCTCCCCGCCGCTTTAGCAGTGAGGACGAAGAATTTGGCATTCAGCTAAATCTCCATTCCCTGCTACAGGGACCAGAGAATCCTGCTGGTGTGAACGGCCAGAGAATTCAAGCCTATATTTGGTTGAGTAATAGCTTTGAGTAGTAACTAAACATATTAATACTTCAGGTTAATGTTGATGCTTGGGTTCTGGGTCACTGGTGTGAACTAGATTTGAGAAACACATCTGCATGGTATATATGTGACGCTCACTCAAATTGTCGCAAGCAAACTGATGTGTAGGAACTATGTTTAAACCCCAAGAGGTAATAATTTAAGTTGACAGCATTGTTATGAAGCTATGCTCCATTATTTTTGAAAATATGGTTTAAACTTTCAACTGACTGAAAAGTTTGCAATCAGAAATGAGACAGAACTAACTACTTAAAAAATGCAAGGCTACTTTCCAAAAATATTGGAACACTGCCTTACACAGACATTCCCACCCAAAGCCCTTGAAAATGCACAAGAAATGAAGTATAACAGGTCAGGCTGAAGCCACTGTGGAGAGATTGTAGGAAAGTTTTCTACAGAGGAAACAAGCTGAAAGCTGATTTCTCTCTCTCTGGGAACAAATTTATTACCCAGTTCGGAAGCTAGCATTACTGGAAATCTACCAGCAAACTGAGATCTCACAATAATTGCAATATCTTTTGCAACAGGCCACATCCACAGAACCATCTAATCCAAACTATTCACAATATTTAAATACCTACACCTCCAGGACAATTAAAGGAAACTTAACCATATATTCTTTCAACTTTCTGTTATTGCACTCCAATTCCCCTTATTTCTGTGTGTGACATCATGTTTTTATTTTTTATTCCCTCAGGTTTTGTGATTAATAAATTTGTTTTTTCTTTAGCTTAAAGAAACCTTGTTTGATTGGCCCTTTATTGCTCATGGCTTCAGTAGTTAAATACGTTCGGATTCAGAAAAGGCACATATATTCTTGTGAAAAGGAAACTAAGAGGTGATCTTACCAATAAAATTCTCAGTGATGAATGAACAAGAAAATGGGAGAGTTTCAGACTCATTTTCTCGGCGACTAAAAAAATCCAATCTTATGACATTTAGTTGAAAAAAAGGGCCACAATGCAATTCTCGGCAGCAGGGAGGGGCAGGGCCTAATATCACCGGGAAGTTGGCTGCTGAGTTTGCAGGGCGCTATTGCACATGCACATTAATCTCGCAATGTAAAGGGAGATATCCTGCCAGCACCCTGCCTTATGATGCACCTAGGCCGTTCCCCCCACCTGCACTATATACATTGCCATCTCCCCCCCACTTTCATGGACATTGCCCCTCCTCCACGGCCAACAGCACCCCTGCCTCTCCCACCCCCACCCAGGACATCGTCTTTGCTGTGGCAAATGGAGGTGACAAAATAGAGGGAAGCCAGTTCACTCCTTCTCACCTGGTCATAACCAGATGAGAAGGAGTGAACTGTTGTAGGGTAGCATTCTTGGATGACCTGCCATATCCTTTAATCACAGATGAATGTGAAAAGTTTTGCGATACAATTTTTAAAAAAGTGAAGCTTTAGACCAATATTCCTCCAACAACAAATAGCATCAAAACCTAACCAGTCATTCATCTCAATACACCATTGGTAACTTTAGTATCAAGTTATGTTACTGTATTTGCATATCATTGCTGTGGGGTTAAGGAAGATTCTGCTCACTGTGCTCTGTTCCAGTCACAGTTAGAGTAAAAAGCTATAGTTCTTTCATATTGTTCATTTTTACAGTCTTATTCATCTTCTTTATTGACGTGCCTTGAATCCATGCAACATGGGACAGCAGAAAGTGCAGCTAAGTATAAAACCACTATCCATGCCATTCTCCAATCAGGTAAAAGATGTT
Organism: Carcharhinus amblyrhynchos; assembly: GCF_965287045.1. NCBI lineage: Eukaryota > Metazoa > Chordata > Chondrichthyes > Carcharhiniformes > Carcharhinidae > Carcharhinus > Carcharhinus amblyrhynchos. The sequence continues at coordinate 16,213,802 of NC_137352.1, forward strand.
GGATAACAATGCCCTGTATCACTTTGATTTTACCACTCTCCACAATGGCCAGAATTTTTCTGCCCTGCCACAATGGGTTTCCCTACATGCAGTGAACCATTCAAATTTCATAGAAGCAAAACAAAAATAGGAGCATTAGGTGGCCATTCAGCCCTTCGAGCCTGCTCTACCATTCATTTTGAACATGACTGATCATCCAACTCAATAGCCTGATCCCGCCTCCCTCCCACCTCCCCCCAACCCCAAAATAGCCCTTGATCACCTTTAAGTGCTATATCTAACTCCCTCTTGAAAACATTCAATGCTTTGGCTTCAACTACCTTCTGTGATAGCGAATTCCATAGGCTGACTACTCTCTGGGTGAAGAAATTTCTCCTCATCTCTATCCCAAACTGAGTGGGATTATTGGTAGACTGTAAATCCAACAATTCAGCGAATGTTCTGGGGACTGGGTCCGAATCCTGCCATGCAGATGGTGGAATTTGAATTCACCAAAAAAATCTGGAATTAAGAATCTACTGATGACCATGAAACCATTGTCAGTTGTCAGAAAAACCCATCTGGTTCACTAATGTTCTTTAGGGAAACAAATCTATCGTCCTTACCCAGTCTGGCATAAATGAGCTCCAGAGCCGTAGCAATGTGGTTGACTCTCAACTGCCCTCTGAAATGGCCAAGCATGCCACTCAGTTAAGGACAACTCGGGATGGGAATTAAAAGCTGTGACTCCCATGTCCCATGAATGAATTAAAAAAGTCCTCAGACTATGACCCCTGGTCCTCAATGGGGGGCATCCATCTTGCATCAATCTTGTCTAGCCCTGTTAGAATTTTATAGATTTCTGTGAGATTCCCCCTTATTTTGCTGAACTCCAGCGAATACAATCCTAACTGACTCAACCTCTCCTCAAACGTCAGTCCTGCCATCCTAGGAATCAGACTGGTAAACCTTCTCTGTACTCACTCTACAGCAGGACCAACTGGTGGTAGGGGCTGGGAAATCTCAATCCAGTATTTCTACACCTCCAGACACCTCATCCCTGGACTTTACATCCAGATCTGAGGTTCAGTCTCATTCCTTCCCAACTTTTAATTTATTCTGCCCGAAGTATACTGCACCCCAACCTCAAAGTTCAGTTCCCACTTTCCTCACCTGCTGGTGTTGCTCCAATTTTTTGCAATATCTCCCTGATTGAAATGCTGACCTCTACAATATATTTAATTCCCATCTTGCTGCAAATCATACGCATTTAGGAAGGTAAGAGAAATAAATTCAGTGCATCAACAAAGAAATTTGTGTGCTCCTTACAGACACATTGTAATACCACAGAAAACAGAAAGGAGACAAGGAAAACAGGCTTACCAACTATAAACCGCTGGATCAATTGTAAATTTCAAATCAGAGAATGATAAACTTTTGTTAGTCAAAGGTATTAAGTGACAGTGGGCAAAGATGGTTAATTAAATTTGGGTCATGTCAGCCATGATTTCATTGATTGGTGGAACAAGCTTGAGACACTTCTGGTTTTTTCTTTAACTGAAATTTTATTTTATAAAAACTTGAAACACTATCATAGAATCCCTATAGGGAGGCCATTTGACCCATCAAGCCTGCACTGACAACAATCCCACCCAGGTTCTATCCCCATAATCCTGCATATTTAGTCCACTGGCCCCCCTGACACGATGGTCAATTTAGCATAGCCAATCAACCCAAGCCACATATCTTTGGAGTGTGGGAGGAAACTAGAGCGCCCAGAGGAAACCCACGCAGACACGGGGAGAAAGTGCAGACCCGAGTCCGGAATTGAACCCAGGTCCCTGGCGCTGTGAGGCAGCAGCAATAACCACTGTGCCAATTAAATGGTCTCCTCCTGTTCTTAAATTCCTACAGTAAGTCTAACAGAGAGGGAGAAAAAAAACTAACACAAATAGAGATAGAGAGAGTGAATTAAAAACAGAAGTGTGTCAGACCCAGACACAGGAAGGAGAGTGCGACTCATACAAAAATAAAGGGGATTTAAGGAATTACATTGTGAAAAAAAAATCATTACAGAAAGATGGACATTTTTTCGGCAGTGATCAACAGTACATGAGACGAGCTTATTATCGAATGACACATGGAAATTTCTACACTGTGGTAGCTGTGGGAACATTGCAGACCCATTCATGGTGTCAGCTGTTGCTCAGTTGGTTGCACTTGTGCCTTTGAGTCAAAAGGTTGCGGGTTTCAGTCCCAATCTCAACTTGAACACAAAGAACAAGTTTAACACAACAGTGCGGTACTGAGAGATGGGATCTTAATGCAAAGCCTTACCTCTACCCTCTCAGGTGGATGTAAGATGAAGAGCAAAGAGTTATTTCTCCAGTGTTCTGACCAATATTTATTCCTCAATCAACATCCCAAAATCAGGTTATCTGCACACTGTTGCATTGTTATTTGGGGAACTTGCTAGGTGTTAATTGACTGTTTCATTTCCAATATCACATCAGTGACTATGTACTTCTAAAGTACAGTAAGAAGTCTCACAACACCAGGTTAAAGTCCAACAGGTTTATGTGGTAGCAAACACCACTAGCTTTCGGGGCTTTGCCCCTTCGTCAGGTGAGTGGGGAGTTCTGATCTCACCTGACGAAGGGGCAAAGCCCTGAAAGCTAGTGGCATTTGCTACCAAATTTACCTGCTGGACTTAAGAACATAAGAACATAAGAAATAGGAGCAGGAGTAGGCCAACTAGCCCTTCGACCCTACCCCGCCATTCAATAAGATCATGGTTGATCTGTCGTGGCTCAGTCCCGCCCTCTCCCCATAACCCTTAATCCCCTCTCTTATCAAAAACCCATCAACCCACACCTTAAAAATATTTAGCGAGGCAGCCTCCACCACTTCAACGGGCAGAGAATTCCAGAGATTCACTACCCTTTGAGTGAAGAAGTTCCTCCTCAACTCCGTTCTAAACCGCCCCCCCTTTATCTTGAGGCTATGCCCCCTAGTCCTACTATCCTTTCTGAGCGGGAAGAGTCTCTCCACCTCTATCCTATCCATCCCATTCATCATCTTATACGTCTCAATGAGATCTCCCCTCATTCTTCTAAACTCTAACGAGTACAAGCCTAATTTATTCAGCCTCTCCTCATAGGTCAACCCCCTCAACTCCGGCATCAGCCTAGTAAACCTCCTCTGCACTCCCTCCAAGGCCAAAATATCCTTGATCTGGAGGAGGGAACCAAGTGTAGGGTGTCGAAATTTGCTGATGACACCAAGATTGGTGGAAAGGCAAATTGTGTGGAGGGTGTGGAGAGTCTACAGAAGGATCTAGATAGGCTGGGCGAATGGGCCAGGAAATGGCAAATGGAATTTAATGTTGGCAAGTGCGAGGTGGTCCACTTTGGTAGGAATAATGGTAGGAAGGATTATTACTTACGTGGAGAAAAACTGCAGCAGGCGACGGTGCAGAGGGACCTCGGGGTCCTTGTGCATGAGTCGCAAAAACCCAGCTTGCAGGTGCAGCAGGTGGTCAGGAAGGCGAATGGGATGCTGGCCTTCATCGCGAGGGGGATTGAATATAAAAGTAGGGAGGTCTTGCTGCGGCTGTATAGGGCATTGGTGAGGCCGCAGCTGGAGTACTGTGTGCAGTTTTGGGCGCCATTGTTGTGAGACTTCTTACTGTGTTTACCCCAGTCCAACGCCGGCATCTCCACATCAAGACTAAAGTATGCCATTGTCGGAAAGTGCGTTTGGAGATGTTTGTGAAAGGCACCATCGAGGATAAGATATTTCTGCACATTATAGGCACACAACTAGAGTTTTAGTAGAAAATTTTGGACACGGTAGCACAGTGGTTAGCACTGCTGCTTCACAGCTCCAAGGTTTGATACTCGGCTTGGGTCAATGTCAGTGTGGAGTTTGCACATTCTCTTTGTGTTTGCGTGGGTTTCCTCCGGGTACTCCAGTTTCCTCCCACAGTCCAAAGATGTGCGAGTTTAGGTTGATTGGCCATGCTAAGAAATTGCCCCCTTGTGTCCAGGGTAGTGGAAGTTAGAGGCATTAGTGGGTATAATATGTAGGGATATGGGGGTAGGGCCTGGGTGGGATTGTGTTTGGTGCAGACTCGATGGGCCGACGGGCTTCTTTCTGCACTGTATGATCTTCTATGATCTATCACTGCACATCATTCACCATCCAATAATGGGCAGGAAATTGCCGGAAATACGCTCTGAACTAACTATCCGTTAAGTCAGCACCGTTGCATTTCCGAGTGGCACAGGAATCTTGGGAGCCCTGTAGGTTAAATGGTAAGATGCCATTTTGCCTGCTGACTTATAATGAGAAATACCATGAGAGGAGCAGAATGTATGCAAAAATTAATGATTTGTGTTCATGGGTTGTTAAACACATGACATGTCCTCAAGGTAGACTTGAAAAAGTGCCTTCAAGAGATTATTACACTATTCTTGAGTATTCCAGGTACAAAATGTATACTTGGAGTGATTCCAAGACTGAGATCTCACCTTAAGGGTCAGATGTCAGCAATAAACCACATGAGTTTCATTCTTCATAGCAACTAGGACCCACAATGAGAATGTTGTCTTATAATCATTCCCAGGTACTCATTATTTTTTATACATATAAAACTTTAACAGCTATATTGTGAAAGAAGAGTACAACTATAACTATTTTAATTAGCTCTATGGCCAGGAGGTTTAAAACACCTGGAATTGTTCAGTAGGTTTTACTCGAAGGTTGAAGAATGGCTGTCTGCTTTTGTGATTCTGGTCAGAATGTGGTATCTCTGGTGTGTGTGTGTGTGTGTGTGTGTGTGTGTGTGTGTGTGTGTGTGTGTGTGTGTGTGTGTGTGTGTGTGTGTGTGTGTGTGTGTGTGTGTGTGTGTGATTTGATTAAATCTTAAGTATGGGATTCTCCAGCTCACTCCAGATCCAGAGAATCCCGCCCAAAGTCAGTGGATCTTTGCATGGTCTACACCCCCACCCCCCCCACTCCCCCTGCCCCCTACGATTCCCATGGTGGGCAGGACAGGAGAATTCCTCCCCACGTGTTTCACTGCTTCTGCAAAGTGAAATTGTCTAAAAGTGGCAATGTGATTTGATGCAGAAATGTCAGTGATATGTTAGGAATTTGGCAAGCTTACTTCCTCATTTTTGAAGGAGGAAATTTCACGACGGTCTTTAAAATGATGAAGGGTTCAGACAGAGAAAACAAAGAGAAAATGTTTCCAATGGCCGAAAAGTCACCAAATGTAAGGAGAAGAACTGGAGAAAAGAGAAAGGAAAATATTTCAAGCGATGAGTGGCAAAGATTTGGAATTCATTGCTTAGTGGTGTTTGGGAATACAGGATTGAGTGACAGCTTTTCAGGGGGGATTGGATAAATACTCTAAGAAGAAAATATTTGCAGGAACATGGGGATGGCGACACTGCTGTGTTTTCCCACATATTTCAAACACTCTGCCAAAACAAATGTAAGGGTCGTGTCCCACCATGTCATGCTTGATGTGGGATTGTGCCTTTTTTTTGGCAAAATGTCATGTTTGGTTTAACATAACTCCTGGTTTTTGAATGTTATACCTCAAATTGTTTTGTGGTCATCAATAGACTTTAAATTCAGATTTTTATTGAATTCAAATTTCACCATCTGTCATGGTGGATTTGAACGTGAATTCCCAGATCTTTTCCAGGGTCCCTAGATTACTAGTGCTGTGACAACACCACTGCACTACCGGCTGTGCTGCCAGACTTTCAAAGAGCAAAGAAGAACAATGAAAATTGCATCACAGGAACAAGCCCTTCGGCCCTCCAAGCCTTCACTGAACATGCTGCCTGACTGAACTAAAACTCCTTACCCTTCCAGGGACCATATCCATCCATTCCCATCCTGTTCATGTATTTGTCCAGATGCCCCTTTAAACTCACTCTTGCATCTACTTCCACTACTCCCCCAGCACGCACCCACTACCTTCTGTGTAAAAACTTGCCTCATACATCTCCTTGAAACCTTGCCTCTCACACCTTAAACCTATGCCCCTTAGCAATTGCCTCTTCCACCCTGGGAAAAAGCTTCTGACTATCCATTCTGTCCATGCCCCTCATAATTTTGTAGACTTCTTTCAGGTCGCTCCTCAACCTCCATCGTTCCAGTGAGAACAAACAAGTTACTCCAATCTCTCCAACCAACTTTCCTGCCATATTTTCAAGCGCCTTGCCGAGAAAAGATATAAGGCTTCTCATTCGTCATTTACAGGATCAGTGCTTTGCTGACAAGGCTAGCATTTATTCCCCAATCTCTCACTGCCCTTGAGAAGGCAGCAGTGAGCCTCTGTCTTGAGTACAGTTGAATGGTTTGCTAGCTGGATCCAGTTGGCAGTCCAGTGCCAACCACTCTGCTGTGGGTTTAAAGCCACATGTAGGCCAGATGGAGGTAAGGATTACTGATTCCCTTCTTTAAAGGATACGAATGAACCATATGAGTCTTTGCAATGTTCTGGTAGTTTCGTGGTCATCACTAGTGACAATGGCTCAAATCTTCTGTTCTCATTCTTCGCTGGGATTTTCTGGTTCTGCTGAAATGAATGGAATTTCAGCTGGAATTTCTGTTCTCACTCGCAGTGGATCCTGCCACGGATGAGCCCAGCAAATCCCGTTCAGTATTTTCTTTTCAGATTAATTTATTTGAATTTAAATTTTCCAGGTTCACGTCTGGGTGAACCTGCTGTAAACCTCGCCAATGTGACACCACATTGGTGAGGTTTGAAAATACGGTGAGGGGTCAATATCTGGTGGGAGGATTTAATGATATTGAAATGTATTTCAATGTATTTAAATCAGGACCATACCCATTATGGGCATAAACCTGACTACATCACTGGAAGGGGAGAGACAAAAATTGGAAATTGCAATCTTGTGGGTGAGATTCACGGCTTCTGGGTTTTATCTAATCTCGAACCCACGCCGTCATTCCCCCAGGCTCAAGATTGCGTTAGTATGTCACCCAGGCAGAAAACAAAGAACTAAACAGTCTATTTTCCCATTTGTAGATTACCCTTTTGTACATTAGATTTTGGGGTAGTTCCAGAGGGTAATATTGGGATTTTACCACCTTGCTCGGGCGAGGCTCGTAAAATCCCGCCCAAAGCCAATGGAGAATTCCACTCTGTGAGCAATCTGGGCAAGCGAAGCAGTAAAATTCCAGCCTAAATCTTGCTCCACAATGAACCAAAGTTCCCCATTCATTAAATAAGTAATAAGTCTTTGGTGAATTTGAGCTTTGATTGATTTATTACAAAGGATTAATAATGACATGTGTTCAATACTGGGGATGTCATGGTTTTTTTTGTTCATCTATTTTTGTGAGCGTTTCAAAAATGTTGAAGAGCGTTTATTGTTTCACTGAGTCAGAGGTCAGACATCTCAAGTATGTATTTAAGAGAAACACATGCGATGGAATACTTAATAAATATAATCATCTAATCACAATGCTTCATGAGAACCCAGCAAAAATCAGAACAAATTAAAGGATGAAGATGTTTACAAAGTCAGTCTGTGAAGAGAGGGCTGCACAATGGCCCAGCTTAGAAAAAAATCACACAGAAAAGAGGAAAGTCTTTTGCTGCGTGCCTTCATTTGCTTTAATGTTGGACTTATTGCAATTAGGATCATCAGGTCTATGAGGGGAGGCTGTAGGATGAGGGGAGGCATTAGGACAGTCACTGGACTAACAATCCAGAGGCCCACGCTAATGCTCTCGTCACCCGGGTTGTATCCTGCTACTGCAGATGGTGAAATTTGAATTCAATAAAAATCTGGAATTAAAAGTCTAGTGATGACCATGAAACCTTTGTCGATTGTCACAAAAACCCATCTCGTTCACGAATGTCCTGTAGGGAAGGAAATCTGTCATCTTTACCTGGTCTGGCCTACATGTGACTCCAATGCCGCAGCAATGTGGTTGACTATCAACTGCTCTCTGAAATGGCCTAGCAAGCCACTCTGTTCAAGGGCAATTACGGATGGGCAATAAATGCTGGCCCAGCCAGTGACACCCACATCCCCTGAACGAATAAAGGAGAAAATTCCGTCAGGAGAAATTCTGTAAGTAAAGATAAAGTTACTTGATTATCTGGTCTGGCCTACATCTGACTCCAGACCCAGAGCAATTTGATTGATTCTCAAATGCCCTCTGGAACGGAGGGCAGTTAGAGATGGGCAATGAATGCTGGCCCAGCCAGCAACATCCACATCCCATGAAAATAAATTGAAAAGAAAGGCTCTTAAAGGGACTGCAGGATGCCGCCACTTAGAAGGTACATTTTTGAAACAAATGTACATGAATGTGGAGCCAGGCGTGGTCTTTGCATCTCCACCTTAAAACCGTGGTTCCATATTGGTGACCTGTTGCCCTTCCGAATGCCACATACCCTGCCCACATCTTCCAAGAACAACGTGCTACTCTGGGCTGTAAGACCTGCTCGCAGATTGGCAAATGAGCTCGGTGGATCAATTGAGTATGATCTGGTCTCTTCAAGCGAAGCACCACAACTTATTTAGGAACTGTTTTCTAGGCTAATGGTTTCTGCTGGACCATGAGAACGTACCTTTGTCACTTGCTGTTTTGAATCAGTTTAATGATCTGCTACTATGTGTAAAGGAATCTCAATGGCTGGTACTCGTATTTCAGCACTGTTTCCGTAAGATGTACCCAAAGTTTATCATGAATTCCTCAATCACTATTACTAGATCTGTGTAAGAGTTAAAGTAGTCCGTCCTGCTTCGAACATTGGAGCAGTGATGTCATGGTCACAGTCACTTTATATTTTTATTAGATTTTATTGGCCAGTGTTTGCCACATCCCAGACAGAAAGTGGGCCTGCAGCCAGGAGACGCGGGAAAGAGGCCTTTATGGGCCTAGAACAACACTGAAGTTATTTTACTTGGAAACTGTGCAAGTGTACATGTTTGTGAAAATGAAGAGAAGGCAGGAATAATTTTCAATAGACGGCAGGCAATCGTTCAAATCAATGTAACACAAAGGAATTTGTTATACTTGCCAACACTACCTGCAAGATCAGACCATCTTCACTAGAATTCCCCTCCTGCTGACTATTCCATTGATATTTTTCAATTGCATACGTTGGGTCATTTAAACGACATTGTAACTAAATTTTATTTTGCGATGAAATAGTTAAGTTTATTTATTAGTGTCACAAGTAGGCTAACATTGAAACTGCAATGAAGTTACTGTGAAAATCCCCTAGTTGCCACACTCCGGCACCTGTTCGGGTACACTGAGAGAGAATTTAGCATGGCCAATGCGCCTAACCAACTTGTCTTTCAGACCATGGGAGGAAACCGGAACTCCCAGAGGAAACCCACGCAGACACGGGGAGAATGTGCAGACTCCACAAGCCGGGAAGTGAACTTGGGTCCCTACTGCTGTAGGGACCGCCACCGCCACCACTTACAAGTTCAAAAGTATTTATCACCTCTAACAGATCCCAATACAGTGAAAGCCTGTGGAGGCTACAATTAATACTTAAGTATTGCAATCAAACAGACATTCATGTAATAACATATGTGTATAATAGATACATAGAGAGTTGAGAAGGGTAGAGCTATGCCTTTGACTTCCAGTGATCCCCATCTTCTGCCCATCCCTTTTGCTGCTCTCCTGAGTTATTGGGTCAAAGTGCCACATGGAGTCACAAAGTGGAAGCAAAATGCATTCCTTCAGGACAGGGCAAATCAGCTGCAAGTAGGCACAAAGTGGCGTTAGCAAGGAATGAAGAGATCTGTTCCTTAGCCACTTTGTCAACCAGGGACAGATGAATAGGGTAGGGGTCTATTAAAAAATGTGGGACTAATTTAAAGCTAAAGACGGAAATAAAACATTTATTGCACTTCAGTTTTATACATTTTTTAAGAAGTTCTTGGGATGTGATGATTACTGGCAAAGCTGACAATTGTCGCCCATCCATGGGCAGCACGGTGGCACAGTGGTTAGCACTACTGCCTCACAACGCCAGGAACCTGGGTTTGATTCCTGGCTTGGGTTGCTGTCTGTGAGGAGTTCGCACATTCTCCCTGTGTCTGTGTGGATTTCCTCTGGTTTCCTCCTACAGGCCAAAGATGTGCAGGTTAGGTGGATTGGCTGTGCTAGAAACTCAATAGGACTCACCACATAAACACAGTGGCTTCAAGAGGAGGTCAGAGGCCAGGAATACTGCTGTTGAGTAACTCACCTCCTAACGCCCCAAAACCTATCCACCATCTACAAGGCACAAGTCAAGAGAGTGATGGAATACTCCCCACTTGCCTGGGTGGGTACAGCTCCAACAAGGCTCAAGAAGCTTGACACCATCGAGGACAAAGTTGCCTGCTTGATTGGCACCATATCCACAAACATCCAACCCCTCCACCACCGACGCTCAGTAGCAGCACAGCACCTTCCAAACCCACAACCACTTTCATCTAGAAAGACAAGGGCAGCAGATACATAGGAACACCACCATCTGCAAGTTCCCCTCCAAACCAATCATCATCCTGCCTTGGAAATATATTGCCGTTCCTTCACAGTCGCTGGGTCAAAATCCTGGAATTCCTTTCCCAATGGCATTGTGGGTCAACCCCACTGAACATGGACTGCAGCGATTCAAGAAGGCAGCTCACCGGCACTTTCTCAAGGGCAACTATGGATGGGCAATAAACACTGGTCAGCCAGCGACGTCCATGTCCCATGAATGGATATATCTAAATTGCCCCTAAGTGTCAGGGGGACTAGCTAGGGTAAATGCATGGGGTTATGGAGATAGGGCCTGGGTGAGATTGTGGTCAGTGCAGACTCGATGGGCTGAATGGTCTTCTTCTGCACTGTAGGATTCTATGATTCGACCCCTCAATACCCCCGAGCAGGTGGCAGGAAAATTGTGAAATTATGCAGCAGGCCACTCAACAGTCGGAAGGGTAAACAAATCTGGCTACAGTTTTGTCAGTTCTGATGAAAATCTCACCTCAAGTATGAATCTGCCTCATCTCTTTCGGATGCAGATATGCCAACTATACATTGACAGAATTTCTGATTCTCCTTAAAATGTCCAGAATTCACATATTTTCTTTTGCTCTAAATAATCCTGGCATCATCTCTTAGGACAATACTCACTGAAAGCTCACAGTAATTTCACCAGTCATTTTTAACATCTGCTATCACACCTCCCTCAGAGCTAAGTCAGATTTTCAGGATGGATAGATTTCCATGGTTTTCCCATGAAATGTTGTTGTCAGATGTTACTGCGTCTTGAGGCCACTCGGATCCAATGGAATTATCTACCATTTAAGCAGAGCAGTTTTGACTTTTTACTGAAACTAAGCTTGTCCACTGTGACTCGTATGTTAACTGACTCTGAAGTGACATCCGCTTCTCCAGGAAGTTTTTACTCCATGTTGCTGTAGTGTCATATCACTCGCTGCCTATTATTCACATAACTGCAAGATCAATGCAATTTCTTCACTCGGAGAGTGGAGCTGCTTCACATGATTGTCATATCTGTAGTGTGAATACACCCCTTGCTCCACTTCATGAACAGGCAGAACTCTGAAAGCTCTAAACCTGTTGGACTTTAAAACTGGTGTTGTGGGACATCTTATTGTGTTTATCCCAGTCCAATGCCGGCATCTTCACACCATTACAATTGGGGAAGGAAAGAATGAAGCAATATTCTCTAATGTAAAGCATTTGGACATATATGTTGGAATTTTACCGTCTCGCCTACCTGAGGCTCGTAAGATCCTGTCCGAGGCCAACGGAGAATGCCGCTCTGCAAGCCGACGATAAAATTCCGGCTGGGATTTTACGGCCTCGCTCGGACAAGACTGGGAATTCCCGCCCACGGTCAATGGAGATTTCCGTTGTCGGATCCTCACCCCCTGCAACTCCGTGGCAGGTGAGTTCCAACCATGCCATCTCAGTGTCGTACTAAAGGAATGCTGCACTCTCAGTGGTGCCACCTTTCGGAGAGATGATACCCCAAGCTCCATCTCCCCTCTAAGATGGATTAAGTTTGAAGACGAGCAGTGGAGGTCAGGGACAACGTTTACTCATCAGTCAACATGATGAATATGAGAGGATGGGTAAATATTAGGATTCTATTCATTGGAGTTTGGAAGAGTAAGAGGGGATCTCATAGAAACTTATAAAATTCTAACAGAATTAGACAAGGTAGATTTAGAAAGAATGTTCCCGATGGTGGGAGAGTCCAGAACTAGGAGTCAAAGTTTGAGGATAAGGGGTAAACATTTCAGAACTGAGATGAGGACAAATTTCTTCACCCAGAGAGTGGTGAATCTGTGGAATTCACGACCACAGAAAGTAGTTGAGGCTAAAGCATTGTGTGATTTCAAGAAGAAATTAGATATAGCTCTTGGTGCTAAAGGCATCAAGTGATATGGGGGAAGGCGATGGGGGTGGTTTAGAATGTTGAATTCAATGATCAGCCATGATCATAAAGGATGGTGGAGCAGGCTCGAAAGACTGAATGGCCTACTCCTGCTTCTATTTTCTACGATTCTATGCTTCTATAACACATAAAGCAGATTATCTAATAATTTATTTATTGCTGCCTATATCACCTTGCTGTGCTCTTAGTGGCTGCCATGTAGAATCATAGAATCACAGAATCCCTACAGTGCAGAAGTGGCCATTCAGCCCATCCAATCTGCACTGACCTTCTGAAAGAACACCCTGCCTAACCCCATAACCCCACGCATTGATCATGGCCAACGCATCTCAGCTGGAGTATGGGAGGAAAACGGAGCACCTGGAGGAAACCCACGCAGACACGGGGAGAACATGCAAGCTCCACACAGACAGTCGCCTGAGGCTGGAATTGAACCAGTGTCCATAGCGCCGTGAGACAGTGGTTTTCCTATAGTGAATGCACGTCAAAACTTGGCTTTAAAGTGAGCCATGAAAGGTACGAGGTAAATGCAAGGTATTTCTTATATTGCTTCCTCTTCAGCTAAACTGAGTAGAAAAAGAATCCTATTTATTAGATGAAATAAAATAGTATGGGGCCCTGAAATAATTGAGGCCTTTACAGCACTTATCCTAAAAAAAGTCAAATATGGCAACATTTCTTCCAGTGTTAAAACTTAGAAAGCCTCAGATTTTCAAGATGTTAATTTGTTGGATACATGTTTTCAGATGAAATCTCTTTCCAGTTGTATTTAGGTGCCCTGTTATTCTTGTGCTAACTGTATGAAAACTGGAGTTGGATATGATATCACTGTTGGAACTCTTTGTTTCCCAAGTTTCTATGGACTGTTATGATTCATGGGAAAATGTAGAAAATCTCATTGAGTTTGGCTCACTGCTAATACAAAAAAGATTTCTGTTTGGCTTTGCAGTTGGTGTGGGGTCCAAGTGGTCTGAGACCATGTCCTGGCGGTGGTCTCAGTCCCTTTGCTTCACTGAAATCCCCAACCAGATTACCAGCATAACTCCCAAATTATACTCCTGGTCTTGAGCCAATGCACATTCCAGTATACTTTGCCTCTATACAAAACTCTGTGCTTTATGAGTCCATTACTGTTCTTGGGTAATGAACAATGATGAAGGTAATTAATATCATTACATTTCCCCTATATTTTTTGTCTTTGCTTCAGACTTAACATCCTCTTTCTCCCAGTCCCCCTTGTTGGATGAGACAAGTTAATGGAAAATGAGTGGAGTCAGACTGTGGGAGGAAACCGGAGCACCCAGAGGAAACCCACGCAGACATAGGGAGAACATGCAAGCTCCACACAGACAGACAGCAGGGAATTCAACCCAGGTCCCTGGCACTGTGAGGCAGCAGTGCTAACCACTTTGCCACCGTGCTGCCCTGAATGCTTAAGATAGAGGCCTGGGGGTGTCAGTCAAATAGGATGGTGTCTGGGATGGTGTCACAGAATCCTTACAGTGCAGAAGGGGCCATTCGGTCCAGCAAACCTGCACCAACAGCAATCCCACAAAGGCCCTAAGCTCGTAATGCCACATTTTTACCCTACCAATTGCCCTGACAATAAGGGGCAATTTTTAATCAAGCTTTGGAGTGTGGGAGGAAACCGGAGCACCCGAAGGAAACCCACGCAGACACGAGGAGAGTACGCAAACTCCGCAGAGACAGTCACCCAAGGCCAGAATTGAACCCAGGTTCCGAGCTCTGCAAAGCAGCAGTACCTCAAAATTGCACTGACCACCATGCCACCATGCCGCTGTGCCCACCTACATGAAAATTTAAAGGATAATATTTGTGAAATGTATTGTAAGGGTTGACAGATTAAAAACACAGGCTGCTGAGGACAGCCAAAGTTGGTCAACTTTTTAACTGTGTATAAAAATGAAGTAATTTAGTAATATTTTTTACTCTGCAACTATGGTAGCACAGTGCCATGGACCTGGGTTCAATTCCCAGCTTGGGTCACTGCCTGTGTGAAGTTTGCTCATTCTACCCGTATCTGTGTGGGTTTCCTTCGGGTGCTCCGGTTTTCTCCCACAGTCTGAAAGATGTGCTGGTTAGGTGCCTTGACCTGAACAGGCGCTGGAATGTGATGACAAGGGGAATTTCACAGTAACTTCATTGCAGTGTTAATATCAGCCTTACTTATGACTAATAAATAAACTTTGCTAGTTGGTAGAACGATTTCCCAACAGAACGCTAGGCAGATGCAGGAATAGTGTCTTCACATTTTCATTTGGGGATATTTTGTCATCAATTTTGATTTAAATCATTCTCATTGTGTGTTTTGGTGACATCCAGATGCATGATCTCTCAGTTAACTGTGATCAATAACTCTGCTGCTGTAGAACTGGCACAAGCCCAAGAAATAACTCTTGGCTCACCTACATTTTTCATGGAAATGGACCATAAATAAAATATTCTTTGAACTGTTTATGGAGTCTCTCTGACCATTGACTGCGCCCATCTGGTCCTACTGTTCTGCACATCTTCATGTTAGACATGGACCGTTGGCACAGGCCACTGTTATTGTTGATTAAGTGGGGAGAAAGAAGAAATAAGAGAAGTGGATTGCACGGTGCAGTCCAGAGATTCTTTGCAAGAATGCAATATGACTGAATGAGATAGTCAGGCAAGAGAAAAAAAAACATGCTTTGTTAGAGGTCCTGTTGCTTTTCATACCAGTTATTACACGGATGTGTGAATTGATTTAGAATCGCAAAATCTCATTGAGTGATTTTTTTTCCCACAATGTGATCTGGGATTTAATTACAAGCTTTAGTTTCACTGTGAGAATGCAGCATAAATCTTCATAGACGCTGTCCTTGACTAGATGGGGCATTGTGTAAACACTCTGCACAGAAAACAAACATATTGCAATTTAATCAATCTCAAGATACACTGCAAAATAAAACAAATAACTTCAACTTTCAGCTTTAGGTTCAAATTGGTTCTAAATATGTCAGAATCAGTGCACACCAATGCAACAAGTGAAATCTAGCTCAGTCTCCCCATGTTAACTGATTTACCAAATTAAAAATTTTGACATCCCCTGTGCATTGGAGATGGGGTAGCAATGCCCCTAAAGTTATGAGGAACAACTTACTATCCCATGCCTACTAATGAAGGTTGAGGCTTCATTCTTGAAATCCTACATGGATAGAATGTTTGCTTCAATCTTGAGGGAGTTGGTGGTGTTATGGTAATGTTGCTGCACTAATAATCCTGAGACTAATGCTCTGGGGAACCTGAGTTCAAATCCTGCTATGGTAGAATTTAAATTCTGTTAAGGAATCTGGGCAGAAAAAGCACATCTTAGGAAGTGTAACTTATCATCAATTGTTGTAAAAACCCCATCTAGTTAACTAGTGAAGGAAATCTACCATCCTTATCTGGACTGGCCTACATGTGAGTCCAGACTCACAGCCTATTGACACCTATTTACCCTCTGAAATGGTCTACTGTGCACTCGCTCAGAGGCACTGGGCAATAAGTACTGACCTTGTCAGCGAAGCCCACATCTCATGAAAACACAAAATCAGGGTTGTTTTACAATGCAATTCAGGGTCATAGGATTCTGACTGAAAGTTTCGTACTGAGTGGAGCACATGCACAATCTGTGTGGTTTTAGTTGGTTGTCAAAGTGAAGTGGAGCCTATAAGTCAGTCTACTTGTTTTATGGGACTGGGTGGAGCAAGTGTGCAAAACAATTCTAAAATTCTAATCGGAGTAGAACAGGGTTAATTCAGAAAGAATGTTTCCAGTGGTGGGGGAGTCCAGAATTCGGGATCATAGTTTAAAGATAAACCTCTTAGGACTGAGGTGAGGAGAGATTTCTTCACCCAGAGAGTGGTGAATGGGTGGAATTCACTACCAGAGAAAGACATTGAGGCCAAAATGTTGTGTGATTGCAAGAAGAAATTAGATAAAGCTCTTGGGGCTAAAAAGATCAAGGGATATGAGAGAAGGGGGGAATCAGGAGATTGAATTTGATGATCAGTCATCATCAAAATGAATGGCAGAGCTGGCTCGAAAGGCTGAATAGGGTACTCTTGCTTCTGGTTCCCTAGTTTCTATGTTTTTTTGGGTAGAAATTACTTTTGGCAGGGAGGCACATGTTATTGAATTGACTCCCTCTTATAAGCCCCAGTCAGTATTCAATTCTATTGAAACCTGAGATGAGTTTCTGTCATGAGGACATTTAATCCATTTATCCAAGCTGATGAGATGGAAGCTTAATGGGTGACAGAGGAAATGATGGAACCGTCCAGTATGCAGCCCCACTTTAATCGCTGCTGAAGTCATCATGATGCTGAATGGAGAACATTCAAAAAGGATTGACTTCTGTACCATCCTGAGTTCCAATACCCGATGGTTGCAGTAAAGATGAGGCCACGTTCTTCTTGGGCTGATAATTTTTCAAGGCAGAATGAGCAAGAGTGGCATCAAATTCAATGGCCAATATCAACTCGGGGCGAGCACTGTAATATGTTTGGCAGAAGATGCAGCCAGATTTAAGTCCGAAAATGGCCATTCTTGGTCCTTCATACACTAGGCTTTTGCTACTTGGCATATGCTGGTGTCCTTGCAGTTAATGCCACTACTCTGTCTCTGACAGAGTAAGGCCCTGAGAAGACAGGTGTCAACAGTCATTATCAGGTAATTGTGCAGTACTATTTAGTGGTATAAGGTAAGCAGAAAAAACCCCGGCAAAATCCACCCATAAATTATCTCCAAAAATAATCAGAATCCTCTAAACTTTAGAGTTGAAAGTACCCATCACATCAAGGTCTGTTCCTAGTAATTCCTCATGCCAATTCTTAAGAGAGGGCACTGAATCCAGCATTCTGCAAATGGGACAGGAATTGGGAAATTTGAATGTACCTTGTGAGTTTCTGCAAGGAGCCAATACAAACTATTTTGGGGCGCAGACACTCTTTGGCACATTTTAAAAACTTTTAATTATATATTTTTTATTGACTAAGAAATAGACTCTGATCGGCCAATATAATGAGCAAATAATCCTGTGTGTATTTTTTTAAGTTGTTTTGAATTATTTAAAACTGGGTTACTCACAGGTGATGCATGTATTAAACACTCTGGTGAAATGCTTAAGTGTTATGATAACCCCATTTTCAGCTGTAGGAGTCAAATGTATCAAATAACCACTCTTAAATGTAACATGAAATATTTAATAAAGCATAATTAAAAATAAACATTCTAAAATGCTGCCCAATTGTGCTGGTTTATGGCAGTGGTTGTGTTAAGTGATATGCAAATGCATTTATATGGTAACATGAGCAAAAATTCTTCTCAAGACGATAGTGGCTTTGGGAAAAATTTGTGCCTGGATTTCCAATTGCACCTATCGTGGAATCTGTACCCTGATATCCCAATATATGTGCGTGCATGTGTGTGTGCATACGTGTGTGTGTGTGTGTGTGTGTGTGTGTGCATGCATTTGCATGTTCATTTGAATGCCTGTGTGTGTGCGTTTAAGCACCTGTGTGTGCACGTGTGTCTCTGTGCATGTGCAAGTGCATGTGTGCGTGCATTTGTGCACATAAGTGTGCATGTGTGTGTGCATGTGTGCATTTTTGTGTGTGTGTGCATGTGCATGTGTGTGTTTGTGTGTGTGTCTGTGTGTGTGCACATATGTGTGCATGTGTCTGTGTGTGTGCATGTGTGTGTGCATTTATTTGCATGTATATGTGTGCGTGTATGCATGTGTGTCTGTGTGTATGTGACACAGTAGATTAGTCTTTGCCAGCTCTACATGAAAATTCTAAGTATAATGACAAAGTCAAACATCAGGATTGAATGCCAAAACAAATTTTAAACGTGAACCTGTTTGTAAATTTATTTGTGAAAATCCAAACTTGCTCCACCTCTAAGCAGAAAGATGCATTTATTAAAAAAGGCGCATGATGAAATACCGCAGTGTTCGTAGTCAATGGAGCAGTTGTACCGTTTCTACAATAGCACCCAGGCGAGAGATCAGTGGGTGAAACCACGTCGTGTGATATTAATAAAGGACACATTCATCCACTGGTGTCACATTTCTCTCCTTAACAACAAAAGAACCCATTTAAATCAATAGAATGATACCTTTGTTAAAATTTTAGACAAAGGAATTCAATACAGTGACATAACATTCCTTAGTTAAACAGAAATGCCAATTTGTTCATGTTAATTAATACTTTTGTGATCTTGCCAATAATCAGATCATATAATTTCACCATCACTGAAGGTATGAAAATTGATTTGTTTCCCAAAAATGCATTTCTTTTATTTATTTGCCATGCCAAACAGCTCAATGATAAACTCTCGGATACACAGATACATATGGCTAATTCACACAATTCTTCATTTATTGTGTACTGCTTTTGCTAAGCTATTGGTGAGTGATTTGGGGATAAGAGTTCATGCTCCCCATGCACCTCAATGTCTTGTGTTTATGGTAATTAAATGACTGGAAGAGTCGGCACTTTTTTTATCCATTCAAGGGATGTAAGCATTGCTGGCTAGACCAGCTTTTACCACCATCCCTAATTACCCTTGAGAAGGTGGTAGTGAGCTACCTTTTTGAACCAAGGCAGTCCCTGAGGTGTAGGTACACACACAAAGCTGTTAGAGAGGGAGCCCCAGTAATTTGATCCAGCAACAATGAAGGAATGGTAATATATTTCCAAGTTAGGACGGTAACTAACTTGGAGGGGAACTTCCAGGTGATGATATTCCCAGGGATCTGTTGCCCTTTTCCTTCAGATGGTAGCAATTGTGGGTTTGGAAGGTGCTGCCTAAGGAACCTTGGTGAGTTCCTGCAGCACATCTTAGAATCATAAAATGCAGAAGGGGGACATTTGGCCCATCGAGTCTGTACCAACCACAATCCAACCCAGGCCCTATCCCCAAAATCCCATTTACCCTGCTAGTCCTCCTGATACTAAGGGGCAATTAAATCCACCCTCCACAAGCTTCCTCCATAACATTGTGCCCACTACACTGTTATTGGTAACCCTTGCAATTTACAACATAGGAGCAGAAGGAGGCCATTTGGTCCATCAAATCTGCTCCACTATTCAATGAGCTCATGACTGATTCTGAGTCCTCAGCTCCACTTTCCCACCTTATCCCCTTAACCCTCGGTTCCCTTACTGATTAAAAATATGTCCATTGCAGCTTAATGGCCCAACCTCTACAGCTCTCTGCTGTAAAGAGTTCTACAGATTGACTAGTCTCTGAGTGAAGAAGTTCCTCCTCATCTCTGTTTTAAATAGATGACTCCCTTTCTCTGAGATTATGCCCTCTGGGACCTCAGTGGACTTAAGCCTCCACTTCATATTTAAATGCATGCCTTTAAAATATTAAAGTAATTGTGTGTTTCCCTTCTCCAAACAAGTCTAAACATTATAACTCTTCGGACCATTGTCTGAAAATATCTCCGCCTCAATAATCAATTAAGATTTAGCATTAATTTCTGTGATACTTTCTGTTACTGTCAAAAGGGACAGATGTCCCAATCAAGGACTCCACACACTCTGGACATACTCTCTTCTACCGGTACAAAAGCCTGAGGACATGTATCAACTGACTTAAGAACAGCTTCTTCCTTGCTGCCACCAGACTTTTGAATGGACCTACCTCATATTAAGTTGATCTTTCTCTGCACTCTAGCTATGACTGTAACACAACATCTGCCCCCCTCCTTTCCTTCTCTATGTATGGTATGCTTTGTATTGCGCACAAGAAACAATGCTTTTCCCTATTTACTGATACACGTGACAATAATAAATCAAATCAACTGTCCTCTTTCCTGCCCTTCCCTTTTGTCTTTTTCTGATATTACATGCCAAAGGCTGGTTGATCACTCCGTTATTGCCAAATGTAATTTTTGGTACAAAAACTGAAAATGCTGGAACATCTCAGCAGGTCTGGCAGCATCTATGGAGAAAGAATAGAGCCAATGTTTCAAGTCTGGATGACCCTTTGTCAGACCTAAGAACAAAGAAAATCAGAAGAGATTTCTACAGCAAAGGAGAGGAAGGGGGGCTGCAGTTGGACAAAAGATATGTAAATGATTATGAAGAAGCTGAGAAAGGTGCTAAACGTGTCCATTAAAGTGATAGAATGTGTGAATGGCAGAACAGAGGTACAGGCTGTTAAGGAACTAACTGAGGAATGTAGCTGTTGCCCTGAAAGGGGGAGGGAAGTGGAGGCGATGGTTTAGAGACAAAAGGGAGAGCGAGAATGGAGAAGCGGAAAAGTGAGAATGTAAGGATGATAAAAATGGATGAACATAGAGCACAAAACATAGAACATTACAGCACAGTACAGGCCCTTCAGCCCTCGATGTTGCGCCAATCTGTGAAACCAATCTAAAGCCCATCTAAGCTACACCTTTCCAATATCATCCATATGTTTATCCAATGACTATTTAAATGCCCTTAATGTTGGCAATTGTGATGGTAAGAAGAAAGGAAATAAGATAAATGGAAATGGGGTGAAGGTGGAGAGGAGATTTCATGCTCTGAAGTTGTTGAACTCAATTGGTGGATGGTTAATAACAGCCAGGTATCCTTCCTACCACTAACCCTCCTCATTTATCTAGGCTGGGGACCTGCATCGATACAAGCTAGCTTGCCTGTTTCCGTGGCTGAGTTGTTTCATGGTCAACAGATCCAGGAGTACCCTGGACCTTCCGGCTCAGAGGCAAGGGAATTACTGTGTGAGTCAGTCCAGCTCCCATAGCAATATTTGTCCACATGTTGCAAAAGATACAAGGGATGTGAGTGGATTGCTGGCTTTCAAAGCCTATTTGACTTCAGCTGTTGTAACTCCAGTTCAAGGCAAACCTGCCTCAAGGGATATATTACAGCTGAAGCACTTGATCTTCCAATGGCAAAGAATGGAAAGTTCCAGATCATTTAGATAAGCAATTGCTGTAGACATTCTAAATATAGTCCTGCCATTTTTATTCAAATAATGAAAATGAATTGCATTCTTTCTGTAAATAATCCACCTTCTTGAATATATTAAATGGATATTTGAAATGCCTGATGTCTGTTGTTTTGGTGCTATGATGCTACATTCTTCTTCAATGAGAAGTTTAACTTCCAAGAGAACAAATATTTTTAATGGTTAGTCAAGTCTCATATGCAGATTTTTATTTGACTGTTGAAGAACTCGAATTGAGTTACTGAGAAATCTAGACAAAAAGAATTTCTGTTGCCTGATGCAGAATGTATACTTGGTTGCTATACACATATACCCCACTAACCCAAGTTCAGGGAACTTAGATGCAGCTGGCAGTACAAAAGGCTTAAATTATTCCAGGGTGTTAAGGAGCTGGTATACTGTTTTCCTTGTTCTTGTTCCCCACAAGGAGCTAGACAAAGTCACAGAGTGGATCAAGGTGATTTATTGACAACTGTAGCGCTATAGGACTCTGATCCAATCTTTGAGACTGATCAGAGTACTCAATTCAGAAATGCATAAGGATTTATAGTTTCAACTTTGATTACAAGTAAGTGGCAGATACCAATCAAAGTATAAGAGTTACTTCTTTCCACTCACAGTTATTGATTAAGATTACATCATGCATACATAAGGATATAGTTGTCCAATTATAACTAGTGCATATCTTTTTAATTATATCATCAAGCAATGATATCTATACTTCTGACCATTGTTATATCTACCTCCCTTGCCATTGTTCCTTGTTGTAATGGGAAAGAACATGAACTGCAGCTGCATATTGTTCAACTAAATGGTCTTTGACTCTTATCTGGATCTGCTTTAATCAAGACCTGTGGTTTTCACATGGCTTTCCCTGTGTGACTGAGATACAGCTTGCAGCATATGTGATTTTTAATCTTATGTGATCATTAATCCTTTCATGGGGATACTTATATTAACGAGCTAAAACCATGCCAAGTATATGTAAACTTTCAAAGGTTTGTCTGACAACTTGACCTGTTAGGAAATTGGTCCGAGGATTATCTGGAATCAAATGGGTCCTGGGGATGTACCTTACCATTCAGAATCCTGCAGTTAAAATGAAAATCAAGGTTGGTGTATTGAGAAATCCTGTATATGCTTAGCTCCATTTGCTGCAGTCTATGCAAAGATTTAACTTTAAGATATTTCTGCCTATGCAACTAACTCTGCTAATTTGTAGAATCAGAAGGCATGATGGGTTAGCTAAAAATTGACTGCATTTCTGCAGGGTACACAATGCAGGCAAACAACA
This sequence comes from Carcharhinus amblyrhynchos, assembly GCF_965287045.1. NCBI lineage: Eukaryota > Metazoa > Chordata > Chondrichthyes > Carcharhiniformes > Carcharhinidae > Carcharhinus > Carcharhinus amblyrhynchos. Next base: position 16,236,559 of record NC_137352.1, read on the forward strand.
GTCCCATAACAGCAGCTGCAAGGATTGTTTTTCTAAGACGGAGACAGTCTGTAGAAAAACATTTCCAATGGCGAGATAACAGTTGACTTATAGTTTGGATTTTAGTGTGTGTTTTTTCAGTTTAGTTTTGAGAACCGTTCGGTGCATTCAAGTTTAGCACTGGCAGTAAAAGATAATCTCCAAGTTCCCTTTCCTTTCCCTTTTACAGAATATAGAGCAGTACAGCACAGTACAGGCTCCTCCGCCCTTGATGTTTTGCTGAACTATGTCCAAACCAAGATCAAGCTATCCCACTCCCTGTCATTGTGGTGTGATCCATGTGCCTATCCAATAACCGCTTGAAACTTCCTAAAGTGTCCGACTCCACTATCACAGCAGGCAGAGCATTCCACACCCCAACCATTCTCTGAGTAAAGAATCTACCGAGAGAGTTCAGCTCACACCTTCTGCACTGTAAAGACAGAATCTTTTCGCTTCTGTCACGTTAACCTTTTTAAGTTCTATTCAATAAAAGAAGACCATTTTTAAAACTCGTATCAGTGCTGTCCCCTCATCTGTTCAAATGAATGAATGGACCCAACATGTATCCATGACTGGGATTCTCTGGCCTCATATGTCTTGCCACCCCTGCCAGCGAGCATGGGAAAATTTGGTGTCCAGCCAAATCTCCATTAATTGCAGCGGGACCGGAGAATCCCAGCAGACAGATGGGGGGAGGGAAGGTGGGGTGTGGGGGAAGGTTGGACACTCTGCCCCCATATCCTTCATGCTGCACTATTGCTGGAAATTAAAGTTATTTTCCTCCCCCCGCAATCTATTTGTGAGTTAATAGAAGAGGCAATAATCTGCTGCACCCTACAGGTCCATGAAGTTTCCATCACCAGAACTGCTGCTCTTAGGAAGTAAAAGAAAGAAAATAATGAATCCACATCACGGTGTAACTGCTGAAACACATTCTGAAAGGAAGATTTCATGATTTTTTGTGGAAAAGTCATGAACACGCTGCTTATGTATGTGTGTAAATGATTTCATGAGGCACATTTAAAAGCAGAAATTGTTTGCCTTCCCTGATATTTTGAAAATGCCCAGCAAATTTAAACAATTCTTGCATTGTTTTAGAATGATTGATCAAGGCAGAGAAAAAGCATTGTCCCGAGTGATGGAAGGGTCAAGAAGCAGAGGGCTTCTGGAGACTGGCAAAAGAACCATGACCAACAAGAGGAAATGTTTTTTTATGCTGTATGTGGATACAATCTGGAAAGAACTGCCTGAGAGGATGGCGGAGGCAAATTCTGATACCGGCCTTCAAAAGAGAACGGCATAAGCAGCTCTAGACAATAAAGCTGTAGGGTTATGGGGAAAAGGTTCAGGGCTAGCTATAACAGAATAGCCGAGAGAGTTGGCTCACACCTTCTGCACTGTAAACCATTCTAAGGGAGGGATTTTCCAGACTCATCCCTCCACCCCATCATCCCCCCTCCCCCACCCCACCCATGTCATGTTTTGTGGTAGTAGAGATTGCCTGCCAATAGTTGGCAGGGGAGTCTTCGAATGTCGCTGATGTCCATGACTTTTTCCACAGCTCACACCCCTCTCTGCCAGGAAATCTGGGTGGGGGTGGGGGGGGGGCACCATCGCTGGGACTGGAAGATCCAACCACAGCTGGAAAACTCAGCCTGTGATACTTTGACTTCATTAGCAAAAAGGAGAAACTGAAAACCAAAGTCGTTATCACAAGTCCAACTGATTTGATTTGATTTATTATTGTCACATGTATTGGGATAGCTGAAAAGTATTGTTTTTTGCATGCTTTACAGACAAAACATACCATTCACCGAATACGGAGGGAAGACGGAAAGGATAGGATGCAGAATATAATTTGTAGTTATCAATAGAATGAAGAGAAAGCTTAATATGTGATATGTCCATCCAAAAGTCTGACGGCAGCAGGGAAGAAGCTGTTCTTGAGTGGGTTGGTATGTGTTTTCAGACTTTTGTATCTTTTTCCTGACAGAAGACGGTATAAGAGAGAATGTCGAGGGTGGGGGGTGAGGGGTGGGGGTTGGGGGGGGGGAGGTGTGGGGTCCTTGATTATGCTGGCTGCTTTCCCAAAGCAGCGGGAAGCGTAGATGGAGTCAATGGATGGGAGACTGGTTTATGTGACACACTGGACTAACCTCCCCCTTACTTCTCCCTGTGCAATTATTAAGCTCTGATTCTTTTTCCACCAAATGTAAAATGGCCGTCACCCATCAGCCAATGGTAATTAACTTGAATGTTAATTGTCACTGACCACATGGCGGAATTATCCAACGTGCAATTGGTCTATCAGGATTGTAACCCAATTTCATTGAAAATATTAGGAAAATATTCAAGACATGAAAGTAAAGGTCAATGTACAATCAGATTGGGAAAACAATTATGTCATTGCCTTAGAATTTCTGTCACAATGAAAATAAACTGTACATTTAAGGCAGATTGTTGAGACAGCATAGAGGGAATATTACTTTACATCTGATTTAATCTGTATCTGATCTGGATGTTGTTGAATCTGATGCCGGATGCCAAAAAGTGGCAACACATTTCATTCTACAGCCTGAGTATTCCTGATTAAGATGAACTGATTAATCAACTACTGCCAAAATCTTCAGTGTTAAATCTAGCTTTCAGATGTCAGCAGCACCCATATTAACCCTCAAAGGCATTGTGCTTGGTTAAAGTGGCAAAGGGTTGAAATACCTTAACAGAAACAATATTGAGATTATTTGACCTCTATGTTTGTTAAGTACCCGGAACCTCCGTGATGAGCAATGACAGATTGGGCTTTTCATAAATAGCTAAAGTACAACCATTATTATTATTTGAATTGATTTTGCTATTACCATAAAAGAAAGCCATCCTCATTGTCAGTGTGCCGGATCAGAAACCCTAAGCTATATTAGGAAGCCAGACTAGATCGCAACAATTTTCTATTTTGGCATTAGTGTGAGAATCAGATGTTTCACTCTAGACATGATTCTACTGACAAACTGGGAAACTTGTATCAAAATAAACTTTATTTAGCAATACAATTTAACTATAACAAATGAATTAGCTTAACCTTTAACAATTGAACATCACATAAGCATGACAAGATACAAAGTAGGATTCTCCCAAAACAATTCTAAGTGTCGAATTCATGTAAAAACTGGAGTAAATCCCACTTTTTTTTCAGTGGGATTTTCAAAATGAATTTCCTACACTCTGTGCATGGCGGAGAACCCCAGCGTGAATATCATTAAAAATCCAGGGGTGAGGCCTAATCCTGCTGGGAAGGCTGGCAGCAGAGTGCTAAGCGGGCCAATGCACATGTGTTAATCTGTCAGTGCCAAAATCGGCGCATGCGCTATAGCTCCACACCGCCAGCCTCCCAGTCACTGGCCAATTCAATTGCTGGCCAGCACAGCAATTCTGTATTGCTGCCCTTCCAGCACCCCACGTCCTGAATGCTGGCTCCCTGGGTGTGTCCGTGCCAGACTTGACTGCTCCCACCCCCCGACCTCCTTGTTGACAGTCCCAATCTCCACCTTCCCTGAAAGTCCCAACTCCCCCCCCCATTCCACTGACATCTCCCCCACCCCCCACAGTCCTGATCATCCCTGGAAGGCTGACCTTAGTCCTCAACTTCTGGGGCCTCCATGAACCCTCCTTCACTCCAGCAGGGTTGGGCCACCAACTCCCTGCATGGTGGGAGCATTGTAAATCCTCCTGGTTTACAAAATAGTGTTGGTGGGGTGGGGTGGGGGCGGATGGTGGGAGACTAGAGCAGGCCTGGAGACCTAGGCCTGTTAATGACATTCAAATCACAATGTAAATAATTGATGTAGCTCAGCACTGATTTCTGGTTGATGATGTCTAAAATCCGGCAGCCGGTGACTTATGAAGGAACTCGCTAAAAGACCTTGCTTGAGTCTCCTGGCCCACTGCACTGCTGGGAGAATCGCCTCCATAACTCTTAACTGCTAACCTATAGCTAAGGGTTTCAATCCAGCAAAATTTCCCATAAAGACTTAAACCTCTCTTTAAAATTAGTTAGAAAAACACAGGTATACTTGCCTGTCTTAGGTTACCAGTCCTGGAGCTTTCAGAACATGACAAAAACAGAAAATGTTGGAAAATCTCAGCATGTCTGACAGTATCTATAGAGAGATAATAGAACCAATGCCTTGAGTCAGGATTACCCCTTGTCAGAGCTTTCAGAACCCCTCTGGAGAGAGAGAGAGGGACAGAGAGACGCTACTTTTTTCTGGCAGCCCAGGCAGCAACTGCTTTTATCTTAAAATGAAACTGAAACTCTTTCTTACCTGCAGGTTTAGCTCCTCCCATTAGGTCCCTCTCAGTCAACCTAACAAAACCTCTTTTTTGAATCCCAGGGGAAGTCTAAATAAACACAAATGTATTACCTCTGCTTAAACCATCACTCCATGCCTGAAATTAATACTTACCTTGTTCTCCCAGCTAGTAATTTAAGAGTTTTCTGAAACCCTGCAAAACATAGTCGAATTTTAAACATATGTCTTACAAGAGCAATGATACAATATCATCACACTCACTATGGAAGGCTTAGACCCCTTCCAATTCTGCTGCCTTCATGCCAGATCTGAATGGTAATCTGTCATTTTGAAGAGGTGAGTGAGCAGGGCACCCTTATGAAGGCAGTGGGTTCTTCTTAAATAGGCAGATTTGATCCCAATTATGCTATTAATGCTCCACACATGTTGCCCACATTGTGGCTCTCGTGTACCAAACCTGTCCTCTTCATTTTAAAATGGGTACCACTATATTTATTTTTCCATTTTCGGGGAGAACAAGAGGTCTAGTGCGAGTTCAGCTGCAATGGCTTGTCTTTAGCCCCTGGGCAACAAATCTAATATTGAAGTAATATTGTATGCAGTGATGCAAGGGGTGAGTGTTTCATTACAAACATAGTGTTTGGCACTGAACACAAAGGCAAAGCCTTAAGTGTAACCACTTGAAGCATGATTGTTCATCTTTAGCTTAAATCTGAGAACAAATATGTTTGTATTAAGTATAAGGGCACGTAAGTTTGAAAGATGTGCTGGTTAGATGCATTGGCCATGCTAAATTCTCCCTCAGTGTACCCAAACAGGCACCAGAGTATGTTCACTCGGGGATTTTCACAGTAATTTCATTGCGTGTTCATGTAAGCCTACTTATGACATAATAAATAAACCTTAAAACTTTAAAGAAATTTAAACTTAAAGGGTAAGACAGACATGATGATCATTCTAAAAGTTTGACTCAGGCTAAACGTAAGCCTTGTTGCATACTGAAGTCAGTGGGTGGATTTACGCTGCTACTGTGGCCTGGTACAATGCAGCTTCATTTAATGCTGAGCCTGCAATTATAATGGCCAATCTTTGCAAGGCCTGATACTGCTGGCAGGGTCTGCAGACAATGAATGCAAAGGGGAAAAACATGCCTTTGATGTTCTGGTATGAGTCACATCTGTGTTAATCAGAACCAAATCTGGAATCAGCACTGATTTTGACACCAGAACAACACAGGGGTGGTCTCATTCTACTTTTTTTAATGAGTCGCTTTGAGTCTTAGCACCTGAATTATGTGAGGGAAGTTTAATGTCAATGAGAAGGCGAAAACTGCATGCTGACATTAAATAGCCAAGGCAAATGACTATATCTTCTAATGTATCTTGGTCTGTAACTGTGCTGCACCCAAACACTTTTTTAAATGCTTACCAGAAGCCTGTTATATCTTCTAGTTCAGTAAGAAGTCTCACAACACCAGGTTAAAGTCCAACAGGTTTATGTGGTAGCACAAGCCACAAGCTTTCAGAGCGCTGTTCCTTCATCACAAATGGGAGTTCTGTTCACAAACAGGACGCATAAAGACACAAACTCAGTTTACAAAATAATGGGTGTAATGCGAGTCTTTACAGGTAATCAAGTCTTAAAGGTACAGACAACGTGAGTGGAGAGAGGGTTAAGCACAGGTTAAAGAGATCTGTAACCCCATGACTTGTCTGGGCTTGCAAAATCTCACTAACTGTCCTGGCTGGAGACAATACACATCTCTTTAACCTGTGCTTAACCCTCTCTCCGCTCACATTGTCTATACCTTTAAGACTTGATTACTGTAAAGATTCTCATTCCAACCATTATTTTGTAAATTGAGTTTGTGTCTTTATATGCCCTGTTTGTGAACAGTACTCCCACTCACCCGATGAAGGAGCAGCACCCTGTGGCTTGTGTTACCAAATAAACCTGTTGGACTTTAACCTGGTGTTGTGAGATTTCTTATCGTGCTTACCTCAGTCCAACGCCAGCATCTCCACATCATATCTTCTAATTCCCATACGTTAGGAATAGTCGCACTTTAGACTCAAATTACTGGTGCTCCACTGAGTGTATTCCTTGCCTCTCTCCTTGTCTGGTTGACTGATTGGGTGATACATTGGGTGTGATCTTAGCTGCCAACTGCACCGTGAATTTGGCAGCCAGCCAACTCTCCGTTTACTGTGGCAATATGGGAAAATTCCGCCGGCGTGAATGGTGGTAAGATTCCAGCCATTGTTACTCAATACACGCCTGCAACATAATAGCGAATGTGGCAATCGTTGAGATATATGCTCATTTATCAATTAGTTCCTAGTGCTTATAAATGAAATAACAATACACCAATGTAACACAGCCTATTCTAACATAAAGCATATTTATCTGTCTTCACCAGTTTTTCCAAGCTGAACAGTTAGATTTGTTGGCAAGAGTGAGACTTATATCTTGCCCACTAACAGCACTATGGCAGGTCTCCATGCTCTGTAAAATGAATTCTGAAGCTATGGCATCTTTAGGTCAACTGCAATTCCCTGCAGCAAATGTTTGCAATTCTGTAAACGGCGTTGTAAAAAATCAACTACAGATTTAAGCATTGAAGCACCTTCTTTGGTCATGATGCTCCTTGTTCTAAGAAAAGAAATGAGGTTAATTTTTGGGTCGCAGTTTGGAATTCCAGACCCATCTTTTTCCATTCAGCTTTTGGCCATCCCTGTCGATAGTATGACACTAGACGTGATGCAGAAATCGATCATTTCCACACAAGGTGATAAAGGCAATTTTGAATTCATATTTTAAATGGCTAAAGTCCATCAATTATTCCAAACCAGTTGTTGATGGGTGTGTGTGTGTGTGTTGTGTGTGCGTGCGTGTGCCTGTGTGTGTGTGTGTCTTTGTGTGTGCGCGTGCGTGTGTGTGTGTGTATGTGTGTGTGTGTGTGTGTGCGTGTGTGTGAGTGTGTATGAGAGTGTGCATATGTGCTGAGCCGCAAATGGGGAGAGTTCTGCCATATACAGTTTAGTTATCTATTGTTACTCTTCAACTTCTAGCCAAAAGGTTCGTGTTCAGGAATTAAAGGAACTTGTCCTGGATTCTCAGAAGAGCTACATTCCATGGTCATTGCTCCATTTTTGGGCAGGCTTTCCAGTCAGAAACAAGGCTTCATCAGTTTGATTTGAAGGAAACGTTTGCATCCTTTGAAAATAAATCTCCGCCCAGTACTTTCTTAGGCATATGGTCGGGTGATTTATTTTTCTTTGGGTACTGGTCCTTTGGGCAGTGATGTTGTTGTTTGAGTGAATGCTGTGTTTGAATGATAGTATTTGGTATTTGATCACTAGTGCTCGACAGTTGGCTGCTGGCGTTTGGGGTTTGATTATTGGATTTGGACTGATCTTTATGTGGAGATCAAGATATGTTATCCTTAAAAATCTGGAAGGGAAGAATTTGCAGGGCAATGGGGAAAAAGCCGAGATGTGACATGCAGTAAATTGCTCCTTCAGCTGGCCACCACAGACACAACTGTCTGAATGGCCTCCTTCTGTGCTGCAATCATTCTAAAATGTTTGGACACTGCAGGGTATTTGTTCTTTGGTCCCTGGTGTGTGATTACCATGTTTAATGTGCGATTGCTGTGTCTGGTGTGTGATTGCCATGTCTGGTGTGTGGTTGTTGTATTTGGTGTGTGATTGCCATGTCTAGTGTGTGATTGCCATGTCTAGTGCATGATTGCTGTATCTGGTGTGTGATTGCTGTGTTTAGTGTCCGATTGCTGTGTTTGTGTCTGATTCCATGTCTGATGTGTGATTGCCGTGTCTGGTGTATCTTTGTTGTGCCTGATATATGATTGCCGTATCTGAAGTGTGATTGTTGTGTTTGGTGTGTGATTGCCGTGTCTGGTGTGTGATTGCTGTGTATTGTGTGTGATTGCTATGTCTGGCGTGTGATTGCTGTATTTGGTGTGTAATTGCCATGTTTGGTGTGTGATTACCATGTTTGGCGTGTGATTGCCGTTTTTATTATGGAATCCCTATATTACAGAAGGAGGTCATTTGGCCCATCAGGCCCATCGACAGAGCATCCCACCCAGTCTCTAACCCCACAACCCCACTAATCTCCCAGGCCACTAAGGAGCAATTTACCATCCACCGAACCTGCACATCTTTGGACTGTGGGAGGAAACCGGAGCGCCTAGAGAAAACCTTTCGTGTTTGCTCTTTGATTGCTGTTTCTTGCTGCTTGACTGACATGTGACTGACATTGGACTGATGCTTATGTGGAGATCAAGAAATGTGATTCCCAAAAATCTTTTCTCAGAATGTTTTGAGTCTTTTTTGTGTATCATTTGTTATACACATTTTGCATTGGAACTAATAAATCAAAGCTCATAATCGACGTTGCTATTATCAGTTTACTGAATACTTACATTACATCTATCTGTCTAAAAATTTATCAGAAGCATTGTGAATCTGAAGCATTGTCACACACACTAATACCGTAATCATTAATCTCTAATCTTATATTTTTAAATTGCCACCAATATACTGGCTTCAGTGAATGGCATTATAGAAAATCATGCTTGTCTCTATGACATTCCCATTTTCTATGATTTCCATTGTTTGTTCCTCCTTGAGAAAGATAATTTCAGTGAGTCTGAGTTAAAGAGCACATTTCTGCTGCGGATTGGTATCCACTAAAAAGCAACTCTCAAACTTATCTCTCAAAAGATCTTGAGTGGTCTTGAATGGTTGTCACAGCAGTCCTGCTGTTCTCTACAGGGGTCAAGCTCAACTGTCAGCCTTCAGCTGAGTTTTCCAATGAATAGTTTATGTTTTAAACAATGCACAAGCTGAGATACATGTATTTAAACAGTCAGAAGAGATTTCCCACAAACTTGCGGGTGTGGTTTGTGTTAAGTGGTTTGAAACAGTGCATTGGTTTGAGAAACAGAATAAAATAGGAGGATTATGACTGAGAAAGAGATTACTACTTACCGTTTTCTGCCAAACTTAAATTTAACCCATTGTTCCTGTAGTATTATGTACATTTTCTCTGTTACGAACAGAGATGCAAACAGTAATGAAGAGTGAGGTTAGGAGGATATTTAAATAAAGGTTTGTTGGGATACAGAATGCAATATCAAGGCAGCATGGAACCAGAAGGAAGCTGAGAATATTTGAGAAAATAAAAATGTGGAAAAGTGTGAAGGAAGTGCAGAGGAATGCATTAGGTAAATACCCTTGACTCTCTTGTGTAAATACTATCAACTCTGTCTGATAAATACCATCAATTCTCACTGGTAAACATCACCGATCTTCTCTGGTAAATACCATCAACTCTCTCTGGTAAATACCATCAACTTTCTCTGGTAAATACCATCAACTCTCTCTGGTAAATACCATCAACTCTCTCTGATAAATACCATCAACTCTCTCTGGTAAATACCATCAACTCTCTCTGGTAAATACCGTCAACTCTCTCTGGTAAATACTGTCAACTCTCTCTAGTAAATACCATCAACTATCTCTGGTAAGTATCATCAACTCTCTCTGGTAAATACCATTAACTCTCTTTGGTAAATACTAACAACTCTCTTTGTAAATACCATCAGCTCTCTCTGGTAAATACCATCAACTCTCTTTGGTAAGTACCATCAACTCTCTCTGGTAAATACTATCAACTCTCTTTGGTAACTACCATCAACTGTCTCTGGTAAATACCATCAACTGTCTCTGGTAAATACCATCAACTGTCTCTGGTAAATACCATTAACTCTCTTTGGTAAATACTATCAACTCTCTTTGTAAATACCATCAGCTCTCTCTGGTAAATACCATCAACTCTCTTTGGTAAGTACCATCAACTCTCTTTGGTAAGTACCATCAACTCTCTTTGGTAAATACCATCAACTCTCTTTGGTAAGTACCATCAACTCTCTGTGGTAAATACCATCAATTCTCTCTGGTAAATACCATAAACTGTCTCCAGTAAATACCATCACTTTCTCTGGTAAATATCTTTGACCTCCTCTGATGAGTGTAAAAGGCCCTATGACATTATAAAGAGAAGTGCTACCAAATAAACCATTGTACTACCATGTGCTACCAAAAGTGCTATCATGTGCTACCAAATAAACCTATTGGACTTTAACGTGGTATTGTGAGACTTCTTACTATAAAGAGGAGCAGGGGAGGTATCTTCACTATCTTAACCAATATTTATCTCCCAATCATTGTCACCAAAACAGATTACTTTGCTGTTTGTGAGAGTTTTCTGTGCCACTGATTTGTTGCCAGGCTTTTGACATTACAAAAAGTGATGACACTTGAAAAGCACTTCATTGGCTGTAAATTACTTCAAAATAGCCTGAAGTTGTGAAAGGTCTTTTCTGTCATAGAGCTGGGGTTGGCGGAATTCAACTCCTCCCGTGTATAATATTCTATGGGTGGAATCTTGAATCTGTGTTCACTGTCCGTGGGATCGGTGGTGGGGGTGAGTATCTGGTGAAACCCTAAAGGCACAAATCTTGCCAGTGACATAATCAGGTCACCCACAACTGATGTGAACCTGTTACATCTCAATATATTTCCATATTATTAAAGCGCCCCCACACCAAATATTGAGCCCTGGCCATATTTTCAAACCACGTTGATGTGATGTCATGTCTGCAGTTTATAACAGGTTCAGCCAGTTGTGAATCTGTTGTGCGAATCCCCCAGGAGCATAAAGGTGAGAGTGCCCCTAGTGGGAGAGGACAGAGCTAGGGTCTGATCGGGGAGGTAGGGGGGTGAATACTGGCTCCGATCGGGGGAGATGGAAGGATAAATACTGGTTCCAACCACAGGGCCAGGTGGGGGAGAGCCCCAGAGCTCTTTGTCATGGAGTGGAGAGGTTACGTTTTGCTTTGATCAGGGCGTCCCTTTAGACATGACATGCCCATCTAAATGCAGCCAGGATTTTGCCAGCGTGTTGAGATCCCACGCCCAACATGATGGCATGAACATCACCCATTCTGTGACGGGAAGTGGTAAGAACGGGAGAGAAACATATTGCTTTTCTCGCTGGAGCCAACACTCTGCCATTGTTTGATGAGATTCCCCTCCATGATTCTATATTTAGTTCCTGTGCAATATAATAAAGCTTATATTCTAATTTCACAACTGGAAATTATACTTGTATTCAAGCTACTGAAACACAAATTTGCAGGCATGCAGAAAGAAAACTTCTATTTTATTGCCAGAATATTTTCATCCCATTTCATATTTTTTGCAGAATGAAAGTTGCAAGTATGTTTTATCCTGTTTTTGTTTGAGAGCAGCGCCCTGCAGTCACTGACCAAGTAGGAATTTTGCCGGAGTTTCCATCAGGACAGTGTAATTGTAATTGGATTGCTGTGGGTTCATTAAAAACTGTAAAGTTGAAATTTGCTTTCTGCCCTTGAGTTCATGTTCATTCTCTTCTCGATTAAAAGAAAACTATCTTTGAAGTTTTTTATAACACAGGATCTAGTAGATGCTAATTATTTCGTGGACTAATTCTAACCCAGCTGTTGAAGATAATATTTGCTCAATTTTTCTCTCCAAAGATTGCAATTACAAAAGTATTTGAATAGCATCTGTTGTTGCAAAGTTCTGTGGGATGAAAGTAATCTGGTCAGTCATAGTGTACAGGTATGTTCATTAAAAATTCCTCTCTCTGGTATTTTAATTAAGGAGTCAGTTCATCCCGTATGAATATGCAGCACAAATCAACCCACCATCTTATTCAAAGCAAGATCATTACGATTTTGTGTAGCGAAGCTGACTGGTTTAGATAAATAGTTGCTGAAACGATGTTTTCTTATGTAGGAGAGAATAGAACTGGGGGACGCAGTTTAAAAATAAGTGATCTCTCATTTAAGATCGAGATGAGAGGTTTCTTGAAGAATTCCTACAGAACAGAAGGAGACCATTCGGTCCATTGAGCCTACACCCAACAACAAACCCACCCAATCCCAGTAACCCTACATATTTACTCTGCTAATCTTCCACCCCCTCCCCGTGGAACTAGGGGCAATTTAGCACGACCAACCAACCTAATGGTACACATCTTCAGAGTGTGGAAGAAAACCAGAGCACCCAGAGGAAACCCATGCAGACTGGGCAGAATGTGCAAAACTCCACACAGACAGTGACCCAAGCCAGTATTCAAATGCAGATCTCTGGCGCAGTGAGGCAATAGTGCTAACCACTGTGCCACCATGCTGTTTGTCTCAGAGGGTGGTGAATCTTTGGAACTCTCTTCCTCAGAGAGCAGTGGAGGCAGGGTTAGTGAATATTTTTAAGTTTGAGGTAGATAAATTGTTGACTAACAAGGGAGCCAAAGGTTATTGGGGTTGGTGGAATGTGGAGTCAAAGCTACAATCAGATCAACCATGATTTTATTGAATAATTGAGGAAGATCAAGGGGCCAAACGGCTCACTCCTGCTTCTAATTTCCTACGAACACAGAGTCGGAATCAATCCAGTGTCTTTTCAAAATGTAAATCTCTTCCAGGTAGGGGAAAACAAAAATCCGAATAATCTATATTGCTGAGCTGACAGAGTTTGCAGAAATTTACCAGCATAATTAAACAATGTGGTTTAGATTATTGTTTTTCAGATTGTGTAGAATTTACAAAACACACACAGACCCTTCAGCTCAACTGGTCTATGCTGGTATATGTGCTCCATATGAACTTCCTCCCACCCTGATATATAAAGTATAATCAGCATATTTTTCTGTTTATTTCTCCTTCAGCTAATGACCTAACTTCCCCTTAAATTAATCTGTACTATTTCCTGAGATAACATAGTCCACATTCTAATCCCTCTCTTTGTAAAGAAGTTTCTCCTGAGTTGCTTAATTGATTGCAATTAAATCAATAAGTTTTAATTTTAGTTACTAGCGTCACAAATAAGCTTACATTAACACTGCAATGAAGTTTCTGTAAAAATCCGCTAATCGCCACACTCTGGTGCCTGTTCGGGTACACTGAGAGAAAATTTAGCATGGTCAATGCATCTAACCAGGATGTCTTTTGGACCGTGGGAGGATTACGGACCGAACCCACACAGATACAGAAAGAACATGCCAAGTCTGCATAGCCAATGACCCAAGCCGGGATTCAAACCCAGGTCCCTAGCACTGTGAGGCAGCAGTGATAATGACAGTGCCACCATCTCGCTAGATAATACAGGTTTGATATGAAGCAATATTAGCATTTGAAATACACACTAATTTTCCAGCATTTCTCAGGACAGCATCTATTAATAAATGATTAATAATTGTGTTTGTTTTAAATGGCATTGTTAATTTTATTTATGAATCTTTTCTTCCCATAACCACAAATATGGCTCCTACCTGATCTAGCCGATTATCACATTTCTATTGATAACAATGCCATGGGAATGCTCTTAAGCATGCCAACTCCCAGGAATCAAATATTCTGTTTGACTTGCATGCTGGAGCCGCCTAGATCCTTATAGTCATAAAGTGGAGATGCCGGCGTTGGACTGGTAGAAACTTTCGACCTGATGAAGGGACAGCATTTCCAAAAGCTTGTGGGTTTATTATCAAATAAACTCATTGGACTTTAACCTGGTGATGTGAGACTTCTTACTATATGCTTATAGGACAGTGACATTTACTGTGAGGAAAATTAACACTGATCTGGAAGCCCACCATCGCTATGGAACATTTTAGAGGTCTTCTTTCCCTGGTTTGCTTTCAGCTTTTAGTAAGTCTGTCTATATTGTCAATATTAATTTCAGACATTGTATGACTGCCTACTAGTGATAAGTTAGATTTCATTATTAAATCAACTTTCATCACCATATTAGTTCTTCCAGGTTTTTCAAACATTGTTGTGGTCATCAGCAAATTTCTAATGAGAAGCAGAAACAGCTATGGTTCGTATAGCCTCGTGAAAACTGTTGCAACTGGCATCTGTAATGAACTCAAACAGGCAATAACAAATGAAGGGAAGTGGCCTGAATGTAAATGCAGGCAATGTTCTGGGAATTGCTGAGAGATTACCCAGGAATGTGTAGCCAAAGAATCTGCTGATGTGAGAGGAATTGAGTCGAGTCTGTTACTCTCAGTGTGTTTTCTCCTCAATGTAATCACCATCACATGCCTGCTCCTACAAAGAACTGGTGAAACACTTCTAATTGGAAAGTGCCCTGTGTTAATGAATCTTTTGCTGATACTGACAGCTATATAACCGTTATGCTCAATGCCCCATACATAGATCTGTCCACACATAGCCACACACTTCCTGCTTTTGATTAAGGATACACATCTTTGCACCTTCCCTAAAAGTAATAATTTCGGAGGTGACTCATTGTTATAAAGGGTTTATAGAATCATAGAATTCCTGAAATGCAGAAGGAGGCCATTCAGTCCATTGAGACTGCACCAACAACAATCCCACCCAGGCCCTATCCCTGGAACCCCCTGTATTTATCCTGCTGGTTCCTGTCACACTAAGGGGCATTTTTGCATGGCCAATCAACCTAACCTGTACATCTTTAGATTATTACCAACAATATTTATATCTTTGGATATGCAAACAAGGATCTGACAGAACGACAATACATGTCGAGTGGGATTTTACACTTCCTGCTGCCTCGCAACAGCAGCCGGTATAATCAAGGGCCTCATGCATCCTGGACATTCTCTCTTCTACCTTCTTCAGTTGGGGAAAAGATACAAAAGTCTGAGGACACGTACCAACCGACTCAAGAGCAGCTTCTTCCCTGCTGCCATCAGGCTTTTGAATGTGGTGTTCAAGTGCTTTCCGAGCACTTTATTTGTCTGATACAACATGAATATCCTTCTGCTTTTATGCCCTCCCTCGTCTTGCTGCTGGTCTTTGTCCAGATTACCATTCCTCTCTTCAAATTTATGACTTTTGCTGCACTTGCTGTCATTTTCCACATGACTGAATTGGTTCGTAAGCATTCCCTGCTGCACTCAGTTGGTCAGATATTATCAAAATAAACTTCTCAAGGGCTGTTACTCAGAACACACATGCAGGAACAGATTTGTATCCGTAACACCCCAGCTCAACCATTTCCTCTCTGCGAGCAAGTGAGGCACGCAGGAGCATCAAACAAGAAGAGGACACACCACAAGCATCTCTGCACAGCTCCCTCCAATCTTCTACAAGAACCCTGTGGCCCATCAAATTGGTCGGTGCAGACCCGATGGGCCAAAGGGCCTCTTGGTGTTCTGTGATTCTGTGATCCCCTCCTGTCTGTAGTTACTGGAACACCCTGAGTGTATGATACAAGGCTGTATGTTTCCAGATAGCTATCAGTTCTGAAGCAGGTCATTCTGGTGTAAGGACAACTTAAAATGCCATCCCTGCTAATTCCAGACAACTGCAGCAAGAAACAGTGTGATGATACAGCAGAGAACCACTAGTCTGTGTTGATCAATTTATTACTGTGGAAATGTCAACCTTCTGGCTCTCACACTAAAGCTGCATGACATTGACATGGCTATAAACATCCAGTTTGGTATTAATTCTCCTTCAATAATTGTGTTCTCGGGCACAAGTCAAAAAAAAAATTTGTATGCACGCAGCATGTAATTAAGAAAGCTAATGGAATGCTATCCTTTATTATGAGAGGAACTGGACATAAAAATAATGATGCTCTGCTTCCGTTATACAGGGCATTGGTGAGATTGCATCTCGACTATTGGGGGCGATATCCCCCCAAAAAATCAAAGGGTGTGATTTTCCGGACAAGCTTGCCCCAAAATCATTGGATAAACCTACGGATGATATTGGAATAGCGGAGGTTAGATGGCCTTTTGTTTGGTTTCACAGGTCGGTGCAACATTGGGGGCCGAAGGGCCTGTACTACACTGTAATGTTCTATGTTCTAAAACCGGACAATCACACCCAAGATCAATGGACCTATGCCCCCCTAGCCCACCCACCTGCCTGCTACAATTCCCATGGCAGGCAGCACAGGAAAATTCCATCCAAAGTGTCCAATGGGCAGGAAAACGGAAGGTTTACCCACCTGTCTTTTGGGTGAGCTGAGTCTTGCGCATTTACAGCATTCTGCGCAATATGGAGGCTGATTCATGCCACTGGGGGGAGGGCATGGGTGGAGCCTCAACCCACTGGAGAAGCAAGCAGCAGAGTGCTGATGGGGGGCATGCGTTCATCTCACAGTATACTGGGAAATCAGTTGACAATCCCCCCTCTGCCAATCACCAGCCTTCCAAACGCCACCCAGATAGCTGTCCGGATGGGTGGAATGTCTATAAGATTTTGTAATTTTCCAAAAGTTCGCCTTGTATTGGAGGAACAAATATCCATCTGACAGATGAATATTCAACAGCTGCCTGATACTTCAGAGTGATGGAGATCATTTTCATTTTTCTATAATTACAGTGTAGTAGTCAATTGTTACATATCCTGGTTACAAGTGCGATGCATTTGTTTGATGAAACAGTTATAAAAATACTTATTAAAGAATTCTTTTAAAGAATTTAATTGGTTAAATTGCAAGAATGGTTTGCATAAATCATAGAACAGAATCCCCACAGTGCAAAAGGAGGCCATTCAGCCCATTGAACCTGCACTGACAATTTCACCCAGACCCTATCCCTGTAACCCTGCGTATTTACCCTGCTTGTCTGCCTGACGCTAAGGAGAAATTTAGCATGGCCAATTCACCTAACCCGCACATCTTTGGACTGTGGGAGGAAACTGGAGCACCCAGAGGAAACCCACACAGACACAGGGAGAATGTGCAAACCTCACACAGACAGTGACCCGAGCCAGGAATCAAACCCAGGTCCCTGGTACTGTGAGGCATCAATGCTAACCACTGTACCACCATTTTCTGAGAAGTGATCTGACTGAAGAATGTAAGACGATAAATGATTGATCGCATGCAGTGAGAGAAAATATTTACTCTGATGGAGAAACACAAACAAGGAGTTCAAACTCTTAAAACTAGAGTTAAACCATTTGGGAGGGAAATCAGGAAGTGCTTGTCCACACATGAATATGATCAGTAACTTATTTTGGAAAAGTATCAACTCAAATGATGCTGAGATGGCAAAATGGAATTGAGATATAGATCACTCATGACCTAATTGAATGGAGGACAAGTCTGAAGGCCTGAATGGCCTATTCTTGGTCTTATGTATCTGGCACAGTCCTGCAAGAGTTATGAGTTGCCAAGGGTCATTTACATCCTTACATTTACGCCTATAGTATCCATTTGTAGTTTGGCAAATTAAATTGACTGTGCTATTGCATTCACTATAAACTCAAAAGTTGTTCTGGTGACAATTAAACCAAACTTTAATTGTTGCTGCAATTTACGCACTGCACCAATCAGTGCAGTATTGACTGCTCTCCTCTTCGCAATGTGCTCACACTACATCTTATGCCTTATTGCACTTCCGATGACTGGATGAAAAACAGAGACACACTCCAGCAAACTTAGTATGAACCCCTGACCGAGAACTTTTCCTTGGGCTGGAAGGAAAGCTGGCAGATGAATCAGCCTGAGCCATTTTTATGCAATTACCATTGTACAGATCATGAGTGACAACAGCAAAGGTCCAGAAGTGGTCCCCTGAGAACAGGTCTCTGGCTGCTATCTCAGCAGGAGGTACCTAATAATTGTTGAAAAACAAAAATAAGCAAATAAATACCAAATGTTCGAACTCACTGACTGAAACAGACCTGGAAGAAAATGGAATTATTGTCAGGTATTCCGAGAGTGTATGCAATGACTGATGATTCTACAAAACTCCATACGTAAGCATACAGTTCAGAAATGTGTGAGACTTATTACTTATTATAGTGGATAAGTTTCTTGGAAAATTAAATTTCAATTAGAAATTTAGGCTTGGAAATGGCTATACATCTTTGAATTGCTATGTAGGTGCAATTGATTGTAACTGCCCTATGTCTGTTATTAGGGGCAGGTACATTTACATAGAGCTAGAATACCGCTTGGAAGTGTTTTGCGCGGAGTTTTACATTGCTGCTCTTGTGGAAGTCTTGTTTCCCGATATTAAGCATCATTCTGGCGTAGGCTGGGCAAAATTTTCCCGTTCCATTCGCCATGGGAATCATACTGGGCAGGACGTGGACCATGCAAAAGTCCATTGACCTTGGGCAAGATTTTCCGGTCTTGGGAGGAGCGCGGCCAGATAATCCCGCCTTATGTGTTTTTAGGGTGAAGTGTGAAGTATCTACCGCTGGGATTTTTTGTTCTCCCTGAGGCATTTTCTTAGTGGTGGGGGGTGGCCTTGTGTTGGCAGTGGGATTTTCTGGTACCACTGCGGTAAATGGGATTTGCCATTGAATCCAACCCATACTGAAGGGAAACATGTGGCAGGGGTGCACCACCAGCAGGACCAGAAGATCCCGCAGTCGTGAGGAGACAAAATATTGTATACTCTATGTTGCCCATTATTTTAACAGAGGCCTTACTAATTTAAAATAAATGGTTGAATGAATACAGACTTATGAAGCACTCATGTTAATATTGCCTGTCGTAATTTTCTATGTTTTGGTGATTTATTTCCAAGTTTATTTGAAGTATAAGACTACATTATAAGACATGCTGAAGCTGCTTCCTCCCCCAATCACTTCTGTGCATTTGGACACTTTTGGTAATAGGCGTCGGATTTTCTCCTAAAGATCCATTCAGCACTGTTTAGAATTGGTTAGATACAGTAGCAGTTCTATACTATTGACAGCACTGTCTCTGCCTGTCTAATTGTGCCTAAATACAGTAGGATCTCAATTGTGAATTATAGTAGATAAAAGAGTGATCTGACTAGGGAACTTAAGATGAGAAATGGATTGATAGCATATGGTGAGAGAAGATATTACCTCTGTTGGGAAAAGGAGCACAAAGAGGACATATTCTTAAAACCAGATTTAAGCCTTTATGGAAAGAAATTGGGAAGCCCTTGTCCACACAAGATTGTGATCAATAACTTTTAATGAAGGGATATCAAAGTAAATAGAATAAAAACGGCTGAATGGAGTTGAGAAATAGACCAACCATGATCTAATTAAATGTAGGATGAGCTTGAACTGCTGCCTGATATATTCTTGCCCAATAAGTTCTGAGGTCACATTGTGGCTGCTGGTTTCTTTTTATTCGATCATGGGCATTGGCGTCGCTAGCTGGCCAGCACTTATTGCCCATCCCTAGTTGCCCTTGAGAAGGTGACCGTGAACAATCTCCTTGAATCACTGTGCTGTGGGTTGACACACAATGCCGTTAGGGAGGGAATTCCAGGATTTTGACCCAGTGATTGCAAAGGAATGGCAATGTATTTCCAAGTGAGGATGTTGAGTGGCTTGGAGAAGGACTTGCAAGTGGTGGTGTTCCCATGTATTTGCTGCTCTTGTCCTTATAGGCGGAAGTGGTCGTGGATTTGGAAGGTGCTGTCTAACTTGCTCACTGACTCTTTATTTGTGTTCTTTCAGGACACTCAGTTTCTGATCTCATGGCAGCACGATGGCACAGTGGTTAGCACTGCTGCCTCACAGCACCCAGATCTCAGGTTCAAATCCGGCTTTGGGTCACTGTCTGTGTGGAGTTTGCATGTTCTCCCCATGTCTGTGTGGGTTTCCTCTGGGTGCTCCAGTTTCCTCTCACAGTCCAAAAATGTGCACGTTAGGTTGATTGGCCATGCTAACTTGCCCTTCACGTCAGGGGGATTAGGAGGATAAATATGTGGGGTTATGGGGATAGGACCTGGACGGGATTGTTGTCAGTGTAGATTTGATGGACCAAATGGCCTCTTTCTGCAGAGTTGATTCTATGGGTAAAAGAACTGAATGCAAAAGGTGAGGTGAGAGTTTCTACCCTTGACATCAAGGCAGCATTTGACCAAGTGTGATGTCAAGAATCCTGAGCAAGCTGAAGTCAATGGGAATCATGGAAAATCTCTTCATTGGTTGGTGTCCTAGGTGGTAACAAGGGATGGCTGGAAATATTGAATGTCACCTGGGTTGTGGGACATTGCTGCAGGGGTTGCACACAGTATTGTGCTGAGTCCAATTTTCTTCAACTGCTTCCTGAATGACCTACCCTCCATCATAAAGTTCGAAGTGGGGATGTTCACAGATGATTGCACAATGTTCAGCCACATTCAGAACTTCTCAGACACTGCAACAGTCCTTGACCAAATGCCACAAGATCTGAACAACACCTAGGCTTGGACTGATAAGTAGCAAATCACAATCATGCCACACAAATGCCGGGCAATAACCATCATCAATAAAAGAGCATCTAACCATCACTCCTGGACATTGAATGACATTAGCATCACTAAATCCCCCACTATCATCATTCTCGGAGTTATCTTTGGCCAGATACTGAACTGGACCATCCATAATATTGTGGCTCCAACACTAGGTCAAAGGCTGAGGAGTAACTTACCTCCTGATTCTCCAAAGCCTGTCCACCATCTTCAAGCACAAGTCAGGAAGTGTGGTGGAATACTTGCCTGGATGAGTTTAGCTCCAGAAACATTCAAGAAGCTTGACACCATTTAGGACAAGGCAGTTCTAATTGAAATCCACCTAGCACCTTCAACAGTCATTCCCTCTACCACTGATGCACAGTGGCAACAATGTGTAGCATGTACAAGATTCTCTGCAGCAAATCTCCAAGATCTTTCAACTGTATCTTCCAAACACATAACTTCTACATCTCGTAGGACTAGGGCAGCAGATGCATGTGAACATCACCACCTGCAAATTTCCCTCCATGACACATGCCATCCTGACTGGAACTGTATCACCGTTCCTTCACTAACACTGGATCAAAATCCTGGAACCCCCTTCCTGACAGCACCGAGGGTATGCCTACATCACATGTACTGCAGCCATTCAAGAAGGTGGCCCACCATTCCCTTTTCAAGCAAAATTAGGGATGGGCAATAAATACTGGCTTAGCCACACAGGATGCCCACATCCTGTGAAAGAATAAATATGTTTTTCTTAGTTCGTCAAACAAAGTTAACAGTGTATATCTAGCTAAAGCAAGGATATGGTTTGTACCTGATGAAATGCAGCTGGCAATCAGCAGTAATCATAGACATAAAAAGAATGAATTGGAGTATTACCAATTAAATGAGAGTGAATTGCATCATATTTCAATTCCTGAAAATATTCTCCAGGCACACGCCCAATCTTTGTGGATGTGGGAACTTTTACAGTTGTGCTAATAGGTACAAAGTGTTGTAGTTAATCTATGTTAATCTGCAATCAGTCAAAACATTACTTTACTGTCTCTCAACCCATATCTGACCAACAAGAACAACTTATTGTTCTTATTGCAGTTGCCAAGGGAGGATAACTATTTCTTAACCATTTGTGGGACGTGGACGTTGCTGGCTGGCCAGCATTTATTGCCCATCTCTAGGTGCACTTGTTCAGAGGGCAGATGAGAATCAACCACATTGCCGTGGCTCTGGAGTCACATGTAGGCCAGACCAGGTAAAGACGGCAGATTTACTTTCTTAAAGGATATTAGTGAACAAGGTAGGTTTTTCTGATAATCGACAATGGTTTCGTGGTCATCGGTAGATTCTTAATTCCAGGTATTACTTATTGAATTCAAATTCCACCATCTGCCATGGTGGGATTCGAACCCAGGTGGCCAGAATATTAGCTGAGTTTCTGGATTAACATTCTAGCGATACTAGCACTCGGCCATCACCTCCCTGTAGAATGTGATTGAAGAGGAATGTCTTAAGGAGACTTCTGAAGCGGATAGAGATGATCAAACATGCAAAGAATCTTCAGAGCCAAGAGGCAGGGTGCTCAAACACTATGACAAGCTCTGACAAAGGGTCACCCACTACTGAAACGTTGGCTCTATTCTTTCTCCACAGATGCTGCCAGACCTGCTGAGATTTCCCAGCATTTTCTGTTTTTCTCAAACACTCTGCCACTGATTCCAGAATGAAATCAATGCCTCCTGCTCTGCCCAGGAGTGCAAGAAACTACAAAAGGTCATCAAAGTAGCCCAATCCATCTCATAAACTCGCCTCCCATCCATTGACTCTGTCTACACTTCCCACTGCCTTGGCAAAGCAGCTCTGTCTCTGACTCTGAGTACACTTCCCACTGCCTCGGCAAAGCAGCTCTGTCTTTGACTCTGAGTACACTTCCCACTGCCTCGGCAAAGCAGCTCTGTCTCTGATTCTGAGTACACTTCCCACTGCCTTGGCAAAGCAGCCAGCATAATTAAGGGCCACATGCATGCTGGACATTCTTTCTTCCATCTTAAGGAAAAAGATAAAAATGTCTGAGGTCACGTATCAACCAACTCAAAAACAGTTTCTTCCCTGCTGCCATCAAACTTTTGAATGGACTACCTTGTGATAAGTTGATCTTTCTCTACACTGTCGCTATGACTGTAACACTACATTCTGCACTCTCTTGTTTCCTTCTTTATGAATGGTATGCTTTGTCTGCGTAGTGCGCAAGAAACAATACTTTTCACTGTATTCCAATACATGTGATAATAATAAATTGAATCAAATCAAATCAGTGAGTGTGCCTGGACCAAAATTAGAAGATTGGGAGCTGTAAGTTGACAACACAGCATAAGGAACATAAGAAATAGGAGTGCAGTTAGGTCCGAGATACGGCCCCTTAAATCCGCTCCAGCATTCGATAAGATTACTACTGACCTTTTACACCAACTCTTCTTTCCACAATTGTAAAGTTAGAGATGAACAGAAATCAGTCACTCAGTTCTTCAAGACACACTGATTCTCCAGACTTCCGATAACTCCGTCCAAAAAATATCTATCGTTCTCAGTCTGGGAAAGGTCTATTGACCCAGGCTCCACAGGTAAAAGAGTTCTTGTTTTCCCCTTGCCCCTCTTTTTGTGAAAGTGCTTTCTGAGTTCACCTTTAAATGGCCTAACTCCAATTTTAAGCTTCTGTTCTCTTGTCTGGATTTGCCCATCAGAAGAAATTGTTAATTTGTGTCTATCCTATTGAATTCCTGACTCATTTCCCTAATCACCTCAATTGAAGCATTCCTCAATATCCCAAACTCAAAGAGAATAAATGTAAATATGGCACTGAGGTTAGCACTGCTGCCTCACAGCACCAAGGATCCGGTTTCAATTCCGGCTTTGTCTGTCTATGTGGAATTTGCACATAGAACATAGAACATAGAACACTACAGCACAAACAGGCCCTTCGGCCCACAAGTTGCGCCGACCACATCACCTACCAACCTACAGACCTATCTATAACCCTCAATCTCATTAAACCCCATATACTCATCCAGAAGTCTTTTAAAAGACCCCAGCGAGTTCGCCTCCACCACCACTGACGGCAGCCGATTCCATTCACTCACCACCCTCTGAGTGAAAAACTTACCCCTAACATCACTTCTGAACCTCCCTCCCCGCACCTTAAATCTGTGTCCTCTCGTAGCGACCATTTCAAACCGGGGAAATAGCCTCTGAGAGTCCACCCTATCTATTCCTCTCAACATTTTGTAAACTTCTATCAGGTCGCCTCTCAACCTTCGTCTCTCCAGGGAAAAGAGTCCCAGCTCCCTCAACCTAACTTCATAAGGCATGCCTCCCAGTCCAGGCAACATCCTTGTAAATCTCCTCTGCACCCTTTCAATAGCTTCTACATCTTTCCTATAGTGAGGCGACCAGAACTGCGCACAATACTCCAAATGAGGCCTGACAAGGGTCTTATAAAGTTCCAGCATTACCTCCCGACTCCTAAACTCAATCCCTCGATTAATGAAGGCCAGTACACCATACGCCTTCTTGACCACCTCCTCCACCTGCGAGGCCGATTTAAGAGTCCTGTGGACCCGGACCCCAAGATCCTTCTGCTCCTCAACACTACTCAGACTTCTGCCCTTAATAGTGTACTCGTTCATCCCGTTGGTTCTGCCAAAATGGACGACAACACATTTATCCGCGTTGAAGTCCATCTGCCACTTCTCCGCCCAGTCCTGCATCCTATCTATGTCCTGCTGCAACTTTTGCCATCCTTCCAGATCATCCACAACACCACCGACCTTCGTGTCATCAGCGAACTTACTTACCCATCCCTCCACTTCCTCATCCAGGTCATTTATGAAAATGACAAACAACAAAGGTCCCAGAACAGATCCTTGAGGCACTCCGCTGGTGACTGACCTCCATTCAGAAAAAGCCCCATCCACAACCACTCTCTGCCTTCTGCAGGCAAGCCAGTTCTGGATCCACAAGGCCAAAGGCCCTTGGATCCCATGCCCTCTCACCTTCTCAAGAAGTCTTGCATGGGGGACCTTATCAAACGCCTTGCTGAAGTCCATGTACACTACGTCCACGGCACTTCCTTCGTCAATGTGTTCAGTCACATTATCGAAGAACTCAACTAGGCTTGTAAGGCACGACCTGCCCTTGACAAAAGCATGCTGACTATTCCTGATCATGTCAAACCTCTCCAAATGTTCGTAAATCTTGTCCCTCAGAAGCCTCTCCATCAGCTTACCAACCACTGAGGTCAGACTCACCGGTCGGTAATTTCCCGGGCTATCTCTGTTCCCTTTCTTAAAAATAGGAACTACATCCGCAATCCTCCAATCCTCTGGAACCTCTCCCGTCTCCATTGACGACGCAAAGATCATCGCCAGGGGCTCTGCAATCTCTTCCCTCGCCTCCCACAGTATCCTGGGGTACATCCCATCTGGTCCCGGCGACTTATCTACCTTGATAGAATTCAAAAGTTCCAACACATCCTCCTCCTTAATATTCACGTACTCAATCCTTTCCATCTGCTGCAAATCCATAACAAAATCTCCCAGATCGGCTTCCACCGTGAATACTGAGGCGAAGTACTCGTTAAGCACCTCCGCCATTTCTTCTGGTTCCACACAAACCTTTCCCCCCTCACCTTTTATCGGTCCTATCCCTTCTCTTCTTATCCTTTTACCTTTCACATATTTATAGAAGGCCCTGGGATTCTCCTTAATCTTACTCGCCAAGGTCTTCTCATGACCCCTTCTGGCTCTCCTAATTTCCCTTTTAAGTTCCCTCCTACAGTCCTTATACTCCTCAAGATCTTTAACATCTCCTAATTCCCTGAACCTCTTGTACACCTTCCTTTTCTTCCTGACTAGGTTCAACACATCCTTTGTGCACCACGGTTCCCTCGACCCACCAAAACCCCCTCGTCTCATCGGAACGTTGTCATTCAGAGCTCCAGACACACATTCCTTGAATATCTGCCACCTTCCTTCGGTACTTTTCCCTAAGAACGCCTCCTTCCAGTTTATTTGTCCGAGTAACTTCCTGACTTCTTCGTATCTCCCCTTACCCCAGACAAACACCTTCCTAGCCTGCCTGATCCTATCTCGTTCCAACGCAATTGTGAAGGAGATAGAATTATGGTCACCATATCCAAGATGCTCTCCTACCGAAAGATCCATCACCTGCCCTGGTTCATTCGCCAGTACCAGGTCAAGTACAGCCTCTCCCCTCGTAGGCTTGTCCACATACTGCGTCAGGAAACCCTCCTGAACACACCTAACAAACTCCTCCCCATCTATACCCCTTACCCTAGGGATATTCCAGTCGATGTTTGGGAAATTGAAGTCTCCCATCACGACAACTCTGTTATTAAAACATCTCTCCAGAATCTGTTTCCCTATTTGCACTTCAACTTCCCTGTCACTATTGGGCGGCCTATAGATTACACCCAGCAAAGTTTTTGACCCTTTGCTGTTCCTAACTTCCACCCACAGAGATTCTGTAGACAATCCCTCCACGACATCCTCTTTCTCTGCAGCCATGACACTATCCCTGATCAACAGTGCCACGCCACCACCCCTTCTGCCACCCTCCCTGTCCTTCCTGAAGCACCTGAAGCCTGGCACCTGAAGTACCCAGTCCTGTCCCTGAGACATCCAAGTCTCCGTAATGGCCACCACATCACAATCCCAAACAGCTATCCACGCCCTAAGCTCATCTACCTTATTCACTATACTCCTTGCATTAAAATATATACACTTCAGCCCCTCAGTCTGGGCATTTCCCATCTCCACCACCTGTCTAACCTCCCTCGCATACTGCCTGCGGTCCTCCCCTACCTGGGAGCGAACCTCCTCCGTCCCAGTTTCCCCAACACAGTTCCCTCCCCCCATCCTTTCTAGTTTAAAGTCCCCCCGGTAGCCTTAGCCAGTCTTCCCGCCAAGATACTAGTCCCCCTGGTATTTAAGTGCCACCCGTCCCTACTATAGAGGTCCCACCTACCCCTAAAGAGGTCCCAGTGATCTAGGAACCGAAATCCCTGCCCTCTACACCAGTCCCTCAGCCACGCATTCACCCTCCACCTCATTTCATTTCTTCCCTCATTCTCCCTTGGCACAGGCAGCAATCCTGAGATTACTACCTTCGCTTTTCTCTTCCTCAGCTGCCTACCCAGTTCCCTATAGTCCTTTTTCACAAGTGCCTCCCTCTTCTTACCTACATCAGTAGTACCTATATGTACTACTACCTCCGGTTCCTCACCCTCCCCTTTCAGGATGTCTGGGACCCGCCCAGAGACATCCTGGATCCCAGCCCCAGGGAGACAAACCACCATCCGCGACTCCCTTCTACGTCCACAAAAACGCCTGTCTGCGCCCCTCACTGTGGAGTCCCCTATTAATACTACCTTTCTGCTTCCCTTCCATTCTCCCCCGTCTGTGTGGGTTCCCTCTGGGTGCTCTGGTTTCCTCCCAGAGATGTGCAGGTAGGTGGATTGAACATACTAAATTGCTGCTTAGTGTTCCAAGAAAGAATTATAGAATCTCAACAGTGCAGAAGGAGGCCATTTGGCCTCGAGCCCGCACCAACATCAATCTCACCCAGGCCCTATCCCTGTAACCCCACATATTTTCTTGCTAATCCCCCTGACACTATAGGGCACTAGCAAAACAATCTAACCTGCAATCAATGGACCGTGGAAGGAAACTGGAGCACCCAGAGGAAACCCATGCAGACATGAAGAAAATGTACGAACTCCACACAGACAGTGACCCAAACCAGGAATTGAACCCTGCTCCCTGGCACTATGGAGCAGCAGTGCTAACCATTGTGCTACCTGCCATATAAGTTTGAGAGATGTGTAGGTTAGGAGCATTTAGTGCAGTATCACATGGGGTTATGGGGATAGGTAGAGATTCAATGGGCTGAATGGCGTCTTTGTGCATTGTAGAGATTTTATGATTCTATGAAAATCATGCAAATTGCCATTATAAATTAACCATGTTAGCCCTGAGGATTCTGTTTCACAGTCTTTTTATGGTGAATATATTTTCTCTGAGGTTCAATGCTGAATGTTGATCGCTGGGGTATGACCAAACCTTTTTCTAGCTGAAACATCACTTCCTCCTTTTTTATTTCTAATCCTTGTAAAATAAAGGCCCACATTTAATTTGCTATTTTGAACATTTTGCACCTGTGTACTAGCATTGAATGATTTGCTGCACATGGATACCGAACTCCCTTGCGATTGTCCACAAGCCCGACACTCTCACCCTCACGGAAATATCTGGATTTCATGGATCCAAAGTGGATGACCATTCCCTACCTCGAATTTCAGCTGTCGTATTTTTCCCACTCACTTATTGCTTCTTTGTCTCTTTGTGCTCCCAACAAATGGTGGAATTTTCTGTGTAGTGGAGATGGCCTGTCATCGTCTGGCAGTGAGATCTTCTCGTCCTGCTGGGAAACCCATGGCGAGGGAAGGGTTGGGGTGGCGGTTGCCATTGACAGGAATGGCCGGAAAATCCCACTTATAATATCATTTATGAACTTAGATAAATAACCCTCCATTCCGTGAGGCAATGATGTAGTGATATTGTCTCTAGATTAGTAATCTAAAGATCCAAGGAGAATGCTCATTTGTCCTGGGTTCAAATCTCACCGTGGCAGATAGTAAAATATGAATTCAATAAAAATCTGGAACTAAAAGTCTGATGATGCCAATGAAACCATTGTTGATAGTCATAAAAACCCATCTGTTCACTAATGTTCTTTTGGGAAGGAAATCTGCCATCCTTACCTGGCCTGGCCTGTATATGACTCTAGATCCACAACAATGTGGTTGACTCTTAAAAATTCCCTCTCAAATGGCCTAGCAAGATACTCAGTTCAAGGGCAATTAGGGATGGACAACAAATGCTGGTCTTGCCAGCGATGCGCACATCCCATGAATGAAAAAAACATGATTAAAGGGTAAACATTGGCCTGAGGATGAGGTAAGTGAACTCCCTTGCTCTTAATCAATCAGTACGATGGGCATTTTGCACTCAGTGCCAGCAGATGGCAGCTATCAAAGTGAAGCAGAATTTACTCCCTCCAGTGGGGTTTTGGACTCATGGATTACAAGAGAATCCTCCCAAGGAAGAGCCTATCAGCTTACAGCATATTTGGGATTGGAATCGGAGTTTTACTCTTTGGATACTGGAAGTTGTTCAGATGGAACAGGGAGTAAAGGCGCCTTCAGATGGAAGACTTGGAAGCCCATGCAGCGTTGCTACCTCTGCTAGATGCAATCTCAGGATTGGAAGACTCTGTAACTCTTAGCGGAGAATCTTGAGGAAGAGGCTACTATTATGAAGGATGTTCCAGGCTGGAAAGTTAGCGAGAGCGTTTACAGCCCTGATCGCTGGTCCACACCATCAGCGGAGGAGCTGAGGAGGAATTCCTCTAAGCAAGGATTGCATTCCAGTGGTACATGTGAGTGCCGCATGAGGACTTTGACCAATGCTCTGACCTTTATCTTCCTAAAGGTTACCTTTGCAAGAACAAGTGTGGTATTGCTAATAAATCTGACTTATGCAATTGGGAAAAAAAACAGACAAGGCTTCAATTTGATATCTCATCACAGCACCATGGCACAATGGTTTGCACTGCTGCCTCACAGTGCCAGGGACCCGGGTTCAATTCCGGCCTCAGGCGACTATCTGTGTGGAGTTTGCACATTTTCCCCATCTTTGTGTGGGTTTCCCCTGAGTGTTCCACTTTCCTCCTACACTCCAGAGATGAGCAGGTTCGGTAGATTGGCCATGTTAAATTGCCCCTTGGTGTTAGGGAGAATCGCAGGGTAAATACATGGGGTAATGGGATAGGGCCTAGGTGAATTGTTGTTGGCACAGGCTTGATGGGCCAAATGGCCTCTTTTTGAACTATAGGGTTCTGTGTTAAAAAGATAGCAATACTTCGTCAGTATTTCACTCAAGTGCCAACCTAAATTACATGTTCAAATCTCTGGTGATGTTTGAACCCAGCACTTTCCAGCTCAGAGGCAACTCTTACATTTGAGCCAGCACGACTATGCACCTTCTTAATTGTCCCATCCCTGAAATAATAAACTAGAAGCAGTTAAGCCCAGATGAATGCATAATTGACTGAGATGGAGTAGTCCAGTGCAACAAGCCATGTCTCATTTAATACCATTGTATAGAATTCCTAACCCAAACATAACACTTAAATGCAAAATCCCAATCCAAGCATAAAATATTCTTTAATGATCTGCTTCATAATACTTAGCACACCAAATATAATTTATCAACTGTTAAATTTTGCTGAAAAATAGTAAAACATTCAACAGGAGGAATTTTTTGATTGCTGCACAGGGGAATAAAAGAGATTTGACCCAGCAATGAAGTATCGGCCAGATTCAGTGTTTGGAAACACCAAATTAATTGTCTCCTGATTTTTGAGATTTTATTTCAGGTCCCTATCTCAACTGAGAGAAAAACTTCAGCAATGTTAATGGTAAATTCACTGGCTTGATATTGGTGATCATTTACAATGTGTTTTCAGATGCACCGGGTCTATATAAGGAAAATTGTTCTAAATCAGCTTTTATTATTTAGAGTGTCAGTCATGCATTTCAATTAACTATTAACAATTGACTAATTTAGATGTGTGCTGCAGACACAATGGATGGGATTTTACAGCCTTGCTCATCCCAAAACCACAAAACCCCGCTGGAGGTCAGCGGACCTTTCCATGGCTTCACCCTCGCAGGCGCTGATTCCCATGATGGGCGGAGTGGTAAAATTCCAGCCAACATACCCTGCTGATTGACCCCGACTTCCCAATCACTGGCCAACTGCACTGAGGTGCTCGAAGCAAAATGCTTGAGAAATCCGTCTTAGAATTCTGCGCTAATCAGTCTTGTAAATTGAGTTTGTGTCTCTATATGCCCTGTTTGTGAACACAATTCCCACTCACCTGATGAAGGAGCAGTGCTCCGAGAGCTTGTACTATCAAATAAACCTGTTGGACTTTAACCTGGTGTTGTGAGACTTCTTACTGTGCCAATCATATGTGACATGCACTAGACTATCAACTCCCATACCTTACATTGCGATCTTGAACGTTTTTGCTTTATTGCCTTCAAGCTTAAGAAGGTTTTTCCCCTTGGAAATTTTATCTGGGGTTATTTATACTCCACAGTGGACCTGGGTTCAAATACCACCATGGCAGATGGTGGAATTTGAATTTAATAAAAAATATCTGGAATTAAGAAGACCATGGAGCTATTGTCAATCGTCAGAAAAATCCATCTGGTTCACTAATGTCCTGCTAGGAAATCTGCTATCCTTACCTGGTCTGGCCATCTAAAGGCAAAAGTCAAAAGTGAAATGTAATGTTCTCCCCTTGCCTGGATAATGCAGCTCCAACTACTTAAGAAGTTTGACTCCATTTTGTAAAAAGCAGTCTGTTTGATTGGCACCTCCATTCACCACCTTTAACATTCACCATCTCGATCACTGGCAGTTGTGTACTGATGTACTGCCGCAGCTCATCAAGGCATCTTCAAAAGCACCTTTGAAGCTGCAGTCTCTACCACCTAGAAGGCTAAAGGCAGCAGATGCATGTTAAAACCACCACCTGCAAGTCTGCTCCAAGCCATGCACCATCCTGACTTGGAACTAAAACACCATTCTTTCACTGATGCTGGGTCAAAATCCCGGAAGTTTCTTCCTATCGGCACTGTGGATGTACCTACACCACATGGACTGCAGCAGTTGAAGGTAGTGGCTCACCACACTCTTACCAAGGGAAATTAGTGATGGGCAATAACCCGCAACATCCACATCTCCTAAAGAAATAAAAAGAAGTTTTGTCACCTGTTTCCAGGCCCTTTCCAATAACCCTCTAACTTTTGAAGATTTGGAAATTAAAACAAATGCAGGGTTCCGGATATAACTTCAAAATTAACTCCTCATTTATGCCCCTGACAATAAACACCCCAACATTACATTCCTGTGTTTGACCACTGCAGACATTGAACTTCAGCGACGTTTCATTTAATGACATTTCCACCAAAATTCATAGATTTCTTGCTCAGATTGTGAGCCTCTCGCCTCAGTGGACTAAGTGGGCCTGCCTCAGAAGTTCACAGGTTTAAACCCTACTCTAGAGATTTGGGCATATAATCCAGACTGGCACTTCAGTTCAACACTGAGGGAATAGTGTTGTACTGCTGGAGGCACTGTCTTGAGGATGAGACATTAAACCTACCCCTGCTCTCTCAGATGGATGCAAAAGATCCTGTGGCTTTTCCCGATGAAGAACTGAGAAGCTTTCCTGATATCCCAGCTAACATTTATCCCTTAATAGCCATCATGTGCAGGTGAATGCTCTTATCGCTCGACTGTTTAATCCAGAAACTCAGCTAATGTTCTGGTTACCCAGGTTTGAATCCAATCATGGAAGATGGTGGAATTTGAATTCAATAAAAAACATCTGGAATTAAGAATCTACTGATGACCATGAAACCATTGTTGATTGTCAGAAATACCCTCTGGTTCACCAATGCCCTTTAGGGACGGAAATCTGCCGTCCTTACCTGGTCTGGCCTACATGCGACTCCAGAGTCACAGCAATGTGGTTGACACAAACTGCCCTTCAAGGGCAACAAGGGAGGGGCAATAAATGCTGGCTAGTTAGCAATGTTCATGAACCATGAATGAATAAAAAAAACTCTTTTGTTATATGTGATTCCTTGTTTTTAATAACTTAGCTGATAAATTTTTCTACAAAAGTGATGATCTTTTGAAAATACCGCATCATATGTGAAGGATTTTCCCATGTTCTAAGCTCAGGAAAGCTGTGGAGTAAATACAAATTCTTTGTTTTTTTTAGTCTATTGCTTCATCATTTGACACATAATCCATCTCTAGATATGTTTGAACTTAATTTCTTTAACTTCTTGAGACATTAGGGTGGCACAGTGGCACAATAGTTAGCTCTGCAGCCTCACAGCTCAAGGGACCTGGGTTCAATTCCTGGCTTGGGTCAATATCTGTGTGGAATTTGCACTTTCTCCCTGAGTCTGTGTCTGTTTCGTCTGGGTGTTCTGGTTTCCTTCAACAGTCTGAAAGATGTGCTGATTAGGTGCATTGGCCGTGCTAAATTCTCCCTTAGTGCACCCGAACAGGTGTTGGAGTTGGCGACTAAGGGATTTTCACAGTAACTTCATTGCGGAATTAATGTAAGCCTATTTGTGACACTAATAAATACATTTCAACTTTTTTTTTGAAGAATTTGGGCTTTATTTTAAAATATCTTCACACAAATACTTACTGGGTTAGTTTCTTGATGAGTATTGAGGAGAACAAAAATCTATTTTGGATTTTCCTTAATTGCGTGGAATGTTACTCCTCATTTGAGACCTCCCACCTCAAAGATAAAACATTTCTGATGATCATTCGGCCAAATTATACAATAATTTTCAGCCTAATTAACTTTTATCACTCTTGCGTTCCTCAGTATAATAAATCTTGGAATTACCCCTAAAGTCTGTGATTACTTTGTAAGTGAAAGAGCCATTTGGTGATGTTATGAAGTGTGTGAAAGTAGGACAGAGGCTAAACATGACATTTCCCAGCAATTGGAGCTTACAAAGAATAATGCATAGCTTTAAATGTCAAGGCCATGGCACTCCCATTTAATCCACCCACATATTCTGGCTTTTGAGAAGTAGGCTAATTACTTTATATGCAACAAAATATAATGCTGTTCAAATATCAGGTGAAAGCATTAGCTTGCATTTTATCTTCCATTTCAATCATTGTTTAAATCAATCTTTTTCTTTTGTCCACAAAACACTCCCCGCTCACCCTCGCTTCTGAGTTAGAAGCCCACCGATGCATCTAACTTTCTCAGAAGTTAAGGAATTTCAGCGTGTCCATTATGACTCTCATCAATCTTTACAGATGCATCATAGAAAGCACCCTTTCCAGGTGCACCACAGCTTGGTATAGTTCCTGCTCTGACCAAGACCGCAAGAAACTATGAAAAGTTGTATATGTAGCGCAGTCCATCACGCAAACCAGCCTCCCATCCATTGACTCTGTCTACACTTCCCACTTCCTTGGAAAAACAGCCAACATAATCAAGGATCCCACGCACCCTTGATGTACTCTATTCCATCATCTTCCATCGGGAAAAAGATACAAAAGTCTAAGATCATATACCAACCGACTCAAGAATAGCTTCCTCCCTGCTGCCATCAGACTTTTAAATGAAATATATTAACTTGATCTTTCTCCTTACGCTATCGATAACTACAACATGATATTTTGCATCCTCTCTTTTCCTCCTCCCCATGTACTCTATGAACAGTATGTTTTGTCCGTATAGTGCGCAAGAAATAATACTTCTCAATGTATCCCAGTACATGTGACAATAATTAATCAAATCAAATCAAATTAAATCAAATCAAGAAATTCAAACCCAGTTCCAAAAGCTTGAGCTCATCCACTGTGCAGCATTATGGGAGTGCTGCATTGTCAGAGGTGGCATCTTTCAGATGAGATGTTAAACTGAGGCCCAGTCTGCACTCCCAGGTGGTTGCAAAACACCTCATAGCATTTTTCAAACAGCACTGTTACAGAACAGATTTATCTTTTGCTGTTTGGGGAACCTTAATGTGTGCAATTTAACTCATGTATTTCCCTCCATTATAATGTTTCATTCTTAAGGTAGGGTGAAAGTCAGAGACCCACTCCTAAACCTTAAGTCAGCACCTGGAATATGATGAGATTAGGAATACCGACATGTCACTGTGTACACAGTGCCAAAAAGAATGAAGGGTTTCTACTGGAATCCAACTGATGGTTAGAACATTGACAGAACACAATTTATTTGAAGAACATTGAAGTGGCCCCTAGGAAAGGGCAGAAAATTTTCTTGACAGTTCTTCTGAAACAAATTTATATAAAGAATCCACCAGAAGCAAGCTTTTTTTGGTGAAGTAAACTTGTCTATAATTAACTGTGATGGAAGAGTGTTAGAGAAGTGTGACAGCAATAGGGACATATTTACCCCTGTACCAATTTCTTTATAATGACAAATATATACGATAATGGCGTTATATGACCAATAATAACTTAACTTGTTTTCATGATTTCTGGGTGTTTTAGTCCTTTGCCCAATTTTGTCAATTCAAGACAACTGAGCCAGAATTGTCCAGCTGTTCCCGCCCTGATGGTGAGAATGGAAAATTTGGTGATCAGCCAAATCTCTGTTTACTGCAGCGAAACCAGAGAATCCAGCTACGGACAAGGTTAGAGAATCAGACCTCTGATTCCTTTTACAATAAGTTTACAAAACTCTGGATGAATTGAATCCACGAATTTGAAAGGTAAGACCCACATTTTACTCATAAAAATTAGTCATGCGTTTGCTGAAAATGTGTGCATTATTAATTTAGAGGAAGATTTCTGCATTTTCTTAATATTCCTGCTTCTATTTCTTAAGATGAAAACTTATTTTGTTAAAGAATTTATATCTTTTGGCATCTCACTCAGCATTACTCATTTTATGACTTATCCCATGATTTGGTTATATTGATCTGTAGAAGAAAATTTGGCACTTTAATCCAATTTTTAATCTATTTTAAATGTGATTATCTGGCCTGGGACTGAATTCTCTGGGTCCGATAGCATCTCCCACCCTGCCAGGAGTTGATTCTGTAATTTAACATGGACTATTTTTCAATTCCTGTCAGACATGTTCTTATTGCTAATACCCAATTAATATTAGGAAGGGTGAAATTCTCAGAGGCTACATTAAGGGAGGATTTCCTCTATTCAGTAATTTTAGTGAAAGGATAAACATTACTTATGCAGTCATTTACAATTTCACTACATTTAGATAAAATTAGAAGGCCTGAATCTCGAGCCTCACTGGCCTCCAGCGAGAATTGCGACAACCAGAGAATCGGGCATCGGGCAAAAAATGGTACCAACCTCTGAACCATGGGGATGGCCAGTGAGTTTCAGGAGATGACTTTATTTGCATCTTTCAGGTGTGTGGGTCCCACCTGACAGATGCTGCCAGTTCTAATGGGAAACACTCTTGTTTTCTTGCTATCAAGGGCACTTGAGCTGAGAATGAGAGAATTCTGCCCTAAGTGTCATCTGTGCCGCAGTTGGTAGCAATTTCACGTCTGAGTCAAAAGATTGCGAGTTCAAGTCCCATTCCAGCATGTAAGCACAAAAATTCTGCGGTGCAGAACCAAAGGAGTGCACATTGTCAGAGAGGTTAACTTTCAGATGAGAAATTAAATCATTACGACTCTGTCCTCCCCCTCAGGTGAGGTAAAAGATCCACTGACGCTGTTTTGAAGAAGTATAAGGAGGTATGTGAAAGCACTGGGAAGGGTGCAGAGGCGATTCACAAGCATGATGCTAAGGATAAGGAGCTGGAACTATGAGGATAGATAGAGAGGTTGCGACTGTTTTCCTTGGAGAAAAGACTGAGAGAAAACTTGCTGGAGGATTTCAAGATCATGGAGAGACAGTGGTGTAGCATTGTTGCAGTGGGCGAGTAATCCAGAGACTCAGGATAAAGTGGACCGGGGTTCGAATCCCACCATGGCAGATGATGAAATTTGAATTCTGTAAAATCCTGGAATTAAATGGTAATGATGAAACCATTGTCGATTGTCGTCAAAAAAAACCATCTGGTTCACTAACGTCCTTTAGGGAAGGAAATCTGCCATCCTTACCTGGTCTGGCCGACCAGACTCACAGCAATGTGGTTGACTCTTAAGTGCCCTCACGGATGGGCAATAAATGCTGGCCCAGCCAGTGATGCCCATGTCCCATGAACAAATAAAAAATCTTGAGGGGAGTGGACTGTTCCTACTCAAGAGAGCATCAAGTTTGAAAAGAATTGAAAAAAGGGAGTAAAGGTGACATGAGGAAAAGTCTTTTCACCCAGAGAGTGATTGGAATCTGGAAAAAACTCAGAGGCAGCTTAGATTGTGGTATTCAAAAGCAAATTGGTTGCTAACTGAAAAGAAAGAAAATGCAAGGTTACGAGGATAAGGCAGAGAAGTGGGACTGGGTACAGTGCTCTTTTGGAGTGCAGACACGATGGGCCAAATGGCACTGCAAAGATTCTGTGATGTTTTTCTCGAACGATATATCAATATCACGAAAACAGGTCATCTGGATATTATCACATTGCTGTTTGTGGGAGCTTGCTGTGAGCAGAATGGTTGTCATATGTTACAACAATGACAGCATGGAAAGTATTTCATTGATGTAAGGTGCTTTTAGACATCCTGAGGTTGTGAAAGGCACAGAAATCTGAAGTACAAGTATTTCTTTTTTTAAAAAAACAGAGGAAAACTTCCTTCTCTATAAAATATATTAAAAAGTTGTGATATTACAACATTTTATTCATTTTTAAAAGAATAAGGTCCAGTTTAATAGCAGCTTATTGCGCCTTTCAGAAACAGTAGATCCAATTCTTCCATCCTGCCACGTATGTTTTTTGATGCGTCAGGATGGGAAATGCGCTTGTTGGCCATTTCATGGATGTGTGTGTGTCTCCTACACCTGGAGAGCAGGCATAGTCGGGACTGCGCTGGAAAACGGCAGAAAGACAAGGTAGGTCATTTAAATCTGTTTTTAATGTATTTTAAATGTGATTATCTGGCCTGGGACTGAATTCTGTAGGTCCGATAGCATCTCTCAGCCTGCCAGGAGTATTTCACTCTGGCAGGATTTATAGTAGCTCCCCACTTGCAGAGAACTAGTGGGAGACCCCGCTGGAGATGAAGGGGGGGGCAATCGAGGCAGCAGGGGGTGGTACCCCCAAGGCATGGGTGCCCTGGCAGTGCCAGCCTGTGCCCCCTGGCACTGCCAAGGGGCAAAATGCTCATGACTAGGGGACACCTTAGTACTGCCCACCAGGCATTGGGCAGTGCCAAGGGGGCAGACACAAGGGGAAGTGCTCTAGTGGGTGGGGCCTAGGGAGCAGGGTCTGGGGATGGGGTGGGTCCCAGGGGTGTGCCCTGTTGTGGGCGGGGGCCAAGGAGGTGATCAGTGGGGGTGGGGGGGGGATCTCGCTGCTACTCTGCAGATAGGATCAGTCGGGGCTGGAGGGAGGGCAGCGATCAGGGCAGGCTGGGGCGGAGTCGCCTGGCGGAGGGTTGTACCTTCTGGGGGAGCGGGGTCTGCTTCCTGTGGGGGTGGGGGGGAGGCTCAGCAGGGGGAAATCTTCTGGGGGGGGTGCAGTGGGAGGATCATCACTGCTGGGGGCATTGAGGTGGATGGAGATCCGGGCTGGGGGAGGGGTTGGCTTGGGAATGTTGTCCGGACTGCGATCGAGCCATATGAGGATGGGAGGACAGTATTGCAAAGGTCCTGGATGGCTAGCAATCATGTTGGCCAGCAAACATCAATCTGATAGATCGGGGCCACTGCACATGCGCAGAGTTCCAGAACTGTAAGACTCTGGCGTGAGGCTTCCCCCCCACCCCCCCCCCCCAAGCTTTTACTAATAACCACGATTGTGATCTGTGCATTACACAGACTGTGGGAGATTTGAGCCTGAACTCACATTGAAACAAATCATGACTTACACCATTTTTCTCTCTAATTCAGCATTTAGAATCTTTTGGGAAGAACTGTGCGGTGAACTGTAATGGTAATTATTATTCAGGAGCAGGGCAATATATTTTAAAGTGGTTGACAATGATTGAAATTAACTAATTGTGTTAAATATTCTCTTCTGGTGCCATTGTAAATATTTACAACTTCTAAAGTAATTTTTTGACCCCTGCAGAGTTCCTACAAAATAGGGCGGCACAGTGGTTAGCATTGCTGTCAGGGACCCCGGTTCGATTCTCAATTTGGGTCACTGTCTGTGTGGAGTCTGCATATTCTCCCCATATTTGTGTGAGTTTCCTCCAGGTGCTCCAGTTTCCTCCCACAGTCCAAAAGATGTGCTGGTTAGGTGCAATGGCCATGCTAAATTCTCTCTCAATGTACCTGAACAACCACCTGACTGTGGCAATGAGGGGGATTTTTGCAGTAACTTCATTGCAGTGTTAATGTAGCTCGACTTATGGCAATAATAATAAATAACAAAAAAATCCCTACAGTGCAGAAGGAGGACATTGAGTCCATACTGACTTTCCAACCCAGGCCCTGTCCTGTAACCCAACATATTTACCCCACTAATCTATACATTTTGGGACAGTAAGGGACAATTTAGCATGGCCAATCCATCTAAATCTTTGGACTGTGGGTGGAAATTGGAGCACCCAGAGGAAACCAAGCAGAAGAAGTGCAAACTCCACACAGGCAGTGACCCGAGGCTGGAATTGAACCCTGCAGCTGTGAGGTAACAGTGCTAACCACTGGGCTGCCCTTGATTAGAATTCTTTAACAGAGCATTATCGCTGTCTGGTACATAGTTGGCTGGTGTGAAAGAAATGTGTCTTTAGGCATTGGTTAGAAAAAACCTTGACCAAAATTGTTGTGCATGCTTGTAGGTGCACGTCATTCATAAGTTCATTCTATTCCTCCACTGTTAACATAAATAATAATCCTTGGTGCAGCATTCCAATATGCATCCGTATGCAAGAAAAATAAGATTGTTAATTATTAAAGAATGTAACAATTGCGTTTCTCGAATTGTGTAAATCTCTCTTGCCCCTGAAACTGCAAGAATGCTTTCAGATAGTGAATATAACATTGCACAATTGGCAGGCATTGTACATTCACTGTACAACTGCAGGCAGGCATGATCACTGTTTGGCTTATGCTAG
The DNA here is from genome assembly GCF_965287045.1 of Carcharhinus amblyrhynchos. Lineage (NCBI taxonomy): Eukaryota > Metazoa > Chordata > Chondrichthyes > Carcharhiniformes > Carcharhinidae > Carcharhinus > Carcharhinus amblyrhynchos. The sequence continues at coordinate 16,276,048 of NC_137352.1, forward strand.
GCATTAATCCACCAGAGACACATGATGCACAATGAACAGTTATTCAACTGTATAAACAAATGTCAATAATTCATTTCTAGAAAGTGTTAAATAGATTTCAATAATGGGACCTCTGTTGTCATGGAATCTCTACTGTGCAGAAGGAGGCCATTAGGCCCATTGAGTCTGCACCAACGCTTACCCTGACCTACTACACAATACCAAGGGTTTACCCCACTAATTCCTCTAACCTATATATCTTGGGACACTAAGGGGCAATTTAGCAATTTTCTAGTTTCAGGGCGAGTGAGGCCAGAAAACCCCACCCAATGGCTGAATGGCCTCAGTGTGTGCTGTACAGTTCCATGAGTTAGATTTGACAGGCCCCCATTGGGTGTGTTTCCCATAAGGGGAGGGGCAAGGTGGGAGCTCATACAATATGTCAGGTGGGCAACCCACAGTCAACCTACACACCACTAACCCACTCCCCATAATACAGGAGGTAGTTAAGATATCCACTAGCATGCACACTCTTAGACCTATTGAGGAGCTTAACTGGCCAACTATTTATAGAATTCCTACAATTCAGAAGGTGGCTATTCAGCCCATTAAGTCTGTGCTGACCACATCCTACCCAGGCCCTATTCCCATTACCCCACATATTTACACTGCTAATCGTCCTGACCCAAGGGTCAATTAGCACAGCTGATCAACCTAATCCACACATCTTTGGACTGTGGAAGGAAACTAGAGTACTCGGAGGAAACCACGCAGACATAGAGAGAAAGTACAAACTCCACACAGACCTGAGGCTGGAACTGAACCTAGGTTCTTGGGTACTATGAGGCAGCAGTGCTAAGCGCTATGCCATCATGCCATCCCATTGACCACTTATGGCCCTCAACCTGCCTTCACTGGGTAGTGGCAAGCGGGTGAGAGGGGAAAGGACTTTGCTTCTATAACTTTGCTTAAAAGCCGGAAAGGAAAGGGTTTACTCATTCAATGTGTCCGGTGTGCGTTGGGGACAACTTTTCCTTTGTTACCTCCATTCTGTGACTCACACCTGTCTTCCAAAACTTCCCCCCGAAACCTCCTTTGCACCCCTCCCAGGGGTTCCTGATCCCTCTCTGGCCCGGCACTTACCCTGGGCCCAGTGTGCATCTTTGAGATCTGTGGGCCTGTTTTCAGTCCCAACAGCCTCCTCTCTTTTGCTGGGATGGTTCAGTCTGCCGACCAATCAGATTGGGACAGCTTTCCACTGAGAGGCTGAAATCTGACCCTCAGTTTGTTAAGGTCATCCCGTGCAGGTCATCAGTGTGGGATGGCCTCCTATAAAATCAGTTTGAAACCAACTTTTCTTGCGGAGGATGGTGAGCAGTATCCCAAGTGCTATGATTCCATGCATCCATCTGATCTGGAGCAAAACAGTGTAAAATGTTACCTTTTACCGAATGTTAATTAGAGATGTGGTATGAATCTAGATAACGAATCATCAAATGGAAAATGGGCTACACTGTGGGCGGTCTAATAATGATTGAACCTTGGTAGCGTAATCATTGATAAAGAATAATCTAGAAATTATCCACCTCAGCTTTGATATCATAGAATCATAGAATCCCCACAGTGCAGAAGGAGGCCATTCAGCCCATCAAAACTCAACACCAGGCCCTATCCCCGTTACCCCACATATTTACCCCGTTAATCCCTCTAACCTACCCATTCCGGGACACTAGAGGACAATTGAGCATGGCCAATCAACCTAACCCGCACATCTTTGGACTGTAGGAGAAAACTGGAGCACCCAGAGGAAACCCACACAGACACGGGGAGAATGTGTAAACTCCACACAGGCAATGATCCAAGCCAGGAATTGAACCTAGGTCCCTGAAGCTGTGAGATAGCAGTGCTAGCCACTGTGTGACCATGCCTCCCTATGCCTACCATTGAGCAGGAAATGCTAACATTTTGCCCTGTGTCGGAGTAGTTCATACAATGTTCTTTTCCCTTTAAAGCCCCAAATAAAAACGTTGATCACAAAATATAATTTATAGAAACCCAACTGGCCAGCACAATTTTAATTTTAATTACTGTGGCACATTGCCCACCCTCAAGCACTCCTCATTAAAATGTACAGCAATTTATTTTACCTGAACTTACCTGTCAGCTAATAATGGCAAACTGATACATAATCCACAGGACTGTTCCCCAAAGGACCATCAAACTATGTGGGTGGTCTGAGAGGACTGGTTGGGGGGTGGGGGGGGCAGGGGGTTGGTAGTGATGCGGTTTATGGAGTTGCAAAATGTTGGTGTTGGGGCTGGCGGGGGCACGGGTGGAGGGATTGATGGCGCATGGGGGCTGGTAAGGAAAAAGTAAGAAAAAGGAAAGCAGAAAATATCTCGAAACGTTGAGATTTTCTTGAAGAAACATTAAACGTTACAAAAGCAGCCTTTGTCCCTATTCCTAAGTAAATGGTTTCTTCATACGATGTTCTTGCAAGTATTGGAAAATAACAGTTGTTGTGGCCAAATATACTACAAATTAACTAGATTGAATTCATATGTTACATTAACAATCATCTGTTTCCAATTTGCTGTTAAGAAATTGGCATATTCTGGGCATGCACAGAGGACTTTGTATTTGTATAGCTTGCTCAGTGAGACTGCTGTGGCATGCAAGTCTCACAATGGAATGATAAGTCAACAGTTAAGTAAAGTTATGGTCAAATTTGACTTCCTTTCTGAATGTGGTGTCCTTAAATTGGAAACCAGGTGGGAGGATCTGTCTAAATAAATTACTCAAGTTATCAGTGAGGCTCAGATCTAATATCTAAATCCATAAGTTAAATCCAGGCCTTATTCAAAATAACTTAAGTTTGCAATTCAAATCCTTCAGGATCTCACCAGATTTGATTCCTTTGTTATCCAGCCCTGCTATTTTCCTCAGTGTTCTGCAAGTTCTGCTCAACCAATTGAAACTAAAATGGTCAAATAGCAGCTGTCGACAGAAAATAGCTGAGTTGGGAGGCTTACTCTTTTCAACTTTTGGGGGGAGCTGTGATCCTTCAATTGGCAGAGAATGTGGTTAAAATCCTCAAGTTTTTAGGAAACTCCCCCCAACACCACCATTTTATTGAACAGGCTTCTTTTCATGATTCATTGGATGTGGGCATCGCTGGTTGGCCAGCATTTGTTGCCTATCCTAGTTGCCCTTGGAGGGCAGTTCAGTGTCAACTACATTGTTGTGACTCTAGAGTTACATGTAGACCAGGCCAGGCAAGGATGGCAGATTTCCTTCCCTGAAGTACATTGGTGAACCAGGTGGGTTTTTCTGAAAATTGACAGTAGCGTCATAGAGTCACAGAATCATAGAATCTAGAGTGCAGAAAGAGGATATTTGGCCAATCGAGCCTGCGTCAACAACAATTCCACCCAGGCCCTATCCCCATAACCCCACATATTTCCTCTCCTAATCCCCCTCACATTAAGGGGCAATTTAGCCTACCAAATCAACCTAACCTGCACATCTTTGGAGGTCATCGTGGTCACCACCTAATTCCAGATTTTCTTTATTGAATTCAAATTCTGCTATTTGCCATGGCGGGATTCAAATCATGGTAAATGCAGAGCATTAACTGAATTTCTGGATTAATAGTCTTGTGATGATACCACGAGATGCCTCATCACCTCCCTTTACACACCTGAAGCTGGCACGTTGATCATGGTCTGATGGTGTCATTGGCACTAAGAGCAATTGTGACTTTGGCCTGAGCACCTTTTCTGCCAACCATTGACCCATGAAAAGACTTTTCCTTCAGGTTCCAGAAGGAAATTTAGGCCTCTCCAGGCCTGGCCTCTTCCTCCATCACCCCATCCTTCCTTATTGTGAGACTGCCCCGAGACCCCTTTCTTCACACATTCAACAGAATGTCGGCAAGCAGTTAAAGACTGTTTGATTTTTGGGAGGACAATGGCTGCTTATGATCCACTTCAGACAGAAAATTATAATGAGGTTTGGTTTATAAAATGGCCATGACCTCATACGACAGAGACTGGATGGGGGAGAAAACTGTCTGCTGGAAACCTGTGGAACAGTTAAATCCTTCTTTTAAATATCATCCACATGTTAGTGCAAGTGGCCTGATTATGGATCTGGGGGTGCAGCTATTTGCAAAGTGACTTTGCAGCTCTCTTGTAGGCCATCTCAGACTTTCCATGTTTTGTATTGTGGGCTCAGGCCATGATCAAAAATAGGATCAAATTTGCCTTTAAAATCTTCAGTCAAGCCAATGGAAAAAGTTGGTTCTCCATGCTGTACTCTCAAAACTTTAAACATTTCTGAGCCATAAACTGAGCTTGAAAATTATTTGTGAGCAACAAGCGCAGAATTATCTGTGTTGCCAAGCTTTGATTCACGCTTTGGCAGCATTGTGTGAATGTTGCCGGTTCTGAACTCTACTCTGTACCTCCCAAGCCGACGACATTTAACCGTAACTTTGTTGAGCTGCTTCACATTCACATTAATCCGAAGACTTTTCCTTAATCTTCGCAATGTTGTAAACCGAGCAGTATCAGCAAAAAGCTTTTTTCAGACGGTGTGTCCTTTTCCTCTTTTTATCATGCCTGGAGTTTTCCTTGTGGAATTTATTTTAAGGAGGTGGAAATTCTTTTCAGGATTAGCGAAATTAGAAGCGATTCATGAAAAGTGGCTTCATTTGGCAGATGGTCAGAAAACTCCAGACTGATGGTTTTGGTCCATCTCTCAGATTGTTCATGTTTTTTTTATTGACACAATGTTGGCATCGAGCTCTTCTGTGTCAGATATAGCACAGGACTAATGCAGAATGAGTTCCTCTCTCTAATATTTTTAGCTTCTGGCTTCACAAGAAAACTTTGTAAATTAGCGATGTGTTGACCCAGTGATTGAAATGACAGGCTGTGCACTGCAGGCTCGCAATGAGGGATCCAGCTGCCTACAAGCTCTTTACTTGAGCACTAACTCAGTGCTGGTATTTCAAAGCTTTTCTTTATAGTCATAAAGCACGCTGCGCTTTCAACACTCTCCAACGCTATGACCTCTTGCGGTCTGACTGCTTCAACCGCTCTGGAATCAGAGCGGGCGAGGCTCGAATAACGGAATTCTCCATTGGCCTCGGACCCCTGAGCGAGGTGGTAAAATCCTGACCCAAGTGTCCTCTCATGCCTTCAGCATGATCCAAAGCTGTTCACCATGATGCACCAGTACCTACCTCTAATATCTAATCAGGGTGGCATGGTGGCACAGTGGTTAGCATTGTTGTCTCACAACACCACGGACCCGGGTTCAATTCCAGCCTTGGGTCACTGTCTGTGTGGAGTTTGCATGTTCTCTCTGTGCATGTGCAGGTTTCCTCCAGGTGCTATGGTTTCCTCCCACAGTCCAAAGATGTGGGGATTAAGTGGATTGGCTATGATAAATTGCCCCTTAGTGTCAGGGGAACTAGCTAGGGTAAATGCATAGGGTTATGGGGATAAAGCTTGGGTGGGAATGTGGTCGGTGCAGATTTGATGGGCCGAATGGCCTTCTTCTGCACTGTAGGATTCTATGACCGATGATCTTGCTGCCACCAGTCTTATCGTACTGATATAATGGCTTTGGTTCATTTACTCTACAAGATGCAAGACGCTAATTGCTCATGAGGGTAAACATGTTGTGGATTCATTTACTAAGATAAGGCCATGAGAACAGTTACACATAGGCATAAAACTTGAAGACAACAGAGCTTGTGTGTGTGTCTGTGTGTGTGCTCAAAGAAAAAGTGAAACTAAGACTGGATCACATGACATATTTCCTTTGTTGTGATGTCATGCTGATATTCCTTAAAGACATGTTATGTAATATTGACATCTAGCTCTTCTAGACCAGATATATAACAAGGCAAATGCAGAACATAGTTTCCTTTCTCCAATATTTTCAGCTTCCAACTTCACAGGGGTACTTTGGAAATCAGTGACACTTTCCATTGTGTCCTCTTCATTGAGACGTGCACTATATTGTTACATAAACTGAATGTTACATAATGATAACTGTTACAAAATTAACAACTGTAGAGGAGCCCTTGGGCCTCATTATCAGCAAGCTGCAGATTCCTGATGGACACACCCAGGCTCCATTCAATGGTACTGAAGTGGGAAAGTTGTACATCCATCTGAAAAGATGCCCTATGCTTGTACCTTTAAATCAGCAAAACATGGCCCAACTCCTGTGTCAAACTGTAATGACGCCGAATACTGTCATGAGATCTATTACTGTCATGAGATCTATGAGATATTCCACGTAACAAGCAGGAAAGAATGTATGATAAAGGTATTTGTATAGATTAGGCACGGATAATGCACAGCACATTATAGGGGAGGAGATGGCCTAATGATATCTGTTAATTCAGACAATTAATCTGGAAATTCAGCTTATGTTCTGGGGACCCAGGTTCGAATCCAGATGGTAGAATTTGAATTCAATAAAAAAAAAGTATCTGGAATAAAAAATCTATTGATGACCATGAAACCATTATCAATTGTTGGAAAAGCCCATCTAGTTTACTAATGTCCTTTAGGGAAGGAAATCTGCTGTCCTTACTTGGTCTGGCCTACATGTGACTCCAGAGCCACAGCAATGTGGTTGACTCTCAACTGCCTTCCAAGATCAACAAGAGACATGCAATCAATGGCAGCCAGCTAGTGATGCTCATGTCTCACTAATAAAAAGAAACAAAATTGCTTGGTGCATCACAAGCATTGCCTTTTACCTTATGTAATTGCTTCATCCTCTTGAAGAAACCATGAATCTTTGGTTACAGCACTGTGCAAAGTTTACCTGACTGTAAATTATCTTTTCTCCAGAATGTTTGAGAGTAATAGCTGAGTGCCAATTGAGTGCATTATAAATGGTAACTACATTATAGATCTTTGTCAGTTATACCTTTTTGCATGAAGTTCTGTGACCTTTTATGTTGCAAATGTAGCAAATTGATGGATCAACTGAGGTTAACTATATTAAGGTACTCAACGGAACTCATGTGACACCTTGATTAATGTCTTCTGTTTATTGTAATTTATTTTGCAAATAATAGACTCTTCCATATTTCTTTTAATGCTCATGTATCGTTGGCTATTTATTGATTGATTTTTTAAATTTATTCAAGGGATGTGGGCTTCCCTGGCTAGGCCAGCATTCATTGCCCATCCCTAGTTGCCCTTGAGGAATTGATGGTGAGCAGCCTTCTTAAATTGTTGCAGTTCATGTGATTTAGGTTCACCCTAATTACTGTTAGACTCATAGAATCATAGAAACCCTACAGTGCAGAAAGAGGCTGTTTCGCCCATTGAATCTGCACCAACCACAATTCCACCCAGGCCCTACCCCCATATGCCTATATATTAACCCACTAATCCCTCTAACCTACACATCTCATGACACTAAAGGGTAATTTTAGCATGACCAATCAATCTAACCCGCACATCTTTGGACTGTAGGAAGAAACCAGAGCACCCAGAGGAAACCCACGCAGATATGGGGAGAATGTGCAAACTCCACACAGACAGTGACCCAAGCCAGGAATCGAACCCAGGTCCCTAGAGCTGTGAAGCAGCAGTGCTAACCACTGTGCTACTGTGCTGCCCCACTGTGCTACCATGCCAAAATAAATTGTGTTAGGGAGGGAGTTCCAGGCTTTTGACACAGTGACAGTGAAGTGACAATATGCTTCTATCTTTGGTTATGTGACCCCCATAGCAACACCTAAGAAGGTGGCCTCCATGCTTGCATTTCCCTAGATTGCATTTATTCATGGACAGAACAATTTGTGGTGTGCTAGCTATCAATGCTGAATCAATCCTTGATCCTAATCTCTGCTGTGTTATGAACCCTATACTTGCCTGCTTGCCAGGAAGAGTGGTCAGTGACTCTAAGTCCCAAAGTCTTTAGACTTCCTGTTCAAGTGGAGCTCAGGAACATTCTGAGAGAGAATTCTTTGGACTCAGAAGCAGCCCAGTGAACTTGTGCTGAAGAAAAATGGTTTGAAAGCTCATGTCAAATGACCTGATGCCCCAATTTATTTTACGATCTTTGGCCAGACACCTAAGCTGTTGTTAGAATCCAGTTAGGGATAGATAACATTTTCTTTGCTCAGTGAAGAAAGCCACAATATTCCATGGGTTTTGAATAAACAGAGATAAACTTTACTACAGAAGGTCAGAAAGATAAAACAATTCACAATTTCTGTCTTCTATCCTAAAATTCAACGTAAGTATATTGAGGAAAGCTCTAGATTCAAGCATCACTTAAGGACAAAAATTGTTCTTGATTAAAAAGGGGGTCAGGGGTTGTGGGAAAAAGGCAGGAGAATGGAGATGAGAAAAATATCAGCCACGATTGAATGGCAGAGCAGACTCAATGAGCCAAGTGGCCTAATTCTGCTCCTATGTCTTATGGTTTTATGGTCTAAGCTAAATCTAAGCTGACATTCCAGTGCAGTACTGAGGGCATGCTCCACAGTCAGAGGTGTCATCTTTTGGATGAGACGTCAAAACAAGACTTTGGCAGGTATGTTACAACCTTGCTCAAGCAAAGCTCGTAAAATCCTGCCTGGGGCTAACAGAGAATTCCGTTCTGCGAGCTGTGACCGCCCAGATTCTGGGGTGGGCCGGGTGGTGAAATTCCAGCCTTTGTCTGCCCTCTCAAGCAGATGTAAAAGATCCTGCAAAACAGTTTTGAGGTAGAATAGGAAAGTCATCCCTGGCACCCTGACCAGTGTTTACTCCTTAATCAACAACACAGATTGTGTGGTCAATAGTACATTGCTTATTGATCTCTGTGTTTCATACATTCCAGCAGTTCTTGCACTTTGTTGAGTACTTTTGCTTATGAAAGTTGTTATATAAATGCAAGTCTTATTTATTGGACATTTTATGCTTTCTCTTTCTAGAGAGCATAGTAAAGTCTTTATTATTTGGCTTGCATCGGAAGTGGATGATGCTGGTTATTCAAAAGCATTGTTAAAGGACTGTTCCATTTACCAATAGAATATAACACAAGATGAACTCATGTGCAAGCGCTCAGGAAGTAAAGATCAATATTAATTTATCTTCTAATCTTCTGCTCTCTCAAATGAATATACAAAATGTCCTGTGTTGCCATCGATGAAGAGAAAGGGAGTTCTCCTTGTACATGGGCCAACATAGTCCTTTTGCTATCACTAAAACAGTGTACTCAGTCAGTTACTTAATTTCTGTTCTTTGGACCATACTGACTGCTGACTATGTTCCACCAGGGATGACTTTGAAGCACATTAGGATATTCTGTGGTCATGAAAGACATGATACAAAAGTCATTTGTTTCTTCTGTAATGCCATCGTCTTTATTGTGGACCCGGATCAAATTATCCAGCCTTTCCCACTGGCAGGATTTTCCAGTCCCAGCGATGACAACGCTCTGCGCGATTCTGCCACCACTCAAGTCCTGCCACTGGCAGCAACCTGAGGAAGGTTGAAGGGTTTGGTTGGGGGGTGGGGGGGGTGGTGCGGTAGGTGTGCAAGTTAGGTCGATTGACCATGCCAAATTATCCCTTAGTGTCAGGGGGATTAGGAGGGTAAATACGCGGGGAAACAGGGATAGGACCAGGGTGGGTTTGTTATTGGTGCAGGCTCAATGGGCCGAATGGCCTCCTTCTGCACTGTAGGGAATTTGTGAGCATTCTATGTTTCACTGTAGTGAGCTTCATGTAAAATTAAGCCTTTTCCAGTCCTCAATCAACATTCAACATATTTTACACTCATCAGCCCTGGAAAACTTTAGTTTTGCAGTCCACATCCCAAAGACATCTTGGCTGGAACTCTACTACCTCACCCGCCACGGAATCGGAGCAGGCAAGGGTCCGATAACGGAAATCTCTGTTGGCCTCAGATGGGAATTTCTGGTCATGCCCAAGCAAGGCCATAGAATCCTACTCCAGGTCTATTTTACTCCCAGTACAGCTGAATGGCTAATATTAACTAACCAGATTGGGGATTGAACTACATAGCTCAGTGTCACACAGGACAATTCATTTGCCTACACATGTACTCTAAGTGCTTTTGGTGCCGATTTTAAAAACTCACCTGATGAAGGGGCAGTGCTCCAAAAGCTCGTGGTACCAAATAAACCTGTTGGACTTTAACCTGGTGTTGTGAGACTTCTTTACTGTTCTAACCATGGTCCAACACCAGCACCTCCCCATCATGATTATAAAATGTGATATAATGAGACCATGGTCAATGTGATAGCTACTCAAGTAGATTTTTAAAAATCTTCTTAATTTGTTGCCTAGGCTGCAGTTGCATAGGTAAGGTTACTATGACAATTATTTTAATGTGGAATTTTCACTAATGCATGCATGGAAAGTCACAAATAGAACAGTAGCTTGTAAATATGTGTCTATATTTGGAATGAAAATATTTTGTGTTGTATAGCTTGATGGTACACAAATCTGTATTATTGTACCATTAATTTCCCCCTTGATTGTTTTTCCTATGGACAACATTTCTTCATTTAGGAGGGCAGATTGATATAGTCCACAACACACTCTGTGAATGCTTATATATGTCCTCCATAACTACTGAGGCATTTATTCAGCTAAGAGGAGCTCCCATAGGAGGCTCAGAGATTCAGACACATGGGCCAAATATTTCCCATCCCGCTTGCCGTGGGAATTGTCGTGGGTGAGACAGAAAATTTGGCGGACCATTTAAAGGTCCATTGAGCTCGGGCAGGAATTTCCAATCTTGGGGTGTGCACAGTTGAAGAATTCCATCCATGACCAGTAACATTTGGCCAAGTGCCCAAGCTTTGGGATGTAACCTTTCTGAAACCGGATGGTGATTTTGCACTGGGCTACCATCCATTACCCAGAGAAAATAACATATGCCATATCCTGAAAGAATGTCATTCAAGCTTTTAGACCACAATTAATGGAAAACTTACTTTCTGCACTTATTTAATGTTTGTTTTTGCTGAAAATTACAGAACCAGTGAACTATTTTGTAGCTCCTAATATGTTGAGAATAAACAAGGGAATGGAATGTTGTTTGTGAGATCCAAGAGGATAGATTAGCCCTCTGCAATGCATTTAATAACCCAATGAAATTCAGTAACCTGGTTTGATTCGGAAAACAAAGAGACATAATCAGATTGCCAGCAATTGAAACTCAAATGAAACCATAGTACCACTGACAGGAATATCAACGAGACTGTAGATGCAATCTTGGGGCTGGATATGAAATTATATTTATATGAATATCATATCTATAAATGTTTTATCTGTGTTTTCTTGGGTTGGTTAGCTCAGTTGGCTAGCTAGCGAATATATGGTTCAGAATAATGCTAATAGCACAGGTTTAATTCCCATTTTGACTCATGATGTGCAGATGCTGGCATTGAACTGGAGTGGGCACAGTAAGAAGTCTCACAACACCAGGTTAAAGTCCAACAGGTTTTTTTGGAATCACAAGCTCGTTTTGACTCAGGTAGACTTGGGATCTTCCTCATGCTTGATGCAGAATTCTGCCCCTCAACCCACATAACCAATTGTCTCTCCCTCTTGAAGAGAAAGAGATGATTTTGGACTATGATTCAATGTCTACATGCCTATTTTTAAAACTCAGTGAAAGCAAAATTTTGCATCTGAGGCTCCTTGTCCTTTTGTCATGTTTTTTTCAAGTTCTATCTGTCTATATTTTAATTCATCGCTACAAAATTACTGCAATGCCCCAACTCAATTAGGGTTTTAACAGAAAAAGAGAAGACTTGGTTTGTACGTGTCAATTCAGGCAAACGCACAACAGGTTTTATTGAACAGTTGTTTGTTGCTCTGCATTAAAACACAAAACTGAAAATCAAACATCAGCTTGAGGACACACACCCTAATGTCAGAGGACAAAAATGATAGCCTTTTCAAGATGAGCAGAGCAGTAGCAATGTGGAATGGTTCAGGAAGGAGAGGTAGGGAGTAGGGGCAAGACGGTTGAAGTATCTGCCACTGGAGAAGAAGTGAAAGAAAGGAAAATGCGCAGGAGGGTTGACAGGGGTGAAGAGGTTTGGTAGGGTGAATGCTGACAGGATGTTTACCCACACGGGAGAGTCTAGGACCAGAAGGTATGGTCTCAGAATGAAGGGACACCAATGTAAACTGAATTGAGGAGGAATTTCTTTGCTCAGCGTGTCTTTGGAACTGCTTGCCACACAGAGTTGCGGGGGTACAGTCCTTGTGTATATTTAAGGTTGAGGTGCATAGGTTTTTGATCAGTAAGGGAATCAAGGGTAATGGGAGAGGGCAGATGCGAGGAGTGTCAGATCACTCATGACCCTATTGAATGGGAGAACAGGCTCAAGGGGCTGAATAGCGTATTCCTGTTCCGATTTCATATGGTCTTATGGAGTTAGATTGGTTCAATTCCCATACAGATTATGGTCATCTATGAAGGCCCCACCTTGTCATAAAATCATAGACTCGTTACAGTAGAAGGAGGCCATTTATCCCATCGAATCTGTACCGACCACAATCCCACCCAGGCCCTGTTCCCATAATCCCACATATTTATCCTGCTAATCCCCCCAACACTAGGGTCAATTTAGCGTCGCCAGTCAACCTAACTCGCACATCTTGTTGCTCGCTTAAAGTGTGGTGATCTTCAAGTTAAAGTCAACACATGTCAGCTCTCCCCCTCAAAGGGAACGCAGCGCCTGGGACTATGGCGACTTACATTCACTTCAATATCACTAAGCCCTGAATAAAATATTGAGTGTTTGTTATGGAGTGAGACAAATGACATATGCTGAACTTCTGATGTGGATGGGGTCCTTAGCCCTCCACCAGCACCCCCACAACGACCCCTCACGCACACACACACACACACACACACACACACACACATGCACACACACACACACATGCATAACACACCCATGCACACAAGCACATACACACACACACACTTACTAGCACACAAATGCACACACACACATACAGCATGCCGCACACACATGCACACATACACACATCAGGTTGTTTGTCCATCGTCATCGATGAGGACCTTGACACCATTAGTCATTTTGAAGCTGGTTGCAGTGTGTCCGAAGATGACTGATCAGGCCAATTCGGGCAAGGAATGTCCTGGCACATATTCGACAGACTTGTGAAGACACTGTAGTTGTTGCGCTGGTGGCTCTGGACTTGCGCAGCTCACGCTTAAGTTGTGCTTCAGCAATACACCTTGCTTTGTAAGCTTGACAGCCTTTGTGGATAAGGCAGCACCAGGTAGGGCGGTTTTGTGCCAGCGTTTCCCAGGTGGTCATGTCTATGTCAAGTAACTTCAGGAGGCTTGAGTGTGTCTTTGAAATGTTTCTTCTGCCTTCCATGCGAGCGCCTTCCAGCAGAGAGTTCCCCAAAAAGGAGCTGCTTGGGTACGCGCTCGTCTAACATACGGATGACATGACCTGCCCACTGGGCCTGCGCTCTCATCAGCAGTGTGTGGACTGATGGTAGATTTGCTCTAGAGAGAACTTCAGTGTCTGGTTCTTTGTCTTGCCATCTGATGCATAATATTCTGCAAAGACAAGTCATGTGGAAATGATTGAGCTGTCTTGCATGCCTTTGATACACAGTCCACATCTCACAGGTATACAGGAGGGTAGCAAGTACCGCGGCGCTGTAGACCTTCAGTTTTGTTGCTGGGCTGATTCCTCGATGTTCCTATACAGTGAAGTGCAATCTACCGAAAGCAGAACTTGCCTTTGCTATTCTGCAGTTAACTTCTGTATCAATAGCCACTGCTTGGGAGAGGGTGCTGCCAAGATAAGTGAACTGGTTCACTGCATGTAGTTTCTGCCCATTGACTGTGATTATGAGTTCTGTGTACGGTGCATGGCGAACAGACTGGTACATGACTTCAGTCTTTTTAATGTTTATGGTGAGTCCAAATTTGTCACAAGCCATGGAAAATTTGTCCATACTGACTTGCATCTCTGGCTCTGAGCCAGTATACAGGGCGCAGTCATCGGCAAAGAGGAAGTCTTTCAAAACAGTCTCCTTCACTTTGGTAATAGCTTGAAGTCTCCTTAGGTTGAATAGCTTCCCATCCACTCTGTACATGAGGCTGAATCCAGCAACAGTGTCCTGGAAGGCATCATTCAACATGGCAGTAAACATCATGCTGAACAGTGTGGGCACACACATGCACACAAACACATACACACACATATGCACACACGCATACACATACACACACACACTGCAGACACACACACACACACACACACACACACACACACACACACACACACACACACACACACACACACACACACACACACACACACACACACACCGCACCACCACATAAATGCAGTGGCAAGCTGTCCCAGCTTGACCAACTCATCATGCAATTAACGGCCATACCAGTCATTAATTAGGTTGAGGTGAGAGTCCTACTCCCACTAAAAGTGCTGGTACTTCTGTGGACACAGCAGCAATAACTGGGAGCAAGTCCCAGAGAGAATTGTGTGCTGTGACGGGGCTAGACTTCAAAGTAAGTTGGGTCTCACTGTGACCATGCTGGCAGGTCCTCGGGAGGAAGGGTTGCGGCTGAGATGGGCAGGATGGGGGCGGGGGGCGGGGGGTGGGGGGGGGGGGGTGGATATGGAGTTGGGGATGTGAATGCCTTGGAGTTGGGACCTCAGTTACAGGAGTTCAGAAAAGAGGAACACACCTTTCCCTGTCCACCAGTTTGCTAAATCTTATTGGGTGTGATGGACATTTGATGCCAGCCACACCCAGTACAGGTAAACTCCCAGTGGTCACTAATTGGCCACTAAAGAACTTCAGTTGGCCCACACAGTTAAATATGTTCAATAGTTATCACTTACATTAAAGCGGCAATGAAGTTACTGTGAAAATCCCCCGGTTGCCACACTCTAGCATGTGTTAGGGTACACTGAGGGAAAATTTAGCACGGCCCATGCATCAAACCAACACACCTTTAGAGTGTTAGATTAGTTTAGAAATATCAAAATGGACCTTTTTTCTTTGTTAACTTCAGAAAACCTGTCCTGTTGGTTCTCTGTATGATCACAACACATAAACAGTTAGGTACTCACCATATTGGCAAGTATATCCTTTCGCAAGAAAAATTAATGGCAGCCAAATGAGGACCTGACAAAAGGAGAGCCACTTAACCCCTTCTCACTTGATCTTAATAGATTCAGTACACACACCTATAGACAAGTAATGTACACCTGCTGTATAAATGACATGTAAACATGTCACAAGCATCTGGAGGAAACCTACACAAGTATGGGGAGAATGTGTGGACTCTGCACAGTGACCAAAGCTGGGAATTGAACTCGGGTCCTTAGCACTGTAAGACAGCAGTGCTAACCACTGTGTCACCATGTCACTGTGAGACAGCAGTGCTAACCACTGTGCCACCGTGTCCCTGTGAGACAGCAGTGCTAACCACTGTGCCACCGTGTCCCTGTGAGACAGCAGTGCTAACCACTGTGCCACCTTGTCGCCAAAGTGGACACCCAATCTCTTCCTTGCAGGAGAGGGCGGATAGGCAGATAGGTGCTGGGAACAATCTGGCTGGCATGGTGTCCAGTGTTACCCTCCCACTCCCAACCTCCTCATGCCTGCCACCCAACCTGAAGGGCCGTTGAATTCACTCCATGATTTATAAAGCAAAACCCTCAAAATAGAAAAATTCAACACGCAATTTTAAATTTAAAAAAATCTGTGATTTGATCCTTTTGCAGAAAGGACTGCAATGAGAAACATCACTGACTCAGCAAATAGCTCATCAAAATAAATCACTTTCAAGATGCTTCAAAGGAAATTCTGACCCTGATCTACTACAATATTAATAACAATCTCATTCATCTGAAATATTTCAATGAAAGTAGCACTCATTTATTTCAAACGGTTAATGTCTGTGCTAAAATTGCAGATGCAGCAATTTCACGGGAGTAGTTCAGTAACTTTATGACTAATACTCCCTTATCTTACTTTCATTCAGACTTGAATCTGCAATCTCATTTTCACTGTAGGAAGCCACTGTGTCTGTAAATCCAGCTCCAGAAACCTCAGCTTGTAGAATCCCACCTTTGTATTTTAAATACAAAGCTAGTTTCTCCTCCCGATCAGGTGACACAGTAGGAGAAAGAAAGAGATTTACCACAACCCTAGCGCCCAACTGTACAACCTCTTCTCCCACCAGTATACTAGGCTGCTTAAGTTGCTCCATCTCTGCCTCTTCCAATGTAAATGTCAATGGTGGTGAGAGAGAGGGAGTGGGGAGAGGAGGGAAGGAACATAGGAATATAAGAACAGGAGTAGGCATTTCAGCTCTTCGAGCCCGCTCTGCTGTTTAACACGATCATGGCTGATCTTATCCTGGTCTCGACTCCACTTTCCTGCCTGCTTCCCACAGCCCTTTATCCCGCTTTTCATCACAAGCATATCTATCTCTTTTTTGAATCTGCTGATTGATCCTGTCCCCACTGCACTCTGGGACAGTGAGTTCCACAGACTCAACATCCTCTGAGAGGAGTGGGCCAGAATTATCCCACCCTGCCACCACTGCAATTGTAGCAGGTGGTTGTGGACAATGTGAAGGCCCATTGACGGTCAGGTGGGAATATCCAGCTTTTAGATCAGTGCGGCTGGAGAATTCCGCATCTAGTTTCTCCTCATCTCAGCTTTGAACCTACTTCCTTTCACTCTACGCCGATGACATCTTGTTCTAGACTGTACCACAAGGGAGAACATCTGCTCAACGTCCATCTTCTCAATCCCCTTTAGCATTTTATATATCTCAATCAGATTCCTCCCTCAATCCTCTGAGCTCCAGCAAGCTATTCAAGCGCTCTTCATAAGACAGTCCTTTCAGCCCAGGACTCAATCTGGTGAATCTCTAAACTGCTCTCAGTGCAGTGGAGGGATGGAAGACATTATGAATTTAAACTGTCAGTTCTTGTTTCTATCACACCCTGATACCAGTGGCAACTGGATGTTTTCTGTGGGTATATGTCATATCTGCACTAATTGGAGGGTAGATTTTACGGAGGTACTTTTCTTGTCCAAGACAAAGACTCAGGTCTCTGAGGAACCTCGCCATATATGACTAATAACATCTGTCTTAGGAAGCAGAGCTGACTCATGGTGGGATTGCGATAGCAGATGAAAGTCCCATGGAGGAGGACAAGAAAAATTCAAGACTATAAATGTTCCATGAATTTGATCGGGAACAAACTCACCTCAATGTAGGTTTAATTCATCTTTTCTAAACTTATTTTAACAAAATTACATTTGAAAATGGTATTATCTTTAAAGGAAGTGCAATTATATTCAGCGACACCAAGGGTGAAGTTATTTGCACTCACTGATAAATGGAAGAACAAATGTATAATGTCTCTTAACTTCCTGCTTCTGTCATCAAAATCATGAAGAAATGTAGCACATGCATTTCAGAGAGCAAGAAAAGAGATTCACAGTTGGTATTTTGCCAAGCTAAATGCATTTAAGGATTAATCTAGTAAATCCTTTCTAAAATAAGACTAGACAATTTGACTGGCTTTTAAATGCTATTGTGCAAATGATAGAAAGCAAAACCCAAAGCTGTATTCAGATTGTCTGCAATGTGTCATGCAAGTTAACTCTCTAATTCACCTTTCATTATTTTATCTGCAGTTGCTGCAGTGAAAGTCTTTTAAAGGTTCATTTCTGTGATATTAATAGAGGTCATTAAAAATATTTCCAATGAATTTGCGTTACAGCAAGTTTATTTTCTCGATTTTGTGTTGTTCAAACTTCAAATCTAATCTTGTTGTGTTTCAGGCAAGTTCAACTACATGTGTAGTACCAGGTAACCCCAACATTGTGCATAAAGTGCTCAGTTAGTAATGCTCCTGTCTTCAAGTTAAAGGGTTCAATTCTCACTCTAGGGCTGGACTTTTCCGACCGTTTATGCCAGCGAGATTTTCCCATCCCGCTGCAGTGAACGGAGATTTGGCTCGTCGTCAAATTCTCTGTCTTCGCTGCAGTGGAAGCATGAACAAGCAGTAAGATCACACCCCCCCTAAAGATTTGAACACAAAACCTAGACTGACATTCAACTACACATGTAGTACCAGAGCATTCTGAGACATTTCTAAGTCTGGTTGTCTTTGTACTAAAACTGACTGTATCATCAGAGGATTCTTAAGGTCATCGAGTGAGTTCTCAGGTATTCAGTTCACAAGTCTTCTCATACTGAGAGCAACATGGATGTAGGAAATAAGTGCACTGATACTTTTCAACTGATCTTAAGATATATGTGCAATTTTAGCCTATTGAATTCATTCCGAAAATACTGCAGTCCTCTCATACTCAACTTCAGCTAGTTTTTTCAGCTGTGTTTAATCTACAAGTGTGTTTAAGATTTCGGTTCAGCCTGAAACCAGAGTCAGGGTTTCATCTGACAGTGCAAGAAAACAGGATGAGACTCATGGAGAGGGAAGCCTCACCCGGCTTTGATTTGGAGTCAGATTGAACCTTAATAGCCAATTTACCCTGTGCTGGCTTAGCATGAGCAAAGCCAAAACTATTTGCACCAAGACTGAACACTGTACCTTTCAGTGTGAAAATATGATTTGTGGTTTTTATTCTCCTTATCCAGCCTCTGAATGCACTTTGTCTGTAGCCAGCTGTCCATTTGGGATAAAATGCCTTTGCAGACAAACCTCCCCAAAGAAATGCAATTCTAAACCCACTGGAGTTGTATCTCTGTTGACTTGGTGGTTAGTAATTCCTTGCCAATGACAGAAAATAGTTTTGATCAAATATCATTGCTCTGACCCTTCAACCTTACATTTTCTGTTGTCTACAGCAGACAGTTCATTAGGTTTCTGAGTTAATCTACTTTCCTTCATCTGTTTTAGTAATTTTTAACCTCTTGCATGGACTTTTCCACCAAGGAGGTATATAAATTTGGAATATATATGTTCTTCCCTCTCACACAGGCAGATCTGAAGGTGGGAAGAGCAAGTAAAACCCAGTGGGCACCACATGTCCACCCCTGTCCCTGTTGAAATGGAGATTGGTGTGCCATCAGGACTTTTAAGTAGTACATTAGTAGCACTTGAGGAACTCAGCCTGTCGTGGGCCCACACCAGTCAGGAAGCTTGGCATCGCTCGCATTGTAGGCTGCTGTCAGCTCAGGAGGAGAGAGGATCTTCATTGTGAACCCTCAGGGCTCATCAAAAGCACTTCCACCCCAAGATCATCTCTGTCCGCAACCCTTTCCACTGGCCCCTTCCTCGCCAGAATCTGTCAACTTGATAGGGTGAGACTTCAGACCAAGGACTTATCTGGGCTTTTTGGCATTGTGGGACTGCCTTGGGTCCTAGTAGTGACCACTCTTCCCGGTACTGCTGCCGCATCCATAGAGATTCTGGTCGCTCAATTGGCCAGCAGCTCTCTAAGGCCGGGACGTCCTCCTGAGAGGGGTGGAAGCTTCATCTCCAAGACTTTAACACTGCTCCCAGTGTTACATGGTCACGGAACAGCCATCAGGATTTTGGGACATAGGAATATTGAAATTAGGAACAGAAGTTGGCAAACTCACCCCTTCAAGCCTACTCTGCCATTCAATCAGATCATGGCTGATCTCTCCCTGCTCTTAAATCCACATTGCCACCTGTTGCCCATAACTCCTTATCCCTTTTTTGTATCAGAAATATATCAATTTCCTTCTTGAAACTACTCAATGATTTAGACTCCACCGTGGTATGGGGCAGTGAGTTCCACAAATTCACCACCCTTTGCAAAACGTAGTTCCTCCTCATCTCAGTGTAAAATCTACCGCCTCTCAATCTATATTTGTGGCATCCTGACCTAGATTACCTCATAACAAAAAACATTTGATCTACATTTACTTTATCAATCAGTTATCTAGGCAGGTTTCCAACCCCCCGGCAACTTTCTTTGCCAGGGAAGTTGGGACTATTGCACCCCATTAAATCTAGCCCATAGTGTGGACAAATATGAAATTGTCACACTACTCATAACTGTTTTTTTTCCTTCACAATCCAACTTGGAAACCAATTTCAGTCCATTTGAAAGGATTTCTTGTCCAATTTCCTTTCCCTATCTTGAACTTGTACCCCTTTGCCCTATAGTACTTATGATTTACATCTTCCTCTCACTGGAGTCATACCTGGCGCAAAGCAAGATGGAGGTTACTGGAGGTCAATCATTTCAGCTCCAAGACATCACTGCAAGGAGTTTCTCAGGGTAGTGCCCTCAGGCAAATCATCTTCATCTGCTTCATCAATGATTCCTTCCGTCATAATGTCAGAAATGGAGATGTTAGTTGATGATTGCATAACGCTCACTACCATCTGTGAATTCTCAGATGCTGATCCAAATGTAACAAGGCTTAGGCAATACTCAGTCTTGGTTTGTTGAGTGGCAAATAACATTCACACCACACAAGTGCTAGGCAATGATCATCTCCAACAAGAGCCATTTGGGAGAGTTAGAGAACAAAGAGATCTAGGGCTACACATTCATAGCTCCTTGAAAGTGGCATCACAGGTGGACAGAATGGTGAAGGAGACATTTGGCAAGCTTGGTTTCATTTGTCAGAACTTTGAATACAGGAGTTGGGATGTCTTGTTGAAGTAAGGCCACACCTGGAATACTGTGTACAGTTCTGGACACCCTATTATATAAAGGATATTATTAAACTAGAAAGAGTGCAGAAAAGATTTACTAGGATGCTACCTGGACTTGATGGTTTGAATTATAAGGAGAGGCTGGATAGACTGGGACTTCTTTCTCTGCAGTGTAAGAGGCTTAGGTGTGATCATACAGAGGTCTATAAAATAATGAGGGGCATAGATCAGATAGATAGTCAACATTTTTTCTCAAAGGTAGGGGAGTTTCTCAAAGGGTTTAAGGTGAGAGGGGAGAAATGCAATAGGGTCCAGAAGGGCACACAGAGGGTGGTGAGTGTCTGGAATAAGCTGCCAGAGGCAGTAGGAGAGGCGGGTACAATTTTGTCTTTAAAAATCATTTAGACAGTTACATGGGTAACATAAGTATAGAGGGATATGGGCCAAATGTGGGCAATTATGAATAGCTTAGGCATGGACAAGTTGGGCCAAAGGGCTGTTTCCACATTGTAAACCTCTATGACTCTGAGACTTCTAAGAGAGAATCTAATCATCTCCTCATACAACTCCATTATCATCACCGAAACCCCCACTACCAACGTCCTGGAGGTTACTATTGACCAGAAACTGACCTGGACTAGCCATATAAATACTGTGGCTAAAAGAGTAGGCCAGAGAAATCTTGCAGCAATCTCTCCTTCTAACTTCCCAAAGCCTATCCACCATTGACAAGGCACAAGACAGGCATGCAATAGAATATTCTCCACTTGGCTGGATGAGCGCAGCTCCAACAAATCTCAAACAAATTGACAACATCGAGGACAAAGCAGCCTACTTGATTTTTATCCTGTCCACAAACACTGAATCCCTTCCCCACCAATGAACAGTGGCAGCAGCATGTACTATCTACAAGATGCAGTGCAGGAACTTACCAATACTTCTTAAGCAGCACCTTCCAAACCCACAACCACTCCCATCCAGAAGGACAAGAGCGGCAGATACATGGGAGCACCACTACCTGGGGGTTCCCCTCCAAGTCACTCACCATCTTGACTTGGAAATAATACATCCCTCCATCCCTGTTCCTTCACTGACACTGGGTCAAAATCCTAAAACTTCCTTCCTAACAGCACCATGGGTGTACCTACACCACAGGGATTGTGGCGCTTCAAGAAGGCAGCTCACCACCACCTTCTCTTAAGTAATTAAGGATGGACAATAAATATTGACCGAGCCAGCGGTACCCACAGCCCGTAAATGAATGTTAAAACATATATATATTACCAAGCTTTCCGTATCATTTATTATCTTATGGATATCTGAACTCATTAAGTTGAATAATTCAAGTATTTGCAGCCTTTCCTCATAAATCCTCTAACCAATGGGATCAAGCTCATGGCTTTTTTCTGTCATACTTCCAATCTGGAATATTTCTTTGGTGACTTGGTGATCATCCCTAAAGATTTTCCAGCACTCATTTTCATGTTATCAGTCACTGATCACACCAGATGAATAAAACTATTAAATATGTTCCTTGAAACAGTTACTGACATACTCGTGCTCTTTCCCTTTTTTTTGCACACGTTTGCACTTCCCTTGAACCAGTGGAAGGTATGTCAGCCTGACATCTCTAAAAGGTGCTGTCACTACATAAATTTGCCAAAAGTCAAGTTGTTTCCTCCCTTTGCTAGTTCAATTATTTTGGGCTGTTTATAGGGCTTTCTAATGATAGAAGTATTAATTGATAAAAAAAACTTCCTGAAAAGGTCACAATAAGGAAATCGTTAACTCATGAAAAATTATTGTATTTTTAACTGTGAGTCAGATATTAAAAGTAGTAAAAAGTCTGACAACACCAGGTTTTAGTCCAACCGATTTATTTGATAATAGACTCACAAGCTTTCGGGGCTAGTCCCTTCGTCAGGTGAATGGAGAGTTCTGGCCTCAGACAGAGCATATAAAGCACAGACAGTTTAGAGATTACTGATTAGAATGTGAATCCTTACACCTAACCTGCTGTTCAAGACCTGAAGTGGCTGACAATGTGAGTGAGATATTAAGTCAGTCAGATATTAAGCATTAAAGTGACAGTCCCAGTCAGATTCATGTGGGTGAGTTTGCAAACACCAATTTCTGTACAAAAAGTTGACTTGAGGACAATCTCTTCAAATCACCAAGACTGAAAAATTGGAACTGTGTGAAAATTTAGCGTTGTGTCAATACAAGGAGTGTTAGGTTACTGTAAACTAATTTGTCCGCCTTGGAGATTACTGTTCTCAAACTAAAACACATTTGTAGCCGTGACTAAAACACAGAATACTCTCTTGCAGTTTAGCTCAGTGACTGCACAAGAGGGGCAAGCGATAGCAAATATGAATCTTTGAGCAAAATATATCCACAGAGAAAGGCGGCCTTTTGGAATAAACGTCTTTTACATTTCTTTTCCTGACTGCAGTGTAAGATCTCCACTGCATTCAAGGGAAATACAACTTCTCCTGGTTTCTCTTATTTCATTTCTCCCTCAGAAAATCTGCATTCTGCTTCACAACAGTATAAAAATCACAAGCTCGTTTACCACTTCATTTCAGTATATACGCTGCAGCCCTTTATTTGGGGAATTGAATACAATGATTCACACAACATACAGCTGTTCACTTCGAATGCCAAGAGGTCACCCATGGCAATGCTCAGAGTGAATCAGCAGATAGGTGGCTTTATAATACTCGGGGAGGGGGGGGGTGGTGCTTATCCTATACAGCAGGTAACTGATTTTGGGTGAATGAATAAATTCTGCTTTTGTTACAAGGAATTTTGATGTTTCTTTTGAGGCAATGAATTCCAGGACTGTGAATTATTCTGTTAAAACTATGAAAGAAAGGCCTTATAGAATCATAGAATCCCTACAGTGCAGAAGGTGGCCATATGGCCCATTGAGACTGCACCGACTTTTACCCAATCTTACCCCGTAACCCCACATATTTACCTTGCTGATCCTCCTAACTTAGGGACTTGGGTTTGAACCCCCAAGGCAGATGGTGGAATTTGAATTCAATAAAACAAATCTGGAATTAAGAACCTACAGAAGATCATGAAACCATTGTCGATTGTCTGAAAAACCCATCTTGTTCATTAATATCCTTTAGGAAAGGAAATCTGCTGTCCTTAGTCTGGCATACATGTGACTCCAGAGCCACTGCAATGTGTTGACTGCCATTGGGCAACTAGGGATGGGTAATACATTCTGGCCAGCCAGCGACGTCTATGTTCCATGTGCGGAATGAATAAAAAAAAACTTATGTATCTCGTGACACTAAGGGGCATTTTAACATGGGTAATCCACTTGGCTTACATCTTTGAATTTTACCATTTTCGAAGGCAAGAATACACAAGTTGCTATAAATTATGTACCTGATAAGGTGGTCAGAAATGCTGGAGGAAGAGTGTAGTTTGCAGTCAAACTGATAGTGGTGAGTGTGGGGGGACAGAAGCAGACACAATAATATTGCCCCTCCTGTTCCCACTAAAAAATAATATTTCCTGGACTGTTTAGTGAGTGACTTTTGACCTTCGCTTTAAGAGCTCTTGCTCACCGCCAGACAGTAATCAATAATGAGAATGGAGGTTGTAAGAAGTGTCTTTAACCTAGCTGGCAGGGGTGAAACCATGGTATGCAAGTGGTTCGCCCATGCTAGAGCAGAGTCAGTGATCAGAGTAGCCAATGATGTTTGGCTGAGGCAACTTTTCAAAGACATCTCGGACTTTTAGCGAAAGTACAGCATCAGATCAAGCCCAAGATGGGGCCCAATGCCTCATCCTGTCCACTTGGATCTTGTTTGTCTCTCTTGTGGAGACCATGAGATTCAATTGGAATTTGAATTGGGATTTTTGGATGAAAGTATATCATTTTAAATAAAGGAGTGAGATGATTTTTTTCCCTTTTGTTGAAGGGATTTGGACATCACTGGCAAAGTCAGCGCTAATTGTCTATCCCTATTTGCTCTTGGGAAGGCGGCAAAGTTTTGGGAGTGACTTCCAGAGCTTAATGCCTAGGCAGGTTAAGGCATGGTTCCCAATAGTATGGCAAAGACAAATGTACAAGAGGCCAGAACAAAGAGTTCTTGGAAGGAATAGGGCAATCATAGATTACTCATTCACTGCTACCATAGCCTCAGCTAAGTTATGGGTTCAGATCAATAATGGGACTTGAAACCATGATCACACGATTAGACAAGACAGCTATCAGTTAAAGTCTAAAATTCAAGTTTATTTATTAGTCACAAGTAGGCTTACACCGCAATGAAGTTACTGTGAAATTCCTCTAGTCACCACAGTCTGTTTGGGTCAATGCACCTAACAAGCACTTCTTTCAAATAGTGGGAGGAAACACAGAGCACCCAGAGGAAACCCATGCAGACAACGTGCAAACTCCAGACAGTGACCCAAGCTGGGAATTGAACTGGGTCCCTGGCATTGCGAGGCGGCAGTGCTAACTACTGTGCCACCATGGTGCCCAATCATATCAGCAAAGATGCTGTTTAAGGTGACTATTTATAGTAAATTATGCATTTGTTGGTGTTTATGAGGCATATTAGTGTTACTTACTTGGCTTGCATAATGCACTGAGTAACATCAGTGCCCTTTCACTTCTGACTTTGGTTTGGGTGTGGGTGAATTTTGATGCAGCAATCTCCACTTGTGCTCTGGAGCAACTATGGACAGTCTCCTGTATTGTTGAACACAAATTGCCAGCACAAAATAGATAAGTAAGCACATAGTGCCGCAACATTCATACAGTGCGGGACTTAGAAATGATTAATTTTCACATGGACAATGTGTCATTTGAGGTCAAGAATTAAGGGATATTGTTTGGGACTGGTCAATTGAAGTTTTATTCTGACTGGAGATGCAAAGGTAAAGAACTATTTTACTGACTAGCTGTGATATCCGCAGAAACCTCAGCCTCCCATCGTTTTCTTCCTCCCCAGTCAAGAAAATCTGTTTCATTTTATTTAATTTGAGAAAAATGCTGCCTGAACATATTTATTTTCTGTTCAAATTATGTAATCTTGTGGGAGTTGGCATGTTTGCACAACTTAATGCAGAGTTTGAGCTAATCAGGGGGCTTACTGCCCAACTGGACAGCACTGGGACTGGATGCATGAACATGTTATTTTACACCAACATCCATTTCCTCCTTAAAAGAGTCCCTATTAACCATCTGCTGTTGAGTAATTTTCCAGGGTGGTTTCTGGTCCCTCAGGATACACAATAAGCTCAATAAAACTTCACAGAACTGCCAGTTTCAAGTAAATAAAAACATGCCAAATATTTGACGATATTGGCTAGCAAAAGCACACAATAAAACAAAGGGGAAAAAAGCTGGAAATCTGAGAATTAAAGCGGAAAAAACTGGAATTGCTTGTGAGTACAGAATTTGAATATTGATAAGAAGGGAGGTATGCTGCTGAAGCTTTTCATCTTGCACTCACCAGGACAAATACTAGAATACCAAATTTCAAATGGTACAACACTTTATACTACAGGAAAAAGGTAGATAATTATTTGGTAGAAAAGTCATCATGGCAGAAAGTGCTGAATGGTGATTATCATACAAATAAAACAAGTCATTATTTTTCACATAGTATTGAAATAAAAATAAAAGGATTACACAATTATGAATATTAAACTGTACAAATATTACAATGTATTGCAAAATGCAAGCTTCCTTAATTTAAAGAATAAAAATGAATGGCCTCCCGCACTCTGGATATTTTACTGTAACGTCCATAGATCATTGGTGGGATTTTCCGGCCATGCTCTCCCCAAAACTGGAAAATCCCACCTGAGGTCAATGGACCTTTGCATGATCCGCATCCCCCTCCCCCCAACTCCTGCTACAATTTCCATGGCGGGTGGCATGGAAAAATTCCAGTCAACATATTATCGGGTTGAGTTCTTTAAATTCGCCATCACTTATATTTGATTTATGGGTTTTAGAAAATAGGGGATTGGATTTGCCTGTGGTCCATTCATTCTCTACCTTATTTATGCAATGGTGTCTTTTATCCTTCATTCCCTCACACATTCATTATTGTGGTATGAGATCTTGGTAATGGGAGATGTGATTCAAGAGATTTCAAGAGATGTTCAGACAGAGAAAATATCAGAAGTACCTGGCAACTGATTGATATCTGCACATGGAAAATACACTCTATTGATGTGAAAGAATAGAATTACACAGATCATATAGCTCAGAAACAGGCCATTCAGCCCAAAAGGTCTATCTTTATGCTGCACATGAGCCATTTCCCTCTCCTCCATCTCACCCTGTCAGCATAATCATGTATCCATCTCTCCCTCATGTTCTTATTTAATTTCTCTATAAATACTTCATTGGAACAAATTCGTGCAATTTCAGTGAGATCTAAATGAAGATGATCAAAATATATTCAAAATACATGATGTGTGCACAATACAGAATCCTAGTATGAGTCTCACATTCACCCCATAGTTAGTCTATTTTTGTGATGTGGGTTTGATATATGTGTGTGATTGTTTGAGCGATGGAGCTGGTGTTCGAATATATTTGTATTAAAGGTGGGCTGCTTATCTCTCAGTCAGATCCTGGCCTACCGCATGTGTGTGAAATGTTGCCTACAGAAACATGTTCGTAGGTTACAAAAGGGAAAATGCTGGAAAACCTCAACACGTTTTACAGCATCTGTAAGGAAAGAGAAAATCTGACGTTTTGAGTCCAGTTAACCCTTTGTCAAAGCTTTTTCCAGAGCTTTCCCTTTTGGTTTCAGATTCCAGCATCTGCAGTAATTTGCTTTTATCCATGTTTATAGATTACTTGGAATTCTGGTAAGTAACTAACACTTGAATTCAGTTATTAAATTAGACAACAAAGTATGCTTTTTTGGAATATAGATTAATTTATATCTGTATTGAGAAAAGAAAGGGTAGCAGGGGTTCTGATGAAGGGCCATCCTGACTTAAGACATTGGCTCTACTCTCTCTCCACAGATGCTGTCAGACCTACTGAGATTTCCTGTTTTGTCTCAGATTCCAGCATCTGCAGTATTTTGCCTTTATCTAAGGGCAGCAGGTACATGATAATACTGCCACCTAGAAATCCCCACTGACCAGCACTGTGAGTGTATCTGTACCATACAGTCTGCAATGGTTCAGGAGGCAGATCGCCATCATTTTCACAAAGGCAGTTAGGGATGGGCAAGAAGGACTGGTCTTACCTGTGATACCCATCAATGAATAATAAAAAATGGGCTCTTATGCGTTATATTCACAAATTGAAGAAGCTACGATTGAAGAATCATAGAATCCCTACAGTGCTGAAGGAAGCCATTTGGCCCATCGAGTCTGCACCAACTATTACCCAGGCTTATTACCCAGGTTTGCTGGAACAGACGAGTGAAGGAGCAGAGAGAGAGCTAAGATTTTACCTGTTAAAAACCTGTTTAAAATAAGTTTAAAGCACTTTGTTCTTTGTAGAACTGTTTAAAGCATTTATTTATTGTATTTACTGCTTTAAGAATTCTGAGGGAGTGGTTAGCAGGCAGTTGTGGGCCATCAGCTTTAAATCAGCGCCAGGTTTAAAAGGAGGCCTGGTGTAGACAGCGGGCAGCGTCTGAGCGGGCAGCGGAGTGAGTGGGAAGCAGAGTGAGCTACTAGGGCTTATTATCAAAAAGGGCTGGAAGGAAAAAAGGCCAGGTGAGTTCGTTTGAAAAACAAAAAAAACAAAAAAATTTTTTCAAAACTACTACAGTGAATAATGGAGGGGCATGTGATGTGTGGTTTCTGTATGATGTGGGAACTGATGGACCCTAGGGTTCATCCCAGTGACCATGTCTGTAGTAAGTGCAGGTTGCTAGAGGAGCTCCAGCTCAGGGTAAATGAGCTGGCCTCTGAGCTACAGACACTGAGGCTCATCAGGGAGAGAGAGGGTGCCATTGTCAATGGGGTGCAAGTGACATCCACCCCCCCTAGACTGGCTAACTCTAAGGGTCAGGGACAAGAGGGGGCTGCTGGGAGGAGGAAGGGGGGTGAGGAGCGGAGGCCTCAGCCTCTTAATCTGCATAACAGGTTTGAGGTTCTTGCTTCCAGACTGGACGAGAACGAGGCAGGTGAGGTTGGTGAACAAGCTGCACACGGTACAGTGCTGCAGCAGGACATAGGCAAAGAGAAAGGGAAAAGGAACGTAGTAGTGATTGGGGATAGTAGGGTGAAGGGTATTGACACTGTCCTTTGTCACAATGACAAAGTGCACAGAAGGGTGTGTTGTCTGCCTGGTGCTCGGATCCGGGATGTCGCATCTGGGCTGCAGAGGAACCTGGAGTGGGAGGGTGAGAATCCGGTCGTTGTGGTACATGTGGGTGCCAACGACGTAGGCAAAATGCGAACTGAGGATCTGGGGAGGGAGTATGAAAAGCTGGGAATGGAATTAAAAAGTAGAACCGACAAGGTGGTTATCTCTGGGCTACTGCCTGAACCGTGTGCAGATGGGCGTAGGGTTGACAGGATTAAGGAAGTGAATGGGTGGCTCAGGGATTGGTGTGGGAGGAATGGGTTTGAATTTATGGGGCATTGGCACCAGTATTGGGGTAGGTGGGACCTGTTCGGGCGGGATGGGGTTGGTCTGAACCGTGCTGGGACCAGAGTGCTGGCGAATCGAGTAAAGAGGACCGTAGACATGGCTTTAAACTAATTAGGGGGGGAGGGTGCGAGGGTAGGTGACCTTACGAGGTCTAAAGTTAAGGAGAGTGTACATGTAAGGGAAGAGGCCGAGGATGTCCCAATAATAGAGGGAGTAGGGGGTGTGAGTATAGTTGGTGGCGTTGCGGCAAATAGGGTCCAGGTGAAGGCTGGGATGAAAGCACTTTATCTGAATGCACGAAGCATTCGGAATAAAGTGGATGAGCTGATGGCCCAGATCGACACAAATGGATACGATCTGGTGGCCATTACAGAGACATGGCTGCAGGGTGACAGGGAATGGGAACTGAATGTACAGGGCTATCAAGTGTTTAGGAAGGATAGGCAGGAGGTAAAAGGGGGGGGCGTAGCTCTGCTGATTAAGGATAGCATCACGGTGGTAGCAAGGGATGATATTGGAGCAAAGGAGGAGAGGGTGGAATCGTTGTGGGTGGAGATTAGGAACAGCAAAGGGAGGAAGACGCTGGTGGTTGTCGTCTATAGGCCCCCGAATAATGATCTGGAGGTGGGGCGGGCTGTTAACGCGCAAATAAGTGCGGCGTGCAGGAATGGGACGGCCGTAGTTATGGGGGATTTCAATCTGCATATTGATTGGTCGACCCATGTTGGACGTGGGGGGCTCGAGGAAGAGTTCTTGGAATGCTGCTGGGATAGTTTCCTCGAACAGTGTGTGTTGGAGCCGACGAGGGAGCGAGCTATCTTGGATCTGGTGCTATGTAATGAAGCGGGTAGAATTAGGGACCTTGTGGTGAAGGATCCTCTTGGGGAGAGTGATCATTGTATGGTGGAGTTTCTGGTGCAGATGGAGGAGGAGAAAGTGGGTTCCCGGACACGCGTCCTTTGTTTGAATAGAGGGGAATACGGTAGGATGAGAGAAGAATTGACGAATGTGGACTGGGAGAGCGCGTTGGAGGGAGGGTCTGTTGAGGAGCAGTGGAGGATCTTTAAGGAGATCTTTCTTGGTGCTCAGCAGAAATTTATTCCGATGGTCAAAAAGGATAGTAGGAGGAGAGGTAATAAGCCGTGGATAACGAAGGAGGTGAAGGAAAGTGTTAAACTAAAAGCGGAGGAATTTAGAGTAGCTAAGAGTAGTGGGCGAGAAGAGGATTGGGAGAGGTTTAAATGTCAACAAAGATTGACAAAGAAGTTGATAAGGAAGGGTAGGAGAAACTATGAAGCTGGGCTAGCGCTTAATATAAAAAAGGATAGCAAGAGTTTTTATAAATATATAAAAAGGAAGAGGCTGGCTAGGGTGAATGTTGGTCCTTTAGAGGATGAGAAAGGGGACCTAGTGGTAGGGGATGGGGATATGGCTAAGGTATTGAATAACTTTTTTGTTTCTGTCTTCACGGAGGAGGACGTGAATAATTTGCCGGGTGTTAGCGATGGAAAGGTGGTAGGACTGGAGGGTCTTAATGACATTACTGTTACTAGAAAGGTGGTGCTCGACAGACTGGAGGGGCTGATTGTGGACAAGTCCCCAGGACCGGATGGAACGCATCCGAGGGTTCTGAAAGAAATGGCGGAGGTGATAGTGGATGCCTTGGTGGTTATTTTCCAAACGTCGCTGGATTCCGGGGAAGTGCCGGATGATTGGAAAACGGCTAATGTTACGCCGTTGTTTAAGAAAGGTACCAGGCAAAAGGCGGGGAATTATAGGCCGGTTAGTTTAACGTCTGTGGTAGGTAAAATGTTAGAATCTGTCATTAAGGAGGAAATTGCGAGGCATCTTGAAGGGAATTGCTTGATAGAGCAGACGCAGCACGGTTTCATTAAAGGGAAGTCGTGTCTGACAAATTTACTGGAGTTCTATGAGGATGTGTCTAGGGCGGTGGATAGAGGAGAGCCGGTGGATGTGATCTTTCTAGATTTTCAGAAGGCGTTTGACAAAGTGCCTCACAAGAGGTTATTGCAGAAGGTCGAGGGACATGGAGTTGGGGGTAGGGTGTTAGCGTGGATAGAGGATTGGTTGTCAAATAGGAGGCAGAGAGTGGGGGTCAACGGGTGCTATTCGGATTGGCGGATGGTGACTAGTGGAGTGCCCCAGGGGTCGGTGCTGGGGCCTCAGCTTTTTACCATTTATATAGATGATCTGGAGGAGGGAACCGAGTGTAGAGTGTCGAAATTTGCTGATGACACCAAGATTGGGGGAACGGCAAATTGTGCGGAGGGTGTGGAGAGTCTGCAGAAGGATCTAGATAGGCTGGGCGAATGGGCCAGGAAATGGCAAATGGAATTTAATGTTGGCAAGTGTGAGGTGGTCCACTTTGGTAGGAAGAATGGTAGGAAGGACTATTACTTACGGGGCGAAAAACTGCAGCAGGCGACAGTGCAGAGGGACCTCAGGGTCCTTGTGCATGAGTCGCAAAAACCCAGCTTGCAGGTGCAACAGGTGGTCAGGAAGGCGAATGGGATGCTGGCCTTCATAGCGAGGGGGATTGAATATAAAAGTAGGGAGGTCTTGCTGCAGCTGTATAGGGCATTGGTGAGGCCGCAACTGGAGTACTGTGTGCATTTTTGGGCGCCGCACCTGCGCAAAGATATTTTGGCCTTGGAGGGAGTGCAGAGGAGGTTTACTAGGCTGATACCGGAGTTGAGGGGGTTGAGCTATGAGGAGAGGCTGAATAAACTGGGCTTGTACTCGTTAGAGTTTAGAAGAATGAGAGGAGATCTCATTGAGACGTATAAGATGATGAATGGGATGGATAGGATAGAGGTGGAAAGACTCTTCCCGCTCAAAAAAGACAATAGGACTAGGGGGCACAGCCTCAAGATAAAAGGGGGGCGGTTTAGAACGGAGTTGAGGAGGAACTTCTTCACTCAAAGGGTGGTGAATCTCTGGAATTCTCTGCCCGTTGAAGTGGTGGAGGCTGCCTCGCTAAATATTTTTAAGACGCGGGTTGATGGGTTTTTGATAAGAGAGGGGATTAAGGGTTATGGGGAGAGGGCGGGAAAGTGGAACTGAGCAGCGACAGATCAGCCATGATCTTATTGAATGGCGGGGCAGGCTCGAAGGGCTGGATGGCCTACTCCTGCTCCTATTTCTTATGTTCTTATGTTCTTATCCCTCACCCATAGAACCATAGAATCCTACAGTGCAGAAGGAGGCCATTTGGCCAATTGAGTCTGCACCAACCATAATCCCACCCAGACCCTATCCCTATAACCCCTTTTATTTACTCTAGCCAGTCTCCCTGACATTAAGGGGCAATTTAACATAGTTAATCAACCTAAAACTCCCACATCTTTGGACTGTGGGAGGAAACCCACACTAACCTAAGAGAAAATGTTGTGTAGTCAGTTATCCTAACCTGCACATCTTTGAGTTGTGGAGGAAACCCAAGCAGACAGAGGAAGAATGTGAAAGCTCCGCACAGATAGTCACCCAAGGCCTGGGTCCCTGGTACAGTGAGGCTGAAGTGCTAACCCCTGTGCCACTGTACCACCCATAAAAATCAGACATATAATAGGAGGATATGATGAAAAGATTCACGTGTTCTTTTGTACATTTTCATTGGCCCAATTCAACATACATATAATTCGAAATGCAATATGGATACTTGTGGTATAAAGTCTTTGGCTCAATCACTCCCATCAGAATGAAATCAAGTTTTGGAACGTTTAATCCTTTGAATTTAATTCAAACTACATTCTTGGCTGCAATAACTTCTTTGTATTTGAAACAGAGAAGCTTTGCTTGGCAGAAATGCTTTTGGCAAAGCAGTGCATCTAGCAACAACATGACTGTCCATACATGACAGCACTGATAGCGCTGGGTTAAACAAAGTTTTCAAGGTAGTTACCATTCCCTAATTTATTGCACTTGCTGATAATGGGTTCACATTTCCTAACCGGAATGATTAATGAACTTCTGCAGCTTTTATCAGAATGTGCAGAAGTGTAAAAGATTTTAGATAAAGTTGGTATTTTGGAAAACATGAATCTGTCTCAAAGGCTAAAGTAAAGTCTGTGGGGGTGACCTTGGGCTGCGCGAAACAGGCTTATGACAGATCACCAGCCAATCTTTACATCGGGGTGATCTTGAGCCCATGTTCGCTGTCAGAGCGAATGCTGGGCAGGGTGGGGTGGCGGGGGGAGCTCAGGAACCGAGTGTTGCAGGTCTCATGGGCAAGAATGTGACATTGGATCTTCCCTGCCCCTCGCTGGTGACATCATCAAGGGCATGAGCTTGCTTTACATGAACTTGAATTCACTTAAATGTTAGTAGCCCGCCCCCTTGCCAGATATTGTCCTCCCTGCTCCCGCCAAATATTGACAGTACATTGTAACATGATGTCACAGTACATGTGACATCATGTTGGCACGGTTTACAGCAGGTTCGCACTGATGGAACCTGTCGTGGTGGTCTCCCGGGGGGTGTAAAGGTTCGTATAACCCCTGGGGGAGAGGGGCATGGCCAGGCCGTGCCCTAGCAGTGCCCACTGGCAGTATCTGTTGGCTCAAGTCAGCATTTCCAGGTTGGCACCATGTCCATGTCAACCTAACAGTGCCAACTTGACTGTGCCAACCTGTGCTAAGGCCCAGGCTCCAGTGGAAGCCTCATGGGGGAAGGGTGCAATTCATTTAGATGTGCTGGTGGCTAGGGGTGATGGAGGAGCTGGGTGAGTTTGAGGGGAGAGGTGTGGGAGCTGGCTCAGAATGTGGTGGGGGAATGGAGAGAGAGAAGGGATCAATGACTGGGGACAGGAAGGGCAGATGATCGCAGGGGCTGATTTCAATCGGGGATGGGGAGGGGAGCCCCTGAGACCATCTTGGTGGGCTGGGACTGAGATTGAAACCCTTTAAAGATGGCCCTCCAATCTCCATGCAGTCAGATTTTGCTGGTGTGTTTAGGTCTCACCTCACTGTATAATGACATGAAACATGTCACCTTGATTTTTTTGGCAGGATGTCATAAGATCTGGAAAGAAAACCAATCGATTTCTCTGGAGAGAAACACGTTGGTTTTCGCGCCGGAAACAACACTGCCATTTTTTGCTAAGATGTAGCCCATCTTGTCTGATCGCCTGAAGTTCACAGGACAATATTTCAAACTCTGTTTTCGAGACTCTTTTCCCAGTTTCACTGCCACTTCTACTTGGTTCAAAATTAGAAACCTTGACAATATTTTCCAAGGCAATAGAAAATAAAAACAAAGTCAGCTGCCAACTTGTAATGAGAGTGTTTTGCGTTGCTGGAATAGACTAAGAGACGAATAAGAGACATGACAGCAAATGGAAATAATGTATAGCCAACTGAATTAACATGATGGAGAAAAACTGAAGTGGTTGGCTTTCCAAACATTCTGAGGTCTTCCCATTTAACTATCCCTTCTGTCGATAGTTGCTGGGGTATAATATCATTGGGATTGGCAGGCCAGCATTATCTCAAACTTATTCTCTACCAGGTCTGTACAGTAGATGCTGATAGATAAATTCACCACTGAGAACAATAAAATCATAGAATCCCTATAGTGCAGAATGAAGCCATTCAGCCTATCTAGCCTGCACCGACAACAATCCCATCCAGGCCCAATCCTTGTAACCCATATATTTAGCCTGACACTAAGGGGCAATTTAGCATGGCCAATCAACCAAACTTGCACATCTTTGGACTGTGAGAGCATCCACAGATCCGGAGCATCTGGAGAAAACCCATGCAGACACGGGGAGAACATGCAATCTCCGCACAGTGGCCCAAGACTGGAATCAAACCTGGATGCCTGGCACTGTGAAGCATCAATGCTAACCACCGTGCCGCCGTGCCATTCAGAACATCACAAACCTAATGTTCTTCTCATCCAATGTTCACATAAATAACCTGACACTGGATGACACTGGATGGCTAACAGGATATTAACTTCTGTCCTGTTGAGTGTAAGAAATGCTGAGGCAAAGTTGTAGCACCATAATTGCTACATGGATTCAGATCAATTAAATTAAGCAACAAATACTGTGTGTGAAACAACAAATGAAAGCAGGGTAAGTGAATGGGAAAAACTGTTGAGACTGTTCATTTTTGCAGGTTTTATTTTATTTTGCTGGTGTTCTGTAATGTTTCAGACTCATCTGATTTCTCTGTGAGAATCAGTAATCAATGTGAGAGTTTGCAGTCATAGTGTCCTGTGTGTTTTTGCCAAATAGGTCATTTTATAGAATCATCCCTAGAGGGATGATTCCCTAGAAGGAGGCCATTTGGCCCATCAAATCTGCACCGACAACAATCCCACCCAGGCCCTCTTCCCATAACTTTGCATATTTACCTTAACTAGTCCTCCTGACACTAGGGTCAATTAACCTAACCTGCACATCTTTGGACTGTAGGTGCAAAGCGGAGCACCTGAAGGAAACCCACGCAGAGACAAGGAGAATATGCAAATTCCACGTAGACAGTGACCTGAGGCCAAAATTGAACCTGGGTCCTCTGACACTGTGAGGCAGCAGTGCTAACCAACGTGCCACTGTATTGAATTAGCTGTTTTTATTGACTGCATCATAATCATTTGCATAAAAAATAGATTTGTTAAGGTGGAATAATATGGTTTTGAAGGAAATTGCTTGCCTTCGTGAGCATGTGATTTAATCAGAGATGATATGACAATCCACTGCAAACTGTGATTTTGCACTGTGTGATATTACCATGTATGTGTATATATTTTACATGCATATCAAACTCTTTTGTTTACTCTTCAAATGGAGGCACTTATTTTAAACAGTTAATGCTTCTGTTAAAATAATAATCAAAGAATTTTGCTATGTGTGTGAATCCTTGGGGTAGAAAAATTATATATTCAGCTGGAGCCATTTGAAATTAGAGCTATAGAAGTGGATAAATATGGTCATTCTTTGCTTCTTCCCAACAGACTCTCTCTGCTGGTATTTGTGTGTATGGAAACTTTAGCTTGACAAAATGCACGAACCAATTTTCAATATACTATATCCCTCCCCTTCCTAGCTGCTTCCGTGGGTTGTTTCCAAAGTAACACAAATAAACTCAAGCATAAGTTGAACATTCAAGTCATATTCTAACTTCAGTATTAATTTAACAATGCACTCAGTCATATGTAGTGAGATGAATGATTTGCTCACCAATGGAACATAGTTCACTTCATGACGTAAGTGAAGTCCTTTGACAAAGCTGATTATATTTTCAGGCAGAGACAACTGGAACAAGCTTCTAAGCATGGATCTTCATAGTGACTTCCCAGAAGACTCCCTCTGCTGGTATATGTGTATAGGGTAGCCTCAAGTGAACAAAATGCATAGTGCAATTTTCAATAAATGAACTCTACAGAAGTGCATAGGACAACAATAAATATCTAACAGGAACAAACATCAATTTGAAGTATGCAAAGGAAAATGTACAATTCAGCCAGCAATTTGGTTTATGGACAACTGGATATCCTTGTCTTGCTGCAGCTAACTTCTTCCTCATCCATTCCCAACATTGACTGTAGCCCAAATCACCCTTCAGGCACGTTGTCTTCTGAGAAGGTTGTCTTTAATTGCCAAACACAACAGCTTTCTGACTGCCCATCTCATGTAACAGCACCTTCACCTTGCTACCCATCAAACTGGAGTACAGGTCTTGTGCTATTTCATCATTTGGATTAGCGGCTCCATCAGCTCCCTTCATATTTTACCCCAGCGATTTGGAGACTTTTTCCATGCATTTTGTTTAATGCACTTTATACATTGGCTATTTATCTTACATAAATGCTAACATAATGTTAAAGAAAAGCTTACTTTGATAACATCTACCATATATACCAATTTTAATATATGAATAGGAAGAGGCCAAGTAGAGTCTCTTCCGTCTCTCAATTAGATCATAGGTTGGTCTATTAGTGAGAAATCTAAGTGATCATTGTCCATTTAAATGGCTGCTGAAGCTCTTTAAGTAGCACAGTGACACGGTGGTTAGCATTGCTTCTTCACAGTGCAAGGGACCTGAGTTCGATCCCCGGCTTGGGTCACTGCCTGTGTGGAGTCTACACATTCTCCCCCTCTCTGTGTAGGTTTCCTGTGGGTTCAATTCCCACAGTCCAAAAACTGGTCAGGCGAAATGGCCATGGTAAATTCTCCCTCAGTGTACCCGGACAGGTGCCGGAGTGTGGTGACTAGGGGATTTTCATAGTAACTTCATTGCAGTGTTAATGTAAGCCTACTTGTGACACGAGCAAATAAACTTTACAACAGCAGTGGGAGTTTTAACCCTATGATCTAACGAGCCCCAGAGAAGTTCTTCTGAGTGCTTGTGGCAAAATAGCCAACTGCAAATTGAAGCAATGAGGCTGAACAAACCAACTTATAGGGAGCTGCGAACAAAGTCAAAGCCTTACCAGTATCGATCTACAGCTCTCTATGTACCTGACAAGTGAAACTAGTCAGACTTCAAGCGTACAAGTAATTACTAATGCAGTGTAAAAAAATGACACTAATTTTAGTAACATCTACCATATGTGCAGATTTTATTTCAATTGAACTGGATACAGGAGATAATGGTGCATTGTGAGGTGGTGGAAGTGGCCCACCATTGGCCAACAGTGGGATCTTGTAGCTCTGTCACTGTCAGTGTGGTTTCCCATTGTTTGCACTCACACTATCAAGGACCCCATGGTGGGGGGTGGTGAGGGCAGGTGGGGGGGGGGGGGGGGGGGGGGGGGGGTTGGGGGGGGCGGAGCAGTGGCTGGTCACCATTGGTGGGACAGGAAGATCTCACCAGTAGGAATGGCCGGAAAACTCAGGCCAATTTTTGTACTTGACCGTAATTAAATTCACCCTTCCTTTTCAAATGTACTTGCTAAAATGAACACAAGCAGCAGTATGATGGAACAAGTCTATTATGCAAACATTAACAGCAACAAGGCTACACAAATTAAACCCAAATGTATATTAATAGTTGTTACTTAATGTATACTTCTTTTAATATTGGTGCTGAACTACATGGAACACCAGTTGCTTAGTTGCATGTTATGATACTTGGGGCACTGTTTATAAAAATAGAAATCTTCTGAAATGGTGAGTAGATTCTATATATCACTAAAGTTCCATCAAAACTGTCATGATGTGAAGCAGTTTTTCAGAAGTGCAGCTTTCCTACTCCACAAACTATTATTATTTCCACGGAGGTGGAGTGGTGCTTGGCATGGTCTCGGGATCCCATGGACACGGTTGCTAAGACATGAGTGGTTCCAATGAGGTGTGGCTGCATTGTTGTTGAGGCCACATTTTCCAGTGAAGTTGCACATGTTGATTTGTCTGTCTGTGAATGTCTGAATCAGACTCTGCAACAGCAATCCTCTTTGAGTGTGGGTGTTCAAATGCAGTCATTTACCACTTCTGTTGCCATTGGTGATGGTTATCCAAGCAACTAACCTCCAGATTTATCACCAACACATCACTGCAACTTCGAAACATAGAAAATAGGAGCAGAAGTAAGTCATTCAGTACTTCGAGCCTGCTCCGCCATTCATTATGATCATGGCTGATCATCAAATTCAATATCCTGATCCCATTTCCCCCCATATCCTTTGATCCCTTTAGCCCCAAGAGCTATATCTAATTTCTTCTTGAAATCACACAAATGTTTTGCCCTCAGCTACTTCCTGTGGTAGGTGAATTCCACACATTCACCACTCCAAGGTGACCACTATTTTCACCAACCTCCAGGCTTGCAGAGAGCTAGCACAGGCACAAAGGGCAGAAAGGCCTCCTTCTATGCTGTAACCATTCTGCAATCTTATGAGATATCAACATATAGAGGAAGTGAGAGACCTTGGAGTGAATGCCTGCATGTCCCTGATGGTGACAGGACAGGCATTTAAGGGGCAACTAGACAAAGACATAAGTAGAAAGAGAATGTTAGAATATGGACTCCGTAAGCGCATACAGTTTTAGTCTGGGCAAACATCATGATCAGCACAGGCTTTGAGGGCCAAAGGGCCTGTTCCTGTGTTATAATTTTCTTTGTTCTTTGCTCTTCATAAGATGGCAAAGAAGGCATATGCAACACTTTGCTTTAATGGATGAGGTATACAATAAGAAAGCAGGGATGTGAGGCCGAATGGCTTCTTTCTTTGCTGTAACCTTTCTGTGGTTCTATCTGCATGATGCATTTTTCCTTCAACCACACCAAATGCAGAAATAGACTCCATGAGGGAAACGATTAAATTAGTTGTTTTAAAGTGTTGTGACAGTTTGAGGTTTTATGCATTTTTTACTATTTTAGTTTTAGTCTTCTGACTCTGTTGTTTATTATCTTTAAAGGCAATAGTTTTGGTGGGTTTGTGGGGTGGCAGGGGAAGGGATTTTAAATCTTAAAGGAACTCTGGAAACATACCAATTATACACTCGGCACAATGTGTGAGGCAACTTGCATTACACAATGTGAAATTGCCCACATCGTTCTTAAATACTTTAGAGATTTTTTTTCGATTCTATATCTGAGTCTTTGTTTACGAAGGCAACGTGCCCACAGCCTCTTGTCAGAAATGTTTAGATGCGCAAAGTTGCTGATTTAACATTAAGAAGCTGGCGGGGGAGAGAACTGACGGTACGTCAATCCAGCCAGACCATCCAAAAGCACATAGAAGAAACAAACTGATTAGTTCATCAGTGTTGTAGAGACGAGCACAAGATACACAGCACCACAGCTTCCCAAAGTCTCAACAATGTAACACTCACAAAAACAGTTAACAAAATCTAATTTTACTTCAGGGTAGAAGACAGAGGCACAGCCAACAGGAAAATTATTTTGTGCTTAACTCTCAGAAATCAACTGCTCTTAACTGCATTTCTTGTATCTACAGAATTCCTCTGATCAGCCTTTGAAACGTAGGCCAGGACATTTCCCTTCATGTCATCCAAAGACTTGGCAACAAGCACATCCCCTCGGACGCCGGCAGCCCCATAACTGTTTAACACTCTAACCAGCATTGAGATGGGACTTCCACCTTCACTTGGGAGGATATTGGCCTCAGAGAACTGCCAAACAGATTGGCCAGCAGATTAGTGGGTCCCAGAAGCAGAACAAACTGTGGTGGACTAAACTGGGACTTCAAGCAGCCCAGAGAGTCGAAGGGCAGAAATTTCCCCCGGGGCCACTGCTGCGTTCATTGGCGGTCGGGTGGAGGGGAGAATCTGGCAGTTTGTTGCCGGTATGAATTTCCCATTGTAATTTCCATTGGTGCCCACCATGGCGGACCAGGAAACATACTTGGAGCCCAGTGTAAAACTGATTTGCTTCCCACTAATGGGATGCAGACAAAGGACTGACCAGAATCTTCCACTCATGTCTGATTCTCCATGACATCAATGGGAAAAAATACGTGTGGAAGAATGTGGTGTGCAGATGCCAGAATTCACTTGAACAATGGCCGGTGCTGCCTCCAGTATACAGAATGGAGGCTGCCAGCAACCCTGGACCCCGGAGCACCACAGCAATGAGTGAGGGGAACACCTATAGGTCGATTATACACTATCAAGCCTGCCTCAACACAGGATATGGCACAAAACCCCTGGCTGCATAATTAATGAGGTCAGGGCCAGATGTTATGGTGTGGTTTCTCACCAGCCTCTGCAGAGGGAAACTTCCCATCTCTGGACCAACATCCCAGGTTAAATCTGGGATTTTATCCTCAGATGGAAGAATTCTATCCTCGGGAGTCCCAGGACCAGGTACATTTTGAGACTCTCAGGGCTAGGAGGAGAGACAAGGTGTGGGAGTATGTGCAGCGTTGGGTACGAATGTTGGTGGAGAGGCTGGAGTGGGGAGGAGGGAGAACCAGCAACAGCCAGACATTTTGGGGCTTTGACAGATGTCGAAAGGAGGCCCCCTCCAGCCCCCATCCCCACCTCTTTCCCTCCTGAAGCCTGAGCATGATAAGATTTTGGGCTCCTTCCTGCCCTGAACTCCTCCCAACACCACAGACCTCCGCAACACATCTCATGTTGCAATGTGAGAGCGGATGTTTATGTTTCCAAATGGTTGACACAAGCACACAGTTGTTCCTATTACAAAGCCTATTTTAGTTTCCCCCATCATATGAACGTATGAATTAGAAGCAGGACTTAGTACCTCGAGCCTGCTCTGCCATTCAATAAGATCATGGTTGACCTGAATGGAACCTTCACCCCAAATAACCTTTCAGCCACTTGTTAATATTCAAAGACTCTGCTTCCACTGTCTTTTGAGGAAAAGAGTTCCAGAGACCCTTGGAAAGAAAAATTCTCATCTCCATCTTAAATGAGCAACACCTTATTTTTAAGCAGTGACCCTCCCCCACCACTCAACCCCTCCCTCACCCCCATAAGCTTTGGTTAAGTCACATCTTACTCTTCTAAGCTCTTCTAAGTTTCGAAGGATGAAGGGGGATCTAATTGAAGCTTACAGAATATAGAAAAGCCTAGAAAGGTTGGCTGTGGAGAGGATATTTCCACTAGTAGGAGAGACTAGAACTCAAGGGCAGAACCTCAGAGTGATGGGACGCTCCTTTAAAACAGAGATGAGGAGGAATTTCTTCAGTTAGAGGGTGGTGAACTTATTGCCACCGAGAGGCTATGAAGGCCAGGTATCTTTAATACAGAGATGGATAGGTTTTTGATCAATAAGGGGATCGAGAGTTATGGGGAGAAGGCAGGAAAATGGGGATGAGAATCATATCAGCCATGATTGAATGG
Source organism: Carcharhinus amblyrhynchos (assembly GCF_965287045.1). Lineage (NCBI taxonomy): Eukaryota > Metazoa > Chordata > Chondrichthyes > Carcharhiniformes > Carcharhinidae > Carcharhinus > Carcharhinus amblyrhynchos. The sequence continues at coordinate 16,318,161 of NC_137352.1, forward strand.
CAGAGCAGACTTGATGGGCTGAATGGCCTAATTCTGCTCCTATATCCCATGGTCTTATGATCTTAAACTCTAGTGGATACAAGCCTGCTGTCCAACCTTTCCCAAGGACTGAGGGAAGCAGGACGACTCGCTAATCATATGTTAATGTATTTAAATGAGGTCCACAACCTTCCTGGATGGGCACTTTGTCACATTGTTGGTGAGGAGTGTGGAGAATCAGGAAATGCGATCTCACAGGCAAGAATCACATTTCCCAACTCTGGTGGGATTTGCAGCGGCGTTTCTGTTCTCACTGACGGCTAAAGAGGCTCAAAATTCCGCCTGAAATACTTAATTCTCTAAACCATCAGCAGACTTATCAAAACCAGCCTGTATATCTCCTCTTGAATTGGGACATTAAACACAAAATCAAAAGCAGAACCATAATTTGAAAATGAATCTTTTAATATTTATTTTTCACTTAACGACTGTCATTTATTTCTCTTTTACTTCTTGTCCCATCGATTAATCCCAAAAGTTTAACGCTGCTGTCTTTTAAGTGGGGGAAGGAAGAATTTAAATAAAAAAACCGCAGTAAAATTAATGAATGTAACTCTGCCAGAATCTAATTAAAGAGAAAAATCTGTGTGAAAGATGACTGTGCCGCCCTCAAGAAAACTCCCAATGGACATCCGCATAGTGAAAACTCAACCTCCCTCCCCACCGCAATCCACCCCTTCCCAACCTATTCTCCAGCTCCCCTAAACCTGACCACAAGAAAAATATTACACCATCGGTCTACTGGAGTTGAATTGAAAAGAAGGCTGTGAGTGATGAGAGGGATGTGTTTCCAATTTGTTTCAAAATAAACCTTGCCTCGTAGTGGAAGGATGTGACCTCACCTTTCCCCACCGTCCTTCTTAGGGTAGTACACACGCAGCTCTGACCTCTGCAACTCAATTAAATGCCCATCTGGGGCACATTGTTAACACCTGGCTACAGGGTGATGATATCACAGCCGCAACTCAGCACTAAATCTGCAACTGACTTCAGCAGAGTCCGCAGGGATGGAGCACTTGTTATTTTTCCACCACAGTGAGGTTGGCTTGAAACTGGGCAGGCCCAGTTACCTGGTTCCTGTCTTTTGAGTACTGAAGTAGCACTTCTGGCAACAACATGGTAGAACGTAAAACAGAGGCAGGCCTCAGCACTGCAAAACTGGATGGCGCAGTGGCACGGTGGTTAGCACTACTGTTTCACAGTGAGAGGGAGCTGGGTTCCATTCTGGCCTTGGGTACTTGTCTGTGTAGAGTTTGCACGTTCTCCCTGCGTCTGCATGGGTTTCCTCTGGTTGCTCTGGTTTCTTCCCAGAGTCCAAAGATATGTGGGTTGGATGGATTTTACCATGCTAAATTGCCCCTTAGTGTCCCAAGATGCGTAGGTTAGGTGGCACCTGCCGCAGGGTCTGTTTTAACCCTTATACTGTGGACAAAGAATTGCAAATAGCCTTCTCGTTAGTACAATATTTATTTCCATACAATTAATAATCACTCATCCAATCAACAGTGAGTTATCTTACAGAATACTAAAGTTGAAGTCCAATATTTGACTTAACTTATGCGTGACTGGCAAGTATCCAAGGAGGTATTGCCTTTATCCATGCATTGGTCTCTGCAGTCCTCTGCATAGTCTGGTCCTTTGGTCTGGTCTGACACTCTGGTCCTGGTCTTCCTTACTTTTGGGTGTAGTGGCTCTCCTCGTGCTGGTCGTTGCTGATGATGGTCACCGTTGTTGTCGTTCGTTGGGAGAACTTTATACTTCATTGGTTTTCATGCCCTTTTGGCCATTGCTAATCAATCGATCAGGGCTCGATCACCCTGATCGATAGGGTCCAATCAGTTGCTGCCTCACCAATCTCTGGGTCTGTACCCACTGGCCATGCCTGTAGGTGCTGGAGGCACGTAGGTCACATACCTCTCTCACAAATAAGAGGTTAAGGTGCCCCTTTATCTGGGAAACAAGCCAGTTTGACTAAAAAGTGTCCTTTATCCTGGAGATGGCCAACATCCTGTGTATTCCAGCTCTCGCCTGTTTCCGTCCGTCTAATTTCTTTTGAGGCTGCAGCCTATCTGTTTCAGCGCTTGTCCAATTATCCCAGCATGCTCTTGCAAACCACCACCTTAGGTAGCCTATTTGGCCACAGATCAGCGTCGGGGGATTGGAAGGGTAAATTGTGAGGTTATGTGGAAAGAGCCAGGGTGGGATTGTCGTTGGTGTAGCCTCGATGGGTCGAATGACTCCTGCGCTGTTGGGATTTTATGATTCAATGGAAGTTAGACTGTAAATTCTTCTTAGGAAGAGAGGTGGAACATTCACCCCATGGTCTGCTCTGTCATTACAATAGATCTTCTGTACCTTAGGCCCATTTGGCTCCACATCATTTGATGTCCTTTTCAAAAAAAAAATTAAGGGTTTTTTCTCGCTCAGAGTTGAATTAACCAATTGACTGTTCCTACTTTGTTATCACTGGATCGAAGGGAGATCATGGCATCCTTGTAATATCCCTAGATCAGTTCAATCCTAAAACCCTGACTAATTCAAGGATGGCACAGTGGCACAGTGATTAGCACTGCTGCCTCACAGCGCCAGGGACTTGGGTTCAATTCTGGCCTTGGGTGACTGTCTATGTGGAGTCTGCACATTCTCCCCATTTCTGCATGGGTTTCCTCTGGGTGCTCCCAATAGTCGAAAAGACATGCTGGTTAGGGTGCATTGTCTATGTTAAATTCTCCCTCAATGTACCCGAACAGGCGCTGGAGTGTGGCGACTAGGGGATTTTCACATTGCAGTGTTGGTGTAAGCCGACTTGTAACAATAATAATAATAAATAAACTTAAATAAAATTCTTTGGGAACATTGGTTCAAATCCCACCATGTCAGCTGGTAGAAGTTAATTTCACTTGATAAAAAAATTTGGAATATGTGTCAGGATTTTCATTGTTGGCGCCATGCCAACCTGACAATGTGCCAAAGGTGGGAGCCTTGTGGGGGTGGGAAAATTCATTTCGATTTGGTGATGGCTGGAAGTGGACAGACAACCAGGCGGTGCCAGTTGTAGCCAGGATAGGGATAGGGTTGCGATGAAGAGGGATGCTGGGGCAGGGGGGAAAGTGGGAAGTTGCCGATGATCGGGGTGGGAGGAGGGGGCAGAGGAGAGAATGGCTGATGATTATGGTGGGGGGGAAAGGAGGCTGATTATCAGGGGGAGGGAGAAGGGCCAATGACTGGCAGAGATGGGAGATGACGGGGTGGAGTGCAGAGCAGTGTCAACTCCAATCAGGAATTGGGAGGGGGGGCTTGTGAAACCTTAGGAGTAGGACTGGGAGGGAGGTTTACTCAGGTTCTGATTGGGGGTCCCTTTAAAGATGGCACCCTGATCTCTGAGCAGAGGAGTTTGGCTGAGGCTCCGCCCACCCGTATGACATCGTAAAACACACAACTTGATTTTTTTGGCAGAGAGTCGTTAAGATCTGTAGTGAAAACTGACCAATTTCTCTGGAGAAAAATACACTAGTTTTCTTGCTGAATTTTTCGGTCAGGTTTTGCGTATAATGTCACAAGTTTTTAGGTGGCTTATATTACGCAACATTACCAATAGAGGGAGATGTGTTTCAATTCTTCTGGGCTTCTATTAATATAAAAGCACCATTTCACTTAATATTTGCATGGAATGATATTTTTCGTCTGATTTGATTGGATTTATTATTGTCACATGTATTGGGATACAGTGAAAAGTATTGTTTCTAGCACACTATACAGATAAAGCATACTGTTCACAGAGTACATAAGGAAGAAGGAAAGGAGAGGGTGTAGAATGAAATGTTACAGCTAGGGTATAGAGAAAGATCAGCTTAATATAAGGTAGGTCCATTTAAAAATCTGATGGCAGTAGGGAAGAAACTGTTCTTGAGTTGGTTGGTGTGTGATCTCAGACTTTTGTATCTTCCTTCGAGATCCAGAATAGTTCTGAAAAATCTATATGCGATTACTTGACACAACACCCACATTTGCCTTGTTTAATCACATTCAGGTGCATGAGGTGGTAAAGGAGTCAAATGTTATGTTGGCCTTCATAGCGAGAGAATTTGCTTACAGGAGCAGAGATGGCTTGCTTCAATTATACAGGGCCTTGGTGAGGCTACACCTGGAATATCATGTGAAATTTTAGTCTCCTTATCTGAGGAAGGATGTTCTTGCTATAGACGGAGTGCTGCAAAGTGATTCCTGGATTGGCAGGACTGACGTATAAGGTGAGATTTAGTCAGTTAGGATTCTATTTGCTGGAGTTTAGAAGAATGAGGGAGGAATCTTATAGAAACCTATATAAATCCAACAGGACCAGGCACGGTAGATGCAGGAACGATGTTCCCAATCATGGGGGAGTCCAGAACCGGGGCTCATAATCTAAGGGTACAGGTCAAACCTTTTAGAAAGGAATGGGGGGAAATTATCAGAGAGCAGTATGCCTGTGGAATTCACTATCACAGTAAGTAGTTGAGGCCAAAACATTGTGTGTTTTCAAGAAGGAGTTAGATTTCAGCTTGAGGGCTAAAGGAGTCGAAGGAATGTGGGGAGAAAGCAGGATTAGGCTTTTGATTTGGATGATCAGCCATGATCATACTGAATAGCGGAGCAGGCTTAAAGGGCTGAGTGGCCTACTCCTGCTTCTATTTTCTGTGATTCTATATAGAAGGCTATTCAGATGTAATGATACTGAGAGCTCATAAGTAATTAATGTGCCCAAATGATTTCAGCGAGTATAATTGAGGCAATAATCATTATAAATCCACCTTACTCAAACAAGCAGTTTAGATATGACAAGGACAAATAAGCTTTAGTGCAAGTGGGCAATAGTTTATAATAACGAAATGCTTCTAATATCAGTTTGCCATCCATGCAACAACAGTGCGAGCTATTGTTTCGTTCCCTGAATACATTCATTTAGAAAATTGTTTGCAAGTATGCTTTATGGATTCCTTTTCAAGTGAAAAATTCATAAGTGGGTGTTAGTGAGATTTTCCTGGTCGCTGGAGGTGATATTTCACACTAGTTAAATAAAAACACTATTACAGATGTGTGAAATTGTTATACAACCACTGGGTGTAATTTTCTATCACTTGCTGAGAGAATTTTCTGCTATTATTAACATGAGTTGAGGCACTACCACGTTAGCAGTTTGCGTTCTATTACATGTGATACATGTGACAATGGAAGCAGTAAACAAATCCTTCACCCAGGCTAGATCCAGGATTTTTATGATCCCATGACATTTTCCATTTTCTTTTCCTCTTCAAACCAGTATTTTAAAAACAAATCAAAAGTAATATAAGGATGGACCATCCAAATACACAGAAGGTGAATTGACCTGACAATTTGATACATCTAATTTCTGAGATAAAATACGTTTCGGGGCAGCAAGATGGCACAGTGGTTAGCACTGCTATCTCACAGTGCCCGGGTTCGATTTTGGCCTTGGATGACTGTCCATGTGAAGTTTGGACATTGTCCCTGTGTCTGCACGGGCTTCTTTCCACAGTGCAAAATGTGGAGGTTAGGAGGATTGGACAAGCTAAATTTCCCCTTAATGTCCAAATATGGGCAGGTTTGGTGGATAGTTGGCCAGGTCATTGAGTATAAGGGATCAAAGGTTACGGGGAAAGGGCAGGAGAATGGTGTTGAGCAACTTATCAACCATGATTGAATGGTGGGCGGGAGCAGACATGATGGGCCAAATGGCCCAAATCTGCTCCTACATTTTATGGTCTTATGATTGCTAAGTTGCCCCTTGGTGTCCAAATGTGTAGGTTAGGAGGATTTGTCATGGTAAATGTGTGGGGTTATGGGGATTGGGTGAGAGCCTGGATAGGATGCTGTTTTGGAGAGCCGGTTCAAACGCGATGGGCTGGATGGGCTCTTTCAGTACTGTAGGGATTCTGTGATTGTGTGGTTCATACCAATATATTTTATGTCAAAAAATTAAATAATGCGTGGGATTTTCTGGCCCTTGCCACCAGTGGCATCCTCTGATCCTGCTGAAGGCAACCCCCACGGCAGGTTCCCCTGCAGCAGAACAGACGGAAATGCTAAACACCATAGATATCAGAGGGACAGGAAGATCCCACCGGCAGCCAATGGCAAGCCATCACTTCTGCTGGGAGATCAGTGGGGAGCAAAAATCCCACCTGATAAAACATTCCATGGAATTTTATAGGAGTGTTATCGAGCAACATTTAAGACCAAGACGCATAGAATCATAGAACCCCTGCGGTGCAGAAGGAGGCCGATTGGCCCATTGAGTCTGCCCTGACCACAATCCCACCCAGGTCCTATCCCCATCATCCCATAATCCCTGCTAGTCCCCCTGACACTAAAGGGCAATGTTTAATTGGTTGATGGCCAATCAACTTAGCCCTCACATCTTTGGACTGTGAAAGGAAACAGGGCACCTGGAGGAAACCCACACGGACCGTGACTCGAGTCCGGAATTGAACCAGCAGTGCTAACCACTGTGCCACCATGCCACCCTATCTCTATCAGGATGGGTGATAAGAAGCTTGATCAAACCTGTAGATTAGGAAGAGTCTTATATGAGGAGAGAGAAGCAGAGAAGAACAGAATTTTAGGGAGGAAATTCTAATGTTTAGGACCTAGGCAACTGAGTGCCCAGTTAAGAATCGTGGAGCAAAATAAAGTTGTGGGTATGCACAAACATGGAATTGATTAAGTACAGAGATCTCAGGTCCTGAGAAACTTACTGAGTTTGGAAGGAGCAACAGCGTGGAATGGTTTTGTGAAAAGGAGTGACAGAATTAACATTGATGCATTGCTGAACCAACAGTCAGCAAACACCAGTGGTGACGGGTGAATGAGACAGGGTGGGTGGATAGGATATGGAACAGCACAGTTTTGAATGAGCTTAGCTGGATGGAGGGTGCAGCCAGGAGAGCACTGGAAGCACATCTGTTACATTTCAGACGTCATAGTGGGCAAACCACCCACATATTACAACAGAAGAAGTTTCAAATCCATCTTTTAACCTTAAGATAATCCAATTTCTTTCCAAAGAGAGGAGCCAAGATGCTAGAGTAGCATTGACAATGAGCCATAAATGACTCCAGGTGGTTCCAAATATCACCATTTCCCTTCATGGAGAGCCTAAGGAATGGCTTGATGGGGAAGGTCCAGCCAGCAGTTAACGATGAAAGTGCCTTAGAATCTAGACAATCAAGAGTAACATTACCTGACTGACTAGTTCATCCTACAAATCAAAGAAAAAAGAGAACAAAGATTATTACAGTACAGAAACAGGCCCTTCAGCCCTCCAAGCCTGCACTGCCCATGCTGCCTGACTGAACTAAAACGGCCTCTTCTTCCAGGAACCATATCCCTCTATTCCCATCCTATTCATGTATTTGTCAAGATGCCCCTTATAAGTCACTGTCGTATCTGCTTCCACCACCTTCCCATCTCTACAAGAGGAATGGCAATCGGCAAGAATGCTACAACCACTGAGGAATCTCGCTGCTCTCCATCACAGGAAAAACCCTCGCAAGAGTCCTGCTAAATCGTCTGGTCACTCATCTGGAGCTGGGCCTGCTTCCAGAGTCACAGTGTGGCTTCCGCAAAGATTGCGGGACTATTGACATGATTTTTGTTGCGCATCAACGTCAGGAGAAGTGTCAGGAGCAGAATCACGAGCTCTACACAACCTCAGAGCCAGAGATGCAAGTCAGTATGCTTCCACCACCTCCCCATCTGCTTCCACTTCCTTCTACTACATCGCTAAAATAAAAGAAATAGAATCAACTCCATCATTAGTTTTCTATTGGTCTGATGTTCAACATTTTATTCTATAGAAAGAGTTTTGGAGTAGTTGTTTTTGTAGAAGACAGCATACTCATCTATGAAATGTAAGATGGGTGGCACGGTGGCACAGTAGCTGTTGTCAACACTGTTGCCTCACAGCGCCAGGGACCCAGGTTCGATTCACGTCTTGGGTCATTGTCTGTGTGAAGTCTGCACATTCTCCCCATGTCTGCATGGGTTACATCTGGGTGCTCTGGTTTCCTCCCACAGTCTGAAAGTTGTGCTGGTTAGGTGCATTGACCATGCTAAATTCTCCCTTAGTGTATCTGAGCTGGAGCCAGAGTGGGGCAACTAGGAGGTTTTCACAGTAACTTCATTGCAGCCTACTTGTGACACTAATAAACTTAACTGAATATGAAATCCAACCTTGAAAAAACTGGGGAATGGGCTTTGTCCATGTTGACCACTCTGCCCAAAACACCACACAGAGATGTCGTAATTGATCCTTGGGCAAGAACTAAAACTAACAAGATTTCCATTTCCAAACATCTGTCAAGTTGTGAATTGCTGCAAGATAGATATTCTGCAATATAATTAGCAAGACCTGCTCCAGTTTAAAGCTGATCATTCTGCTGATTTTTTTCTACATCTTCTGTATATAAGTCACACTATTACTTGTTTGACTAAATCTTATTTCAGAATGCTTACAATAACCAACAAACATTTAGCCTTATTAAGTAGTTAAGGGAGGAGGAAAGAAACACTTGTAAATGGAGGGCATATGTTGTGTTCCAACCAATGATTAATTGGATATTTTTACAGGGCCTCAGGGCAGTTCAGTAATATTATCACCATCCGTAGGTTTATCGATGCTGTCACCTGTCATACATTTATACCTAACTTGATTGACATGTGAATTTGTTAAGTATACAGATACAACACTGAAAGATTTGATACCTTGTTTACTTCACAGATGATGTAAACTGACGTTTTCTTCCAGTTTCATGCACATAAGTTCACAGAGCTTCATTGAAATAGACATTTCAATTTCTCACAAGCTAATGGACACAGATCTAATCAAAGTCCACATTGATGCAATGCTGATCCTGTCTGACTTAGAATACTGGATGTGATAGATACATTTGCACTCTCTCCTTTCCCCTTCTATAAATGCTATGTTTTGTCTATATAGTGTGCAAAAAACAATACTTTTCACTGTATACGAATACACGTGACAATAATAAATTTAAAAAATAGGGGTGGCTGGGTTATCTGGTGTGCCAATGGTTTCAATTTGATTCACATCAGAATGAATGGGCAAATTCTTTGTTTGAACCGAATAGTAACAATATGTAAAGTTTAAAGTTTATTTACTAGTCACAAGTAAGCTTATATTAACACTACAATGAAGTTACTGTGAAAATCCCCTAGTCGCCACACTCCAGCACCTGTTCAGGTACATTGAGGGAGAATTTAGCATTGTCAATGCACCTAATTAGTATGTCCTTCAGACTGTGGGAGGAAACCGGAACGCCTGGAGGAAACCCACACAGGCATGGGGAGAATGCGCAAACTCCACACAGACAGTGACCCAAGCTGGGAATCAAACCTGGGTCCCTGGGGCATGCTAACCATTGTGCCACTGTGCCATCTGATGTCTAATTTTATTTTGGCCAATAAATAAAATTGATCACCTTACTTTCCCAACCTGAGGTCGGTGCATCAGTATCATTCCTTCCTGCGGTTTGCTTAACTTCTGTTTGGAAATCTGATTTCTACTGGCGGGAAGCAGGTTTTGGATTGTGGTGGGATGCAGTCTGACTTTCATTTCATTTTTTTAATATCAACAGCCATGTGATGACAAATTTCCATCCTGAGCAGTCCTACACATCTTGACAAGTTGGTGGTAAGCATTAAGATTTTTCCTTCGAGATTTTTCATTCCAAAATATATCTGAATTCATTGTGCATTTTGATTGCTTGTGTTCATGGGAGAAATTTCCCAGCACATTTAGGGGTCTTGCTTTTGTTATGCATGTTGTGGTAACAATGCAGATGAATATTTGAAGAGATTTCCTGGGTCCTGGAATTCAAGCTGGGTTGAGTAAACATAACTCTTCATGTACTAGCAGCCACACACTGGTTGGCAATTCTTTTGTTAGCTTCTTGCTCAGCCTGAGCCGTTTTATCCTGGAAGATAATTTGAATGTTTGTGGAAGGAGTGCGGTCTGCCAGTGCATCAATGATAAGGGGATTACAAAGATAAGGGGATTTAGAGAGGAATGCTTCTGTAGTTGACTTTCATCAATTTGAAACATGGTACATTGGTGAGACCATGCAGATGCTACGTAACGGATGAATGGACACCGCTCGACAATCACCAGGTAAGAGTGTTCTCTTCCTGCTACAAGATATCCCACCATCCCCACGTATTGGAAGAGTGCTTTAAGTGATCTAATAGTGCTCTCACCTTTCTCCACATGTATAAAGCTGTATCTTTCATTTGCCCTGATATTGGTACTATCAACAGCCATGTCTTCAAGTGATCATCCCTTGTCTCGCAAGATCCCTCCAGCACCTTGTTCCTCTCTGCTGAGTAAATCATAGAATTTGGAGTGGTGAAGGACAGTGGTGAGTGCTGCTCGATGCTCTTGAGTTTACATGTAGATAGGATATTGCAGACAGTTAACACATTTGGTGGATGATAATATGATTCTTCAAGCAAAGCCTTCAACAGCAAACAGGTTCCATCAATAATCCCCTGTAACCTGTGTCAGTCAGGAACCATGAGGACGTTGATGGAAGGGATTAGCCGAGTTGGGTTTCCTGTAGAAGATAGTATCTGTTGGATAGAATACAATCATAGAATCAGAGAATTCTGACAGTGCAGAAGCAGATCTTTCAGCCCATCGAGCCTGCTCTCCTAGGCCCTATCCCCATATTTGCCCTGTTAATCCCCCTGATGTTAATGATCAATTTAGTATGGCCAATTAACCTAACCTGCTGATATAGCTGGTGATCTGCTTGCTATGAATCAGTACTATGAAAATTGAGGGCCATCATCACCTTCATTGGTGTGGGAAGAGAATTGGAATTGAATCATCTTTATTGTTATGGACAAGGCACTGTTTACTACAAAACTAGATCTTCATGAAGCATCTCATCTTAGGTAACCAGTTTATTTCTAGTAGACCTCTTCTGACAGTGACTCAAACTATATCTGTTCCCTGTGTGCTCTGTGGGGTGTAGTCATGTGATTGGTTCAGTTTCTGACCAGAGTACTTCAAATGACACATTTGCGCCCTCTTCGCCTTCTCCATCTTAGAATCAGGGATTCCCTACGAAGCAGAAGGAGGCCATTCAGCCTATCAAGTCTGCACTGACTCTTCCAAAGAGCACCCCATCCAGGCCCTAGCTCTGTAACCTTACATAGTTACACAGCTAATCCCCCTAACCTACACATCTTTGGACACTGAGGGGCAGTTTCGCACGGCCAATCCACCTCATTTGCACATCTTTGGACGATATGAGGGAACCGGAGAACCCGGAGGAAACCAACCCAGACACAGAGAGCACGTACACACGAGGCTGGGATTGAACCTGGTTTCTGGTGCTATGAGGCACTAAGGCTAACGATGCCTTCCACTCTCCAGAATAATCAGGGCACTGGGGGAATGTCCAGTGGATAGGCTGTAACAAAGCTTTCACCTTCCTACACAAAATTGTATACCCTGAATGTAATAGCCGTTAAAATCTAACTGCACCTAAATGAAGCAAGATTACAAAGCTAGAAATAAGATTTGGTAAAAAAAATTCTTGGAACTTTTGAGATGGCTTTAATGGTTATTTTGTTGGCTGAGAGTCATGTGCTGGCCAAAATAACGGTACTACTAAGCCCATGCCAGAAGCTTTTAGACTGATTGACCCCAAATGGCAGAAATAAAGGTATAAATTCAGTAAATTACCAATCACCAGTGAATCCAAAGGAGGCCGATGTGATAGGACTTCTATCAGCCTGGGCAAGACTAAAGGCAGGGCCAGCAAATTATGAGCCAATGCTCATAGTCTACTGATATACAGTCATAGCCTAGCTATGACTGTACCACTATATTCTGCACCCTCTGTTCCTTCTCCTTTTTGTACGCTATGAACAGTATGCTTTGTCTGTACAGTGTGCAAGAAACAGTCCTTCTCACTGTGTCCCAATACATGTGACAACAATAAATCAAATCAAAAATCCAAACCCACTCCAAAATTTACTGGGATGATACCTTATTTGCAATGGTGCATTCATGATTGAGCACAATTGCTATGGTAGATGCTGCCACCCAAACATTTCACTCTTCAATATAACGATATAATTTGTGCTCGTATTTCAAGCCATTATATTGTATGTTTGCTTGATTGGTATTTTTGTTTGTGTCTGAAATCTGTTCATGTGATGTCCCAACGGGTCTGCAAAGACTGTAATTACCATCGGAAACAAAGAGTAAAATACAATCGCGGATGCTTGCAATGTGTAACAGAACAAGACCTCTCAGCAAGCCAGGTAGCATCTGTGGAGAGAACAGACAAATTAACCTTTTTGTTGCAGGGTTTACATCAATACCCCATGGCTTGCTTCACAGGTCATGTTTCACTTTATCAAATTATTATAAAGAACTGTGATTAACTATGGTCTATAACTCCTAAGTCCAACACTGATCGGACAGAAAACTACCCACCCAGTCGCATACATTGAAAAGGCTCCAGTTTCCGATCCATGAGGCAGAAGAATATCTTCAGCACAGGAAGCCTCACAGAGAAAGCAAAGAACCTCTGAGCAGAAGAAGTTCCCCCACTTAACATTACAAACTGTCGGGAGGTAAGTTAAAACGTTAAAAAGTGTGAACGTTAGTGAATACATAATAGGTTAATGTTAGTTAATGGATCAGGTGAATAGTTGTGTGAGATACATGTGTAAGTGGGACTAATGTATGAAGTAAGTGGGTAGAGTGGTATACGGATAATGTGATGGGCTGATGGGTGGGTGTGGTGCAGGCTAATATGTGGCTAGGGTTGCAGATAGGTGAGATAGGATTTAGAAAGGGTGGCAGGTGAATGAGATGATAGGGTAGAAAGTGCGTAGGTGAGTGAGCACATGATCATTGAATCCCTAATGCAGAAGGAGGCTATTTGGCCCATCAGGTCTGCATTAACAACAATTTGACCCAGGGCCTATCCGCATAATCCCACGTATTTACCCTGCTAGTTCCCCTGGTCAATTTATCATGGCCAATGCACCTAACCTGCACATCTTTGGACTGTGGGAGGAAACTGGAGCACCTGGAGGAAACCCATACTCAGATACGTGGAGAACGTACAAACTCCACGCAGACAGTTACCAAAGGCCAGAATTGAACCTCGATCCCTGGCATTGTAAGGCGATAGTGCTAACCACTGTGCTACCGTGCTACCTCCATGTAGTCAGTCAGGGGGTAATCAGGTTGGCTTAGGGAAAGTTGGCGAGGTCCAGGGATGGTGGTCAGCTGGTAAGGATGGGTCGTCATGTCTGGAGGATCATGGGGAGTAGTCATCTAAGGGGTGGGGGGGTGCAGTCAGATGGCAGAGGTTAGTCAGGTTGGGTAAGGGTGGTTATCGGGTGGATTTGAGGGAGTGGGGGGGAAATAATGGGGGCATCAGAGGGTAGTGGGGCTTTGAGGGGGAGTTATGGCGTCACTGGTATAGTTATTCAGGAGTGAGACTAGGATTCTTCTATCACACATCCTGGGTAATTATCCAGATCAGTAAATTGGAGCTGTTAGAGGTCGCCAACTAACTCAATGTTAGTGTCTTCTTCAGAGGGTTTCTGGAAGCAGAGGATATTGGCACAGATTGTCCGAGGATCACCAATCATTGTCTGAACACTGCTCAGAAAATCCCCGCAATCGATAATGCTTGGCATTTCTTCCAGGACCTTCCGAGCTCAGCTTTGTCAGAAACATGGAGTACAGTGGCACTCAGAGAACTCCACTGTAGAGGAGTAGAATCGGGTAGGATGGTGGGAAAGACACGAAATCTCCCTTCACATGGCACCAGTTTGAATATCGCTGAATGGTTGAGTGGATGAATAAGTTAATGGGTTGGGTGGTAGAATGTGTATATTGGTCAGGGTAAGTGGATAAGTGGGCAGGGCGCATAAGGTGGGCAAGTGGATAGTAATGATGAGGTGGGTAGGTGGGTCAGTGAGTAAATGGGTTAGAGATGAGGTGGGTAAAGGGTGAGGTGGGTAGGGTGTGTAATAAGTCCTCAGAGGCAGAAGTCCCTTCACCAAAATCCCTTTATTTACAAGTCTGACAACAACATACAGTTAGCAGCCTACACTCGGAGTGCCAGAGGAACTGACACGCCTGTTTAAGTACAAAACAAGAGACTCCCTGATCGGCCCATCAATTTGGCCCTTAATCAGAGAGTGCCTATTTTGACAGGCCAACCTCAATTGCCCGATTAGATTTGTTGCAGGGAGATAGGTGGGTGAAAAGATAGCTGGTGGTGTCACTATTGGCAACCATGATGAGATGGAAGGACTGCTTGATCTAAGTCCTTGAATATTGGAAGATTTCTAATAGAAATGCAAAAAGGATTAGGGCCTGGTGACTTTTATAAAAGATAAATTCACAATGGGGAACTCAGGAAAAAATAATTGGCATCTTTACTCATATTCGGATCCTGCTCAAAGGCAAATTTTATCCCTGGGACATAGACAGTGCTAGCAAAGCAATGTTTATCCATGAAGTTATTTGGAATCAACAATGTGGTGGAATATTGGAGTCACATTTAGCTCAGAGCGGAGAAAGGGTGAGAAATTCTCTTTCCCAACGGAGCTTGGTGAACCAACTGGAATTTGACAACAATCTCCAGATTCCACAATCGTCTAATCTGGTCCCAGTCAACAAATTGCTGTGTTTATGGAGTTAAGTTTCACAATGCTGGGCCCAGTCCAGTACCATAATCACCAACTCTACTCTATCTGATTATTCCTCACAGATCTTAATACAATATACAAAGCTTTAACGCAGAAGATTCAAATCAACATACTGCAGCATCATAAATGTACAAAAGTTAATCAGATATGCAGTACTGTCCATGGAAGGGTACACCAAGTCAATCCCACATGGATGGGGCACTTTATACCCCAGTTCCTGGGGAAAGGCAAAGGAATCAGTAAAGTACCTGTGATTAATAAGGCTAAAAATCTTCTGGAAAATTCTGCCCAAATGATCAAACGACTGCAGGTGGGCAGTAAGAATACCGTGACTTTGTGCCCATTCCCGGTCTTTCCATGGTGGCATAGTAAGAAGTCTCACAACACCAGCTTAAAATCCAACAGGTTCATTTTGAATCACGAGCTTTTGGAGCCCCTTCATCAGGTGAGTGGACAAAGGAGCAGCACTCCTCCTGATGAAGGAGCAGCACTCCGTAAGCTCGCAATTTCAAATAAACCTGTTGGACTTTAACCTGGTGTCATGAGACGTCTTACACTGCCCACCCCAGTCCAACTCCGGCATCTCCACAGCATGGTTTCCATGGTGGTACAGTGGTTAGCACTGCTGCCTCACAGTGCCAAGAACCCGGGTTAGATTCCGGCCTCAGGTCACTATCTGTATGGAGTTTGCACTTTCTCCCTGTGTCTATGTGGATTTCCTCTAAGTGTTCTGGTTTCCTCCTACACTCCAAAGATGTGTAGGTTAGGTTGATAGACCATGCTAAATTGACCCTAGTGTCAAGGGGATTAGCAAGGTCAACGTGTAGATTTACGGGAATAGGGCCTGGATGGGGTTGTGGTTGGTACAGATCTGATAGGCCAAATGGCCTCCTTCTGCATTGTAGGGATTCTATGATTCCTGCTGCTCAGACATTTTTCCCTCTCCCATTCACCCTGCCCCATCCTTACCCTCCCCTCCCCAACAGTGGTGGCCTGGCTGGCTGCAAAGGCCATTTTTTAAATTCAAATTTTCGACAGTTGGAGAGAGAATGCCTCCATCTTGAAGATCCCTCTCCCACGCTTACCTGCCATGGAATCCTATCTCGCTCTGACAAAGGATCATTCAGACTCAAATCGTTGGCTCTATTCTCTCTCCACAGAGGCTGTCAGACCTGCTGAGATTTTCCAGCATTTTCTGTTTTTGTGTGGAATCCTACTGCTTCTTACAAACTGGAAAAACTTTAAGTGCCCCCATCCTCCCACTCCAATCTCAGCCAACTTTGAGAGCGCATCCAATGTCCCTAACTGGACAGCGATTCCGCCCTTTAACCAATAATTTGCTGCTCCAGGAAACATCGCAATGAGCAAACATTTTCACATACACTGTGACCTTCTAAGTCCCACCTGAGTCTGACAGTGGGGTTCAGAATCCTACAGGGAGAATCCTACCTATTATCTCTGCTTGTTAGAAAGCTGTCAGTCTGAGTTTTGAAGTGTTGGATTGGCCCCGACCCCAACAGCTTTCTCGGGGTGCGATTCCTGGATTTTCGTTTTCCTTTGTACAAAGATGTTGAAGTGGATTCAGCTAATGCAGCAAAAGCTCCAGCAGACACACAGGGGGAGTGGGTTAATGCAATCTCACTTCGACAGGTCTGCAGGATTGCATCTTGACAGCGGCACTCAACAAGTTGGTTGCCCTTGTGGGATGCTGCCCCTATTGAGGATGTCCATCTACCCCCGAGAGCTGCCAGCCAATCAGTTGGCTGGCAGCTCAACAACATCAGAGGCGCCATCAGGTGCCCACTACTGAGACTGCGCCATGAAGGAAGAGGACTTAATGGATGAATACTGGCCTCACAACAAGGTAAGTGGCGTCTGGGAGTGCTGGAGCCAGTTACACAGCTCACAGGAGTGTGTTTGGTGAGGGCAGGCAGTACTATTGTCACTGGTGGGGCCTTTGAAGATTGCTTGAATTGCAGGCATCCCCCACCTTCCCATCAAGCCCACTGGGATGCCACCAGAGTTCACCTGGTGGCCTCACTAAGTCGTAGAGGATCCTGCCATATTTAGCAAAGTACCAGCGGCAGTAGGAAGAAACCCTTAGTTTGCCCACTTAAGATGCTCAATTGACAGCTGGGCAGGAGATCCATTCACCATCTTCCAAGCCATTGGTCAGACAGCAAGGAGGAGGGAAGACGATCGAAGGAGAATACAGTCCCTACAGTGCAGAGGGAGGCCATTCAGCTCATTGACATCAGCAACAATCCTACCCAGGCCCTAACCTTGTAACCCCATATATTTACCCTGCTAGTCTCTCTGACACTAAGAGGCAATTTGACATGGCCAATCAACGTAACCTGCACATCTTTGGAGTGTGGGAGGAAACCCGCGCAGACCTGAGGAGAATGTGCAAACTCCACACAGATATTGACCTGGAATTGAACCGAGTCCCTGGTGCTGTGAGGCAGGGCCTGAAGAATTTTTCTGGAAAAGATATAAACATGTTTTTCTCCAGTGCGTAAATATGCAAATATAACTGATGGGAATGTTACTGCAGGTCTTCCATAAACTATTGACCTGCATCAATGCTTCAGTGTTTGGCTGGAATTTTATCAGCATGCCCACCTGACCCTCGTAAGATTGCACCCGAGGCCAATGGGGAATGCCGTTCTGCAAGTGTTGCCCACTCCAAAATCGGGGCTGGAGTGCTGGTAAAATCAGGACCTTTGTTTCTTTGCAACTCCAGTCCTGTTTGTGGAATTGGATATTGGCACGTATGGTCAAACATTTTTCATTTACTGCCAAAGTATTAATGGTATATAAAGTATTAAAGTCCAACGCCGGCATACCCACATCAAAAGTATTAATGGACAGTGTGTTAATGCTGCATTCATAGCATGACAAGTCCAAAATCTTAGGGTGAGATTTTCCAGGTCTCCCTGCCTCGTGGTATGTTTTCCAGCGGCAGAGAAGGATCGGCGTTGGCCGATGGTGGGATCTTCCAGTCCTACTGATGGGTTTTGTGTGACCAGCACCCTCCACTGCTGGGAACTTGCTCTGGGGAAGTCACCATCGACAGAGCTGGAAGATCTTGCCAGTGGGAAAATTCCCCCTTTTGTCAGCACATCTGGATGTCATGGTGGCACAGTGGTTAGCACTGCTGCCTCACAGTTTCAGGAACTCGGGTTCAATTCCAGCCTTGGGTCACTGTCTCTGTGGAGTTTGCACATCCTCCCCATGTCTGTGTGGGTTTCCTCCAGGTGCTCCGGTTTCCTCCCAGACTCCAAAGATGTGAAGGTTAGGTGGATTGGATGTAGTAAATTGCATCCAAATGTGTGTACATTAGGGTGATTAGCTGGGTGAATACATGGGGTTATGTGGTAAGCCTGGGCGAGAGTAGGTGCAGACTCAATGGGCTGACTGGACTCCTTCTTCACCATAGGGATTCTATGATATCTAACTGAGCATAACCATGTTTCATGGGAGTGAACCTTATTTCATCTCAGTCTGTGCACTTGGCTCACAATTTCTTGATGGAGATGTGGTCTATGCCTTCTTCCTAAGGACCTTGTTTTCTAAGATGATATGAAAACGTTCTGAGATTACTCAAATTTTGATACTTATCTCCCCCCTGCTGAGGAACTGATCTCAGTGTCTCATCTAAAAAGCTTTGCTTATTCTGCGACAGTTCAGTTGTCCTTATCAATGATCATATTCCAACCAAAATATCCTCCAGATCATTATCCAGTGGTGCACAGTTGTTTTGCTTTGGTAAAATGTCCAGTTGAATTTCAGTGGATTTATTCTAGGATTTCATGGTTAAAACGAGCTAGCTGATTGAAAACAGGCTTTTTTGATTAATTATATTCTGTTCAGCTTGTTTACATTATAGTTCCAAGAAAAAGGAACGACTTAAGGTAGAACAGGGAGGTTGTTTCCACTGACAGGTGAAACTGGAACTAGGGGGCCTGGTCTCAAAATAATGGGGAGCAGATTTAGGACTGAGTTGAGGAGAAACTTCTTCACCCAAAGGGTTGTGAATCTGTGGAATTCCTTGCCCAGTGAAGCAGGTGAGGCTACCTCATTGAATGTTTTTAAGGCAAGAATAGATAAATTTTGAACAGTGAAAAATTAAGGGTTATGGTGAGCGGGCGGGTGAGTGGAGCTGAGTCCATGAAAATATCAGCCATGATCTTATTGAATGGTGGAGCAGGCTCGAGGGGCTAGATAGCCTTTTCCTGCTCCTAGTTCTTATGTTCTTAAATATTAGCATGGAATCTCAGAGGCAAAAACTTGTTGGTTATCATCATAGGAATACATAACAGAACCCTTTCCTGCTGAGTTACCATTGAGGTACAGTACCAATGCTTTTGGAGTCCTTGTAATACCTTATTCAAGTGACCATTACAGATGTGTGAGCCTTAACTGTGCATGGTGATCATCCATGACCCATCACAACCAATCCTGTGGCCATCTTTACCCAATGTCCACACACTCACAGCACCAGCAGGGAATTAAAGGACACAAATATAAAAATAATAAGCTTCAAGTAAGATAGAAAGATCCCCAGGTAGAAGCACTTGATGCTATGTTGATCAAGTCTTGCTAAACAATGTTGTTTCTGCATGGAAGGAAGGTTATGACTATAAACATGAGCAACCATGATCAAAACTCCATTGAAATATTATCCATGGGGGCAACTAACTAGGAACTGAATAGCAAAGGTTTAAGGATGGGTAGATATCTTTGAATTTTGCTTTATTACATTTGGGAGTCAGTGAGTAAGGCCACAGAGCTTTTTTCCTCAATCCATGCTATTTTACATACTTGCACTTTATGTTCAAGGATTTTAGCAAGCTTGTGTGCTGGTGTAAGTACAAATGGTGAACATCACTAAGATATGGCAAGCTGTCACTTAGCATCTGAATGTGCTCTCAACATAATAACCCTATCCCTTTCAAATTTCAGATGCTACCAGACATAACATGCTAGTTCATGGATTAGTGGAGCATGGATTTTACACCCACGTTCCCACGGAGTGGGATGTCATGAAGGACAGGCCAGCTAGTTGCCTGCTGAGAGGAAGGGAAAACTGGACAATATTGTCAAGATGTTAACAGTTGCACTGAATTGATTTCAGAGCTTACCAAATAATCATTCACTTTGGACTTTGCTGTGTGTCATTTTAATCAAAATGGCAATGTGACTCAGAATCCATTATAAAAGGCTTAGTTATTTCTTTGTTCTGGATTCTAGCAATCAATCAATTCTCTCTCCTACTGCTGTTGTATACAAATCTAAGCCATAATCTCCAATCATCCCGCACTGTTGCAAATCCTCATCTGTTACAAGAGTGGGTCTCTGCCTCAGTGGAGGGAATGTTACCTGTCCTTTTCAGACTGATATGCAGCTTTTGCACTTAGAATCCCGAGAGTGCAGAAGGAGGCCATTCGGCCCATCGAGTCTACACCAACCACAATCCCACGCAGCTCCTATTCCCGTAACCTCACATATTTACCCTGCTAATCCCTCTGGCACCAGAGTCAATTTATCATGGCCAATCAACCTAACCTGCACATCTTTGGAGTGTGAAAGGAAACTGGAGCTCCTGGAGGAAATTCACGCAGACATGGGGAGAATATGCAAACTCCATCCAGACAGTGACCTGAGGCTGGAATTGAACCGGGTCCCTGACGCTGTGAGGTAGCAGTGCTCACCATTGTGTTACAATGCCACCCTTATTCCAGCCTATGGCCTTGCCAGAATCCTCATTTACTGAGTACAAAATACCAAAAATAATAGGGATTGAAAAAAGGCTGTATAACATGTTCAGTAAACACTTACAAAATGTCTACCTTGCTCTCATCGGAAACCTAAATCTTTTACTTTCTGTTTCCTTTCTAAAAGGAGGAATAGGTTTAGTGACTTTAAAATGGTTTTGATAGTAAATGAGGTGCAGAAATGTTAAAAAATGTGTTTATTCCAAGGAGCATTTCCAATTCTAACCTCCAAGGGAAGACAAAACAGGTCGTAGTACTATTTTGCAGTATTTTTTTGTTCAATGTTTGACAGCTGATAAAGAAAGGATCCCTGATAAAGGATTTACTGACACTGAGGAAGATTCAAACTGTAAGTAGATTCAAGACTGGGAGAATTGGGATACTAAAGAGAGATATGGGTTGGAGGGCCAATTTAACTTTAACATCCTTCTCGATCCTTGCTTTCTTAATTTATGGATAAACACCTCTATCAGAGTGATGTAGATTTGCCACACATGCCGAGAAACAATTAAGTTACCTGAAAAATACTTAAAGTAAAGCATTTATCATGAAATATAGGGTGCATGGAAGAGGTTCTGAAAATGACTGAGCAAAGCGCCATAAAGCTGCTGTCCCCAGAGCTTAGAGTGTAGCGAGAGTGAACACAGGCTTAGCAATTCCTCTTCAAGTTAAGGATTTTGGGAGTTTTGCCAACAAAAGTGTGGCCACATTTTTGGCAGCATTTGAGATCTGTGCGTTCAGAAAATGGTACTCTCATGATGTGGCCTTATGCTCTGAAGGTACACTCTGTCCACAAATGTGCAATTGATGTTATGAAGTCCAGCATAGTTATAAAGCTGTAACTGTGTGTGTCTTTTTTCACTCTAGTTATGAGGAAAGCAGATGCATCTGTCTACTTTCTTTTCCAATGCTGCTGAAATCCTCTCAACTAGTCAGCTGTACACATGTAGATTTATTAATGCTGGAGGATTCACTTCCCGGAATCAGGTTAACACTAGTTAGAGAGGGAAAGTGGCTAGAAAAATAGCTCCTTCATTTGACATCCTCCTGCAATCCATGACTGTAATGTCCCATCCTGCTCAGTTTCATACATGTTATAGACTGTGAGCTGAGGAGATTGGGTAAGTCTTAGATATTAAGACATTATATATCCTTACAACAACTTCTACAGTAAGAGAAGATGCTTTTCATGATTATCAAAGGACAAATGAGTGTGATCATCATTCTAATGAATCTGTCATCTGCGCTTTGAGTTTGACCACACTTTAGGACCGAGAGCTGCACAGTGCTACTATAGTTAGCATTGCTGCCTCACAACGCCAGGGACTCAGGTTTGATTCCCAGCTTGGATCACTGTCTGTGTGGAGTCTGCATGTTCTCTCCATGTATGCTTGGGTTTCCTTCAGGTGCTCCCGTTTCCTGCTACAGTCTGAAGGATATGCTGGTTAGGTGCTTTGGCTGTGCTAAATTCTCCCTCAATGTACCCGAACAGGCACCAGAGTGTGGCGACTCGGGGATTTTCACTGTAACTTCATTGCAGTGTTAATGTAAGCCTACTTGTGACATTAATAAAAATAAATTTTAAACTTTGCTCTGAAATTCAGCATGCAATGAACTTTCTGACCTCAATGTATATCTGTAAAGTACCTCTGCAGAAGCCCATGGTTTTTACAATACTGCAAAGAAGTTTACCATCAAAATCTTTATTTTCATTTTTTCAACATAGCCTAGCACAAATTGACAGCAGGAAGATTTGCACTCATGGCTTTTCTCACAGTGAGTTGGGAATTTGCTGGGTATGTTATTGTGGGAAGATGCCAGAGATGGATCAGCGGAAGAGGGCTGAAGCTAGAGTTTGTTCCAGCTGCATTGTTCTGTATGGCAGGAGATGATGTGGCAAGGGGCGACACATTGGCACAATGGTTAGCACGGCTGTCTCACAGCGCTAGAGACACAGGTTTGATTCCCAACTTGTTTCACTGTCTGTGTGGAGTTTGCACATCCTCCCCGTGTCTGCATGGGTTTCCTCCAGATGCTCCAGTTTCCTCCCACAGTCTGAAAGATGTGCTGGTTAGCCGCATTGGCCATACTAAATTCTCCCTCAGTATACCCGGCTAGAGTGTGGTAACTAGGGGATTTTCACAGTAACTTCATTGCAGTTTTAATGTAAGCCTACTTGTGAGTAATAAATAAACTTAAAACTTTAATGATGCTTCAGAAGAAAAGGCACAGTTACATTGTCAATTGGTGAGAGGCAAGGTTTAAAGGAGATGTACAAGGCATGTTTTTTACACAGAATGTGGTGGTGCCTGGAACTCGTTGCCGGGGGACGTCGTGGAAGCAGATAGAATAGTGACTTTTAAGGGGCACCTTGACAGATACGTGAATACGATGGGAATAGAGGGATATGGTTCCCGAAAGAGTAGTGGGTTTTAGTTCCGTCGGAGAGCATTGTCAATGCAGGCTTGGAGGGCTGAAGGGTCTGTTCCTGTGCTATAATTTTCTTTGTACTTTGCAAACTCAATGCAATACAACTAGTTGTAAATCACGCAATAAAAATATTTACAAGTGCACAATTAGCATCAGTGAAAGAGGACACGTGACTCACCCGCATATCTGTTTAACATGGCTTTTATCAGTAAGTTAACTCAATAAAAGTTAAATGAGAAAAAACAGCTCAAAAGAGCACATTTGTTCTTTAAACTGGAGCTCAATTTCATCTGTGTTATCCTTAAGTGAAACAGTCTGTAGCTGTTTGTGAATAATCTGTATGGAGCTTCAAATCTGGGATGAAAATACAGGCAGAACAAATTAGCTTGTGTCAATTTAATATAAATTAAGAATTAGACTGTAATAACCAAGTAGATGTTTCATGCCAAACCTCCTGTTCAATTTCATTTCCAAGTGACTGTAGTGAATGAATTAATTCTTCCAAGATTTCCTTAGTTATCATCCAAATATCATCACATTTCTCCATTTAGCTGTTTTGATGTGAAGTTTGCTTAAACTATAAATAATATTCTTTCCAACTTTCCACTTGCTATTCATAATGAGTTTTCATGAAACTTTTCATGAGTTCCAGTTTAACTGTGGAAGCTAACTGCTGATTTTGTAAATCCACGGGGTTGTGGCTAAGATCACGGGTGGAATTTTACAGCCTTCTTCGGAGCCGAGGCCGGAAAATCCCACCAGAGGTCAACGGATGTTCCTAATTTCCACCCCTCACCTGCTCCTGTTCCGGTGCCGAGCGGGGCAGTAGAATTCTGATGCAGGTGGCAGATCAAGCCTAAGGTG
The DNA here is from genome assembly GCF_965287045.1 of Carcharhinus amblyrhynchos. Lineage (NCBI taxonomy): Eukaryota > Metazoa > Chordata > Chondrichthyes > Carcharhiniformes > Carcharhinidae > Carcharhinus > Carcharhinus amblyrhynchos. Next base: position 16,342,043 of record NC_137352.1, read on the forward strand.
CAATGCCTCACCTTGTCAGCTTGGATCTTGTTTATCTTCCTTATGGGGGCCTTGAATTGGATTCAATTGGATTTTGAATTTGGTTTAGGTGGATTGATGGTGCTAGATTGCCCCTTAGCGTGTTAGGGGGACTAGCTGGGGTAAATGCACGTGTTATGGGGATAGAGCCTGGGTGGGATTGTGGTTTGTGCAGACTCGATGGCCCGAATGGCCACCTTCTGCACTGTAGAATTCTATGATTCTAAGTTTTTGAAGCAAGCAAGGAATGGATTTGGATTTACCTGGTCCAGTCTGAGTGTTGGCTTTGTAATTTTAAGAATGGAGTCAAGAATGGATGCTAACTCAGTTCCCTATCAAATTCATCTTGAGTTATCAATTAATTAAAAGCAAAATACTTTGGATGCTGGAGTTCGTTTGCAACGTAAAATGTTAACTTTGAGTCTCTATCCAGAGATGCTGCCAGACCTGCTGAGTATTTCCAGCATGTTCTGTGGATTATCAATCACATTGCCATTAAGCACTGTGCGAATGAAATTAAAGGTATTTTCAGCTATTAGCCAGTTAAGTGTGGAATTTGCTGTCAGCAGTGTTATCGTACAAGCACTACTTAAAACAAACTGATTAATGGCAGCAGAGAGCAATTTGGCACAAACTTGTTAAATGTTTCTGCAATAATATTGTCAACACTAATTAATTCTCAATGGATTCTGTTATGTTTCCTCGTGTTTGAGCAAAATGGCTGCTTTTGCTGCCATTATCGTGCACATGCAGTTCTAGTTTGTTCCTCTGTGACTGACGACATTGCGAGCAACAGAGTAGACAGCGGCCAGGACCAAAGATGGTGCTGCTCAAATCATCACAGCTCTGTTTGAGGTGGTGGTATCCTTTTATCCTTCGTTACCATGCCATTAATGGGTCCATAACATTAACACAACAGTTCCAAATCTAGTAAATGGAGAAAATGCCTAAATTTAACTGTCAAAAATGTCCAATTAATTATTTGAACTTGTGCATCACACTATGAATGGCCAGTGGGCAGAAGTGAATTAAATAGACCAGTCAGAGAAATGAACTATTTCATTAAATGAGTTACTCTTTCTGCATATGAACATTCTCCAGTTTCAAAATGCAGGTGCTGTATTTACAGAATAATCTTGTTTTACTGTGTCTCTGAGGGGACTGCAAGAGGGCTTTCTGACATCAGTGCACGTGTGCAGAGGGGTACTGGCTGTCTGTGGCTAGGCACAGTGGAATGATATATGAGGAGAGATTAAATTGGTTAAGATTATATTCATTGGAGTTTAGCAAAGTGAGAGGGAATCTCATAGAAATGTGTAAAATTCTAACAGGATAAAACAGGGTAGATTCTGAAAGAATATCCCCAATGGTGGGGGAGATTCAGAACTAGGGACAGAGGTGAGAAGAAATTTCTTCACCCAAAGAGTGGTGAATCTGTGGAATTCACTATCACAGAAAGTAGTTGAGGCCAAAAATTTGTGTGATTTCAAGAAGGAATTAGATCTAGCTCTTGGGGCTCAAGGGGCCAAGGGATATGGAGGGAAGGTGGGATCATGATATTGAACTTAATGATCAGCCATGATCATAATGAATGGTGAAGCAGACATGAAGGCCGAATGGCCTACTCTTGCTTCTATTTTCTATATATATTTCTGTGTACAGCATGATTGGTCTTCTGCACGTGCTAAGAGCAATGCACATGTACAGTTGGGTATCAGTGGCCATCTTGTATTGGCAGAAGACAGTGTAGAAAAACACATAAAAGGACGAAAGAAAAGACCCATACAGGCAATCAAACCTGCCGCTTTCATATATCCTGTGCAATCTACTCCATCATAGATTTTACCCTAGCAATGTAATCTTCCAAACAAAAATTATGACTGAATAATCACTGGTCCTCATCAGTAATCATGGAAAAAAAACAGGATATTCATTCATGCTCCATTATTTATAGAATCCCTACAGTGCAGAAGGGGGCCACTTGGTCCATCAAGTCTGCATCAACTTTCCGAAAGAGCATTTTACCCAGGCCTTATCCCCGTAACCTCACGTATTTACACCCTCCACCCCCCACACCTTCCTCCCTTCAGTGCAACTGCCACATTCCTCAGGTAAACCTTTAACAATCTGTACCTCTGTTCTGCCATTCTCACATTCTGATTATTTAATGGACACTTTTTAACATCTTTTGAGCCTTTTGCATCCTCATTTACATTCCCATTGTCTAATTCCACATACCCCTCTCTCCCCACCCTCCCAGCCCAGTTGTAGAAATCTCTGCTGATTCTCTTTGCTCTTAGCTCTGATGAAGGGTCATCTTGACTTGAAATAAGAACATAAGAAATAGGAGCAGGAGTAGGCCATCTAGCCCTTCGAGCGTGCCCCGCCAAAATGATAGGATATTATTAAACTAGAGAGAGTGCAGAAAGTATTTACTAGGATGCTACTGGGACTTGATGGTTTGAGTTATAAGGAGAGGCTGGATAGACTGGGACGTTTTTCTCTGGAGCGTTAGGAGGCTTGGAAGTGATCTTATAGAGGTCTAAAAAATAATGAGGGGTGCAGATCAGCTAGATAGTCAATATTTTTCGCAAAGGTAGGGAGCCTAAAACTAGAGGGCATAGGTTTAAGATGAGGGTGGAGAAACACAAAAATGTCCAGAGGGGCAATTTTTTCACAAAGAGGGTGGTGAGCGTCTGAAACAAGTTGTCAGAGGCAGTAGTAGAGGTGGGTACAACTTTACCTTTTTGAAAAATGTTTAGACAGTTACATGGGTAAGATAGCTATAGAGGGATATGGGCCAAATAGGGGCAATTGGGACTAACTTAGGGGTTAAAAAAGGGATGGCATGGACAAAGTGGGCCGCAGGACCTGTTTCCATGCATCTAGACTCGATGACTCTATTCTCTCTCCACAAATGCTGTCAGACCTACTGAGATTTTCCAGCATTTTCTGTTTTTGTGTCTGATTAATATGTTGAGTTAAGCTTAGCTTTGTGGTTGTATTCCTCCTTTTACAGCCAGAAGTTGTGGTTTCAAACCCCAAACTAAAGTCATGAGAGTATTGTTTAGGCTGAAGGATTGCTGCACTGTCAGAAGTGCTGCCTTCGAATGAGACATTAACCTGATGCTCCATCTGTCCTTTAGCAGATGCAAAAGATCTAATGGCACTATCTGAAGAAGAGCAGGGGTGTCCTGAACCAGCATTTATTTCTCAACCAACACCATCTAGACAAACCATCTGGTCGTTTATCTCATTGCTGTTTCCAAACAATATATCAGTGGCTGGATTTGGCTCACTGCAAAGGACCTTGAGACGTACAGAGGACATTGAAAAGTGCTATTAAAAAATGCCAGCTTTTTTCTTTCTTTCTATTATCCAGATTTATTTTGTTATTTGCTCATCTTGTGCTCTATTCCGCTAAAGTTAACCATATGCCAGATTGTAGACAGGTTTGTTCTAGACTGAACTATGGATAAAATTCAGCAGCTTATTTTCCTTGATAAGTTGGAGACAGAATGATGGAATGCTGTGAGGATGAGGACAAGACATATTGCAGATGTTTCAGTGCATGAATTCATATCAGTAAATGCTTTAATTATCTTTATATACTTGTCTATCTTGCAGTTGACAGGAGATTTAAACAAAACCATACTTTATCTTTTTAACTGAGGAAAAACATTAATATTCCTTTGATAAAATGCAAAATGTTAATTTGTCAGGTTCTTTTTTTTATTTTCACATGATTTAAACAATATGCCTACCACCTGTCCGTTTTCAAACAATCTCTCAGATACGTGGTCACTCTTATCTTTTGGCTTATTCCTAGACATTTTATTTATTTATTAGTGATGCAAATAGGCTGACATTAATAAAGTTAAGTAAAGTAAAATAAAAGTTTAATTATTAGTCACAAGTAAGGCTTACACTAACATTGCAATAAAGTTACAGTGAAATTCCCCGAGTCGCCACAGTCCAACACCTATTTGGGTCAATGCACCTAACCAGCACGTCTTTCAGACTGTGGGAGGAAACCCACACAGACACTAGGAGACCATATAAACTCCACAGTGACCCAAGTCAGGAATCGAACACTGCAATAAAGTTACTGTGAAAATCCCCTAGTTGTCACACTCGGGTACACTAAGGGAGAAATTCGCATGGCCAATTTGTCTAACCAGCACGTCTATCGTACTGTGGGAGGAACCCAGACCACCTGGAGAAAACCCATGCAAACACAGGGAGAATGTGCAAACTCCACACAAAAGTGACCCAAGCCAGGATTCAAACCCGAGTGCCTAGCACGGTGAGAGAGCAATGCTAACCATTGTGCCACCATGCCACCCATGTGCTGCCTCTCCATCTTCCAGAAAGTGGTCGAGGACACCTTACCACTGCTGCAGGTCAAAATTTGTCATGGTTATTTGAGGAATGTTGTTCATTTTTGAAGGGGAAACACTTCTAGAAGAAACTTGGGGGAGATTTTATAAACTGCAGGGATCTGATTGTTGAGCAATGGTTCAGATCACATATCCTCAACCAGACTATTTAGAAGCTGATTTCATAGGTGGCATAAGGGCACTACAGTGGTTAACACTTCTGCCTCACAGCACTAGGGACACAGGTTCGATTCCCTGCTTGGATCACTGTCTGAGCAGAGTCTGCACAATTTGAATTGATCTATTATTGTCACATGTATTAGTATACAGTGAAAAGTATTGCTTCTTGTGTGTTTGCAGACAAAACACACTGTTCATAGAGACAGAATGTAGTGTTACAGTCATAGCCAGGGTGTGGAGAAAGATCAACTTAATGCAAGATAGGTCCACTCAAAAGTCTGATAGCAGCAGGAAAGAAGCTGTTCTTGAGTCGGTTGGTGTGTAACCTCAGACTTTTGTATTTTTTTTCCCGATGGAAGAGAGAATGCCCAGGGTGAATGGAGCCCTTAATTATGCTGGTTGCTTTGCTGAGGCAGGGGAAAGTATAGACAGAGTCAATGGATGGGAAACTGGTTTGCATGATGGATTGAGCACATGACCTTTTGTAGTTCCTTGCGGTCTTGGGCAGAGCAGGAGCCATACCAAGCTGTGATACAACCAAAAAGAATGGACAATGATCACAGTCCACTATGGATTTTCTCACATCCATTGCTATTTCGTGTCTGTGTGGGTTTCCTCTGGGTACTCAGGTTTCCTCCCACAATTCCAAAGATGTGCTGGTTAGTTGCATTGGCCATGCTAAATTCTCTCTCAGTGTACCTGAACAGGTGCCGGAGTGTGGCAACTAGAGGATTTTCTCAGTAACTTCATTGCAGTGTTAATGCAAGCCTATTTGTGCCTAATAAGTAAACTTTGAGATCATAGCTGATCTGTAACTCAACCTCATTTGCTGCCCTTGATCCCATTAGATAGTTTTTTTTGGTTCATTTGGCACTGGCTTTCTGGTTTGTCAGATGTACCCAAATCTAATGAGTTCCAGTCAACTTCACTCAATCCAATGTTGATTTGCGATCAGACCATTCTATTCCCTGCCATCCACTTCACTGCAAAGCTGTTTTCAATCGTGGCCTTCCTCTCGGAGCTGATAGACATGATTCACTGTCTGCTGTGTCTGGAGGAGGTCCCATTTTGTTTTTAGTGCTGGAAAAATGTGCCTTTTTGGAGACTCCTCTGGACTATTGTGCAGAACCCAAACATTTGTGCCAAGTATTTAAAGGAAAAGATTTGTGCACCTGAGGAAATGGCAGACATTTCTTAGACTCATCATTGCCCAAATGTACATCTGAGATAAATGATTCACTCAATAACCATAAACAGTTTCCAGCAATGCTGTCAGTATTGTCAACTCAGGCTAATATTTCCCCCTCTGTAGGCCAAAGGTACTGAGGCCAATGAATACGCACATTTTGTGTATAAGCAATGTTCCCAAACAGGGGATTGAATTTGGAGATTCCAGGCCTGATTGGTTTCGTTCCACAGTAAATAATGTAGTGGAAAGCTGTCAGAACCATTTCTTCTCACACATTCTTTGATTAAGTTGACTAATGCTGAAAGGTGTAGAAGTATGTGTTCACTCTGGAGACACATTTACCACATTGCCATTCATGCCAAGGAGTGCTGTCATTAGTGGGAACAGATAATAATAGGAAATATTCCCAAAGGTTAATGAGTATGTTTCTTTTCCTAAGTGTTAAAGAACAGAAATGGTGAGAAATGAATATCTGTCACTCTTGGAGATGATAATGGAAATGCAACAAATGTGCAAAGAAAATGGAGGAGATGAAAACAGTGCATCCAGCTTCTTATTGTACACCCAGTTTCATATAAAAGACTATTCAAGTGATACTTGTTAATTTCAGGTCTTTCACACTCTCACAGTGAATCTTTCTTAAAGCACATTGGCCTGTCTCATTGAAAACGGTTCCAAATCATGTGCTTTTCCAGTAGCAAATTGCGCTTTTTCAAGAAGCCAATATGCTGGTAATATCGTTAACCCATGTTGTACTCTTTAACTGAGAAATTCAAGCTATATTCAAAGATGACTATATAATTGGAGTGAATTCTCTGTGTGTAGACAACTCATTGTGCAATCCTGTAGGTATATGTTGTTCTATTATCTCTACATATAGATGGGAACCACTTAGCTAGGAATTAATGTGTTATGTGTAATTGTTCCAGGGGGCCACATTTCACAGCTGCACGAGAATCTCTACCAGACAACATGGCAAAATTAAACATCAAAACTGGATCTCTACCACCTTGTCTGTCACGGAATTGGAGTGGGTGAGGGGCCGACAAGGGAAATGTCCGTTGATCTTGGGCGAGAATTTCTGGTCTCACTCGAGAGTAGCTGTAAAATCCCACGCCAAGAGTTTCTGATGTTTGACAAAAGTAAAGTGTGACTGTTAGCAGCATTTGGAAATCAAAAGACCGTAAGAACTCACATGCTGGTGGGAAGTATCTGTGTGTTATTTTAAAGTAACTTAGTGCTGAAGTGGAAATTTGACCCACACTAATGTCAGAAGGAAATCTTGCTTAACCATGCAAAAATGAAAAATGAAATACTTGCCAATGAATGGACACTTATAGTACATAGTGAATTAGGAAGCTGAGAATGTTATAAATGTACTTGAGAAGTTGAAACAAAAGTGCAGATTGACATTCAGTAGTTTTCTGAAAGGCACTTGCAATGAAGCTTTATTCTTCTGTAAGCTGGAGATTTATTTAACAGCTGAAGGGAACAGAGGTCTTCACTGCAAATTTATAAGAAAATGGTTATCCAAAGAAAGGTGTCCTGAGACTGTACAATGTGTTGCCAACAGCACACAGGAGAACAGCGAGGAACAACCCAAATCAGAGGGCCACACAAAGGCAAAGATTGAACTTTACATTCTATATCATTGAAACAGTTAGTCCTGTTATTGTGCAGTTGTGAAGAGTGACAGGTCATCTCAGTAAACCATGAGGTAGAGGTGACACTGAAGAAAGTGCACCCATTGAAAAGTGCCCTCCAATCAAATGCAAAGAAGATCTGGTACAAATGTTCCAGTGCGATAATTGGATGTTATGAGGATTCTGAATATCACGTGGCTATTGATCCAGCGATGAACCCTATGCTTCATCTCCCATGTTAAGTTTAAAGTTTATTTATTAGTCACAAGTAGGCTTACGTTAACCCTATAATGAAGGTACTGTGAAAATCCCCTCACCGCCACACTCCCCGCCTGTTCAGGTACACTGAGGAAGAATGTAGCATGGCCAATCCACCTCGTCTTTCTGACTGTGGGAGGAAACCAGAGCAGCCAGATAAAACCCATGCAGACACAGGGAGAACATGCAAACTCCATACCAACAGTGACCCTAGCCAGGAATCGAACCCGCGTTCCTGGCGTTGTGAGGCAGTAGTGCTAACCACTGTGTCACCGTAGGGAAGCTAAAGAGAGCTCCAAGAGATGGATGGAAAGACCACCAGAGACATTGAGCCTACCAATTGGATAAATTCTATTCATAGCATCATAGCACAGCATCCCTGTTGTGCAGAAGGAGGCCATTCAGCTTATCACATCTGCACCGAGCACAATCTCACCCAGGCCCTATTTCCATTACCCTACATATTTACCCTGTTAATCCCCTGATACAACGGCCAATTTATCATGGCCAATCAACCTAACCCGCACATCTTTGGAAACTGGAGTACCCAGATGAAACCCGTGCAGATGCAGGGAGAATGTGCAAACTCCACACAGACAGTCATCGAGGTTGGAATTGAACCCGGATCCCTGGCACTGTGAGGCAGCAGTACTAACCACCATGCCACCCACTGTCGTAAGAGAAGACAAATGGATAGCTCGGAATTTACCTGGATCCCAAACATCTTAATCAAGCCATTAAAAGGGATCAGTACCCCATTCCAATACAGGAAGAGATCACATTTTCAACAAAGTTCAATGCCAGAGATGGCACATGGGAACATTCAATACAGAGATTACTACATCTACCTTTTGGCCATAAACAGAGCCAGGCTGTGTTATAACAGAAAGTAGATGAGACATACAGGGGATGCAAAGGAGCAGTCGGCATATCAGCTGATATCCAGATATACGGTGTAACTGAAAAAAAATCATGATTACCATCTGCATGATGTCACAGAGAGGATCAGGAAAGGTAGGATCAAGCTAAAGCTGTGATCTGATACTATGATTAATTTGGGCCAAGTGCTAGTAATAAGATTTGGTCATAGGTTCAGTAGTTCTCATGTGTCAGTGCAAATGCAATGGGCCGAAGGCCCTCTTCTGCACTGTGTGATTCTGTGATTCTAAATGCAGAAAGATGCATTATGAAAGTGACAAGAGTCTCAGTTCTTCCGAATGGTGTGCACACCTGATGGAACAAACTGAGACCTAAAAGAATCATGTTTCCTTCGGGGATGGAAACCGCAAGAGTGAAGTAAGAGTTGAGAAGTTTCCTTGGCTTAATCCAATACATGAACTCCTTCATATCACATTTGGGGCAGCACAGTGGCACAGGTGTTAGCATTGCTGCCTCACAGTGCCAGGACGCAGATTCAATTCCAACCTTGGGTGACAGTCTGTGTGGAGTTTGCACATTCTCCCCGTGACTGCATGGGTTTTCTTTAGTCCTTCAGTTTCTTCCCACACTTCAAAGATATGCAGGTTAAGTGGACGGGCCATGTTAAATTGCGTCTCAGAGTCCCAAGAGGTTAGGGGAATTAGCGTGGTAATACATGGGATTATGGGGATAGGGCTTGGGTAAGATGCTCTGCCAGAGAGTTGGTGCAGACTCAATGAGCTGAAAGGCTTCCTTCTGCACTGTAGGGATTCTATTCTATGGGCGGGATTTTACAGCCTCACTCATCCCGAAAGCGTAAATTCCTGCCCGAGGTCCACAGGCCTTTCCATGGTCCGCCCCTCGCCGCTCCAATTCCTGTGACAGATGGGGTGGTAAAATTCCAGCCTGTCTGTCAGAGCACATTGCAAATCTATGGGAGCTGGTAAGTGAAGATGGACAGTACCAGTGGGCAGACGTTTCAACAAAATTAACAGTTAATATGTCGGTACAGAAGTCTTGTCATACCACAACAGAAAGACACCTGACATGCTGCAAGAAGAGGCTTCTATGAAAGAAGTGGGAGTTTATTTATTCATGAGACATGGGGTGTTGCTGGCTGGGCAGCATTTATTACCCATCCCTAGTTCCCCATATTCAGAGGGCATTCAAGAGTCAACCACATTGCTCTGGAGTCACACGTAGGCCAGACTGGGTAAGGGTGGCAGATTTCCTTGCCTAGAGGACATTGGTGAACCAGATGTTTTTTCTGGCAATTGATAATAATTTCATGGTCATCAGCAGATTCTTAGTTCCAGATTTTTTTATTGAATTCAAATTCCACTGTCTGCCGTGGTGGGATTTGAACCCGGGTTCCCAGAACATTAACTGAGTTTCTGGATTAATAGTCTGGTGATAATAACACTAGGCCATTATCTCCCCAGTGGCCCTGGTACAAAAGGAAAAGCTAATAACATTCACACCCAAAACTCTAACCTCAGCTGAGACCAGGTATGCTAGCATAGAAAGAGCATTTGCCAGTCATGTGAGAAATTTCATACAAATCTCTATTGGAAAAAATCCATAGTGGAGTGGAATCATCATCTACTGGAATAAATCTACAAGAGGGATCTGTGTAAAGTACCAGCAGTATTACAGAGATCATTCGAAGCTTCAGCGTTGTTGGCAGGAATTCTCTGTCCATTCATGACCTGCCACCACAGCCAGTGAGGATGGAGAATTTGGCATGTCATTAACAAAACTCAGGCACAACCTACCGGCTCACTTACCTTTACCATCTTGCTGGCCAAGGTTCTCTTTGGTGAGAATCACATATGGTCTCCACTAATGAAGACAAGATGTGATGCCCTCGCTGGGGGGGATCAAAGGACACTGTAGCCCTCCCCCTCCCCGAGTGATCAGGGACAGATCCGATCAGTATCCATGGGGCAGTGCCAGCCTGGCACCCTGGCACTGCCCACCGGGCACCATAACTGTGCCATGGGCAATGCCAAGGGGGCAGAACTAGAGTGGGGTTGGAGACAGAGTAAGTGGAACTGTGACAGGGGAGGGACAAGGGGGAGCATCGCAAGAGTGGGAAGGTGAGAACTGTTCTAGGGTTGGAGGGAAGGGGTAATTCTGCCACTCTGGGAGAAAAGGGGGGGAATCTGCCAGGGGATCAATCAGCAGGGTTGGGGCAGACCTCTGCCAGAAGGGGTCCATTAGCACCGGGGGAGGGGGAGGAAAGAGCTCTGCATAAGATTAGGCATTCAGGGAGGAAGAGAATTCTGCGGTGGCGGGGGATAGTGGAAGGGAAGATGATTTGTACGGGAGGGTTGGCGATGTCCGTGGGGGTGGTGGGGTTCCCGATGCCCGTGGGAGTGCATTAGGTGATCGAGGTACCAGCACAATGGCACCTCTAGAGATCAGAAGCCAGCTTCCCTGGTGAGCTCAGGCTCCATCCTCCAACACCCACCTTCCCCTTCCCCTCCCTGGTGGCGAGAATCACATCCTGACACTTATTTTGTGCTAAGTGCCATAAGATTGCATTTTCAAACTCACCCAAAAAGACTAGTCTGAAACTCTCCCGCTCCCTTGCTCGTTTGGAACTTGGAATTTTTTTTGTAAAATTCCACCCAATGTCTATATTTAACCAGTTCCATACTGATTGCAATGAAATGAGTCTGACAGACAGGTTTAAAATAAAAAAAGGGTCAGTTTTTATTGAATTAAAAACCCACCAAAGTAAAGATAGCAAACTACTTAAAATGTTAAAGCAACATTTTTCAAAGGTAAAAAGATGAAAATTATACTGTAGATAGAATCTTTCTTAGCCAAATTAAAGTTCAATGCTAAAAGATGAATAAGTTGCAAGCTCACTGTTGGTGAGTCCTTGGCTGCAGCAAAAGAATTTCCAAATTTCTTTCGAACCAGGAGTTGAGTTGTAACTGCAATTGCTGGAGACAATTTTACTTTAAAAATATTATCCATCTTTTCCAAAAGTTGATGGAAAATTCACTGGCTGGAATTTTCCCGCTGTTTACGTGTGCCGCCACAGCGAGGATGGCAAATTTGGCACTCAGCCAAATCTCCTTTCACCACAGCTGGACCAGAAAACCCCGCTGGTGTGAACGACTGGAAAATTCTGCCCAATATTTCTCTGTTGGATTTTTAAACTGTAAGAGATGGGGGCACGATTTTCCAGCCACATTCACCCCCAGTGGCGGATTAATCATTAGGCTGAGTAGGCTTAAGCCTAGGGGCCCGGAAGGGAGGGGGCCCGAGAGCAAAAAAAAATTGGTTTAACTTTTTTAAGGGTGAATAATTTTCATAACTATACCCTGTGGGTAAATTAATATAACAAATACCTATAAATAGAGGAGCTTCACCCCCGGACTTGTACTACATACAAAATAAATGCAACAAAGAGTTTATTGTCATGCTATAACATGTTTACGTACTTATTTTAGTGAATACTTAGTTACATACAGTACTTTTTTCAACATTTTCCCTTCCACAGTATTAGTCCCACACCACAGCACATTGACTGTCACCACTGCCTCCAGTGCTAACAATGTATCATTAAATTCATGATCATCATCTGATAATAAAACAAAAAATACAGAGGCTTTTTAAAGTACAAATGTGAAGAAAATGAAAAATAAATGAATAAAAGGGCTGTAATTGATTCATATAACTTTATAGAACATAGAACATTACAGCGCAGAACAGGCCCTTCGGCCCACGATGTTGCGCCGACCAGTTACAAAAAACAATGACCCACTAGCCTATACCAATCCCTTTTCGTCCATAAACCTATCCACAGATACTATGATATTATGATACTATTAATGTAGTACATTATACATAGTACAATGATATAAGTTAACCAACGTCACTTAACACCACTTTGTTCTATTCAGTGAAGGATGGGGCAGGGGGCAGGGGGGCAAGGTCAAGGGGACTTACTAAAGCTCAGCCTAGGGGTCCAGGTGGTAGCTAATCAGCCACTGCTCACCCCATGACTGGAAAATCCCACCCGATTTCAATGAACCTTTACATGTTCCCCCTGCATCCCCCCCCTCCCCCCCACCCCACCCCTGCTGCCCTCCTCCCCCACCTACTCTGATTTCTGTGGCAGGAGAGATGGGAAAATTCTGCCTCGTGGGAGAGGAGAGAGGGGAGCTTCTTTTGGCAGCTTTTCCAGATGATTTACTGCTTCTGTCCATAGAAGCTTGTATAAAAGCAATTTCAAAATGGCCACTTTAGTCACATGACCATGAGGATTTCAGAAAGGGTTTGTTTACTTGATGACTGAGCTGTTTTTGTTTCATGGCCAGGGGCGCAGGGTGGTGGTGATTAGATTCTGTAATGTCCCAACCATTAACTGCCTGAATGAGTCATTCCATCTTAGTGAGATGGGAAAGCATATCTCCATATAATAATTGTTCTTGCACATTACCTGTCTCTCCTGGTGAGGTCACTTCATAGAAATCAAAATATAAGGTCCAGTACATTTATCAGTAAATCCTCTGAAGTATCCTTGACGTCCCCAAGTGCGAAATTTCATGCCATTCACCAGGCATGACAAAATTCCTGCTGGGGCTTTCAGGAACTGATCACTGACAATGCCATACATCAAGTTACCTGTGACAGCCGGATTTAGTCATATTTCCTGCTTTTAAAATATCCTTCTTAAACAGTTAAGCACATGCCTGGTGAGCCAGTGAAACTACAGATTTACATCACATACACAAGTCACATCATCATGCCAGTATGGAAACCAAGATATCTGCTGTACACTTTTCTCAATCATGTTATTTATCACACTGTCCATTCAGATTTGGTCTTCCTGAAAAGCATTACTTCACACTTTTCCATGCTGAACTCTATTTTTACCAATCTGTCTGTCATCCTGAAGTCTACAGTTATCCTCATCTCAATCTACCACATTGAGAATCTTCATATAATCTGTAAACATTATACTGCTGCTCCTATGCTTATGCCTCGGAAATTTATAAAAATTAAACAGCATTCATTGTATCAAACTATGGGCGGCATGGTGGCTCAGTGGTTAGCACTGCTGCCTCACAGCACCAAAGACTGGAGTTCCAATTCCAGCCTCGGGTCACCGTCTGTGTGGAATTTGCACATTCTCCCTGTGTCTGTGTGGGTTTCCTCTGGGTGCTCCAATTTCCTCCCACAGTCCATAGATGTGAGGGTTAGATTGATTGGCCACAATCAATTGCCCCATAGTGTCACAGAGACTAGCAGGATTAATAAGTGAGGTTATAGGGATTGAGCCGCCCTGAAGGCATGTTAGAATGTTAAGAGGTGTGGAGTACCTGGGACAATTCTAAGTTTTCCCAAGCCATCTCGATGGGCAAGATATCCAAACAACACACTCTGAGAGCTTGTTCATCTGATTTAAGTCAGGCACAACCTTAAAAATGGTTGGTGCCTTGAATTAATATCAATGACCACCAAGCAACAGAGTCATTGTCCACTTGGAACATAGAACATAGAAAAACTACAGCACAAACAGGCCCTTTGGCCCACAAGTTGCACCGATGATATCCATACCTACTAGGCTTACCTATAACCCTCAATTCTATTAAGTTCCATGTACTCTTCCAGAAGTCTCTTGAAAGACCCTATCGAATTTGCCTCCACCACCACTGACGGCAGCTGATTCCACTCACCCACCACCCTCTGAGTGAAAAACTTACCCCTGATATCTCCTCTGTACCTACTCCCCAGCACCTTAAATCTGTGTCCTCGCGTAGCAACCATTCCAGCCCTTGGAAAAAGCCTCTGAGAATCCACCCAATCTATACCTCTCAACATCTTATACACTTCTACCAGGTCACCTCTCATCCTTCGTCTCTCTAAGGAGAAGAGATCGAGCTCCCTTAACCTATCCTCATAAGGCATGCCACCCAATCCAGGCAACATCCTTGTAGATCTCCTCTGCACCCTTTCAATATCTTCCACATCCTTCCTGTAATGAGACGACCAGAACTGAGCACAGTATTCCAAGAGAGGTCTGACTAGGGTCTTATAAAGTTGCAACATTATTTCCCGACTCCTAAACTCAATCCCTCGATTGCTGAAGGCCAGTACACCATACACCTTCTTAACCACGTCCTCTACCTGCAAGGCCGATTTAAGAGTCCTAGGTACCCGGATCCCAAGGTCCTTCTGATCCTCTACACTGCTAAGAGTCTTACCCTTGATATTGTATTCCTTCATCCCATTTGACCTGCCAAAATGGACCACTACACATTTATCCAGGTTGAAGTCCAGCTGCCACTTCTCCGCCCAGCCTTGTATCCTATCTATGTCACGCTGCAACCTCTGACATCCCTCCAAACTATCTACAACACCACCAACCTTCGTGTCATCAGCAAACGTACCAACCCATCCCTCCACTTCCTCATCCAAGTCATTTATGAAAATTACAAACAGTCGTTTATGAAAATTACAAACAGATGAAAATTACAAACAATAATTTGTTTGTAAATTAAACACTTGTTTCCTTTGTGCTCATAAAGTTTAAAGTTTATTTATTAATGTCACAAGTAGGCTGACATTAATACTGCAATGAAATTACAGTGAAAATCCCCTAGTCGTCACACTCTGGTGCCTGTTTGGGGACACTGAAGGAGAAGGCAGCATGGCCAATGCACCTAACCAGCACATCTTTTGGATTGTGGGAAGAAACCAGAGCACCCAGAGGAAACCCGCACAGATATGGGGAGAATGTGCAGACTCCACACAGACAATGACCCAAGCTGGGACTTGAACCCAGGTCCCTGGCACTGTGAGACAGCAGTGCTAACCGCTGTGCCACCATGCCAGGAGTCTGTCTGATATTAGTTGAGAACAAGACCAATGGTGGATGGATAATTAGCCAATATTCTAGTTATACAATCATTCTTTGAACAGAATCAACATACAACTTGTCCATAGATTCACAACACTGTAGGAGATCACAATGTTCAGTCTTGCTCCATTGTCCAGGATTGCCATTACTAACTACATTAGACACGTTAATTGACAGAACAAAGCAGCAAGTCTGTTAGCACCATGGAAAACTTTAGTTACTTAGAACACAGGAATTGGCTCAGAATTGCAAACCACTGTTAACTCCAGCCGGCCACACTCAGAAATCGAGTCAACAATTGCTTTTTCATCAGTTATTGGCTACAGCTATTGATCTTGTCCAGGTGAGACTCATACTCTAGTCAAGTTTTTAAAAAAATCATCAGGGATCTAGCAAAACTAACTCTGTGAATAAATTAAATAGAATAAACTGTCAGCAAACACTTGACTGATGCATCTTTTAAATTGCTCAGTCTGGCAACAGCTTCTGAACTCCATTGTTCCCCATCAATTGTGAATATAACTCAGGAGGTTCAGTAATGAATTATCTTGGCTAGTATATCTTTCTCTGTGTCTGACATTGAACACCCTCCTTAATCAATTTTAACTCTGGTTTCCATACATTCCGTGCACATGCCTTGTTTTTCCAATTCCCAACTAGTCTTGAGCACCTGTTTTCTGCTTTCCTCATGCTGATTCTAATTTGATTCTCTGCTCAAAGCTGTGCCTTTGTTTTGTTTTCAATCTCACTGCTTGTGCTTCAATTCTGAATGTGTACAAAAGTACAGCGATCTGATGTAATCCCTCTTTGAGATGTGGTCAAGGGTAACAGAGAGTTGGAACAGAGCTCCAAGATTTGAACGAAATGTTGTCAATGCTTAATTGTCAGAATTCCACTAAAGTATTTTACCCAAACATATAGCCATACACTGGCACAGCATTTCATGTGTTGTTAAATTTAATATTGCAATAGGTTTTCTGAAAACCTTGCAGATGTTGCAAGATTGAACACAAGGATGAATAAATGGTGCTTTTTGTACTTCAATTCAATTTTATCGCCTTTATTCAGAAGTGGGACAAAATCTTTAATTTAAGTGAATTGTCAGTGAGATACAAGGTGGTAACTTAAGGATGAATTCTCACAATGTGTGTGCTGTTACTATAGAGTGACTCTGCCTCATATTGATACATCATTTATAATGTAAATACTGATTGAATCCAATGACATGGCCTGATATGAAACCAGAATGATCCAGGTTGAAAGTGCTTGTTTAAGGGGCGGCACTGTTTCACAGAGTTAGCACTGCTGCCTCCCAGTGCCAGGGACCTGGGTTCAATTCGCACCTCGGGTCACTGTTTGTGTGCATGTTTTCCCTGTGTCTGCATGGGTTTTCTCTGAGCACACTAGTTTCCTCCCACACTCTAAAGAAGTGGGGGTTAGGTGGATTGACCATGCTAAATTGCTCCTTAGTGTCAGGTGGATTTGCAGGGTAAATACATGGGGTTATGGGGGTAGGATTGTTGTTGGTGCAGGCTCAATGGGCCAAATGGCCTCCTTCTGTACTGTAGGATTCTACAGTTCTAAGTTCCATTTCGTTTTGTTTCAGAGTTGATTCAGGCCTTTAAACTCAAGTTATAACCTAATGTATATTGTCCTGTAATGGATTTCAACTTTATGCCAAAATCTGACAGTGTCAAATGCACTGTAGCTGATTTGTTGTTATATTGGAAACTTTACAAAAGTAAAACACATGTAAAACACAAATCTTTCTCAGCTTTCCTGCCTCCAGCAGAAAATTGGACGTTTTCAATGCTGTATTGTTTAGTTAAGTGCTTCTGAAATATATTTCTTCTCCTTAATTCTGTCATATGATACCCACTCCTCATTTTCTTTAAACCAGCCTCTGGTACATCACACCAATCATGGTTGAACCTGACATTAAATGGCACGTGGCTATTGAACTGTATGAATTATTGTCAAACCCAAAGTTCTCCTTTGTAGCAGGATATACATAATTGGGATAAAGTCTTGGCGGGTGATGTAAAGAGTTATCATCAGATACTGATGTTGTGCCTGATGTAACTGTGATGCAATTCACTTGACTGACAAAGACCTGGGAGTGAAGGAGAAATAGAACCTCATGTAGAATTACTGAGATGTACATAGAGGTTTAAATCAGTAATAATGGTTTTATGGACCATAGCTTTCTTAGGGAAACAGTCAAATGCTAAAGAACCCCACCCTGAACTGGATGTACAATGAAATGCACTGTGCCTCGGTGCAGAGCCTCCAGGGGGTCCCAAAATTCTCCAGCCACGCTAATCCCAAAACCAGAGAATCCCGCCCAAGGTCAATGAACCCCTGCACGGTTCACCCCCCTCCACCTGCTACGATTCCCATGGCAGGCGGGACAGGAAAATTCCCCACGATGAATGAGTCTCTTCCCAGCCGATCATGGATAGAACTACTCTGAAATCCCTTCCAGAATGTATACGCCAATCACTCTGCTGAGCCAATCACAGAGGAGAGGGTGGATCCTTCCTGACATGATCCCCGTTTGGAACAATAATAGCCCGCTCGGTTTGTGGTACTGTGCACCTGAACAGCTGGGGAGCGGCAGGATGTAATCAGTGTGAGACCCAGCCCGTGGTCCCTGATTGGATTTCTGACTAATAGGGCTGCTCTTGGATGTTCGAGAATAGCCTAGTACTTCATGTTGTTAGTGTGCGCTTAAACTGGACCAGATGCTGGGCAAGACGACAGCTCAGTGACTATCACTGTTTGCTGTGCAGACACATGGATTTGGGCCAGTATCTGTGGGAGTTTGCGCATTCTCCCCATGCTTGCGTGAGTTTTCTCCGGGTGCTCCGGTTTTCTCCCACACTCCAAAGATGTGCTATTAGGCTGATTGGAGGTAATAAATTGTCCCTAAATTTGTTTCCCTCAATGTGGAATGCCATAAGCATAAATAAGGGCCATGGGTGGAGGGGGGACTGGTAATGTCAAAATGGTGGTGCGGGCTCGTTGGGCCGAAGGGCCTGTTTCCCGGGCTGTTTTTGTTCCTTTCTTGTTTTGTTCTTTTGAAATGCCCAGCAATGATTGGGTCCTGGCAGTTGATAATTCAAATCTGAGAAAGCATGAGCCAATGGGGCTGTCACGTGGGCGGGGCTGGAATTAGAGCTGGGCATGTGTAACTCCCAGCCCTGAGCAGTGGGAACCAAGATTGCAGCTATGTAACCCCCCCCACTCCCACATACCCCATTCCCTCCTCCAAACCCATCCTTCAACAACCTCCTTCACCCCTCTTTCCATGTGTGTTTGTGTGTGCGTATCCCATTTGTATCCAGGTTCTTTCAACAGTGAGCTGATCCTGATAGCAACCTCCATCCAGGGAAGTGCCCCCTGGCATCGCGATAGAGTTGGATGCTGCAAGGAGCAGTCGTACAGTGATGAAGATGTGGTGTACACTGGTGCACCACCAGCTCACCAGGAGAGAGAAGCACATTCTGCAGAGAAATCCCTTACCCTAGCACTGAGCCGTGGCAACGGCCGTCCACTTTAGATCCCCCTGAAAGAAGAATGTATTCTGCCTTTCAATTCATATTATTTTTCCCTTTGTGTTTTCTCAAGCAAGAGTGGATCATGGCAAACACCTTTGTTATAGAATCTCAGAAGCAGGGCTTCATAACCTAATTAATATTTTATCAGGATCAGTTCGTCATGTAAAGCCAAATTTTTGAAGGATATTGAGATTTCTTTAGAACCTAGAAGTCAATCACTTGATTTCTCCTATTTGAAGCACAACCAAAATAATTGAAATTAGATGTGTATATTGTGAAGCAATGATAATTGGTCAGAAAAGTAAGGAATGTGACCTTATTCAATGGATAGAATGGCAGGGAAAAGATAGCTAAGAGTGCAGGCAAGAATTTCCATCCTTACTCAACATGTTGGGAAGTAATGGATTTAATCAGTAGCAGTTCATCTGAGGTGATCTACTTCCCGCTGCCTCGGAAAAACAGCCAACATAATTAAGGAACCCATGCACCCCATTCATTCTCTCTTCTACCTTCTGTCTGGACAAAGATACAAAAGCCTGAAGTCACGTACCAACCGACTCAAGAACAGCTTCTTCACTGCTACCATTAGACTTTTGAATGGACCTACCTCGCATTAAGTTGTTCTTTCTCTACACCCTAGCTATGACTGTAATGCTATATTCAGTATCCACTCCTTTCCTTCTCTGTAAACAGTATGCTTTGTATAGCACGCAAGAAACAATAATTTTCACTGTAACTAATACATGTGACAATAATAAATCAAATCAGATCAGATGATGTCTGATGTCGATGTGGGAATCATAGAATTTCACAGCATAGAAGGAAGTTGTTTGGTCCATCACTGTAACTGCACAGTTCTCCAACAATATCCACATCTTCCTATTTCCTATACTTCTCTATTTTTAAAAATTTAGGATCTGAAACACATAATGGAGTCTATTCCTGCCATTGCTTCTGGTGATAACACTCCATGTCTTAACAACCGCTCAATTCACATTAATAGCTGTGGCATCATCATATTTCATTTAGTTTATGAAGTTGTTGTGACGAGTAACTTGCTGTACTGTTAATAAGAATGGATTACATTTTCTGGGTTTTTGTATTCATTGGTAGGACATGGATATCACCGGGCAGCCATCATTTATTGCCTATCTCTAGTTGCCCTTGAGAAGGTGGTGGTGAGCTGCCTTCTTGAATCGCTGCAGTCCATGTTCTGTGCGTTGACCCACAATGCCATTAGGGAGGGAATTCCCGGATTTTGACCCAGCGACTGTGAAGGAATGGCGATATATTTCCAAGTCAGGATGGTGAGTGACTTGGAGGGGAACGTGTAGACGGTTGTGTTCCCATGTATCTGTTACCTTTGTTCTTCTAGATAGAAGCGGTCATGGGGTTGGAAGGTGTTGTCCAAGGAGCTTTGAGGAATTGCTGCAGTGCATCTTGTAGATAGTACACACTGCAGCTCTGAGCATCGTTGGTATAGGGAGTGAATGTTTGCGGACATGGTGCCAATCAAGTGGCTGCTTTGTCCTGGATGGTGTCAAGCTTCATGGGTGTTGTTGGGGCTGCACCCATCCAAGCAATTGGAGATTATTCCATTACACTCCTGACCTGTGCCTTGTCAATGGTGGACAGACTTTGGGGAGTCAGGGAATGAGTTATTTGCCACAGTATTCCTAGCCTCTGACTGCTGTTGTACCCGTTGTGTTTATGTGGCGAGTCCAGTTGAGTTTCTGATCAATGGTAAACCTAAGAATGTCGACAGTGGGGGATTCAGTGATGATGACACCATTGTTAGATGGTTAGATTATCTCTGATTGGTGATGGTCATTGCCTCGCATTTGTGTGGCACGAATGTTACTTGCTGCTTGTCAGCCCAAGCCTGGATATTGTCCGGATCTTATTGCATTTAAACATGGACTGCTTCAGTATCTGAGGAGCCACAAACAATGCTGAACATTGTGCAATCATCGGTGAACGTCTCCACTTCTGACCTTATGACAGATATAAAGAAACATTTCAAAAATGGAGATTGGGGTGTGCTGGTTGTAGGAAACGAGAATTAGGGAAGAAAAATAATGTTATTCACATTAATAGCCAGCCTCAAAAATAAATATTTCACCGAGTATAAAACATTGGCAAGATTGCAAGTATAGGTATCAAATACAGCTGAAATTAACTAAAGCCATAATTGAATGCCAAAATACATTGTAAAAACTAACTTATAGGTAGCACTCCCATGGTAAACCTTTATAAGTTCTATCAGTGGCCAGAAAGCCTCATAGGTCTTTTGAAAAATTTAGCATGATGATTAGAACTGAGGAATAGGATAGGGCTGAAATGTTTATGTATAATATATATGTTTTGTATTCATTTTCACTGTTCAAAATGATGCAGTTGTGGGTAGAAATGTTCTGGATATTGACTCCTTGAATGTAAATGCTTAAGTGGCCTGAGCTTGGTTTAAGGCACTGGAGATTGATCAGGCTGCTGGTTCTGAGAATGTTTAACCTCAATTGCTGTAAATTGGCGATGCACTATGCAAATCATTACTGTAGCTGACTAATAGTTCTTTGAGATTTTGACAAGTTTGATTTGACTGGAGAAACAGTTTGATGCATGAATACTTGCATACACGTACCAAGCCCCATTCATTAATATCCAGCTCAGAACAGAGGAACAAGTGGAGGTGATGGCCTCATGGTATAATTGCTTAATCCAGAAATTCAGCGAATGTTCTAGAGATCCAGGTTTAAATTCCACCAGAGCAGATAGTGGAATTTGAATTCAATAAAGAAATCTGGAATTAAGAATCTGATGACCATGAAAGCATGGTCGATTGTCAGAAAATCCCGTTTGGTTCACTAATGTCCTTTAGGGAAGGAAATCTGCCATCCTTACCTGGTCTGGCCTACATGTGACTCTAGAGCCACAGCAATTGGTTGACTCTCATCTGCTTCCAGTCAAGTAGGGATGGGCGAGAAATGCTGGCCAGCCAACAACGCCCATGTCCCACAAATGAATAATAAAAAAAGAGTTGGCCGTTCAGTCCCTTGAGCTTGATTTGCCGTAATGGCTGGTCTGTATCTTAAGTGTATGAAGGGGAATATGGGAGGAAGAGCACATGCATGTAAGGGGTGAGAGAAAGAGTGCAAATATGTCTGAGGGGTGGTGAATGTGATGATAGTAGGGTAATTGTTTTGTATAATATATATAATGTTTAAGGGGAATCTGTGCAAGGGATGGGAGGAAGAGAGTGTGTATGTAAGACTGCGTGTGCAAGAGGTGAAGAGGAAGGGAGTGTGCGAGCAAGGGTTGGGAAGGAAGAGAGAGTGACCAAGGGCTGGGCTTTTGTCTTCAGATCCAGGAGTTGGAGTTCCCAAAAATGAAGCTGAGCATAAGGTCCCACAAATTGTAAATCTGCCTTTGACCTTAGCTGGACCTAGAACACACCTTACCAAACATGTGCGCAGACTCATTTTTATTTATTTTTTGTCTTTTAGTGAACTCATTTTTATTGGGCAGCAAAACATGGTAAGCATGGTTGATTGCCCCTTCACAGTGAATGAGGGTAGAGGTGTAACTAATTTAATACATCTACCATCCCCATGGCTTAGCAATTGGTCAGAATTAGCAATTGTCAGAATTAGCAATTGGTTTTCCCTTACAGAAGTCACTTTGCACATTTAAAAGTCACCCAAATGAGAGGATATTAGCAGGATGATTACAATCTAAGAGAGCTCAATTTAAGCATTTGTACTCACTCTAGGTAACCAAGTTTAGAAATAGCATGGGTACAAACAGTGAACCACTTGACTCAGAAGGCCTAGCAAACAACTGTGGTGTGGCTGAGAAGAGTATCAGTTGCAAGTGGCCTCTTCAGTCAAGGCAATTGCATATTTCTGAACTGTCTATATAAAAGTAATCTCCAGGAAAGGAAAAATGGCATTCCAATATGTAGTAGGCAAAACTATAGAGTTTTTCATCGGGAGTAGAGAATTCTAGTTCTCTTTTTTATTTCTATAACCATACTATTAAAATCATGAATTGTTCCCAAGGTAGTCCTTATGTACAGTTGTATCTTCCAAATCCCATGCATTACTCATGTAGTTTGCTAGCCTGTAGTGCACAGTCAGAACAATGTTTCCTTAGTGGCATTTTATAAGCAGAGTTTGTGAAATGCACATTGTACACTCCAGTGTTTAACAGTTGTGACTGTCAGCGGTCCGACAATGCTGCTGTTTTTCTCATTTAATTGTGTCAGGTGTTGGGAAAAAATCATTAGTTTTAATGCCTGGTTTGTGTTTTTAATTAAATCTTTGCTCAAGAGAGCAACCATTTACTTTAACTTTCCCATATGTTTTTGTTTCCTGGTCTTTTGCTCAGCTAAAAGTACAACAATCCATTTGTTTGACCGAAGTGGATCGCTTCTTAAAGCTGTCATGATCTGATGTCTCTGTAGCATGTGGCTTAGAGACGTGATGGTTCAGCAGCAGCCATGTCCCCCAGTATGTATGTACAGGCTAAATAGAGTTCAGGTTGTGATCACTGTAAATTGGAATCTCGGCATGGGATATCAAAAAAAAATGGCGTATGCAAACATTATTCATTTAACATGGCCAAGTGACCCCCATCCCACCCCCCACCCGCCACTGCCTTTCAAATTCTAAAGTTAGAATCTACATCCCAGGGAGGTGGCCATGGAAATAATGGATGTTGGTTGTCATCTTCTAAGATTCTGTGGATTCTGGAACAGCCCCAGGAAACTGGAGGATGGCAAAATGTAACGTCCTATATGAAAAAGAGTAAATGAGGAAATGGGAAATTATAAACCGGTTAGACTAACATCACTGGCATGGAAAATGCCAGAGTCTATTATTCAAGATGTGATAACAGGACATTTAGAATATATCAATGTAATTAGACAAAGTCAAAATGGATTTATGAAAGGGATATCATGTTTGATGAGCCCACTGGGAATGTAACTAGTAGAATAAGTAAGGGTGAACCAGTGGCGTGATCATAGAATCCCTACCATACAAAAAGAGGCCATTCAGCCCATCAAGCCTGCACTGACAACAATTCTACCCCAGGTCCTATCCATGTAACCCCATGTATTTACCCTGCTAATCCTCCTGAATTAAAGGGGCAATTTAGCATGGCTAATCAACCTAACCCGCATCTTTGGAGTGTGGGAGGAAACCGGAGCACCAGAGGAAATCCAGGAAGAGATGGGGCGAACATGCAACATGCACACAGTCACCTGAGACCAGAATTGAACCCAGGCCCCTGATACTGTGAGGCAACTGCGCCATTGTGCTGCCCTAATTTGGATTTTCAGAAAGCTTTTCATAAAGTTCTATGTAAGAGATCAGTGTGCAAAATTAAAGCACATGAGACTGGGGGTAATACATTAACAAGGATTGAAAATTGATCAATGGACAGGAAATAGAGCAGAAATAAGTAACTCATTTTCGGCGTGGCAGGCAGTGACTAACAAGGTCCTACAGGGATCAGTGCTTGGGCGCCACCTATTAACAATATGCATCAATGATTTGGTTAAGGGAACCAAATGTAATCATTTTCCTTGACAACTTGACACTTGATGTGACTATTATTGGTGCGGAGGATTTTAAGAGACTTTAAAATGATTTAGACAAGTTGAGTGAGTGGGCAAACATATGGCAGGTGCAGTATATTGTGGATAAATGTGAAGTTATCCATTTCAGAAGGAGAAACTGAATAGCAGAGCATTATCTAAACGGTGAAGGATTGGGAAATGTTGATGTGCGAAGAAACGTGGGTTCTAGAACACCAGCCACTAAATGCAAGCATGTAGGTACTGAAAGTAATGAAGAAGGAATATGGTATGTTGACTTCATTGTATGAGGATTTGAGTCCAGGAGCAAAGATGTCTTACTGCATCTGTACGGGGCCTTGGTGAGATCACACCTTTAGTATTGTGTGCAGTTTTGCTTTCCTTTATTGAAGGAAGGATATACTTGCCACAGAGGGAGTGCTTGCAAAGGTTCACCAGATTGATTCCTGCAATGGCAGGGTTGTTGTATGAGGAGAGATTGGGTTGACTGTTTTGGTATTCACTGGAATTTAGAAGAATGTGAGGGGATCTAATTGAAGCATATAGGCCAGAATTTTAACAGTATGCCTGCCCCGATTCCAGGGGCGGGCGAGGCTCGAGAATGGCATGCTTCGCTGACCCTGGATGGGTTCATACGAACCTCAGGCGGACAAGCTGATAAAATTCTGCCTATGGAATTCTGACAGAGCCAGACAGACTGGATACAGGGATGTTGTTTCCTCTGGTTGGTGGCATCTAGAATAAGTCTCAGGATATGGTATAGGCCATTTAGGACTGAGATGAGAAGAAGCTTCTTCACTCAGAGTGATGAACGTATGGAATTCTCTACCACAAAGGCTGTAGAGACCATTATTGAATATATTTAAGAAGGAAACAAATAGATCTCTCTCCTCTAAAGGCATAAAGGGATATGGGGAGAGTGCCGAGTATGGAGTTGAGATTGAGGATCAGCCATGATCATATTGAATGGCGGAGAAGGGCTGAATGGCCTACTTCTACTCCTATTTTCAACTTTTCCATCTATCTTTATTGATTTTAAACTATGTTTTTCCAGCTCAATTTCCTTGATCCAATGCATGAAGATCAAGAAAACTGATTTCTGAATAGGAGGCTAGCCAATGAGACCTGCACCGCTTAATGCATTCAGGAGATTAAAAGGTGATGCTGGTACGATTATTTAAAGAAAGGTGGGAAGAGGCTTGTGTTGAACATAAACACTGACCACAGAGAGGTCTTTCTTCTGCTATGTCAATTATATACTCTTAGAATTTCATAGGATCATAGAATCCCTGCAGTACAGAGGAAGCCATTCGGTCCATCGAGCCTGTACTGACAACAATCCCACCCATGTCCTATCCCCACCTATTTACCCTGCTAATCCCCTTGACACTAAGGGGCGATTTGAGCATGGCCAATCCTTCTAACCTGAACATCTTTGGATTGTGGGAGGAAACTGGAGAACCCATGCAGACATTGGGAGAGCATGCAAACTTCACGCAGACTTCTATTTGAGATGATAGGAATGAGATTCAAGAACAATTAAAAGCCTTCATTTTATTTTTGTTCTCTTTGCTTGCAGCAAGTCGCAGATCACAATTGTTGAATTCGGGGAAGCTACAAGTGGTTGTGTTGGCTGCTATGTAAACCCATGGCACACCCTAATTTATTAACTAACCATGAGAAAAACTCATCATTTCCGATCCGAAGCTTAGAAGTATTTCAATTCAAATTGCAATAAAGTACATCTTGAAAGTATATTTGCGGTTAGGATTATGGTTTAGCTGAAATCCGATTTAAAAGTTGATTTGGTACATTAAAATGTTTAGACTTTTCTGTCTCAAACCTATGGTCCAATTGGCAACATAATGGAGAGAATATGTGATACACTAACAAGGTTTGGCTGATTTCTCAGCCCTTTCCTCTAGACCTCCAGGGACTAATTCTGCATCAATCACTGGCGGTGTAGAGGACACAAATGCATGCTCACTCAAAGTTTGTCGGGAGTTAGAC
Organism: Carcharhinus amblyrhynchos; assembly: GCF_965287045.1. NCBI lineage: Eukaryota > Metazoa > Chordata > Chondrichthyes > Carcharhiniformes > Carcharhinidae > Carcharhinus > Carcharhinus amblyrhynchos. The sequence continues at coordinate 16,368,680 of NC_137352.1, forward strand.
ATTTCCTCCTACAAAAAGCCCTGGGAAACACATCTTTTTTTAATTTGATTTTTTGATTTGATTTATTATTGTCACGTATTGATATACAGTGAAAAATATTGTTTAATGTGCTAGATAGCAAAACATACTGTTCGTAAAGTACATAGAGGAAAAGGAAAGGAGAGGGTGCAGGGTGTTACAGCTACAGGTAGGTTGAGAGAATGATCAACTTAATGTACAATAGGACCATTCAGAAGTCTAATGGTATCAGGGAAGAAGCGGTTCTTGAATCGATTGGCACGTGTCCTCAGGCCTTTGTATCTTTTTCCCAATGGAAGAAGGTGGAAGAGAGTATTTTTCTGCATGTGTGGAGTCCTTGATTATGCTGGCTGCTTTTCCGAGGCAGCAGGAAGTGTCAATGGATGAGTAGATACATAACTGAGGAGTGAGACTTCACTTATCTGAACACATCCCTGTGACCAAATGAGAATGTTTCTGATAAATATACATAGACTGAATTTGTATTGGGTCTTCACATTCCTAACTGCAATCTTTACACCTAAAATGACTAGATTGAATAACATAATGTTAAGCAATCAGTATATTGATTTCAAAAGTAGCAGTGATTTACTGATTATTAGTCCAGGTGTTTCGCATAAGTTGTTTTTCTAAATGAATTGTTTTATCTGTCAATGCAGAAAGTGGGAAAATAGGAAGTGACTTGTTAGCAAGGAAATAGACAAAGTGATTGATGTGATTCAGGTCACTGTGGAAGCACTCAGAGTTTTAATACTGGTCTGCGAGAGGCACAGTAGCACTCACAGCTCCTGGAAATTGGGTTCAATTCCAGCCTTGGGTGACTGGGCAGGATTTTATGGCCTCACATGTCCTGAAACCATAAAATCCCCCCCAAGGTCAATCGACCTTTCTGTGATCTGCCCCTTTCTCGCTCCAATTCCCGTAACGGGTGGGATGGTAAAATTCCGGCCTTTGTGTGTGGTTTACATGTTCTCCCCGTGTCTGCGTGTGTTTCCTCCGGATGCTCCAGTTTGCTCTCACGGTCCGAAGATATGCGAGTTAGATGGATTGGCCATGGTAAATTGCCTCTTTAGTGTCCAAAAGTGTGTAGGTTAGATGTATCAGCCATGATAAATCAGTCACGTGGGGTAATGGAGATAGGGCGGAGGGGAGAGGGCTTGAGTAAGATACTCAAAGTCGATGTTGACTTGATGGGCCGAACGGCCTTTTCTGCGCAGTAGGAATTCTATGATTCTATGTGGATGAGACGGCTGAGGCCACATTTATTGACCATCTTAAGACGAGTTGGTAGTGGTGATGCTAAGGTTTCCCCTTGAGCTGCTGCTGTCCTGATGATGTTCCCATGACGATCTAGGGAAAACAATTTGATGCGATACAGTCAATGACACCAAAATGCTGACAGAGTAATGGAAAGTACTTGATGTGTTATTGTCGCCCACATTCTGACAAATTCATCCTCATCTTCCCGTTGCTCCCTGTTGAGAGCTTCAAGCAAGTGTGATGAGTTCAAGCCTGAGATCTGGGTTCAATTGTAAAAAGAACTTTCTGGAATAATATTGCGATACACAGCATTTACAATGAGTAATACAGCTGCAATTGCTTAAGTTATTATTGTTTGTGAAATGGAAATATTTATTTGATTCAACTGATTAACATGTAGAGGCAGAAACCTAATTATGTATATTGTTGAAATGCTTTCAGTGTGGCAGGTGGCCTGGCTTCACTGATGGATAATCTGTTTTTCTGCATCTCTGTGAACTGCTTTTATTTGATCCAGCTGCGTTTGATACTCCATCTGAACTTTGTAATAAAATCGGAGGTCAGTGCCTGCCTCAGAGTAAAGTAATCCAGGCTGGACATGAAGAGTCCCCTGCTGTAGGAGTGTAGAGAGATGTGCGATATGAACCGTTCAAACAGATTGTAAAATATTCTCTCATTACTGAGAGAAGACTAAAAAGACAACAAGGATGGGAAACTGGGCGGCACAGTCGTGTGTGAGGGACCTGGGTTCAATTCTGGTGCCGGGTCACTGTCTGTATGGAGCTTACATGTTCTCCCCGAGTCTTTGTGGGTGCTCCGGTTTCCACCCACACTTCAAAGGTGTGCAGGTTCGGATGATTGGCCATGCTAATTGCCCCTTAGTGTCAGGGGATCTGGGCTTTCTCACCAGTTCCAACGATTTGTGGGTTAGGTTGATTGGCAATGCTGAATTGCCCCTTAGACAGGATTTTCCAGCTGTACTCATCCCAAAACCGGAAAATTGTGCCCGAATTCAACAGATCTTTGCATGGTCCCCCGCCCCCTGTCTCCTACGATTCCCATGGCGGGCAGGAGGAGAAAATTCTCCTTTTAATCTCAGGAGGATTGGCAGAGTAAATATGTGGGGTTGTGGTGGTAAGATTGTTGACGATTTAGACTCGATGGGCCAAATGGCCTCTTTTGAGACTGTAGAGATTCAATGATGAAATATTGACATTGATTTTATTCTGGAATGTGGTTTGCTGGCATGACCTTTATGGATGATTTGTAATTTCAGATTAATGAATTATTGGGTTGAAATGTATATTACTCTTTATGAACCTTACTGGAATGAGCTAGAAGTTTTTCAGAATGTAATCTCAAATATGTTCTACTTAATTGAAGAAGTCTGTCAATGTACTTTTCTCATTAGGAAACCAAGTTTTTCAAATGTCTTAAGTGTGAAATATATCCAAAGTCATAGAACCCCTACAGTGCAGAAAGAGGCTATTTGGCCCATTGAGCCTGCACTGACAACAATAACACCCATGTCCTATCTCTGTAATCCACTTAATTACCCTGCTTAAACCCCCAATACTATGGGGCCATTTAGCATAGCCAACCAACCTAACCTGCATATCTTTTCACTCCTTATGATATATTTTTGATTTGTGTTTTGCGACACTATTTAAACACAAAAGCCCTACATACAAATAATATTCAGGTAAGTTGAGTATTCGCCAGGACTCCTTAATTATTGTGCCTTTAACAATCTTCACTAGAAGATATTAAAGTCTATTATTGGATCAAACGGTTGCAGAACACTTAATGTAGTCTAAGGCAGCTGATCAAATCATTCTGAACTTATTCCACATCAGCGAATGATATCACAAATCGTTATTAAAATCAGTTTTATCATGTTGTCATTGTTTTAAGTGTTGACACAGTTCATTGTTGTCACACATAATATATTGGCTGGAATTCTCTGGCCATTCACGCTCATGGGATTCTCTGGTTCTGTCGGCTGTGCACCCCCTGCTGTGGGTTTCCCGGCAGCATGGGCTGATGAAAATGGGAATTCTCATTTACAGTGGCAAGGCCACAGAATCCCGCCGCTAGCAAACAATGCACCACGTTTCTTATTTCACCTCCCCTTGGAGGCTGGAGAATCTCACTCCATAGCTTTCTACATACTATATATTACGTGTTGTAAATTAGGAAAAATACTTGGGACAATGTGTGCTAGCAGGAGGAGTTTTGGGGTGCTATTTACTTGCCTAGTATCTTGACTCGAAACAGTATGTTTGCAAATATGAATACACTTCCAGTACAAAGACTCACCTGAGGAAAGAGCAGTGCTCCGAAAGCTCGTGATTCCAAATAAACCTGTCAGACTTTAATCTTATGTTGTGAGACTTCTTACTGTAGAAAGACTGTGCAATTGTCTTTTAAGTCCTTCCCTAGGAAATTCACCTTTGAGTGACGGGAAGGTATATGTGCTTTAATAACCCAGAGAATAATGCTGTCTGCAGTATAACTCCTGGTGGGGCCACTCCAGCCGGATAGGTGGTGAGACAGGAGCCAGGTTAATGATAATCAACAGGTCTCCCAGTAAGGGATTCAGATTTAGGATAGCACTTGTCCATGTAGTTGTAGAAACAATCTTGAGACAAGAAGTATTTGTTACAGATTTTACAATATAAGATTCAACTGTTGGTGGTAACAAGCTGCTTGGGTATATGCTAAGATAATGCTCTAACAGAGTCAACTACCTTGCCCTGGACAAACAACATTGGAAGAAGCAGATTGCCACTTGATACAGCAACCCAATTACCTAACTACCTTCGAAATTGTGCTGTGTGTGGTACAGTTGATAAACTATGGCCACAATTCTCCCATCTTGTATGCCTCACCACCTCGGTCAGCAAGAATGGAGAATTCGGTGTTCAGCCAAAACTCCATTCACTGCAGCGGGACTGGAAAATCACAGCCATGGGCGAGGTTGGAGATTTCCAATTTATATCTCAATCCTAAATCTTAAGCAATGTGCATGTTGTACAAATATATTCCTGTATTATCCACCATTTTTACTCACTGGAGTTTCTGGAAGAAGTTTCTTTTTAATTCTTTCATGGGACATGGCCATCACTGATGTGGCCATCATTTGTTGCCCATCCATAATTGCCCTTGGATAGGTTGAATTGATTGCTAGGCCATTTCAGAGAGCAGTTGAGAGTAACCATATTGCTGTGGGTCTGAAGTTATATGTGGGTCAGACTAAGTAAGGACAGCAGATTTCCTTCCCTAAAGGACATTAGTCAACCAGATGGGTTTTTACAACAATCGGCATGTTTTTTTAAAAATTAATTCATGGGACATGGGCGACGTTGGCTGGGCCAGCATTTATTACCCTTCCCTTGTTGTCCGAGGCCAGTTAAGAGACAAGCACATTGCTGTGGCTCTGGAGTCACATGTAGGCCAAAACAGGTAAGGACAATAGATTTCCTTCCCCAAAGAACATTAGTGAACCAGATGGGTTTTCCCGAAAAATCAATAATGGCTTCAAGGTCTTCAGTAGATTCCTAATTCCAGATATTTTTACTGAATTTAGATTCAACCATCTGCTGTGCTGGGATTCAAACCCAGGTCCCTAGAACATCAGCTGAGTTTCTGGATTAATAGTCTAGTGATAGTACCACTCGGCTATCACCTGCCCCTTGGCATGGAACCATTACTAAAACTAGCTTTCAATTCCAGGTGAATGAATGGAATTGCGGGACAGAGCCAACTGTTCTCACCATGTTGTGCAGCATCCTGTGTACAAAAATAATGGGAGAGGTTTTGTGCCCACGTTCGTCATGAGAACAAATAGTGATGCGATCACAAAATCCCACGAGAGCTGGAAGGCAGGAATTCCACCAGCGAGATCTCATTTCTAGATTTTCTCCACCCTCCCCACAGTGATGTAGTGAGGTTTCCACCAGGAATGTCATTTAAATATAACTAGTGGGTCTTCTCCGTTGCCTCTATCCCGTGAGGTTGGTGGGGCAGGGCTGGAAGAAACCGGCAAGGCCGGGAATCATGAGATTGGGATGCCACTTTTAAAGGGTGGATAAGGGGGAAACCCCATCATGGATAAAGAGACGCCCCTAATGGAGTTCCTGAAATGACCTCCCCCACCGACACTGCCCCTGGCACTGGATGCCAGGGTACTGCCCAGTCATGTCCCTTTCCCCCAGGAGCTAAACTTATCTTTGAGCCCCCCAGCGGGGTTCCCTTCACTTGGTTCACATTTTTAAAATCTGTAAATCTCTCCAACTTGACATCTCGCCAGCGAGGGGGGGAGTTCCTAATGGAGGGGGAATGATACAGCGGGGAAGACACACTAAGTATATTTAAATGACCTTCCTGGGCAGGAGCCTCACTACATCACTGATGGGGAGGGCGGAGAAAAAAAAATCTCGCTGGTGGAATTTTTGTCTTTGAACTCTTGCGGGATTTTGCGCCCGCGCCACCATTTGTTCTCATGGCCAACGCAGATGCAAAGCCCCTTCCTAAGTTCTACTGGCTGCCGTGATGGGATTTGAACTCATGTCACCAAATCAATAGCCTGCTCCACTGGATTCCAATTCCAGTAACATTATCACTGCGTCACCATCTTGCCTGGAACTGACCCGGGGATCAAGACAGATCTATTAAATGCGTTCAGAAGTGTATTTTTCTAACAGTCCTGACTGTATATGGTATTGTTTATTATTCTGGACTGCAATATCGTGGTGCTTAGTACAGCATTAACTTCTGCAGCTATTACATAATGCCATGCTGGGAGTGCCCTCCCTCAACTTCCTGAGCAGGAAAAACTACTGTGGGCTCATATTGTGAATAAATTACAACAAATAGACAAAGTTCAACATCAGGAACTAATATATAACAAATACAGGGTTGGCACTTGTGAAAATCTGCGGGTAATTTTACAATGGGCTCTATTCAGACCAAACCCACATAAATAAAGTTTATTTTTCTCTAATTTACTATTTAAAGGTGCAATCTTCATAGAGTTACCTTTCTTGGTCCCCGAAAATTGCTTCCAACCAGCCTCAATCAACCAGTAGACATCAATTTTAACACCTCCAGGCAGGTTCAAATTGTGTTAATCAGTAATTAGGAGCTCAAATCAGATTTTCAAACAGGTTTGTCATATTAGCACAGCATGCACTTAGCACATTTTTCAAAAAGCTTTTTTAAGTTTGTTTATTTATTAGCATCACAAGTAAGCTTACATAACACCACATTGAAATTACTGTGAAAATCCCCTAATCGCCACACTCCAGTGCCTGTTCGCGTACAGTGAGTGAGAATTTAGCATGGCCAGTGTAGCTAACCAGCATGTCCCTCAAGGCTGTGGGAGGAAACCAGAGTACCTGGAGGGGATCTACACAGACATGCAGAGCATGTGCAGAATCTACACAGTCACCCAAGCCAGGAATCAAACACGGGTCCCTAGCGCTGTGAGGCAGCAATGCTAACCACTGTGCCACCACGCCACTCACTCTCACCAAAATAACTCCCATCAGCTCCTCTCGAATTGCACAAGAGAATATTCATCCATTTTTGTTTTAAAATTCCCTGTCGCATGCGAAGTAGTCTCTTTTGATCCAACGGAATGGAGAATAAATGTGGCTGTCGACTGGTAAAGGATTGTCCCTTTATCACTTTTAAACTTTTAAAAGCCAGCAGATTTCATTAGATCCCAAACACCTCATGAATAGTCCATGCCCGCAAGACAAAATGGGCTCACAGTGAATTGGCAGCTTGTTTTATATGTGCTCGTTTTGTCTTGCTGCTTGACTCCAGCTTTGCTTATTGGTATGTTGCAATTTAATCGTTGGATTTGTTTCCAATAACCTACAACAGTCCAATATTGTAGGCACCAACGTCAGTTCTTGTATGTGTAACCTTCAAACCCAATGAACTTTTCCTGCATATTTTTTAAACTGATGCCAGTTTGCATTCCTGATAATTTTATCCCACAGCATGGTGACCATTCTAAAATGCATACCAAAGACTCCCATTATGTGCATATATTGGACATGATGTTACTGGCCCATTCACGCCATGCTCCAGCTGCAGCAAGGTAGGAGAACTTGGCATCCAGCCAAATCTCTGTTCACTGCCACAGGATGGGTATCTCCTGGCCATCACTTTGTCAAAATTGTCCCCCCTGTACCCCCACCAGAGATACATCTTACCCACTTCCTTCCTCCATCCCCTTCCAGACAACGAAATGGCCTCACTCCTCCACCCCTCCAGACAACGATCTGGCCTCACTGCCCGCCCCCCACCCCAGGTAACTCATTAATTCAATTCAAATGAATGCAAATGCATTTAAATTGCCGTTGCACCCGTTTTGGGCCAGGAAGCGAATCGCCGCCATTCCTGGATTTCAGTAAAGTGGCGATCTGCGCACCCGTGCCTGCGACTTTACCACGTTTTTGTGACTGAAAACAAAGCACAATGCAATGGTAAAATTGGGCCCTTAGTGTTGGAAACAAGGTCAACATAATACAGCAACTTCTATTTATGTAGCACCTTTAAATATTGTGAAAAGTCCAAAGCTGCTCCAGAGGAGTGTATCGAACAGATTCTGGCACTGAGAGACACAAAGACATGTTGGGACCAAAAGCTTGCAATGTAAGGTGGGTTTTAAGGAGCATCTGAAAGGAGAAGAAGAGATGAATTAAATTGAATTGATTTATTATTATCACATGAATTGGGATACTGTGAAAAGTATTGTTTCTTGCGATACAGACAAAATATACTGTTCATAGAGTACCTCGGGGAGAGGGAAAGGATAGGGTACCAAATATAGTGTTGCAGTTACCGATAGGGTGAAGAGAAAGATCAGCTTAGTATGTGTTAGGACTATTAAAAAGTCTAACGGCAACAGGGAAGAAGGTGTTCTTGGGTTGGTTGATACATGTTTTCAAGCTTTTGTATCTTTTTCCCATCGGAAGAAGATGGAAGTGAGAATGTCTGGAGTGCCTAGGATCATTGATTATGCTGGCTGTTTTTCTGAAGCAGTGGGAAGTGTAGGTGGAGTAGAATAATTAAAATCAGTGATGCAGAAGAATCCAGAATCGCAGGAACACAGATACTCCAGAGAGTTGTTGGGGCTGCATCCAAACCATCAATCCAAATGCTTTTTGTTATAGTATTGCAACATTTCTCTGCGAACTTGATCAATGGAGAGTCAAGTTAACCAGTACTACTAATGATAATCATTAAGGATGTTAATCAATGAATTTGGGCAGACCTGTATTCAAAGTTAAAGTTTCTATAATATGAAAGCAAGTATTTCACTTGTTATAACTGGAACATCATACATTGCATGCTTTTTATTAAAACATCTGTCGACAACAAAGGAAATCAAATTGTAGATGCAATAAGTACTAATTTAATTAAATTTTATTACAGTTTGTTTCAGATAAACATACAGCTGATCCTAGTTTAATTCTGATCTAAATAGAAAATTCCAGTCTACAAAACCACTTCCTATTAATTTCTTTTGTATACGATTTCAGATCCAAGCATAATACTTGCATATAAAATTGTGATCAAAGCAGAAACATTCCCAATTATCTCTGTTTGATGCACAGCATCTAACTTTTAGCCAACTGACCACCTGGGGGGTTGTCGTTCCTACATCCGTAAAAACGTATGGAAAACATTTTTTCCAGCAATCTAAACTAGGCACAAATGCAGCCGTTGCCATGTGCGGTTCCCAACATATGGGGCAGAATTTTCACCCCAATATGGAGGTGCCGTTGGCTGGTCTGCTTTTCTAGCATGCATCCATCATCTGGCCATTTTACTGGGGGCCCGTTCAGCAATGGAACATCCACCTGCCAACAAGTAGGTAGTAGTTTATTTACTTTATTTAAAGGGCAATTTTCCAGTCAGCTTGTGCCCCCTACCACCTGCTCCGCCGTAGTGTTAGGAGCTTTGCCCCCGTCCCAACATACCTTCCCAGCTGCAGACTCAGGGCCCAGTACTCCAGGATGCCTCTGAAGCCTCCACTTGGCGACAGCTGGCCTTCACAGTGACTTCCCTTTCACAATGCTGGCCTGTATACAGTCAAAGGAAGTGAATTCGAATAAAATCAGACATGATACGCAGAGGGAAAGAAAGATTAACTTTGAGAGAGAGAAAATAGAGATGTAGGCCGTGATCCTCCCATTGTGACCCACTGCTTTTCTGGCGAGTTGGGGTGGGAGATGCGCGTTGCCAGCCTTGTTCTGAGATTTGCATGTGTGCCGGGGACACTTGCACATCTCACAGAGCCGGCGAACAGTCGGAGACCAGACCACGTTGGAAATTGGCGGGAAAGCAGGTATGTAATCTGAATCTTTTTTAATATGTTTTAAATGACTTTGCGATGTAATCATCAGGAACTTACCAGTCCCGATTGAATCTCCCACCTCGCACTTCATTCCGGTGGGGTTTAGAGTAGCTTCCCATGTTTGGGAAACTAGCAAGAAACTCTGTTGGAATGAAAGGGGCAATCGGGGCCCCAAGGTGGGGTGCTGGGCTGGCCCCCTGATCATGGGCACCTTGGCAGTGCCAGCCTGTGCCCTGGCACTGCCCAAGGGACAAAGCGCCCATGCCCAGGGGACATCTTGGCATTGCCCATTGCGCATCAGGCAGTGCCAAGAGGGTGGGACCTATTGTGAGGAGGGCCTAAGGGTGACCTGTGAGGGTGTGGGAGTCCTGCTGCCACTCCGCATTAGGATCGGTCTGGGGTGGATGGAGGGCAGCGATTGGGGCAGGCTGGAGAGGATGGTCTGCAAGGGTGGGGAGGTCTGCCTCCTGGGGGTGGTGTCTGACCCCAGGGGGGTCAGCGAGATGGGGGGGTGGGGGAATCGCCACTGCTGGGGGTGTGGGCTGGACATCGGGGTGTTCCAGGGCAGGGGGTTTAGGACTGGCTCAGAAATTGTTATGGGGGCCGCGAGCAAGCCTTGGTGGGGGTGAGGGGGGCTGGAGGGGCAGCACTGTGGGGATCACAGGCTGGCGAGCGATTGAGCGGGGAATCAGACAAATTGGAGCCACTGTGCATGCGCAGGATCCCAGAACTCTCAGACACCAGTGCAGATAGGCCCTGCCTCCCTGGGTTTTTAATGAGATTTACGATTGGGACCTCTGCATCGCATAGAGTGGGAAGATTCGGGTGAGAAGTTGAACTGGCAAAACAGTCGGGATCGAGGACAGTTTTCCTGCCAATTCAGTGCTTTTGGGAGGATCACGGCCATTATTAGTAAAGAATAGTAAAAAGAAGTTCTGGATGCAGTTTTGACCCCCTTAACTCAGAAAGAATATTATTTCCATAGAGAGAGAGTGCAACAAAGGTTAACCAGACTAGTCCCAGGGATGGTGGGATTGTCTTTTGAAGAGATATTGGGCAAACTGGGCCTGTATTCTCTCGAATGTGGGCGTGCAGGCCCACAGATCCTTAAAAGTGGCAGCACAAGTGGGAAAGGTGGTGAAGGAAGCACATGGCATGCTTACCTTTATCAGATGGGGCATCGATAAAAGTTGGCAAATTACGTCACAGTTATATTAAAGGTTGGTTAGGCCGCGTTTGGAATATTGCATCCAATTCTGGTCACCACACTACCAGGACATGAGGCTTTGGAGAGAGTACAGAAAAGGTTTAACAGGATGTTGCCTGGTATGGAGGGTATTAACTATGAGGAGGGACTGAATAAACTGGAATTGTTCTCCCTGGAAAGACAGAGGCTAAGGAGGGGCGACCTGATAGTAGTTTATAAAATTATGAGAGGTAAAGATGGAAGCTTTTTCCCAGGGCAGAAATGACAATTACAAGGGAGCACAAGTTCAAAGATAAGGGGACAAAGGTTCAGTGGAGATGTGTGGGGCAAGTTTTTCTACACAGAGGGTGGTGATGGCCTGGAATGCATTACCAAGTGAGGTGTTTGAGCAGATACATTAGCAACATCTAAGACTTACCTGGATAGAGATGTGAGCAGATGGGGAATAGAGGGATACAAGCAGTTGGTCTAAATAGGTCAACGTGATCGGCACAGGCTTGGAGGGCCGAAGGGCCTGTCCCTGTGCTGTACTATTCTTTGAATAAGAGGTTATCCAAACTGGGGAGTCAGGCTGCCCTGCACTGGAGCAGTTTCTCTGCTCCATCCTGATGATGTTACTATTGTAGATTTTCCAGGTTCGCTCGCCACTTCACTGCTCCTGATTACCTGCATCTTGGACTCGCTTTGAGGCGAACCATGGAACTGGTTAATAAAGGGGACTCAGGTGCTGGTGCAGGAGAAACATTTATTTTACATGAGCACATCTGTAGCCTCAATAACTCTTCTGCATCACTCAAAATATCAATTCTAAAAATCGAATCTATTTACTGAAGGAAGCTGCAAGTTTCACACATGCTTCACAGATGATGGATGCTGGAAATAAAGGAGTATTTTTAAAAGTGAGAAGAACATTCAGTGCTCAATGCATTCAACACATCTCATCCATCACTGCTATCTAGATTTTGTGGATTGTTTTCCATGTTTTCCATGCTGACATAATGTGTCAATTATGAACATTTAGATTTACATTTGTCAGGCTTGGAGAGATGAATCCTGACTTTTCCTACCTCTTGATAAGGATAGCTGTAAGAACCAGTGGGGGAGTTTATATCTTAAGGAGACTGACGGATTCATCATTTGTCGCCTTTGCAAGAAACAAAATAAATGGTAAAAGATGAAACCAGACAAACAACAGGGAATAACGCCCTTGTATCTGAGGCAGCTGATGAGAGCCAGATGATGAAGTTTTGCTGAAAGAAAAGTAATAGAGAAGCTTTTCTTTCATATATCAAAGCGTGCCAAGATATAATTTAAATAGGTGGCCAAAATAATTCAGTCCTCCCTTAATTGAAGGGTCCTGGCATGCCATTTTCCTAAGTTGATTGCCCTGAATATTGAAATGTTTACAGGATGGCATATTCCATGTCTGTATACCTGCTAAACATGTTGAGATTCATATTAATCATTTTAACCAAACCCAAGCAGCAATGAACTGATATAGAAAGGACAGCCCAATCAATATCCACTTTTTAAAAGGTAAATGGAGAGTAAAACTGGGTGGTACGTAAACACTGACGCTATCTGTGTGGAGTTTGCACATTCTCCCTGTATCTGCAAGGAGTCAACCACGTACCTGTGTGGGTTTCCTCCAGGTGCTCCAGTTTCCTCCCACAGTCCGAAGATGTGCGGATTAGGTTGACTGGCCATGTTAAATTGACCCTAGTGTTAGGGGGTTTAGCAGGGTAAATATGTGGGGTTACAGGAATAGGGCCTGGGTGGGATTGTGGTTGGTGCAGACTTGATGGGCTGAATAGCCTCCTTCTGCACTGTAGAGATTCTGTGATTAAAATGAAAGTGTGTTCTGTTATAGTGCAGGCTGGCAGTGAACAATGCAATTTGGTTTGGTTGCAGGTCAATGACCAATTTGGACAACAAGAGACCACCTCTTCAGTTCTTCACTTCTGATTCATTGAGCTAGTTTATGCTTGCTTGGATGGTAACAGATTCCTCTCCAACCTAGAATATTTCGTAGGTGAATATTTAATAGATTCAACTGCACAGAATTCTGGACGAGGCAAAACTTTTTCAATGCGCCTTTACTTGAGCAAAAAACCAATTATTTGCAGTCTTCTTTTGACACAGAGTGAGAGTTAGAACTTTGACCTTTTTCGAGAATGTAATCTTTTTTGGTGTCTTCTTACTTCCTTCCAATGATAAAACAACGACTGTTCCGGCATATTCTACACACACACGGATCCGGTCTGTTCTGTGCCACAGTGGTCAGCACTGCTGCCTCACAGCACTAAGGACCCTGTTCAATTCCGGCCTCAGAAGTTTGTGTGGAGTTTACGCATTCTCCCCATGGCTGCATGGGTTTCCTCCGGGTGCTCTGGTTTCCTCCCACAGTCCAAAGATGTGCGGATTAGGTTAATTGGCCATGTTAAATTGACCCTAGTGTCAGGGGGATTAACAGGATAAATATGTGGGGCTATGGGAATACGGCCTGGGTGAGATTGTGGTCAGTACGGACTCGATGGGCCAAATGGCCTCCTTCTGCACTGTAGGGATTCCATGATTCTGTCACTTTGAAGATGACAATTCAGAACGCGCAGCATTCAGTACTGGAATTCAGGAGCTATGGAAACAATGGCTTGGCACATTTTTAATAGAACTTACATTTCTAAGCACCAGATGGCGTTTAAATTTTTTTATAAGTGTACAATTCTTCCAGGTGATAACTTTCAATTCCCTCACTGTTGTCACAATCCAGGCCAAAATGAATCCAAAATGGGAATCTGCAAAAGGTAGAACTTATATTTTTCTATTGCCTTTCACAAACTCACGATGTCAATGTGTACAGTTAGCTTAACAAAGCGAACTTGGCTGTTGTGACAGAAAAGACGCAAAGCCAATTTAAATATTAATGACATGCACTAATGAGTCCCGGATGCTATCGTCTGGGCTCACTTACCTTAACCACTTCACCAGTCAATATTCTCACCGGTGAGAATCACAGCTGGTTGCTACAGGCAGAGACCAGACGTGATGGCTTCGCTGAGGGGAATCGGAGGACATTGATGCCCCTTGGGTGGTCGGGGGCAGGGCTGGCAGTGTCCACCTGGCACCGTGGCACTGTCACCAAGCACCCCTCGCAGTGCTCACCAGGCACCATAACTGTACCAGAGGCATTGAAAAAGAGGTGGGGCCTGAGTCACTGCGAAATCTTTGGGGGTGAAACTATACTGGTTTGGGGGGGCAGGAAATGGAATCTCTGCAGGAGTGGGAGGGAGGGAACTCTGCAGATGGGGGCGATCGAGGTGGGAGGGAGGGTAATCTGCAGATGGGGGGGTTTCCAATGTCCATCGAACGGATGTAATATGGGGGGAGTCCGGCACTAGGAATGATCAGTGAGGTGGGGACAATCCTGATATCCGGATGTCCGGGGGATGGGTGGGAGTGGGTGGCAGGAGATCTTCCAGTACACTGGCACCTCAAGAATTCAGCAGGCCGCTTCACCAGCGAGTCAGAGTCTGCTCTCTGGTGAGAATTGCATCCTGGCACTTTATTTTTGCACTTGTGCTGTAAGATTGTGACTTGAAGCTCGCTGGAAAAGAAAACGGTATCGTTCACTCCCGATTTCAGGCTCATTCGACACTTGGAATTTTTCTCATAAGATCACGCCGTGTGGAAAGATCAACATGAATTTTTCCAATCTTCCATTGAATATCTTTGTCATTGATCCAAAGGGACTACATGAATAGCTTTCAAAAGTCAAAGCCATTATTGAGGTACCTACGTCTCAATACATGCATCAACTTCATTCTTTTTTGGGCTTATTAAACTATTATGGAAGGGCTAGTGACTATCCTTAAGCCTGTGCAGAAGCTACTGGGCGGAGTTTTCTCATCCTACCCACCACGGGAATTGTAGTGGGTGGGGTGGACAGACAATGCAAAGGTCCGCTGACCTGAGTGGAATTTTCTGAGGTCGCTCACCCCAAAACTGGAAAACTCCGCCCATTGTGCCAAAACAGAAAATGGAAGTGATGAATCAGTGTGAGAAAGTCTTTATTCAAGCTAAAGAGGCACTGGGTGTCTAAAGCTAGAGGCCATAGGTTTAAGGTGAGGGGGGAAGAGATACAAAATGGTTCAGAGGAGCAATTTAATCACACAGAGGGTGATGAGTGTCTGGTACAAGCTGCCAGAGGTAGTAATAGAGCTGGATACAATTTTGTCTTATAAGAAGCATTTAGACAGCTGTATGGGTAAGATAGGTATAGAGGGATATGGGCCAAACATGGGCAATTGGGACTAGTTTAGTGGTTTAAATAAAAAGGGCATCATGGACAAGTTGGGCTAAAGGGTCTGTCTTTATGCTGTAAACCTCTATGACACCAATAAAGGCAGAGATCCTGACACACTTTCATCTGAACTTACCTTTACAACAGGCGTGTTATGCATCACCTTAAGGGTGGGAGCAATGGTTTCTCACACAATGCCCAATGGTGAAGGGAAGCCAATAGAGTTTGCATCGAGATCCTTGAACAAAGCAGATGTGAACTATGCACAGAGAGAGAAAGAAACTGGAGGCATCATTTTCGCAATCAAATGTTTCTACCAATATCTACCTGGAAGAAAATTTATGGATCATTGACCACTGACAGCAATATTTGGGCCTTGTACCAGAATTCCATTTTCTAGCAGCGAGCTGGGTGCAGAGATGGGCATTGCTGTTGTCATCACATATATACATGAAACATTCAAACCTGGGTGTGCCCACAAATTCAGACACATTCTTGTCTGTCAAATCTCTAATGGACTCTCCTGATTACATTTATCCAATGAGTCATCAATAAATAGTTCAAGTGTAGATTAGGGGATTACCGGGATAAATGCGTGGGGTTACAGGGATAGGGCCTAGGGGGGATGCTCTGTCACAGAGTTAGTGCAGACTTGATAAGCCGATTGGCTTCCTTCTGCACTGTAGGAATTTGATGATCTACCAAAGGTGTCACATTTTACCAAAGAAATCCACATTGATGTGATAATCAATACAAATTGTAATACTTTGGCTCCTGTACTTTCAGATGTCACTAAAATGTTATTGGAGAGGTTAGAGTTTGTGTCTCACATGTGGACACACTGACAATAACAACAGTTATCAACAGAACCAGTCATATCATTTACAGTTCTCTCTTAGTCCCTCTCGTCAACACATCCTTGCAATTTTCCCAGCCAATCCCTTTCTCCTCCTCCTGAAGGGCTTTGAGCATTATTAGGGTAGGTATTGTTAAGTGCAGGAGAGGTCTTATGGCGCAGTGAAAGGGTCCATACTTCTGGGTTAGGATCTCCAGGCTCCCATTCTGGATTTGATGGCCATGGAAGATGCATTCTTAACATGGCCTCACAGGTTGATTAGGAGTCAGTGAGGCCTTCAGAAGTGTTTGGTGACAGGCAGTAAGAGCAGAAGATTAGATTAGTCAGCCATATGCAGAAGGCAACTTTGCCAAGCATGATCATGGATCATTCCAATGGAAGTCCATGGTTGCTGACACCCTGTCAGGGAACAGCACCTGAAGAAGGAGGATTGATATGTGGGGCCAGTCCACCCAACCTGGGGAAGGAAACTGGAACACCCAGAGGAAACCCACGCAGGCATGGGGAGAACGTGAAAATTCCACATGGTTACCCAAGGCTGCAATCAAATCCGGATCCCTGGCACTGTGAGGCAGGAGTACTAACCACTGTGCCACTGTACCGTCTGCTCACTGGAAGCCCATCTGTAAAATTTTTATACTTAGATTTTGAATGGGCTGAAGGAACTGAAGCTCTCTGTGAACATCACAGAGCAAATAATAATGTAATAATTTGCATAAACTGGGTCTGTCAACTCCATAAAGATCATTATGCAACAATCCACTAAAGGTTCCAGCAGCTATCAGTAGTGTAGTTTAATATAATTCAATTCTTCCTATTTAATGAGTGGGAAAATAGACAACATGATTATCAGATAATGACACATTATGTTCAGAACATTCTACACTCTCTCACTTCCTTCTCTATGAATGGTATGCTTTACCTGTATAGTGCGCAAGAACAACATTTTTCACTGTATGCTAATACATGTGACAATAATAAATCAAATCAAATCAAGAAGAATGTGTCTGAATTTGTGGGCACCCCCAGGTTTGAATACATGAATAAACTAAAGACAGTTTGCTGAAAATCACTTTAAAAGAAGACCTCACAAATAAAGGCCAGAATTTTACCAGCCCACCCACCCCGAGAATACACCACAAAATATTTCAAAAATTAAATTACCTCTTCTTTCGGGCAGACAGTGAGAAAATTAAGGAATTCAGGTTTGTCTGTGTCCCGTGTCCGTAACAATACAGTGAGACTCATTTCACAGCACCATTTTTTCTGATTTGTAATCAAATTCAATGAAGTCAAGGTTGGAGATGAACTATGTAATCCAACTATTTCTTTAACAATCAGTCATTGTTGCCAGCTTCGGAATTATACAGAGTGCCATACTGATGTGAGAGTTGAGAGTGAGTCCGTCATGGTGAGTGGAACATGACACACAGCTGATTTTTGAAGAAAGCTTGCCAAATTCAACAACCAATTGTACTTTGTGTCCCACTAAAAGCCGAAAGAGATCAAGATTGTACCGTGGCACTGTTATAAAAAGTTATGTTATGACCGGCTGTGAGATATGATAGATTATATCATATACTCATAGACCATAGTGATGCTGGCTTCATAACCTTACAGCAACAAAACAGAGTGAATTATGTTTAGCCTCATTAGTTGGAATATCTATCATCCTTTATTGCTGGTTGTGACATATCCCATTTCAACCATATGTTTAAATAACATTTTGGAAAGAAGCTAAGGCAGAGATCTGAAAATTATGTCAAATCCCAGCCCACACATGCAGTATTGATTTATCTCTTTCACTGATTTGATTGGGTGGCCACACCATTACTGATATCACATTGTGGATATCTATATTGAACAAATTTCTGTAGTAGCCAATCCAACCAGCAGCTGTAAATCCAAACTTCATGAGCCATAGAGTCATAGAGGTTTACAGCATGGAATCATGCCTTTTGGCCCAACTTGTCCATGATGCCTCCTTTTTTAACCACAAAGTTAGTCCCAATTGCCCACTTTTGGTCCATATCCCTCTAGACTCATCTTACCCACATAACTGCCTAAATGCTTTTTAAAAGACAAAATTGTACCCCCTTCTACTGCTACCTCTGGCAGCTTATTCCAGACATTTACCATCCTATGTCCCTTTGGACACTTTTATATTTCTCCCCTCTCACATTAAACTTATGCCCTCTAGCTTTAGGCTCCCCTACCCTTGGGAAAAGATATCGACTATCTAATTGATTTACGTCCCTCATTATTTTGTAGACCACCATAAGATCACCCCTAAGCTTCCTGCACTCCAGCGGAAAAAAAAGTTGCAGTCTCTCCAGCGTCTCCTTACATTCTATTGGCTATTGTGTTCCCGGTTACCAGTCTAAGTGAAAGACATAACCAAAAGAGAAAATGCTGGAAAATCTCAGCAGCATCTGTAAGGAGAGAAAAGAGCTGATGTTTTGAGTCCAGATTAACCTTTGTCAAAGCTAAAAGGTATAGAAAGTGGGGAATATTTATACTGCAGAGTGAGGGAATGAAAGATGAGTCATAGCCACAAAACCAAGGGGAAAGGCTGCTAATGGCAGTTCATAGACAGAATAGAAGATGTGAATGGCCAGATGGCTGAAATCAGAGGGTAAACTGTGACAAATGAAGATGTGGGGGGAGAGGGGAAATGGGTGGGAGAGGTAAACTTGAGAAAAAGGGAAGCAAAGGGAGAAGAAAATGTCAGAAACGACATAACTCAGTTGCCTATTATTTTGTTCATTTCCAGTTACAAATGTTCAGCTTCTTTGACTCAGCAGCCTTTGAGTAACTCAGCATCAGTACTTGGCCGATCTATTCTGGAGCAACTAGTTGAATAATGAAACCATGGTAGAATAGTAAGAACTCACAAGGAATCTATGTCAGAACTTTACTGTACTTCAAGGTAGACACAAACTAAACTCGGCATAGATAGAAATGCTTTGATGTATTTTGGGTCACAATGGTTCTGCATATATTTAATTAAACTACTGAATGCAATCAGGATTCTTTCAAAAATGTGCTAACTATAGGCAATGAAACATTCTGGCACCAAGAATGTTTTTACAAGTGTAGAGAGCATTCCTTCACATTTTATTTGCTGTTGACTATTTTAAGAAACAAAAGCTCTCTTAATCCTAGTTTATTTTCCTCCTTTCCATTTTTCTTGTTGTATCTGACTTAATATTGAACTGACCAGGCCTTTGTTGTCAGATTGTGTTCTTAGTTTCATAATTTTTCAATCTGATTTGCTAAGAAGATGGTTGGTTTCCTTATTCAATCAGATCTCTCATATCCTGTCTCCAATGTGGAGTTTAGTTTTCAATACACGCTTTTAGCAATTTGAAATGCACAACATCATTGAAATTAAATAGGCAAGGACAAGTCTTCCTTATAGTAGACACCATTAGGTTCTAGTTTTACAGAAAATTGACTGGTTATGTTTATAATAATACACACTGCACATATCCTTTTCATTGAAATTTCATTTTCCAATATTGTAGAGTCAGACACTATTAATCATAGAATCCCTACACTGCAGAAGGAGGTCATTTAGCTCATTGAATTTGCACAGACTCTCTGAAAGAGCATCTCACCCAGGCCCACCTTGCACCCTATTCCTGTAACTTTACATATTTACCCCACTAATGCCCCCAACTTAAAGATCTTTGGACACTAAGGGGCAATTTAGCACAGCCAATCCACTCGGCATGCACAGCTTTGGACTGTGGGAGGAACCAGAGCATAAGAAAGAAACCCATTAATATGGCAATGTTATTGCATAATTGCATAATCTGTTGACAAGACTAATGAAACCTCACAATGCCAGGGACCCAGATTTGATTCCTAGGCTGGGTCACTGTCTGTGTGGAGTTTGCACATTCTCCTTGTGTCTGCGTGGGTTTCCTCACAAATAATATTATCATCATTTTTATTTTCATGTTGATTTTATTGTATTAGAAGGGAGAGTTTTATATTAGCCGAGAGCATAATAATACAGTGGTTACGTTCATAGATTAGGAAAGAAGAACACAAATCCCCACATGACAGTTTGAAAGCTTGAATCAGCTTAAATAATCTTGTATTGGTAAACGTGACCATAATGGTTGTAAAATCTAATTAGTTCATCAGTGACTCTTAGGTAAGAAAGTTTTACTCATCCCCTAAAGGGAAGTAGCTTTGTCTCTTAGTTAAAGACCTAGGAAAAATTTTGGCTTGTTACCTTATTGATCATGGAGAGCATGAACAAAGAACTACTTACAGTACAGCACAAGAACAGGCCCTTCAGCCCACCAACCCTGCACCAACACAAGAGGCCTTTCTTAACCAAAGAACATGAGTCCAACTAAAAGAGGGAAGGAATAAAAATATTTCTAACTTAGGAAAAGACAGCACTTTCCAAATCTGTGACTTCCGCTACCTGGAGAGGAGAGGCATGGAAATACCACTGCCTTCAATTTCCCGTTTAAGCCTCACGCAATCCTGACTTGGACCTGCTTTGCCATATCTTCATTGTCACTAGGCCAGAAACCTGGAACTCCCTTCCGAACAACACTGTGGCATACCTGCAGCCGATGGACTCCAGTGGTCAAGAAAGAGACTCACCCTGAGTGGATCCATTATTCCATTGTACTGGATGAGATCTGTTTGTCTTCACCACAGGTTTGTGGTTTTCCTTTCCCTTATTTTGTGCAACAAAGCACTGTTCCTTTACAGCTAGCTCCTCGAGCTATTATAGACACACAAATACACTGAATGGGATTTTACGGTCTCACTCATCTCAAAACTGTAAAATCCTGCCTGAGGTCAATGGACCTTACCATGGTCCGTCCCTCACCTGCTCCAATTCCTGTAGCAGGTGGAACAGTAAAATTCTGGCCAATGTGCATCACGACTACTACTTGCGCCATCCAGGAACAAGTGCGGCAGCAGGAAGAATATCACTGACCTTGATCAGCATTCCTCCAGAGCCCCAGATATGTCTGCCTGAGAATGAACTCTAACAAGTATATCATAGAATCCTACAGTGCAGAAGGAGACAATTCAGCCCACTGAGTCTGCACAATCCCACCCAGGCCCTATCCTATAACCCCATACATTAACCCTAGCTAGGCCTCCTGATGCTAAGGGACAATTTAGCATGGTCAATCCACCTAACCCACACATCTTTGGACTATAAGAGGAAATCAGAACTCCCAGAGGAAACCCACGCAGACATGAGGAGAATATGCAAACTCCACACAGTGACCCAACCTGGGAATCAAACCTGGCTCCCTGGCATTGTGAGGCAGCAGCGCTAACAACAGTGCCACCAGGCCTCAGTGATGTGCATGTCATGGAGAAGGAATTAAAGGTGAGTTTGGGTGAGAATTTATGCAACAGGAGATCGGGCAGAGATTTTTAATGGGGTGCTACGTTCTGGACCCTTAAATGACTGTGAAACTTTGAAGCAAATTGAATATGAATGGAATGGATAAAGGTGAGAATATAATGAAGATCAGAAAATGATATCAATTTGAAGAAGGGAAAAATAATGGTTCTTGTATATAGGTCATTGCAATAAATCAATTTGAAATAATCTGAGCAACTAGTTGACATATTGCATTGACAAACTTCCATTTTGGAGGCTAAATTCCGAAACTGACTTAGATTAATGGATTAAAAATCTTGATATGTAACAGTTCCACATTTCTCAATCCAGTTCTTAACAACCGGCGGCTCAATACCGTCTGCAACTCAGAGTAAAATGGCAATCACACTTGTGAGGATAGCATATGAAATTCACAATAAGGTACCATTTCCAAGCTTGCTGATGGGTGCCTTACTTTTATTGAATCAAAGCCACTGAGCTCTGCATGTGATTGGAAGTATAGTTAATCTGGGAATGTATTACGCTAACAGAGGGGATGGAATTAGGGTGTGGTAGACAGATTTTTGATCTGTAAGAGCAACAAGGCTTCTGGGGATAAGGCGTAAAAAGTGTATTTGAGGATTATCATTTGAGATTAGCCATGATCTCATTGAATGGTGGAGTAGACTCAATGGGCCAAATGGTCTACTTCTGCTCCTATGTCTTAGGGCCCCTCCCACCAACACCTCTACTTTCTCAAAGAGTAAGGAAATTTGGCATGTCAACTACTTTCTCACCGCCTTTTACAGATGCCCATACAATGCATTCTTTCTGGTTGTATCACAGTTTGGTATGGGCTCCTGCTCTGCCCAAGATTACAAGGAACTAGAAAAGGTCGTGTATGTATCCCAATCCATCACACAAACCAGCGTCCCATCCATTGACTGTGTTTATACTTGCCGCTGCCTCGGAAAAGCAGCCAGCATAATTAAGGACCCCACGCACCCTGGACATTCTCTCTTCCACCTTCTTCCTTCGGGAAAAAGATACAAAAGTCTGAGGTCACGTACCAACCAACTCCAGAACAGCTTCTTCCCTGCTACTGTCAGACTTTTGAATGGATTTACCTCGTATTAAGTTAATCTTTCTCTACACCCTAGCTATGATTGTAACAGTACATTCTGCACTGTCTCATTTTCTTCTGTATGAACGGTATGCTTTGTCTGTGTAGCACACAAGAAACAATACTTTTCACTGTATGTTTATACGTGTGACAATAATAAATCAAATCAAATCAAATCAAATCATTATGGGAACTGGTGGTCTCGTTGAAGTCAATGGAGTTTTGAATGGCTTGCCGCATGTTTTGGCCCTGACACCATTATGATCATGAAATTCCACCCAATTGATAACTGATGAAGTTTTTCACACCCCAGCACCAACATTGGTCACTTTGAAAAGCAGAAAGTTCTCAAGCTAAGTTAATTCGAAGTAAATTTTGAATGTAATGTACAAAATCAGTCGACTGAATGCTAATACTTTTAATGAGTACCATAGATGAAAGGCCACTCTATACAATGCAGACCCACCTAAGCTGAAAGAAATAGAGCTTATTTATTTATTTGTGTCACAAGCATGTTTAAATTAACACAGCAATGAAGTTACTGTAAAAATCCCCTAGTCGCCACAGTCCGGCGCCTGTTCAGGTAAGGAGAGAAGCAGTAATTAGCCATTCCAAACTTGGTATTTAAAATCTTAAAGTTTGTAGAAATGAAGCAAAGATTAAGGGAAGTCATGAGTTCCACAATTTTAAAAGACTAGAAAGAATGACTTTAAGTAAAGGATAATCAAATGAGCCGTTATATTGAAACGTTGGAAATGCCGAGAGGGGGACATATCGCTGCTTACTTATAATTTATGGAGACCAGAAAGGTCTAATTCAGGGAAACAAGGGCTTTAGTAAAGTAGCAAGAAACATGGAAAATTATGCTTGAGAGAGAGGAGTTGGAGGTTAGAGATGAAAGGATGATTGCCTTCAGTCAATAATCATTTTAATTCTTCCTGTTAACAGCTGATCTGCCTTGGTTATAAATATTCAGTACGTCCAACATCCAATGATATTTTTGGATCAACCAGAAAACATGGCTTATTTCAGTCCTCCATAATAACTCAGTGCTGGTCACACATTCAGAATACGTGTCCAGTTTGGGGTAGGTTAGCCCAAAAGGATATAGCAGAAACGTTCGAAAGAACATAAACCGTTCAAGGAACACAATAAAAAATCCCAACACTGAGGTTAACCTGTCAGATTGACTCCTCATGAATGAAGAAATAAAACCTGAGAGAGGATAAACTTCGAAAGGCATGATTAAGTGGATAGATGGGCTATTTAATTTAAACCATGGTAATAAGATGAGAAGATATTACCAGGGTTCTAATAGTCCAGACTTTGGAAGGCTTCATTTCCTATTTCCCACGTAGTAGCAGAAATGTGGAACTGCTTCCATCAAATATAATTAATGTTATGCTAAATGGTTCCTAAAGAGAGAAATTGAAATCTGGTTGTGAAGGAATTAAAGGTCGTAAGGATAAACTTAACCTTACTGATCATTTGCTCTACAGAACACAATGACTTGACTTCAGGCCTGATCGGATCATGGGAATGTCATTGTGGAATGTAATTTGTCATGGCTGAATAATGTATTGTGTTAGAATGATACCCTAGTGCATTTGATTAACTTCCTTTGGGACTTGGAAGGGGAGTGGTGGGGGGGGAGCTTAAGAGTTTTTTCTTCTTGGTTTTACTTGTGGTTATTAATTTCCTTCAGGAGATCAAATAAACTCTGGTGTATCCATGGCAATGCAAATTGCACATGGCTCATTGCAAAGAGTAGGTTCAGTAGCCCAGATGACCTTTCCTTGCTCCATGTTTCTCCCTGCTCCAAAGCAGACGCTAAGTGGCACTCTCATAATAAGTCCATTTTGTAGGGAACTTTTAAAAAATTTTACAACAAAGTTGCTCCCTATAAAACAGTAGCTTAGCCATTATTATGGAAACCTAAATAGTAAACAGCCACCAAATCTAATTGAAATAAGGAAATGTAGACTATTGAAGTTTATTGACCTTTTAAAAATGCACAGTTACAACACATGAGAAAGAGTTAATGCAAGTGTTATTTTTGAGATTTAATTAGAAACATGACAGGTCCAATTTTCTCTTTGCATTATGCAAGCACAAATATGTGTGTAAAGTCATAGCCAAGAACACACATGTGGAAATTTATTTTCTTTGCTGTGTGAGTTAACAGTTGCATATGGAAATAATATGGCTCCATGGCTGGTTGGCCATTTTGTTTGCTGCATGCTCCAGGAATGGCATTGAGAAGCACCTTGTTGGCCTTTCCTTCTGTTTATACAAATGTTGATGAAAATTATTGAGTGAATTGTCCCCTTGCGTGACCCATTTCGCAACTAGACATGGGAAATCAGGTTACATGATTGTAAGAGATGATTATCATAGAATCCCTACAGGGCAGAAGGAGGCCATTCAGCCCATCAAGTCTGCACCGACAACAATCCCACCCAAGTTCTATCCCTACAACCTCACGTATTTACATTGCTAGTTACCCTGGTACTAAGGGGCAATTTAACATGACCAATCTACCTAAATCTGCACGTCTTTGGACATGGGAGGAAACCAGAGCACGCAGAGGAAACCAATGCAGACACAGGGAGAATGTACAAACTCCACACAGACAGTGACCCAAGGCAGGAATTGAACCTGGGGTCCCTGGTGCTATGAGGCAGCAGTGCTAACCACTGTGCCGCCCATCTGTACTGAAATTGTGCATTATTTAGCTGTGGCTGTTTATAATTTGCCCATTACTGTGTTAAAGCTGGTATCTGCTGTACTGTATTATAATAAACTACAACATAAATGCTTATTTAAAAATCCTTGGGCTGCTAGGAATCTCTACATCCCACTATAAGTAGGAAAATAGCTGTCAGAGGGATTAGAATGGATGGCAATATCTCATCAAGAGAAAATATCCTGTCCCGCCCACTGCTGGAATCGTAGCGGATGAGACAAAAAATTTGGCAATCCATTGAAAGGTCCGTTGACATCGGGTGGGAATTTCCAGTATTCAGGTGGGCGTGGCCAGAAAATCCCGCCGGTGTCTAAACCCAGCCTGGTTTTGATAAGTGGCTGTTCTTATTGGTGAAAGAGGTGAGGAGAAGGAAGTAATGCTGAGAGATGTGAAAATTACTGTGTGTAGGATCTTGTTCTAGCTGTGACCTTCCATGAGGTTTAATCCTGAGCAAATAGTCATTGTATCCTACAC